>NC_060075.1:4967500-6217500 GCF_922984935.1 Meles meles | reverse complement strand
GAGCCCAGGGATGGGCAGGCAGCTGGAAACCCCCCACACAGGGGCCCCTCTGCCAGGCTGTCTTCTCGAAAGGATGCTGAGGTTCACCATGCCCCTCCCCCACCCTGTCCTTCTGGTGCTCCACCAACCTCCTCCCCCATCTGCTGGCTTCCCAGCTCCAGCTCCAGCCCAGCCCAGCCCAGCCCAGCCGGCCATCCCTGCAGGCGCACTCACCCGCAGGGGCTCCTAAGGAGAGCAGGTGAGGCGGGTGCCAGCCAGGCAGGACTTTTCCGGGACCCCTCCTCACCCGACTCCCCACCCAACCCCTCACAGGCCTCCAAAGCCTGGCCCAGAGCTTGCTGGGGATGGAGGGAGGAAGGGACCAACCACCAGTGGAGAATGGACTCCAGGAAAGTGGCAGGAGCAGAGGCCAGGTGTGTTCCTGCTTGAGGCCTTGCCCTCCACCTGCATCTGCTGGGGGTGGGGGCGGACAGCAACTTGAATAGGCCAGGCAGAGCCGCGACTCTTGGTGGACAGGGAGGGATTTAGGGGCTGAGGGATGTCCCCAGGCCCGTCTGCAGAGTAGTTGCAGCAACAGGACCTGGGGTTCTGGGGTTCAGCAGCGGGGCCCTGGGGTTCAGCCCCATAGCCGGATGCCTCAGGGTGGGGATTGGGACGGCAGGCTGGCGGACGAGGGTGGAGAGGTGAGGACTGAGGGGCACTACTTGGTCCGGACCCTGACGCGGTGGGAGGACGAGGGGACAGCAGACCTGGGGTGAAGGGGGAGGCTCCAGCGGGCTCGGCCGTCTCACAGCACCAGCAGAGCCGGCCGTCCTGACCCAACACCCTTGAGAAAGGGCCAGCAACGTCGTTCTGTGACAGGGACCCCCCACCAGCCTCAAAGGCCAATGGGATCTTTGAACACGTCCTACCAACTTTTCCTCGCCGTCCCTTCCCCTTCCCCTCTCTCAGACAGATGTCCGCAAGCATGGAGACAGTTGACAGTGGCGAGGTGGCCCCTGGGGCCCCAGAGCCCACCCGCATCGACGTGCACATCCACCAGGAGTCAGCTCTGGCCACGCTCCTGGTACGCGCGTGCTCCCAGCTTTGGTCCCCCACCCCGGACACCACTTCCCGGACCGGGGGCCGGAGCCGGCTGCTGGTGGCCTCCTGGGTGAGTAGGGGCCCGGAAGGGCCCTCAGGCTCCCTGTGTCAGGGAAAGAGGACCCTGCTTCTGCGGTGCACACCCATGGCCAGCCTCTCTGAACTGGGAACTCAGCCGGTTTTATCTTCTTAGAAATCCGGATCGCCTGTGCTCCGTTTCCAACTCTTTTACTCACTTACTGTCCTTCTCAGTAAAAGCTGAAGGAGGGTGGGCTTTGGGCTAACAGGGTGCAGAAGAGTCATGGCCATTTAAAGTCCCAGCCGGTGGAGCCCCGAGCCACCGTCTCCCTCTGCCTGACCCGGTGTGGGCTGCCCCTCCACCCCCGCCCTCCCCACTCTCTCTTACGGTTCCAGCTGTTCCCACCTGGAGATGGCTCCTGGGCCCGGGAGTCTGGGAGCCGCACCCTCAGCCTCTTGGTCTCCCTCCAGGTGGTGCAGATCGTGCTGGGGCTGCTGAGCGGCACCCTGGGAGGCTTCCTCTACTTTTTCCACTTCTGCACCTTGCGTGGCTCCGGAGCCGCCCTCTGGACAGGGGCTGTGGTGAGTCGGGCAGGTGGATGGTGGACGGGCCGAGAAGGGGCGGATTAGCCTCCTGTCAGAGGGGACAGACCATCACCGTCATCACCAGGATACTGTAAAATGTGTCGCTAGTCGAAAAGCCCCGAAGTGATCGAGGCTGATTCCCTGTTTCTACAGATGAGAAAATAGCCGAGGGAAACGGTGGTCTGACCAAGGTCACCCGGTCAGGTCAGCGGTCATGGTTTCCCGCCAGCCTGGCCGCCTTCCCGCCATGTTCAGCAGCAAACATCAACCAAAGACCTGGGACCCAGCTCATTTCCAGACACTTGCCCTGAGTTGGGCAGGCAGAACGTGCTAGAGTGTGTATACTCTACAAGATGAGGGCAACTCCTGGTCATTTCCCACTGTCCTCTGCGGGTCTTCCACGTGGGGGGAACCCAGTGGGGGCCACGGAGCAACAGTGGCGAAGATCCACAGATGCGTGTGTGCGATCGCAGGAGGGGCTCGGGGGCAGTCGTGGTAGCGCCGAGAGGCCCTTCCGCACGCCCGCACTCACAGAATATTGAGGGAGAGAAGAGCCAGAATAAGCATCCTCATCCCCCCAATGGCAAAACACTCAGAGCAGTTCTAGCATCTCCAAACGGGATTCAAATCTGCCCATCTTCCAGGAGGCACCAGACGTCCTGTTCTGTCAGCCCAGGTGGCGGGCAGTGCCTGGACAGGCGCCTGGACCAGAGGCCACCCGCAGACCCATCCTGCACGGAGAGCTTCTCCAACAACCTAGGGCTTCTGCGCCCCAATCGGAACCCCCATAAAGCACCATTGCTTTAAAAGGACGGTTTTGGGTGGTGGGTAACGGGGAGGGCACGTTTTGCATGGAGCACTGGGTGTTGTGCAAAAAGAATGAATACTGTTACGCTGAAAAAATAAATAAAATGGGAAAAAAATAAAATAAAAGGACGGTTTTGGAGAAGGGGAGGAGACAGGAAGGAGGGCTCTTCGATGTCACTAAATCAGAGGGTCCTGATGCCTCAGGAGTTTGACCCAGGCCTACCTACAGACAACAAAGCTTAGCTCAAAACCTTGGGTCCACGTGGAGTGCCCCCAGGAAGGACGGGCCGACGGTTGGCTCTGTCTGTGGGGGTTACCGAGGGAAACGGAAGCAGGCAGCTGGAGGGCTTGCGTCTCCCGTGCTAGCCCTGGTCCTACTTCCCTCTCTCCCCAGGCTGTGCTGGCTGGAGCCGTCGCCTTCATCTACGAGAAAAGGGGTGGCATCTACTGGGTGAGTCTGGGGAAAGGTAGGGGCGGGACACCAGGCCCAGAAGCTGGAGGCCACCCCAGCCCAGCCTCCTGCCCAGAGCACACCCGTGTCTCCCCCGCTGGGCTCCTGGAGACTGAGTCTCCTGAGTCTCACTCTGCCTCCTCTCCTCACCAGGCCTTGCTGAAGACCCTGCTCGCCCTGGCAGCTTTCTCCACGGCCATTGCCGCCGTCGTCATTGGGGCTAGTTATTTCTACGAGTACAAGTTTCATTTTAGAGAATATATCTGTCAAGTCTCCTCCACGGGTTTGTCCTGGGCCGCCGCGCCCCAGACCACTCCAAGTCCAGGAGAAAGCAGAAGACTACGCCTGTGCCTGTCCTACCTGAGCATGCTGAAGGTAGGGGGTGGGGGGTGAGCGGAGGAAGGGGCGAGGCAGGCGCTGGGCAGGGAGGGCCAAGGTGCAAGAGCAAGGCGGGTCCCCTGCTTCGCACACCCAGCTAGACGGCCGTCACCGCAGCTGCGGCGCTGAACAGACTGGAAACAGTCCCCGTGATTGCGGGTGTTCCAGACTCGTGGGACACGCAAACCCTGAAATGATCACAAATGAACCAGCGCTGCAGGGGTGCTCCAGAGGGATTACGTGCACATCCTTCCTGGGTCCTCTCCAGCCTCGGGGCTGCCGGGGCACCGAATCGTAGCCCGAGCCCATCTCTGTTCCGAGGAGGACGCCGAGGCCCGAGAGGAGGGGTTTCTGGCTACTCTCTGTGTGCTGGACTCGTGAACACCCCCTCCCTCGTGCACGGCTCCTTCCTCAGCCCCGCCAGAAGCTACGGGTGTGAGGATGAAGCAGGGGGGGAGAGGCCCGGTGTTGGAAATGAGGGAGAGCACAGAGCAGATGGCACCGTGACTGGCCCTTCGTCCCCAGGCCCTGTTCATAAGCTTTCAGGCCATGCTGTTGGGTGTCTGGGTTCTGCTGTTTCTGGCATCTCTGGTCCCCCTCTGTCTGTACTGCTGGAGAAGATCCCAACGTAAGAAGGTGAGTCCCTAAAGCGTGTGTCTGTGTGTTGGGTGGCAGGAGTGCCCAGAGGAGCAGAGATGGAGAGGACGTGACTTGGGGAGGGAAAAGGACCCTTATAGTGAGTCCCAAGGGGCATCGTGCCTGTCTTTCCACCCCAGTGGGGGCCTGGCCCAGACCAAGTGGCCCCCCAGGACTAAGACCCCCAGGAGGCCAGGAAAGTCTGTATCCATGCGGGGAAGCTGGGGGTCTTGGCATCAGGTACCCTGAGGCTAGAGCTGATCTGGTGGGCTCCAGAATGAAGCCGCTCTGGAGGAAAGAATTTGCATCTCCTCTCCCCACGCTATCTTGCCCCTCTGCCTCCCTTAGGAAACAGACCAGAGAAAACTGCTGGAAGTGAGGGAAGCCCAGCTGCGCTTCTCCTGAGTGTTCATGCCTGGACTCTCTCCGGACTGGGCATCCCTGCCTCTGGCTCCTGGGAGAAGGACCGGTCTGGGGAAGGAGCCTGCACTAGCTCCGGTTGTCCCTCCGCCACCCCCACCCCCGCCACGGCCACGGCCACGGCCACCAATCATGATACCAGTCTTGCCGATTTCTGGCTCACCTTCACCATCCCACCCTGCTTCACAGCCCCTCACGAGCAGCAATGACAATAAACTGTCTTGTTGTTTCTCCCAGCTTCTTGCTTAGTTATTCGGGGGACTTCTCTCGGCTGGGCAAGGCGGAGAGGGAGTCAGTGCAAATCTACCAAGGTCCTCCATCTCCCAGCCCCCCATCTGGGTTTGGAGTTGCCAACCTTGAAAGTGAACTCTCCCGGAGGCTGGTTCTGGGACTGGAGGCCCAAATGCCCGGGCAGAAATGGTGAAAAGGGGCAGGGACTCTGAACCCCTCTCCCTACAATTCAGATGAAAGAGACAGAACGCTGGGCAAACTGAGAATTGGACTTTTTTTTTTTTTTTGGTTGTTTGTAAATAGTGAGAAATAGATGATGTAAAGCCAAGATGCCATCACTTTGGAAATTATTTTGTTGAAGACAGACGATACATAAAATCCCTGAATTTGTCCCATGAGAAAGTACCCACGACTGCCGGACACAGCACGAATCATGTATGTTTAAGTTCATGGCTAACTTGAATAGGCCCCTGTAGAAGCAAGCAGGAGCATGAATTCAGAGCGCTGAGTCCTGAAATTCGTATCCACCTGCTTGGGAGTCCCGCAAGCACGCACACACTCAGTGTTCCACTGGAAGGACCCATAGGACTCTGCGCAGGGCTGTACTCACAGCTACATTTAGCCACAGCAATGTCAGCAAGGGACAAAGGCATATTGGGTGGACTCTGGAGGAATCTGGGTTCAGGTGTCCTATATCCTCCCACCACTGAGGCCGCATAGTAACACTGTTCAAAGGTGGGGGGAAGACAGTAAAGTTTCCCCAAACTGAGAAGCACCTTGAGACCAGAAAACGAAGAGGCCACTCCATAGAATTTATATAGAGTTTTATTGAGGCTCACGGAGGGGTGGGGGTGGGGGTGGGGTCCCTAGCAGCTGCAGAGTTACTCTCCTCAATGTCCAGACCTTAGTCCACAGATCTTGCAGAGAGATCGCACGTGAAGGAGGGCGCTGTCGTGAGATCAAAGGGTTCACATGCACATCACACAGCTTGCGTGTTCCTAATTACAACGACCCTTTGTTCAGAGCTTGTGACACTGCTGTGCATCAGAAAAGGGAAAGACTATGTTATCTAACAGATAGGGCATCTCCAAAACAAGCCTCCCCCTATCCCGACCTTGGCCAGCATTTCTAATCTAGCAAACGTGAACAAGGTGCGGGGGTGGGGAGGGGCTCAAGGACGGAGCAGTATTGTCAGTACTCCTACAAACACGTACGCAGGGTTTCTGCTCAGGGAAGGACACTGAAGACCCAGAGCCCAGGGTTTTTACTGGAGGCTGGTCACATAGGCACTTTCTCCACCTGCACAACCAACAACAGATTCTCAGAAGAAAAGCAAGTGTCCACCTGAAATCACATTGTTTGTAAGTCTAGGCAAGCAGATTTGGTGCAATTCAGTGCTGCAAGCACACAACAAAAAACTTATCAGCATAGGAACATTCCAAAAGCCAAATTCTGAGAAGGCAGACAAGAGCCAGCCCTCCAAGCAGGGCCTGGTAAAGAGCAGCCTTTGTGTTTATGCTTTCCTGCTCACTGCTTTGGAGGTGTCTGTCAAACTCTGTAACCCAAAACTGCATTTAATAACCATGCTCAAAAAAAAAAAAAAATAACCATGCTGAAGAGGTGCCTGGGTGGCTCAGTCATTAAGTGTCTGCCTTCAACTCAGGTCATGATCCCAGAGTCCTGGGCTCGAGCCCCACATTGGGCTCCTTGCTCATCAGGGATCCTGCTTCTCCCTCTCCCACTCCCCCTGCTTGTGTTCCCTCTCTCGCTGTGTCTCTCTCTGTCAAATAAATAAAATCTTTCCAAAAAAAAAAAGGCAATTAAAGTATTGGCAAAAATAAGAGCTCAGCAAAAAATTATCAGACAGATTTTTTTAATCCCAAAGAGAACCTCCAGAATTCAAAGTTACAGTAATTAAAATAAAACCTTCAGTAAACAGATTAGACATAGATGCAGAGAGAAATAGTAAATTGGAAGATAGGTCTGATGGAGTTATCTGAAATGCAGCTCAGATAGAAAACAGAGATGGAAAACAGCAATTTAAGAGGCACTTTGATCTGAGGTACAGAGAGAATTCCAAGAGGAAGATATAGAGTAATAGAAAGGAAATATCAAACATAATGGCTGAAGAATTTTCTAAATTAATAAAACACAAGAATTCTTGGATAGAGGAAGTACTACAAACACAAAGCAGGATAAATAAAAAGAAATCCTCATCTGAACACATCAGAGTAAAGGATGCCTGGATGGTTAGGTTGGTTAAGCATCCTTGGTTTCGGCTCAGGTCATGATCTCAGGGTGGTGAGATGGAGGCCAGTGTCAGGCTCCATGCTCAGCACAGAGTCAGCTTAAGATTCTCCCCCTCTCCCTCTGCTCCTCTTCCTGCTCTCTCTTGCTCTCTCTCTCTCTCAAATAAAATAAATAAAATCTTTAAAGACATCAGAGTTAAATTTCAGACAACATAAAGAATGTATTAAAAGCAGTCAAGGGCAGTATTATATCACATCTCTCCTGCCAAGAAATGAGTAGATTAAAGGGGCATGTGGTCTTTACGCTGTTTGGAAAAGAAGTTAAAGATGTTGATTATATTTAACATTTGTCAACTCATTCATTTATGTGTTCATTCACCTAACAGCTAAATTTAAGTGTTTCAGTAATTCAATAGTAATTACTAAAAGAATAGGGGAAAAAATCTTAAAACTTTCAATTTCTGTTTGGAGAAAAATATAGAATGAGAAAATTCTATTAATGAAAAATAAGAACAGAGAAAAGATTAAAAAGAGACATTTTAAAAAACAAAACAGGGGCGCCTGGGTGGCTCAGTTGGCTAAGTGTTCAACTCTTCATCTCAGCCCAGATCTTGATCTCAAGGTCATGGGCATGGAGCCTACTTTAAAAAGAAGATGAAGAAGGAGGAGGAGGAGGTTGTGGGGGGGGAGAAGGAGAAGAGGGTGAAGAAGGTAAAGAAGAAGAAGTAGAAGGAGGAGGAGGAGGAGGAGGAGAAGGAGAAAAACAAATAGAAAGCAGACAACAGAAGATGGCTATAAATTAAGTTATATGAGTATTTGCAATAAGTACAAACGGACTAAATAATCTCTTTAAAATGCAAAGATAGATTGCATTTTTTTAAGAGATTTCGTTTATTTCAGAGAAAGAGAGAGAGTATGAGCAGAGGGAGTGGAACTGGGAATGGGAAAGGAAGAAACAGACCCCTGCTGCTGAGCAGGGAGCCAGATGGGGGGCTTGATCCCAGGACCCTGGGATCATGACCCGAGCAAAAGACAGCTGCCTAGCCGACTGAGCAACCCAGGCACCCCAAGATAGATGGTATTTTTTTTTAAAGATCTTTATTTATTTATTTGGCAGACCGAGATCACAAGTAGGCAGAGAGGCAGGCAGAGAGAGAGGAGGAAGCAGGCTCCTTGCTGAGCAGAGAGCCCGATGCGGGCCTCCATCCCAGTACCCTGGGATCATGACCTGAGCCGAAGGCAGAGGCTTTAACCCAGTGAGCCACCCAGGCGCCCCTGGAGCCCCTATTTGACAGAGAGATAGAGAACACAAGTAGGCAGATCATCAGGCAGAGGCAGGGGGAGAAGCAGACTCCCCGCCAAGCAGGGAGCCCAATGTGGGACTCAATCCCAGGACCCTGGGATCATGACCTGAGTGAAAGATGCCTAACCGACCGAGCCACCCAGGCACCCCTAGATAGACGGCATTTTTATAAAATTCACCCATATACTGTTTACAAGAAACACATCTAAAACAAGGGTACAGAAAGATTTTGAGGGTAAGAGGATATAAAAATTACATATTTTGTATATCATACAAATATTTTTGTTACATAACAAGTTGCAATAGCTCTGTTAAAATCAGACTTTGAGGCAGAGAGCATTCCTACAGATGAAGAAGCCACTGTGGTCAATGAGGCAGGCACTCTCTCCTTCCTTCTCACATTTCATCCATTCCCTCCTGGAAGCAGGAACCTGTACCTCCAGCTCGAGGAGTCATCTTGTAGCCAGAAGGGTACCATCCATGGGCTGGACATGGTTCAAAGGAAGCCCCAAGAAGCCTGTGCTTTCTATAGCATCACTGCATGTGCCAAACCAGCCCTGGATTGCTCAGCTTTTAATATATGTATATGAGAAAAATTAATTCCTTAGTGATCTTTTAAAAAGGAGAAAATAACTTCTTAAAGAAGCTATTTACAATAACAATGAAACTGTAAGCTACTTATGATCAAATCTATATAATAATATGTTTACAAATACCTTAAAAAATAGAAATATATACACCATGTCCATAGCAGGAAGGACTCAGTTCTGTAAAGACGGCATCTCGCTTCAAATGGATGCATAAATTCAGTGCAATTCCAATTAGAATCTCAACAGATTTAGTACTTGCTTACCAGATTCTCCAAAGTGACGCAGACCAAAAGACCAAGAAGAGCAAAGACAACCTCATGGTCCCATGAAACCCAGATAAGGAGTTGGACAAGGCAGGCATTCAGACCAGGCAGCTCCCCAGCTGGTAGAGCCAAAACAGAGACAAGAGGGAGAATGAAGCAGGCACGGTCCTCTGGATAAGTTCTGAGTCTGAAGTCAGAAGACCAGAGAACGGATCTCAGCACAACGTTAGGTCAGTTACAAATACCTCCTAAGCAATAGTCTTCTCACTTCTTTTTTTAAAGTTTTTTAAAAGATTTTATTTATTTAGTCAATCAGAGAAGACAATTATCATAAGATCTCCCTGATATGAAAAATTTGAGAGGCAACGTGGTGGGTTTGGGGGTAGGGAAGGAAAAAATGCAACAAGATGGGATCAGGAGGGAGACAAACCATAAGAGACTCTTAATTTCACAAAACTGAGGGTTGCTGGGGTGGGGGAGGGAGAGGGAGAGGGTGGTGGTGTTATGGACATTGGAGGAGGGTATGTGCTATGGTGAGTGCTATGAAGTGTGTAAGCCTGGGGATTCACAGACCTGTACCCCTGGGACTAATAATACATTATATGTTAATAAAAAATTAAAAATTAAAAAATATTTTATTTATTTATTTGACAGAGAGAGACACAGCGAGAGGGAACACAAGCAGAGGGAATGGGAGAGGGAGAAGCAGGCTCTCCACAGAGCAGGGAGCCCAAAGCAGGGCTCGATGCCAGGACCCTGGGATCATGACCTGAGCCAAAAGCTGATGCTTAACGACTGAGCCACCCAGGTGCCCCAGTCTTTTCACTTTTAAAACAGCAATTATGGGCGCCTGGGTGGCTCAGTGGGTTAAGCTGCTGCCTTCAGCTCAGGTCATGATCTCGGGGTCCTGGGATCAAGTCCCGCATCAGGCTCTCTGCTCAGCAGGGAGCCTGCTGCTTCTCTCTCTCTCTCTCTCTCTCTCTCTGCCTGCCTCTCTGTCTACTTGTGATCTCTCTGTCAAATAAATAAATAAAATCTTAAAAAAAAAAACAGCAATTATGGGGAGCCTGGGTGGCTCAGTGGGTTAAAGCCTCTGCCTTCAGCTAAGGTCATGATCTCAGGGTCCTGGGATCGAGCCCCACATCGGGCTCTCCTCTCAGCAGAGAGTCTGCTTCCCCTCCTTCTCTCTCTGCCTGCCTCTCTCCCTGCTTGCAATCTCTGTCAAATAAATAAAAATCTTAAAAAAACAAACAAACAGCAATTATACCTAAACCCCAGGGATAATGGGAGGATTGAGTGATAAATATAAATCAAACAGTGTCTAAAAGTAGGACACCTCACGGTATAAATTTGTCAAACAAATATGGATTACTTTCAAGAAGAAGCATCATTTGGGCCTACATGAAAAATGAGAGTCAGAGAAGAAAAACTGAGGTACAATCAACCAGTATCAGACCAAAGAGTGAGACAGTCATACTTATTTTTACTTGAATTGTCTGGACCCTGTGCATGTTCCCTTGGAATCCTACCACCTGGCTATGCCGAGGATGGTCATAGGTAGATAGATTGATAGACAGATCCCACAGAAGGGGTCTGCTTTGCTCTGTTTGAGTCCAGTAAGTAGGAGGTCAGCCACTGACCTCACTCAACCCATTGTGGGTCAACCCACTGACCATATTCCTTCTGGCCCACAATATAGCCTTGCCATTGCCTCAAATCTGGTGAGTTCTGAATTTCCCTAGATGTGCTCCTAGCTCTGGCCGGACTTCCACCAGCAAAGGTTCCCACAGCTTGCAGGAGGGCAACCCAGTCTTGATCTTCATCCAGAAGATCATCCATCTTGACCATTCCTGACACACCTAGCTTTGTGCTTGCTCCTGGGTTCTTCAAAATTGAAGAATGTGTGATTTATACCTACATATCTCAAAACTACAATGAAAAGCAGGGAGTTGGATAACAGGAAAATCGGCATAGCAGTTTCCTCCCAGCAGGGGTGAATGGGGAGGAGGAAGGTGTGTCTACAGAGAACTGCATAGAGGTCTACAGTAGTGGTCAGAGTTTCTTCTTAACCTAGATGGTGGACACACTATGATTCTGATGATGAAAACTGCACATACCCATTTTCTACCCTCTTCTATATGAATGAGATAATCACAATAAAAAACACACATCAGGACTTCCTTTGCTTGGGTTAATTTCAAAACAATATAAAACAATGACTAGTGCAAAAGTCATTAATTATATCAATTGCTATAAAACCTATCAGTGATAATCAAGTAAACCTTTTTTTCCTTCAGGATGTCTAAATTTGGAAAAGGATCAAAAGGATCAAAAGCAGGCAAAGACAATGGGAGGAAAGAGACCACTGTGTTTCAGTCAGAGACGGAGAAAGCTGATGGAGATGGTGCTTGATTTGAGCTGTCTCCTTCAAAGAGAAACACAGCCAGTCTGAGATGACCTTTCAGGGAGGGATCTTAGGGAGTGAATACCCAAGCTACCCCACTCTTATCTCTTGCTAGTGTTCCTACTGACCAAACCCCACATCATAGAACATGAGAGCTTACTGATGTAATCAAAACAAGACTCTTTTGGGGGGACAGAGTAGGCTACAGAAAGGTAGAAAGACTGGAGAGACAAATGAAAGGTATCCAGAAGAATGACTTTTGTTCATGTGAAGAAATATGGTTGAAAAATCCCAGATTTGTTGAAAGACATAAACATCAAGATTCAGGAAGCACAAGAAACCCTACACAGAATGAACTCAAAGAAGTACAAGCATAGACTTCTAAACTGCTAAAAACTAAAGACAAAGAAAAAAAATCTTGAAAACAACCAAACAAAAATGACCCGTTACCTATAGAGAAGAATGATCCAAATTTCTGTGGTTTCTCATCAGAAGCCGTGATCGCCAGAGGAAGTGGCACAATATTTTTTGTAATTGTTAAGTACAGGCACAATGTGGTACAGAAACATCTTGGTGTGACAGAACAAGGTGTAGTAGGAGGAGTTTGGGGTCGATGATACTGTTCCTTGATCACGGTGTTGGTTATGTGAATCTGTGCACGTATTAAAATTCACAGAACTGTTCATGGAACAAATAAGAAGATCAGTTTTACTATAATGATAAACAGATAAATGGGGATTACTTGCCCATCTCTATCTCCAAATCTTAGAGTCCTTTCTATATATCCATATCCAGATCTATATATATCTTCATTTTCCCCATCAAAACAGATACCTCAAGATTGTGATCTTAGCTGTATTTTCAAATAAATTGTTTTTGAGGTTTTATTGGGGGAGGGGGAGGTTGTTTGTTTTTAAAGAAAAAACAGGGATGGCATGACATCTAATTTCCTGCAGAAGAGAAAACCGTAGACCAGGGACTCTGAGGATTCTGGGAAGGAGGAGGGGGCGGTAGGGAGGGGGAGGGGGAGCTGTGGGCGGGGCTTGTGAAGGGGCCAGGTTTTCTCCAAGGCTCAGATCCGCCAGATGCAATAAACAAAGGAGGTTGCCAGATTCTGACAGTAAAACACCACTTCTGAGCAGAAGGGTAAACTGAATTGGCGTTCGTTTATCTGAATGAAGAATGGAAAGAATTCATAACCAGTCGAGCCATAAAAGGACTGATTTAGAAACAAGATGGAAGAGAAACCCATACTATCTTTAGCTTGAGGAAGTAACCCACCAGGGTCTTTATTTTAACTTTGCAAACATTTCTTAGGACAGTATGTTTTCTAAACTTAATGATTGAGTTCAAAAACAAAATCATAGCAAGATTCCACTTAAATTCAAATCTCCAGTTCCCTAACTGAATTCTCCCTTATAAGCCACATAGATGCGATTAACCTCGCCACCTAGTGGCTACTAAAAGTTTTCTTCAGGAGAAACGAGAAAAGAAAAAAATAATAACTTTTTCGTAACAATTCTTTGAAGACGATCAACGCATTTTTTTAAAACAAATATCTACTAATAGGCACTGTGGGTGCTGGAAATGAAACCATGAACAGGTTGCTTTGCCTAACCCAGGTGCCACCGAAGAGGAACAGCCAGTAAATCATGCCGTTTCCCCCGCTCCATCAGGAATGCCCTGACGCAATTGGTCACAATCATGTCATTATACCCCCAAAACTCCAAAAGTAGAGGGCAGGTGGGATGCTTCCTACAGCTCCACTGTCTCCAGTAAGTTTTCTCCCTGCCCCAGCTCATCTGCTCCAGGGACACAGTTCAGGAACCAGATATCCCAGTTCTGAGCTGGACTCACCCATTCCCAGCCCACCCTGCCTGAGCATCCACAGAGATGTTAGCTGAATCCTGCCCCATCCTGGCCCCGCGACGCACACTCCTGCTGACTCACTGAAAGACCTTCCACACGCACAAGAAAGGTCAGGAAGCAATCTTCAGGAAAGCTCTTCTTGGAAAATCGGGAGCCACAGTAGAAGGACCCCAGGAGTGGCCTCTCCCTCCCCCGCCCAGCCCCGTCTTCAGCCGCAAAAGAATCTGCCCACCCTGCTGTGGAAGCAGGGCAACCCAGGTTGATGAGAACATCGCTCCAAGCCCCCACAGTCTGGGCACCATCGGCTCAAAAGACAAGAAGGATTTCTTGAACAGGACACAAAAAGCATCTGCCATAAAGGAAAAGACTGATAGTCCAAAGACACTAAAATTAGAAATTTCTGGCCCTCCAAAAAATGAAGAACACAAAAAGACAAGCCACATAACAGGCGGTGCTATCCCCCCGGGGCATACAAGCCTGTCCCTGCCATGGAGGGGAAATCAGCCCGGGGCATAGAGCCTGCCCACCGTGGGCACACGCGCAGCATCTGCTGAGCGCCTCCAACCAGCACACAGGGGTTCCCAGACTCCGCGAGCCGCGCTACCCCGACACGAGGTGGCGCTGTTCGCAATCACAGCGGGGTGGGAAGGCGGGGCTAAGAGCGCCGCTGCGGCCACATCCTCGTAACCAATGGGCAACCTGCCTGCTGCTCACTCTCTAACAGCCAATGAGCAGGGAGCGGTGGTCTCGCGGACGGAGAGGACACGCCCTGACGCACCGTGGGCTTTTGCTCCGGCGGGGCGGGGCGGGCCGGGGACCCTCTCTACCCTAGCGGAGGCCGGCGCGCAGGGATGTGGCCTTGCAGGGAGTATCCCCTCCCGAGCCCCGTCCCCCGCCGCCTGGCCTGACCGCCACCGCCGGCGCCCTGCTGGACGGAACCTCCAATGGCTGCCCCGGGAGCACCCACCCGTCCTGGGTCGCGCGGGAGAAGGGACAGCCCTGGCTGATGCGATCACGCTGACCCCCACCTCGACCGACTTGCCGCAGCCGCGTCTGCAACCCTTTCTCAAATAGGCGACCTACCCTCGCTCAAAAGCCCCATCGGACACTCTGCCCTGCGTGTTTTTTGCAGCGGCCTGACCTTCCCAACTAGAACGTCAGCCTTGCAGTCAGGGCTGGCTCAGGCGTGTTTGCATCTCCCCACAGTCCTTACCAGAGGATGTCCCAGGGACATCTTTAGGGCTTCCTTAAACATTGCCCAGCTCAGCCTAACTCCTAAGACGATGCTGGTTCCTTTGCCTGATCCGAAAAGAATGAGGCTTTCCTGTCACTCCCGTACCTGGGAAAGGAAACAGGATGGCAGGTGGTACAGAATTACTTTGGGATCCGGAATGCTGCAGATTAGTCTTGTCCATGATCCCAAGCACCATGTTCTCTGCCTGAGGGCGCATGGATTGATTCCGCCGGAGGCACATCGGTTGAATTTGGGTGCTCGGAATAGAAGATGTGGAAGCCAAGTAGGTTCTGCCCTAGAGACTTGGTCTGGGAGCATTCTTCCTAACAGAGCCCGTGGCCAGACCTGAAGACAGAAATAAAAGCGAGGTACTTCTGTGCTGAGTTTGCAGAAGAAGATGGGCCCACTCGTGATGGCCATGAGCAACAGAAACGAGCCCGAGGTTTCATATGGTTTCAGAAGAGAAACGCGGCTCGCCATATTAAGGCCGCCAACGAATACGCTGGATACCGGGTGTCCGTCTTGCAGGGCTCCGGTGACCGCCCTGCCAGGAACCAGGAATGGCTCCAGACTTCCTTACTTGCCACTGTGGCTTTTCTGGTTGACACAGGAAACGGGAAGAAGAAAGGAAGTGCCACGTTCTTATGGAAGTGAGCACTTCCCTTCCACTGTTCTCGGACCCAGGGACCCAGACCCAGTCTATGGAAGGAGACCAGGATTCCTGAATGTGCTCATTGTTCTTGCTTCTCCAGACGTATTTCTCAACCTTTCCACCTTGCCCCGTGCCCTGGCAGGCTGGCCTTTATGGGCTGCATTCACAGGCTCCCTCATGCCATGGGTTCTGCCCCTTGGTGGCCCTGATAAATACATGAGATCGCCTTGGAAAACAGTCCCTTCCTTAAGCCCTCTTCATTCCCCCTGTGAGAATGCCAGCTGTTTCCTAACAGGACCCTAGGTGGCATGCTGAGTTTTCTTTTACTTCAACTTTAGCCTGGAATTAACCTCACTCACTATACAAATAGACTATCTCCAACATGCCAGATCTGAGCTACGCACCAGGGAGGCAGGGACGAAAGACAGAGGTTACAGTGAATCAAATCAGGGATGATGACGCTGCATGGGAGGTTGGTATGGGTAGGGGCATAGCCTGGGAGGGAGATGGTCAAGGGGGAAACCACAGAGTCAGAGGCAATGAGGCAAAGATGGGGGATGGGGAGACCAGTCCCGAGCAGAGGCAGCCTGCAGAGACGTGGGAGGGAGCCACATCCCAAGGAGCAAGGGGAGTCCCAGCGACCACAGCAGCCACCGTAACAGGAGCCAACCTGTGGGGACCCTTGTGGCAGACTTGGGCACGACAAGGAGCGGTCAGATCTCCGTGGTGGGAAAGGTCATTCTGGCAGAGACCAGCAGACTGGAGGAAGCAAGTTTGGGAGCAGGGAGGCCGAGAAGAGTCTCCTGCAGGAAGTGGGGGAACCGTAATGACCACAGCAGGGGGAGGGGAGCACTGGTGAGAGATGAAGCAGCTGTTCTGGGAGGGGACGCACTGGTGTGGGCTGGGCTGGGGACGGCCACAGCCAGAGAAGGAAGTCCCGGTCTACCAGGACTGTCAGACACCGGGCCGCACGAGGTAGGCGGACGGAGCTGGCATCCCCGTGACCAAGGAGGCAAGAAACCTGGATGGACCCTGTGTTCTGCTTGGAGTTTGTTGAGCTGGAGGTTCCGATGGGATAAGGAAATGAAAATGCCCGTGAGGAAATGCAGTATAGATCTGAAGCTCCAAATAGTGTAGACCACAGTTAGGCACTTAATCATTTTGAAAGACATTGGAGAGGGCCACCTGGGTGATTCAGTCCGTTAAACAGCTGACTCCTGATTTCGGCGCAGGTCTTGACCTCAGGGTCGTGAGCTCAAGCCCCACACTGGGCTCCACTCTGGGCGTGGAGCCTACTTAAAAAGAGAGAGAGAGAGAGACATTGGAGAAATGTCACAGGCCAGAAGTCCTGACAAGCTTCTTGCTTCCGCTATGTTTATTGAGAAGTAATCAGTGAACAGTGCTACAACACCGAATGTTTCTCCTGCACGGGCTACATGCCAGGCATTATACCAAGTACTTCATGGTGAGTCCCTTTCCCTCACTTGTGGTAGTCCTTCCAGCAACCCTAGAAGGCTCTGACTAGTGTGATTCCCATTTTACAAATGGGAAACGAACCTCAGAGAGGTTAAGTGACCGGCCCGAGGTCACACAGCTAGGAAAACGTCGTAACTAGTTGTTGAATCGAGAGAGCCTAACTCCTGACCCTGGGCTTTTTCTTCATCATTTTACTCAATTAACACCTCCATGACTCAGTCTGTACCATGATTTTCTTTTTATTTCTTCATGTTTCTTCCCTCCAGGAACAGGCAGGCCATAAAGATAAGGCTAGAATTAACTACCCTCTTCCTACAGACTGTGCGCTCTCAGACTGGATCTGTCCTAGCTTTGCCACCCCCACTAATGCTGATGCAAACACAGGGGGACGGAGCCCTTTGGCTAGTTGCCAAGTTCTCTCCCCACTCCACTCCAGATGACTGGCATTTCCGGTCAGGTAAACGGCTGTGCAGAAAATCCAGCTGGGGTGTGACTTGTGCCATGAGAGGTAAAGAGGCAAACCCACGTCTGCTACCCTCTGTTTACAACACTCCCGGGGCACCTGGGTGGCTCAGTGGGTTAAGCCTCTGCCTTCCGCTCGGGTCATGGTCCCGGGGTCCTGGGATCGAGCCCTGCATCGGGCTCTCTGCTCAGTAGGGAGCCTGCTTCCTCCTCTCTCTCTGCCTGCCTCCTGTCTATTTGTGATTTCTGTCAAATAAATAAAAATCTTTAACAAAACAAAACAAAAAAAACAACACTACCTTGGCTCCTCAGTGCCTCCAGGAAGAAGTCCCCATCCCCTCTACATCTGGCCCCCATCTGTCTCTTCAGCTGTGCCCACCACTCCCTCCACAAAGCAGACAACCTTGCCGTGCAGAACGGCTCGCCATTCCGGAACTTTCCAACAAGGGTCAAGTTTCCACCTTTTCCCCCAGTCTTTTACTGTGAAAACTGTCAAACATACGGAAAGTTGGAGGGGAATTTACAGTGCAAACTCATAGATCAGTCACTTAGACTCTACTATGAACATTTTACAAGATCTGCCTCATCACGCATACCTATCCATCCCTTTTTCCATTTCGTTTTCTTTTTTAATGCATTCCAAGGCAAGCTGTATACAAGTATACACTTTAGCACACATCTCACTTAGTAGAGTCCCATATCGGTTTTTGGTTCTTCCTTTTTCCCCTTTGGATGAAATTAACATGCAAGGAAATGTACAGACCAGAGCCGTGTGTATTGGTTTTCTTGCTGCTGGAACAAATGCTCACACACTTAGTGTCTTAAAACAAAGGTATCCTCCTATAGAGAATTCTGGGGGTTAGAAGTCCAAAATCAAACTGGACCAAAGTCGAGGTGTGAGTGGTTCGTTCCTTCTGTAGGCTGTGAGTGGACAGTCTACTTCCTTGCCTTCTTCATCTTCTAGAACATTCCTTGGCTCATGACCCCCTTGCTCCCAGAGCTCCAACCTCTTGCTCTCAGAGCCCTGCCTCCTCTGGCCTCCTGCCTCCCTCTTCTGAGGACTCCGTGGTTACACCTGGAAAATGCCCCCATCTGGGTGCCCTTAACTTCATCACAGCTGTGCTGTTCCTTTTGCTCCATAAAGTTATTCATTCACAGGTTCTGAGGATTAGGGTGTGGTCCTCCTGGAGGGCCATTTTTCAGCCCATATACCCTTTCCTGAGTTCTTCCAAATGCATACACCTTACACATGTATACACACATGTAAGCCGACCCCCTGCCCCCGTTGGGACATGGAACATTCCCACCAGCCCCAGAAAGTTCTGTCAACCCCCTCCTGGCCAGTGCCCTCTCCCGCTGCCACTGCCCAGAGGCAACCACTGTTCAGATGTTTGGCCCCTTTTAGAACCTCCTATGGATGGAATTGTAAGGTATTTTGTCCTTTTGTATCTGGCTTCTTTCACACGAGCAACGCCACTGAGGCTCACCCGTGTGGAGGGGTCAGTACCAGTCTGTTCCTTTTCATTACTGCGCAATCATCTATCAGAGGAATCATCCACCATTGGTTTATCCATTCACCTATTGATGGACTTCAAGCTGTTTCCACTTTTTTTTGTCTGCCTGTACTTTGGGACCAGCTGCTGACCGTGACCCTTCAGTCTAGCAGCTGCGCCCCCCCATCAGCTCCTTTCACAAGCAATCAGCCCCACATTCCTTGGCTTCGCAAGGACTGTCCTCTTTCAAGGTCCAGCACAATAGTCTACCCCCTTAGGGAGCCTTTGATAAAGCCCTGCCACAACCCCAGACCAGGGGATGGAGATCCCTCCTCTGTACCCTGGGCACACTTCGGTCTCTGCATCTGACCACGTGTGACCCTTATTTGTCTCTAGGTCCCTCCGTCTTCACTCAGGACCACATCCCCAAGAGCTGAGGCTAGGGCGTTCGTATCTGCACGTGGAACGATGCCTTAGGTCTGCATGATGGCCTTCGGTCACCGTTTTCCCGGTCAGTGACTATCCCAAGGGGAGTTCCAGGCTGTGACTGCCTTGTTTGGAAACCAAAACCCTGAAGAACATGGACACAGGGAGGGATTCCCAAGGACAAAGCAGGTTGGACAATCTCTCATGAGACTGGGGGGCACCGTGGAGCTCAGGCCCCTGGAACAGGGACACCCTCTCAGCATCCTGGGCCCTTGTCGGTGACAACCTGAGGGCAAACCCAGGAAAAAGCAAAATTGTGGCGCATTTTCTTGAGCAACAGAAAAACCCAGTGATTAGAGGAACTCTGGGAGATATTATTGGAGTGGGAACCCACCAAGGAACCCCATGACAGAGAAGCCTTTTCTACCCTGAAGGCTTGCAAATCTCCAAAGCCACAGAGGCCTACGGAAAACACTGGCTCTCAGCCCCTACGATGCTGGAAACGTCTTGAATTGTGTCCAGAGCAAAGGCAGACTGGTAACAGACCTGAACACCCACCCTGGGCGGACCCTTCTGCTCCTGCACTGGGAAGTCAGCACCGTCCCTCAGGGCAACAGGATGGAGGTCCAGCCAACTGATGTGAGTGAGGACACTTCTCCCAGGCAGGCCTCCTGGAGTTCCTGCTGGTGCACTGTTCGACCCCTCCTGTGGGGAGAGCCTTCAGCTGCCTGCTCCAGCTGGTCCAGAATGGAAACCGGAAGCTTGAAAAGGAGACCTCCCATGGGTGGAATCTGGATGTAACTGGGACAGACTCCGATGGCTTAAGAGTCAGAGATGAAGCACCCGTTGACGTGCGAGACAGTGTCTAATCTTTACCCAAAAGAGCTAATTTTTCAGAATTGGGACCTGCCTTCCAGGAGAAATTATAATGTTGAGATAGTAAGAGATATACTTGAATAAATGAAATACTCAAATATCTGAAGAATTTTTTAACTATGTACAAGCAAAGGCAGGAGCCTGCTTCCTAGCTCAGGGGGCTTGCTCAGGCTCACCCTAACATAGACACAAAAGCTTCTTTCCAGAAACAGACTTGGAAGGGATACTCATGCTGTTGAAGAAGGCTCAAGATAGGACTCTGGTACAGGACGGTGCCCCATTGCCCCTTACAGGGCTTGACACCACTTTGTCAAAAGAAAGAAATGTCCTGGGGCGCCCGGATGGCTCAGTTGGTTGAGCGTCTGCCTTTGGCTCAGGTCATGACCCCAGGGTCCTGGAATCGAGTCCCGCGTCGGGCTCCCTGCTCAGGAGGAAGCAGGCTCCCTGCTTCTCTCTCTGCCTCAGCCTCTGCCCCTGCTTGTGTGCTCTCACTCTTGCTCTCCCTCAAGTAAATAAATAAAATCTTTAAGAGAAGAAGGAGGAGAAGGAGGGAGAGGAGAAGGAGGGAGAGGAGAAGGAGGAGAAGAAGTAGTAATGTCTTTCAGGGATGACTGAAGGTCTCAGAGACGGACCTAGGTGACAATCTAGCTGTGTCTTGGGATGTTGCCTATTGGCAGGCTCACGTCTAGGGTGAAGTAAGGCCAGTGTACATTAGGGTCCCGGCCACGGGGGTGCCTAGGCATCCGAGAGTGGTGGGCATGCTGGCGGGTCCTCCCTCCTTAGTAAGACACAGAGCTTTCCACACTACATGAAAGGGACCCTCTTAACTGTGGAGAAGAGCTGACCTGTGGCCTCTGCTAATCCCCTAAGGGTCCCCTCCTTTGGGTTCCCCACCTGCAAAGCCCACCTCCCTTCACCGAGAGCGCGAGAATACTTATTTCCTTCCCCTTTGCACGACTCACTCAAGGAACTTCGTAAAACAAGACTGTGGCAGATCCTAGTGCGAAACAAACCAAAGAGAGGACAGGGACAGAGCCTGGCATGCGGAGCGTGGGTGCTGGTCCTGCAGAAGGAGAGCCCGTGGAGCGCCCCCTCTCATTCTGCTCTCTCTGAGCCCAGCCCCACCACCAGCCCCCTCCCCAGGGCTTGCCTCGTGGTCTGGCTGTCAGTCTGAGCTGCTTGCCTGGGCTTCCTGCAGCCCCGCAGTGATGTGGAAATGTATGATAATTTATCATCTTTTCGCCTTTAGCAAAAAGCCAGTAAGAACGGGGCAGTGGCCATGATAATTAAAGAAGAAGTCTCCGAGCTGGAGAGGAGCACCTAGGGCACAAGTTCGGTGGCCGAGGAGCCTGACAAGCACTCCTGCCTTGTATGGTGCTGATCGCAGGCTGGAGTGTGCGGTCTCCGGTCACCCCGGGGCTTCCTGCCTGGCCACTGCCTTCTGCCGTGGGATGGGCTCAGCATCTTCACCCCCATTCCTTCAGCCCCCCCGGCCCCCTCCAGACTCACGTGCCGTAATTTTGCAAGTGGGTGCTTGCTAGCCTGGCATCCCTTGCTTTGGCAAATTGGGAGTTGTGTAGGGGGAATGGGGCAAAAAGAGCAAAGCAGCCAAGGTAATGAATTAGAGCCAGCAAGGGCCAGATCAGACGCCGGTGTCTGAGACTTTGGCCTCATTAGATGTTCTGTGTTTGCCACCCGCCTGCCCTGATCCTCTCTTCCTCACCCCTGACCTGGGTCCCTCTGCAATTCAGCCTCACCCCTTATTCTTATCAACCCCAATCATCCACCTTCATTCCTGCCCTCTGCTCGCCTGGCTGCCCTCCACCCGTCTCCCTGCCCTATCCCTCTTTGGCCTGAATCCAGGTTTAAACCTTGACCTTCTAGAGCCGGGGAACAGTTACATACATTGCAGAGCCCAGCATCAAGTGAAAATGCGGGGCCTGTGTTCAAAAGTTAAGAATTTCAAGACCACGCTGGTAGAGCCTAGGTTAAGTGCAGAGTCCTTCTGAGGGTAGGACCCTGGAGAACCACACGGGTCATATGTCCTTGAAGCCAAAGCTGACGTGCACCACTCTCAGCTGTCCTCGCCATCAGGGGCCCGTGACATCGCAGAAAGTCTCCTCCCCCAGTTGATCACCCCATTCTCCATCCATGGGATCATCTTAATAGTAACCTGGTTGAGGGACTGCATCAAACTAAAAAGCATTTGCAAACCAACCACAAAATGAAAAGCCAACTTAAGGAAGAAGAGAAATTATTTGCAAATCATATATCTAATAAGGGGTTAATATCCCAAATATACAGAGAACTCACGCAACTCAGTAACAACAATAACCACAAATCTCATATAAAAAATGAGCAGAAGGGGCACCTGGGTGGCTCACTGGGTTAAAGTCCCTGCCTTCGGCTCAGGTCATGATCTCAGGGTCCTGGGATCGAGCCCCGCATCAGGGTCTCTGCTCAGCAGGGAACCTGCTTCCCTTCCTCTCTCTGCCTGTCTCTCCGCCTACTTGTGATCTCTGTCTGTCAAATAAATACAAAAAAATCTTTTTAAAAAAATGAGCAGAGGGGCTCCTAGGTGGCCCAGTTGGTTAAGCAACTGCCTTTGGCTTGGGTCATGATCCTGGGGTCCTGGGATCGAGCCCCATATCAGGCTCCCCCTCCTGTGGGGCGCCTGCTTCTACCTCTCCCTTTGCCTGCCACTCCAGTTCCTCTCTCTCTCTTTCTGTCAAACATATATGTATATATCTTTTTTTTTTTAACGAGCAGAGGACCTGAATGGAAATTTTCCTAAACAAGTGCGCAACATCAGGGAAAGGCAAATCAAAACCACCGTGAGATACACATTGAGACACCTTACATCTGTCAGAATGGCTGTCATTAAGGAGACAAGAGAGAGGTGTTGGGAAGGACCCCTTGTGCACTGTTGGCGGGGATGTAAGTTGGTGCAGCCTTGGAAAAAAAACATGGAGTTTCCTCAAAAAAATAAAAAATACAACTACCTTATGATCCAGCAATCCCACTTCTGGGTATCAATCCAAAGGAAATGAAACCAGAATCTGGAAGGCATGTTTGCATCCTCATTTTTTTTCACCATTATTCACAATAGCCAAGCTGTGGACACAACCCACATATCCATCCCCAGATGACTAGATAAAGATGTGGTATGTGTGTGCATGAATATTTTAATATTCCTGTGTGTGTGTGTGTATACACAATGGAATATTTTTCCACCACAAGAAAGAAGGAAATCCTGTCGTTCGTAACAACATGGACGGACCTTGAGGCCGTTATTCTCACTGAAATAAATCAAAGAAGGACCAAAACTGTATGATCTTACTTATTCGTGGAATCTAAAAAATCTGAACTCATAGAAACAGTAGAATGGGGTTTGTCAGAGGCAGGGAGAATGGGGAGATATTGGTTGTGGGTAAAAACCTCCAGTTAAAAGATGAATAAGGGGGCGCCTGGGTGGCTCAGTGGATTAAGCCGCTGCCTTCAGTTCAGGTCATGACCTCAGGGTCCTGGGATCGAGCCCCGCGTCCGGCTCTCTGCTCCGCAGGGAGCCTGCTTCCTCCTCTCTCTCTGCCTGCCTCTCTGCCTACTTGTAATCTCTCTCTCTGTCAAATAAATAAAATAAAATCTTTAAAAGATGAATAAGTTCTCGGGGGATCCTGTGATTGTAGATAACGATGTGTTGTATGTTAATTATATCTCAATAAAGTTGGGGAAAATGGTAACCTGGTTGAAACCTCACCATGTAGCATGTTTTTTTCTTCGACTGCCAACAGCAATTCATCAAAACTCTTCTGACGTCTGGGTTTCTAACATCTCTTCCATCCCCCTGATGCACAGGATCTGAAGACAAAACAGGAATCCCCATGGTGTGCCGGGCACTGGACTGGTTTCTGTATATTTGAAGAAACGAGGATGCCTGCTTGAGTCCCTGACCTCCAGGACCTGGTAGAGAAGGCAAGCCTGGGGCCATACAGTGGCAAAGTGGCAGCAGAAGGCAGTGCGGGAGCCGGACCCAGGCCCTGGATGCGGGAAATTGGGAAATCACAGCTGCCTGGAGAGTGTGAGGCAAGGTGGGGGAGGGGCCGTGGTGCTGAGACTGGGCTGCAGCAAGTGGGTAAGTGAAGGAAGAGAGAGAGATTTGCAGGCGAGGGAACACAGGGGCAGAGGCTAGGAGCGCTCCCCAACCGCCCCCTTAGCCTGGCATGGTTCCATGGCTGCACTGCAGAGCGGGGCCTGGAGAGGCCTGGGAGATGGGGGTATACCACCAACGAGAAGATGTTCTCACAAAAGGTGGAAGACAGAGTGGGAGATCCAGGTGAGGAGGGGAGGGAGGCTGTCCCCACTTCCAGGTACAATTCAGGAGTGTTTAACACAGGCCAGTCGTTCTCTGCAAGAGGGGTTATTTGCCCCCCAGAAGATACAGGCGCGCCTGGGAGATACTGCAGGCTGGGCTCCAGACCACTGCAGTAACGCTGATATTGGGTCCAAGGAACGCTTGGTTTCCCAGGGCACAAATGTTCCGTGCACGCCCTGCTGCAGTCTGTGACCTGTGCAACGGCGCTGTGTCCAAAACAACAACGTGCATGCCTTCACTGAAAAAGACTTTATTGCTAAAACGTGCGGCCCGCCGTCTGAGCTCTCAGCAGGTGGGACTTTCTGCGGGTGGAGGGTCTCCGCGATGCTGCCGCTGCTGACCCGTCGGCGTGCTGGGTGCTGGGGGCCCGCGCGGCCCTGCGGTTTGTCGCGCCGATGGCTCTTCTGTCCCGAACGGTGGCTCGGCGGCGGGCAGTGCCGCCCGATGGCGTTTAACCCACGGAACTGCCTTCAGAACTGGAGTCCGACCCCTCGAGCCCTGCCGCTGCTTCCTCCGCAGCTCGTCGTGTTCTGATCCCTCCGTCGTCGGCTCAGGAAGCCCCTCGCTCTGCTCCTCCCGAGGAAGCGCCTCCACGTGCCGTCCGGTCCCGTCTGACCCTGAGCCCGTGGCAGCTGCGTCCCCTCCTCGGGCTCCGCGGCTGCTCCTGGTCTCTTGCGGCTTCCTTGTGGTTCCCGGCCCGGAGCCAGGCGGAGCGGACTGGCCTGGTTCTCACGCGCCGCGGGGCCTCCGAGCGGCCACGGAGCACCGGCTTCAGCTCCGGGTCACCGGCCGCCTTGGCCCCTCGCGACAGGGTCGCCTGCTGGAGCTCTGCAGCCGGGCGCTGCCTTCTCCTCTGGGCTGTGCGAGTCCCAGCCGGCATCTTCCTCCAGAGAAGGCTGTTGGGTCTGCGCTGAAAGCCTGTTGTTTCGGGCGGCCCCCTCATCGGTGATCGCGGCTAGATGGTCCGGAGACCCGGCCGCGTCACCTTGCACTTGGGTGTTGCGGAGATGGCTTCGTCCTGGAGCCTCCCGAACCGGCCGGCCAGCTGCAGACCTTCCTTCCGCAGGTCCTCACCGCTCCGCGTCCCAGCACGGAAGAGAGTCCGGGCCCTGCTCTGGATCAGGCTTTGGCTTAAGGGGATGGGTGGCTGGTGTGGTCTCCTGTGCAGACCACGGCCGCCGTCTCCAGGCCAACAGCAAGGTACTGAGCTTACTCATTTCTAGTTTTTTATTTAAAGGGAGAGATATGGGGTGCCTGGGTGGCTCAGTTGGTTAAGTGCCCAATTCCGGATTTGGCTCACATCACCATCTCGCCCTGCGTCAGGTCCTGTGCCCAGTGGGTAGACTGCCTGAGATTCCTTCTCTCCTTCTCCGCTGCCCCTCTCATCCGTGCTCTCAGTCTCTCTCTCTCTCAAACAAATAGATAAATAAATAAAATCTTTTTAAAAAAATAAATAAATGTAGAGACCTGCGAATTTTCCTTTCACTTGAACCCTTAGAGGCCATTGCAGAGTTAGAAACTGGCCTGATTTCAGTAGTGTTGTGTCCCAGGGACTAGGGAGGCTGGAGGAGAGGGAAAGAGAGGCGGGAAGGGCCGTTCGGTGGAGCCGTCAGAATGCACACGAACTCTCTCCACCACATCCGTGTCATCTCGTGTGGGTGCAGTTCGCAACACCCCCAGAACGATTCCAGGAGTAACAGCCAAGACCACCGATCACCGTAGCACATATGACTATAATGAAAACATTGGAAATACTGTGAGAATTACCAAAGTCTCACGCAGAAACACAAAGTGAGCAAATGCCTTTTAGAAAAAATGACGTCGACAGACTGGCCGGAGGCAAGCCTTCAGAGTGTGAAACACGGGCGGTCTGGGAAGGGCAACCCAGCGGAGCACAGTAGAGCAAACAGGCCTGTGCTTGTCCATGTCTGACGGCATTTTGGGTTGTCACAGCTGGGTGGCCAGGGGTCCTGCCGGGGATGCAGGCCCGCGTGGAGTTCTGGCTTTGCTGTGGAAACAATCCCCCTCTCTAGATGGTCTCCAGTGGTCTCTGGCGTGCTGTGGCTCTCTGAAACAAAATATCAAGATTTAGCGATGGGAAAACTGCGAGCTGTGATCTCTGGCCTACCAACCCCGGCCCTGGATCCAGTTTCCCATATCACTCTGCACCCCCCACCAGACTGGACACCCCGTTCCCTACAACATCATCCCCCAAGCCCTGCCCCTTTAAGAGAGGCACGTGGCCCAGAACTTAAGGGACAGTCTTTGC
Organism: Meles meles; assembly: GCF_922984935.1. Lineage (NCBI taxonomy): Eukaryota > Metazoa > Chordata > Mammalia > Carnivora > Mustelidae > Meles > Meles meles. The sequence continues at coordinate 6,190,953 of NC_060075.1, read as the reverse complement.
CCAAGTGTTATCTGGAACTGTTACCAATCATTAACCCCAAGAATAGAGAGACTTCAGTCATCAAGGTCACCCCACGGCAGGGAGGGACCGGCCGACAGACCAAGCATGGGGAGCTTAGAAGAAGAGCTCGTAGCAAAGCAACAAGACTGAATTCCAGAAGTTCACACCTCCATTCCCAGACCTGAGTCAAAACCTCTGCCCCCCAAAGTTCCCTTTGTCTCTGTTTCCTTGGGGTCCTTCTTAAAGGCCCGTCTTCTCCACCCCCCGTGGGGCACCCCATCAGCCTCCGCCCCATCCCCGCATTTCTACAGGAGCGCCCAGCGCGGCCCTCACCCCGTCCCTGCCCTCCAGGGCGTCTCCCCCTCCGCCTTCCAGGCGCAGTGCCCGATTCCACCTAGAACCCGCCCTGCTCAGGGTCGCGGGGACACACGGCCCGTCTCAGTCCTGTGACTGTTCCCACCCGCCCCTGCGTGGGGCCCCCTCCTCCTCCACGCAGCTTCTTCTCTGGGAACCTACAGGTCCCAGCTCAGAGCTCCGGGCTCAGAATTCACTCACCTGCTGTGGACTCCCACGCGCAAGGTGGGACATGTCAAGAGGCTGTGCAGGGCTGAATCGTGTCCCCCAAATCCCATATCCTTCCCGGAACTGCAGGCGGTGCCCTTCTTTGGAAATAGGGTCACTGTAGCTGTAATTAGCTAAGAGGAAGTAGGGCAGGTCCTGAATTCAGTCACTGGTGTCTCTCTTTGGAAGAGGAGGGACACACAGAGACACAGACACACGGAGAACATCGTGGGACCGAAGGGGGCAGAGGCAGGGTGATGGGGCCACCAGGCAAGGAACCAAGGGATGCCAAGGATTGACAGCAACAGGAGAAGCTGGAAGAGGCCAGCAAGGACACACATCCCGCCCCCCCCCCCCCAGGGCCTTCAGAGGGAGCCCTGCCCCGCCAACACCTTGATGTCAGATTTCCAGCCTTCACTACTGTAAGAAAAAAGTATCCTGTTGTTCTCAGCCCCCAGGTTATGGTGCTTGGATACGGCAGCCTGGAAACATGGCGCAGAGGAGACAGAATCCCAGGCCTGGACAGGCTTTCGGTCCTGAGGGGCATCTCTTGCCAACGTCGGGCAGGACTCTCCTTTGGGCACGGCTCGTGTCTCACTTACTCTGGGTTACCTTGAATCTCGTTGCTCTTTCGGAGCACTTGTTTGGTGCTCCTTTAAATAAAAAGTGAGATCCGGGGCGCCTGAGTGGCTCAGTGGGTTAAGCCTCTGCCTTCGGCTCGGGTCATGATCTCAGGGTCCTAGGATCGGGCCCCGCGTCGGGCTCTTTGCTTGGCAGGAAGCCTGCTTCCCCCGCTCTCTCTGCTTGCCTCTCTGCCTACGTGTGATCTCTGTCTGTCAAATAAATAAATAAAATCTTAAAAAAAAAAAAAAGTGAGATCCAAGCTTGGGTGTCCCACCTCCCTGCCTGCATGCAAAATTACCCTTCCTCCCCACTCCCCTCGGTGGGGCACCTGCTGTGGGGCCTGCTCCCGAGCCATCTCCACCCTGGGGTGAAAACCCGCAGCCTCTCTCACCTTTCCTCTCGGCCCCTCCAGCTATGGATTTCTAGATATCCACTGCAGAATTCAGCGTGGACCTCAGAGCATGGACCTAAGCATCACCGGCCACACCAGGCCTCCCTGTCCTCTTACGCATGTATCTATGCATGGAGGCAGGAAGGTGTCGGTACGCACGTGTGTGCACATGTCTGTATGCATACGCGTGCATGTGTGTGTGTGTTCCCACCCTTCCCCAGCAGCAATTCTCACGTATTAGTGCACATCCGTTATTTTTCTGTATCTGTGGTGTGCACCGCCCGCCGCACTGGCTCCCTGGCCCGGCGATGGGCCCCCGGACGGGCTCCGGCTCCCCAACTCCACCGCGGTGGCTGTCTGCGTCCCGCCTGGTGCTGCTGCGTGAGACTCTTCTTCCATACACGTCCGAAGCAGCATGACTCAGTCCTGTGGGGCGTCTGGCCGGCTCAGGGCCCACATGCTGGGCCGGCCCTCCAGAAAGCCAGACCCTCGGCCTGCCTCCCCGCGAGCCCAGCTTGAACCTCCCATCTCACCGCATCGCTGCCCGCGCTGGGTATCATCCAGCTTTCTCGTTTCTGCCAGCGGTGGGTGTAAGATGAGATCTCGTCGAACAATGGCATTGTTCTAAGAGTCACCACACGGGAGAATCTTCTCCTGTGCCCTTGGCCCTTGTGGTTTCCTCTTGCATAAGTGGCCTTGAAATTCTCTGCTCATGTTTCCAGTGGGATTGCTTCCTCTTTTTGACTGTTTTGTAGGCTTTCCTTGTGTGTTCTAGATAGAGACCCTCTCACTTTAAAAAACAAAACAAAACAACCCAGCTTTCTGGAGTTAACTCACAGATCATACAATCCACTGAGAAAGCGAGTAATCGACGGACTGTCCTGTGTAGTTACTCACAGATCATACAATCCACTGAGAAAGCGAGTAATCGACGGACTGTCCTGTGTAGTTACTCACAGATCATACAATCCACTGAGAAAGCGAGTAATCGACGGACTGTCCTGTGTAGTTACTCACAGATCATACAATCCACTGAGAAAGCGAGTAATCGACGGACTGTCCTGTGTCACAGAAATGAGCAACCCTCACCACCGTCCATTTTAGGACACGGTCAGCCCCTCAAAAAGAAACTCCACGTCCTTTAGCTGTCACTCCCACCCAGATCTCCAGCCCTCAGCGACCACTAACCTGCTTTCTGTCTCTGTAGATTAGCCTGCTCTGCACACTTCATTTAAGTGGAATCGTGTAATACACAGTCTTTCCTAACTGGCTTCTTTCATTGAGCAGAATGTCTTTTTTTTCAAGATCTTATTTATTTACTTGACAGAGAGGGAGAGAGAGAAAGGGAGCACATGAGCAGGGAGAGGGGCAGAGCGAGAGGGGGAAACAGACTCCCCGCAGAGCAGGGAGCCCAACGCGGGACTCGATTCCAGGACTCCGAGAAATTGACCTGAGCCAAAGGCAGATGCTTAACAGACTGAGCTAGCCAGATGCCCCTGGAGAATGGGTTTTATTTTGTTTTTAAGAGTGAGTCTTTTTTCCTTTTTTTTTTTTAAGATTTTATTTATTTATTTGACAGAGATCAGATTTTATTTATTTATTTGAGAGAGATCACAAGTAGGCAGAGAGGCAGGCAGAGAAAGGGGGAAGCAGGCTCCCCGCTGAGCAGAGAGCCCCATGTGGGGCTCAATCCCAGGACCCTGAGATCATGACCTGAGCCAAAGGCAGAGGCTTAACCCACTGAGCCACCCAGGTGGCCCCTGGAGAATGGTTTTAAGGTTCATTCACGCTATAGCGTGAGTCAGTACTTAACTCTGTTTCAATGCCAGATAACATTCCACCGTTTATCCGCCCCTCAGGTGAAGGACCTCTGGGTCATTTCCACCTTTGTGCTGAGCCTCTGTTACAAGTTTCTGTGTGGAGGCCTGTTTCCGTGTCTCTTGGGTCTTTGCCTAGCGGCGGAGTGGCTGGATCAGACGGCAGCTCTGTGTGGAACTGCTGGAGGACGTACCAGACTGTTCTCCACAGCGGGTGCCTCACTTCCATTCCCACCAGCAGCCTGCGAGCTTTCGGATTTCTCCCCATCCCCACCGACCGTCGCTGTCTGACTCGTTGACGTTAGCCGCGCGGGCGGATGTGACGTCACAGCTCACTGTGAATTTGATCATTTCCGTGATGACTCACTTGAAAAGGGTGAGCAATCTTTTCAAGGGCTTTTTGGTCACTTGTGCCTCTTCTTTGCAAAAATACATATTCAGATCCTTGGCCTATATTTTCATTGTGTTCTCTTTGTCTTATTGAGTTGTGAGAGTTCTTTATATATTCAAGTCCTTTATCAGATACATGATTTGCAAAGAGTTTCTCATATTGTATGGGGTGTCTCCACTTTCTTGATGGTGTCCGTTGAAATAGAGAAGTTTATAATTTGGGGGAGGTCCAATTTGTGTTTTTTCCTTCAGTTGTTTGCACTTTTGAGTCCTGGCTAAGAATCCCTTCTAAACCCAAGGTCGAAAAGATTTATTCCAACGTTTTCTTCTAAGAGTTTTATGGTTTGGCCTTTTACATTGAGGTCTTCCATCCATTTTGAATTAATTTTTGTGTCTCGTGCGAGCTAAGGGTCAGGCTTCATTCCTTTATGTGTGATCCCTTTCTCTTCTAATCATCACAGGTATCTTCCCCTGATCTGTCCTCATCCCATTATCTTGGATATGATGTCTTTTGTGGAACAGAAACAGGCTGCGCTTCTCAAGGTCAAGTTGTTCCTATAACTCTTTCTGGATCCAGCATCCTCAAGTCTCATCCTCCAGAGCTGGTGAGCCCTAAGGGAGACTAACCAAGTCTCAACTCTTCAGACCAGTGAAGGAGGAAGGATGTAAGCAAAGTCATTATATAAGTCATCATCTTAGCATTTAAAGCTAATCCCCTTCCTTGAAGACGTCAAAGGCCTTCTGGAATTGCAAATGGGTAATGGATTAACTAATATTTTCCCCTTCCTTCATCTAGCAGCCACTAAATACAAAAACGACTTGCAGCGCTGCACCGCCCCCACCCCCGCCTCCCGGTTTCCCTTCTTCTCTCCCCCCCCAACCCCCCCACCCCCGTCTCTGACCCAAAGCCCCAGCCATCTAGGCTGATTTTGTCCCCAGCCGGTTCCTCCCTCCTTTCCCCACAGAGATGGCTAAGAAGACCTTCTGTCTACATCGTGGCTTTCCTCTCCCCAGCCATTCTGTCTCTGGTTCCCTCTTCTACATGTGGGTCAGATCCTCTGTTGTGGGTGTTGCTGCTGTTTATCTGGACCAGCCCCTGCTTCTGCCCTGCGATCTATTCCAGGGGAAGCTACTTGCTGGTAAAGTGTCGTCATGTGTATCTCTGGCCTCTGCAACCCGCCACCCGCTGTAACAGATCACGGCACAGTGCAGCTTGAAGCAGGAAGGACCACACGCAATTCTTGCGAAAGATGCCCCTGCGGCGGGAGGAGAGGGAATCAGAGGGAAAACAGAAGTGGACCCGGGTCACTAAAGCAGAGAAGGACTGGGCAGTTTCCAGATGTAAGTTCCTCAAAGGGGTAACAGGAGCCCCCCAGACCGCAGCAGCCAGAGTCCCCATGTACTCCATCATGCCCCTGCCCACTGGGGAACCCCTGAGCTGTAGGTCCCCCTCCTTGGTCAGCCCATGCCTCACCCTGTCCCTCCCTCCAGGGCGGGGTCAGTAGAGCCATAAAGCTCCAGGGGTCAGAGACAAAGGCTGGCCGCAGAGGTGAGCCCAGAGCAGAACACACAGGTGAGTTCTGATAGGGGGTGCTGGGGGCGGTGGACGGGGGACCGGAGGGAGGGAAGAAGGGCGTGGAGAGAGGGAAAGGAGAAACACAGACACGGAGTGGGGGAGAGCCAGAACGCAAGGGGTGGGAACCCAGAGGGAAGAACCCCAGGGCTGGGTTGCAAGTCTAAACTACCCAGGCGGGAGACAGGAAAGGCACCGCCAGGGCCTGGATGCCATTCTTGGGGTGCTGAGGATGAGATGTGGGGAGGAAGGGCACGTTTCATGTGGGGTCCCGCTAGCCGCCGAGTTCTCTCTCCTCGTGTGGCTTCATCAACATCGTCCACCTCACCGGCTGCCCGCTTGGACTTTGGAGTAAAGGTTGTACTAGGAGAGGTAAACGTGAAAGGAAGAGCCAAGTTCAGGTTAGTTGAATCACAAACCTCCTCCTGCACGCCTCCCTCCTTAGCAAAGCAGAACGAAATTTGGAATTTCAAGACTGTAAAACAGGGATCCTGGCCGTGAAAAGACATGGAGGAACTTAAATGCATATGGCTAAGTGAGAGAAGCAATCTGGAAAAGCTGAATACTGTGCAATTCCAACTGTAGGACATGCCGGAAAAGGCAAAACTACGCAGACAGTAAGAAGAGTCGCAGCTGTCAGGGGTTAGAGGGAAGGGAGGGGTGAACAGGTGGACAGGAGGAGCCCAGAGGGTTTATAGGGCAGAAAAACTGCTCTGTATGATCCTACAATAAGTATAGGTATAAAAAATATAAATATAAATATATCATCATGGACGCATGTCACGGTCCGTTTGTCAAACCCCACAGAACGTACACCACCAAGACTGACGCCTAATGGCACCTTCGGACTTTGGGTGACAGGACGTGTCAGCCTGGATTCATAGATAGTAACAAAAGTCCCCCTTTGGAGAAGGATTTGTTTACTGGGGAGTGGTGTGTGAGTGGGGGTGGGAGGTTCTTGGGAAACGTCTGCATCTTCTCAGTTTTGCCGTGATCCCAGAAGTGCTCTAAAAAGCAGGCTCTTTGTGTGTGTGTTTTTTAAGGAGGCTTGGCAAAATTTAATAGCAGAACACGCACTCACCCCATATCCCTTTACTGGCTCTGGATTCACCCCAGCAGCCCCTAAGTGTCCCCCATGCCCTTCGGGCTGGAGAACACAAGGTCATATGAGTCCTGGGACGTCCCACCAGGGCCAGCAGAGGAGACAGTTCAGCCAGAGGGGATCGTGTTGGCAGCCCTGGGGGTGGGAAAATGAGGGAAAGACCCTGTCCACAGCCCCCCAAAATGCAAGGGAAAGGGCATCGCCCCTCCACCTGGGATGGCTCCCCCCGTTTGAATAGCCAAGTAGCCACACCTGGAGGGCCCCACCAGAGAGGCCCCCAAACCCTCTGGCCACCCCGTCCTTGTCCTCAAAGCCACAGGACTACAGACTAGTCACAGACCAATTACTTCACATCGCTTGCATTTTTCGACGTGTTGTCATCACAGACCATAGCTTCATAGCTGACTTTCAAAAGAGAGCAGCTAGCGTTTCCTGAGTGCTTCGTAGAAGGCGGACAGTGCTCTAAACGTGTTATCCTGATCGTCTCATTAATTGGGCTGAGAAAATACATAGAGAAAGGCAAAATGAGTTTATGTAGCCAAGAAAATCCACAGGAGTATTGGAAGAGGGCAGACAAGTAAGGAGAGAGCAGAATTAAAGTCAGTGGGGAGGGGGCTCGGCTGGCTCAGCCGCTGCTTCGGCTCAGGTCATGACCCCAGAGACCTGGGATCGAGCCCCACATCAGTCTCTCTGCTTCTCCCTCTGCCTGCTGCTCCCCCTGCTCGAGCTCTCTCTCTCTCTCTGTCACATGAATAAATAAAATCCTTTTTAAAACATCCACGGGAAGCACAGATCTGAACACTATTAGGGCTCCAGCTGGGACAGCCAAGGGAGGGGGCCGAGGGCCGAGTCTGTAGGAAAACCACCATGCCGGGGGGCGGGGCTTCGCTGTCCAAGGCTCCCCGCTAGTGGAAACCCAATTCCTCCCGCAAACCAACTAAGTTCAGCTACTGCGTTCCAGAGCCATGTGGCCAGCCGCCCTGGCCCTCCGTTGGGCCGTGGCCACCATCTTGGTGCTGCAGGCGACGGCCACGGCCAAGCGCCCCTCGCGGGCCCTGCACAGCAAGGCGGGGGTGTTCGAGGACCTGAGCGCCCAAGAGCTGAAGGCCGTGCGCAGCTTCCTCCGGTCGCGGGAGGAGCTGAGGCTGGAGCCCTCCCGAGCGCCCACCATGGCCAAGAACTCCGTGTTCCTCATTGAGATGCTGCTGCCCAAGAAGCAACAGGTACTGAAATTTCTGGACAAAGGCGGGAAGCCTCCCGCCCGCGAGGCTAGAGCGGTCATCTTCTTCGGAGCCCAGGAGCACCCCAACGTCACCGAGTTCGCCGTGGGGCCCCTGCCGCGGCCCTACTACATGCGAGAGCTGCCCCCGAGGCCGGGGCACCGCACCACCTGGGCCTCCAGGCCCATCACCGGGGCCGAGTACGCCCTCCTGGCCCAGGCCCTGCAGAAGACCACCAAGCCCCTGCACCAGTTTTTTCTTGATACCACAGGCTTCTCCTTCCAAGACTGTCACTCACGCTGCCTGACCTTCACAGACGTGGCGCCCCGGGGCGTGGGCTCTGGCCAGCGCCGCTCGTGGTTTATCCTGCAGCGCCTCGTGGAGGGCTACTTCCTGCACCCCACGGGGCTGGAGCTCCTGCTGGACCACGGCAGCACCAACCCGCAGGACTGGACGGTGGAGCTGGTCTGGTACAACGGCAAGTTCTACCCGAGCCCGGAGGAGCTGGCTCGGCAGTACGAGGAGGGGCAGGTGGACGCGGTGGTTCTGGAGGACCTGCCCCCCGAGGGCACCGAGGAGACACCCCTCTTCTCCTCCTACAAGCCACGTGGGCACTTCCCCACCCCCAGCCCCTTGAATGGCCCCCGCGTGGTCCAGCCCCAAGGTCGCCGCTACAGGCTGGAGGGCAGCACGGTGCTCTACGGCGGCTGGAGCGTGTCCTTCCGGCTGCGCTCATCCTCGGGGCTGCAGGTCCTCAATGTGCTCTTCGGCGGCGAGCGCGTGGCCTACGAAGTGAGCGTGCAGGAGGCCGTGGCGCTGTACGGGGGGCACACGCCCGCGGGCATGCAGACCAGCTACATCGACGTGGGCTGGGGGCTGGGCAGCGTTACGCACGAGCTGGCGCCCGGCATCGACTGCCCGGACACGGCCACCTTCCTGGACGCCCTCCACCACTACGACGCCGATGACCCCGTGCGCTACCCCCGCGCCCTCTGCATCTTTGAGATGCCCACGGGAGTGCCGCTTCGGCGACACTTTAATTCCAACTTCAGTGGCGGTTTCAACTTCTACGCGGGACTGAAAGGCCAGGTGCTGGTGCTGCGGACCACGTCCACCGTCTACAACTATGACTACATCTGGGACTTCATCTTCTACCCCAACGGGGTGATGGAGGCCAAGATGCACGCCACCGGCTACGTGCACGCCACCTTCTACACCCCGGAGGGGCTGCGCTACGGCACCCGCCTGCGCACACACCTGCTGGGCAACATGCACACCCACTTGGTGCACTACCGCGTCGACCTGGACGTGGCAGGTAGGACCCGGGGTGGGAAGCGCCCTCCCAGCCAAACATCTGCCTTCCGGCAGGAGGTGGTGCTGAAACTTCCCCGGAGGCATAGAATCGGGAGCCTAGCCTGCTTCTCTGCAAACCACCCTGCAGACACCCGCGCGCCCCTGAGGAACGGTGGAAGTGTGACAAGCATGTCCTTGGCCCTGGGTGCAGCCAGTGGGCTCTGGTCTGGCCCTGGGGCTCCCTGACCCCTGCAGGGGTGGATGGGGCAGGTGCACAGGTGGGGTTGGGGAACAATGCCTAGGAGTGTAAGAAATGTCGCTGCCTAAGGCAACACTCATCGTGTCCCGGATTAATGATGTCACCGTGAAACGGCAGGGACATCATGACAGGCTTTAGCTGTCCGAACAGGCCTGACTCTGACTTGTCCTCTAGTTCCTCTGTTGTTTTTTTGGCTTTCACTCCTTCCCTCTACTCAGTGCGCAGCCCCAACATCATCTTCGCTCCGCTCCCGATGGTCTGCTCTCGGATGAGCTCTGGGATGGAGATCCCAGCCCAGAAACGAGGGTATTTCAGCTCAGGGGGCTTCCTTCTCATTGTCCTCCTTCCTGGACCCCTGAAGGCACCAAGAACAGCTTCCAGACCCTGCAGATGAAACTAGAAAACATCACCAACCCCTGGAGCCCCGGACACCACCTGGTCCAGCCAACCCTGAAGCAGACAAGTTACCGCCGGGAGCGCCAGGCGGCCTTCCGCTTCGGACGGCCTCTGCCCAGGCACCTGCTCTTCGCGAGTCCCGAGGAGAACCGCTGGGGCCATCGGCGCAGTTACCGGCTGCAGATCCACTCCATGGCCGACCAGGTGCTGCCCGTGGGCTGGCAGAAGGAGCGGGCTGTCACCTGGGCCAGGTAAGGGAGGCCTGGGAGGCGGGGGAGGGCGAGTATTCGTGGGTTTCCGTGTGTCCGTGTGTCTGTCTATGAGATCTGGGTCTACGTGGTGGTGTATCTGGGCCCGGCAACACGGGTACGTGTGTGTTCTCTGGCTCTGTGTTGGGGGAGGGGAGCGGAGCGCGCTACCGAGCACCTGAGCCTCGGCTGGCATTTGGTGAGTCTGGCTGACCCCCCGGAGATGATCGCACCACAGGGGGAAGACAGTATCTTTCCCCCATCGTTTACCCTGAGGGTGTCTCTGGGAGGGCTGAGAGGCCCCCTGGCACCCAGAGCCACCAGGCTCCCCTTCTGGGCAGGTACCCCCTCGCCGTGACCAAGTACCGGGAGTCCGAGCTATGCAGCAGCAGCATCTACAACCAGAACGACCCCTGGGACCCGCCGGTGGTCTTCGAGGAGTTTCTTCGAAACAATGAGAACATCGAAGACGAGGTACTGGGGGGCACCTGGGTACGCAGTTTGGTTAAGTGTCTGGTTCTTAATTTATGCTCAGGTCGTGATCTCAGGGTCATGGGATGGAGCCCCGCGTCAGGTCCCGTGCTCCATGGGGAGTCCGCTTGAATTCTCCCTCTCCCTCTGCCCCTCCCTCCAGCTCGCACATGTGTGCACGTTCTCTCTCTCTCAAATAAGTAAAAAAGAGGAAAAAAGAGAGAGAGAATGAGAGGGAAAAGGTACTGGCCCTGCCTTGCTCCAGCCGGAGCCCGATTCAGATCTGTGCTGGGTCCCGGGTGGAGGGGGAGCTCAGAGGTCTCTCCACCCCTTAAACACGGGGCTCGGGGGGAGGTTGCCCGCCCCTCCCCCTCTGAGCCTCCTTAGCGCCTGCCCGTCCCCGTCTCCCACAGGACTTGGTGGCCTGGGTCACCGTGGGCTTCCTGCACATCCCCCACTCCGAGGACATCCCTAACACCGCCACACCCGGAAACTCCGTGGGCTTCCTGCTCCGGCCTTTCAACTTCTTCCCTGAGGACCCATCCCTGGCGTCCAGAGACCCCGTGATCGTGTGGCCCCGGGACAGCGGCCCCAACTACATCCAGCGCTGGAAGGAGGAGGAGATGGACTGCTTGACGCCTGACCCTTTTAGCTACAATGGAACCTATGGGCCTGTATGAAGGACCCTCTGCCCCCAAGTAACCCACCTAGAAGCCCAGGTGCCCCCCCCAGGGACAGACAATAAAGCCCTCAGGGCTCAGCTCCGTGTGCTGCTTCTTGGGGGGAGAACACACCCAGCTGAGAAAGCAGGTAGCCCTGGCCTCCCTTGGCGTCTACTCCACCCCAGAAAAGACTTCTATCACCAAGGCAAGCGTCCTTCCCTGTTTTTTTTTGTAAAAAACAGACGAGCAGCTCCCTCTCCGGGGTCTACAGGGACTCTGGGATGTCACTGAGGGGGACGCTGCAGAAAACGGGCCAAACCACCCACACTTCTACCCTGCGACACACTGACCCGCTCCCGGGACTCTGTCCCAGCGCTCTCCCTACAAACAGAGGAAAGACGTGAGCAAGCAGTGAGGGACTGCGGTGCCGTTTGTAATAGCGGAGTCTGGAGGCGACCCAGACGTCCGTCTACAAGAGAGACCCTCGGGTCTGAATAAACAACGCACAGCCACACAATGCCATCCCGGTGATCCTACAGCCCGGGACATCTCTGCACCCGTAGGCAAAGAGCTTGCGGAGGTAGGCACCCCGGAGAGGGAGACTGTCCTCCTGACCTAAGCTCCTGCCAAAGGCCCCAAGTCCTAATACAATGACGAGTGTTGGGATTGTAATAGGAGTTTGGTGGGGGAGGGGATGACACACACATTCCAACAGCAGCGCCTCAAGATCATGGGGGAGGTGGACCACCCAGGGGAGGAAGCAGGAGTCCTTAGTGTAAAGCAAGCCCCGGGGAGTGCACCGACTCCCCGCCTTCTCCTCTCCTTTGCTGAATTGTTTTCATTTCCTAATCATGAGAATGTATTACCCATTCGAAAACATGTAAATCTAAATGTTAGAAGAGAAAGGGAGGGAGGAAGGGAGGGATCCTTGTTGTTCCCGGCTGGAACTGATAAGGCAGGCTGCTTCCTCCTGGGTTCCTACCGCTCCCCAGACTTTCTCCTCTGATCCCCAAGAGAAGCCATGGGGAAAATAATCGGCCCACAGATGTGGCTGGTTTTCTCTCCCCTTTGCATCACACTTCTGAACGAAGACTTGGTGCCATTCCCACCTGGGGGAGTTGGCCTATCCCTCTCCTTCCTGTTCTTCTTCATCATCCACCCAAATGGGGGGGAGGGGTGGCCATCACTCCCCCATCTCCACACCATGCACCCCACTGGTGGAACTATCTGAGACTTGAGTTTGGACTTGAGAGGGGCTCACAGCACAGCCCCCCACCTCCTTTATCTACTGTAGTCTAGATGGGCTCGCCCACTAGGCTCGGGGACCCACCCCTAGCTAACCTTCACTGTGACCTTGCTTTCCTCCGCCATTGTTCGGACTGCCTGTTCCTACCCTGGAATCTGGTACGAAGGCGTGGCTGTGGCGGGGGCTCCCTGGTGCCCAAGGGATGTTAGCCAAGCAACCAAAACCCGCACTGGCCTTAATCTTCCAGGAACCCACTGAAATAACTTTTATTTGTACGGCAGTGAGAAGGTGAATCTTAAGCTTTTCATCTGAACACTGTTAGGACAAACATAGGAATTGGACGCAGCATTTTGTAACAACGGATGCGATATTTAAAATAGCAACAGTTTTTATCTTAGCCATTTTCTTAAATTTTTGAAATTATCTGAGCATTGTTTCAAACTCTGGAACTACCAAAACACAAAAGATTATGAACGTCCACAACAGAAAAAGGAAGAGAGCAAATTTTTTAGCACTAGGGGGACAAACATCTAATCTTTGTAAGAAGGGTTAGTAGTTCAGTAGACAATAACTCCTTCTGAAGGGGAGCCAGGAAACGCATTTGCTTGGAAACTTTTTAATTTTAATTAACCTTCAGCCTTCCTGGAGAAGCTGTTCACTATGCTTTAAAAATTCTCTTTTTTCCCCCTCATCCTACTTTCCTTGAGTTATGCCTATCATGAGTATCCTATACCCTAACATCATTCTAACATCTGGCAAATTCCATTATTAACCCACAGGTTAACAACAACAAAAAGAATATCATCTAAAAGGATCAGTTTTCAACAACAACAAAAAATTATGAGACACGCAATGAAACAGGAAAGAGTGACCCCCGTACACAAGGGGGAGGCAGAAAACAAATTATCCATGAGGGGACCCAGATGGAGAACTTAGCAAAACTATCAAAGCAGCCATTAGAAGTGCATCCAAAGAGCAGAAGGAAACATGCTTGAAAAAGTAAATGAGGCTGTAACAAGGTCCCAGCAAACAGAGACTATCACTATAGAGATAGAAACTATTTAAACAAAAAACTGGAGGGGCGCCTGGGTGGTGCAGTTGGCTGGGCGTCCAACTCTTGGTGGCGGCTCAGGTCATGATCTCAGGTCACGGGACTGAGCCCCACATCAGACTCTACACTGGGCTCGGAATCTGCTTGAGAGTCTCTCTCTGTCCCTCTGCCCCTCCCCGCCTCAGATAAATAAATAAAATATATTAAAATTCATCACTAAAAGAACCAAGTGGAAAATCTGGAGTCAAGAAGTACAACGCCTGACGTGGAAAATTCCCCGGATAAGCCGGAGCCGGACAGGGGATTTGCTTTGCTTCGACCCTGGAACTCCCAGGCGTGGTCGGGAAGCCATCCACGTCCTAGAGGCAAGGAGTGTCAGCAGGACAGTGACGCAGCTCCGTGTCGGTGACCCGGCAGGAGACTCTGGGCTGACAAGGCAGGTCATTGCCCGAAGCATGTGTGGCCAAGACATAACCGAGCAGATTTACCCTTGACCATGGGCCTGAGCAGATGCCCGGGCCCTTGCCGCAGGAGTAGTTAATTCTTTTTTTTTTTTTTAAAGATTTTATTTATTCATTTGACAGAGAGAGATCACAAGTAGGCAGAGAGGCAAGCAGAGAGAGTGAGAGGGAAGCAGGCTCCCCGCCGAGCAGAGAGCCCGACGCGGGACTCGATCCCAGGACCCTGAGACCACGACCCGAGCCGAAGGCAGTGGCCCAAACCACTGAGCCAAGAAGGATGAGAACAAGGACCAGAAAAGTCCCAAAAGAATGGGCCTTTTGACAACATGGGGCACGTAAGACCCCGTGTATTTTAAGACCTAGAGTTTCATGTACTGTTCTGACATCTTTGAGCATCACATGACCCCAGAGCTCCAACCACGAGTTTCCTGCTCCCTGCAGATAAGCCCCTCACCCAGGAGGAGAGGGTCCCCATACAGCTCACTGCTCTCTACCTGTTTCTCAACCAATGGGTTTCACATTGCCATGGCCACCTGCCATCTAGAGCCCAAGGACAGACAGAACAGGCCACCACAGTAGGGCAATTTTCTCTCCACCCCCATCCCACCTTGGCCTGGCCCCCTGGAGCCTGAGCAGAAGAGCAGGCAGGGAGGGGAACCCAACCTGACTCATCCCCAGGCCAGGACCCTTGGACCTGGGGTCAGGCTGAACTGGAAGGAGGGGAAAACTTAGAACTGGATGTCCAGCAGAAATTTTAAATTAACTTGATGAGGCTGTTTAATACCTGAACGTAATCACATAATCAAACGGTGATGGTAGAATGTGCCCCCATGGTGATTAAGGCCAGGATGAAAGAACCAGCCGTCCATAACAGGGAAAATCTTCCAGCCCAGGAGCTGGGACAGTGGGAGGAAAAGACCCAACAGCCAGGCTCAGTGGTGGAAGTCGGACCCCTGCAGACCGCGGGACCCAAACTGGAGAGAGAGGAGAACAAAGACCCACCTTCTCCCTCCCCACCCAGTCTACCACCAGGGCTTCCCACTGGCAGAACCCCAGCTACGGGGCCTGTCCCCAGAGTGACAGAACAGAGGAGAGGGGCCAGGGGAGGGTCTCTGGACCAGTGGAACAAGTCAAAAGGCAGCAGATGGAGAGGGGACACTCCATTTCCCCTCTGCACCCCACTGAGCTCCAATTGTTCAGTAAACTGGCTCTTGGCCTTGTTGGCCCCCCGGGAAACAGGACCAGTGATGCTCACACAATGCCAGGGTGATCTGGACCCAAAGTCACGTCCAGTCAGTGGTCCTTGGGGCTAATCTCCTGGAGGAGGAGCCCAGACCGCACCCATTGGGGTGAGCAGGTCTTTCCACCCAGATCATGGACATGTCTTGTAATTTGCCTCCCACATGGTCAAGCTGACCCAAGGTCCTCTGACAGTTCACAGATCCCAGCATATAGGGTCAGCAACAGGGAAGCTCTCAGAGCTGCCCAGACATCTCTGTGTGTGTTCTCTCGAGGATGGGGAGAGAGGCAGATGTCCCCAGCAGACAGATCCTTGTTATACACACGTCCATCCACCTGCACCTGACAGAGGCTCGGACCCTAGGAAAAGGGGGCTGGTCCTGGGCATCTTCCCCCAAGACAGGACCAAAGTCACAGCTCTTCCTGGGAAGACACGCTGGCGGGCGCCCCCATGCCAGGCTTGGCAAAGCTGTCAATTCAGGAGAGCTCTGACAGAAGGAGAGGCACAGGGCTGGGTTCTGAGTGGGAAGAGACACCCCCGCCCCGCCCCCAACCTGCTTTGCAAAAGACTACAGAGATCCCACCAAGAGAAAAGAAGAGCGAAAACCAGGATTTCCACCCCCTCTCTCCTCCCCCCTGCTCCAGCCCAAGCACATTTCCTCCCCAAGTAAAACAGAATGTGGTTTTGTTTGTGGCTGCTCTGCCGCAGGTGGAGATGCAAATAGAGAAAGCCTTGAGTGAACTAAGTTGCTTTATATAACACAGAGGAAGCTAGAAAATTCAGGGAAAGGAGAACCTGTTGCTTTTAGAGGCTTTTCAGGGAAAGCAAGCCTCAGCTGTACAAGGAGAGCTTTGGGGAGACATGGGAACGAGGGCACATAGAAACCTTTGTCTCAGAGCCAATAGATACTAAGTTTCCTCTAAGCATTTTCTCATCGTTGTCATTTTAAGAATAAAAAGGAAAAAGAGGTAGGCAGCAGGGGCTTCCTGGTGGTCTGGGTCCTGATTCCGGGAAGTAGGACTCTAACCCCAGCAGCCCAGGGCAGGTCAGGGCCAGGCCTGGTCCCAGCCCTGCAACACACCTGCGCATCTGGGAGATGCAGATGGGAGACCCAGTGCTTCAGCCATCAGATGCCAGGCTGGCTCTGAGCTCCTTCCTTCCAGTCCTGGACGCGAAGCTTCTGGACTGGGGATGCTTCTCATGCCCCCAGCCCGATCTCATCTCCTCCTGCAACTCAGTCTTCTCAGCAGCTACTGCCCCACTCCCTGTGACCCTGGGCCGCTTGGTCTCCCCGATCCTCTCCTCTCCAGCCCACCTGACTCTGGCCTTACGGGCCCCACCTGGGGAAACCAAGGCTGCTCATCTGTCTGCTACCTTCCACCACGGCCCACACAGCACCCGCCTCCCCAGCCCACCACCCACCGCTAAAAGGGCAGGAGCTCCCCCTGGGCTCTGGGCTAAAAGCCGGAGAAACCATCTTCCTGACCTTCCTTGTGCTCCTCCCAAAAGCCTCTGCTGCCTCCCTTCGTGACTTAGGGTCACGCTCATTACAAAGGCCCCAGCGGCAGCTCACGGTTAGGACTGAAGGCCACCCTATGCACCCAGGGGAGCCCAGAGAAAGGAAGGGGCACTGGTCACACACCCCGCTGGGAGTAAACCTGTGCGCCCAGGTGCCACGGGTCTTGCCACCAAATCTCTGGAATTTCTGAAACTCTAAGACTCATTTCTGCAGTTTGAACTCAGTGCTGCCATTTCGGGTCCGTACCAGCGGTCAGCAGAAGGAAGCATTAATAAGCTCGCCCACAGGAGCCCACTTTGCCAACAGCTCAAATGACCGCAAACCCATTTGTTGCAGCCGGCTCCCAGGTTAGGCTCCCTCGGTGTTCATTTCCTGCTCAGCGAGGCCGTGAGTCATCACCCTCCCTCCTCTCCTGCTTTAACTGTTGTTCTGAGACCAGAGGCGGCAGAATGAGAGGTCACATGGAACCCTTTATTTAGTACAGAAGCCCTCAACCCGGGGAGGGTCGGGGGCGGGGGGCGGGGGGAGCCCCGCCAGCCTGGGCAAATAGAATCAGCCCCCAGGGGCTTCTCAGAGCACACCTGACCTGACTGACTCAGGACACTCAGGAATTCCTGGACTTCTCGGAGGTCCACGGACATTCAGGACTCTGGAACACGCACTTTGTCGCCGGCTAAAAGATGCCTCAAGGCTGAGATCAAATTAGCGAGCGGAGGCAGCTCGCTGCTGGTGAAAGGCAGACAGCGGTTCCTAACTCTGCGTTGTGCCTTCAACGAAAAGGATGCTGTGTGCCGTGTGTCCACCAGGTGGCGCAGCACACCTTCGCCGGCGGCTCCGGCAGGCCCTGCAGAGGTGAACGTCGAACGAGGCGAACTGGAAATGCCCCCAGGTGCAAGCTATAGCTTCACCGAATACCGCAGAATCGTAATATTTTCATTAGGACCAAGTTCAGCTGAATCTAACAGAAAAAAACATAACAGCGGCTGGACAAGAGAGGTTTTATTCGTTTCTATGTAAAAAGCAGCTCAGCGCTGGCATAGGAGCTCCATGAAGGTGTCCCAGATGCAGCCTTTCTTTTCATCGCCGCCACCTAAGATATGGCTCCCAGCTTCCTAGTCCAAAGTGGCTGCTAGTGCTCCAGCCATCCAATCTAACGACCAGGCTGTGGGATAGAGAAAGGCATGGCCTTATGCTCTAAGGAACTGAGCCAGAATTCAGAATCAATACTTCCACTGACAACTCACTGGCTGGAGCCTGGAGTATTTCACCTGAGTATTGCTAGCCCCACATAATATCTGGGTTCAGTTTAGAAGAAGAATGCGGGAGCGGATTGCTGAAAGGAACTAGCGATATCAGCCGCATATTACCGTACGCCACTGAAAATTCCCTTAGACCAGCAAAGCATATCTGGGAACTGGGACGACTGAGGACTCCCTCACTGGCTAATTTTGTTGACATAACTCCCAAATGCATGTCCCATGTCCAGATTCTCCTCCCAAACTCCAAGATCTGCCCATCCACCTGCATGTCCTATAAGAACGTCACCTCCGACATGCCCAAGCCTGCTCCCCCCTCCCTGCCCCTCTCCCCAGCCACCTGCTCCTTCTGTGCTCCCCAGCGGGAGGCTCTCATCATCTCGTCCCTGTCACCCAAGCCAAGAACCAGGAAGCCGTCCTGAGCACTTCCCTCCCCTCCGCACTCCATCTCGTTATCCTATAGACCACTTTTTTAAAGTTTCTTGAATTCACGCCACCTTGACTTTCCCACGGTGACTTCCTGCTCATCATCCCAGCCCGAGGTATGCCCCTGTCTCTCCCCCTCCAGCCCATCCTCAACTGTGCTTCCAGAAGGATTGCTCTAAAATCCATCAAACAGCATCACCCCTTCTGATCAAAGCCTCAG
Organism: Meles meles; assembly: GCF_922984935.1. Taxonomy (NCBI): domain Eukaryota; kingdom Metazoa; phylum Chordata; class Mammalia; order Carnivora; family Mustelidae; genus Meles; species Meles meles. The sequence continues at coordinate 6,172,527 of NC_060075.1, read as the reverse complement.
TAGCTCCCCACTGTCCTCGGGGAAAATCCAAACATGAAACATGACAATCTTTCACATGATGTAGCAAAAATTCACGTTTCTCCAGGATGCACCTCCTCCACTGAAGCTGAGCTAGACCATGTGACGTGCGTTGGCCAATGGAATGTTAGTGGACAGAACACAAACAGAACCATTAAACGTGCCGGTGTGGTTTGGCTCCTTGCCTGCTGAGGTAAGAAGAGCTTCCCCCAGAACGTCTTCAGCCTGTGTCCCAGAACAGAGAGGCACAGCACACCTGAACTCGGTCCAAACTCGGGCTCCCACAGCCCAGAGCTTAGCGGTCCACCATGTCCACCCTGGGTCAGCCGGACAACAGCCATCTGAGACCCTTGAGTTTGAGGAGAAAGACTGGTTCTGGGCTCAGTCGCTCAGTCCGAGGACTGCTTGTTACGCGGCATCATTATGGTAATAGCTGACTAGCGCAGGTGGGTGTCAGCATCCGCATTTCCCCCAGGACCAGAACCTCAGGCCCTTTGTACCTCCCGTTGCCTCTCCCTGAGTCTGCCTCTCGTGGCCTTTTGTGTAGCTGATCCCGTCCCAGCCCTTTCTCTGGAAGCCACACCACGGCACACTGTGACAGCAGTTTGCTTCCCTCAGCCTCAGCACCGGAAAGTACTTAGCCTCCAGCAGTCTCCTCAGTCTGCATGGACTTCCCGCCCCCAAGAGAGAAGCCGTGTGAGAACGGGGCCTGGAGAACACCCAGCCGTCTTCCGTGCTCCCGGGCCAGCTGGGTTTGCCTGGCTGCTCTCGCCACTCGGCACCCGTTTCCTGGCCTGCTCACCTGACTGCCTTGCTAGGCTGAAGCCCAGGGCTCGTTCTGCCACCCTGGGGGGACCCCTCCCAGGGCTGGAACAGAGCAAGCACTTAATGGATGATGCGTCTCCACTCCGGGCTGGGAAAGATAGCTCCTTTCTGTGCTGGAGGGAGCCGCCCAACCTGCTCCTGACCCTCAGGCTGGACAGCGGAGTCCCAGGTTTGGTGACCTCTCCAAAGACCAGGCAGCTTTTACCCCGAAGGACAATTCCCGGCCCCCAGGTCCAGGGGAAGGAGGAAGAGCCTTGCAGCCAGGACAGGTGTGTGACAGCAGGACTCCCGCAGGCGTTCATCCTGGTCCTGGCACTCACAGCCCGCCCGGCCACACAGGGCTCGGTGGCCTTTCCTTCCTTCCTGAACCCCGCAGCTTCCTTTGGTATTTGCAGAGAACAGGGGCGGTTGGCTCTAGACCACAGTACAGAGTCCCCGGCCCTTGATGCACCTGTGGCTTAGGGGAAGCCCGGATTTCGGAGGAGATCACCGGAATCCTGTGGAAGCCCGGATGTCGGAGGAGATCACCGGAATCCTGTGGAAACCAGAGACCCTTCCTCCGCAAGTGCTTGGAGGTGCAGGGGCGCAGACGGCCGAGAGGAGGGTCTGGAAAAGAGTCTGTCTCACTGACGAGGCAGCATGGACCAGGCAGGCAGGGAAGGACTCAGACGGTGACAGCCCGAGCAGAGACCCCGAGGACAGAGATGTCACACTCGGAGCAGGGACCTGCAAGAACCAGTGTGACTATGAAGACTCGGAGGCCCCCGGCCTCAGTCTCGGGATTTACTCGCGGCTGCTGGGGCGCTTGGCAGGACCCCCCCCTCCCCGGGGGGCAGAGGTACAACGGGATTGTGCAATCTCACCCAGGAGGGCGGGCTGGGGAGGAGTAAGAGTGGAGGCTGAGAGGTCATTTAGTTCCGAAAACGGTCAAGCAAGAGATGGTACGAGACTAAATCAGAGCCAGGCTGGGAGGCAAATTCCAGAACAATCCAGGAGGTAAGGTACTGGGCGTGTTGAGGTGATGTAGAGAAGGGAGAAGGGGGAGAAGCGGGTGGGACTTCAGCCTGGGTTTGAAGGTGAGGCCAGCACCCTGGGGGGGGGGGGTTCTGTCGTTGAATACTGGGGGGGGGGGGGCCTTGACCCCCGGATGGGAGAAAGGGCAGCTCGGGATGGGAGGGTGGCAGGTAGGCTGGGGCAGGTGAACCGAGGGTGGGCGGACCGAGGGGACGTCTCTCTGGAGGCTTGGGACGAGGAAGAGGTGCGGAGAAGGGACCTTGAAAGGAGGGGCCAAAGTCAGACACTGGGGCTGAGAAAATGGGAGAGAGCCACAGAGACAGTGACAGAGGGACAGAGAGAGCCAGTTGCAGAGACAGTGACAGAGAGGCAGAGAAAGAGCCAGCAGGGACAGTGACAGAGAGACAAGAGAGAGCCAGCGGCAGAGACAGGGACAGAGAGACAGAGAGAGCCAGCAGGGACAGCAGACTTTGGCCAAGGCGCTGGGCCTCTAGGGCACACATCTTTCACAAGGTCCTTCACAGGCCACCTTCTCCCCAGGGCCTCTCACTGTAGCTCCTGTGTCCGCCTCTGCCGTCTGTCATTTTGCATTACCCAGGACCTCTCTGGCTGCAAGTGATGAAACAGCTTGAAAAGGCTGAGAAGCAGAGACTGCTTTGAAAACCTATTTGGGCATCGCTCCCAGGGAAGGCAGGTTATGGGACCAGCCAGGGCAGAAGGACAGATGTGCTCTGACTTACAGATCCTCTGGACTCAGGTCGGGGGCGCAGCCAGTGGTGGAGGCCCAGGCCTTGTGCCTGAGCCCTTGGGGGTGAAGTTCATCCTCATCTGGAGGGAGCAGTCCAGCTGCAGGGTTCGAGGCCCCCCAAGTGTGCGGAGGGGGTGATTCTGCCCCTCGTGCTGGTCTGCCAACTCCCTGGCAGGACACCCATTGGTCAGATCCAAGGACCACGGGGCAGTGGGCAGGGTCTATAAGAATTCAGTGGCTCAGACTCACCCTCCAGGTTGGGTGGGGAAGGACCACATCTGGAAGTACGTGTCAGGCAGCAGGCATGAGAAAAACAATGAAGGAGTCCCAGAGTCAGGTGGACTTCAACAGAAGCCCCCTCCCCAAGCTGATATTCCTCTCCTCCCTCTGTCTGTCTCTCTGTCTCCCTCCCCATCTCTGTGTCCCTCTCTTCTCTCCCCTTTCAGGCCTCCCACCAGGCTGGGGCTCCCCAGTGGCTCCCAGGCCACTGTCCCTGCTTGGCCCTGCTTTCCTCTAGATTTAAAGGCCTTCGTACACTTGGCACATTTTTGTTGAGCCATGACATTTAAGGTCCCCATGGTTACCTCTGCCCAGGGCGAAACAGAACGCTGATCTCGACAGGGTCTGGCCGGTGTCAAATCCTGCGGGCGTCCCTCCGACTCTGGACACCCAATTCCCACTAACGCGGCCAAAGAACGCATAAACCTTCTTGGCAGCCTTGGCGGCTGAGTCACACGGAATTCTTTGTTTCCATAAAACCTGTTTCAAAGATTATAAAAGTAATCATGGCCTCCCTGGGGGAATATTTGAAAACACGCAAACATACAAAGAAACATACAAAGCAGATGGTTCAGAATCACCTATAATCCCTCACGTCGATAGACTTCCCCTCAGTCTTCACTTACGCAAGTTTCTGAACATTTTTAAACAAACGCTGACATCGTCGGCGAATCTTCTACCGACAACGCTTTGCATATCATTAACCGTTCTGTAGAACTGCGACCTCAGTGCGCAAATGCGAGTCCTTCTCGGGGTTCTAAGACGATAGCTGGCAGCTCCAGGTCCCCACGCGCTGCTCTTGGGGATTTCACAGCTTGCCCTGGGCTTGCCCAGGAAGCAGGTGCTGGTACTTTCCCCCATTTTACAAACGAGGGGACGAGGCTGGGAGGGCTTACATGATGCGCCACAGTCGCACAGCTAGTAAGTGGCAGTCCCCGTATCAAACTCAAGAGAGCCCGATGCACAGCCGTGTCCTCTCACGGCCGCCCTCCGGTCTGCACACCGGACCCCACAGGTGCGCCCACGAGGTCTAGGTGCAGCAGGCAGGCGTCACTTCTCTCCGTCTGGGCTAAACTGGGTCCCTCCAGGACAGGGATGGAGGATGCTTCCCACGAGTAGGGACATCCTATGTGTAAAACCCCATATGAGTTTTTAAAACCTGTACGTGAGGGGCGCCTGGGTGGCTCAGTGGGTTAAAGCCTCTGCCTTCGGCTCAGGTCATGATCCCAGGGTCCTGGGATCGAGCCCCGCATCGGGCTCTCTGCTCTGCAGGGAGCCTGCTTCCTCCTCTCTCTCTGCCTGCCTCTCTGCCTACTTGTGATCTCTGTCTGTCAAAAAATAAATAAAATATTTTTAAAAAATAAAAATAAATAAAGCCTGTACGTGGTGAAGTAGTCGCGTGGGGCCAGTGGCTCAAGTGCCCATGCGCGTGGGCTGGAGCGGCTGCCTACAGCCTTGTGAAGTCAGGGTGGGCCGTAGAGGACCCTGTCTTCCAAACACGGGGGCTCCGTGCTCTGATCTCTGACTGCCGCACTGCTTGCAACCTCCCCCCCTCCCCCGCCCCGTTGTTTCCAGCCCAGCCCCCCTCTGGCTGAAGTGACTTTGGGAGATTTAAATGGTAGGTTCCCCTCCCCCTCCCTTACCCCCACCCTTGATTTTTCACTTCTTCCCCTTTCAGGAGCCAGGCATTAAAGACGAGGACGTTCAGAAGCAACTGCTTATACAGGGAAATTAGAAAGTGATGGTGCGTGTCCAGGGAAAGGCCCAGAAAAGACCTGGGAAGACTTGAGGTCCACACCTCAGGCTGATCTTGGCACAGAGACAGCCTACAACAATAAAAAACAAAAGAACACTAACAAAATCCACCAAACCCTGGTGAGGGGGAGATTTCCAGAGCTATCACATTATCAGCTTAGACGTCCAGTGTTCAGGGGGAAAAAAGAACGGAATCAGGAGGCGTGCAAAGAAATAGGAAAGTATAGTCCATTCAAAGGAAAGGAGGAGCCCAACAGAATCTGTCCCTGAAACAGACCGAAAGGCAGACACACGAGACAAAGACCTTAAAACCACTGCCTTGGAGATGCTGAAGGATTAAGAGAAGGCTTGGGGAACGGCGTAAACCAATGTGCAGGCAAAACAGAAAAGCCTCAAGGCACTGACTTTGGCACTGATCGCTTGGACAAGACACCAAAGTCACAGGTTCACAAGAGAAAACAAACAAATTGGGCTTCATGAAAAATTTTTAATTTCGTGCACCCAAACACGCTATCCACAGAGTAAAAAGATTCTCCAGAGAATGGGAGAAAATATTTACAGATCATATATCTGATGAGGTGTTAATATCCAGAATACGCAGAGAGCTCCCAAAACTAAGAGTCTTACCAAAAAAACAAACAACTTGGATTAAGGACTCGTCTAGATGTTTCTCCAAAGACACACACCTGGCCGATAAGCACAAGAAGAGATGCTCTACGTCGCCAAGCGTTAGGGAAGCGTAAATCAAAACTCCCGTGAGGAAGCCCCTCACACCTGTTAGGAGAAGACAGGAAGCAGCCCATGGTGTCGAGGGTGTGGAGGAACAGGAGTCCATCCATGCACTCTCGGTGAGAACATAAAATGGTGCAGCCGCCATGGAAAACAGCATCGTGTTTCCTCAAAACTTAAAAATAGAGTTACTATATGATCTAGCAATTCTGCTTCTGGGTGCCTACCCAAAAGAATCGAAATCAGAGTCTGGAAGAGAAAGGTGGGCATCCACATTCACAGAAGCGTTACTCACAACAGCGAGATGTGCGCAACAGCAAAACGACTGTCAACCAAGGAACGGATACGCAAAACACGGCGTACACATAGGGAGAACTGTTATTCTGCCTTAGGAAAGAAAGATGTGTTGACTTCTGCCGCAGCAGGGATGAGGCTGGGGGCCGTTCGGCTGAGTGAAATCAGCCGGTCCCCAAAAGGCAAATACGGTGTGATCCTGCTTACATGAGGCACTTAAAGTCGTCAAAATCACAAACACAGAAAATAGAATGATGGCCGCCAGGGGGCCGGGGGAGGAAATATGGGGAGTGAGAGTTTAACGGAGACAGAGGTTCGGTTTTACAAGGTGAAGGTGTCCTGGGGATGGAGAGTGGGGACGACTGCACATTATGAACACGTTCATGTCGCTGAGCAGTAAATACACTCAAGAGGGTAAATTTTATGTTATGTGTAACTTATCACAATTTTTAAAAAGAGAAAAAGGTACAAGAGAAGAAAATCTCCCTTTCCTCGTATCCAGGAAGAAACGAAGGGAGCTGAGGTGCCAAGGTCAGGGGATCCTGCCAAAGGGGCGGGTTGGGGGATGGCCGTTGGCTGTGTGCCAGTGACGTTTCCTTCCCCCGCGAATGCATGGATTTTGCAAACCATCACTGAGGGAGGCTGGTACCCTCCACGCCTAGGATGTTCCACAAGACACTTAAGGCAGATTAGAACAAGCGAATACCGGGGCTACGGGGTGCTCTTCGTCTTTATGTTTTACGTTGTGTCATTGGGAAAATTTGCACGCTGGCTGCTCTACAACTCTGGGAGGAGAGAGGAAGGCTGCTTCTCCGTTTCCCTAATGAGGACAGGGACATTGAAATCTACTGTCGTCACTGTCTGTCACCTTGGGCAGAAAGAAAGTAGGCAGCTAGCCAAGCTGGCGGGAAGCGGTGGTTAAAGCCACAGAGGGTCCTAAGACTAACCTCTTTCTGTCTGCCTCTCCGGATCGGGTTTGCTGGAGTCCTGGGCTGGCAGAGTCCTCCTCAACAGAGGGGCTGAGCTCTGACGGCCACATCCCACTGTCACTTACTATGCTCCTAATTGGAAAATAACGGGGTTTTCTTGAGAAAATCCATTCTGACTATTGTCTCCCGCCAAAAGCTGAGCCTTTTACAGACGGTCTTATAAACAGAGCCCAAACTGAACTGAATTTGGGTCTGTTGAAGGAGACCTCTGCTGAGAATTGGTCCCCAAAAAAGGGGGAACAGGGGTCCTATTAGCTTCCAGCAGCCACCATAACAAAGTTCCCCAGACAGAGTGCTTTATACACGGAAGTTACTAGAAGCCCGAGATCAAGGGGTCAGCAGGTGCATTTCTTCTGAAGCTTCTCTACTTGCGCCGTAGATGGCCCACTTCCCCTCCCGTGGTCTTGAGTCAGCCTGTGTCTCTGTCCTAACCTCCTCTTCTTACAAGGGCCCACACATATGACCTCGTTTTGTCTCAATTACCTCATCAGAGGCTCTGTATCCTAATACAGTCACATCCACATCCCCACAGTTGAAATGAGGATTTCAACCTATTAATCTGGGGGAGGACGGACAAGTGCAGCCCACAGTAGGAGCTTAAGAAACGTGGTGGAAACTAGAACAATTGTTAGGGCACGTCTTGGAGAAAAGGCAGTGTCGAGAGCACCCCAGAGCTGTGTCAGCGTCCATTTCAAATGAGAGAGCTTAGACCTGTAAAGAGAGCCATGACCTTGTCCAAATGACCTTGGGTTGCAAGGACCACACAGTGGGAAACGGTGTGTCTGGAGAGCCCAGGTGAGGCTCACTCACTTTGCATGACTCTCAGAGTGAGCACACCCCCTCCTAGGGATTTCTCCTTCAGAAATAACTGGAAAAGCCCTCAAAGATGTTTACTCAAGAAGTATCCAACTCTTGATTTCAGCTCAGGTCATGATCTCAGAGTCATGAGATCGAGCCCGGAATCAGGGTGTGTGCTGGTGTGCTGGGCTTGGAGCCTGCTTACATTTCTCTTTCCCTCACCCTCTGCCCCTCCCTCCCCCAGTCACACTCTCTAAATAATAATAATAATAAATACCAATGAGGATTGGTTAACTAAATTATAGTACAACTAATTAAATAATAATATTTAAATATCAAAATAGCTATAATTAATAATGCAGGTCTGTATATAGTCAGACAGGAGTAAGAATGGGTTTTCTTAGCAAAATTGCTGGAAAGATATCCACAACTATGGAATGCATGACAAGTTACAAAATGCAACCCCATTTATGTAAAGAACATATGATAGAGAGAGAACCATGGGTATTTGGGAAGACGTCACTACCGTTATCTCTGGGAGGCAGACTTGAGAATAATTTTTTTTTCTTTATTCTTTATTCTTCATGATTTACTATTTCAACTGAATTTTCATAGAACGAATGAGTTATATTCAGGATGGGAAGAAAAAAATGAGAGGTATCCTCGGGGGATAGTTCCCAGGGCCCAAGGTACAGGGCTCTGCACTCCCAGCAGACCAGGTTTAGCCACTGGCCACCAACAAAATCCAAAGGCAGAGGGCCAAGCAGTGGCGAAACAAGAAAGGAATTTATTTCAGTGAGACCAGCACCAGGAAGACAGTGGACTAATGTCCCAAGAATTGTCTCCAAAGTGCTAGGAATGATTCCGAGTTTATAAAGGGGAAATGCAAAGCAAAGGTCAGTGGGTGTGTGGGGCTTTGCAGGAAAGGTCAGGTGGATCATTGTCTTGGGGTCAGTCACTCTGGGTCTTGCTGGCGTCAGGGCAGCCGTTACCATTTGAAGTGGTAGTTTCGGTTCCCATCACAGGATGTTTTGCCTGCCGGGCTTGGAGTTAAGAGATAAGCTAAAGAGAAGGGATCACTGAGAGGTACAGGTACAGGCTGAAAGCAAAGTACCCGGACACCAAAAAGTATCGTAACTGCATCACCTTGTGAATTAACCACGTTCTAGAGTCTTACTCTCAGCCTTGCTAGCTCAGAAGCTCCACTTAGAAACGGAATCAGGAACTGTAGTACTCTTCTGCTGTAAACTGTAGAAAGTCCTGCCGACCTTGGCTTACACAGATAGGGACCTGTTCTTCTCATAATGACCCAGGGAAAGCAGTTCAGGGCTGGTGCGCCAGTTCGTGGATGGCATCAAGAAGCCAGACCCCTCTTTAGCTTCTTGTCTGACATCCTTAGGAATGACTTTTATCCTCATTGTCACAAAATGGCTGCTGCACTTCCAGGCCTCACCCCCATGTCCTAAGTAGAAAGGGAAGGGAAGGAAGGGTAAAAACACTTTCTCCTAGTAAGACTTTCCTTTCACTATCCAGAAAAGGAACAACCTCCCGCCGCCCCCACCCCCCCAAGGACTTCCATCTACATTGCGTTGGTCAGAACTGTGGCAGCATCTACCTTTAGCAGCTAGGGACTCTGGAGCAGTGAGTATTTTTAGCTGTGCACATGGGATGCAATTAATAAGGAATAATGGAAAATAGGGATGACAACTGTCAGTGATGCACAGTACCCATGGGCAATCATTCTAGCAGGAAGCAGCTGATACTCTCCAACTTACATTATCCAGACACCAAAGTATTCATTCCCAGTGCAGGAGATCCCATTTCAGCAACCAAAATTCTAACGTTTCCCACCAGAACATTAGGGAAGCAGAAAGCAGAGTTATTCATCTAAACATGATGAACCTGGAATCAGATCCAAGACAGGCAGGTATTAGTGGAGGATAGTTTTGTTGTGCAAACCGACGGTCATCCCTGCCCAAGCAGACCAGCTCTCTGTGACCTGATTGCTCATGTCACTCAGACTCAAAGTCCCAGTCCCCCAATTGTACCGGACAGACCCTGTCAACTTCCGTCTCTCTGACTCCCCATTTTGTGGTGTGTCTATGCCCGACTCCTCTTTTTTGTTCATCACATGCTTTCTTTAGCTCTGTTAATGACATCTCTTCGGCTTGCATTTGGCCCAGAGGTGCTCTGTCTCTTACCATTTGTGTTGATTTTATTGGTCAAGCTTTCAAAATCTTGAGGGGCCCCTATTTCCTCCCTACAGGGGTGACCAAAGGTTGGAGCTTTGCAGTCTAATAAAACCAGTGACCTCGGGCCACCGGTGAGGGCCGCAGTGCCGTTTGTTTTCAATGTCTTAAAATCATGTCCTACGAGGAATGGTTGAAGTATTAAGGGTTTTTTGCCTGGAGAAGAAAAAGTTGAGGAGACCGAGCATCTGCCTAGCACACTGAGTCCTTGTCAGAGGGTTGGATGTATGTGGTGGCCAACAGAAGAGACAGGACCAATGGATGGAGCTTGCCAGAAGACAGACTTAGACTAATAATAGATATTGTCCAATGAAGGAGAACGTGCCCCATTCCTGGTCAGAGGTCTGCCCGAGCTGGGATGCGGTAGAAGGGATTTTTGTTTTGTATGGATTCAATAGAATATTCCAAGAGTGAGGAATTTATATTTACACTAGAACCCAGATCTTTTCCACTATCTTAAAAACAGTTTAGTTTCTCTAACCTCTTTCTATTTCCTTTGTTTTTCTATAAAATTTAGAAATGTCTCTCCTGCTGCCAGCTTCCCTGCCACATCCTCTGGGGGACGTCTGATCTTCCCCCCAATCCTGGCCTGAGTGTGAAGGTGTGAAAGCCTCCTTCCCTGATATGACAGCTGACGCAACATTGGGGCATGAGAAAGCGATCGTTATGAGATAATAATTCAAAGGAAAATGCAGAGGCCAAGATGATTTTGTTGACAGAGTGAAGAACTGAGATGTGTATATACATCTCAGTGCTCATGCCCCCTTCCTTGCCCAGCCTCCTGGGTTTAGGTGAGGCCATATGGCTAGCTCCAACCAAGGCACGAAGAGCTGATATGCCTCTCCCAGCTCTGCTTGGCAGCACCTGTAGAGACCATATGGTAGAGGATGGAGCCACAAGATGGAAGCAACCCAGACCCTGTCACTGTAAAGGGCAGAGCTGCCTGGACTTCGAACCAACAAGAAATCAACCACCGCCTGTTTTTGCCTGCAAGAGTTTCAAGTTTGCCTGCTCAGACAGCTAGTATTGCTTAACCTAACTAATGCTTTGCCAAAGCTTTGCATATATCCTTTGCATTCTTATAACCACACATAGGGAGGTAATATTACTACCAAAATATAGATACAGTTACTGAGATTCTGAGACTTTAAGCAACATCTCCGGGATCACACAATCAGCACACGTTGGAGCTCATATTTGAACCCAAATCTGTCTGCCTCTAGAGCAAATGTTTCCATCACTCCATTTCTTGGAAGAGTACAGTCCTGAAATGATTTTGTTTGCTGGGAATTCTTTCTCCTGTCTTAAACCCACCTCCACAACTTCCTATTTCTATTGAGTGGGAAAAAGAAAGTGAAACAAAATCATTTTTTTAAGTTTTATTTACTTAAGTAATCTCTACACCAAACTCGGGGCTTGAACTCACAACGCCAAGATTAAGAGTTGCATGCTTCTCCAACCAAGTCAGCCAGGTGCCCCATAAATTAATTTTTTTTAAGTTTGAGAGGTTAATTTTTGCTAGCCTGAAATGGTCCAGGACCCTAACCCTCATGAACCTATTGAAAATATCTGTTCCAGGAAACCTTACTTGCTTCAAAGAAGGGATAATATTTAGATCTGAAATTTACACAAAAACTCCATAGCATAAAAATAAAGAAGGAATGGCAGACGAAGACACACTTACCAAAATTTGTGTTGTAATGAACAGATGAAAATCATATCTAAATATTTTGCCATGAATTTTTTAAACTCAATGAAGCAACAACTCAAGAAAGATGTGAGAGAACAGAAGGATATGAAAAGTGAGCTGGCAAAATTCAGGAAGGAGTAGAATCAGAAATAAAATCATCACAGAAATGAAGAGAAAACCAGAAGCAGCACACGAGAGAATAGACATCCATGAATACAGATAGGGACCAAGGACATGCATTAGAAAGGCAAGCAAAATGAACAGCAAGGAAGGAGAGAACATGGCAGATCTGAAAGAAGGTAAAAGAGCTCCAACCTACACATAATTGGAGTGTCCCGGGAAGAAAAAGTAACAAAACACAAATATTTGAAGACATAATTCGCTTGCATTTCCCTAATGAGATAAAGCACTTTTTCCTATGTTCTTTGGCCATTTGGCTTTCCTCCTTTATAATGTGCCTGCTTATTCTTTCAGCCATTTTTTTTATTGGTTTGTTTGGTTTTTCCCCCTGATTTGTAAGGATTCTTTGTATACTCCAAATGTGAGGCTTTTGCAGTTTATACATGTTGCAAATATCTTCCTCCACTCTGGGGCGTGGCTTTTTACTCTCTTAAAGATAGACTTTTTAGTAAACTTTTTTATTTTGGAGTACTTTTAGATGGACAGAAAAGTTGCAAAGATCATTCAGAGAGTGCCAAATACTCTTTAGCCAGCTTTCCCCAATCTTAACATCTTAAATTGCCATGGCACTTTGTCAAAATTACAAAATCAGTAGTTACAATACCATGAATTAAACTTTAGTCTGTATGCAGATTTCACCAGTTTTTCCATTTATGCCCTTTTTCAGTTCCAGAATCCCATCAAGGACACCACGTTTCACTTAATCCTCATACTTCCTTACTCTCTTCCAGGTTGTGAGAGTTTCTCACTTTCCTTCTTTTTCATGATCTTGACACTTTGGAAGACTGAATATTTTGTAGAATGTCCCTCAATTTGGGTTTGTCTAATGTCATCTAATCATTAGACAGTGGACCTGCATTTTGGGGAAGAATACCACAGAGATAAAGTGCCCTTCTCATAGCTGGAGACACATGAGCTCACCATGACTTATCACTGCAATCTTAACTTTGAACATTTAGTGAAGGTGGTGTCTTCCAGGTTTCTCCTCTATAGGGTTTTTCCACCAGGTTTACTCTGGTAGCTGGGCCTGCAAACTCATTCTCAAGCCTAATCTTTCACCTTGGCAGCTACTTTATAAGCACCTACGTCTCTGCCTTGAATCCCTTTCTGAGTGAAATAGCTAGTTGTTTCTGTTGTCTGCAACTTACATCTGCCTGACCCCTCTACTAGAGAAAGGAAGAGAGAGGAAGTAGACTAGACAGATGTAGTTACCAGAAGAAGAGGAGAAATCAAAGAGGCGAGGACCACATCCCAGAAGGAAAGCAAAGGATGGGCGAAGATACAGAGAAATGGAAATGGAAATGGAAATACGCATGCATGACACATGCAAATGCCCAAAAGGTCCAAATGCACTCTTCATTCACATCCCAAGAAGATGCTCCATCTAACAACAAAAGGAAGTCAATAACTCACCTGGCCTTGTACTGTTGGGGACACTAGTATGAGGTTAGGGGGTGGCCAGTTGCTGGTGTGGACCTGAGAGCTTAACTTGCTGTGAGATTGACAGGAAGTCAGCGTGATGCTGGTGAACAATGAACTGAAGATGTTGAGAACAGTGAAGGATGGTGTGGGGTGTACCAGGGAACTGGGACATTTGGGAATAAACAGCTAGCTCTACCGTATCAGGCGATCTCGGGTCTCCAACATTACAACTTCCACATGGTTTCCAACAGAATTAAAATTCCTGGAAAAGATTCTCCAACCCTTTAAAAATGATACATACAGGCAAAGGGAACAATAATCAGGTATAAGACCATGTCAGCTCGCTAAGAAATCTCTCCCATGCTCGTTGTGAAACAGCTGCAAATGTTTTTCAGACAAAGCACCATCAGAACAGAGTGGAGTCACTGTCTCTGGTGTAGTAGATTGGTGAGGGGTGGACTTCAAGAGTGAACAAGGGGAGTATGGCTGCAACCATTCTCCTTGTAAGTCAGAAAAGTTCCTTGCGATATTTCTAGACTCCTGAGAATTTGGCAGATGCCCCATGCAAGAAGTAGGACCCTGAACTTATGTAAATCCAATTAATTAAACAACCAATGCATCCACCTGGACCAGGGAATGTGACTGATTCACTTTGAGCTGCCAAGTGAGTGCCTGTAGGCAATGGAATAATGGCCACAGACAGACACAGAAAATTTATAGCTTTAGGCACCTATTCTGACTCCTTGTTTCCTTCTCCGCCTGTGTGAGGGTTTCAGGCTTTTAAAAAGAAGCTCATTTGTAAGCATTCAGTGGTCAGAATAGGGAGCAGACCACTGCCCTTCTTTTCCACACCCCACCACTGGGTCCAGAGATAGAGGGCTTCTCTTTGATGGCTTTTCAGGCTCACAGACCTCCTAAAGGGACGACAGAGCCTTAGGGTCTCTCTGAAACAAACCTAGCCCACAGGTTGGGGCTAGGTCCACATGGGGATTTGCCCAGAGGAGTCATCCAAGGGCACAGTGAGACCTCAGGAGGAGCCAGGAGCTGACTAGAGAGTGCTCACCACCAGTCACCATGCCCAAGAGCCAACCAACTGGCCATATACCTCCTGCTTGATGCCAGGGATGAGAAGAGCTGGGCTTCATGCTTCTGACTCCTTTTCTGGAGACATTTTTGTTCCTCTTTATCTAGGAAATCCCCCTAGGATACATTCAGCTGGCCTAATACCCTTATCTTGGGTTGAATAGTGTCCCCCCAAATCCACGTCCATCCGTACCTGTGAACATGGCCTTTTTTGGGAGAGGATCTTTGCAGATGTCATTGAGTTAGGACAAGGTGGTATTGGATTCGGTTGTGACTGATGTCCTCATAAAAAGAGAAAAGACAGAGACACACACAGGGTGAACAACATGTGGACACAGAGGCAGGGACTGGAGCAATGCTGCCACCAGTCCAAGGCCAGCAGCCACCAGAACCCAGAAAGGAAGAACCATTCTTCTCTGGAGCCTATGGAGGGAATATGGACTGCAAACGCCTTTAGACTTCTGGCCTCCAGAACAGTGAGAAAAATTAATCTGTGCTGTTTTAAGCCACACAGTTTGTGGTACTGGTTGCAGCAGCCCCAGGAAGTGTCATACGACCATCAGTCTTTTCTACGTCTGCTCAGTAGCTGTCCCGGACACGCTGCCCTGAATGGGACATTTCCAATACATAGGACACAGTGATTGATTATCATTTTGTTAATCCCACCAGGTACATACTTACACTTCAAATTTCTTAATAATTTCAATTAATAAAAAGTAGATGAGCATTAATGAGTAATTAATGAATAGTAAGGTGGTTATTTTCAACACCCCCAAATCTCCACATAAAAAGAGACCAGAAGTAGAAAACAAAACGCAAAGCCCATGAACCACATCCACAACAGACTTGGGACAGTGGAACCCCCAGACCCCAAGCACAGATGTTTAAGAGCAAACTGGTCCCAGACACAGAAGCGGCATCCTGGAAGCCAGTGTTCAGGACGAAGATAAGGAAAGGCAGCTGGTCCTCTCTCTGATGGGCCTGAGAATCACGAAATGGCAGCCAAACTGGGGAGAGGCTTGAAGGCCTCAAGTCCTGGGCAAGGACAAGGGCTTCCACGTGGTCAAGCTGGGCCTGAGCATCCCAGCCCTGGGGACTCTCAGACCAACACAGCAGAGCTCAATCTCAGATCCAAACCCAGCACCAAGGAGAAGCTGCTCAGAGAAGAAGCGCATTTGAGAGGCTCAAGCCGGTGGGGGGCAAGGAAAGAGAAGGCCCTGCACAGTGGCAAGGGCATCAGAGAAGACAGATGTCAGGGAGCGGGAGGACGTGTCTTCTAAACTTTATGAAAAGAACAGAAATGAGAGCTCTAGAGTCGTGACGTTCCAAAAAGTGATCTTGGCCCACCCAGAAAATTCATTTTACTTAAACATGAGCAGCCAAAAGAAATTTCATTCAGATATCATGCCGAGCTGGTCTGAGAGAAAAGAGATGAGGAACGCTGTTAACGGGCCTGGTGGCCCAGGGAGGCCCCCAGGAGGACACAGCTAGAACAGGGAGGAAAACCAGTCATGAAATATTTCAAGATGAGCAGAAACAAATAAAATGATGGCAGCTCTGAAAGAAACACAGACTGAAGGGCAGCGCGAAAAGACCAGGGGACGCGACCCAATAGAAACCATCTTAGAAATGTACCACACCAGGGGAATCACAGATGCAAACACACACGATGGATGCTGGCTCCTGTGAAACAAAAGATGGAAAAGGCAAATGTTTCCTTCCAAAGGAATGGATGAGAAATGGGAAAAAATTCCAGAGAAAGTAACAGAAGCCAGGCAAGGATCAAACACTTATAAAACAGGAATTACCAAGAGGAAAACTAAAGCTATGGAACAGAATACTGCTCCAAGGGAAAGTGCGGACCATCTTTTCCTAAACTAAACATACAAGTGCACTGAATGGGTACCCTGCGTGCTGAGACCCTGCTCATAGAGCTGTTGGGCTTTGGGAAAGAACCACGAGAGACTGTGGACTCTGAGAAACCAACTGAGGGTTTTGGAGGGGAGGAGGTTGGAGGGTTGGGTGAGTCTGGTGGTGGGTATTAAGGAGGCACGTATTGCATGGAGCACTGGGTGTGGTGCATAAACAATGAATTTTGGAACACACACACACAAATAAATTAAATTAAATATAAAAAAAAAAGAAGCCCACCTTTGTACATTGGCTAGAGAGACCAAAGTGCTCAGAAAGGACAGAATATCAGGTTGCTTCTAGAATTCTCAACAGCCTTACTGTATGCCAGAAGACAGAGGAGTGAAATATTTAAGATACTCAAGGAAAGAACATGTGAGCAAGCCAACCTTGAAAGACAAAGACCATAGATAGACACTCAAGAAATCAGAGACTATCACTCTCGTGAACCCTTCCTAAAGAGTCTGCTAGAGAACAAGTTTCAAAAATCAAAATGACTGGAAAGACAGCATTGTATGGGTGGGCAACAAGCTGGGTGTCAAGAGTAAGAGACACTTGTAAGGGAGGCCATAGAGAAGGTCATGCCTGGGTCTGCATGTTGCAGCTGTAATACAACTATGAGAAATGGGGGGAGGGAGGGGGTAAGGAAGGGACATACAAAATAGTATCGGCTTGCTGATGGCCTCACAGGTAGAAGCAGGAAGGAAAAGTGTGTTACTTCATGTTACATGCCATGTGAAGGAAGGTGGAGCAAGAAGTTATTAGCTCATTTTAATACTGCTCCTAGGAGGGAATTCATAAGGAAAAAGGCAAAACCAGGGCACTGGCAGTATCATGTAATAGTACCAAATCAATGTACCCATGAAAACAATAATTCAAACCTTCCTAAATACCAAAAGAGAACGCATGAAATAGATTCCCATAGAGACCTGTATGTAATAAACCAGTGTAACCGGACAGAAGCCAAGCATACCAATGGCATCGATAGATACAATGGGGCTTAACTCAGCTATTAAAAGAAAAAAATATTCAGATCGGCTTGAATGACAAAATCTCATACCAAGTCACGTATTGGGGATACTCCTAATGCAAAGAGATTCAGAAATGTTAAAAATAAATGGTTAGAAAAAATTAAAAGTATTTAAGAGATAGAACAAGCAAATGCAAATAAAAAAGAAATCATGAGTTGCCATCTTGATATCTGGTTAGGTAGAATTCAGGCCAAAGAGCATTAAGTGAGCCAAAGTAGGACACGATATACTTTGAAGACGGAAGTTGGCAATTCCTGATGAAGATGTAACAGTAATCCTGCTGCTGCATGCAATGACTTAGCAACAACTTTCATAAAGCAGAAACTGTAGGAGACGACAGGAGAAATATACAGAAACGTAATTTTTAATTACCAACAATATCTAGTATCTCAAATACAGATCGAAAAGCCCATAGATGATAGATAGGCAGTTGTAGGTAGAAAACTTAACAAACCAAATCCTCAAGGCAGATCTTACAGAGGGATAGGAGACAAAGGTGGGTGCTGGGACATACCACCCGCTTCCCTTCAGAAATGAAAAATTTACTCCCCCACCTACTGCACGTGCCCTCAGAGGATGGCCCTCAGCTATCAGGCCTCATGTGGGTTTGCCCCAGCGGAAGACACTGCCCCATCCAAGGTCACGCCTCTTTCCAAGCAGCCCGCATCCAATGATGGGTTAACGTGAGGCAAGAGGGGCCCGTCCATCCCCCCATCCTGGCTCCAGAGCTCACCATGGGTTTGGCAGGAGAATCTGTTGAAGTTGTTCAATTTGTCCTTCTGTCCAATCCTATTTCATTCTTGTCTCTTCCACAGGTGTTCATCCAAGGATCATTCTTTAATAAACGCTTTGCATGCTAGTCTCTGTCTCAGACACTGCTCCCCAAGAATTCAACTTGTGACAGAAACATACAAATTTAAAATGCACTGAGAAACAATTTCTCACCTACGAAATTGGGCACAAAGCCAAAAGTGTGGCAATGTACTCTGTCAGCAAGGTGAGGGATTAAAGTACTCTCACATTGCTGGTGGGAAATCTCGTAACATCTTACAGGATTACATACCAGCAACCTCTGATCCAGAAAATTTAGGAATCTATCCCATAGACAAACTAGCAGATACTTGAAAAGATTAATGCATGCGGCTATGTATTGTAGCACAATTTTATAATAACAACAAAACACTGGAAACAAATAACAATGAACCAAGGACTGGTTAAGTAAACAAAGTCTGGCCACACTGTGAAGTGTTATATAGCGATGAAAAGGAACAAGGACCATCTCTTTCTACTAATGTGGAGTGCTCCACAGATAGCAAGTGGAAAAGCAAGGAATAGAAAACTGTGTATGGAATGCTTTTATTCGTCTAAAAAAAAAAATAGGGGAGCACCTGGAGGGTTCAGTTAAACTCTTGATTTTGGGTCAGGGCATGATTTCAGGGTTGTGGGATAGAGCCCCTTTTCAGGCTCTGTGCTCAGCAGTGAGTCTGCTTGAGATTCTCTCTCTCCCTCTCCCTCTGCCCCTCCCTTTTTCTTCCCCCTCCCCACCTTAAGATAAATAAATAAATAAATAAATAACGATTTTTAAAGCAGGAGGACTAGATACATTCATACATTTGATTGTTTTTAAAAAATGGAAGGACAAAAATAGCTGAATGGTTATCAGTGAGGGAGAAAAGGATGGAACAGAGAAGATAGGGACAGAAGCTAGACTTCTCTGAATACCTCGTTTGGTGTGCTGAACTTTGGAATAAAGCTTAAAAGGCAAAGCCTAAAAATGAAAAGGGAAATTATACCAATAAACCATAATTATGTAACGTAACCAGCAGTCTGTAATATAACCAACCAAGGAATTACTCCCAGTGACTTAAACACAGTAATTTGACTATATATCCCTAGTAGGATATGCTGTAAGGACAAAAAAACTTCAAAAATATCACAGGCTGTTTCCTGTAATCGTGTCGCTAGCTGTGGCGGTTCGTGGTGTTAGTCTGAGACTGGTGTGTGTGTATGCTTGTTTGGGAATAAGGCAGATGAGTGATTATGGTGGCACCGTAATGAGTCAGGATTTTCAGTGTGGGGGAAAGGAGATTAAGACATGAGATTGGTGAGGTTCCCCACAAAACTCTGTAGTTCTGAGCATGAATTAGTAATATCAGCATGAACACACTATATATTTTATCCCTTAAAAGCAGTACATATAGGACACCTGGGTGGCTCAATCAATCAAGCCTCTGCCTTCGGCTCAGGTCACGATCCCAAGGTCCTGGGATCAAGCCCCATGTTAAGTCCCATGTCGGGCTCCCTGCTCAGTGGATAAGCCTCTTTCTCCCTCTCCCTCTGCCCCTTCCCCCGCTCATGCTTGCTTGCTCTCTCGCTCTCTTTCTCTCTCTCATGCAAATAAATAAATAAAATAAAAAATAAAAATAATTTTTTTTAAAAGCAGCACATATTTCCTGGCTATAGCTAGGTCTGGAAGCACCTAGAAACAGTGAGCAGTCTAGGAGCAAGGAACATCTCAGTCTGTGAATACATTTCCCAACAGAAAGGGCCACAACTCCTCAGAGAAATGGCTATTCCCAAGGCCAGGACAAGCACATACAAAAATCATCTGCTTCAGAACATCTTGTCAAATCATAAAACAAGGAGGCTGCTCCTCAAAATAACTCAGGAACCAACCTGAGTAAGTTTCCACCAGCCAAAGACGAAGACATGTGAGCATGAACAAGGAGAGTAACTCCAAAGGACTGAACATTTCTTTCCAATCTGTGAGTTTATAACGCTACTAAAGGAAACTCGGTCTTCACTCTTCAGCCATGGCCAAGGAAACATATTTTGAAAAATGGACAAATCAAGGAAAAGAATCAAACACTGACAGTGCCTTCATTACATGAATTGCTGCTCTGGGTAACCAAAGAGTCTCGGAGACTAAGTTTCTTGTTATAAAAGCTCAGCTAATAAATGGAAAAGGGGAGGCAGAATTAGAACATCACCATTTTGCAACCCTAATGAATGAATGGATTTATGCAATGGTGGTTCATGTCTGCTAATAACGTGAAAAGGGAAGCAACCAGCTTTTTATGGGCCTCCTGATGGGCTAACACACCACCAGCCAGGAAATATTCCTGCCAAAACACTAAACTGATAAAGACTCTAGATTAACTCCCATGAGTTGGTAGTTATAAAGGAGCTGTAAAGGAGTCTTCATCCTTTGGAAATACTGAAGTATGCACAGTTAACTTACAGTTAAATAAGTGACGGGGGGGGCGGAAATGTAGGGTGACTGACCATCGGGGTTTGCTCATGATTTCCCCAGTTTTGGCACTGGGCACACTGGGTTGGCTGTTACCCTAATGTTAAGATACATCACACAGATGAATTTATCAAAATCCAGCTGTAGAACGCTAAAAGAAGTACAACCCAAATCCTTTCATCAAAACCCAAAAAGGCAAGGAAAAAAATATGGAGAAAGATACTATAGATTAAAAGTATTTAAGAGTCCCACGTACATGGGGCGTCTGGGTGGTGCAGTTGGTTGAGTGACTGACTGTTGGTTTCAGCTAGAGTCATGCCCTCAGGGCCGTGAGATCAAGACCCGTGTAGGGCTCTGCACTCAGCACGGGGTCTGCTTGGGATTCTCTCTCCCTCTGCCCCTCCTGCTCAGGCTCCCCTTCTAAAATACGTAAGTCTTTATAAAAAGAGCCCAAGTACCAGTTGCAGGGTATGGACTTTATCTGGTTTCTGGATTTGGGGCTTAGTTGGATCACTGACTGGATATTTGATTATATGGAAGAATTATTATATTTTAGGCGTGGTTATGCTATTGTGGGCTTTTGTAAAAGAGTCTCCATCTTTTGGAAATACTGAAATACTTACAGATGAAACTATATGGTCTCTGGGATTTGCATCCCAGATTTGCAAATTCATCCAGTGTCAGGGGAATGAATGGTATGGCTGAAACAAGATTGGACATGAACTGATAATTGCTGAAGTCAGATGACAGATGCCCAAAGAGATGCAGATTATCCAAGTGGGTGGCGACTGAAACAGATTCCACCTTTCATCTCCTCAAAGACAAACAGCCCCTCTGGAGTGAGCTCAGCACAACCTGCCCCAGTCCCAGAGAAAGGCTCCCAACACAGGCGACGAGAGTCTAGTGCGTTCCCTTCATGCCCAGAGTACAGCCTGAGTTTTATGAGGGTTTGCCCTAAAGGTAGGAAGCTCATGAGCTGAGCATCAGGTAAGACGGAAAGGCCTGAAGCCCTGTGTTCTAACCCTGGCCTTGACACTGATCATCTGTGGGACGTCAGGCAAGCCCCACCTTCTCTCTGGGGCTCAGTGGCTCAGTCTCTGAAAGAGTGAAGCCAAGTCCTCCTCCAAGTCTTCCAGCTCTGACCTTGTGGCCCCACGAGCCTTTCCCGGCTCCTTCCCCATCACTTGTGGAATTTTCCCACAGCCCACTTTTCCAACCCTGATATTTACTTTTTTTTTTAATTTTTAAGATTTTATTTATTTATTTGACAGACAGAGATCACAGGTAGGCAGAGAGGCAGGCAGAGAGAGAGGAGGAAGCAGGCTCCCCGCTGAGCAGAGAGCCCGATGCGGGACTCGATCCCAGGACCCTGAGATCATGACCTGAGCCGAAGGCAGCGGCTTAACCCACTGAGCCACCCAGGTGCCCCATCCCCTGACATTTTCAATCAGCCAGACAGCCTGCCCTGACCCAGCCCTGTGCCAGTCCATGACAAGTAACAAGGACAAAAATGGACAACGTGAAAACATTCAGCTTCTATTTCCTGCGCTCGGGGACAGGGGACGCAGGAGGAGTCAGGAAGCGCGGCTTCTCTCTGGTGAGAGACTTGCCCTCGCTTCCTGTCAGCTTCCATCTCAGCCCCTCTTCAAGGAGTTTATAGTCGTGTTAGGAAGACAAGATTAACACAGATTTCTATTTCATTTTGCCAAAGGTGAAAAATGCCACCTTCTCCACAATAGCAACCAGTAAAATGTATCCCCAAAATAACCTCATTTACATCAGGTCCGGTTCGTAATTTTTAACCCTTAACATGGGCTTTTAAATCCTATTCTCAACTACGAAAAGGACACACTCACCGTTCATTCGTAGCTCTTTCTTCTCTGGGCCAGGGGGCGTGGCTCTCTGGTCCACGTGAGGGTGTCCCGCTGCGGCTGGTCCATTCTGTGTGAGCTGTTTGTGTCCCCTCCAAAATTCCTGTGTTGAAACTTAGTGCTGAAGGTGATGGGGTTCGGAGACGGGGCCATTGGGAGGGGAGCAGGACCTGAGCGTGGGGTCCCCAGGAAGGGGACCCATGCCTGATAGAAGAGATCCCGCTGCCCCTTCCGCGTGAAGGGACGGCCATCCGTGAACCAGGACACAGGCCCTCACCAGACACGGAACCCACTGTGCCTTGATCTTGGGCTTGTCAGTCTCCAGGACTGCGGGAAATGAATTTCTGTTGTTCGTAAGCCACCCGATCTGTGGTGAGTTTGGTACAACAGCCCGTTCGGACTAAGACTCCCCCCGCACACTCCCCCTCATACTCCTCTGGGGGCTGGAGCCTGACCTCCTGTTGGTAGCCCCCCCCTTGGAGAAACCCCCTCCCCGAGCCACAGCTCCTAGCGGCCCCCCACGACTGTGCAGGTTGCTCTCCTGCATCAGTGTGTGACTTACTTTGCACTGTCATCAGACCGGCCCTGTCTGAGGGGCTGGGGGACAAATGGGACCCTGCCAAGTTCAGATCCCAAATTTGTGGATTCCTCCCCTGCATGGGCAAGATTTCAGAGAACGATGGGCCATTGCTGTAACTACCGAAGCAAAGAGTGTCAGCCCAGAAAACCCCTGCCCCAGCCAGCCTGAGCCAGAAATGCAAGTTCATTCCTTGCAAGAGTCATCTGGGGCCCACCACCGGGGGGGGGGGGGGGTGGGAGCTCGGCCACGGGTGAGATCCGGTCTCAGGTAAGCAGGGGCCACTTGGGTGGCTCTGCACAGAGAGGGCTTCTAACTCTAATTGACCTGGGTCCCAAGGTGCAATTTGTGCAGACCCCTGGTCCATCATGAGGCAGCTTCCACCTTTCTTGTGGGGAGAAAGGATGACAAGGACTGGAACCAGACACATCACAGTCAGAGGAAGCCTCTGCTACTGGAGAGCGAACATTCCCTCAAATTACAAGCTTTACTTGCCCAATACTGAGCTGGACAAGGGGCAAGGTACTGACACGCCTCCTTCAGAGTCAGGAGATGTCTTGCATCCCGGGGAGAAATCTGGAACTGAGAAAACTGGGAATAGGTCACATGACAGATAGGCTGAAGGAAGGGCACCAGCTCTTTCTTGCCACATTCTAGACGGCTTGCCCCCGCCCCCCTCCATGGAAACCCCACGGGGAGCCCCTCTTTTCCGTAGGGCTGAAAAGATGTACCTGTGTTCAGCAGAGAAGTCATGGAGTGGACATGTCGTTATCAAGGAGAGCGCCTCCATCCACACGAGAGAGCCGCTCCCCTAAATTCCAGCGCTGCTTGGCCAACACAGCTCTCACAACTAAGAGCTGGCCCAGGACAGAGGAGCAGGGCATGTCGCAGAAATGTCACAGAGGGTCAAGGACAGGAGGACTCGACTCTCGATGAAAGACGCTCTGCGGCCGCTCACAGCAGTGGGGGCTTGGCCTTGCCCTCGCTTTTCCCTGCAGGGTTCGTAGCTGAACGGCGAGACGCTGAAACACCTGGCTGTGTCTCACGCGAACATCCTTGAGTCGAACACAGCTACTGGCCTGCTGCAGGCTCGCCCTTAGCCTTCCAGCCTTTGGCAACTTTGGGTCCCATTCTCCACTGAAAATTGAGAAGGATAAATTCTGAAAATTGAGAAGGATAAATTCTGTTCTCTGCGGGCCTTTCCTGGCTGATGTGAATTGAAAACGATCCTGCTCTGTGTTGAGCTGTAAAGTCAAGACCCTGGAGCCTGGGCTTGCGACCACCCCCGCAGACAGTCCAGTCTGCTCAGTCCAGAGCGAGGCGGCAGGGTAGGAAGTCCCGTAGCACTGGTCGCAGAGACTGGGCCTACACCAGGGTCTGGAGCCGGGGAGATGCTGTCCCGTGAGGACAGTGTGCAGAGAGGGGAGTGCTGGTCCCATCAGATCAGTTGCTTCCAAAATACCAAGTGTTTAGTCAAAGGAGCTGCCTCTCTACCAAAGTCACTTGCAGCTTTTCTGCATTTTATTCATTTCAAACCCCAAATCTGACAGTTACCCAGAACATTCGATGTTTGCCGGTCAGCTGGCAGAAAGCTAGCAGGAAGCCATGAGTCCGTCCTCTGCAAGCAGGGCTTTGCCCCCAGCCCCACCTCAGGGCCGGGTCTAAGGCGACTTGGTTCTCTAATCAGCAACGGCACTTATAGACCCTCCCAGGCCCAGTTCCTTCACCGAATTCGTGAGGTCCCAAGAGAGTGACCTCAGCTGGAATTGTACTTTGTGCCTCTGCAAGAGGAAAGCTAAATGGCTCATGAACAAATCTTCCTAAGACCTGGGCTGAATAGCTTGGTCTAAAGTTAAACACTATCTTCATGTCCTCCAGGACTGCCTGTGTGAATGGAGCCAAGACATCCTCAGATCCGGACCATGCTCTGTTCTCCCGGGCTCTGTCTGTGGGCCTGCTCTTCACTACCTCTCTAAGTGCCCACCTCTAGAGCTAGAGGCCTTGTTAGGAATCACTAATTGTTGTGGGGAAAAGACTTGCTAATTAGGAAGGAGGGAGGGCAGGGAGGAAAAGAAGGAGGGCAGGGAAGGAAGGAAGGAAAGAAGGAGTGTGGGAGGGAGGAAAGGAGGGACGGAAAGGGCTTTCCTCAGCCACCTCTGCCTTGTAGGGCCATGGTTAGTTCATCTCTGGGTCCATCAATATATATCTGGATAACATCCCAGTGGCTTGGAAGGGTCTCTTGGAAGAAGGGTAGGGCTTTGGGCAATGTCTGCTGAGAATAGCCTGGAGAAACTTGAGTGTATCCACCCAAACCATTGAGGGGAGATCTGAATGCCTGGGAGCAGGCCAGAGACGTAGGAAAAAGAAGAGGCAGAGAATTGTCTTCAGAAAGATGGGAACCAACCAAGAGGGTCTTGGAAGAAGATTTTGGAGGAAGGAGGTCAGCCAACGAGAAAGGCACTGGGGAGGAGGCAGCCAAGAATTTAGAGCTGGAATGTCTGAGATCATCTTTTCGGGTGTTTTCTGGGCTGCACAGTGAGATAACTTCACCCACAACATGCCCACATCTTCAATAATCAAAGACTTTGCATGACAGCCTTTAGCGAATGGAGCTTTGGGACGATGAAGTGGGTCGGAGGAAGTGTCTGGCTTGAGTCAGGGTGGCCTGGAAGAGGGTGGCAGGAGACATTGGGGTCTACAGCACGCTTATGAGACAGGTGCCCACAGAGACGCAAGTCGCAGGGGCATTAGCCCAGAGCAGAAGCCTCACCCCTTGGACCTTCACAGAGACATGGGAGGCACTGGGCATACCCTTCTCTCCATGGGATGGGACCTGACCCATTTCTTACCATTCTAAGGGAAGCACTCCCTGAGGGCTGGCGGACAGAGGGCAGCTGAGTCATGTCACTAATGGCTTCTTAACCAATCCTCATTCCCCACACTCTTCACACCATGCCCAAGAATAACTCTTCTTTATGGTCACTCAGTGCCCCACATAAAACCAACTTCTCTGCAGGATGGTCACAATTCCAAGATGCCTAGGGCAGTCTGACATTAAAATAAGCACTCTGCGGTCATTTTCCCATCTGCCAAGAGTTTTATTCCACTTAGGCTGCTTAAGATGGTGAGAACAGCCCCATTTGACCTTCCTAGTGTCCCTAATCATCAAGCTCCCTCTGATTCTCCAGTTGTCAGCTCCCGGTGGAGCAGGAAGGGGAAGCAAAGCCATTACATATGGTGGCTTGTTGTGCAAGCCCTCTCCAGACTGTTTCCCTAATGACTGATTTTCTTGCCAGTTAGCACCTAAGTCTTTTGCAGCCAGACCTTATGCTATTGCTAATTTTAAAATAATGGTAAGACAGTTGTGCTAAATTCTTCTGCTCTGGTCTCTTAGCAATGGCTTTTATAGATTTCCAACTCATTTATAAGGTGTGATTATAAAATAATGAAGCTGATTAAACAAATGTCTTGGAATATATTCTTTTCTAATTTGGAAGACAAAAGTTAACAACAACAAAAACTTGAACTGTACTTGTACTTTTAAGAAAATACGATATCCAGAATCACTTTATTGAAAATGCTCCTGCACTGATAAATCAAGAAAAATTGAGCTTTCGAGGGTTTAAGGTCATGCACCTGTGCAGCTTTAAGAAAACTGTTACTAGCCAATCTTCTACTAAATCATCATTAATTTTCACACCAGCCACTCTTTGATGACATGCAATTCTCTAAGTGTCTCAAGAGGAGGAGGAAGCAAGATGGCAGCAGAGGAGGAGATTGAAATATCATCAGGTCCCAGGAGTTCAGCTAGATAGTTATCAAACCATTCCGAACACCTACAAACTCAACAGGAGAGCAAAGAGAAGAAGAGCAGCAACTCTAGGAACAGAAAAGCGACCACTTTCCAGAAGGTGGGACGCGCAGAAAAGTGAATCCAACACGACATACAGGAAAGAGACCGCGGGGGGAGGGGCGGCCCCAGCAAGTGGCGGAGCAGCGGAGCCCCACATCGGAAGTTGTAGAAGCCTGCTCCACGGCGGGACATCCCTCCAGAGGCTAAGCGGGGGTGGAGCCCTCACGGGGACAGTGTGGTCTCAGGTCCCACGGGGTCACAGAAAGACCAGGGGTGCCCGAGTGTGGCAGAGCTGCCGGGAATTGGAGTGGGGAACCAGTGGCAGAGACAGAGGCGAGGAGTGAGCTTTCAGATCGGGCTTACCTTAAACCATGATTGGAGGCACAGTCGGGCCACTGCTCTTCGAGCAGGGACCCCACAAGCGGCAGATCTGGGGAGACTCACCTTCCTGCTCTGGGAGGAGCAGCACAGGAGCACGCAGCAAGAATCTGCTGGGTTGGGGCGCCTGGGTGGCTCAGTGGGTTAAGCCTCTGCCTTCAGCTCAGGTCATGATCTCAGGGTCCTGGGATCGAGCCCCGTATCGGGCTCTCTGCTTGGCAGGGAGCCTGCTTCCTCCCCTCTCTGGCTGCTGCTCTGCCTACTTGTAATCTCTCTCTCTCTCTCTCTGTAAAAAAGAAAAAAAAAATTAAAAAAAAAAAAAAAAAAAGAATCTGCTGGGTTTGGAGACTCCAAACGGGGCAACTGTGCACCAGAGACAGAAACGCTCGGTCACAGGCTGGGGGAGCTCGGAGCTCGGCTGGAGGCCAGGGAGACGGGAGGGATTGAGCGCTTTTCTCCGAGGGCGCACTGAGGAGTGGGGCCCCGAGCTTTCAGCTCCTCCAGGCGGGGACTGGGCGGCCGCCATCTTCCTTCCGGGCCTCCGGAGCTCTACGGAAAGCGCTCAGGGAACAAATCTCCCGAGAGCGAACCCGAGCAGATTACTTAGCCCGGCCCCCAGTAAGGGCAGTGCAATTCCTCCCTGGGCAAAGACATTTGAGAATCATGACAACAGGCCCCTCCTGCAGAAGATCAGCAAGAACATCCAACCAAGACCAAGTTCACCAATCAAAAGAATTGCGGAACTCGAGAGCTGAGGAAAGCAACATATAGAATTCATGGCTTTTTCCCCCATGATCCTTTAGTCTTTCAAAGTTAAATTTTTTAAATTTGATTTTTTTCTTATGCTATTTTTTTAATTTTCCTCTTTCCTATTTTAATGTTTTTTAGCTATTTTATCTTATCAATCCCTTTTAAAAAATCTTTTTAAATTTACATTGGCATAGTCATATTTTATCCTTTCATTCTATTTAACCTTATTTTTTGTAGACATAGATTTTTTCTCTTTAAAATTTTGGGGTACAATTTTTTCTAATTGATCAAAATATACCCTAAATCTAGTGCATGGCTTTGTTCTAGTCTCCAGCCTGATCTCATTCTTTCTTCTTTTTCTTTTTCTTTTTTCAACCAACTTCTTATCTTATCAATTTCTTTTTTAGAATCTTTTTAAATTTTCATCTTTACAGTCATATTCCATCTCTTCATAGTGTTTACCTTATTTTTGTATATATATGTTTTTCTTTCTTTAAAATTTTGGGAGGTAATTTCTTCTAACAGACCAAAACACACCCAAAATCAGGTGTGTGGCTCTGTTCTATTCACCAGTCTAAAATGCTATATATATATATATTTCCCCCCTATATTTTCCCCTGGTTTGGGGTCTCTTCTGATCTGGTTAGAGTATATTTTTCTGGGGTAGTTGCTACCTTTTTTAGTATTTTGTTCTCTCATTCATCTATTCTTCTCTGGATAAGATGACAAGGTGAAAAAACTCATCACAAAAAAAAGAACAAGAAGCAGTACCAACAGCTAGGGACCTAATCAATACAGATATTAGTAATATGTCAGAACTAGAGTTCAGAATGATGGTTATGAAGATGCTAGCTGGGCTCAGAAAAAGCATGGAAGATATTAGAAAATCCGTCTCTAGAGAAATAAAATCCCTTTCTGGAGAAATAAAAGAACTAAAATATAACCAAGTTGAAATCAAAAAAGCTATTAAGGATGTACAATCAAAAATGGAGGCTCTTACTGCTAGGATAAATGCAGCAGAAGAGAGAATTAGTGATATAGAAAACCAAATGATGGGGAATAAAGAAGCTGAGCAAAAAACAGACAAACAACTATTGGACTATGAGGGGAGAGTTCAAGAGATAAGTGATACCATAAGACAAAAATGTATTAGAATTATCAGGATCCCAGAAGAAGAAGAAAGAGAGAGAGGGACAGAAGGTATATTGGAGCAAATTATAGTAGAGGATTTCTCAAATCTGACGAAGGGAACAAGCATCAAAATCCAGGAGGTGCAGAGAAACCCCCTCAAAAATTGATAAAAAGTAGGTCCACACCCTGTCATCTAATAGTAAAACTTACACGTCTTAGTAACAAAGAGAAAATCCTGAAAGCAGCTCAGGACAAGAGGTCTGTATCACACAATGGTAGAAATATTAGATTGGCAGCAGACCTATCCACAGAGACCTGGCAGGATAGAAAGGACTGGCATGATATATTCAAAGCACTAAACGAGAAAAATATGCAGCCAAGAATACTGTATCCAGCTAGGCTGTCACTGAAAATAGAAGGAGAGATAAAAAGCTTCCAGAACAAACAAAAATTAAAAGAATTTGCAAACACCAAACCATCCCTACAGGAAATATTGAAAGGGGTCCTCTAAGCAGAGAGAGAGCCTAAAAGTAACAGACCAGAAAGGAACAGAGACAATATACAGTAACAGTCATCTTATAGGCAATACATGGCACTAAATTCCTATCTTACAATAGTTACCCTGAATGTAAATAGGCTAAATGCCCCAATCAAAAGACATAGGGTATCAGAATGGATTAAAAAAAAAAAAAAAAGACCCATCAATATACTGTCTAAAAGAAACTCACTTTAGACTCAAAGACACCTCCAGATTTAAAGTGAGGGGGTAGAAAACAATTTACCATGCTAATAGACATCAAAAGAAAGCTGAGGTGGCAATCCTTATATCAGAAAAATTAGATTTTAAGCCAAAGACCATAAGAGATGGAGAAGGACGCTATATCATACTTAAAGGGTCTGTCCAACAAGAAGATCTAACAGTTTTAAATATCTATGCCCCTAACATGGGAGCAGCCAATTATATAAACTAATTAATAACAAAATCAAAGAAACACAGCAACAATAATTCAATAATAGTAGGGGACTTTAACACCCCCCTCACTGAAATGGACAGATCATCTAAGCAAAGGATCAACAAGGAAATAAAGGCTTTAAAGATTTTATTTATTTATTTATTTATTTGACACACACAGAGAGAGAGAGAGAGAGCACAATCAGGGGGAGAGGCAAAAGAAGAGAAAGAAGCAGGCTCCCTGCAAAGCAGGGGAAGCCTGATATGGTACTTAATCCCAGGACTCCAGGATCATGACCTGAGTCTAAGGCAGTGGCTTAACCAACTGAGCCACCCAAGCATCTGGAAATAAAGGCTTTAAATGACACACTGGACCAAATGGACATCACAGATATATTTAGAATATTCTATCCCAAAACAAAAGAATACCACTCTACTACACATTCTACTCTATACTACTATATACTACATACATACAAACTACATACATATATCCATTCTAGTATATCACTACACATTCTTCTCTAGTGCACATGGAACATTCTCCAGAATAGATTACATCCTGGGTCACAAATCAGGTCTCAACTGGTACCAAAAGATTGGATCATTCCCTGCATATTTGCAGACCACAATGCTCTGAAACTAGAACTCAATCACAAGAGGAAAAGTTGTAAAGAATTCAAATACATGGAGGCTAAAGAACATCCTACAAAGAATGAATGGGTCAATGAGGAAATTAAAGAAAATTTTTAAAAATTCATGAAAACAAATGAAAATGAAAACACAACTGTTCAAAATCTTTGGGACACAGCAAAGGTGGTCCTGAGAGGAAAGTATATAGCAACACAAGCCTTTCTCAAGAAACAAGAAAGGGGGCACCTGGGTGGCTCAGTTGGTTGGGCAACTGCCTTTGGCTCAGGTCATGATCCTGGAGTGTAGGGCTCAAGTCCCACATAGGGCTCCCTGCTCGGCAGGGAGTCTGCTTATCTCCTCTCATGCTAACTCACTCTCTCTCTCTCTCTCTAATAACTAAATAAAATCTTTAAAAAAAAAAAAAAAGAAACAAGAAAGTTCTCAAGTACACAACCTAACCCTATAAAGGGTAAAGGAGCTGGAGAAAGAACAGCAAAGAAAGCCTAAACCCAGCAGGAGAAGAGAAATAATAAAAATCAGAGCAAAAATCAATAAAATAGAAACCAAAAGAACAGTAGAACAAATCAACGAACCTAGGAACTGGTTCTTTGAAGGAATTAATAAGACTGATAAACACCTGGCCAGACTTATCAAAATCTTTCATGAATGAAAGAGGAGAGATCACAACAAGAAATAAAAACAATTATAAGAACATATTATGAGCAACTATACACCAGCAAATTTGACAATCTGGAAGAAATGGATGCATTCCTAGAGACATACAAACTACCAAAACTGAACCAGAAGAAATAGAAAACCTGAACAGACCCATGACCAGTGAGGAGATTGAAGCAGTCATCAAAAATTTTCCGACAAACAAAAGCCCAGGGCCAGATGGCTTCCCAGGGGAATTCTACCAAACATTTAAAGGAGAATTAATACCTATTCTCCTGAAACTATTCCAAAAAATAGAAATGGAATGAAAACTTCCAAACTCATTTTATGAGACCAGCATTATTACCTTGATCCCAAAACCAGACAAAGACCCCATCAAAAAGGAGAATTACAGACCAATATCCTTGATGAACACAGATACAAAAATTCTCACCAAAATACTAGCCAATAGGATCCAACAGTACATTAAAAGGGTTATTCACCATGACCAAATGGGATTTATTCCTAGGATGCAAGTTTGGTTCAATATCTGCAAATCAATCAATGTTATACAATACATTAGTAAAAGAAAGAACAAGAACCCTATGATACTCTCAATAAATGCGGAAGAGGCATTTGACAAAGTACAGCATCCTTTCTTGATCAAAACTCTTCACAGTGTAGGAATAGAGGGCACATACCTCAATATCATCAAAGCCATCTGTGAGAAAACCACAGAGAATATGGTTTTCAATGGGAAAAACTGAGAGCTATTCCCCTAAGGTCAGGAACACGGCAGGGATGACCACTATCACCACTGCTATTCAACATAGTACTAAAAGTCAGCCTCAGCAATCAGACAACAAAAAGAAATAAAGGGCATCTGAATTGGCAAAGAAGAAGTCAAACTCTCACACTTTGCAGATTATATGATACTTTATGTGGAAAACCCAAACTGCTAGAACTCATACAGGAATTCAGTAAAGTGTCAGGATATAAAATCAATGCACAGAAATCAGTTACATTTCTATACACCAACAGCAAGACAGAAAAAAGAGAAATTAAGGAGTCAGTCCCATTTACAATTTCACCCAAAACCATAAGCTACCTAGGAATAAACCTAACCAAAGAGGCAAAGAATCTGTGCTCAGAAAGCTATAAAGTACTCATGAAAGAAATTGAGGAAGACACAAAGAAATGGAAAAACGTTCCATGATCATGGATTGGAAGAACAAATATTGTGAAAATGTCTATGCTACCTAAAGCAATCTACACATTTAATGCAATCCTTATCAAAATACCATCAATTTTTTTCTAAGAAATGGAACAAACAATCCTAAAATTTATATGGAACCAGGAAAGACCCCGAATAGCCAGAGGAATGTTGAAAAAGAAAACCAAAGTTGGCGGTATCACAATTCCAGACTTCAAGCTCTATTACAAAGCTGTCATCATCAAGACAGTATGGTACTGGCACAAAAACAGACACATAGATCAATCAAACAGAATAGAGAGCCCAGAAATGGATCCTCAATCCTAGGGTAAACTAATCATTGACAAACCAGGAAAGAATGTCCAATGGAAAAAAGACAGTCTTTTCAGCAAATGGTGTTGGGAAAATTGGACAGCCACATGCAGAAGAATGGAACTGGACCATTTCCTTACACCACACAGAAAAATAGACTCAAAATGGATGAAAGACCTCAGTGTGAGACAGGAATCCATCAAAATCCTTGAGGAGAACACAGGCAGCAACTTCTTCGACCTCAGCCGCAGCAACTTCTTCCTAGAAACATCACCAAAGGCAAGGGAAGCAAGGGCAAAAATGAACTACTGGGACTTCATCAAGATCAAAGGCTTTTGCACAGCAAAGGAAATAGTCAACAAAACCAAAAGACAACTGACAAATAGGAGAAGATAATCGCAAATGACATATCAGATAAAGGGCTAGTATCCAAAATCTATAAAGAACTTATCAAACTCAACACCCAAAGAACAAATAATCCAATCAAGAAATGGGCAGAAGACATGAACAGACATTTTTGCAAAGAAATCCAGATGGCCAACAGACTCATGAAAAAGTGCTCAACATCACTCAGCATCAGGGAAATACAAATCAAAACCACAGTGAGATACCACCTCACACCAGTCAGAATGGCTAAAATTAACAAGTCAGGAAACAACAGATGTTGGCAAGGATGCAGAGAAAACGGAACCCTCCTCTGCTGTTGATGGAAATGCAAGCTGGTGCAGCCACTCTGGAAAACAGTATGGAGGTTCCTCGAAAAGTTGAAAATGGAGCTACCCTATGACCCAGCAATCACACTACAGAGTATTTATCCTAAAGATACAAATGTAGTGATCCGAAGGGGCACGTGCACCGGAATGTTTATAGCAGCAATGTCCATAATAGCCAAACTATGGAAAGAACCTAGATGTCCATCAAGAGATGAATGGATGAAGAAGATGTGGTATATATACACAATGGAATACTATGCAGCCATCAAAAGAAATGAAATCTTGCCATGTGCAATGACACAGATGGAACTAGAGGGTATTGTGCTGAGCGAAGTAAGTCAATCAGAGAAAGACAATTATCATATGATCTCTCCGATATGAAGAATCTGAGAGGCAGGGCAGGGGTTCATGGGGGGTAGGGAGGGAAAAAAATGAAACAAAATGGGATTGGGAGGGAGACAAACCCTAAGAGACTCTTAATCTCAGGAAACAAGCTGAGGGTTGCTGGGGGGTGACAGGGGTAGGGATGGGGTGGCTGGGTTATGGTCATCGGGGAGGGTGTGTGCTATGGTGCATGCTGTGAATTGTGTAAGACTGATGATTCACAGACCTGTACCCCTGGGGCAAATAATACATTATATGTTAACTTTATTAAAAAACGAAAGAAAATAAAAAGTATCTCAAAATAATCACCTTAGAAGTCTCTGCGCTTCGAATTTGTTTCAGTATTTTTGAGGACTTGAGTTAGATGATACGGTCTCTATGTGGTGAGACCAGCAGGATGCTGACGAAGACGCCTCTTCCCATACAAGCAGGTAAGGTCTCACCTGAGCAGCCAGGCTGAGTACTTTCCAGTTCCCAAGGGACTGTCCACCACTTGGGGGAAATATGTATCCCACAGACCCGAAGTTGGAAGTGAAAAGCCCTAAGAGGACCTTCCCTCAGCCTTGACCATCAGAGGACTAATGGGCAGGCACACAGAGAGCACTCGTGGGAGCCCAATACACAGAATCCAGTTGGAAACTGGACACTGGGAACAAAACATGCTGTCAAAGTGCCCGCAAAGTCTCCCCAGGACCATGAGGGAAGTGTCTTGGAGGAGATGTAAAGATGACCAATACTCAGCCCGTCCCCTTTCGAAAAAGAGACTGAACAACAGGTGCAGTGTGGTGGGGACTCTAACACAGGTCTGAGGCCAGAGCTACACAGAAGCTTAGATCCACAGAGAAGCCCAGAGACGTGCCCGGCAGGAGGCAACATCTGAGCTAGGACTTAAAGGATGGATGGATTTCCCCAGACCAGGAACAACGGAGTTTGATTTCCAAGAAGAGGGGAGGATGGAGCAAATGCAGGGAGAACACGAGCATAGTCAGCAGGACCTGATCTCATGTGGCTGGAGTGTCAGGCACAGAGCAGGGGAAGTAAAAGGGCAGGCGAGTCTGGAAAGGACTAAGGACCTTGTGTCCTGCAGGCAAACAGGCCATCTCTCCCTTTAGGGCCTGGGCCCGCTCTGGTCCATCTGCTGATGCAGCATGGGCAATCGAGTGGCAGAAAAGGCCTGACATCTGACCTCCTTCTCCCCAGTCCTGCAGAGAACAGACCCTAGAAAAATCAGCCGGGCTATATGGCTGCCTCTGAAGGTTTGGTCAGGCTGGGGACATGGCACCCGAGAGGGCGGTGCTGGGAAACAGAGCAGGGGCTCCCGAAACCCAGGTGAGCAGCGGCCATCCCGGGATGTCCAGAGATGCCCACCAGCAGGGATTCCAGCTCCAGAGGGCACAAGACAAGGTCTCTAATTGTAACTCAGAGCAGGGCCCCAACCCCAAGTGTTGAGTTGAGCCAAGAGAACGAGGTGGAAGACGTAAAGAACGCAGGCCCTTAGGGCCACCTCCGGGGTACCAGATCCACATCTGCTCATAGCAGGAGACATTCAGGGAGTGCCAGAAACCCTGGGCCGCTTGCTCACCCCTCATGCCTCAAACCTGGAAGACACAACTCCCTAGAGTCTAGCATGCGGACCCTTTTGATGTTAAGGATTTTACTGCTAATCACTACCCAAATCCAGATATGTTCCTTTAGGAAATAGCTCAGTGCCTGCTCTGAGAGAACCACTGTGCTTGGTGCTGGAGGGAAACAGACAGGGACACAGTGCAGCAGAGGCTATAAGCCCCGCAGATCTGGCAGTTCAGGGTCAGGGGTGGGGAGGATGGGGAGAGCAGAGGATGTGGAGTGGCACAGAGGAGCCCCCAGCTCCAGGGAGGGGGTGATCCAAGCGTTTCTTACAATAATCACCTGAGGACCAGCAGGAATTCACCGACGGGCCCTCCAGACAAAGGAGAAGCTACACAAGTCTGCAGGAGAGAGAAGGTTCTCAAAATCCCAGACTCCTGCAAAGGTCTCCTAGTCACTGTCCCTTGAGCAAGGGCAGCAGCGTGCCCAAGAGTTAAACCAGCAGGTGGAGGCTTGGCCCCGTGGGTCCACACTCCCACGCCAGTCTGAAGCTGCTGGTGTCTGGCAAGTGACTTCAGCCTCTTGAGCTTTGGTTTCAGGCAGTGGGAATAACACTCACCACTAAGGAATGCTCAGTGAGTATCAGTTACTCTTATGTGTTCATGAAATGTGAGAGCTGCCCCTGTCTGGGCTGAGCGGGGGGCGAGAATTCAGGTAAGGACAGGTGCAGGGCCAAGCTTGCACCTGGACCCTGAGCAGTGGCTGCGTCCCCAGGCGAGGGCACCATCAGGGCCCCACTCAGCTCCTGGGCCTTCAGGTGCAGAGGTGGAGGTGGGGGGAGGCAGCCTGGTCCCGTGCTGTCATTGGGTCCTATCCCAACCCCTGACCACACCCCAGCTCCAGCCCCTGCTGCTGCCTTCCTGCCCAGATCATTTTCCTTGCCCACCGCAGCCTCTTCCAGCCCCAACCCCACCCCTCTGGCCCTCTCGGTTTGGAAGAACCCTCAGCTCAGGACCACAAATCCCCAACACTTGGGAGCCCGGCTCTGCAGGAGAGGAGGTGACTTTTCCCTCACCTTTGCCTTTCCCTCCACCAAAGTCCTTGTGGTTCTGGGAGCCCAGGTGACAGGGGAAACCAGAGAATGGGTCTGGGGCAGTGTGCAGTTGCCACAGAGGTGTGCTGAGCAGACATGAGGATTGGCATGGGGGAGAACTTGGTGATGGGGGAGGGTGAGAGGTGAGAGGAGCGCCCTGGGAAGATGCCCTCCTTCTGCTTCTGCCAATCGTGGGAGGCCTTCCCCAGCCCCTGCCTGTCCAGTCGAAGGGTCTCTGTCTCTGGGAGAAGGGCAGTGCTGGTATTCATCCATCCGTCCGTCCGTCCATCCATCCATCCGTCCATCCATCCATCCGTCAGTCCATCCATCCGTCCATCCGCCCATCCATCCATCCATCCGTCAGTCCATCCATCCATCCGTCCATCCGTCCATCCATCCGTTAGTCCATCCATCCGTCCGTCCGCCCACCCATCCGTCCACCCATCCATCCGTCAGTCCATCCATCCGTCCGTCCGCCCATCCACCCATCTGTCCATCCGTCCATCCATCCATCTGTCCATCCATCCATTCAGTAAAGACAGCACATCCCAGTGCGAGATACTGTTCTAGGCCCCGCAGAATGAACAGGCCCCACGCCCATGCTGCTCCCTATCTACCGCTTCAGGCCAGGAGAGGAACAGCCTAGTGTGTAGAGGGCTGCACAGTGGTCCCCGTGCCTCCTTCTTGTCTCCCTTTCTGGGCTCCAGGAATGATTCCCCTAAGGCGTCCTTTTACCAGGCTCCCCCAGGCTACTGGCTTCTGATGGCCCTTCATCTCCCTTCCAAAGCATATACACTGATGGTTTCTACAAAATTAAATAAATAAATAAATAAAATAACACATTAGATGAGATGGACATTAAAAGAGTGGGCGATGCAGAGAGCAAGGGTGGCCCCGGAGGGCCGTAACCTGCCGCTCGGCCGGACCCCCAGCTAGTGGACAGGAGCTAGAGCTGCATGCACCCCTCCCCCACACACCTGAGAACCCTCCGGTCTCAGGGATGCAACAAGGACCCCTTAAGGTGCAGTCGGTCTGGACCCAGGGCCCCACTACGGGTGGTCATGGCCGCCTTCTGCTTTGGGCAGATCCTGCCCAAAAACTTGACCTTCGGTGCTGCAGGTACCGCTGTGGTTTATAGCACTGCTCATGTGCGTTGGGCGGACCGTGATCCGGGGCTGGCAGGAGGAGGGGGCTGTCACCCAGCCCGGAGCGGGAAGGGGCAGAGCAGGCTAGGAATGGGAGTTGGGGGTGTCTCCCTGCCAGGCTCCCACACTGTGGTGCACTCCCAGTCACAGACACGGCCCAGGTTGGAGCCTGCGTCCTGCGGCCAGCGAGTGCCAGCCCCAGTGTGTTGCCCGGAGGGTCACTGTCACTCCTCCCGTGCGGTCTGAAGGTGTGCGGTCACCCATCAGCGGTGTGAGCACCCGCCAGTCACTGCCCATGCTGAGCCTTCATCTTCCCACTTGGAATACCTACTCCTACCCCTGAGGGCTAAATGTCACACGGACCGAGCACCAGCTGCACCTGGACTGGTAGAATGATCCAGTAAGTGTTGTCCTCCACCCACCCTCGAGCCTCAGCAGGTGGCGGCTGGCGGGGACCTGGCACGGGGCATCCGAACCACCCTTGCAGCAACCCCATACAGACTGAGCAGACTGGCCCCCCCGGACATCCATGTGCTTTCATCGCAGACAAGCGCCGGTGGCCGACTGCAGGGGCTGGCATGGTGCTCCCTCCCCACCCGGCGCCCACTAGCACCAGCCCTGACTCACTGGGGTGGCCCCCAGCCTCTCTCCCAGGCTCCCCCAGCCTCCACCCCTGCACCGGGGCAGAGTGGTGTGAACCGTAGCTGAGCTCCCGGAAGAGGATACGTTAAGGCCAAGGGCGGACGGTAACAAGGATGGAGCCAACATCCGAGCACCGGCCCTGGGCCCAGCTCCCACGGACCCGGTGTGC
Organism: Meles meles; assembly: GCF_922984935.1. Classification (NCBI taxonomy): domain Eukaryota; kingdom Metazoa; phylum Chordata; class Mammalia; order Carnivora; family Mustelidae; genus Meles; species Meles meles. The sequence continues at coordinate 6,134,226 of NC_060075.1, read as the reverse complement.
CAGGGGCACTGAGCTGTCTGGACATCACTTCTCAGCGGCAGCCTCAGGTCACCTCTGCTTGGGTCTGTCTCTGCCCCACCCCCACCATCCCCCACCCCCACCCCCCACATCGCATACATCAACCCACCAGGAAGTCCCGCGTGTGACCACCCAAGTGATGAGCATGTGTGGCAGGTCCCAGAAGGGGAGCCAGGGCCCTGGGGCAGAGTCACCTGGGCAAAGAGAGATTCTCTCTCCCTGCTCTGGGCACAGCAAGAACCCTCCGGGCTGCTCAGAGACTGGGGTCTCTGCTCCCATCACCCACGCCACCCCAGCCACGGGCAGTGAGAACAGCCACATTTGATTTTAAAGCCAATTAACAAACCCACTGCCAAGGGTCAGGAGTTGCGGGGGTTAAGTAGGAAACCGCTCTGGCAGCTCCAGAGGCCTGCCGCAGCACTGTTGCCTATAAACAGAGCCCGCCGCTGCCCCTCCGCCGCTGCCCCTCGGCTCCTCCTGCCGGCCAGCAGGTGCCTGCCATGGTCACGGCCAGCCTCGGCGCCAGGAGGCTGTGTCCTCACAAGCCCAGCAGCACACGAGCGTGTGCGCGTGCGCGCGCACAACCCTTCCCTGGCCCCAGGATGTACACCATGACTGGCTCCCCCACTAATGGCAATGAGCCTCTCAAAAAATTCCACCCTCTCTAGGCAGCAAGTCTGTAGCCAAGGATCACAGGTGCTCAGGAGACTACCGTGACCAGGGTTGCGGCCCATCTGCAGCCAGAAACCCGGGGAGCTCTGGCCGGGGCTAGAAAAGCAGTGTGCCCAGAACTGGGGTGCTGTGGGGGCCCAACTACACTGGGTCCGCGTGAGTCTGGGTTAAGGTCAAGATAAGGCTAAGTCCGGTGGCTGGGGATGTGAGTCAGAAGGAACCAATACAGCACCGGGTCAGGGTCAGTGTGGGCTGGGCCCGTGAAGTGTATAAGGCAACAGGCCAGTGTAGGGCCGCGTTATCAGTCAGCAGGGCCAGCCCTGGGAGCCAGGATGCCACCCAGCAGAACACGACCCTGAGGGGCTGGACCCAGGCCTGGCATCCCACTAGGATGACCTCTCTATTCAAAACAATCCAGGTGGCTCTTTGCTATCCTGAATCCAGGCCACAGGAGCAGGGCCCCACAGATGCAGGGATCCCCGGAGGTGACCCGCATCAGCCCCAGGGGACACCCTCTGGGCTCGCGCCAGACAGCCCTTGCAGGCCCTGTGCACGCGGATGCACCGAGACCCCCGAGACCCCAGTGCGCGTGCGCACACGAGTGTGAGTGTGAACATGGGATACAGCATGTGCCGAAGGGCCCCCCTTCCCCCCTCCCAGCACTGCACGAGTCTCCTCAGGATAATTATTTATTATTCATGGTCATCAGCATCTTCATTAATTATTCATATGATCCTTAATTATTATCCTTAACAATAAGAGCAGTAAATAGCAGAAAAGTCCTTGAGGTGCCTAAGGCCCAGGGCCGGGTGCCTCCGGGCAGTTAGACCAGCTAATGCCCCCAGGGCAGTGGGGAGACCACAGACCCCCATCCACTGCCCGGCCCTGTCCCCTGCCCCTTCCGTGGGGGCCCAGGGGACTGCAGGCGGAGATGGTCCAGAGGGCTGGGGGAGGGGCTGTGCCTTCGCATTCCTCTCCCCTTTCTTGGCCAGGGCCTCCTGGGCAGGGCCTCTGAGGGAAGGGGCCCAGACAGTGCGCTGAACCCTGGGTGAGCCACGTGTCCACACCGGGCAGCCCCACTAACTGCCGGGGTCTGAGCCATGTCTGTGCAGGGGCTGGGAGGTGAGGGCCCCCAGCTGGCCCGGCAGGGAGAGGCGTCGAGGGGGACCGTCTTGGGGGAGCTCTGGGGCCCCCGGGGGGAGCTCCTCGAACGCCATGAACTGGGAAACCTGCAGAGAACACAGCGTGAGCAGAGGAGGGAGATGGCGGATGAGGGAGGTGCCAAGGCTGCAAGCAGAGAAATGCATTCTCCCTGGGCAAGAGCCCAGTTGCGAGGCTGGGAGCCCGGGGAGCCGTCCGTGACCCCGGGGGGCGCTCCAGGCTGCAGCCACTCCCTTCCCCGGGGAACACCGCAGATGGATCCAAACCCAACCCAGAATACGGGGCCCGGAGTTGGGACAAAAGGAAATGAGGCTCCTTCCTCCCATCTAGAAAGAACTCGGGGACCTAGAAACAGAGGCAGGCTGGCGGCCAGGCCTCGGAAGGCCAGGGAGAGGGCCAGGGCAGGCGGGAGGGGTTTGCGGCTGCTGACGAGCGAGCTGGGAGATCGCCGCGGGGGAGGCCGTGAAGGCAGACTGGCACGTTTGCTGACGTGGGCCCTGGTGTCTGCAAACAGGAGCAGCAGCATATGGGAGGGGGAGCAGATGCCAGAGGAAGGGGGGAGCAGATCCCAGGCGACCTCTAGGAGCCAGAAGAGCCCCCTTCTTGGGGCCCAGGCACAGCTGTCTCGTCAGAAGACTGGGAACACACATGTCCACTCAGGAGAGGACAAAGGGCGACAGAGACCCACTCCAGCAGAAGAGGGGAGATGCGGGCCAGAAGTGCTACCCTGGGGCTCAGCCAAAGCCCTCCAGACAGCCCTGCGAGGCAGCCAGCGCGACAGCCACTGGCTGGCCACAGAGCCAGAACTGAGCAGCGCCCGTCGCGGCAGGGAGCTCGCACCCTGTGGGCGCGCAGCCCCATCACAGGGCGTCTGGCCCACACAGCCCCCTCCTCGGGAGACCCCTCATGGCCAGGGCACAGACACCTTGAGTAGATCTGGTCATTTAGGTGACACCTCTCAGCCTGCTGGCTTCCTCTGCCCCGCTTTTGGGGGGCTTTGGCTTGGGGGTCTCTCCTGCCTTGCCCTGTGCCCACAGCTCCCGAGGAAGCCTTCCTCCAAGAGCGCCATCGGGAACGAGGGCAGAAATGGGGGCGGGAGGAAGCTGCGGCCCAGTGCCGAGCCAAAGGACAGCAGAGCAGGTTTCGGGTGGAACCGGGGCAGAGAAGGCGAGGCCGGGGTGCCCTGGGCAGGGGGAGGGCTTTGGAACTTACCTGAGAAAGCGAGTCCAGGGTGAGGGTGGGGACGGGGCTCACAGGCAGCAGGGAGGAGGCGGAGGTGGGACCGGGCCCGGGGGTAGTCACAGCGCTGTAGGCAGGTGGGACCAGAGTCATCTGTCTCTGTAGCAGCTGCAGGACAGTGGCCATGTCTGCGCTCAGCCTGGTCTCCAGCCTGGAGCAAGAAGGAGGAGGGTGCTCTGGCTCTCGGGGGTGGGGAGACCCCAGCAGCTGTGACTTCGGGACCGCCCTATGGACCAGCCGGCCGGTCCAGCCCAGCCTCCCTCCTCTCTCCAGGTGTGCAGCCCAGGTCTCGGCACCCGATGGAAGGAGAAGGTCAAGGCGGCGCACACAGAACACACCCTCCCTTCGCCGTGTCACAGTGCGGGGAACCCACGGATCACACACGCCCACCAAGCCCACCCCTCGACACCAGGAGCCCGCCTCACCTGTGGAGCTGCCGCTGAAGGGCATCCAGCCTGCTCTCCACGTCACCCCGGGACCTCCGGCAGGGGCTGGAGAGGGGGATGTTCAGGAGACTGGGGGTCGGGGCAGGGCAGCGAGGCAGTTCTTGGTACTGGCGGCCCCGGCTGTCCCCCCAGAAGCTGAAGATGTTGGACACTCCTGAGAAGGCCCCTGAAGCCAGAGAACTGGGTTGAGCCAGGTCAGCAGCCACGCCCCGCCCACCCGAGACGGCCCTTACCCTACCTGACAGCGGGTTACAAGTGTCGCTGCTCTTCTCACCGTCCTCCGTTAGGGGCTCCCCACCCGGCGGCTCTCCGGGGGGCCTGGGGCTGGAGAAGGGCACCAGGCGGAGGGGGCTGGAGCTGCGGCCTGGGCCCTCATCCTCACTGCTCTCAGGGCTGGAGGGGCCGCTGGATGGGCTCTCCCCCCACGGCCCCCCTGGCCGGACCCGGCTACTCGGCCCTGCCCCCGCCCGGCCCGGCCCCAAGGCGGACACCTCCCCTGGCTGTTCCGGGTCTGCGGGAAACAGAGAACAGGCCTCAAAGAAGGAAGGAGGCATGGAAGGGGAGGGGAGGGGAGGGGACCGAGCAGGCCTGGGGGAGGGCTGTGCGAGGATGCCCTGGTTTGTCCCTGGCTGTTTCTTCTGCCCCTTTCCCCACCTCAAGCAGACTGAGAGCTCCCGGCAGCGGGACCAGGTCGTCTCCGACCGCTGACTGCCCAAGGACGGGCAGTGGCACTTATGGGCGGGGCTCTCTGAGACCCCCCGTCGCTGGCCCCTCGCCCCCCTCTGCACTGTCTCCTCCGCCCGACATCAGTTCAAGGCAGCGCCAGCCACCTGAGGCCCAAAGAAGCTGAGGCCAGCACTCCCCCGCCCAGGAGGGTGAAGGGGGCTTCCCGGAGGAGGTGCCAGTTCAAGCGGACATTATTGAACGGACAGCGTTTGGGCAGCTGGGGTGGCCGTGGGAACACTGAAGGCAGGGGCGCAAAAGTCAGCAGGGCCCAGGCGCAGTTGACACAGACCCGCTGACCCCATGCTCCGCCCCCCTCCCACCTCACCTGGGCCCCGCCCGCCGCCCCCGCCCCCGCCCCGCCCCCGCCTCACCCTTGTCCGTGCGCCGGCGGAAGGACAGCTTGCGCTTGCGCTGTCTGTTGAAGCCGCCCTCCAGCTCCCCGCTGCCAGGAGACCCGGGGATCATGTTGGTCTGGAACCAAACGCAGTGTCAGCGCCCTTCTGCACCCACCTGCCTTGCCCGGGTCAGCCCACACCCCCTCATTAACACAGCAAGTGGGGCCCGGAGCTGCCCTAGAAGGAAAGCTGAGTGAGGCGGGGACTTCCACCCCCAACACCATCTGACAGGCGGGGAAAGAGGCCGGGGCAGGTCACGCAGCTGGGGGCGGCCACTCACGTCCCGCAGGTTGAAGGTGATCTCCAGGCTGGACCAGAAGTGGTCAGAGAACTCGGGGTACATGTCCAGCACCTCCAGCAGGTCATCCCGGTGGATCTTGTGCAGGTCGCAGTAGGTGAGTGCCCGCACATCGCCATTGGACTTGCCGGGCCGAGCGTACAGGTTTAAAGGCTCTCCGAAGATGTCATTCTTCCCTGGAGGCCACCAAGAGTGGGGGTTCAGCCCCTGGGCAGCAGCACGGGCAAAAGGCACCTGTCTTCCCCGCCTTCTTACCGCAGACTGGGGGCTGGGGCCTCCCTCAGTCTGAGCAGCCACCCACCAGCCCCAGCCCCGAAAGCCAGGGAAGCGTCCACCAGCCCCATCCTCCCCCTGCACCCAAAGGCGGGACTTGTGAGACATGAGGGGAGACGGGGGAGAGGGCATGGGTCTCCCTGCCTTCCAGTACTGGAAGCCACCGGCAGGACCAGCCTGGAAAGCCCACTCTGCCCACGGTCCTGGCTTCCCTGGGTTCTAAGCCCACCTGTATCTTGTATCCACCCTCCAAACCCCATGTCCTAAACCCTCTCCTGGCCAATCATTGTGCCCTCGGTGTTTTTCAAGCTTAGATCCTAACACGGTGGGGAAACAAGACCAACATTTTGTTTATAGCACAGCACAGCTGACCACAACACACAGCAGGTAACCCCAGAACGTGTCACGCATAGCGGCATCTCGTGTCGTGCGGTGAAACTGGTTTTAGTTGTGTCTGGGATGTCTGCGGAGTGAGTACAGGTGTTTGTGCTGAACTGAGAAACGGACATCGAGTATGGCCCATTGTGATGCCTGTGCCCTAAGGCGCAGCTGTCCAGGGCCCAGGGAAGGACAGACAGAGGGCAGAAGTCCCCACCAGGCACCCCCGCCCTGTGTACAGATGGGACAGAAGGTTAGGAAGAGAGGGGAAGAGGGGCAAGACTCCCTTCGCTTTGGAGATGGCGAGCTCTAGGCTCGGCTGCGTCACATGAGGCTGTGGGGAACTTAGTAAATTTCCTTAGTAAAATCAGATGCTTAACCTCCCTCCACTGCCCATGTAGGAGTAACCGGTTTGGTCCCGCCTTCAAAGGCAGCAAGAGTGCTGAGGGGGAACAGAATCCAAGAACCCCAGAGTTCAGCAGCCTCACCCCATGCAGGGCTCCTCTCCCCTCCCCCCCTTGGAGGGCCCAGGCTTTGGCAAATTAAAGGAACTCAAGGTCCCTGCAGGCAGGCCTGGGTCCACAGCCCCAACAACCGTCCCCTCGGGGAGTTCAGACCTCTTCAGGCCTCGGCAGGCCCTTCCCGCCCAGCACCCGGTCCTCCCCGCCAGCACCCAGTCCCGTACCCAGGATGGCCACGACGACGTCCCCCCGGAGGATCTCAATGGAGCCCCGGGAGATGAAGTAGAGGGCGGTGAGCAGGTCCCCGGCATGCACCAGCGTGTCCCCCGGCGGTGCGTGTGTCGTCTTGAACTTCATGGCCAGGGCCCTCAGGCAGCCCTTGGTGGCCCCTCGGAAAGGTTTGCAGTGTTGGAGCAGCGAGCGGTTCAGGTGCAGACAGATGTCCGCCTGCAGGCACTCAGGGAAGCCTTTCAGCACCTGGGGGCGGGGGCGGGCTCAGCACCCTAGCTCCGGTCGCCCAGCCCAAGACCCTGCGAGGAGCACCAGAGGGTCCACCCCTTCTAGCCAAGCGCCCGTGGGGATGACACCGGCTGCTCTCAGCCTCCATTTTTTTGGGTAAAGTGTCAAAACCCATCCCTGCCAGGGGCTGTTGGAAGGTTTCAAAGCCTGCCTCTGTGCAAGGGCCTGCTGTGGCCTGCCCCGCCGCGAGTGCGCTCTGGCAAACGAGCTCCATCCTCGGAAGGGGGAGAACGCCTCTCCTGGGGCCTTCGCAGCGCTCACTGGGACCCCGAAGCGCAGAGTGTGATGCTGTCAAGGGTGCCCCCGGCCCCGAGAGAAGTCCCACGGCGGCCTTGCTCCCTCCAGCCCGCCACCTCCAGCCCTGCTCGAGGCCGGGGCTCACCGCGTTCATGTCGATGCCGTTGGTGTAGGACCAGGCGTGCTGGAAGTACTCCTCCAGCCGCTGGCGCAGGGGGTTGGGGATCTGGTGGAAGCGGATGAACTCCCGCACGCGCAGCATCTGCGTGTGGTAGCGGGCGGTGCCCGAGTACAGCCTCTGGATGATGGCCGACACGTTGCCGAAGATGCTGGCGTACATGAGGGCTGGGGGCGGGGGTGAGCGGGCGTCAGCGCCGAGGGACCCCGCCCGCCCCTGCCCCGGGTCAGGGACACCCGCAGTCACCTCTCCGCCTGAGCACACACGAGAGCGGCCCAAACACAGAAGCCCAGGTGCACGCGCTCTGGGGCTCTGCCTTGTGCCCCCAAACATGCCCCAAACTTGCCCCGACGGTCGTCCCCCCTGCCTCCATGTCCCAGGGCCCCCCTCTAGCCCGTGTGGCATCTCCCTCTCCTCCGTCGCAGGCTCCTCCCAGACTCAGCGCCACACAGCGCCGCCCCCCCCCGCCCCCCGCCCCGCGCCGCCCACCCGCAGGGACACACTCACAGCCAATGAGCATGACACAGATGGAGAAGATCTTCTCGGAGTTGGTGTTGGGGGAGACGTTGCCGAAGCCCACGCTGGTGAGGCTGCTGAAGGTGAAGTAGAGGGCCGTGACGTACTTGTCCTTGATGGACGGGCCACCCAGGCCGCTGCTGTTGTAGGGCTTGCCGATCTGGTCCCCCAGGTTGTGCAGCCAGCCGATGCGGGAGTCCACGTGGGGCTGCTCCATGTTGCCGATGGCGTACCAGATGCAGGCCAGCCAGTGCGCGATGAGCGCGAAGGTGCACATGAGCAGGAAGAGAACAGCCGCCCCGTACTCCGAGTAGCGGTCCAGCTTCCGCGCCACGCGCACCAGCCGCAGCAGCCGCGCCGTCTTCAGCAGCCCGATCAGCTGCGGGGGCGGGGGCGGGGCGGGGGGAGACCTTCAGTGTGGGGGCAAAGGAGGAGTCGGGGGGGGGCGCTGCAGCCCTGGGGTCACTGAGAGAGATCCCCAAAAACTTCCTCCCAGAACCTCCTAAGGACCGAAACACCCCCCATTCCCTAAGCCCGGCACAGGGTCCCATTGATCCTTGCGCTAGCCCTGTGACGAGGCGGCTCATGGGGTCCCCCTGCTGGGAAGGGGACTCTGAAGGGTCCCACAGCCACCCTGAGGCACGTGGCCAGAATTCCCCCTGGTTCCCAGGCCACTTCTGTGGGGTTTGAACACGGCGACCGCTCTGGACAGACAGAAGAAGGCAGCCCCTCTGGATCTCTTCCTGGCACGTGGCTCCCATGGAAAGGGGAGGTGGCCACGGCTTAGCGGGGGCACCTACCGTGGCCCCCTTTCTCTCACTACCTCCCCGCGCTCCACCACCTCCTCTCCCCCTCCACGTGCCCTCCCCGCCTCTGCCTCCCCGCCAACCGACCTCCTCAGAGCCGGAGCCAAAGATGAGCAGGTCGAAGGGGATGGCGGCCACCATGTCGATGAGGAACCAGCCCTTGAAGTAGTGGACGGCGATACGGCCGGGGTGGCTGACCACCTCCTCGTTGGCATTGACGTAGGTGGTGCGGAAGTTGATGAGGATGTCCACGATGAACATGATGTCCACGATGAAGTCCACCACGGCCAGGGGCTGGCAGGCGTAGCCACAGTCGGGGGCCTGGGGGCCCTCCTCCGTCTCCTTCAGCAGGAAGGCAGCCGAGTAGGGTGTGAAGACGGCCGTGTAGATGACCAGCAGCAGGATGAGCCAGTCCCACACGGCCTTGAAGGGGCTGTAGTGCAGGATGGTCCAGCGGTGGATCCGCGGCGCCTGCAGCTTGTACTCGGGCAGCACGTCGGCGCCCAGGGACAGGACCTGGACAGGCAGGGAGGGCAGAGGTGACGCAGCGACGTCCCCCTGGAGGCTGGCGCCGGGGATCTCCAGGGTGGGAGTGGACGTCACCTCTGCTGGGGCCTCCAGAGAAGAGACCAGGCCAACCAGAGACTTCCTCCAGACCGAGGAAGGGAGACACCAGCAAGCGTCGGTCAGGAGGCCAGTCCCTCAACCAAGCGGCTGTGGCCCTTGCCTGCCCGGGGGCTCGGGTGCTACTCTTCCCCCACGCAGCCCACGGGCCTACTGTCTGGCCACCTGAGCTCAGGACACCAGGCAGTCATACCCAGACGTACGGCTCTCCCCACCCCAGGGACACACACCCATCCCCCTGGTTGTAACTCCCCCGAGAGGACCTTGCGCAACCCCCACCCCAAACACCACACACACACACACACACACACACACACACACACACACACACACCACTCACATGCACCATGATCCTAGTACAGAAAATGCTCCAAGGGCTAAGACTCCAAGCGGGGGTGACAACCCCAGGAGACATAACTTCAACACAGAAAACGGCGGTGGGCGCTGCCACTCCCGGGGGCCCAGGGACTGAGAGCCTAAAGGTCCCTTTGCTGCTGGCCCAAGGGTACCAGCCACCCAGACTCAGGCCCCTTGGCTTCCCTGGGGGAGAGACCAAGGCACAGACCTCTGCCACCCCCCCCAAGCCCCTGTCCCCAGACCCAGGGCCACCCTCAAGCTCTGCCCTCCCACACTCCTACAAAGGCCCACAGAAGCCCTAAGCCAGCCGTAGACGTACCCACATGAACACAGCCAGCGAACGTTCCCAAGTGCCCTACCCAGCTCTGCACAGGCTCAACGGTCAGGCGGAGGCGGGCCTGCCATCCCCACTACGCGCCAGCAGCCGTGCCCTTCTCTTCCCACGCAAAAACTAGCAAGAACCGAGGCCAGCTTTCCCACACTAGGCTAGGAGCCTGGCTGTCCCCTGCTCCCTCCCCCTGCCCCCCGGAATCCTCCCCCACGGACATCTGACTCAACCCCAGACTTCGTCCCTAGGTCCTCCAGGCCTGGGCTGCCATCCCCAGGACACCAAGCCCCAGGCCTCACCTACGCTGCTGAGACCCAAGGTTGCTGGCCCCACTCCAGGAAGTACTGCGTGCCCGGGCCCCACATCCTTGCGCCTCTGAGCCGGGAGAGTCAGGGTGGGTGGAACCCCCAAAGACACCTATTCACACTCAAGCCAAGGATCCCCTGAACCCACCATCCCCAGGAGGACTGTTTGGAGAGCATCTCCTTAGAAGAAGTAACTGGAAGATAACACGGGCCACGGTTGGGGATCTGGCCACCCTGCGGGAGGCAGGGCAGGTCCAGAGACATCTGACGGCTGGGGGAGCAGCTGCAGCCGGGGGAGGGGAGGGAGCATGGGGGCTTCCGGGCCCCCACTTCTCCCTGCCTTCAGCCCAAGCTGCTTGCTCCTTAAGGCAGAGAGCATGAGCCAATGGCTTTTCAGGGGTCAAGTGAGGACTAAAAAAAGAACCAGCCAGGGCCCCCACAGACAAGGTGGGCAGAAGGTAGCTGCCCCTGGACGGGGCTCCTCCCCAAGCCTGAGAGGCCAAGCCCCCTGGGGACTGTGTTGGACCACACCTCTGGCACGACCCTGGCACCACCCTGCCCCTCCCCGAGTCTGCGCCAGCAAGAGCAGCACAACGCCCCTGCTCAAATGCACACTCGGGGGACACGGCCAGGACTCAAAACCTGGACCCCCAGACCCCCTCCAACAGGGGCCAGGCCGTGCTCGGCAGCCACCAGCTCACCGCATGGCCTCGACCCAGATTTGCAACCCCCACCCTGACTTCTGGTCCCACAGAACACTGAAGCTTATTTCAGCCAAATCCTGGGTCGTCACCCGTGGGCGGGAATCTCCATCACCACCCCCCCAAACACACCTGTTCCCCGGCTGGGAGGCGTGCAAGAACCAAGGCAGGGAGTTCAGGTGGGAGAGGAGTGGGGTTCTCAGACTCACTCCTAAACCACCTCCATCCAACAACCCAGAGCCTGCTCCCCGCTCCCTAGGGGAGGAGAGGTGACTCCCAGGAGCATCCCACAGAATAATCAGCCCAGGGGGAAGGCAGCACGGCCACCGGCCCCTGGGAAGAGGTGATTCAGGTGGCTGAGCTCAGCCTGCCCTCACCACCATCCGGTGGCCCCTGACCCCACGCACTCCTCAGCCTCAGCCTCCAAATCCGGACCCCTGAACCAGCCCGAGGCTCTCTCCCCGCCGCCCGGTGTCCATGCCAGCACCTAGGGACCTGGAACTTTTCTGGCAGGCCTCTCGCCATCCCACCATGCTCCTCTCCTCCCCATTCGCCCTCTGTCACCCACTCTGGGCACGCATTTCATTCCTGTTCTCCCTCTCCTTTTTGTATCTGGAGCCAGGACTGTGGGCCACAGAAGCCATGGAGGAAGGGAAGCCCTGGCACGGAAAACACTGTCCACCCAGGCCCAGCAGGCCCGCAGGAGAGCGGGCAGAGCCCAGCAATGGGATGAGCAGAGCTGCGGACCCTACGACTCCCCGGACTGTCCTGCTTCTCAGAAGCCCTCTCCCAGCCCGGCCCAGGAGCCAGAGCCCTCCAGGCCGCACCCAACTTGCCAGTGCCTGTCTGGGTGCCCCAGTCCAGGGAGGGAAGGGGGAGGTGGCTGGGGGCGGGGTGGGGGGGGTCACCTACCTCCTGGGCCACCAGGCTGGAGATGCGTACTGCCCGCCTTACCCGGCCTTTCTGGGCCCTGGGCTGCAGAGCCCCTGTCCTGCTCGCCTTCCCTGCTGGGGCCGCCATGGAGGACTTGGCTCCCCCCAGCCTGCCTGCCCTGGAGCCCGAGGGCCCGGCCAGCGCCTCACCTGCACCCCAGCAGCAGTCCCAGCCCAGGCTGTGCCCCAGAGGCTGGCGGCCTGGCCTCCAGGACAGCCTCTGGCATGAAGCCAGGGTCGCTGGGGCTGGGCCCCAGGGCCAGGGTCACCCTGGCAGTGAGTGTGGACAGCAGCCCTCCTGGCTCGGGCTGCCCATGGCCCCCCAGTGCGGGGCCCCGCTGCCAGGGTGCCGCACTCTGCCCGCCGCCAGCCCAGCGCCGCGGTCGGAACCTCAGCTCCTCAGCCGGCCCCTCCTCCCAGGTCCCCACCCCCACCCTGCCACACTGGGCTCCCCAGCCCCGCCTCGTGCTGGCCAGCGGCCCCCTCCCCCGCAGCAGCCGGATCAGGGCTCCTGCTGCAGCCGCTCCCGCAGCCCGTGCCCCTCCCCCTCCCCCGGCAGCCAGGCCTGTCACCACAGATTAATGGTCTCCCCGACACCCCCGCCCCGCCGGTCCAGTGCCCAGCCAGCCAGAGTCAGACAGACACCCAGAGATGGAGAGACCGCCTGGTGACAGGCAAAGCCAGGAACGCACACGCGCGCGCTGCCACACAGGACCACGCCAAGACCACACCACGACAGGCACACGCTGCAGGCCGGGGTGCGGGGCACACACCCGGGGCGCCAGGTGGGAAGAGAGGCAGCGCAGGAGGGGGAGTGAGGTAGGCAGCCAGACAGGGGGCCTGGGGTGAGGGGGAACATTCTGGAGTCAAGGCCAAGGGGCTGGAGACCTGGCAGGAGCCCAGTGAGCCAGAGGCAGCGGGAGCAGGGCCAGGAGGAGGGCCAAGGAGGCTGGCAGCGACCACAGTGAGCGAAAGGGGGCAGCTCCCTCACTCAGGCCGGCTCAGGGAGCGGCCGTGCAAGGGGCAGGAGGGAGCCACAGAGACTGAGGCTCAGCAGGTGTGGGATGGCGGCCCCCGCAGTCCCGGGCCCCTCCGCCACTGCAGGGACGCCCACTCCTGACCCACCCCCAAAGCCAGGACATCAAGAATGAGTTGGAATGGAGCAGGCGGTGGGGATGGTGCGAGCGAGCCTGCTGCCAGGAGGGGACAGGAGACCGGCCTGGTGGTGGCACCGGGCAATGCCTCCAAAGGCGGGCAGTCCTCTCTGGCCCGGGACTTAGGGACCTGGTCCCTCTGCATCTGCGCACCCCCCATCATACACTCCCCTCCTGACATGTCCCCATGGTTTAGCAACAGGGAGGGGCACCTCCCAGCCATTCTGGCCCTAGTGCAGGATCCCCACCCTCCACCTAGCTTATCACATCAGCCTAGAAGAACCAAGGACCCCAGTCTTGACCTCCATGGCCCCTTCTGATTTGAAATCTCCCACAGGTCTGCCTCTACCCTGCCCCATACCTCCTCAGCACACCCTGTGAGCAGACCCCATCACACCCCCGGGACTGCCTTCTCTGGCCCACTCTGCCTCAACTGCCCTGTCCTCCCTGTGCCCCATCGACCTGTTCTCTGTATCTGTCCTGTCCCAAGTTCCCTTCCCTTCCTCTCTTTTCTTCCCCTCCCCTCTTCTCCCCTGTAGTCTCCCTTTCTCAAGACCTTTCGGACTTGTTCTCTCTTACCCAGCTCTGAAATCCTCTCCCCACCTCCGGCCAGTGGGTCTGCCCACCCTCAAAAGGCCCTTAGTGAGTGGACGGACCGGACCCCCCATCACCCCACTTTGACCACAGCCCACTTCCACCCCTATAAGCTCCTCCAAGGTGAGAGGAAAGCCAGGGAGCCAAGTACCTACCTGCGTGACCTTCTCAGTGACGTTGTGGGTCCGCTCCTTTATCTTGGGGGCTATGATCTCCCGGTCACTGGTGGGCGAAGCCAGGAAAGGGTCCCCCTTGAGGTCCACAAAGTTGAGGGTGATTTGGGGAATCTTGCTAATGGTGCGGTAGCGCACGAGGTCGGAATCAGACGTGGAGTTAAGCAGGCCTCCGCGCAGGGGGTGCATGGCCCCTGGAGTGGAGGGGAAAGTCGGGTCAGGGGGTCGGGGGGGTGGAGGGGAAAGCCAAGTCCAGGGAACAGGCTGAGGTGAAGACCAGGCCCTGTATGAACTGGGCCACAGGACGCCATGAGTCAATGAGGTCAACTCTGGAGACAGGCGGAAGGAGAGGGAGGAAGAAGATCCTCCATAGGGTCTGACCCACAGCACTGGGTGCCACCAGAGACCAGGTGGTACCAGGACCCAGAAGCCCCACCACCATCCCCCCTCCGGCCACCCGGGGCAAGCCAGCGGCACCAGCCAGCAAAGACTCTGAGTGGAAGAATGTAACGGGATGAATGGACATTTAACGGAGTAAAAGGCCACTTAATGGGATTAAGTAAGTGCTTAATGGGATTTCCATCTCCCGGCCTGTGGCCCGGGCTGAGAGGGGGAAGCTGGGGGCCCGAACACCGCAGGCCCCGCAGGTGGGGAAGCGGGGGCAGTCTCCCCCTCGGGGCTCCCGGGCCCTCACCGGTGCTGGCGTGGCGCGGTGGCGGGGGCAGCCCTGCGCGCATGGCTTCGATGTCATCGGCGGACGAGGCGCGGCGCACGCTGGCGCAGCTCTCCCGGGAGCGCGTCCGGGGCAGGCTGCAGCTGGAGCCCGACCCGTCGGGGTTGAGGCTGTGAGCCCGGGGAGACGCGTGCGGCTCGGGCGCACTGGCCGGCGGGGAGCCGGAGCCCACCAGCGCACGCCGCTCCTCCGCCGGCCCGAGCCCCGCCACGTGGTTGTCCATGGCCGGCACCTCGTCCAGGGCCAGCGACTCCCGGCTAGGCGCCGCGGGCGTCAAGTCCACATCCACCACCACAGCCCCCGCGGCGCCCGTACTCCCCGCCCCGCCCTGCCGCGCGGAGGAGTCCCGAGCGGTCAAGGCCAGCAGCGCAGGCAGCTTCAGGCGGAAGGTCTTGGCTCGGCCTGCGGAGAGAGGAGAGGCATGTGGCCACCGCCAGGAGAGCAGCCCAGAGCAGGGAAGCCTGGGAGCTGGAGCCCCAGCCACGGACCAACGGGAGGGAGGTGGAGGGGTTGGGGAGGGAGCCCTGGCAGCCGGCACCCCTTCACCCCAACTCCGGTTGCACAGAACTCAAGTCTCAAAGGACCTCCAGAATACAATCTTATCTGAGGCTTTGACAATAATTAACTATCATTTCTTGAGCCTCGTGGGTCATGGTGGGCTCAACATAAACTATGCTCGGCTCTTACAACCGTGCCGGTGGGGGTCTTATCCCCAGTCTGGACTCGAGATGTGCTAGGGGGCACACGGTAGAGGGCACGGCCTGCATTCGCTGCAGGAGGAACGTCATGGCCTCCGTAGGAGCTTGAGAAACCGAGAGCTGGAATCTTTTGCCAAGACTCTGAGGGGAAATTAAAATTAAACCCAAAAAGGACATCGTGGAGGAAGGGGGAGCATTTGTGTTATAGGAGAATGAGACAAGGCCTCCATGTCTCTAGCCGTGGTGAGTGTTCCCTTCAAATCCTCTTCCCTTCCTAATCAGCCAAGGCCAGAGCAGGGAGCAGGCCAGTCCAGGAACAAGGACTGGGGGCCCGAAGCAACTCAGGGAGAGGGAGCTGAGTCCCAGAGAGACTGAGTGTTCTGAGCAGGGGAGCCACTCGGAGGTGGCCAGAGCCATGTGGGGAGGCTGAATCCCCCATTCCTGGGGCTCAACACAGGACCAGTCCAGGAACCCAAGTCGGGGGCCGGGGGGGGGGGAGTGGGGGGCAGCTAGGAAACCAGGTAGAGTCCTGTCCCAAGGACCTGTGACTCTAGGCTCAATCCGTCACCCCACCCATCTGTCCATCCCAAGCCAGACGGGACTGGGCCATATCCTCGGTGTTCTCTCAGCCTCTGAAAGGATTACCTCCCAACACCCCTTCCTGCAGAGCACTGGCCTTGGGGAGCCTCAAGGCCTCGGGGAAGGGACCTGAGAGCACGGCCGCACTCACCTGGGGCCAACCAGCTGCTGGGGGGGCCGCGGTGATTGGTGTCATGGGCCGGGGACCCCACCATGTCCTTCTCCATCACCACCTCGAAGTTGAGGATGAACATGATGACGGCGCCATCTTCATTCTTCACGGGCACCACGTCCACCAGGCACAGGAAGCAGCTCCCTGCAGGGCAGAGGACTTGGCCGCTGGGGCACTAGGAACAGGTCCCCTGCCTGCCCCACAGCCCCCATCCCCATTTCCTAGCCCCTCCTCCTTGGTGCCTCCTGCCCGGACCCCTCCTTTGGCCACGTGCCTGCCTCTCTGAGCTCCTGCCCTCCATCTGTCCACTCCAGTGTGCTGCTCCTTGTCAGGGCCTCTCTGCTCAGCCCTCCTTCACCTCTCCATCTTTCCTTGCTGTCCCTCGTGCCAGGCAGTCTAGCGCCACAGGGAAGCCCGCAGACTTCAGGCCCAGGACCTCCGGGCTCCCATTCCTGCTCTGCTTTGTCACTCACGGTTCTTCTTCCCCCTCCCTTAATTATTTAGCCTCCCTGTGCCTCCTCTCCCTCCCCTCTGAAATGGGATCAGAGGATCACTCATTCTCAAGCAGTGAAGAGGAAACAAGTGCTACACCCAAGTGCCGAGGGCAAGGCCCTGGTGTGGCCGGGACCGGATAGAGGGGTTAGCAGTCCTTCCGCCCCCACGTTAGGCCGGGCCACTCCACTGCAAGGTGGCTGCAGAAGCTGGGGACAAGTCTCGAAACCGCTACCACAATCTGGTATTGCCACAATCGCCAAGCGTGTGATTTTGTGTCTCACAAGAGGTTTGGTCTGCGACATACAGAAATAAAGAAAGTGATTCTTTAAACAAAGAATCGGGAAGCACTGCTCCTACAACTTCCCGTTACTCACGTTTCTCTCTTGTTCCCTGACTGCCCCCCCCCCCCCGCCATTCTCTCTCTGTCTCTGGTCACCAGAACCCCTATTGCAGGTGAGGTCAGTCGCCCAGGCTAAATGCACCCAGTCCACCTCTGCTCCTTGTCCGGAGCACCGTCCCCTCACCCCTCTCTCTGTCGCTTTCTGAAAGTGACTCTGGCACTTTCTCAGCCTCTGCCTAAGGCCCAGTTCAGAACCCCCACCTACAGGAAGCTCTCCTGGATGAAACAGCCTGTTCCTTCTTCTTTCTGGACCCCACAGGGACCAGACAAGTTCCTCATCTCCCTCTCTTTCTAGGGCAGAGACTTCTTTCCTTGCTCTGGCTCCCCCGTGCTCAGCTGTCTTCTCTGAACTGTAGGGGCCTAACTCCCCCGTGTCGACCACCCCTCTGAAGGGCCCAGCACCTAGAACCATGCCCCAGGGAGCAGGCCCTGGCAGCGGGTGTGAGGGACAGGGTAGTGCGGAAGGGGTCAAGGAGGAGGGCAGAGAACAAGTGTGGGTGGTGAACTGAGGCCAACAAACTTGGGGCTGTCAGCCTTGGACTTGGGCTACTGCTTGATGCCTGCCAACAAGGCCCTGGGCACCGAGCCTCAGCTAAGCAGGCCAGGTGCAAAGGGCATGAGTCCTGGGAGATGCTCCCTGGCTTGGGGAGGCCGGGAGAGGCAGGCAGGTTGGCACTTTTACTGGCTGTGGGATCGAGCTAGCAGGAGGAGGTCCTCTGAAACCAACTGGGACAGGACAGCACGGGGGTGAGGGGGGCTGGGCCAGAGGAGGGGCTGGCCAGGAATTCTCCGCCCCACCCCGAAGCCCTTCCACTCACCGCATCCTGGCCCTCCCGCTGGTTTGGTCTGCAAGACCGGAGCTGGGGGCTTTGTCAGGGTCTCCCTCCAGCAGCGGTCCCCTGACCTCCGGCCTCTGACACGGCCTGGCTGAAGCCAGGCTGTGGTGCTGGGGCTGCTGGGGGCCGGGCCCAGCTGGAGACTGTTTGGCACCCATACAGCCCGCCTAGAGTTTATGCCCTAATATGGTGATGGCCGGCAGCGGCCTGAACAGGGACTAGCCCTCATCAGGACTAAGGAGAGGCCAGAGACCAGGAAACCTGAGCCCTGGAGACCCCCAAAACCCACCCCTGGCACCCCCAGTGATTCAGGCCCTGATTCCCCTTCCTCACAAGGAAACTGGTCTCAGAAAAGTCCACAAGGCTGGAACCCAGATGAGCCCAACCCTTCAGGATGGCCTGGGGATTCTGCCGCCAACACAGAGCCCCCAGGAGTCTGAACCCCAGCCCTCAATGGCCCGTGCCCACTCCGTTCAGGCCTCTCTGCATTCTGCATTGCAGGTAGCCCGGGCCCCTGGCATCCCGAGCTGCCACCCCACCTGCCAGCCCCAGCCTGCCAGGGCTGCAGAATCTCCAGCCCCGAGCCTCCCCACTCCAGACACACACTCACACGCAAGGCCCCCTTGGCCCTCTCCCTTTGTCGACATTCAAGGAATTTTTCCTTTCAAATAACCCTGTCAAAGCCCTGGTTATTCCAAAAATGTGAACTGGAGTCCTGCCTGAGGGCTGCGGGGATGGGGGGTGAGGGGTGGGAGGGGGTAGGCTCCAGCTGCTATTTTCAGGGGGACGTGGAAGGAAGAAGGAGAGCCGGTGGCCCCAAGTCAGCCAGGATTCTCTGGGGCTCTGCTTCCCACCGCCCAGCCAGCTCGGCCGGGTCCTCCACGGACGGTCCCATCACCCATCCCCAGCAGGAGCTGCCGGCGGCCCCATCCCGTCACTGGCTGGCATGATGGGGGGTGGGCGTTACTGAGGGCAGATGCAGGTTAGACAGGACAGCGGGCATCAGCACAGAGCAGACGGCAGCCGGTGCATGGTGGGGCTCCGACCTTCACCCAACTTCACAGTAGAGAAGAAATGACCAGAGTCGGCGGCTCAGCCGCCTCCTGGGGACCCCTGGACTGGCGCTGCGCACACAGGACAGGACGGTACCTCGCCCTCCCCTAGCCCAGTGCCTACCTACCCCCAGGCCCTGCCTGTCGCTCTGCTTTGCCTCCTCTTCCGACCTCGGCGGGCCCCCAGGGCCAGCAGCTCCCCCTGGAGCAGAGGCCGACAGGACGCAGAGCTGGGCCAGCCTGCAGTTCCGCCTAGAGCCACTCCGTGGCAGGCACGGCCCACGCTCCCGGGGCCACCGGCGCCAGGAGCAGCCCGGAAGGGACAAACTGGAGGGGAGAAGTAGGAACCCCACACCATCTGCGCAGTCAGGTGGCCGCCGTTCAGTGCTTCCAAATGACCTTGGGCCAGTCACCTGCCTTCCACGAGCCTCCGGGGGCTCCTTGGTGCCACGGGAAGATCACGGCCACCCACGGGGCTTGAGGGATGGACGGCATGATGCAGGCGAAGTAGGAGCCGGGCCCCAGGGAAGTCTTGATAAATGGGAGGAGGAGGAAGGGAGAGGTCCCTGGGCCAGCCGGTTCGCGTGGCTGATGCCGAATAGCCCGCTCACATCCTCCCCAGCCCAGCGCCAGCTGTGGACTCTGGAAGGCTGGGTGTCCAGCATTCGCCTGCCTCCTGGAGCACGGGGCGCCCCAGGCCCCTGTGGGGATGGACCCGAGGACCGGGGAGTCCACTGGTGAGTGACAGTCACCCTCTGACAGGCTCCTCCGTGCCTTGGATCCTAATGGCCCGTGGAGGTTACGCAGGTCCCAGCAAGACACGTAGGAGAGAAGAGACGGGCGGGGGAGGGGACACATTCCAGGTGCGGCAGGTACAGTTCCTCCTGACTCCCTGCTGTCACCCACCAGAACACAACACGGGCTGGCTTTCCCTGGTGCCACCGCACGCCCAGCAGGGCACCCAGGGGCAACATCCCTGCCCTGCGTCCCAACCCATCCAAGGCTCTGGGACCCCACCCACAGTCCCAAACCCCATTTCCCACTTCTGGGCACCCCTGGCCTTGGCATGGCTCCAGGTTCTGCTTCAACAGGGGCAGGCCTTATCTTCCTGGATGGCACCAGGGGGACGGGGAAAAAGGGAGGACTGCAAGTGACCCTGAGTGTCCTTGGACAGACTGCTCAGGTCAGAGGCTCTGGCTGGTCATCTGTAAACCAGATGTCATCCCTGCTTTTCTGAGGGTGGCTTTTTGTCCCCAACAAATTCTCCCTGAGCACATGCATGTGAACATTTGGGGTGTCACGAACAAAACAACCCTAGCACCTGCCCTCACAGAGTCAAGGACTCAGAAGGACCCTAGTTCAGAGCGCAGCATGAGATGGGGGAGGACAGGCAGAGGGCAGAGGGAGGAGCCCACGCAGAGCTGAGCTGATTGGCCCCAACCGGGGACCGGGCAACCGCTGTGTGACGGTGGGCAGGTCACCCACCTCTCTGAGCTCTAGTCTCCCCGTGTGCACTGCAAGGATAAGTGATTCCTGCCCTGGATGCCAGATGACATGACAGATGGCCTTGTGGAAGCATCCAGAGCTCTAACGAGGCAGGGTGCCGGGATCCTGCAGGGAAGGTGACCTCGGGGAGGCAGCCCTCCTCACCCCAGTCTCCTCGCGGCAGGAGGAGCTGGGCCCAAAGTCACACTGAGGGCAGGAGGCTGGGGCTCCAGTCCTCCCTGTCCGCCCCCAGGCAGAGGCTGTCTCCGGCGGCCCAGGGCTGT
This sequence comes from Meles meles, assembly GCF_922984935.1. Lineage (NCBI taxonomy): Eukaryota > Metazoa > Chordata > Mammalia > Carnivora > Mustelidae > Meles > Meles meles. The sequence goes on along the minus strand of NC_060075.1, from coordinate 6,114,001 downwards.
GCCGTGTCAGGTTATATTTAGCCTGGTGGCGGCGACAGGAAGATGCAGCAGGAGCTGCTCCTGGCCGGGGGCCACCGTGTCGCTAATACCACTCTCATGGGCAGCCGGGGGCCTAGGGAAGGCCAGGGACATTGCACGCCTGGGGGACAGAGCAGGGAAGCCTGAGAGGCCAGCCAGTGTGTGTGTGTGTGTGTGTGTGTGTGTGTGTGTGCGACACAGAGACAGAGAGGCCTCTGCCCCTGACTCCAGGAGCTGAGCAAAGCACAATGCCCACCACAGGACAAGGGTTGGGGAGCCACGATACAAGCTCCCCTCCCCCAGCCCTTACAGCCTGACATCTTCCCCGGGGGATTCATAGGGTCATAGAGAGGGCCTCAGGGGCCTCTGTGCAGTGGTCCTAACCGCTACCCCCCCGCCCCTGCAAACCCACAGCCTGTGGCCTGCCTGTGCCACCTTTCCCCAGGGACACTGCAACGCCTCGAGAGAAGAAAAGTCCTTTCTAGACAAGTTCCAGGTCCCAGCCCCATCGACCTCCTGGGACACAGCCACAGGTCTATAAGCTGGGAGCCATGACCTCTGAGGCCTTGGGAAGGTGAAACTAGGCCACGTTCACATGCAGAAGGCTGCTCAACGGCTCCGTTCTCCAGCACTCTTTCTCCTCCTCAAGCCCTACCTTCCCCCTCCTACTTCCTGGAGTCTGCCCCTCCACCCCCACCCCGCCAGAATCCTCCAGAAATCCCCCTGATCCCAGCCAACTCAGACCTTTCAGCTCGCCCTCCCTCCCACCCCTGCTGGGGCCCATGCGCTGCCTGAGCCCCTTCGGTGCATCCCAGCTTCACCCAGTGCTCCCACTCTGCACCCCAGCTTCACCCGGCGCTCCCACTCCCCAGAGCCCGGGCCCTCCTCCCTCCAGCTCCATCCTGCTAGGACCCACAGGGCTCCCATCTACAAAGACATTACTGACTGCTCCATGTGGCCCCCGTGATGTTTCTCTTTGAGAATTTCTAAAACTTTATCCCTAATTTCGGAGATAATTGTATACTGGCTTCTGGGGTGAGCTTCCTTCTTCCTCCCCAGCATCCCCACCCAAGACAGAGCCCTGAGGCCAGAGCCGGGCTGGCTTCACAGGAGGTGCGGAGTGAGCAGGTGTGCAAGGACTGGTCCTCAGGGCAGTGACTTGCCCGTAGGTGGGTGTGGGCAGGGCGATCTCCCCACCCTGCAAGCTCCCTTTCTGATCCAGGGAGACTAACTGGCCTTTCACAATGGAATTTACCCATTTCAAACCCATCCTGAGTCTAGACAGTGGCTGGAACCAATCAAGACAATCAAGGTGTCTTTTGTGGAAGTGCTATTAAAACTTACCAACAGAATGCAGGGGCTGCATCTGAGCCTGGGGGGGCTCAGTCAGTTAAGTCTCTGCCTTCAGCTTGGGTCATGATCTCAGGGTCCTGAGATCGAGCCCCATGTCGGGCTCCCTGCTCAGCAGGGAGTCTGCTTTTCCCTCTCCCTCTGTCCCTCTCCCCTGCTCATGTTTTCTTCTAGTTCTCTCTCTCAAAAAAATAAATAAAATCTTAAAAAAAAAAAAAGAAAGAAAGAAAGAAAAGAAAAAAGAATGGAACATGAAGGCTGGTGGTCCAGGAACCAGGACAGGGGACCAAAGCAGGAGCCTCAAATGCATGGTGCTTCTGAACCTCAGACCCTTCCCGGCACTCTTCACTGTGACTCCCACACTGCCTGCCACGGGGCAGCAAGGGCACACGGCCGAGGTCCAACAGGAAACAACCTGAGGTTCCTGCTCACCTCCAGGGCTCTGCAAGGCTCCAGAACTCTGCACCCACCTTGGCTCTCAGCGTACCCCAGAGACCCAGGGGATGCCTTGAGCACACCCACCCCAACTCCGGCTCTCCCATCCGTCCCTCGGTCAATCACGGGGAGAGCTGTAATCCCTCCAGGACTCGCCCAGCTCCCAGGACGCTGGGACGTTCCAAAGAACAACTCCAAGAGCACGTGGAACGTTCCACCAGCAAAACATGTGGCAATGACCCAAACATAGACAGAGAAAACCGGCATTATCCGCAAACGATAGGATCATCTCCCCAGAGAACCAACAAAATCAACAGATAAACAATTAGAACAAATAAGGGAGCTCAGTGAGGCTGCCAGATGGAAGGTCAGCCACCAAAGGAACAGTATTTCCACCAGCACAGTGATGAGAACAGGTAGTCAACAATAAAGTCTCTCATAATAGCAACAAAAACCGTAAAGTAACTAGAATTGAGGAAGAAAACACAAAGTCTGCAGGCCGGGCCGGGGGGAGGGGGACGGACTTTAAACTAATAAAGGCACAGAAACTATCTGATAAATGGAGAAAGTCCAGGCTCTTGGACGGGACGAATATCGTATCGATGTCTGTTCTCCCCAAATTAATCTATAAAACTAATGTAATTCCAGTCAAGAGTCTAGTGGGGGTTTTCTTTCCCAGAACTCGAGATACTTTCTATAAAGCTCATAAGAAAGAAGAGAGGTCTGTAAACACCCAAGTCAATATTGAAGAAGAAGAAGAAGAAGAAGGGAAGATTTGGGAAGATTTGTCTTTCAGATTAAGACTACTAAATGCCACCGTTGTTCTCCTAGTGTGGTTTTGGTGCAAGAACAGACAAATAAATGTTTAGAACGGAACAGAGAGCTCAAAGACAGACCCATGGCTAGATGGGCAATTAGCTTACGATGAAGGTGGCCCCACGAACCACTGGAAAAGCACAGGCTGTTTACTAGGTGTGTTGGGAACATTGGCTCACTATGCGGAAAAAAATACAACTTGATCCGTACTGGACACCACAGAGGGAGGTTCAGGATGGACGAAAGCCAACCGAGAAAGGAAAAACAATTAAATTAATAGAAGAAAACGGACCCCTCTGCAACCTCAGGATGGTGAAGTTTGTCTTAAACAAAACTTCCAAAGCCCAAACAAACCTGAAGAATATTAACCTGTATCATTATGAAGTGTCTCTGTTGGGTAAGTTTAACAGATGAATGAATGGGAGAAGATACTTGCAACATCTCGAGTCAACAGGAATTACCATCTAGAATCCACGTGCTGAATATTTAACTAGAAGTATTTGTATTTCTAGAATACGGAAGCAACTCCTGCAAGTTGCCGAGAACAAAGGACGCCAGCTTCACTAGAAAAGCGAGCCAGGACACAAGTGAACCGCTCTCGGGAAAGTCAACAGGAAAGACGATCGAGCCAGCCTGAGATGCCGGACTCACACGGTATCAAAGAAATGCAAATTAAGGCAGCAAATTATCATTCTCACCTATTAGATTGGCAAAAATTAGAAAAGTGGATAACGCGGAGTGGGGCAGGGCTACGGGGCGGGGCTTAGTTGTATTAAGTGTCCACATACCACCGCCATCCAGCAATTCCACCCCTGGGGATGTGGCCCAGTGACGTCCTCCCGGGAGTCCAAAAGGAGCTGCGGCTGAGGATGTTCACCGCCACGTTATTTATGGAGGAAATCTGGAGATGGCTGCCCAGGAGAGCAGGCAGGTAAACTGAGGTCAGCACACGCCATCAGTATGACGCTGGGGGTGGGGGCGCCTGGGGGGCTCAGTCTCCTGAGCCTGCGACTTCAGCTCAGGTCGTGATCGCTGGGTCCTGGGATCGAGCCCCGTGTGGGCTCCCTGCTCAGTGGGGAGTCTGCTTCTCCCTCTCCCGCCGCCCCTCCCCCAGCTCGTGCTCTCCCTCAAATAAATAAAATCTTAAAAGAAAAAAAAAAGACTATGAAGTTACAGACTAGATGTGGAGTAACAACTGGATGGACTTACAGGCATACCCCGTGGAAGGAAAGTGAGCACCAGAATATAATACAGCACGTCTCCTTTACACAAGTTAAACCTATATGCATCCAGACAAAATACACATTTCCCGAGAATGCGTGCAAACAACACATTCCCAGCAAGCACATGTGAATGGTTGCCTAAGGGAAGGGTAATGGGACCCGTGAGTGAGACAAGAAGAAAAGTGAAATGAAAGAGAAAGAGGAACGGAACACAAATGCGGCTTCAGTGATTTGCAGGAGAGACAGTAGCCGGGGCCAGCAGAAGCCTGGAGAAGGACGGGGAGGGCCAAGCAGGTGCAAGCCAGGCACTGTTCCAAGACTCTGACTCCCCGCAGAGGGCTTCTGCAGTGTGGCACACCGTCAACCGCATCCGTTCCATTCGTTCCTTCCTTCCTTCCTTCAGCAAGTATGTACGGAGTTCCGGCGAGCGCGAGACAGGGATATCACAGAGAACAAAACAGGACTGCTCTCTGTCCTCAAGGAGCTGGTAATCTGGCAGAGGGAAGCCAGACAGGCCCACCTCACCCAGAACTTGAGCGAGGGAGAATAGGGCCAAGAAGACACTTCCCGGCCCTCAGGGCACTTCTAGTCCCACAAGCACGTGACCTGAAGGGCGAAGGGACCCATTTGAGGCCAACCACAGTTCACCAGCAGGGAGATCTGCATGGGCCCCTAGACCAAGGACAGGAGGGGACCTGGAGGGACAGCAGCTCATCCAGAGGCTCTAACAGTCTTATCACCTGTCCTAGGTGTCCCACCTTCGGGCCCTCCTGCCCAGGTCAGGAAGGGACATTTCTCTTAAAGCCCCTCACATGAAAGAGCTGATTTCCACATTCCTCCCTGCATACAGGGGAGGGTGAAGAGAGGGAACACGTCTTTCAAAAACAAGGCTCATGGGGCGCCTGGGTGGCTCAGTGGGTTAAAGCCTTTGCTTTCGGCTCAGGTTATGGTCTCGGGGTCCTGGGATCGAGCCCCGCATCGGGTTCTCTCCTCAGCGGAGAGCCTGCATCCCCCCCTCTCTCTCTGCCTGCCTCTCTGCCTACTTGTGATCTCCGTCTGTCAAATACATAAATAAAATACTTTAAAAAGCCACAAGGCTCATTCTCCACCCAAACCAAAGGTTCCCCTGATGGAGGCATTCGGGGCAGCGTCAGAGGAGATGTAAAGGGCTTTCTTGGAACCTCTCAAGTCACACCACCCTGGAAGCCACTTCAGGGCAGCAAAGAGGCTGAGTCTCACCCCATCTCACGCCCCCATGCTGGCCCTCCCGATGCCCACAGCCCCCCTCCCCAGAGCCCAAGGCCACCGTCAAACTTTGCTCTCACTGCAGAGGACGACGTTCTGCACAAATATTTACACAGCTCCTCTCCGGGGGCGACGGCAGACACAACATGGAGGAGCCGCCCTCCCGACACTCTCCAGACCCCAGAGCGGGCTCGAAGTGGTGGACACCCTCAGTCCTGGCAGACCGACTCACTCCTGCACTGGGGCTGGGCCAGGAAGCTCCCAAGCAGGCCAGGGCACCCTAGTCCAGCACAGGAATGACACTTCCCTGGGGCCCTTGGAGAGAAAGTGCTGGCTGGGGACAACAGGGCCCCTCAGGCCCCTGCGCCAGGTGTGCCTGGCTCCTAGCGACCATGCAGGGACAGGGGGAGGGGCAGGGGCTCTCACTGGCGCCATATCCAAGCCGTTCAGGCCTTGAATGGAAGGCCCAAAGGAGCCCTCCTGAGGCTTCCACTCCGCCCCCCCCAGAAGGGTGCTACCTATGTCTACCCTCATTACCCCGGGGATCACTCTGGTCTACCCCATCGCAGGGACACAGGACACACCTAGGGACCTCCCTCCATCTGATCTGCCTAGGTACCCAATCTATGCAATTCCTTCACGGGCAACCAGAGTGACGGGGGTCTGGGAGCCTGAGGATCACGACCTGGCGGGGCCGGGGGTGGGAGGGGCTGTCTGAGCTTGGGGAGGGGTTGGCTGCCATGGAGTAGGGTGGAGTGTGGGAGTATCACAGTGAGGGTCTGATGTCAGGGGACAGGGAGGAAATGGGGAAATGGTCTGGGGTATATGGAGGATCGCTGGTGCCAGAAGCATCCGCCCAAGCACCGGGGAAGCTGAGGTCTGAGTCTGGGGACCACAGACCGGTGAGTCTGGGGCCACCGCAGGGGCTCTGGCTCCCTAGGGGCACCAGGGACCCCGGAGAGTAGGCTGGCCCCTGGTCTCCACCCCTCCCCCAGCCCACAGCTCAGTTGTTGCAGTGGGGGCCCTCTGACCCTGTTACCATGGCAACCGGCCTGCAGCTGGAGTGGAGAAGCAACAGACTCTTCTCTAGAGACACCCCCATCCCCACCCACGCACAGGCTCCTGGGGACACGGGGACAAGGAGACCAGGCCAGAACAGGCAGAGAGAATGAGAGAGAGAGATTTCCAGTTACAGTCTGGGGGGGCAGAGGAAGAGAGGCAAGAAGGAAGGCTCAGGGGTGCCGAAGGGAGGGAAGAGAGACAGGTGCAAGGGGAAGGAGATAAAAGACCACGGGGGCAGGAGTCGGGGAGGCCAAGGGACTTGGTCTCTGGGGCTGGACTCTGCGGGAGGCGGGGCGGAGAGGAGAACAAAGAGCAGCGAGAGAACAAAAGGGACCCGAGTAGGGCACTTCCCTGAGGCCCCGCAGATGAGGGAGCAAGGGAAGAGGAGCTGGGCTCCAAGGGACCCACTGCCCCCTCTCGGGCCATGTAGGGACACAGGTGTGCGGCAGCAGCACCTGCTGCCAGGACCCGGCCCCAGGGCCCCATGGGGGTACGACCGCCTGCCAGCCCTGTCCCCAGTTCCACCTTACCACGGGCCAGATCTGAGGGCCAGATCTGACGTTAAGGGGCACAGACACAGGGTCCGGGAGTCTCTCCCTCTGGCTCACACCCGCCCTCCACCCCTAGTCCGGCCTCCCCACCCCCCAGCAGTCCCAGCACCTAAATAATGGGGCTGTCTGGCTCCGGGCCCTGACACTGCACAGAGCTAGACCAGAGGCACCGACACGGCACAGCTGGCCACAGTGACGCCTGCCAGCAAGAGGCCTCGCCTCCTTCGCAGCCACCCACCTCCCTGGGGCAGAAGCCCAGGAACCCTCTCTCCTGTGGCTGGCCCAGGCAGAGACCAGAAAAAGGCCTGGATGGAAACAAGGGCCGCTCGGGCATCCCTGGCCTCTGCCTCCCTACCCGGCCCACGCACAAAGGTGTGAGCCCCCACGTACGGGCAAACATAGCACAGGCGGGGGGAGGGGGCCAGGGATTCACCCAAGGGACTAAGCATTTTGAGGCAGAGGGACGGGAGGCAGAGGGAGCCTGCCTCCCAGACCTCAAGTACCAGGACAAATGGGGGTCAAAGCCAGCCTGTGGCCCAACAGGAGAAACTAGGTGAGAGCAGACAAGAGGGCAGGCAGAGATGACTTTCTCGGTGGCAGCCCCATTTGGAGAAGTAACTGGAAGAGGGAAACAATCTGAGCTTGGGCCGGGGGCCTGGATTCTAGTCCTACTTTGTCCATTGATTAACTGGTAACTGGACCTCTGCTTCTCAGCTTCTCCGTGTGTAACGCAAGTGGGCTGGATTAAGTGATCCTCGAGGTCACCAAGATCCCATGTTAGCATCTCTGCAGAAGGGGTCCCATGGGTATCCTCGCCCAAAAGCACCTCCCTGGGGCAAGAAGGAGGGCTCCCCAAACACTACGGGGGAAGACAGAAGCACCCAGGTCCCTGTTGCCAAGGGGCTGGGCAGGCACACTATCCTAAAAGTAGAAACAGGCTCAAGGCAGTAACCAAGTTCCCATATCACACACTTTCCGGTGTTAGACCTGAACCCCGGACTTTGGCATCTTTTCATTATACCGATGGTTTGTGAACTTCCAAAATAAAATTGTACATAAAGTAACGTACAGTATATAATCTACCTGTAACTACTTGGGGTCATTTCTCATAGGCGACAGCAGAGTGAAAACGGGAAGGGCTCGGCTCGGGACACACGTGAAATAGCTCTCCACTTTCTTTCTAGCTGTGTGACTTTGGGGAAGTTTCTTAATTTCCCCGAAGCTCAGTTTCCTCATCCATAAAATGGAGATAAAAATAGTACGTCCCAGAGTTGTGAAGATTCCACGAGATAATGTGAGTGAAACATTTAGCGGGGCATCCAGTACTGGGAGCCGCCCACCCCTGCTAGCTAGCACTCCACGGCCCGGCAGATATAAAAACAGATCTGCTCTGATAATGGTTCTGGGGAGACTGTAGTGAAAACAAAACAAAACAAAACAAAACAAAAAACACAGACGGAAGGCCTTGCCCTCGGAGTTTGCGTGTAGTCTCCCGGGCTTCTGCCTCCCAGCCAGAACCCCGCTTTTCTATAAGCAAACTCTCTTTCACAGGGCCCCAGGGACACTGCCTCCTCTGATACTGTCCAGGAAAGTCGCAGGCCGCGTAGGCCTGCGGGAACAGGGCCGTGGAGGCAGGCAAGCCTTTGCAGGGCAGCGCAAGGCGACTCTGAGCACATATTTCCGGGACAGGTGCACACGGACAACTGGCTCACTTTGTCGGCCAAGGCAGAGAGGGCCGTTTTGTCCGCCAAGGCAGAGAGTGCCGTGTGCAGCAGGTACGCTCCCTTCCCACCGTAACCTCACCTGGCTAGTCCACTGCTCCATCTAAAAGACCCTGGGGCTGCACCTGGCTCACAGGAGTTCAGTAAGTGCTCATCAGTTACACACAGTGAGTAGCAGTCTGGGTGCCCAGGACCAGTCCAGTGGCACTTCAGGCGCCACCTCCCCAGCGCTCGGATACCTGCCAGACTTCCAAAGCCTTTTCACTGCCCTCCTCGAGCAGAGCGCACCCCACCCAGGGCAGGCACAGCGCGGGGAGCAGCCCCGCCCGGGACGCTGTTTATCCACTGTCCGGAAGCCCCGAGCAGCTGGGCTGGGTGGCGGCGGCTGAGCGGAGACACCTGGTGCAGGGAGGGGGGGTGGGTGGGCGCTCATTAGATGAGACAAAGGGAACTGAGGTTGTGGGGAGAGGCACACACCTCTCGCCAGGCGCTGTTTAAGCAAAGAGGGGGGCAGGAGAAGGGAAGCCGAGAGCCAGCCAGGTGTCCTGCAATCCCTCCCCCAGCCTCGCCCTCCGTGACATGTCCCAGACCAATCACCTGGGAGGAGCTGCCCTAGAGTAGCTGGAGGCCTGTGGCCAGCCGGAGGTGGGCGCCCAGCTGCCAACCTGACCTTCTAAGCCTGACTCCGTCCACACACCTGCCATCCCGGCCCCGTCAAACTCCAGCCCACCTACCTCAACCTGCCCACGTTTGTCTCGGGAGGGAGAAACCCAAGGCGCCAGACCCACAGCCAAACAGACCCCTGGCCACCCCGAAAATTATCCCGCCAGAGTGCTTGAGGGGAGGAGACCAACGCCGTCCTGCAACCCCAATGCCCAGCTCGCGCCTGCCACCTGACCCACAGCAGTGGCCTCCGATGGGGTCACGTCCCCAGGGGACTCGCCTTGCCTCCCCCTCTAGCCTCCCGAATCCCGCTGTCCTCTCCCCCGCCCCCCACAGCCCCGCCCCCGTCCCTCGCAGCCCCGCCCCCGTCCCTCGCGGCCCCGCCCCCGTCCCTCGCAGCCCCGCCCCTTGTCGCGGCCCCGCCCCCGCCTACCATCCTTCCGGTAGAAGGCGATCTCCACTTTGCGCTCCTCCGCGCCCAGCAGGGCCTGCGCGATCTGCGCGGCCGCGCGGCGCTGCGTGCGCGGCCCGTGCAGGAAGTCGCAGGTGCAGGGCCGCTGCATCACCTCGGCCCGCGAGTAGCCGCACAGCTCGCAGAAGCCGTCGTTGCAGTAGATGACGGCGCAGTTCTCCACCCGAGCGTTGGCGATGATGAACTTGCGGCCTGGGGGGCGGGGATGAGCAGGCACGTGAGCAGGGACCCCTGCTTCGGGGGCTCCCAGCCCTTTCCCCGCATTCTCTTGTCACACACAGCCACCCTCCCGGGGACTCCCCGCCCCAGAGAGCACAGCGAGGACGGGGGTCCCCAGCAGGGGGCGAACGCAGCTGTGCCCCCGACACAGGTGCCTCGGCCGACCCAGCCAGGCGACTTGCCCCCTCCCCCGCCCGGCCCGCGGGCTGGCTGTGTGGCTTCCCCCCGGCAGCCTGCCAGCGGCCCCCCGCCCCCTCCGCGCTCCGGGCCGAGGCCAGCCTGGGCGGGTGTCAGCAACGCGTGTGTCAGCAGCCGCGGCGGACGGATAAACACTGGGCCTGGAGAGGGAGGCTGAGAGGGGCCAGAGATGGCGGCCAGCCTTCCCTTTGCATCAGGTCCTCCGGCTTCTCTTCCTGACCCCTGCTCTCTCGACACGGGGGGGGGGGGGGGGGGGGCTCACTGAGCACTCCTTACCCCGAGGGATCCTTAGGAAATCACTCCCCCGAATATCTGCGGACCCGGCAGGTCAGTACTTCCCCGGACTTCCACGCCCCTCCAAGGGCAGTCAGGGGCTGGAGAGTGGGCTCTCCAAAGGGGACGAGTGACGTACCACGTGAGCACCTGCGATGCTTTTTCTCATTTAATACTCCGACGACCCCGTAAGGTACTCATCATTATCTTTGTTTCTTATAGGAAGAAACTGAGGCTCGAAAGAAGTTCAGAGCCATGCCCACATCCTGCAGCTTGTAAAGGAGCCAGCTTTTGAAGCTAGGTCTGGCAGGAGAAGAAATACACTGAGTGTCACAGGCAGAAACCCAAGGTCATAGGGAGCAAGGAAGGGGACCCGCAGCTCCAATCCCTGGAAATACAGGAACCAGGGATGGGCCTGAGACAGTGGTCCACTTGTAAGAAGACAGATCCAGGAAAGGGAACTGCCTGGCAGGAAGTGAGGCGCCATCAAGGAGAGGTGCCCCATAGACCCATTTCAGCTAGACGTGGCTCCCCCAACACCTGCCCCAAGACCCAGGCTGGCAGGTGAGCCACAGACAGGCAGCAGACCCAGCTGGTGCCAGGGAAGATGATCTGGGATAAGAGCTTTTTATAAACACAGAAGTTTCCGGCCACTTTGGCCTTTAATGCTGGGGCTTTGGGTGGCAGCTGGAACTCTGCCCTCTCCCCTTCCAGGGGACACAGCCCTCCGCTGCAGCCCTGGGCAATCCCATGGGCAAGGGTTGCAGCTACAGCAGCAACCCTTGTCCCCCCATCAACCCGGGGAGGCTGCTTTCCTAAGCCCTCCCTTACCCTGGCTCCAGGAAGTTACTTTTTGAAGTTGAGTCATCTTTAGGTCAGTTCACCAGGCCCCCAAAACTCCCAGGCAGCCAACGACCTCAGGAGTCAGGGTTCCCTGTCCCATGGAAAGACCCCTGACTTGGCCTCCAACTCCCCCTGAGCCCAAGGCAGTTCAGACTACCAGCCACACACATCAGCTTTGGAGAAGAGAAACCAGCTCCCAGGCCCAGAGAGAGAAGAGCGAGTTTCTTCGAAGGCAGGCCCTACCCCCACCCCTTCCCGGAGCTCCTGGAATACCACTAGAGAAGGGCCCCGAATGGCTCCTTCGGCCACCCCCTCCTTTCCAGATGTGGAAACTGAGATTCTGACAAGCAAGAGAGTCACTCAAGGTCACATGGCAGCCAGTGGCAGAGGTGGGGCCAGAAGCCGAGCCCCCAGATCCTAGCCCAGATTCTTTCTAGACCTAGCTCCCCGGCCTTCTGGAGCTGGTGAGCAGGAAAGACCCCACTTGTGGCCCTCCACCACGGTCAGTCTCCTCCTCCCCCTCAGGATCACCTTGTTCCTCTGGTTCAGACAATGCTGCCCATCGAACTGATCCCTCCCTCCCCCCACCACAGTTACAAGCACACGCTGTGCTGTGCTCACAGGGTCATGGGCAAGGAATGTCACCTGCTCCCTGCTCCCAGGGCCCTTGGCAGTCACACCCACCACGGCACATGCAGCCTTGGAGACAGACACACGCCAGAACATTCACCTAGCCTGGGACACTTCTGGAAGCCTCCCCTACTGGGCCAGCCTTAGGGGTGCTGTGGCCCCCATAAAGGGCTCAGGACAGGAAAATCAGCAATATGGGGGCACTGCCTTGGGCTTGTTCGATCCTTGAAGCCCCGCTTCGGGCCATGACACTCTCTCACCTGGGAGTCCACAGTTTGTAGCTCTGTCGAAGATTCCTCCCCACTGCCCATGCAGGACCGAACTCACGGGCCCCACACACACATACACACACACACATCCCAAGAGGAGGTTAGGCGCTCACTCTAAGTTCTTGGCTCTCAGCCTCTCAAAAACACAGACAAGACGGCTCAGGCACAGTACTTAGTGTCTCGCGGTTCGGACCCTCTACCTTCTCCTGTCCCTGCCCCCACGCAGCCCCATCCACAGCCAGGCACTGGGAGTTATAGGGACACCTGCACACTTGAGATGTCACACATACTCCCGGACCCCGAACGCCTGAGCTGAACCTCCCGCCCTGCAGCCCAATAGTCCCCTTGGCCCCAAACCCACGGCCCCCGGCACCAAGCCTTGCCCTCACGACCCCTGGCCCGCGGCTTGAGGCCAACAGCCCCCACTGACTCGCACTAGCCCGATGCACACGGCCTCGGGCACGCCCCTCCATTCACACTCGGGAGAGCTCGGCCCGCCCCCAGCGCCCCCTCCCCGCCGGCCCCCTCCCCCACTCACTCTGGCCCTCAAACTTGCGGATGATGGTGTCCAGGAAGGTGTTCTGCGGCGCGACATGGCCCCTCCGCACCGGCATCCTGAGCCCATGGGCGGGCCGGGCGGGCCCCCACCCACCCCGGCCCGGCCCGGCCCAACACAGGCTTCGGGTGGCCCGGCCCGGCCGTGATCCCCGCACCCCGCGGCCAAGCAGAGCACGGGCGGGGCCGGGACTGGGTTGCGGGCGCGGGGTCCCCGCTCGGCTCCCGGCTCCTGACCGCGGGCCGGGCCTGGAGCCGCCTGAGCTCGGGCCGCCCGGCCGCCCGCACACCTGTCTGCCGGCCCCCGCCGAGCCACCGGCCCCGCTCCGCCGCGTCCCCGCGCTGCGCTCCGCCCGCCCGAGCGCCGGGCTCCCGGGTCCCGCCCGCCGCGCCGACAGCCGCTCCGGCGCCCGAGGCTCCGGCTGCGCCTGCGGCTCGGCCCGGCGGCGGAAGGGTTAACGCGGCGCGCGCCCCTCGGGCTCCGGCCCCCGCCTCCCGGCCCCCTCCCTCCCGCCGCGCGCCCGCAGCACCGCCCTCTCCCCCCCCAACACTCCGCGCTCCCGCCCTTCCCATTGGCTGAGCTGCGCCAAGGGCTCCCCCACCCCAGCCCCTCGCTCAGCCCGGGAGCCCCCGGGACTCGCGCGCTCCACAGAGGGGGAAGGGGGCCCCTAGGTAGGGGAACCGTGAGGATAGGTGCGAGGACTGGCCTTGAGACGGCCAGGGAGTGGACTGGGGGTTCCACCCCCACCCCCGACTGGAAGGGCTGAGGAACCTGACTTGGAGTGTGCTGGTCCCTTAATGCCCGGGGGCGCCCACCACGCCAAGCCCCTCTGGGTACACACAACATGCGATCAAAGTCTGATGTAGGTGACACGGGCCAGACCTGGGCCCTGGGAGGACAAGCCCAGGGTCAGGGAGACCCAGGAAATGCAAAGGGCAAGATAATCCCTAGGCCCCGGGTGGGGCGCGATTTGGAATAAGGACGGTGAGACCGGAGGGGCACGCACCTTGAGCAGGGGCGACCTCCCAACACACACACACACACACACACACACACGCACGCACGCACGCACGCACGCACAGCGCTCCCCGGGGTTATTCGGGGGCCCTCCTGCACAGAGAGGTAACATTCTGACACGAGTTGCGGCCTCCTAGCTGCGGGATCAAAGACAGGCCCCTGATCGCGAGGTTCCAGCTTGGGGATCCCCTTGTGCTCCCTCCCTCTGCAGCGCGGGCTCGCGGTGCAGGCCCAATCCGCGGCGGGCTCGGGGCCCTGCGGCGCTGCGGCGGCCCAGCCCCTCGGAGAACCCTGGCCTAGCCGCAGGCCCCTCCCCCCCGGCCAGCTGGCTCGCTCCAGCTGCAGCTCCCTTATTTAGGCAACGAGGCCTGAGGATGCTCAAGGGCAGGCAGGGTGTCTGCCCGCTGCCTGCCCACCGCCTGCCTGGATCTAAGGGAGGGTCTCTGGGGCGCGGTGTCCGCGGCCTGAGCAGCCAGGCAGGGCCCTGCGGAAGGCCAGGGCAGAGGGGGCAGAGTGTTGACAGCTGAGCCGGCGGGTGGGGAGGCCTGGGCAGCTGATCGGCCAGCCCGGCCGTGGGTCCCCTCCCCTGCAGCCCAGATCTGAGACCCGGCGAGATGGATGGGGCCATGTGGGGGCCTCTGAGGGCTTGCAGCTGCCTCTGTCCTTGGAGCAAGGGGGTGGGTCTTGTCACCCGGGAGAACCATCATGGGGTGTGGGGGAGGGGAGGAACAAAGGGCAAAGCAGCAGCAGAGTCTGGAAGGAGAAAGGCCCAGAGGAAGAGGTGTTCGTGAGACCACCCCTACCCAGACTCTCACCTTCCACCCAGGAGCAAAAAGATGCATACACTGGGGCCAGACAGGGCCACTGGCCAGCAGATGACACCTCCTTTTTATTTGCTGGTGGGTGGGCAGTGACTCAGGGAGGCAGCCAGTGGGAGAGAAGGAGGTGGCTCCACTCGCTGATGCTAAAAAAGACCGGAGGCTCTTGCCGGTACAGTCATCCCCTCGGCCCTCTCCACCTCCCTCCAGCAGCTCCCTCACTCCAGCGTGCCCTGGGCCTTCCATAGCATGACTCCCCTTCCTTTGTGACGGGGCATCTGGGTCCTGCCCTGCACCTCCCCACCCCAAGACCACTCCTGAATGTTGGGTTGCCTGCCCTAAGTCCAGACTGATTCCGGTTTGAGTTGGGCGCCTTCCCCTCCAGGCTGGGGAATTGAGAGAGCAGGAAGGGCCTGCAGCGCGGACAGGCACCAGGAGAGAGGATGTGGGGCGGAGGGGGGCATCTGCAGCATTCCCTTATTTCCAGACTAAGGCCAAAGGAAGGGAGCTGGTCATCTGGCCTGGCCAGCTGCCCACACTGTGGTACCATGTCCCTGGGACAGGCCTCTGCTCTCATCCCATGGGAGGAGGAAGAAATCAGAGGGACCCTTGATTCCCCAAAAGAGAAGAGACCAGACAGAGTAGCCCTCCTCCTGAGTGTAGAGGCAGGTGAGAAGAGGGCTTTTCCATTAGGCTAAGGAGAGGCAAATATCTCTCTCTCTCTCTCTCTCTCTCTCTCTCTCACACACACACACACACACACACACACACTCAGAAGTCAAGCCGAATGCAAGTTTCTGACTTCCTGGAGGATGAGAAGAGGGTCTGAAGGCAGTCCCGCTGAGCCGCCCCACAGCCAAGGATAAGGATGCGCAAGAGAGGCTGTGACATGGGGGTGAGGTGTCTCTGAAGACATCCTTCTTGGGGCCACAGGTACCAGGCACCAAGAGGTAAAAGACAACAGAGAAGCTGACGGAAGCAGCCGTCCACACCCCCCCCCACCATCTTCCCACCTCCATTACCCCCAGATCCAAGAGTGAGAGGGAAGTGCCTAACCTTAAAACCTAAAGCAACCAGAGTCCACCCACCCCACTTCCAGCCCACAGAGCCATTTGCAAGGACGTTCCAGGCAAGAACTCTCCCCTCCCCCCAGCCTGTCTGTGACTGAGGGAAGGGAGAGGCTGTATTGACAGCAAGACAAGTAGGCTCCTCCCAGCTCCCAGAAAGAGACAGTTTAGGGAGAAAAGTCTGCGGGGAAAACATCCTGCCCACCCCACTCTCTGCTCCTGCTCAGTGTGAGCGAGTCAAGCCAGAACATCCTGAAAGGAAATAAGAAATTGAAGCCTGTGCTTCCTGGTGGACCCCCAAGGGATAGGTCAGGCAAGACACAGCCAAAATAGGGCCCAGGAGAGCAAGTGACAATCACAAGGGACTGGGAAACAGTTCCAGTCAGATGGGCGCAGGAAAGACGTCTTACGGTGGAATGGTTCCTCAGAACCCCCAGGGAGATAGAACAGAGTGCAGTCCTTTACCATGCAAGGGGAAGCTTAGGCTGGGGGTGGGGGGGGCTTGCTTTTCTGTGCAACTGAGTCCTGAGAAGAAGGGTGTCTTCGGATATCAACTGGGGTTGGAGGAAAGCAAGATCAAAGTAGCAGCATATTGTGCCCCCAGAAGCGGGAACTAGGAGCTTGCTGAAAGCAAGGAAGGACGGGAAGGGAGGGACAGAGGAGGGAGGGCAACCCACCTCAGACCCCTACCCGGGAGCCAGAGCTCCCTCCAGTCACTGCCATCTGCAGGCCCCCTGCCTCAATCCTGTCAACCCCCCAGCCCATAATCAAGGTCTCCTGGCAAACCTGCTACCCACTGTTGATGGGACTTCTTCCCCGCCATGGTGCTATCAGAAGCAGCAAGTAAGGCACTGGACGCTAGGACTCAGGAGACCTGACTTCTAATTCCAGTTCTCCTACTAGTCCCATCAACATATGTTTACCGGAGGCTTCCTGCGCACCGGTCCCTGTGCGCCAGACCCCACGGTGGGTGGGGATAGAAGGGATAGGCCAGGCTCCCTCCTCCAGGGATTCCCAGTCTAACCAGGCTTGAGAAAGAAATGGTATAGTCTGCCTTAAGTGCTGTGGGGTTAGTATAAGGAGGTGTCATTTACTTTCGGCTGGGAAGGCCCGCAAGGGGAGGTGTCACAGCAGTCTCTGAAGGTCGAGATGGCCTTCATTAGGCTTCACTGCATGTGCTTCATTAGGGCAGAACCACGGCAGGTGGAAGGGGCACAACAATGGGCAAAGGCATCGAGACCAGAGAATGAAGATCAGGTCTGGGGACCAAACAGCTTGGTGTGGCGCCACTGGAGTGACAGGCAGAGTGACATGAGCAGAGGACCGAGGGGTATGGATTTTATTGTCTGTGCGCAGGGACAGGGTGGCTGCTCAGACATAACTGTCCACGAACACAGAAATCATATTTGTCTTTGCACAAATTCTAGCATAGAGTCAGTAGCTAATAAAGGTCTCTTGCATGAATGAAATGTGCATAATAGTTTGGAGAAACTGAGGCAAAAATGAAGTATTTCAATTACTTATTGCTGCATAAGAGCCATCCCAAACTCCAGTGACTTAAATCGATGACAGTATTTATTTTGCCAAAGTCCCTGTCATTTGGGCAGGTTCAGCCAGGACCATTTGTGTCTGTGCCATGCATATCAGGACTGAAAAGCTCATTCGGTCACATCTGGTGATTGATGCTGACTGTCACCTAGGACTGGGGCCAGAACACCTACAAGGCTTTTCTCGTGGCTGGCCTCACTTCCTCCTAGCATGGTGGCTGGGTTGATGGGCAAGTGTCCCAAGAGAGGTCCAGGCAACGGCTGTACCACCTATACTAATGTAGCCTCAAAAGTCACATAAAATAATGTCTGCCATAATCATGGCCCATCAGAATGCAAAGAGAGGGACAAAGACCCCCCTCCCCCCCCCGCCCCGCTTCTCAATGACATAAGAAAGACAAATCTGGCGGTATCTCCTGGCATGACCGTCTTGGAAAATTAGAATCTGCTACAGTGAGATATGCAGTAGTCCTGGAGAGAGATGTCAAAGACTTGAACCAGGTCAAAAAAAAAAAGACTTGAACCAGGTCAGAGGTGATGGAAAGGGGCCTGTTTGTTGTGTAACTTTAGGAGGATCACTAAATCTCACTTTCCTTACCTGTAAAATGAGGAGACCAAACAAGCTGATCTCTGAGATCCCTTCCAGCCCCAACAGTGAGTGATTCCCTTAATTCTACACAACCACATTCTGCACCCACTCATTTCCCCTCAGTACCCATCCTCCACCTCCATCTCCAACTCCTGCCTCTGCCGTCTGATCTGGGTGACCCGGATTACTCACAGACAGAACCCTGGTCCATCCTGCGTGTTTATCACAGATCAAAAATAAGTGGAGTGGGGGACCCATAAGGGTAGGTGAGAACACGCTCTGACCCATCAGTCTCCCACTATAGCCTGCTGTGTGCTCATCACCGTAGGGTCTCCTGAAAACAGACAGACATACGGTACAGACTCCACCTGCAAGGAGTCCATCATTTAACTGGGGAGAACTAATGAGCATGAATGTCATGAAAACAATCTGGTGTGACACTGTGCTGCTGGTAATAGGTACAGGGGAGTTCAGAGGAGGGAGGGTTCTAAGTGGATTAGGGCAGTCTGGAGGACTTCCTGGGAAATCTGGATCCTCCTGGACAGGCAGGGTCTTCTTGGACACAGAAGAAGGGAGTGAGAATTTTCGTTAAGTAAAAACCCAACAGGAGTCAGATGTAAAGTCCTCCCACCGATCTGTTTACCCCCAAACAACAAAGAAGGGAGGTCAGTTTAAAGTTCTTCTGCCTGAGAACCTAACATCTATCTGTCCCTGAGTTAAGGATGCAGCTCAGCCTCCTCAGACACAAGCAGGAGCTTGGGTGAGGCTCCAGAACTTAGCGAGTATTAGAAGTTCCAGAATTACGATATACGAAGCATTGATGAGGAGAAAGAACCTGATTATAAAGGGAGGACTCGGGCACTTGTCTAGAGGCTGAATTTGCAGGTGTTCCTTTAAAATAATTATTTACTAAGTACCTACTATGAACCTGACATTGTCTAGGATTTAGTTGTTGCTGTTGTTGTTTTTAACTAAGGCCCTCAGAGCTTGCAGCAACAGTGCACTGTTTGACACAGACTGGGAGCGATTTCTGGGCGTTCTGAAGAACTAAAAAATGTTAAGGAGCAAATTACACTTTGGTGCCACTCTGCCAGGGAAGCTGGCCTGGCAGGAGATCCCACGCTGTCTCGGCTGCTCAGGTCCAGCAGGGCGGGAGTCCTGTCTCTGTCCAAGGTGCTGAAATCCTTCCATGCCAGGCTCGGCAGGAAACCAGGGAGGGCAGCTCAGGTGAGCAAGAGAGAGGGCCTTCTCCCGACACGGTGAATTATACAGCAACCCCAAACCATGAAATTCATCTGTAACTGGACAGTAGCTCCAGGAGGCAGCATATAGTGAAGGAAAAGCTGGATTTGCCAATTGGTGCTACGAAGCCTCAGGTCACACTTCCATATGCCCAAAAAGTGCTTTCCTCCCTCACCCCCACCCGAGTCATCAAGGAAAATATATGAATCCTCCCCTGAACTTCACATTTGAAATTTCTTGGCTTTTCCTTGGGGGTTTGTGTTGCTTTATGAAATATTAGAGCCAGAAAGGAATACTTTCATATTTTAGATGAGAAAACAGATTCGGAGCAGTGCAGATCCTTCCTCAAGTTTGTGCCAGAGGTTGGAAACAGAGCTGCACAAGCAGCAGCTCTCCTGGTTCTTAGTTAAGTGATTTCCCACCCCACATACCAGGCCAGGTCAGGGGTTGATATACCACATATAATAAGAGCTGAAAGAAATCAGGAATTAGGGGCACCTGGGTGGTTCAGTGCGTTAAGCATCAGCCTTCAGCTCAGGTCACAATCTCAGGGTCCTGAATCAAGCCCCACCTCGGGCTCCCTGCTCAGAGCCTGCTCCCCCCACCCCTTGCTCTGCCTCTCCCCTATGCTTGTTCTCTCTCAAATAAATAAAATCTTTAAAAAAAAAAAAAAAGAAAGAAATCAGATTTCAAGGTGTGTGTGAGAGAGAGAAAGAGAAGTTACAAGACCCCGGGAATCCGAGATACAGAGGTGGCTATGCCAACTCTCCAGAGCTATTCTCTGTTCATTCTACTAAACTCATCAGGCAGAATTCAGAGCCTCCCCCAGCTTTGGAAGGAGGATGAGCATGGGGATGCTGATTTCACACTAGCTTCAGATCCTGAAAGGTAGTTGTCCCACCCCATGAATCATCAACCAGCATGAAGGGTGGACCTGAAAAGAGAACTCAGGTCCAACGAGGTCTTCCACTTCATCATCTTCCCAGTTTACACAAATGATTATCTGTGACTCTTTATGTGCTCCATGCTGTGAGAGAGCCCTGGAGAAATACAAGGCATACAATCCAGCCTCTGGACCTTGAAAAGTTTGTGCTTAGTTGGGAAGAAAAAATGCTCACATGTGAATAGATAATCTGTTGCAGGGGCTAATTACAAGAAATGCCACATGGTCCTAGATCCCAGGTGGCAAGAAGTGGTGCAAACCAGAAATGCTTTGACTTCAGAGTAGAAGAGATTGTTTTAAGGCTAGAAGCGGAAGGGAAAGCTTTACAAAGTGGGGTTAAGGGAAAATTTGGCTGAGTGGTCAGGACACCTCATCTCTGTCCCTCTGGATAAGAGCAGTCCAGAGTGGGGCCTTCTTGTAGGAAGATAGAGCTGGTGAGGGTGTGAAGAGGATAGTGGAAGCTGATTATGCGCAGGAGCCCGAATGTCCCAAGATGAGGGGTATCAGTTTTTCTTCCCTAAAAAAGAAGGAGCTTGGGTGCTCCCTCTTCTGGATGCATGAGGCAGAACAGCATCTAAATCAGACTCCTCCAAGCACTGAGGTTGGCCATTTCTTACAGCAGCCCAGGCTGGAATTTAGGAAGCCAGGGAACAGAATGGGAACCCCAAGAAAGGCCCGCATCATCACCAACAGCAAATATACCAGGAACATCTGGTTTTCCGGAGTCAAGGGGCTTATAATCCGATTGGGAAGGCAGGAAGACAACACAGTGGCTAAAGGTCTATCGGGGTTTGGGATCAAGGTCTCTGTATTTCACAAATCAATCTATAGGATCTGTAGGCTTCTCCTCTCACCCTGGATTAAAGAAAGGGCCTGGTCTCTCTCCAGGGAACCTGAGAGGCAGGCGGAAGGGGTTCTGCCCAACCAGTCCTCATGATGGTTGCTACGGAATTTCCAAGCTGGGCACACTTGATGCTCAAAGTCCCAGTTCCCAAGAGACCCAGCACCACAGCAACCACACCAGGAAACTGGGACAGGCTGAAGGACAGGAGGAGAGAAGAGGGGAGGGAGGTAGGAGGGGGCAAGGGAACAGGCCTGTCAGACTGATCCCTGACAACTGTGGCCTCCTATGAGAGCCCCCAGAGCCTAAGTTGCGGGTCCCCATGATCATCATTTGGGAGACCTCACCTTGACCCTAAAATCTCCCCATTTTCACTCTGGATCCCAGGAACAAAGGGCAATTTCAAGTCCCCACGAATGTGAAAACATTCATATCCATCCTGATGTGCTTAGTCCAAATTAATTTTGAAGGGACAGGAACCAGAAGAGGAGGCAGGTCAAGGAGGGGCACACGTACACATCCGTATTCACTCATACACGTGCGCACACACACACACACACACACACACGCTCCTACTTACAAACACACACACACACACAGAGGCATGGGCACAGCATCTGCTCAGGACTTTGGCTCAGCAGAAAGAGTCGAAACCTCCAGGAGAATCAAGGCCTGCTGATACCCAGGTCTCCCTCAGGAAGTCAGTGCCAACTCCCCAGGAGCACCAAAGGCTGACAGTCCCTGGTCACTCAGGGCAGGGTCTCAGGATTCTCAGAGGTCTCTCTGCCCCCTGACTTTTTTACAGTCTGAAAGCCAGGAGACAGCACAATATCCAGAAAAGAGTCAGTGTGCCCTCGGGAGCCCACCTGTGGGACCGGGGTGGCAGGTGCAGGCTCCAGAGGGAGGCCCCTGCACTCCTTCCCACAACTCCCCAGCAGCCCCTGACGATCACCCCTCCAGCTGCGGGGAGCAGGGCTCCCTGTGCCTTCGATTCACCCTCCCTGGTGTGGTCTGTGCAGAAGCAGGGGGCTTTCCCAAGAGAAGATACCCCTGTTCTCCTGGAGCGGGCAGGTCAGAGCCATCATCAGGACCTTCAGGCTTGTGCACATGAACCACTACCGGGCCCCAGGGGATTAAAGTGGACCCCACCCCAGCTGGGCCCAGAGGCAACTGTCACTTCTGGATTGATTCTGGATATCATCCTCTAGGGATCCCTGAGCCGTGGCCTTGGCTCCAGCCTCTTCTCTTCAGCTCTCTGCTGCCCCCATGTGGCTTCCTCAAGAAGGGTCGGGCCTGCCTGACGGCTCCCTAGTGCCAGCCCAGGAGCCCCTTTTAGACAGACAATGTCTCCCACCGCCTGAGTTCTAAACACCCCAGACCCTGCCCAAAGCCTTTCCCAAAAGATCCAGCTCCCACCTTGCAATCGGGAAGATGAGCAAACATCTCTGCTTCCAACCCGTCCTCCCAGCACAGCGTGAATTACATCAGACGGAGGCTCCTAAACTAAAGGAGGGCTGCTCCCCTCCCTCCGTGGGCTTCCCCTCCTTCCCTTGCCTCCTTTCCCTCAGCTCCCCACCCAGGCCTTGCCAGCAGGCAGGAAGGAAGCTGCTCATAGTGGGGAGGGTGGGGCACTTCCAACTCACACTGAACAACTCCGGGTTGGGCTATAAGGAGTCAGGGCCTTCCGCTCCCGTCCCCTGCCACCCTCCACAGCCCCCACAGCCCCACGCACCCGCCCTTCAAGGCCAGAGCCTTCCCTCCCCCAAGGTCAGGGCATCCCATGTGAAGCCCTGCCCGGGGCTCTGCTCTGGAGGGAAGACAGGAACCAGATTTGCTTCTTTCTAAAGGAGGAGACGCGGGCCTGGCTGCTTACCCGCAGAAGGGTCTGTCGCCTGCACTGACCCGGGTAGATAGTCTTGGCTCCAGCCAAGGTCTGGGGTCTGGACCAGCCCTCCCTGTGGCAGAGAACATGGCCACTGCCAGAGACCCAGGGGCTGGGCTCCCAAACAGATTCACTCCAAAGACCTTCCGACTTGAAATCCCGCAGTTCAAAACTGAAATTGCTTTCCTCTCAGTGGAACTTCAGGTCTGCGGGGCTTGAAAATTTTGTCTTTTCAGAAGTTACTCTTCAAAGTGCGGTGGCTAATAAGAGCCATGAGCCACTGACCGCATCAGGCTTGATGTCCCAGTAGGGATGACCGACAAACAGCAAGGTGGAGAGAGACAAGACTGGGCAGGGCCCCGGGGAGGAAAGAGAAAGGCCCCATCTCCCCACCTGGAAGATTCAGGAAGGCCAGAGTCCCTCGATGGAAGTTAGGACACCCGGGCCAATGCTGCCCACAGTCCCAGGAAAAGTGGGAGAAGAAAACCTTCCCAGAAAAAGCCTTTCTCTGTCTCTCCTTTGACTCTTTCCCCTCTTCCTAAAATCTCTGCCCAGATCAACCCCAGTAGAACCACCAGTGTCCCTGCGTTGAACTGTCCCCGATCTCCTGTGGCCAGAAAGTGCCCCATCTTGGATGTCTCACCCTTCACCAGACTGACCCTCTCCTTCGCTGCTCACCCAAACCTGTCCAGCCTCTCAGCCGACTCTTTTCTCAGGGACCCCTCTCCGCTGCTTCCAGAACACAGCTTCCCGTCCCGAGGGGGCTGCACACATTTGCAGCTGAACAAGTTCACGACCTGCTCGGGGCCAGCAGAATCCCAAATGAGAAGAACCTGGTCTGGGCCTCCCAGAGCACACACACCCATTTGGGAGATAAGCCCAAGACACAGAGCAAGCTGCCCACGAGCCAGTCCCGGGAGGAACCCAAGCAGGAGATATTGCCAGGGCCTGGTGGCCGGGAAACGGAGTGGCCTGGGGAGTGCAGAGAGGTTCTCCCCAAGGAAACCGGCTGGAGCTGTGTGTCGGTCAGGTCCTCCAGGAGGCACACCAAGAAGGAGCTAGAAGCATAAGAGATTAACTGCGGATGGTGTCTGTGAAAGATAACGGCGAGGCGGAGGAAGTGTCCAGAACAGGAGGCAGGACCAACATCTCTGGAAGGAGAGAAGGAAGAATAAAGAGGCTCAGACCACAGTGAGCGCCGAGAAGCTCTCTACCAGGTCGCCATGAGGACAGAGGAGTGTCCACTGGGCAGAAATGGGGAGCCCACGGACCTCCCACAGCTCAGAGGCCTTGAACGTGGCCTTGAACCCCGGGGAAGGTTCTGAAGGCAGGCAGTTCCTGTGGCAGGTTCTCTCTGGAAGGGAGACCTGGGCAGGTTGCCCATGAGGAAGAGGAAGAGAGAATCTCTTTAGTCAGAGAGCAAAGGGTGAGGTCAAGGGATAGCACAGACAAGGGGCCGGAGAGCTGTCTGGGGATCCTTGAGGAAGCCCCTTTGTCCAGAAGAGAAGGTGTGAGCAGCGCACTTGGGAAACCGTGGGCTGGGCCTGGGTGGCGCTGGGCCTTGGCCTGGGGTCAGCGGTTTCAGGGAGGGCCGGGGCAAGAGGGAAGCCCTGCTTTTGAGATGATTCTGGTGGCAGCATGAAGCACAGACCAGAGGGGAGGCCCCAAGGTCAGAAGACCACAGGGAGTGGCTTTGGTAAAAGATGCAGACGAGTGAGTGAGTGCTCAAGAGGACCCA
Source organism: Meles meles (assembly GCF_922984935.1). Lineage (NCBI taxonomy): Eukaryota > Metazoa > Chordata > Mammalia > Carnivora > Mustelidae > Meles > Meles meles. The sequence continues at coordinate 6,089,773 of NC_060075.1, read as the reverse complement.
GCACCTGAGGCTGGTTGTCACTTGTCCCTGAGGAGCCCAGCCACTGCCCCATTTCCTGGAGTGTAGGGAAAGGAGTCCTTCCCCATCCTGTGCATGTTAGATAGTGGCTGAATGGGAACCAGATACGGGGTCTGGTGAAAATGTCTGAGAGGCAGGGGCCTGGATCCACCCCTACATGGCTGGGAAAGGGGGGTGGTGAGATGGGGGCCCGAGGGGCAGGTCCGGATCCCCACCCATCCCTTTATGAGAGAGGGGCAGCAACCAATCTCTCCAGGTGTCCAGGAGCTCAGGCTTCTTCGTGTTTCCAGGGTCCCCTCGCCCTCCTCCCTCCAAACTGGCAGGCTCTACCTTCTTGGTGTGACCCCAGAGCTCGCAGCACAGCCTGTTCCTTCCGGCTGATCCGCCTGCCCGGCCCCCACCCAGGCCCACCCCAATCTTACCCTCCACGGCTTTTCAAAGGAGTCCTGCCAACACAAATCTACGTGTTTGTTTGCTTGCCTGTCTGCCTCTCCCAGTCTCTGCCTACTCCGGCCTCTCAACTTCCGTTTCTTTCCCAGAGTTTCTTTTAGTCTCTTAGTCCCTGTGATCTCAAATCCACGAGACTCAGACCCCTGCAGACCCCAAGGCCCCAGCTCATGGCCTTTCTCCAGCCCCCCCCCCCCCCATGGCTTAGAACTACAAACCCCAGTTTGCACAACTGCCGGGAACAGTGCTGGTGGGCACCATCTGCACTCTGGGAATTGTAGTTCCCCCAGCCCGGTGCTCTTGCTGGGGCTCCCAGATCTTCTCAGTGGGCAGTCCCTGCTCTGCGCTGACTGCCGGGTCTGTCTGCTGCCCCACCACCCCCAGGGAAGCGTGCGTCACTGGATGACAGGGTGGGGACGGAGGCCCTAGATGGCAGCTTCCTGCTCTTTTGTGTCCCCCACTTGAGTCATGGGGGGCGGGGGTTCCAGGAAATTGGGGCTGGGAGGGGAAGGGATACCCTAATGCCAGAGTCAAGGACAAAGAGTCACTGCATCCTTGCTGAACTGTGTCCCCAAGAGCTCCATGGCACTCCAAGGCAGGGGTCCGGGAGCACTTAGATATAGACAGGACAGGGAAGGAGAGCACCTGCAGTGGCTGTAGAGGTCCCTGTGGTCACCAAGCATCTGGGAACCATCCCCTGCTGCTGACTCGGAGCTCAACACCCCCCCAAACCGCTCAGAGCAAGGCCAGCAAGGGCAAGGTGAAAGAAAGTCCTCCGCTCTGGCCAGACGACCCACGAGGACCTCTCTGGCCCTCTGATTGTCCACCCTGCCAACTCCACCCTACCCCCGTCCTCAAACACACCCCTGCTCCTGCACTCCAGCCCCAGGGCTCCAAGAACACCTGGCTTCCCACTTATCAGTCCTAGTCCTCTGAGCGGAACCCAGGCGTCCGGCCCCCCACCCCTGTGGGTGGGCAGAGAGCCGAGGCTTTAGAGCCTCCCAGCCTGCCTTGTTCCTGTCCCATTGTGTGTGGGGCAGGGGCGGGGCAAGGGCCAGCACCGGAGAGCCCCCTCCCACTGCCCCCTCCCCTTCCTAAGGAAAAGGCCTGGGCTCTGCCGGGAGGGCCAGAGCTGAGGCCAGGCTGAACATGGGCAACTTGAAGAGTGTGGGCCAGGAGCCCGGGCCGCCCTGTGGCCTGGGGCTGGGCCTGGGCCTGGGGCTGTGCGGCAAGCAGGGCCCGGCCTCCCCGACCTCCTCTGAGCCCAGCAGGGCACCAGCGCCCGCGCCCCCACCCGCACCAGACCGCAGGTAAGGGCCTCGGTGGCTAGAAGCAGAGGGCAGGACGGAGGGCGTCCAGCCCGGGAGCCCTGGGCTGGGAAGGGCTGGAGCCGGTAGCCCAGCCAGGAGGGCTGGTCACCCACACAAGAGGGCTATCAGTACCGACAGAACAGGACGAGCAAGGAGGCTCAGAGAAGAGACCAGGATCAGGGCCAGCAGGCAGCAGGTGAAAGCAGGAGGTTAAGGGAGTCAGTTGAACAGGTTCAAACGCCGTGCTGCTGCCAAGAGCGGTTTGACTTTGAACAAGTCAAGCCGGGGCTCCCTGAGCCTTCATGTACATACAGTAAGGGCATGGCAGTGATGCTCCATGGGACTGTTGTAAGCTTCTAGCTCACAGCGAGCCGTCAGCAAACACTGATGATTATTTAACAGAAGAAAAGGGGCTGGGGAGGATAGTCACAGGAGGGCGAGAAGACCTGCTCCCAGAACGGGGAGAGAGCTGACCCGGGAGACTCGGGCCCTTGAGGTGGGAGGCTAAAAAGACAAACAGGCCCCACCTCCTGGTGCCCATCAACCCCCAAACTTACCTGGCATCCTCAGCCCTCAAAAGAGAGAAAGGGCAGCTGGAGGCCAGGTGGGGTGCCCGGCAGGGCATGGAGGTGGGGGCCTGGAGGCAGCTCCGCGGGGAAGGCTTCGCACAGGCGCACCGAGGCCCGAGGCCCTCCCTTCCTCCCCACAGCAGGCCTCAGCCTCTGGGAGGAAGTGATAAGGCCCTGAGGCTTCCCTTCACACGATGCTTACTGTCAGGAGGGGTGTGAGTGGGGAGGGAAATCTGGGCTGAGGAATCCCTGCGGGGGCTTCCCTCAGTGCGGCCACGGGCTCCATCCCCCTCAAGGTAGGGTTCATCACAACTCCGGGGGCTGGGACCCCCCGTGTCCAGAAGAGGAGAGGGGGACCCTGAACAGGGATGAGGACCCCTCATTAGGTGCGGAGCTCAGGAGCTCACCGCTGCTGCCCTGGGCAACTCAGGCTCTGACGACACAAGGGACAGGCAGGCCCGGGTTTTGAAGGACCAGTTCTGCCCATGGGCCTTCTGGCAAGCTTCCTAACTTTTCTGAGCCTCGGGCCCCTCATCTGTAAATGAGGGCACCAATATTGTCTACCCCCAAAGTGGCGGTGAGGGCTGACGGAGGACAGGCAAGGAAGCGGGAGGCAGGCGAGCAATAAATCCCTGGGGTGATTGATGTGGCCAGAGGAGCCTCGGGGGGCACATCCAGAAGGAAATACACTCTTCTCCCGTGACCCCTCCCCTGGGTCCCAGCAGCCCCCCACTCACCCGGCCCCCGGACGGGCCCAAGTTTCCCCGAGTGAAGAACTGGGAGGTGGGGAGCATCACCTATGATACCCTGAGTGCCCAGTCACAGCAGGTAAGCCCGGGAGTGCCCCCAGTCCCATATCAGGGTCGTCTAAGGTCTGTCTCCCCCCAAACTCAAAGAGACCCTGGGAAGAACCAGAGGAACTAAGGGACACACAGGGGACCCTGATGACTCCTAGCCTCCAGCCCTTGTCCCAAGTCCTGCCACAGCCCAGCCCTACCTCCCCCCAATTTCCAGTCCCAGCCCCAGCCCCAAACCCACACCTGCCCAGACCCACCTTCCCTCTGGCCCCCCACCGTGCCTCTGCACCCTGACCTGCACCTCCCTCTGCGCTCCCTGCTCTCTCTGCCTCTGCCCTCCACCCTAACCCAGGATGGGCCCTGCACCCCCCGACGCTGCCTGGGCTCGCTGGTGTTCCCGCGGAAACTGCAGAGCCGGCCATCTCAGGACCCCCCACCCACGGAGCAGCTGCTGAGTCAGGCCAGGGACTTCATCAACCAGTACTATAGCTCCATCAAGAGGTGAGACCACGCCTGGACGCCCTCAGAACACCCTTGTCCGTTGACCTGGGGCCCTGGTCCTGCCCAGCTCTCGAGAGGAAGCTCACCTTCCCCAGGACCCATTGCCATCCCCCACCCCGACACCAGCACCCACCAGCTCCCCACCAGCCGCCACACAGAGCCTGGGGAAGCTCTCCCCTCCATGTGACCTTCTTCTGCTCCCCTCTTGGCAACAGGAGCGGCTCCCAGGCCCATGAGCAGAGGCTTCAGGAGATGGAAGCCGAGGTGGCAGCCACGGGCACCTACCAGCTCCGGGAGAGTGAGCTGGTGTTCGGGGCCAAGCAGGCCTGGCGTAACGCACCCCGCTGCGTGGGCCGGATCCAGTGGGGGAAGCTGCAGGTGGGGCTGGCCAGCAAGCACCTGGGATAGGGACTGGGGAAGAGAAAAAAGGAAAGGAGCAGTAAGGGCCGCTCCTGAGGCTTCCCTGGGGGGGTCAAGCAGTGGGGAGATCCACGCCCCTTCTACTAGAGATCAGTACCCCTCAGGAGCCCTCAGTCCGCTAGCTAATGCCTGGTTGTTAAGCCCCATAGCGATGCCGTGGCTGGCTGCGGAGAGAAACAGTCAAATACACTGAGGCAGTGAGGACAGCTGGGCAGTAATCCGGGGGCGGGTATTGTCTGAGCAACAGACACATACTTCTGGAAAGGCCCCTTGCCGCTTCTTCCCCGTGGGTCTCGCTTGTCCAGCCCAGTCCTCCGGCACCTTGGCCTCCCACCCTCCTCTGCATTCTCACCACTGCACCGGCCTAAGAACCAGGAGAAGCAAGCTGACCACAGGGGAGCTTACTCCATGCTCTCGACCTCCTTAGCTGTAACTAGCCATCAAAGAATTTGGAATAAAGCCACATGCTCAGGAAATCCCAAAGGAGTCTCCCATAAAAGAGCGACCCTGTCTGGCCCTTGCATCCCCTTGAAGTTGTTCAAAGCTCTAGCTCAACCTTGAACCCATCAGAGCTTCCATATTGGATCCCACTCACGGCTACATCCCTCCCTTGGCGCCAGGCCAGCCACTGCCAAGCCCTTGCTTCTGTCACTAACACAAGTAGGTAAGGGACCTCCCAGCTTCCTGCTGGCGGCCCCCCTCAGCCAGTCCAGGAGGCTTCTCCCAACCTCAGAACATCAGGACGGGGCAGACTCCCCCGACAGCCCCCCTCACGCAGCCAAGTGCCCTCCCATCAGCAGCATGCTCGAGGAGAGTCTGCTGACTGCCTGGGGTCATCTGCCTCTGTTTGAGCACGTGGGCAATGGGGGACTCAACACCCACACCCCTGGATGGCCTCCCTGTCGCTTCCCCAACCATCAGTTTGGCAGAGACTGGGTCTCTCTTCCGTATCGGGTACTGAGGCAGCTTCTGCAGGAGTGGGAAGCTGTCCCAGCCAGGAGAGAAGGAGCAGACCAGGCTACATTGGGTGTGTGGGGTGCAGGGCAGGAAAAAGGGGGTCATTATGGGTGCAGATGGTCAGGGATGCTTCCCGGAGGAGAAAGAACCATGACGAGTGGCCCCGACAGCCTTTGGAGGCTTCAGACTAGTTAGCTCCTCCCTCCCCTGCCTCCTTACCTACTCCTAGAGCTGAGACCCAAGAGCCCTGTCCTTCTCCGCTCCCTGTCTCCCCCTGCCCGGCCGGCTCAGGTGTTCGATGCCCGGGACTGCAGCTCAGCCCAGGAGATGTTCACCTACATCTGCAACCACATCAAGTATGCCACCAACCGGGGCAACCTCCGGTGAGTGCGCCCTACACTGACTGGGCCGGATGCCACCCCTCCCGCGGTGGCCGTGAAGGCGGGGCTCTGACAGCTGTCATCCCCGTGTGTCAGCTCGGCCATCACAGTGTTCCCCCAGCGCGCCCCAGGTCGTGGAGACTTCCGAATCTGGAACAGCCAGCTGGTGCGCTACGCGGGCTACAGGCAGCAGGATGGCTCAGTGCGGGGGGACCCAGCCAACGTGGAGATCACCGAGGTGGGCACGGAGAGGCGGAGCAGGGGGCGGCCCACCAGTGAGGGCTCTGGCAGAGGCGCGGGGCTCCAGCCAGAGAAGGGCCCGTGGAGCAGGGAGGGGGGACCCAGAGATGGAGGAGGGAGACGCCATTGAAGGGGGTCCCCGAGGAGGGCGGGCGCTGGGGCCCCTCACACCCACCTCTGGCCCTGCTCCCTGCAGCTCTGCGTCCAGCACGGCTGGACCCCAGGAAACGGTCGCTTTGACGTGCTGCCACTCCTGCTCCAGGCCCCGGATGAGCCCCCAGAGCTCTTTGCTCTGCCCCCCGAGCTGGTCCTCGAGGTGCCCCTGGAGCACCCCACGTGAGCATGAGAGGGACTGGGTCAGATGGAGGACGGGCGGCCCGGGTGTGGCCAGGCCAGCCAGGCCCCACAGGCAGCCTGATCCCCCTCCCGAACCCCCCAGGCTGGAGTGGTTTGCGGCCCTGGGCCTGCGCTGGTATGCCCTCCCGGCGGTGAGCAACATGCTGCTGGAAATCGGGGGCCTGGAGTTCCCCGCGGCCCCTTTCAGCGGCTGGTACATGAGCACTGAGATCGGCACGCGGAACCTGTGCGACCCTCACCGATATAACATCCTGGAGGTGAGGACGTGCAGGCCGGGAAGCGGAGGCGTCCCACTCGGGGCTGGGGCCTGTGACTCACAGATAGGTCCCCACACGGTCAGCCACTGGGAGAACCTGAGCGGGGTCCACACTAGTGTGGGCCTCCCACACTAGAATTTTGGAGAGCTCCGGGACCGCGGATCGGGGGCAAAGGGGTATCCACGCATTGGTACAAACACACTGTTATTTTTCTGGGATCTTGACTCTAGAGCTTTCCTCAGATTCTCAAGGCAGATCTTGCAAAACAATGTCATTTTATTTTTTTTTTAAATAGGTTTTTTTTTTTTTAAGATTTTATTTATTTATTTGACAGACACAGATCACAAGTAGGCAGAGAGGCAGGCAGAGAGAGAGAGGGAAGCAGGCTCCCTGCTGAGCAGAGAGCCCGATGCAGGACTCGATCCCAGGACCCCGAGATCATGACCTGAGCCGAAGGCAGCGGCTTAACCCACTGAGCCACCCAGGCGCCCCAACAATGTCATTTTAGAGACGAGAAGTTAAGACCCAGGGCCGAGAAATAACGGGCCCGGAGTCCGTCTCTGCTCAGGGGTACCTTGCAGGCAAGAGCCTGAGCTGGCTCCAAACTAAGCAGTCAGGCCTCTCTCGATGGCCCCCTACCCACGCGCACTCCTTCTACTCATGAGTTCCAGACACTCCGTCCACTCCCCCCAACCCTGTCCCTACCAATGCCACGCGCCCCCGCCTCCAGGATGTGGCGGTCTGCATGGACTTGGACACCAGGACAACCTCATCCCTGTGGAAAGACAAGGCAGCGGTGGAAATCAACTTGGCCGTGCTGCACAGTTACCAGGTATACGGGCCCAGACTGGCCAGGAGGGGAGGGGCTGCGGCAGGGAGGGAGGCAGGCACTTAGAGACCGGGGTTGGGGGTGGGGAGGCAGGAGCTGGAGGTAGCTGGAAGGAATACCATGGGCCAGGGGACACCCTGGGCCCGTGCCTCCGGGGACACGGTGCCTAGACTTCCAGGTGCCAAAGTGTGTGCTCGGAGCCCTGTTGCGTGGGGCATGCTTGTAACGCAGGCCCCAGGGCAGCATGGGTATTGTGACGTGTGGGACCCCTGGATTCTGGAAACCCCAGCTGAAGGACTGCAGGCCTGGTGAGCATTGTCATTTAAGGAAACTCACGGTGGCTGAGAACCAGGCCAGAGTTTAGGATGTTCTGGTCCAGGGGCAGGACAGACGGACGGACATGGGAGACTGGAGCAGCCACTGAGTTTTAGGCACGCCACCAGGGCTGCAGCCAGGGATGACGGCATGGTGGGGGGACACCGCCTGTGTTAGACGTGGGGGGACCCAGGGTGCCGTCTAAGCCCCTGCCTCCCCAACCCCAGCTGGCCAAAGTGACCATCGTGGACCACCACGCTGCCACTGCCTCCTTCATGAAGCACCTGGAGAACGAGCAGAAGGCTAGGGGGGGCTGCCCTGCCGACTGGGCCTGGATCGTGCCCCCCATCTCTGGCAGCCTCACCCCTGTCTTCCATCAGGAGATGGTCAACTACGTCCTGTCCCCCGCCTTCCGCTATCAGGTGCCCACCCCGCTGGCTCTCGCCCACTGTGGCCAGCTCTAACGAAGCAGCCCCCAGGGGCCTCCAAATGTTTTACTTATCTCCTCCTCCACTCCCCCCACCACTCCCCTGCAGCCAGACCCATGGAAGGGGAGTGGATCCAAGGGTACCGGCATCACCAGGAAGAAGACCTTTAAGGAAGTGGCCAAGTAGGTGCCCTAGGAGTGCCGCCCTTCCCCCACACCCAGGGGACCAGCTGTAGCAGTGGGAAGGCCCCCGCCCCCACACAGCCACTACCCAGGGCCCCAAGACCTTACTTGGCCATGCACCTGAGGCGGCCCCGGCTCAGTGTGCCTGGGATCACCCTGACCCTGCCCTCACCCGCAGTGCGGTGAAGATCTCAGCCTCGCTCATGGGCACCGTGATGGCAAAGCGAGTGAAGGCAACCATCCTGTATGGCTCCGAGACCGGCCGGGCCCAGAGCTACGCACAGCAGCTGGGGAGACTCTTCCGGAAGGCTTTCGACCCCCGGGTAGGGCTAAGCCCAGAGGAGTGGGGATCGGGGAAGGGGGAAGGGGCCCATCCATATCTTCAGATGTGCCCTGGAGGACAGAAGAGGGTCACAAGTCAGAGCCCAGGAGGAAGCCCAGGATCCAGACGGATTCAGGCATTGAATCCAGGCCTGAGTCAGGGTCTGAAATGTGCCCTGCCAGGACAGCAGAGGCCAAGTCCCTGGGACATCGGTCTTTTCCTCGTCCACAGGTCCTGTGCATGGATGAGTACGATGTGGTGTCCCTTGAGCATGAGACGCTGGTGTTGGTGGTGACCAGTACATTTGGGAATGGTGACCCCCCAGAGAATGGAGAGGTGAGAGACCTAGCAGGAAAGGGACCACTGGAAATGAGGGGAGATTCAAAACGGGGTGGCTGGGCAGGAACCCCACTCCCACGATGGAGAGTGGAGATGCCTTGAGAGTCCCCAGAGTGCGAGAATAGACATTCCACTGGGACCCAAGAGCCTGCGCGAGCCCGACTCCAGCCCCACCCCACACACACCGGCTTCAGTGTGTCCCCGGGTCATTCCCATTACCCGTGCAACTATTTAATACGTGGAAGGCACTTGGCTGGCCAGCGAGGTCAGACTGCTCTCAAGCACTGACGAGTTAGGAACACAGAGATACCCCACTTACTACTCAGTTTCAGCTTTCCCTTTTCTTCTTTCCTCAACAAAAGAACGGAGCACTGCTCAGACGTCAACAGATTAGGCAACTCCACTTTCTGCACGAATCTTTAAAGAAACAGAGTGCCACCACGAACACTAGTATCAGCCATGATCTTCCCAGCCTCTCTGCCCGGGCCACCGCAGAGACAATCACTGCTCGTGCCCTTGGCTGTTGCAGCTTCCGGGTGACAAAGGTCCCCTGAGCACTAGGTACCTTCTCCAGCAGCCCAAAGCAGAGGCCTGAGGCAAGCCTCCCCCCTCCACCACGGTGCGGCCCCTTTCTGCCCTCATTCTCATCTGCCTTGTAAAGAATAATAGAATCCGTTACTTTGTTAGTGTAAAGGGGTATTTACACCCACGTGACCCACCACCCTAGGAAGACAGAGAACACAGAGAACAAGTCCACTACCCAGGCGTCCTTGTCAGTGCCCTTGAACGTCCCCTTGTCGGCGCCCCCAGCCAGCCCCTTCCCAGTCCCTGCCTTCCGCCAGCCCGGTCAGTTTCGCGCGCTCTGGGACGTCACAGAAAGGCGAGCACACAGAGAGACTCGGCCCGCGTCTGAGGCTCATCTCACAGTGAGCGGTTCGGTGCCTTGCTCCTTTTTACTGCCGAGCGGCGAGCCGCGTTCACTGTGTGAACATGGTGTGTGTTTCTCCGTTCTCCTGCTGACGGACGCTTGGGCCGTTTCCAGGGCTGGGCTATTATGAATAAAGCTGTTATGAACATTCTTGGGCAAGGCTTTTGTGGGCTTATGTTTTCATTTCTCTTGAATAAATACCTAGGAGTGGAATTGCTCAGTCATCGGGTAGATGTATCTTTAACTTCAAAAAAGACAAAAACAAAAAAACAAAAAACTGCCAGACAGCCACAGGGCTTGAACCGCACCTCTAAATTCTGTGCGTTTCAGTGTATGTAAATTTCACCTCATTTTTTTTTTTTTAATGGAGCAAACCTAGGAATGTCGCCCACAGAAAATGGGGTATATTCACCAAAGTCACTAACAAGAATGTTTACAGCAGCGTGGTTCATAATAGCCCCAGACTGGAAACAATTCCAAAGACTGTCCACAACAGACCCAATAAATACATTGTGGTCTGTTCAAATTCTGTGCAGCAGTGAAGGTGAATGGATCACAACCACGGGACAGAGATGAATCTGAAAACATAAGGTAGAGGGAAAGAAGCCAAGCACAACAGAACTGGACTGTGGGGTTCTCTCTGTATTAAGTTCAGAAACGGGCAAAAGGAATCCATGGTGTTTTTTTGTTTTGTTTTTTAATTTGACAGAGAGAAATCACAACTAGGCAGAGAGGCAGGCAGAGAGGGAGGAGGAAGCAGGCTCCCCGCGGAGTAGAGAGCCCGATGTGGGGCTCGATCCCATGTGGGGCTCGATCCCAGGACCCTGGGATCATGACCTGAGCTGAAGGCAGAGGCTTTAACCCGCTGAGCCACCCAGGTGCCCCAATCCATGGTGTTTTAGTTGGGAGATGGTGGTCCCCAGGGTGGGACGGGGAACTGGGAGGGGTCTGAAGCTGAATTCTAGGGCTCTAGCGACATTTCCTGAGAGGATGCTGATGACACAGGCAGGTTCCATTTGTGAAAAATCTAGAAAGCTGTACGTTTATGATACATGTGCTTTTCTGAACGTGTTACACTTCAACAAAAGGTTCAAAAAAATAAAATTAAGAAAAAATAAAATAAAGGTAGTACACACACTAATCACGGTGACCTTAAAGCCCCACCACCCAAATGCACCTGCAGCCGTCGCTGGGGTGTGCCGGGCTTGCCCCATTTGGGGTTTTGCTGCGGGAAGCTATTCCGCGTAGCTCTTAGCTATGTTCCCGGCAGCACAGGACAAGGCTCAGCCTCCTAGAAGAGGCTGGTGCCACCGACTAGCAACGGAGGCAATGCCGGGAGACCGAGGGCTGTCTCCCACCTGCCGAGCTGGCTGAAACATTAAGGACTGGCCACATCTAGTGTTGGCAGGAGGAAGCAAAGAGCACTCCTCTTGCTGTGGGCAGTCTGACCACTCGCCTCATCCTGCCTTTAAATCCTGACTCAGGAATCTCCCCTTGCAAGGACTACCCTCCCGAAACACGCAAAAGAGGCGGCGGGCATGTATATATACAAGGGTTTGAGCATTGATCACACACCACCCAGATACCCTGAGTCAGACCGAAGTCTCCGCGCATGCTCCCTGCAAATGTGGGGACACTAAGCAGCCATTCAAAAGGTCAGTCTTGGTGTGTTGACCTGGAAGGAGGTCCATGACTGGTTACTAAGGAAAAAGCAGGTAAGTATGGTGTGGCCCCATTTTGACTTTTTGGAAAAACTATAAATGCAGATCGATATGGAAGTATAACCTGACATGTCTGGGAGGTTAAACACCTGTCCACAGGGCACATGCCTTGGGGATGAGGACTGGAGGAAAGGTATGGGTTGATTTTTCTCTTATTCCTTTATGGTGCTATCATGTTTTCAAAAAGCCAATACCGGTTTTAAAATTTTCAAAACAAAATAAAATCAGAATTTACAAGCAATAAGGATCAGCCGACTGCCGTTTTAAAGTTCTGTGTGGTTTGAAATTAAAAAAAAAAAAAAACAACTAACCATGATACCAACACTTCCCCTCCCCAGAGTTTTGCGGCGGCCCTGATGGAGATGTCCGGCCCCTACAACAGCTCTCCTCGGCCAGAACAGCACAAGTGAGTGCCCCTGGGAGCCTGGGGGGAGGTGGGAGGGAGGGCAGTGAGGCATCTGGAGACACTGAGAAAAGGAGGGCTGAAATGTTCTCTCTCCATGCCTCCAACAAGCTGGAGGACAGACGTGAGGAGGCCGGGACCCCCGTTACACCTCAGGATGCCCTCCTTCCTTGTGACCTGGCCACTCGCAACCCCCGGGACTCTGAGGGCTGATCAGTGCTGCAGTCCCCTTCAGAGAGGGGAAGGGAGGCACAGTGAGGCCTGAAGGCACAGGGGTCCCCGGGCAACAAAGCCAAGTCCAAGGGCAGGGTGTTTCCTATCCCAGATGTAGAGACCCCAGAGCTGTCCCGGCACTGTGTCTGGCCCTGTGCCAGGCTCCCAGTTCTCTGAAACAGCCCTGTCTTTGTCTTCTCTCGCCAGGAGTTACAAAATCCGCTTCAACAGCGTCTCCTGCTCAGACCCGCTGGTGTCCTCTTGGAGGCGGAAGAGAAAGGAGTCCAGTAACACAGACAGCGCGGGGGCCCTGGGCACCCTCAGGTGTGGGAGCTGCAGTGTGGGGCGGCAGGGGAAGGAGGGCAAGCTGCCTGGGCATACATGGGGCGGGGACAGGCGTGGGCTCCAGTGACGGCTCCCTGAACCCCAGGTTCTGTGTGTTCGGGCTGGGCTCCCGGGCGTACCCCCACTTCTGCGCCTTTGCTCGTGCGGTGGACACGCGGCTGGAAGAGCTGGGCGGGGAGCGGCTACTGCAGCTGGGCCAGGGAGACGAGCTGTGCGGCCAGGAGGAGGCCTTCCGTGGCTGGGCCCAGGCCGCCTTCCAGGTGAGCCTCGGGGCCTGTTCAAACGTGTGACCCGGGCTTCCCCTCCCACCCCGATTCTGGCTCACTCCCACCCCCACCCTCCCCCTGAGGCAGGTAATAGTGAGGCCTTGCGGCTGCCCTGACTCTGTCTGGTCCTCTGCTCCCATCCTGTTCCTTCCAAAATCTGTCCTCATTTCACCCCTGTGCAGCCAGCCCTTCTGGAGCCATCTGCAGCGGGGATGACGCGGCCCTAACAACATGGGAGGCGCCTGGCCCCGGGTGGAGGAGAGCAGGCAGGGCTTCATCCAGACACAGGCGGGGTCCCTGAGCGGGAGCCTAAGGGGACAAGCATGCAGGGCAGGCAGGATGGAGAGAGAGGGGAAGGCCCGAGAGAAGGCTGGACGGAGGTGAGGGCTGCCGCTGAGGCCAACAGAGAACCTACAGGAAGTCAGAGGCCAGACAGGCTTGGGATGGTGCCTGGACAATTGGTGTCCTAGCTCAGGGGAGTGCAGGAGGGGTGGGTCCCAGAGCCGGGCTTCCCCCAGAGGCGGCTCTGCCTGGTCTGGGGATTATGTCTGGAGGTGAACAGACCCCTTCTCCCTGTCCCGATGCCCCCTCAGGGCAGTGCTGGCCCTTCCAGGGTTCCCAGGCTTGAGCTGAGCAGGTCTGGCTTGATGGGGCCGAGTGGGGCCACGCAAGGAGGCCAGCTGGGGGTGGGGGAGGAAGCTGGAGCAGGTGGAGGGCTTGCTAGGGAGGAGAACGTGAAGCTGAAGAAATAAATAGGCTCAGACTGGGAGAAGGAGAGTAAGAAGGAGAACAAGATGAAAGGAAGCGACTGGAAGCGAGGAAAGAAGAAAAAGGTGAAGGTTTAGGGATACGGCTTTAGAGATGCAGGGTCAATGCGAGACACATCCAACTAAAAGCAGGAAGACGCTGAACAAACTAGCCGTAGGAAGGAAGGGAGGGGGCCAAGGAAGGAAGGAAGAGATGTAAGAGCTTACACACACGAAAGAAAGATTAGCAGGACTGGTGATCCGTGTTGGGAGGAGAAGGAGCAACCGATCACGGGTGAGCCCTGGGTTTCAAGTCCAGCTGGAGCAGCCAGCCATCTGCAGGACTCCTACCTGAACGGAGACAGATAGGATCTGCACCCTCCCAGGGGTCCTGCCCGGGGCCCTCTAGCCCTAGTGAGCAAAGCAAGAAGGACAGAGCAGCCTGAGACCCCTCCCACAGCCACAGTGTCCCACTCCGGGGGCTTTTACATAAAGCACCTCATTTCATCCTCCCCGGGACCTAGTGAGGTGGAAAGAGGGGCCAGTGAGGCGCGTGGAAGGTGAGTAGAGGAGTCAGAATCTGAACGCAGCTCCGAGTGCTACCATGTGCCGAGCACCACGCTCCCTGAGAGTAACACCAGATTAAGGAACCGGTGGGTGCGGCAAGTAAAAATGTGCAAAGGGGAGCTAGGGCAGGGGCCAAGCCATGAAATGGGATGACGATGAACAGACACGGCCAGGCTTGGCCACAGGAGGGGCCCTCGGAAGGGCGCCTCCTGCTGCTGGGCACCCCACACACATACTCTCACCGTCCCAGGAAGAGATGGGGGCCACTGGGGACCCCACAGCCCAGCTTAACCTCCTGCCTCAGCCTCGCGGAGCTCCTCACTGCTCTGGCCCTCCCTGGGGGCCTGAGGCCCTCAGCCCTCACCCCCTGGCCCCTCAGGCCTCCTGTGAGACTTTCTGCGTGGGAGAGGATGCCAAGGCGGCTGCCCGGGACATATTCAGCCCCAAACGGAGCTGGAAGCGCCAGCGGTACCGACTGAGCACCCAGGCCGAGGGCCTCCAGCTGCTGCCAGGTGAGGCTCTGGCCGGCCCCCTGACCCCTGCTGGTCCTTCTGGGCACCCAGGGTCCCAGGACCCACTGTCAGGGGCCTGGCTGGGCTCCTGGCTCAGTCCCAGTCTCCCGCCAGGCCTGATCCACGTGCACAGGAGAAAGATGTTCCAGGCTACTGTCCTCTCAGTGGAAAACCTGCAAAGCAGCAAGTCCACGTGAGGAGGCCCACTTCCCCGCCACCGTCCCTGTCCTGGCCTCTCCTTCCCTCTGTCCCAGCATGCTCCCCCGACGCCCTCCCTGCCCGCTTCTAACTGCCCCAACCCCTCACCCGCAGCCGGGCCACCATCCTGGTGCGGCTCGACACCGGAGGCCAGGAGGCCCTACAGTACCAGCCCGGGGATCACATAGGCATCTGCCCGCCCAACCGGCCGGGCCTCGTGGAGGCGCTGCTGAGCCGCGTGGAGGATCCGCCTCCACCCGGCGAGCCCGTGGCTGTGGAGCAGCTGGAGAAGGGCAGCCCGGGTAAGGCAGAGCAGTCAGGGGCACGACTGACAGCCTGCTCTGTCCCCCTGGCCTCAGGGTGGAAGACCTGTAGAGGACCGCCACCTCCCCTCACAGCCATAATGCCTGTGCTCAGAGCCGGCTGTGCTCCCTCCCGTGGGGCGGACCTTGTGGCTAGATGGTCCACAGAGCGTGGCTCCTTTTTCAGTAGTACCGTCCCCTTCCCCACAAAAGGCTGCCGCCTTTCTCTGGGCTCCCCCCAAGGTCTCCTCCTGACAGCCTAGCCTGCTCTGTAGCTGGCCTCGGGTCTACCTCCTGGCACGTGGATGCCTGGCATTAGAGTCAGAACCCAGTCAGGGGCCCCCAAACACACACACACACACACACACACACACACACACATACACAGGGGCTTCCCAGGCAGGCCCACCACCACCACCGTTCAAGGGCAAGGTCTCCAATCAAACACAAGGCGTGGTCAGTCCCGGGATACCCCCAAGCAACGACCAACTCGGACTCTGTAGTTCTGGCTGGCCCCTTCCTCAGACCTCCCCTGTACATCACACCCCAAGGTGGCCCGCCCCCCGGCTGGGTTCGGGACCCCCGGCTGCCTCCATGCACGCTGCGCCAGGCTCTCACCTTCTTCCTGGACATCACTTCCCCGCCCAGTCCTCAACTCCTTCGACTGCTCAGCACCCTGGCCGAAGAGTCCGGCGAACAGCAGGAGCTCGAGAGCCTCAGCCAGGTGCGGGCAGCCCCAGCGGGCGGCGGGGGCTCGGGAGGCCGGATGAGCCAGGTGGGGAAGGGGGTCTATCTGGCTAGTACACCCTGGGCTTTAAGGCCCAGCTCTGGGTCTCAGAATTCATCTCTGAATTCTCGGTGCTCAAGAAATGTTTGTCACCCTGAGCTGAGAAGGGAGAGACCCCAGGAGGCTCGGCTCAGGACGAGTCAAGAAGGGAGGTCAGCAGGCGGGGTCAGGAGGGTCTGAGCCCCTTGCGCCCTGCTCCCGCCAGGACCCGCGGCGGTACGAGGAGTGGAAGTGGTTCCGCTGCCCCACGCTGCTGGAGGTGCTGGAGCAGTTCCCGTCGGTGGCCCTGCCCGCGCCGCTGCTCCTCACCCAGCTACCCCTGCTCCAGCCCCGGTACTACTCAGTCAGCTCGGCACCCAGCGCCCACCCAGGAGAGATCCACCTCACCGTAGCTGTGCTGGCATACAGGACGCAGGGTGAGGTGACGGAGGGCCAGGGGCCAGGGCCACACGGTGACCCCGGGACGGGCCCCTCATTGGCACCCTCTCCTCCGCAACCCCCAGACGGACTGGGCCCCCTTCATTATGGAGTCTGCTCCACGTGGCTGAGCCAGCTGAAGGCTGGGGACCCCGTGCCCTGCTTCATCAGGGGGTAAGTGAGGGCTTCAGGGCATGGAGGTGGGAGGGGCATGGAGAGGAGAGCGTCTGTCCCAGCAGGGGTGGACAAAGTGCCACATGGATGGCCAGCGACAGATGGAGGAGTCGGCAGGAGGCAGCACAGGGTGGTCGGGGGCTCTGGTGAGGGGTACGACGGGGAGCAGGGAGGACCCACCTAACACATACAAGAACGGGGAACTGCAGGTAAAGCTTTGGGTGTTTCGCTAATTTGGACTTAGGGCCCTGTCCCAAAGCTTCCCCTCCTGAGACAGGGCTGGGATTCGACCTGCAGGCCCTGCTGCTTTTAGGTAAACTATGTCCCTCACTACATCCTTCGGGTCAGTCTGATATTGGGAGGCGTGGCACTTGGGAACTGTGCCCCTATTCAAAGTCAGGTCCCCACTTAGTCCAGGGAGAACGAGTAAGGTCACCATAGCATCACTGGGGACTCAAAGAAAGTAAAAGATTGCAGGATACCCTTCCCTTGTGCTGGGTTCAGAAGCCTTGCCTCATCCAGCAGCCAGACCCAAAGCCTCGGGGCGGGCAGGGGGAGCGGTGGGGACTTAAAAGAATTCCCAGGACAGACATCAGTTACGTCCAGTAACTCGAACCATTCAGGAGGCTATATCCCAAACTGCACCAATCCACTGAACAAACCAAATACCAACATCAACGCTAGGATTTAAAATAAACACTCACTGAACGCTTTATGAACCAAAAGCTGTCCTTCCCTTCCCATATGTTGTCAATCTCCTCAACTGAGATATCAGAACATTCTTCAGTTCAAATTAAATCATATTCCCTTGGACCCAATCTCCAGAAACACATGTCCAGGGAGTTTCTGCCTGCAGGTAGAGTTCTTTGCATAAACACACCATGCCCACTCTGAGCTAGACATGTCGTGAGCATTTGACAACCACTTGCCAACGGAAGTTGAGTTCTCCTCTCTCCCCGCAGTCGACATTGGTAAGAATCTGGGGGCTGGGAAAGCACAGGGGCCTGACACGGTGTCCCTCCACTAGGGCTCCCTCCTTCCGGCTGCCGCCTGACCCCAGCTTGCCCTGCATCCTAGTGGGCCCTGGCACAGGTATTGCCCCCTTCCGGGGCTTTTGGCAGGAGCGGCTGCATGACATTGACAGCAAAGGTGAGACTGGCGGCCGAGGGAATGAATGGAAGGCAGGAGGGAGTCACACAATCTAGGGGGAAAGGGACAGGGACTAGATGACAGGTAGGAAAGAGGGCAAGCAATGGGCCACAGAGGTGAAAAGAACCTTATTAGACCAAGGGGAGGGCAGTGCCCTGTTGGTGTGGCTTCCTGGAGCCAGACACAAAGTAGGTGTGGGGACTGGGTTAAGGACGAGGGGACAAGGGGAACCGAAAATCTGCAGAGCATGGGGCTGGGACTCAGAAGGCAGAAATGCCCAGAGTGTACTTGGGACTGTGCCAGAGTCCAGCTAGGTGTGTCCAAGACTCACGAAGCTACAGGATGTTCAGGCTGGACACAGGGGCTTAAGGCAGCTGGCAAATCGAAAGAAAGGGGCTGTGACTGATGGGCAGGCAGATGATATGTAAGGTGAGGACGTGGGGGAAAGGGCTAGATGGAGTCCCCGAACTTCTGCGTTAGACGGTGCCAAGGGCTTGGAATTCCAAGTCAGAAGCCCACGTCCTAGCGCAATGCTCCCACCGGTCCTTCCACCGGGAGAGCCACCACCTCCGGTGCGCTGCTTTTCTGGGAGCCTCCTCTCTGGAAACCAGAGTCAGACAGGGTCTCTGAGAGCATCCTGCACTCTCCTGGAGGCTCGACGGCCATGAGTGGTAGTTGCTATTCGAAAGGCACGGGCTGCCCGCCTGGGCGAGGCCAGCCAGCGGGAGGTGTCGCTAGGGCTGCCGCCCGGGGAGAGGACGCTCCCAAGCCGCAGCGCTGCTCGCAGGCCTGCAGCCCGCCCCCATGACTTTGGTGTTCGGCTGCCGATGCTCCCAGCTCGACCACCTTTACCGCGACGAGGTGCGGGATGCCCAGCAGCGCGGAGTTTTTGGGCGCGTCCTCACCGCCTTCTCCCGGGAGCCCGACAGCCCTAAGGTACGACACCCTGAGGGAACGGGGGTAACCTGAGACTTAGGCACCCCGGGAGGGCGGAGGGGCGCTCCGGGGAGGGGGGGGAGGGGCGTGAGCAAGCCCGGCCCCGCCCCCTCCAGGGCGCACCCGCCGCCCCGCCCCTCGGCTCCCGCCCCGCCCGCGGACTCAGGCACCCGCCCCCACTCGGCCCCTCCCGCGTGCCTCTCGGGCTCCCTCACCTTCGCCCTAGCCCCGCCCCTGGCTTGGCTCCACCTCTCCAGACCCCGCGCCCCGCACTTAGGCGCCGCCTGGCCCGCGGGAAAACTATTCGCACCCGGGCCGGACCCCCACTCCCCGAAGCCCCCCAGAGCACGCCCCTAACCCCGGCTCCCCTCAGACCTACGTGCAGGACATCCTGCGGACGGAGCTGGCTGCTGAGGTGCACCGCGTGCTGTGCCTCGAGCGGGGCCACATGTTTGTGTGCGGCGACGTCACCATGGCAACCAGCGTTCTGCAGACGGTGCAGCGCATCCTAGCGACCGAGGGCGACATGGAGCTGGACGAGGCCGGCGACGTCATCGGCGTGCTGCGGGTGCGGGGGGCGGGGCCATGCCGGGGCGGGGCCATGCCGGGGCGGGGCCATGCCGGGGCGGGGCCATGCCGGGGCGGGGCCATGCCGGGGCGGGGCCATGCCGGGGCGGGGCCATGCCCGGGGCGGGGCCATGCCCGGGGCGGGGCCATGCCCGGGGCGGGGCCCGCTCCTACTTGGATCCCATCTCTGTTCTGGCCCTCTTCCCCCGCAGGATCAGCAACGCTATCACGAGGACATTTTCGGGCTCACACTGCGCACCCAGGAGGTGACAAGCCGCATACGCACCCAGAGCTTTTCCTTGCAGGAGCGACATCTGCGGGGCGCAGTGCCCTGGGCGTTCGACCCACCGGGGCCAGACACCCCCAACCCCTGAGAGCCCTCGTTTTCCATCCCAGTCCACTCCGGCTCTGCCGCTCTCCTGGCGCTCTCCAGACCAGCCACCTCTCCCCTCCCGAGGTGCCTTCCCATCCTTGTCCGGAGTCTGCCCTAAGTCGCTTATTCCCAGGAATGAGGGAAATGTCCCTCTCTAGGTCTGTTTACTTGCCCCGGGTCCGGAGGCCCCCTCCCAGGGCCTACTGTCACCCCTTTTGTGTTCCTTAGGTGAGTTTTAGATTCCCTTTATTCTCTCTCAGGAGTACCTTATCTTGAAACCTAATCTCTAAATGATTCAAATATTTATTATTGGAGATTCACCATACGAGACGGGACCAGATGTTATGAGAGCTTCTAAGATGCCTAACCCAGCCCCATCGATTAAAACTACAGAACGACAAGCTTTGTCTTTTAATTTGTGCAGATTGAGGTCGTGGTAATTCTTTGGAAGGCGGTCCTAGCCCACATACTCCACTCTGACCCAGCGCTCTAGAAATGTGGTTTCCAGCCAATCAGAGAGGGCACAATGTTGCTTCTTTGCTCTTGATTGAGAAGCAGGTACAGCCCTCAGCTGCCAGGAGTGGGAATGCCAGAGACTAAGGTCACAAAGATGGGTGACACAGCCCTGAGCAAACTTAACTGCTGATTTCAAGCAGGAAGAGGAGACACACCTACGTCCTCTGACGTCACATCAGTGCTGAACACCAAAAACATCGACCCTCGGTACTCTCCACTCACAATTCCCCACAGCTCCCCTCCACAAGTCCCGCGGGACCCTGAAGGCCAGGCTGGCTTGGAGAGCACACTGCCATCAGGTCCCATCTCTCTTTGTTTCCCTTACATTTAGCTAGGCCTCTACCTTGGCCCTGTCCTCCACCCGAAGGATACCTGGCGACTGCTTCCCAGGCAGTTGGTCGAGAACAGCTAGTTGGGGTGGTGTCCCCTCAGCCCCTCCAGGTGGGGATCATCTCTGAGACTTGTTTCCAGATCTTTTGGCATCTCCTCTCCTACCGTTTCTCTGCTCTCTGGGGTGAGCTCATCACTAACCTCCCCCAACTCCTGCCCAACTAAAGCCTCCTTAGGCCTCCAGTCTGGGGGGGGGGGGTCTCTAAAGAAGGCTCGGCGTCATGTCCTTCCACTCCAGCTTGTCTGATCTCCTACAGCTGGATAAGCCAGGGAACCTGGGGGAGGAGAAGGCTCTTGGCAAGCATTTCAGCGGTTTAGGTTGCACAGATGACCATCCCCATCACCCTGAATTCCCACCCCTGCCCCATCCCTCCAGGTGTGGCTCCACCCAATTTTTTGTTCATTCCCCAGCTCCCACCCACCCTACCCTCTCGCTCTATTAGACAACACTGACCCCGAGGAGACCTCTCAGTCAGTGCTAGGGGCCTGACCAGGCTCCTTCTGGGTGTCCGTGGTCTCCTGAAACCTTCCAGGGAGCAGATTCTGGGTCCTCTGGGTTCTCCACTGCTGTCTGGGGCTAGAGGCAGGACTAGAGCCTGGTGAGAAAAGACATCAGCCGGCCGGTGTGGTGATGCCCACTGTCCCCCCAGGGTCTGTCCCCTGCACACCCTGACCACCTCACCATCACTTGACCAGGATGGCTTCTCCTCATCAGGCGACAGTGTCTGGGAGGGGCTGGACCAGGGCCTGGACAGGGAAGAGGCTGAAGCCTCACCCCACAGTTCCTGCTGCTGCTGCTGATGGAGCTAAATGGAAGGAAGAGGAACGACAGGCTCTCTCGTGCCCCACAGTGGGAAACCCAACCCCTGGACTAGGGGCAGAGGCTTTTCAGATCTCCTCTTTCAGCTCCTACCAAGTATTTCCTTACACTCTACCCCTCCCCCACACACACACACCCCATCTCCATTTCACTCAGCTGCTTTTCCCCCACATTTCTCTTTCTGGCACCCCTCGGCTCACCTGGTGCAGGTAGATGGCATGAAGACTCATTTCAGCAGAAGCAAGTTCTGGAAGCTGGGCCAGCTTCGGGCCCCCAGTGCCTCCTGGGGACACACAGCTGGAACAGAGGACACAGTACACCAAAGACATGCCCCTCCCCCCTGCACCCCTCAATGAGAGTCCAACTTGATCTCCCCTTCCCAGGGTCCCTGCAGACTCATCCTGGAGGACAAGCTCCCCCCCGCACCCCAACCCCGCCCCGCTGTTGCTGTGCCTCTCCCACTTCGCCGCTCTAACCTCGGGTCCTGGGCAAGGCGGGAAATGGAGGCCAAGACGCTGGCTGTGGCTGCAGCTGGGCAGGGGGCTGTGGGGCTCAGGTCCCGTGGGGGCAGGAGGGGCTGCCCCAAGAGGTTGGCCAGGAAGGCCTCGGGCTGGGAGCAAGAGAAGAGGGCATCAGAAGAGAGGACAGAAGGCAGGGGAGGAGGCCTAGGCAATGCCTGAGAGCAAGCTAGACCAGGGAGCAGGTTAATACGGAAAGTGAGATGGACTGGAGGGCCTGGCGGTGGTCAGGACAGAAGCGCCCGCCAGGCTGCAACTCACCAGAGGTGAGGAAGAGTCGCTGAGCACCCCAGGCGTGGGGGGGCTGCGGACGGAGGTGGCGCCCCAGGCTGCGGCATCTTGTTGTACCCTGCCCCGAAGGTGCCCCAAGAACTTGGAGCTGTGCCCTGGGGGGCGCCATTGTGGGTGAGCCAGGGAGAACCGCATCAAGGAGAGCTCGGTCTTTCCATCTTCTGCGCGCTGAGAGAGGGAGGCCTCTGTCTGGCCGGCCGAGAGCCACTGAGAACAAAGTCAGCCAGTCATTCAGATGCTGTGGACACTGCTTTTATAGCTTCTGTGGAAGCCTTGTGGGGTAGGCGGGACAGGAAACACCGGCCCGCTTCCCAGGTCAAAGACCAGAGGCTACGATGGGAACTTGCTCAAGATCACCCAAGAACACAGCAGCAAAGCAGGACCTGGGTCCAGAGCCAGCGCTAGTGGAGGGCGTGAGCTTAGCGTCTTCCCAGCCTGTGCGCACTGGACCCCAGGGCTGGCCTGACTGTCTTCTTCCAGCCCCACCTACGGCCGGCTCATATCTCCACATCTCGGCAGTCTTGCCTGCCACGGACTGGAGTTACAATGTGCTGAGAGCTCTGTCAGTTTCTGTACACATCCTCTCCTGTAATCCTCGCAGCCCTGTGCCTTAGCTACAGTCACTGTCCTTGCTTGACCGATAAGGACACTCAGGTGTGAGGAAGTGACTAGCTCAAGGTCACTGGTGGCAAACGATGAGCGTGGCATGGAACCCAGCTCTGCTCTGAGCGAGGCAAGCACAGCCCTGCCCACCCACAACCCCATACAGCCAGGGATGGGCTCTAACCTGAGGGTGTCCGTGACGCTTCACATCCATAAGGGCAAAGGAACAGATGTCCCCAACGCCAGCCACATCCACAGTGAAATGATGAAAAAAGTCAATGATCTCCAGAGAACGAGGGGAGAACCAGAAGAGCAGAAACAGCGGAGTGAGGAGAGGGGACAGGACCTCCTCCAGGAGGGAGACCTGGGGAAGCAAGATGACACTCAGAAGGGGTTGCCAAGGGGTCCCACGCTGGCGATCAGGACCAAGAGATCCCCGGGGCCGTCTTCCGGGGACCGGAAACCTCTAAGCCAGACGCCTCCCGGCTCCCGGGATGGCCAGCCTGGCGAGCCGAGCCCGTTGGCCCCCACCAGCCCTCTCCCGGGCGCCCGCGGGCTGCACCGCGGTCTCCGCGGCCCCTCTTCCGGCCGGACCCTCACCGCTCGGTACTGCAACAGCCGCGCCATCTGTCGGTAAGCGCTGGCCTTGCCCGCGGGGCCGGGCTCCTCCGGGAGGTAGTGCATGTGCGCCAAAGCCGCCTGCAGCAGGAACTGCGGGGAGCGACTCCGGCCCTGCTCTTCGGGAATGAAAGACCTGAAGGGCGGGATGGGGGTGGAGAAGGGGCCTGAGGTCAGGGCTTACGGACCTGCGGAAGGGCTGGGCGGCGCCGACAGTGGGAGGGGTAGGGACTCGCGGGAGAGTCGCCCCTCCATCCCCGGTCAGAGGCAGGCCCCCCTCCTCTCCGGACAAGCTCCCCAGCACCTGGCCACGGTGGCCGTGACCCCGAGCGCGGTCATGGCGGTGAGCACGTGCTCCACGGCCAGCACGTCCTCGTCGTAGACGGTGAGCACGAGCAGCGCGGCTAAGAGCGCGCCGGCGAAGAAGACGAGCTGGCGGGCCAGCAGCGCCAGCAGGGGCGCGGGGGGCGCCGCTGCGCGCAGGAAGGCGGCGGCGGGCCGGTAGGCGCGGGCCAGGCGCGCGCGCAGCTCGTGCGGCAGCTCGTTGAAGTGGCGCAGCTGCAGGTGGGCCAGGCGGGACCAGCGGCGCGCCCCCAGCGCCCCCGGCTCGCGCCGCAGCAGCTCGGCGTGGCTGTAGAAGGCGTGCAGCACCTGCCAGGCCAGCACCAGCGGGCTCAGCGCCAGGTTCACGGCGGCCAGCAGCAGCACCGTGCGCCGCCAGCGCGCGGCCAGGGCGTCCCGCTGCTCGCTGCGCTTGTAGGCGTCGGGCAGCTCCCAGCCCCCGCGGAAGAGCGAGAAGGGCCCGCGGAAGAGCAGCAGGTCGACGTTGAGCGCCAGGCCGCGGCTGAGGAAGGCCGCACTGCCGCCCCAGGGCAGCGCGCAGCGGGCGGGCAGCAGGCCCTTGTTGGCCAGCGCCACCTTGTAGTTGGTGTAGCGCAGGAGCCGGTGGTGCACGTCGAGCTCGGTCAGCGGCCGCGGCTGCACGCACAGCCCCCCGCTCTTCTGCAGCGCCAGCAGGCGGGACTGCACCTCGGCCCAGGGCACCGAGCTGAGCTCCTCCTGGGGAGAGGGCACCGTTGAGCACCAGGCACCTGGATGCCCCGGCACCGCGACGCCCACACTCAGCCTTGACCGGAGCTACAGCGCTCATTTGCCCTCTCCCCGCCTTGCTGCGCCGGTGTCCTTCAAGGCATCAGACCTGCCACCTTTCCCTTTCTGCCCTCTCTTGCCCTCCCCCGACCTTGTCGCGAATAATCAGGACATTTCTTACTTCCTTTCATCCTCTTCTGAACTGTGTTCCTCCTGCCCCTGCCTCTCCTGAGGCCATGAGTCAAGTGACAGACACCTCATCATTTAACTTCTTCAGGTATCTGATCTCAGCTCCCGAAGAGCAGACAGTCTGGACCCTCCCCCTCTGCCCGGAAGGAAGTTCGTCACCTACAGCACAGACCAGTTGCGGGGAAGGCAAACTCTCCCCGTTCCCAGGGTGCCGGCCACCACAGGTTGGGAAACCTCCTTGTGTCAGCATGCTTTGAGACCCCCCCCTCCCCAGCCCCATACCGCCCCACAAACAGAATAACCTGCCTAAGCCACTGGCTGTGTCCGTGTGTGGTGGGAAGCTGTCACATCTCACTTGGGTCTCATCTGCAAACCTCACGTTAGCCCAGTTTCACCCAGCTGCCCCAGTCCGGCTTAGTCAAGTCCCTCCGGGCCAGCCTCTCCAGTCCATCCCAGGCTCTCCCCTTCCCCTGGAAGGAATAGGGGAGGAGGAGAAAGAAGGGAGGAGGAGGGTCAGCAGCCTCCTGGAGGAACAGTGGACTAACCCCTGCCTTCCGTGACCTGGGCTCCCCTGGCCCTCTCCATCCTTCCTGCGCTCTGCCTGGGGGGCTTTCTGGAACCCCTCCCCTTGGCTGTGCAGGAGAGCAGTGCGGAAGGTCCTGCACTTCTGAGGGGAAAAGGGAAGCTGGCTACAGATGGTAGCCTTTGAGCGGGGTCTTAAAAAAAAAAAAAAGAACTGGGGAACAGAGCAAGAAGAAGCATGGACAAGATGGGGAGGAAAGAAAAGGCCAAGCACGACCCGAGTCATCATAGTGGCTCACTGCAATTAGGGACTGAGGCCAGATGGGGGCATGCGATCACCGGAGGGGGCCTGATACTCAGCTGCCGGCTGAGAGGTCCATCTCCCTGCTGCCCCACTCCCCGCACTGGGGCTTGGAATGCCTTCCCATTTCCTAGCCTTCCCAGCCTCACCCAAATTCCTTCTGCCCTGTAAAGCCAGATGGCCACCCTTCCTCTAAATACCTCCTGTTTTAACCACAAGCATGTGACTATATATATCTTCTATAATCTAACTAAATCAACAAAATTCCACTGCGGTCAGGACCATGTTTTCTAAGCGGTGGTCCGCCACCTCCTAACGTTACTCAGGGCCTGGGCACGTGCCTGCTTTCCACTGGGTTCTTCTGTCTGCCCAGCCCCCGCTCCTCCCCTAGTCTCTGCCTATCCCCCGCCCCCGACAGGACCCCCCCCACACACACACACCTTGTCTGCAGCCTCGCCCACCCAGCTCACCGGGGGGATGTGCAGGGCCTCCCTGTAAAACACCTGGATGTCCCAGTAGCTGAAGAGGTTGCAGACGGAGCGAAGCAGCTGTAACAGCCAGAAGGCTGCAGCCAGGATCAGCAAGAAGACCAGCAGGGGGCTGGAGCGGATCCTGTGTGGGGTGGGACAGATGGCAGCGGGAAAGTGGGGGCCCAATAGAAAGGGAGACCGGACTTGGGGAGAGATGGAAAAGTCACAGAGAGGGGGACCTAGCTACACCAGTGGTTCTCAAAGTATGCACCCTCGGAGTTCCGTGAGCCCTTACAGGTGTCTGCAAGGTCCAGACTTTTTCCAGAACACTGAGGTTTTCTGCCATTTTCACGCTCATTCCCTCAGGAGGGTACAATGGGCCTTTCCAGAGGTTCTGTGTGTGACCTCATGTCATCAGCCGATGGAATGTGTGCCTCTGCACTCTTAGATTGTAAAGTTATTCTCAGCTTTAATCTCTAATAAGGTAAATATAGATAGATACGATTCTCATAAACAAAAGCTCTTGGGTGTTCCTGATCAAGTTCAAGTGTATTAAAGGTGTCCCCAGACCCAAAACCTGGAGAACTGCTGATTCAGACCAAGGGACAAAAAGACGGGTGGGGGGGGGGCGGTTCTTGCCTGCTCATCTCCCCCAGCCCCTCCCCCAACCAGCTGTCACTCACCGCTGGGCACACTGGGAGGAGGACAGGATAGCATCTGCCAAGGTTATTTTGTTGTGGAGCAACCCAGGTCTCGTCCGGTTGTTCGGGTGGTTGGCGAAGAGGATGTTGTAATCCACGCACCGAAGGAGGAAGGTGGTGAAGGTGACAATGAAGACGAATTGTCTGGGAGACGGGAGCGCAGTGGTCAGCCGCCAGGCCAGCCCTGGGGGGTCCTCCCCGCCTGCGGAGCCCCCCTGGGCTGCTGGGGGTTGGGGGGAGTGGCTATGCTGGGTGGACCAGAAGCAGGCACTACGGAGGAAGCAAGATGGCAGAGCTTAGAGGTGGGACAAGCATCTCACCCCAACTGGAAGACATCCTCCAGCAGGATGCAGGCAAAACCATTCCTCTGATGATAGCTGTAGACGTGGCAGCGCGTCAAGAAATAAGCCTGAGGCATGACGGCCGTTTCCTGAGAACCCCTCCCTCCGTCCCCCAAAACAGCATGCTCAGAGCCTCCCTGCCAAGGATGGCCCCCTCCCCCCCCCCCCATGCCACTGCTGCCAGGCTGAGCACAAAGGATATCTTGGTGAAGAAGCTGTCCAGATTTTGGATGTGGTGCCAGGAACCTGGGGACAGAGGAGAGGCTGCTGGGACTTGGCTGTCCCCCGAGTGACCAGTTCACACCCTCGGGAGCCCCAGTCCCTCCCCAACACACTCCCCTCACTTACCTCGGAGCCCTTCGGGCACGTGGAGCAGGGGTTGCTGGTCTTCCCCGTGGACGGGGGAATCCTGGGACCCCTCAGGGTCACAGTCTTCCAGCCGTTCATAATCCTGCTCAGGGATCAGAGGGCCTATCCGCAGCCCAGGAGGGTCCTGGGGGCATCGGCATGAGGGAGGGGGAGTCACTGAGGCCAGGGGTAGGGTAGAGGGGGAGCCCCAAGAGGGGGGAGCAGAGGAGGGGGTCATCGTGGTCTGTGCCTGCTTTGTTGGGGTGGGGAGGGCGCTGTGGCGAGGCTGAGAGGCCCCTGGGGCCTGCACCGCTGGGCAGGGGGGTCCCAGGGCCAGAGGGTTTGCTGAGGAGGGAGAGCTTCTTGTGTGAGGGGCAGGTGACAGAGAGAAGATGGAAATCCTCCCTCCGCCAGGCCCCCGACATGGAGGAGGAGGAAGAGGAGGCAGCGGCATGGGGAGGAGGGGCACCGATCCAGGCCCCAGGTCTCCCCACCGCCCCAGCCGCCCTCTGCTCCCTCCCCAGCCCACTCGCCTCACCATCAGCCCACTAGCTTCTCTGGAAAGCTGGGAAGGACAGGTGCTGCCGCTGCTTCCACAGAGGTCTGGGGCGCTGAGCAGGGACTTCAACAAGGATAATGACAACAACAGCACAGTGACTCAGTCAGGGCAGGCCTGAGGCGTCCCAGCTCTCAGTCACCTGTCTGACCACTCACAACCCTTCCAGGGCAATCTGCGGCCAGCTGGCTCGGGGCCAAGCCTCTGTGCCTGGGAGGGGTGTCAGCCGAAGAGGCAGGGGCTAAAGATACTGCAGACCAGAGAATTGTCCCCCAACTGGCCACCAATCGTCCCCTCCTCAGACCTCGAGTGGGCTTAAAGGCAAGGCCCGAGAGTAGCAGCCAAAATAACACAGCAAAAAGGAACTCCTATCAAAGGAGTATAAGACTATGAGGCCGAGATGTTAAATCTCTGATTCCTTAAAATCTTGTCACGCACTCCCCAAAGATCAACAGAGAAATGCTTTAAGACCAAAAGCAAAAAGAAGAAAAGGGAAAGAAAGAGATGGTGTTCCGTTTGTCTGATGGTAGGAAGGGAAGACGGGAGACGGCCCGCCTTCACAGCCAGGCTGGAGGAAACTTGAGGAGGGGGAGGCAGAGGAGAACGGAGAGGCAGCTATCCTGGATATGGGAAGCAGTTTGGAGAGCTTACCCTAGAAAAGTCTCCGTGGGGTTCTATTTTTTTTTTCTTCATCCCGTTTAACACCGAAAACCCTCACCCCCAGTCCTGATCCAGTTTTGGGGGGGGCCCTGAGCAGCATCAGAGCTGAACCAGCAGAGGACTGCTGAGGGGGGACGGGGTTTGGAAGGGTAATTTGAATACCCAGGCATGAGCTGGCTGAGTTTTCCTTGTTGCCACTTCTACGGGGAGGAGGAGGAGGCAGCTAGTTTTTCGGCATGTCGGACGCCATTCCCGAGGCCCTGAATCACCAGGTTTCCTACTGAACGCCATTCCTGAGGTGCTGAGTCAGCCACCCAGGTGTCAGGGACTCCAGGGCTTAGGCCTGAGGGCTGTTGTAGGGGACAGTATCCATGAAAAAGAGAGAGAAACAAAGTGCGTCAGGAGCGTTCACTGGAGGAATGTGTTGGCAATCATGGAATTGGCCACAAAATGGGAGTCCAGACACGCTTGTTTTTCTCCTGTGTTGCCTTCCAGGGATGGGGATTGTTATAGTAGCTCAGGGCTTGCATCATTTTATCCCTGAGCCGCAGGAGGCAGAGCTATGAAAACGAGATTCTCTCCTTCTGGAGGGGGCATCCTAGTGCACAAGACGGAATCCCGCATTGCAGAGGGGCTAGGAAATTCCCATCTCTCTGAGACAGCTGTCAGGGTGAGTTTTGTAGGCTTTGCCTGATCTCTCCTCAACCTCACTCACCCCAATATTCCACCACACTTACATTAGGACCCCTCCCATACTCCCAGCCTAACTTCAAGCTAATCTGGCACCTTCTTCTGCCCAGTTCCAGCCCAGACTCATCAATGGACAGCCTCCCTATCATGCCCCAATTCAAGTGAATTTATTATAAAAAGGGCACTCTTCGGGGCACCTGGGTGGCTCAGTCATTGAGCATCTGCCTTTGACTCAGGTCATGATCCCAGAGTCCTGGGATCAAGTCCCACATCGGGCTCCCTGCTTGGTGGGAAGCCTGCTTCTCCCTCTCCCACTCTCCCTGCTTGTGTTCCCTCTCTCCTTGTATCTCTCTCTGTCAAATAAAACAAAATCTTTTTTAAAAGAGGGGGCACTTTTCTCTGCCAGGCACTTGGAGGGGAGGGGGGGTATGGATAAATGAGGAGCCACTATCCAGAAAGAAATCACAGCCCGTGAGGACGGTAGCTATGCAAATAATCACACAGAAGAGATAAATTAGCGCTCAACAAAGATACAGAACTGTGCCGTGGGAGCCTTAGGCAAGTCACCTTGACTGCGGTGAGGAAGGCATCTATGGGGGAGAAGGATCTGGGGTCGCGCCTCCATAAGCTATACAGGACTTCCACACTAGTGGTTCTCAATCATTAATTAGGGGACGTGTATCAGAGTCATCAGGGTAGTTTTTTTCCCAAAGACACGTGGCTGCCGCCCCTGGAACTCTGACCTGCCTGGGAGAAAGGGGCGGGTGACAAGGAGTGTGCAGATATTTTGAAAAAATTCCCCAGTTTTGTCCCTTCCTCCCCTAGGACCGGCACTTCACACTCCTTGGAGACCCCGGGACATCTGGAGTCCGCCGGCAGCACCCATAGAACAGCCCCGAGGTCAGCGGCTGGGGCGTTACTATGGATACCCCACCGCGGAGGGACGCCCTGGTCACACACTTGTAAGGTCACCCCAGAGCTGACCCCGGCAGTGGGCGGGAGGCAATGCCCCCACCTGATCGGCCCCGCCCAGGCTGGGCGGGCAGGCAGGCGGCTGTCTCCAATCACAGTTCCGGGAGGAGAAGGACCGAAAAGGCTTCCTCCAATCACAGCCTTCGGCGGGATTGACGCGTCTTTCCGCCAGTCGTCGCCGAGGCGCGAAGGGGTTGTCGGGATGGGGGCCGGAGCCAACATGGAGCCCTCAATGGGATGAGGGTGAAGCTGCCGTTGCCGGCCGCTCGTGTAGTCTCGTCCCATCATGTTGGTGCACTTATTTCGGGTCGGGATTCGGGGTGGCCCTGCCCCAGGCGGGCTGCTGCCACCCCTCTGCTTCCAGACATTCTCGGCCGTCAGGTAAAAAGTGACAAAGCTCCTGGGAGCGCGGACCGTTGACCGGCGGGCCGTCCGTGGGGCCCGCCGGGAGATGGAGTCCGGGACTCGCGCGAGGCCTGCCGGAAGTTGTAGGCCGGCCCGGGGGTGGAATGTCACTCCCCGGGGCTTGGCCTCAATTATTTATAGCGACGACCCAGGTGCCAGCCGGAGACTCGGTGCGTCTGTATCCGTGTGCGGGCTGGACGGAGGGCACGCTCGGGGTCGGTGACCACACCAGGTCCGTACTTCCCACCAGAGGGCGCCATGCCGCACCTGTTGAGCCTTGGGGTCGCCGCGGTTCCTGCCCCCTTCCAGTCCTGGTTCTGGGAATTGGTCTGGCAATTTGGACAAAATTTATGAGTGTCCAGAGACATTTAGCGTTGGTGCTGCTCCCGAGATTCAATACGAGCTGAACATAAATGGTTCCTAAATCTGGATACGTTCAGCAGAGATAAAGTCAATCTAGAAACGTGTACATGTGTGTTCTTGTGTGTTCCCTCTACACATGCTGGTTCAAAGAGAGACACACGCAGGGAGGAAAGGAACGTGGACCCTGAAACTACGGCTCGAGTGTAAACGCTTTATCAGAAAGGACTGATTCCTTTCGCATCCTGGAGTGAATAACCTGCAGGCCAGCCAGGCAGCCGACTGGCAGTGGCGGGTGGATGTGAACTTGGGTCATTTGGAAAGCCTGTCTGATTGAAAGGGAGCAGGAGCCGGGCCAAGCTGGAGCTAGAAGCACAGTTGCCGGGAAGTAATCCGCCAGATCTTGGCAGTGACCAAGCCCTGCTTACAGTCTTAGTTTGGAGAAGATGAGAGAAGCTGGAAAGTAGCCATGGTGAATTATTAAAAAGTTTGAAAACAGTCCTTAGGAAAAGAGTTAGGGGTTGATATCATTTAAACCAGAGAGAAACCCAGGGAAAGACGTCAAATAACTTACAAGTATTTGTGTGTTCACAAGTGCAGTGTCTTTCAAACGTGCAAGTCACAACAAGAGATCATAAAACGAATTTAGTAGGTCAGGACCATTTAGAAGTGAATATAATAGGAGACGCCTATAGAGCATGTGACTTTCGATCTCAGGGTCGTGAGTTCAAGCCCTAGGCCAGGTGTGGAGCCTACCTTTAAAAAAAAAAAAAAGTGGGGCACCTGGGTGGCTCACTTGGTTAAGCGACTGCCTTCAGCCCAGGTCATGATCCCGGAAAGGATCGGGCTCCCTGCTCAGCGGGGACTCTGCTTCTCCCTCTGACCCTCTCCCCTCTAATGCTCTCTCTCTCAAGCAAATAAAATCTTCAAAATTTTTTTTTAAAAAGTGAATATAGGGACGCCTGGGTGGCTCAGTTGGTTAAGCAGCTGCCTTCGGCTCAGGTCATGATCCCAGCGTCCTGGGATCAAGTCCCACATCGGGCTCCTTGCTCAGCGGGAAGCCTGCTTCTCCCTCTGACTCTGCCTGCCACTCTGTCTGCCTGTGATCCCTCTCTCTCTCTCTCTGACAAATAAAAAATAAAAAAAAAAAACTTAAAAAAAAAAGTGAATATAATAGAATACATGCGCAACAAATTAGGGAAATACTGTTTTGTGACACATTTCAACTTTGTCTGACATGTTTATTGTCCTGGGTGGCAATGCACAACGTATCTCTTATTGTTGGCCTCAGTAAGTCTAAAACTTTGCGAACAGTGCAGTAGTGGGTCAGGTCAAATTTTTCTCTTCTGCATTTCCAATGAGGTCATGCACTCAACAAACAGAAGCATTTGCTGGGCATCTGTTTTGTGCAAGAGCTCTGCTAAGTGCTGGGAATGCAACGTGAATGGAGTAGAGGTTCCTGTCTCAAGGAATGTAAAGTCCAATGGGGAAATCGGAAGTGGGGTGAGCTTCCCTGTCTAAAATAAAGATAGACCTAAAGTACACAGTGGACAACAAGACGTAAAACCTGGGCAGCTGGAATGGGATGGAAGGAGGCATAACAAGACGTGGTAAGAAGCCACCCAGGCCTCCCTGGAACGAGGGAAGGATGAGGGAGAGATGCAGTTAGCAGGGCCCGGAAATATGACAGACTATCCGAGTAAAGGGAAACCTCATTCTATTCATTTTTTTATTACTTCTAAAGACAGAGATTTATTTTTTTATTTATTTGACAGACAGAGATCACAAGTAGGCAGAGAGGCAGGCAGAGAGTGCGGGGTGAAGCAGGCTCCCCGCTGAGCAGAGAACCCGATGCGGGGCTCGATCCCAGGACCCTGGGATCATGACCTGAGCCAAAGGCAGAGGCTTAACCCACTGAGCCACCCGGGCGCCCCTCTATTCATTTTTTAAAAGCCCCTCCCATCAGTAAGGTCATTTGAATCTTTTTTTCCCCCACAGGGAATTTTTTCTTAAGATTAATTTGAGAGAGAGCGCATGCATGAGTGGGGGGGGAGGGCCAGGGGAAGAAGGAGAAAGCATCTTTAAGCAGACTCCCCACCAAGCATGGAGCCCAGCACACGGGGCTCAAGCCCAGGACCTTGAGATCATAAGCTGAGCCGAAACCAAGAGTCAGCCACTTAACTGACTGAGCCACCCAGGCGCCCCAACCTTATCTGAATCTTTGAGCTTCCCACCATATACCCTTGGCCAGGTAACTTCTGCTTCTAACAAGCTCCCTGTAGCTGATCCTGTCCCTCTCCAGCTTTCTCCTCTCTGCTGTGATCTTGATGTAAATTGGGTTATGTCATACCACAGCCTAAACGCCCCCCACCCCACCATGGTCTCCATTGCCCTCTAAAGTCCAGGTGTTCCCAAAGGACTGGGAGGCCTGCCCATGCCACCCCACGCCTCTTCTCCTTTGTACCTCAGCCTTCAGCTTCTCTGTTCCTGTCATTTTCCATCTTCCCTACCTGCATCTGTTCCAAACACGCTTCCTGCTGCCTAGGGCTCGCCCCTACTCTCTACACACACACACACACACACACACACACACACACACAGACACACACACACACACACACACACACACACACACACACACACGCCTTCCCGACTCCCTCCGACAGAAGGGCGTGCTCTCTGCGCCCTGCGGCCCGGTCCTGCCCCTTCCCACGCAAGCTCTGTCACTAGCTGCTTGTCCTCTCCGCTGAAACCTAACCTCGGTGAGGGTGACCGCTGGGTCTGTCCCGTTTATCCGTCCGCAGTGCCTCGCAGCAGAGCGCTGGCATACAGTAGGCGCTCAGCCCGGCGTGGCCGTGGATCCATGTGGACACCATGGAACAGAGATGGTGATTTGGCCTGAGGTGACAAGATCTATCATTTGGATTATTTCTTTTTTTTCCTCCTTCAGCTGATAGGGAATGTGTCACCATTTCCCCCCAGGCGTTGTCACATAAGCCCTCAAGGCCTGGGAGGAGCCAGGGTGAGGGCTGCACTGAGCCCCGAC
Source organism: Meles meles (assembly GCF_922984935.1). Classification (NCBI taxonomy): domain Eukaryota; kingdom Metazoa; phylum Chordata; class Mammalia; order Carnivora; family Mustelidae; genus Meles; species Meles meles. Next base: position 6,056,095 of record NC_060075.1, on the reverse strand, counting down.
ATGCAGAAGACGTGGGGCGGATCCAGGCCCTGCCACCCATGGCCTTGGGCACCACACCCGCGGCGGAGTAGAACAAGCCTGGATCCTGGAATCGCACAGCAGGGGTCTCCTCTTGTCCCCGTTCCGCTGCTGGGGGACAAAGTATTCCAGCTCTCTCAGCCCCCGTGACATTTTCTTTTATCAAGTGAGGGGAAAGGCAGCTCCCTCCCAGGGAAATGGAGGATTAAACGTGGGGGACCGCTCTGCCGGCACGGTGCCAGGCACAGGGGAGACGCTCTCCCCGTCTTGCCTCTCCAAGCCGGGTTCCCCCGGGACTTCTGCGTCCCCCTCTGGAAAAGGAGCGCCTGTAGACCAGCTGCCATCAACGTGACATCCTGCGATCAGAAAAAGCAGGGTTGGAGATGGTCACTGACCAGAGGGGCCGGTGGAGGCTGAGCGGGCGCCACTGTGTCACGGGGAGATGACAGGCTCCTGTCTCAGTCCCAGGCTGCTTGACCTGTATGCGTTCCTCTGAGGGACAGTCGGGGCCTTGAGCCGTCGGTGCTGTTCTCTCCCTGCAGGTCCTCTCATGGCCGCCACAGCTCCTGCCTCCTCAGGGCCGCAGCCCAGCTGAGGTCCCAGCTCCGGGCCCACCTCCTTCGGGCACCTCCAGCTCCCAGCCGAAGACCCTGTGCCTGGCGCTGGGTTGGGGGAGTCCTTCTGGGCCCCGTGGTGTTGAGTAAGTGCCCCCGCCTCGGCCTCGTGGCGCTGTGTGAGGCAGAAGAGGCCCCTCCCGCCCGCTCCAGACCGTATGCCGGGGAGGCCCGCTTTAACTGGAAGCTCTTCTGGCAGTTTCTGCGCCCCCACCTGCTGGTCCTGGGGGCAGCCGTCGTGGTGAGATGCCCCTGTCCTTTCCCCCACGTCAGGGACGGGGAAGGAGCCACTCAGGGGTTGGCAAGCTGTCTGGGCACAGCTTGTCTGCCTCACCAAGTCTCCGACTAGACCCCAGGAAGCAGCAAGGGCTGGCTGGCCGCGGGGACTGGAAGCCAGGGGGTACCAGGAGCTCCTCCGCAGAGTAGCTGGGTGTGCAGGGTACGGGGTCCCCAAGGGAGCCTGGGCTCTAACTCTGCCATCTCAGAAGCACAGAAGCAGCCAAAGCATGAGCAGCTGCGGGGGAGGCAGCGCCGAGGTCAGGACCAGGGATGGGGAAGAAGACGGCCCCTTCTAAAGTCTCCCCCACTCCCCAAGCTGGCACTGGGTGCGGCCCTCGTGAATGTGCAGATCCCCCTGCTTCTGGGCCAACTGGTGGAGATCGTGGCCAAGTACACGCGGGACCATGTGGGGAGCTTCCTGACCGAGTCCCGGCATCTCAGCACCCACCTGCTCATCCTCTATGGCGTTCAGGTACAGCCCGGGGGAGGGCCTGGGGGCACCCAGAGGAGCCACCCAGGCGTCCTGAGTGCCCCGGCCTCTCTCCCAGGGGCTGTTGACCTTCGGGTACCTGGTGCTGCTGTCGCGCGTCGGCGAGCGCATGGCCGTGGACCTGAGGAGGGCCCTCTTCAGCCGCCTGCTCCAGTACTGACGCCTACGGGGTGTGGCTCGGGGTGGCTGAAGGCCTAGAGGGGGGGGTGGCTCAGCCTGAGCTCTGTCTCTCTCTCCTCCTGACCTCTGGCACCCTTGACCTACCGTCAGACAAGACATTGCTTTCTTTGATGCTTTAAAGACTGGGCAGCTGGTGAGCCGGTTGACAACCGATGTGCAGGAGTTTAAATCATCTTTCAAACTCGTCATCTCCCAGGTCAGTCCCCCAGGCCCCCCTGTGTGCACACGCACGCACACCCACACACTCTGTCTAGGGCGGACACACCAGGCCAGCCCCATCTTGCCTTTCTATGGGGCCCTGAGCCTAGGCTCATACCAAGTGAGAAGCCTGCTGTCTGGTGAGGGTGTGGGTGAGGGAATGGGGAAGTTCACAGAAGGGAGGTGCCGTGGCATCGTCCAAGGTCAGAACAGGCTGTTTCTCTCCTGTTCTGAAATTCTACCTCCCTGGAAAACCTTCCCAAGGACTCAGACAAGAGCTTTCCTGGACCAGCTTGCCAAGAGCAAAATCACCCTGGCCTGCCTTACTCCCAGAGTGCCTGGCTTGCTGACAAGTGTTAAGGGGAATGGGTGAAGGCTTTCTACTCTATTGCTGATGTCCTGTCCTCACCCACCCACACTGTCACTGTGCCTGCTGGGTCACGCCGGACACTGGCCCGTGGCGGTCCCGGGTGACAACCCTACTCAATTCTTTCTGTTTGGTCCCTGGAGCCAAAAAGCAAAGCCAACTGGGATTTGTCTGGGGGAGGATGCTGTGGTCTGTAGACATTCTCACCTAGCCTTTTCATGCCTGCTGGTAGGGAAAGGGTTCCATTTTATGACTGGGTGGACTGCCGTTTGGCCTCCCAGGGCTCAGACCTATGGCCTTGGCCTTGCGCTGCCATAACCAGCAGACCCTTGTAAAGTCCCCCATCGAGGAGCTGTTGCCAAATGGCCTTCCTGCCTTCCTCCTCTCCCCAGGGGCTGCGAAGCTGCACTCAGGTGGCCGGCTGCCTGGTGTCCCTCTCCATGCTGTCCCCCCGCCTCACGCTGCTGCTGATGGTGGCCACACCCACCCTCATGGGAGTTGGCACCCTGATGGGCTCAGCTCTCCGAAAATTGTCCCGCCAGTGTCAGGAGCAGGTACCCGCATTCCTCCCCATCCCCCTCACCTGCCCCATTTCTCTCTGCCCTGCCATCCCTCCCGGGCTCCTACCTCGCTGTCTACTTCCTGGACTCCTTGCAGGTTGCCAGGGCAACGGGCATAGCAGATGAGGCCCTGGGCAATGTACGGACTGTGCGGGCTTTCGCCATGGAGCACCGGGAGGAGGAGTGAGTCCCAGACAGGGAAGGTCTTAAAGCAGGGAGGACTCCCCGAATGCACCCCACCAGCCCTGCACCCCAACCTGGCTGCTTCCTGACAGCCATGCTTGGCCTCTCTCCCCAGACGCTATGGAACGGAGCTGGAGGAGTCCCGCTGTAAGGCAGAGGAGCTAGGCCGAGGCATTGCCTTGTTCCAGGGGCTCTCCAACATCGCCTTCAACTGTGAGTGAGCAAGTCCCCCTGCCCCCGACCCCAGGGTGTGGGAGCACTGGATCATGGCTGGGGATGAGCGTGGAGGAGCAAAGGACGGTCCCAGCAAGGCAGGCAAGGGACAGCTCTCCGTGTGCTTGGTGTCCTTCAGACGTCTGTCCAGCTGCCCGAGCACCCCCCCCCACACACACACACTCATTTCCAAATGAAGAGACAAAGGCAAGACGCCATTGAAGTGACTCGGCGACATTTCAGTCAGTCGGAGGCACGGCAGGGACTAGACTTGGGCTCTGACACCTGGGCTGGGCTCTGTCCTGGGCTCCTAATCACTTCCGTGCTAACCACCTGGCCCTCTCCCCGTGCAGGCATGGTCCTGGGGACCCTGTTTATCGGGGGCTCCCTCGTGGCTGGGCAGCAGCTGACAGGGGGAGACCTCATGTCCTTCCTGGTGGCCTCCCAGACGGTGCAGAGGTGAGTGAGAGGTTGTTCCCCTCCTGAAGGAGCCTGCCGGGTCATGGGACGGGGTGGCAGCCTGCTCTGGGGACTGCTGCCTGGCCCCTGGCTGCCCAGTTTCCTCAGGGGAACAGGGGCTGAGAAGGGCACCCCCCCCCCCCGCCCACCGTGTCGTGCACCAACTGGATGTTCGGGAACGCGGCTATCCTTTTTGGCCACCTAAACAGCTCAGGAGTGCTCATGATAGCTTTTTTTAAAATGAGGAATTGTGGCAAAGTGCACGTAACGTAAAATGTACCCTCTTGACCCGTCTTCCGTGTAGACGTAGGTGGTGTTCTGCTCATGCCACACTCAGTCACCGGCCCTCCTTCGTCCTGCAGACCTGAAGGGCTGGGCCCGCTAACCACTAGGCCCCCCGGCAGCCTCTGGCTCTGTGCGCTGCCCACTTTGAGTCCCTCCCACAAGTGCGATCACACAGTGGTTGTCCCATGACGGGCCTGTTTCACTCAGCATAGCGTCTCCCCGGCGCGTCCGTGGCACAGCCCTCGGCAGGATTTCCTTCCTCCTCGAGGCTGAGTAGGATCCCGTGTGTGGATAGACTGTGTCTTTGCCTCGCTCTTTAAGAGCTCGCCTGGGGTCCTCTGCCTGGCCTTCCCAGGGCCGAGAAGCTCACCCCCTCTCCCGCCCTGCCCACCCTGACCTCGGTGTGTTCATGGCTCTGAGGTCTGCCTGCCCCGAGCTCTCGGCTCCCTTCACACAAGACCCCCAAGGCCTCCCCTTCCCTTTCTCTTCTGAGCTAAACACGAGCGGTTCCTGCTGCCGTTTCTCATCCCTTCGTCTCCCCCACATGCGGTGTACATAAAAGTACTGGAAGCATAACTAGATGTTACGATAAATAATTGAAGAGTGAATATGCTATAATAAATCACCGAAGGGTAAAGACCGGCATTACCGTCAGCCACGGCAAGGAAATACAGCATCGCCCCCGACAGCCCTCCGTGCCGGTCCCCGTGGCGCGTGATGCTCATGGCACGGTGGGCGGGCTGTGCGTCGTGTCTCACCGCCCGTTGCTGCCAGCGTCCCTCACCGTCAGCGTCCTCACTGCCCCAGGTAGAGGGGAGCCCGTCCCAGGAGCCCTACCCTTGGCCTCACTCATGTCCAGTGTTCCCTAGCGGGGCCCCGTTCACTTTCGCTGAAGTTCAGATCCCACACGGCCTCATCCCTCTTCCAGCCTGGGGACTAAGAGGCTCCTGACTGTTGCAGGGATGGGACGTGGCCCCGACCCCAGGCTGAGCCCTGGCCTCTTGCTCTGGTCCCGAGGACCCTGATGAGCCCCACTGGTTCTTTTCATACCATCATCACCACGTGGCCCTCCACGGGCATTGGGATGGGGGGCCTCCGCGGGCGGCGGTGGGAAAGTCTCTCTTCCCTGCATCTCCCAAGCCTGGCCCTCCTCCTTCAGACCCGCCTTCCCCTGGGCCCCCACGTCCCCCTATGGCCCGAGTTCAGACCTTTACCTTCCCTCCCCACTGCGCCGCCTCGCCAGTTAGCAGGGCTTTATCACAAACAGGAAAGCCTGGGGTCTGTCCACACCACCTCTCTCTCGGGCTGCTAGAGGGAGCTGCGCCCACAGCCACAGGCCTTAGGCCCGTCCTTCTGGGGGCCCGTCGCCACATGGACACGCTTCACCATCCACTTTAGAGGAATTAAGTCTTGGTATTAGGGAGGCTGGTGTAGTTCCTGCTGGGGTCCAGCAGGGGCGGGGAGGGGAGAGAGGCGCCTCAACCTGGAGACCCCACTCTGGGTGTTCTTTTTGTGGCACCGGGTCTCTGGAGGAAATGGGGGACATCCAGACGGACCCCAGTCAGGGTCAGGCCGCCTGGTCTGCATCCAGGCCTGGACCCTGCTGGGAACGGGCCGCCCACCCGGCAGGCCTCTTGGGAGAGCCAGTGCCTGCCGGGTGCGCCTTCTCGGAGAGCAAGGCCATCACACGCCGAGCCGTGGGCGTCTGGTTTCTGGTTGCTGCCGGGCGCCACGGCCAGGCCCTAATGGCTTCCAGATCTCTCATGCAGTTTGTTCTCCCTTCTCATCCGCGGACAGCCCACTGTCCTGGCTCTTCCCTGCCTGATGCCTCTGGGCGCACGTTGGCGAACGCCGCTAGCCCTGTGGGCCTGCCGAGCCGCTTTCTTGCGGGCTCCAACCCCTCCTCACCCCGGAGCTGGAAGAAGTGACTTTCCTCTTCACGAGAGTCGGTCTTTCCTCTTGGAGAAGGACCTGCGTGCATACTCACAGGCGCGCGCACTGTTGCGGGCTGGCCGGCCCAGTCAGGGGCTGGTGACCGAGAAGCGTGAGTCACCTTCCAGCGGCCGACGGCCCCACAAGCCAAAGGAGGCGACCTCTGTCTAGACAGACACGCTCGTGCCATGCCCCACGCAGGGCAAGCCCACACTAAGGAGTCTCTGTGGAAATTTGTTCCCCCGCACCCCACCCGTGGTCCAGTAGCTTTGGTTTTCTTTCTAGGAAAGGATTCCTTCCATTTTTCCACCTTCGTTAGCCCTTGCTCCCCGGGAGTCCCATCGTGCTAGATCTGCCCTTGCCCCGTGGCGACGGTACCATCCCTCGTGTTCCGGGCCCGGCCTTCACGCTGCGGGCAGCCTGCCCTCCGAGCCCCAGTCCTAAGGCCTGTGACAGCCGCCAGCCTCATCTGGCCGAGGAGGGAATAAGACGATAGTGTGGCTCCAAGGAGAAGCGACTTGCCGGCGAGCTGTCTAGTGTTGCAGGGTCCCGGGGCTGCTGCCGTCCCGGATTGCAGGAGCGTTCTCGGGGTTCGCCTTCAGGCTGCCTGTTCTCGCCTCCCCGCCAAGCGCAGCTGAGACCCATACCCTCCCCTTTTGTCAGCCTTCCTCTCTTCCTCACAGGTCCATGGCCAACCTCTCCATCCTGTTCGGCCAGGTGAGTGGCAGTCGGGGGGCGGGCCTCCAGGTGTGGACCCCAGACCTGGGCTGGAGTCATGGCAGCAAGGTCACCCGTGTGCTGCAGAAAGGCGGTGTCAGGCGGAGGGGCCACCCCAAGCCCCTACCCAGCCTGTGTGCGGGAGGCCCTTCCCTCAGACCCCAGCCCTCCCTCACCGCAGACTTTAATCCCCTCCCCAGGTGGTGCGGGGCCTCAGCGCGGGGGCCCGGGTCTTCGAGTACATGACTCTGAGTCCAGGCATCCCGCTGTCTGGGGGCTGCCGCGTCCCCCAAGAGCACCTGCACGGGGCCATCGCATTCCACGACGTCTCCTTCAGGTCAGCATTGGCGGTGGGGGCGGCAGCGTTCCCCCCTGGGATCGAGCCCCCCCTCGAGGTCCAGTGAGACTTGCGAGAAGACCAGGGTAGTATGGGGCCGGGAACCCAGTCTGACTGAGGCTCTCTCTCGGCTCCAGCTACCCCTGCCGCCCCGGCTTCCAGGTGCTACAGGACTTCACGCTCACCCTGCCCCCTGGCAAGATCGTGGCGCTTGTGGGCCAGTCCGGGGGAGGTGAGACGAACCCACCACCGTCCCCCGCTGTGATTTGTAGGGGGGAGGAGGGGGCCCCTTCACCCTCCCCAGGGGTCCCCTTTCCTGGCACAATGGCCGGGAACCATGCCACTTCTGTAACCGCACCATCTTCCCGACCCCAATTCCCCAGGAAAGACCACCGTGGCTTCCCTGCTTGAGCGCTTCTATGACCCCACAGCAGGCGTGGTGACGCTGGATGGACGGGACCTGCGTACCCTCGATCCCTCCTGGCTCCGGGGCCACGTCATCGGCTTCATCAGCCAGGTGAGGAGAGGAGAGACTTTCCTCCGCACAGGCTCACCTAGGACATGTGTCTTTAACCTCGCAGACCCTCTCCCCTGTTCTCTTCAGTGGGGCAGGAGTGGGAGGGCTCTGGCCTTCTTCACTGCTCCCCCAGCGGTCAGGGGATCTCAGGCTTCCCCGGGCCAGCCCCCCGCAGCCCTGCCCCCGTCCCCAGGACAGGCTCTCCACTTCTCAACTAAACCCATCCAAGCAGGTGGGGTGGGATGCTGTCTGAGGATTCCTAGGTTCTCTGATAAACCTGTGGTGTCCAGAAGGTCCAGAGACCCCCACCCCCCCAAGAGGCAAGGCCCCACGGCCCCACCTGAAGCCCTCAGCCCTACTCCTTTCCTTCTGTTTGAGGCGCTGCTGCCCAGCAAGGTTTGCCTTCTCCCTCTGAGAGGGTACAGAAGGCACCCTTACCTCCTTCCCCTGCAGAAGAAAGCCAGAATGCAGACCCCCGCCCCATCTCTCCAGAGAGGAGGGGCTTTGCTCTCCCAGCCACCTTCCCATCCCACTCCTCAGGGGCCCTGTGCCCTGCGGGGAGCTCAGCCTCTCCCTGCACTCATAGATCTTCTTATTTGACTCGTGACTTGGAACTCCCTCTACTCGCCCTCCAAGAGGGCAGTTCCGGTGTAGCCAAAATCGCCCTTCCCGATGCACCCCTCCGAGGTTCAGGGCAAAGTCAGAATATGTCGCGTGTGGCTCCCCACCCACAGGAGCCAGTCCTGTTTGGAACAACGATCATGGAAAACATCCGCTTTGGGAAGCCGGGGGCCACAGACGAAGAGGTGTACACAGCTGCCCAGGAGGCCAACGCCCACGAGTTCATCACCAGCTTCCCAGAGGGTTACAACACCATCGTCGGTGAGTCCCAGGGCAGTTTCCTCCTCGGGTGTGCGGGGCCCGCAGTGTGAGAATCCAGGGGCCAGGAGAGGCCTGGCATCAGGGAAGACTAGACCTGTGCAGGCGGACATGGTTCTGTGGTTCAACCACACACAGGCTGCAAAGACGGGGACCCCACGGGGAGTGCAGGTACGGGACCCAGCCAGGGACACAAGGGATCTGTGGCGCTGGGACCCTTCAGAGCTTCCCAGGGGCCTCCACGTCCTAAGACCTGACCAGAAGCACTGCGGTATTACCGCCTCGAAATTCCTTACGCTTCTGGCTCCCATGTCATTCCTGTTCCTTTAGTCCTTAATTTGAAAATGTTTCTGCCTAGTTACCCACAGAGATTGATGGGGCTGAACGGGTCTCCCTTCTGACGTAACCCAGAAAAGGGTGTAGATGGTCCTGGAACATTGAAATATCCCAGCCGCACACTAGAACATTCCCACGTGGCTTGCAGCTTTGTGCGTTCATCTCAGGGGGCCTTTTTTCAACCTTTGGGGCCAGGTGTTTCATCAGGAGTCTTGGCCCTGTCGTGGAATGTTCCGGCACACGTCAAGGTGTGGCATAGCCGGGGTTTTCAGCTTTCCTTGGAACCGAGGGCTCAGTCCAGCTGAGCGTCATACCTGCGCAGTGGCACCCCTTTCTGCCCCGTCTTTAGCCGTCGTCCGTGGGCTCTGGCTGATCCAGCCGTTTCTGCTCACTGCTCAGATCCCACGCCACCCCGAGGGGAGGAGCTGCCCCCACACCTGTCTGGAGCGGCTCCTTCCGTGTACCTCTGACCCAGCACACTCCCAGGCCCGTCTGTGACTCCAGTCCGCCCCCACTGCTCTCTGACCGCGGTCACCGTGGTGCTCTCTCTAGCTCCGGGCAGTCACCTCTGCTGTTACCTGTGGACATTGTAGACCCCAAGGGTAGTCTTCCAGAATGCCCTGTGGCAGGCCGTCACCCCACTCCAGGGCCCACATCCAGATCCTGGATGTCCCCCCAGCGGCGGAGACCTAGCAGGCCAGAATAGGGCAGGCCCGGCCCAGCTCGGAGACCTTGCGCTGGTGTGGGAGGGGCACGCGGTGACTCGGGGGTGCACTGAGTCCCACGCATGCGCAGCTCCCGCTCTCTGGTGTGAGTGCGTTCGTGCATTTGCACAGGGTTTTGGGGTCAGGATGCTGAGGTGTCAGAGGCGGGACGAGTGTGCACAGTGCCAGGGAGGGGTTGGTGTTGGTGGGGGCGGATGGGACGTTCCAGGTGGCCCCAGTGCCCCTTCATGAGGATCGCTTCAGGCCCCCGCCCTGCCCCTTCCCCCCCAGGTGAGCGGGGTGCAACCCTGTCTGGCGGCCAGAAGCAGCGCCTGGCCATCGCCCGCGCCCTCATCAAGCAGCCCACGGTGCTGATCCTGGATGAGGCGACCAGCGCGCTGGACTCGGAGTCCGAGCGGGTGGTGCAGGAGGCCCTGGACCGCGCCAGCGCCGGCCGCACGGTGCTCGTCATCGCCCACCGGCTCAGCACCGTGCGCGGGGCCCACCACATCGTCGTCATGGCCCACGGCCGGGTCTGCGAGGTCAGCGGGGGGCCGGGCAGGGGCGCGGTGGGCTGGGACAGCTTCTGCCGTGGACAGAGTAGAACACGTGGCTCAGCTGAGCCGTGGGACGGGGTGGCCTGGCCCAGGGGCCTGGGGCCGTATTCTGGAAGCAGTACGGTGTGTGGATTCGGGCGTTCCTGCCCTGATCTCTCAGGTCTCGCTTCCTCTGTCCCATGGGAATAGTCGAGCTACAACCTGGCTCCGGGGACCAAAGGGAAAGGACTCAGGGAAGTGTCGAGTGCTGAACGGAAGGGCCTAGGGGCTGAGGTCAGCAGAGGCAGCACCAGGGACCGTGACCAGGGGCCGGCCAGGAGCAGCTCTCCAGAGCCTGGCTCTGCAGCGAGGCCAGGAGGCTGCATGGGGCCTGGCCCCTAGCACCCAGCTGCTTGTTCAAGTACAAGCTGGAGTCTCTGGGCTCTGTGAGAGAGATGGAAGGATTCAGAGGCGCTTCCAAAGTCCGGCTAAATAAAGAGGAGGCGCTAACAAATACAGAATTGCCAGTGGCGGTCTGTAACCAGCTGTGCTTTGGGTTCATAGTGTCCCCAGAAGGGACACTGGCTTTGGAGACAGTGAGCCCAACGGCTGATAAGAAGCCAGCCCGCCTAGGGCTCTGAACGGGGCTGGGGTGATCACCTCCCCCTCCTTCCTCTCTCCAGGTGGGGACCCATGAAGAGCTCCTGACAAAAGGCGGGCTGTATGCTGAGCTCATCCGGAGACAGGCCCTGGATGCCCCAGCTCCTGACATGCCCAGAGGCCCCAGGAACTGCGACCCCAAGTCCTGAGGGCAGCTGTCTGAGGTCTGGTCACTGCTGAGCATTGCTGCCCAGGGCCAAGGCTTAGCTCCAGGAGCTGCCAGGGACCAAGCACCCAAGATGGCCAGTGTGCTGGGGTCCAGGCGGCTGCTCTCCCCTGCTCACGATGCGACCTGGGCCTAGCGCTGAAGTGGGGGAGGTCGGGACTGCTCCCATCCACTCCCCACTCCTGCTGCTGGGCTGCCTCCCTCCTGCCGGAGCCGTAAATCACAGAGGAGGAGGCAGAGTCCCCAGGCCCCTGCTCTGTTCCCTCCCTCTGCCCAGACCCTCCCGTCTCCTCTCAGAAAACCTGCCAAGTCTCCCCTCTACCTCACAGCCTAAAGCTGTCCAGGCCCAGCTGCAGGGGATCTTTCTAAATCAGGCTCAGGGAGTGGGAATGGGGGTTCACACTACGGTGGCCCACACCCATGCTAGGACCTCACCTTCCTGGACCCTGCCTCTCCACTCTCCTCTGTCCCCACTGCCTCTCTGAGCCGTGGGAGAAGGAGCCCACGCCTTGGACCAGCCCCTCAAACCCACATTCCCCATTGTGAGAACAACGTCCTTCCTTCCTACTCCATTAGGATGGTCCTTTTTCTAGATTTCATCCCCACCCCCCACACCCCCATCCAATAGAACAGGTGGGTTGGGACACCGGCCCCCAGCCCTTGGGAAAGGGGTAGGAGGGCAGGGCATGGCATGGTCTGTTCCACAAGGAGCCGGAAGCTTACAGGCTGTCTTCCCACGGCCCCGGCTCCACGCACCTGACTGTCGCCCGCGAGATTGCGGACAGCCCCTCTTCATGAGGACACCCTGCTCTGACGGACACAGAGGAGGAGCCAGCATGTACAGAGCTGACAGCCACCAAACTGCGAGGGGCGAGTTACAACTTAGCCCCCAGACCGATGAAACACAAAATCGGGTGATTTATCCCGTGGCTCTATCCAAAGACAACGCCAAGTTTCCGTGGCAGCCTCGATACGCGGGACAAGCAGTCAGCTGCAACTGGAGGCCGTCAGGGAGGAATACTGGTGGCTCAGGTGTGCGGAGCGGGGGCCCAGAGTCCCTGCAGCCTCTTCCGGGTGTGGTTTTGGACCAGATGCTACTCTGGGGACAATGCGCCTGAAATGTCCCAGGGCCACAGCTAAACCCTGGTGCTGTCCTGCTTCCTTAGCAGCAGACTGTGGGCTCTGCGTGGCTTTGCCACCAAACACCTCCCTAGTAAGTGCAGCCCACAGCCAGCCTCAGCCCCGTAGCCAAGCCCGCACGGGCCTGCCTCACCCCTCCTTCGAGGGAGAGGCAGCAGAGGCGATCTCCTGCTCCACCAGCTCCAGCCTCCGCCGCCGGAGAAAATTGCAGGTCTCTCCTGACCTCTTCAGAAGGCCTGTCCAAAGCCTGCACCCGCCCCCCCCCCCGCCCCGCTAAGGAAATAGTGCGATCTGTGGGAGCCTCAGCCTCGCCCCTCACCTCCTGCCACTGTCCGCCGTGGGTCATGTGCCTGCTGTACTTCATCCTAAGAGTTTAAGAGTCTAAATGGGGTCATCTGGGTGGCGCAGTCGATTGCGCGTCTGATTCTTGGCTTCGCCTCAGGTCGTGATCTCGGGGTCGTGGGATCGAGCCCCATGCTGGGCTCCACGGTCAGCGCAGGCAGCGTCTGCTTGAGATTCTCCCTCTGCCTCTGCCCCCCCACTCGTGCGTGCGCACGTGCATGACCTCTCTCTCTCAAATCCTTTAAAAGATAATAAACGGGATACTCTGTAATAAAATACTTCAGACTCCCAATGCTACGGCCTCAGAAGCTGGTCACATCCGTCCAGTAAACTGAGCTACTTCCTCCTTCCAAGGTCACGCGCTCATGAAGCACCTATGGCGTGTGCTGGCCCGCGACGGGAGGAGGGTGGCCCTGCCCCCGCGGAGCTGCGGGCTTGTCAGAGGACAGACGGGGGTGATAGCAGCACGGTGTGATCGTGGTTAGTTGGCGACTAACCCCCCTCCCGGCCAGGAGCCCGCCAGTGTGAACCTGGCCACCTCACGCATTTTGTGCCACAAGATGGAGACCAAATGCAGGGCCGGACGCTGGTGATGACCAGCCCCAGCTGCGTTCCACGTGGGAGGGCTGGGCTGACCCCCATGGCCCTCAGCCCCCTGCTGCAGGCCAGTCGGTCCTAACCTTGCAGATGGCCACTCCACGTTTCTGGAGGCGTCTGCTCCAGCTGCTGGGAGTCCAACCCTCACCCAGCCCATCATGCCCCCCGGACCATCTGCAGCGTCTTCAATCAGACGCCGCACTCTGCTCTCCCAAGGCCAGCATTACCATGTCATCTAGGCCCAAGGCACCCCAGCTGAATCAAGGACAGAATATCTCTTCCTCTAGGAAAGCTCCCCCGCCCCGCCAACCCTGGCAAGGGCACCTCACTGGCTCAGCGGGTAGAGTGTGTAACTCTTGATCTCAGAGTTGTGAGTTCAAGTCCCACACTGGGCATGGAGCCTACTTCAAAAAAAAGAGAGAGAGAGAGAGAAAGACAAAGAAAAAGAACAGCAGCCCCCTGCAAAACACTGCCTGCTCTGTTGCCGACAGGAGTGCGAAAGTCCCGCAGTGGGGAACCTTGCGGTATCTACCAAACCACCCATACCCCTGCCTCTTGACCCAGTGGTTCTATTTCTGGGAATTTCCGTCTGTGCAATGGTATTGAGAGCACCATTGTTTGCAATGGAAGACTGGAAACCCCCGTATTCATCCTAGGGATGGGACTGGAAGAACACTGGTACATGCATATAATGGAATCAAACAGCCATTTTTTAAAAAGGGGAAGTTTTCCAGGTACTAGATACCGCATGGTATGCAGAATATGTTTTTAAGTGAAAAAACGTGAAATGATAACGCACCCGTGTTCCCTAGAGGGAGGCAGGTAAGCATCCATGTTCGGCCTGGGATGGGGCAGGTGAGCCCACAGCCACGTTGGCAGAGCCCAGCCTCTCAGCCAGGAGAGCCTCAGCATGGAGAGGTGAGAATAGGGTCCCTGGAGACAGACCACCCCTGGGCATGGGATGTGCAGAGTCTGGCCATCCAGTGTGGCCTGCTCTGGGCTCAAAAAGAGGAGCCTGCCAACGCCAAACTTCCCACCGCTTTCCAGCTTGGTGAAGAGCCAGCTCCGCTCTCTGTAAAGGAGCAGATTATTTCGAGTGAGGTTAGTGGGAAGGGAGGAGAAGCAAAAGGAAGGAGGGACTGGGCCCAGGGTCAGCAACCGACCCTCAACCCAACCATAAGGGCTGCAGCTGGGAGTCTGAAGGGCCATTAAGGCACCCCCAGCCCCAACTTCTCTCCAGGATCCCTTCAAGCCTTACCCAGGATTGCTGCGGTTTTCTGCTGGCGCCTCTGGTCTCCACAGCTGCACCCCCCCCCCCAACTCACTGCACTAATGGCTCAGCCTGGGCCCCCGGGGACCTTCCCTGCCCCCCAGACTGCTCCGCGGCCCCCGGCCCCCACACTGCTGTAACCCAATCCTCTGCGGCAGCTCCGGCTCAGCAGAGCAGTCTCCAGCACAGCGGCCGCTGCTTTCCACACCAGCTGCGCCCTACCTGGTCTCTCCCGCCGAGCCCCAGGAGCCCCAGTCCGGCGCTGAGCCTAGCGGAACCCCAGCTTGCTCCTGGAGACCGTCGAGCCAAACCTGCCGCACCAGGGCCTCCCCACCTCTCGGTCTGGGCTCCTCTCCCCCTCCCTGTCCTCCCCTCACCTCACCCGCAGTGACCCCCACCTGGCCGCCCGAAACCTCTCAGCACCTCCTGGTCCTCAGACTGACCCTCTTTCCTCCTTCCAAGCCCCTGCAGCCTGGTCACCACTTCCCAGCCCTCTCTGTCCCTCGCCCGGGGGCTCGGCCATGAAGCCCCATCCGGGGACAGAGGAGGCTCGGCGGCCGGCCTCGGACATCCGCGTGTTCGCCAGCAGCTGCACCCTGCACGGGCTGGGCCACATCTTTGGCCCCGGGGGCCTGACGCCTCGCCGAGGGCTGTGGGCCACCGCCGTGCTCCTGTCGCTGGCCGCCTTCCTCTACCAAGTGGCTGAGAGGGTGCGCTACTACGGGGAGTTCCACCACGAGACAGCCCTGGACGAGCGTGAAAGTCACCGGCTCACCTTCCCCGCCGTCACCCTGTGCAACATCAACCCGCTGCGCCGCTCACGCCTCACGCCCAACGACCTGCACTGGGCCGGGCCCGCACTGCTGGGTGTGGAGCCCGCTGACCATGCCGCCTTCCTGCGCGCCCTGGGCCAGCCCCCCGCACCACCCGGCTTCATGCCCAGTTCCACCTTCGACACGGCTCGACTATACGCCAGGGCCGGGCATAGCCTGGAGGACATGCTGCTGGACTGCCGCTACCGAGGCTGGCCGTGCGGGCCTGAGAACTTCACCGTGGTGAGCTGGTCACGAGCCCGGCACTACCAGGCACCAGACTAGCCCCTGTCCATTCGAGACCCGGCATCCCCAGTCTTGCGAGCCCAGGCTCCTCCAACCCCAGGGGACCTTAACCCCCGTGCCAGGGATCCTTCCCTTCCCAGCCAGGCTGCAGCTCCCCATCCCACCAGGGCCTTTCTGTTCAGCCCAGGAGACTATGTTCCTTGGGGTCCCCTCCCTGTCACTCAGCTGGACCGCAGTGTGCAAGGTCATGCCTCCCAGCACAGGGCACTCACCCAGGCTGGCTCTGGGCCCAAGCTCTGGTCCGAGGAGACCCTGTTCCTGGGGGTTGGGGGGACTCTAGTGGGACTGCTCTAGGGCAGAAGAGCCAGCCGGGGAGTCAGCTTGTTTTCCCTCTACCTTTTCAGGGTTCTGCTAGTTCTGGAGGGCAACCGAGACCCGCTTCCTTTCTTGCCGTTCTCCAAAGAAACACTTGTCCCATAGGCTGTGCCCTGGGCTGGGGAGTGGGAGGTCGGGGAAGGGGAGGAGGGGCTGGAGTGATGGGAGCCCATGAGCGTCCCACTCTATGTGCCAGTATGAGGGACGGACTGGGGTGTTGATATGCGGATTCAGTGGTCAAAGAGACCAAATGGAGGGCAGGGAGAGGAGAGGTCTCGTCATTCTCATGTTTGCCAGGGGAAAGGGCTGGCCGGGCTCCTTGTACGCTGGTGAGGTCTGTCCCGTGTCTGCTCACCCACAGATTTTCACCCGGATGGGTCAGTGCTACACCTTTAATTCCGGCGCCGACGGGGCAGAGCTTCTCACCACTCCCAAGGGCGGCATGGGCAACGGGCTGGAGATCATGTTGGATGTGCAACAGGATGAGTATCTGCCCGTGTGGAGGGACATGGGTATGGGGCCCACGGGTCAGGCTGGAAGGGTGGCGCAGTTGGGGCACGAAAGGCTCTGGGGGGGAGAGGAGGCACTAGGAAGGGCCCCAGAGCACATTCTTTCCCGTGGAAAGGGGGCAGGATTGGTGGGTCACAGTCCTGGGGAGGGAGGGCTGCAGCAGGGGGTGTCCTGAGACACAGGCCTCAGGGTCCCCTTTGCCCTGCAGAGGAGACCCCGTTTGAGGTGGGGATCCGAGTGCAGATTCACAGCCAGGAGGAGCCGCCCACCATCGACCAGCTGGGCTTCGGGGCAGCCCCTGGCTACCAGACCTTTGTGTCCTGCCAGCAGCAGCAAGTATCCCCACCCCCACCCTGCCAAGGCCCCCAACCCCCTCCTCCGCCCACAGCACCTCACAGGGCCGGGGGTTCCCCACCCCTCTGTGCGCCAGCACGGTGACCCCCACATGGTACCTGGTGCTTCCTTAACCAACCAACTACAGCTGAGCTTCCTGCCACCACCGTGGGGAGACTGCAGCTCCGCATCTCTGGACCCCGACTTTGAGCTGGAACCTTCGGGTCCCCTGGGTCCCCCCAGCCCCAGCCCAGGCCCCCACTCTCCCTATAGTCTAATGGGGTGTCGTCTAGCCTGTGAGACTCGCTATGTGGCTCGGAAGTGCGGCTGCCGGATGATGCATATGCCTGGTAAGGGGCTGGTGGGGGCGGAGGAGGGGGTTCCGGGTCGGGTCGGGGCAAAGGGGCCTGGGGGGGCAGTTCCTGAAGCTGTCTCCTCCCCCGTCTCCCCCCCCCCCCCCCTCCCAAGGCGGCGCGCCAGTGTGCAGCCCCCAGCAGTACAAGGACTGCGCCAACCCCGCGCTCGGTAAGGCGCGAACTTCTCCGTCAGCCCCGCCCCTGCTCCGCTCCGCCCGCGACCCGGACCCCGCCGGGCGGGTGGCCCTGACCCAGGCGACTGTGGCCCCTAGACGCCATGCTGCGGAAGGACGCGTGCACCTGCCCCAACCCGTGCGCCAGCACGCGCTACGCCAAGGAGCTCTCCATGGTGCGGATCCCGAGCCGCGCCTCCGCCCGCTTCCTGGCCCGGAAACACAACCGCAGCGAGGCCTACATCGCGTGAGCCGGCCCGGCGGGGGGGGCGGAGCGGGCCCCCACCCTGCGGGCGAGCCTTCGTGCGCACACCCGGGTGGCACACCAGTGTGCACGTCACCACCGGGCTCCTGGGCCTCCGGGCCAGCTGTTTAAGCTGCTGACACCGTCTCTCCTGCAAACGGGGTCCACGACGCCGGTCCCAGGGCTCTGAAAGGAGTCCCAGACGGGAAGCAGCAGGTCGCGCACCCGTTTCCTCCCAGCAGCCGGCACCAGCGGGTGTCCAGCGAGCTTTCCTGCCCTCTTTTCCTCCAGAGAGAACGTGCTGGTGCTGGACATCTTCTTCGAGGCCCTCAACTACGAGACGGTGGAGCAGAAGAAGGCCTACGAAGTGTCAGAACTGCTTGGTGTGTGTGCGCGCCGGGGCCGCACAGGGCACCCAGGAGTCTGGGGGGGTGTGGGCACGGCAGGTGGCTGTGAGCTGATGGGTAACCTGGGCTCCACAGGTGACATTGGGGGCCAGATGGGGCTGTTCATCGGAGCCAGCCTGCTCACCATCCTCGAGATCCTGGACTACCTCTGTGAGGTGGGCCTGAGCCCCAGCTGGGGGAGGGGAAAGGAATCTGGCCACAGGACCTGGAGCGAGGTGCGCACTCGCCACTCCCCCCACTGCTTGCCCCCAGGTGTTCCGGGACAGGGTCCTGGGATGCTTCTGGAACCGAAAGCACTCTCAAAGGCATTCTAGCACCAATCTGGTAACAACCCCTTCTTCTTTGTCATCTCCAACATGGGCGCTCAGCCCTTCCCCTGGAAGCCTAGAGCATCATCCCCACCCAGCTGAGGAAAGAATGGTGGGGGAGGAGCGTGCAGTGACCTCGGCAGGTCCTGGGAGGGAGGACTCCTCCCCACCTCTGACCCTTTCCCTCCTCCCACAGCTTCAGGAAGGGCTGGGCAGCCACCGAACCCAAGGTCCCCACCTCAGCCTGGGCCCCAGGTAACAAGAAATGGCCCCCTATTTCAAGGGAGGAGGGGCAGGTCCCATCTAGAGGATGCCATTCAGGTTCAGGAGGGCAAGGCGGTGGGTACAAGGCGTCCTGTCCCAGCGCTGTGGTCTGGGTCCCACCAGGCCTCCCACCCCTCCCTGTGCTGTCACCAAGACTCTGTCTGCCTCCCACCGCACCTGCTACCTCGTCACACGGCTCTAGACCTGACGTCAGCGTCTTCAGGGCTGCACCCTCACATCCAGGCCGTGCCCTGCCTGCTCATGTCTCTGCCGTCTTCACCCCAAATAAAGTTCTAGTGCATCAGCCTCGGCTGGTTCTCTTACAGGCAGGTTAGTCAGGCCAATGTTAGGCCCAAGAAGACCTCTGCCAGCCAGCAGCCAGTGGGCAGTGTCTGAGACGTAGGTGAGTGGCAGTCCGCCACCGCAAATCTCTCTGGGAGAAGGGTGATAAGACGGCACCCGTCGTTTGCGGCTCTGTGTGAGTGGGCTCATCGGAATGACATCTGAGACAGTGGAGCCCAAAGCCAGGTGTCAAGGCAGAGAGGAGTCAGGGAGAGGGCAGTTGTGTTGGAGAACGGCCGGAAGAAGGCTCTGCCGCAGAGGCTGGTGAGAAGTAGGGGGAGCAGGCAGGGAGCAGACAGGAGGAACTACCTACTTCCAGGAACACAAGCTGCTGTCCTGCTGGGAAGATCAGGCCCCTTTTCTCGTATCTGGGAGCAAGGGCCAGCACACCACCCGTCTCCATGGGAACAGCTGTCCCCCCTAACCCTAACCCTCCCTTCCCACTTCCGCCAGTGAGAAGGCACCTCACTACTGCCCACGGCCCCTGCTCTTTCTCTATATCCCAAATATGGGAAACTGGGGGCTGGGGAAGGGGTTTCCTAATCTCACCACATCTCTGGATCTCTGCTGTCCCAGCCCACAGCCCTGGGGATCGGCGATGAAAAAGGGAGGGCTGGGGGATGTACAGGTGGGATAGGGAGAACCATGAGGAAAAGGCCCGGTCCTCTTTTGCCCATTCTGGTGGGAACCCATCCTTGCTCTGACGCTGGCTGCCTAGCCCCTCAGGACGGGCGCTTCTGGGCAGAGGGAGAAAGGGCGGTAGGTATCAGCTGCTGCCCCTGAGCCCAGCCATCGCGGTGAGGGCCAGAACCGCCAGCGGCCGGTCTCAGGACACTTCGGGTAGTGGCGTTAGGACTGGACAGCCGGGCTGGGTCAGAGCTGGAAGCAGGGCTGTAGAGGGCCGGGCGCTAAGGCAGAGCAGAGACCCCGGCCCCGGCCCCGCCCCCACTCCAAGCCACTCTACCACCACATCAGCCAGACTGTGGGAAAGGAGCCAATTTATGAAATTAAATAAAGTCCACGGAGGGAGTGACGAACACGGGCCAGAGCACTGCCGCCCCGGCCAGGCCCAGCACAGCTGGAGCTCAGCACATCGTGCCTCCCCTGCTTTTCCTCCCCTCCCGGGAGGGGGCTGCAACTGGCCAGGCCCCAGCCTGGCCAAGGTCCTGGCACCTACGGGGGGCAGAAGTCGGAGAAGTAGGGGTGCTGCAGGGCCTCTTCTGCCGAGATGCGCTGGACGGGGTTACACTTCAGGAGGTTCTGAAGGCGCGGAAGAAAGGCGCGGTGGGGTCGGGCTGGGTCAACCGCCTGTAGCCCCCTCCCCCCCAACCCTCCCTCCCCACCCTCCACCCTTGCCCTCGGTCACCTGTAGCAGATCCCTCCCCGTGGCATTGAGCTTGGGCACGACATTCACCAGGGACGTTGTGGCCGGGTACATCGGGTAGGGCTGAGGAGGGGGGGCAGGGAGAGTCAGACCAGAGGTACGGGGGCTTGGAGCTGCCGCAGCTGGGGAGTAAAGAGGTGCCCCTCCCCCATCTCCCGTCCTACCTTGTAGTCTGGCAGCTTGGTCATGGCAGGCCACTGCTCCTCGGTTGGTGTCCCCAGAAGCGTGTCCATGGGGTCAAGGGTCACTCAGGTGGAAAGGGGCAGGTGAGGGGCTCTTCCCCTCCTGGCGGGGGGGGGTGCTCCCTCACATGCCCATCCCCAGTCCCCTCACTTTATCCCACGGCGCAGGACAGACGTGGGGCCCAGCACACTCATGGTGTTCCTGGCGCGCCAGGCACTTTGCACATGTTCATACTCTGACCTCAACCCTGACGTCTGCTCCTGATGAGCCGGTCACCCCCTCCTCTGCCCACAAACAATCCTGTGGCTGCTTTGGGGTCCTTTGTCCCAAGGATTCACTTCTCAGCTGGAGGAGCATGCTCGTGGCTTCAATCGGCCCCGAGAACATCGGGGTGTCCGCCGCCCTCTGCCCTCCATCCCCTCGCCCAGAGCCATGCCCTCTCCTGGCCCAGCCCATCGCCGCCCTCACTCCCTGCACTCTGGAGCTCCAGCAGCTCCTGACTCCTTTTTTTTTTTTTTTTAAATAAACTCTAGGCCCAACGTGGGGCTCAAAGCCATGACCCCTGAGATCAAGAGTTACATCCTTTACCGATGGAGCTGACGAGGTGCCTCCCCCCCACTCTTCTTCAGAGAGCTCGAGGGGAAGGGAAAAGTCAAAGGATATCGGAAGATTCTCTTCAACTGGTCATCTACGTCATTGCCAGGGAAAAGCGGCCGCCCCGCATTGGCCAGCTCTGGGAGAGGAGCAGGTGTGAGAGGAGGGTACCCGCGAAGGAGCCCTCTTTCCCGTGGTGCCCTCTGTGCCTTCCAGCCCCATCCCCAAGGGCCTCACTCCCTTCCCCAGAGGAGACACTCCGGACCCTATCTGTCCACGTGACTGGGAGAGGAAGCGGCTCTGCAGACCCCCAGCGTGTCACCTGCGAAAATGCAGCCGGCTGACCACATGTCGATGGATGTGGAGTACAGCTTGGCCCCAAAGAGGACATCCGGTGGGCGGTACCACAGCGTGACCACCTGGAGGAGACCCCACCCATAGCGACTCCTGCTGAGAGGGCTGGGGAGGCGGGGCTCAGCGAGGGGCAGGGGGTGGGGCGGAATACTGTTTTGGGTCCTGGAGAAGGGGATGAAGGTGCTCTGCTGGGAGGGGATCCCCTCCCCCCCACCCCACATCCCACGCCCCACATCCCCAGCTCACCTCGGCTGAGTAACAGCGGACAGGGATCCCGAAGGCTCGAGCCAAGCCAAAATCAGCCAATTTCAGCTCCCCATTCTGGGGGCGGATGGGAAGGGACACAGAGAGGGGTTTGCAACAGTCCCAGGGCAGGCCCCCTGCCTCCGCCTCCCGGCACGGCTCCCCTCATCACTTGTGACTTGAGCCTGCCCCATCTCCCATCTTCTCCCCAGGAGGTACCCTGTTTATGAGCAGGTTCTGGGGCTTCAGGTCCCTGTGCAGCACGTTGCGACTGTGACAGAATCCCAGGCCTTTCAGCAGCTGGAAGAGGAATGACTGTGCGGGGAGGGAGGAGGAGAGGAGGGCATCACACCTTCTGGATAGGAAGCTGCCCTCCCCCCTCGATGGGCCATGCTCCCTTCTTCACCCTCTGCTTTGCCTCAAAACCCCACACATCTTTCAGCGATGATGGAGGACCTGCTTTGTACTGGGCTAGGTATTAATAAGTGCACAGGGCACAGGGGCCCTGATCCGAATCTTTCTGGAACTTACAGCCTAGTGGGCCTTCCTAAATTCCCACACTGATCTCTCCCCTACATGGCCTCAGGTAAGCACACACACCGGAGCCATCCGTATATATATTATGCTCTATTATTAATGAGCACTACTTCCCCTGGAACCTGAGACAAGGCACTTGGTCCTGGGCCTAGAACAGTGCCTGGCACAGAGCAAAGAATCCAATAGGTATTTGCTGAATGAATGAATGAATCTCTTTGAATCTCATCTGCTCATCTCTCAAGTGCAAATCCCGTCACTGATAGCAGAGTGTTACTGTCAGATCAAAGAGACCACGTGAAGATGCTTGCAAAGAGGGAGGCTCCTGGAGGACAGAAATAGGGCTTGCTTATTCCCTGACACTCCAGCCTATCCCCCCGCTCAGGGCCTGAACTTGGTGCTCAGAGTGTGTAGACTGAAGTCAGACTCCTACCCCACCTCCCTGAGTCTCCCAGACACCAGCCCCTCACCTTCACGATTTCAGGATCCAGGTCACCATTACAGCTGTCGAAATACTTCTTAAGGTCCTAGAAGGGGGTGGGGGTGGGGAACGGGACAGAGTTTAACCTCAGTCTGAGCCCCTGTACCCTCCCAAGGCTACAGTCCCCCGAGTCCCCCTTTCACCTGGTCACAGAACTCAAAAACCAAAGTCAGCTTCTTGTCGCTATGCAAGACGTCATGAAGCCTAGGGAGGAGGAAGGACTCAGCCAGGCAGGTCTGCAAATGTCAGCCTCAAGTCCCTATTTCAGCCCAACCCTGATCCCAGTCTCAGCCCAGCCCCTCTCTGAAGCCCCCCTCCTCCGAGTGACCACACAGGCAGGGAGGACCCTGCCCAGCTACATACCTGACGATGTTCTTGTGCTTCAGCTCTTTGAGTAGGCAGATTTCCCGAAGGGCTGAACTCGGCACTCCCTACACATGGGAGGGGGCCGGGCGGGCAACAGTCACATCCCACCCAGCCTGGGCCCTCAACCCCCTCCCGGGCCCTGAGGTTCCAGTCCTACCTCATCATCGTCGTCCAGCCTCACCCGCTTCAGAGCCACGATCTCATGGGTCTCCCGGTTTTTGGCCTTGAATACTGTTCCATAGGTCCCTAGGGGAAGAAGGTTGGGGGGGGGGGGAGGTGAGGATGAAGATGGGACAAGAGTCGCAGGAAGTCCCTGTCGGGGGAACAGGCAGTGTGGGAGTGTGTTATCTGTGAAGCCTGGAGGACTAAAGACAGAGATTCAGCGTGAAGGCTCAGCATGGAGGAGCTCTGCGAGGGAGGGTGGGGGCAGAGAAGGTGCCTGCAGACGGCTCAAGGGTGTCTGGAGCAGGGAGAGGCTGCAGCTGCCGGCGTAGGGAAGTCTGTAATAAAGGCGGTGCTTCCGGGGGTTCTGGAAATAGCGAGCAGGCCTGGGAGAAAAGTGAGGGCAGGCAGAAATGAGGTCGGAGGTCTGCATGGACCACTGAGGCTGGGGCGTAGGGTGGTGGTGGATGAAAGCTCTGCCAGCGGTGCTGAGGCTCGGGGCAGGAGATGCAGGAAGTGCTAAGGTCGGCAGGTAGGTCTCAGGAAGTGCTAAGGTTGGGAAGGGGCGTCTGCGGGAAATGCTAAAGGGAAGGAGAGGTGTCTGCAAGGAGTGTTGAGCTCGCGGCCAAGGCTGCAGCCAGTGCCGAGGTCGGAGCCTGTGGGTATTGCTGACGGTAGAGGAGCCGGCGCTGCAAGGAACGCCGAAGGGTCTGCAGAGGAAGATCTGGCAGGAACATCTCGTAGTCCCATTACCTTCCCCAATCTTCTCGAGCTTCTCGTATTTCTGCATCGCGGCAGCCGCGGGGACCCCTACGGGCCCTGGGTTCTAAGACTCCAGCCCCGGCGTTGCAGAGGAGGCGGCACCCCAGCCTCCGGGCCTGCCCCGCCCTCCTGACTGCGCATGAGCTTCTGGGGCATGTAGTACCAAGGAGAGCCCGGTTTCCCAACAATATGCGGGGCATTAGGCACAGGAAGACTACAACTCCCAGCAGGCTGCGCGGAGGTTTTCCTGCAGCACTCGCCTCCCAGGACTCCGGTTCGACCGCAGAGGAAAACCTTGGACTTCAAGTCCCAGGAAGCATCGCGTGTCCGCTTTCCGGGCCTCACCGCGGTGATGCCGTGGCTCCCAGTGTGCTCTGCTCTTGTTATTCCTTTCTGTGATCACAACCTTCTTTTGCAAAGGGCCTCTCTGGGGCTACACATTCCAGAACGGGTGGGGGTGGGGCGCCCTCTGGGGTTTGGGGTTTGGCAGTCTGCATCCCCGGCCCGGATGGGTGCTCTCTGACCCGGCTGATGGCGTTGGGGTTCCAACGACCTCCTGACAACAGCAGTACGGATTCCCACCTCTCCTCAGGCCATCTGGAGACCTCAGCGTTGATTGGGGAATGGCTCCGAGCCATGCCTTGATAACGACTTCGCAGGGACCAGCTGAACACAGAGCTGGGAAGAGAGGCAGGTGTGCCCCTGGATTTAACGTACACCAGAGACCCCTGTCTGCCCTTTGGGCCCCGTTTGTCGTCCCGGAGCCCACCCGACTGCAGCTGCTCGCAACACTGTGACGTCCCGAGGCAAGCTGGCTGGAACGCTGGGCGTCCCTCCGTACCAGCCTGGAGAACCCGGGCCCACCGGAGTCAGCCAGGGTGTGGCCGAGGGCTGGCAGGTTGACTACCGCCCTCAACACAACAGCAGTACAGACAGATGCTACACTCGGAGCAGCCTTGACCTCATCCCTTAAGGAGTTGATTATAGATTTTCTTGCGCTCCTCTCTAATTGTCTCATGATTGCATTCTTGAGGGTTGTGAACTGGACAAAAACAGCCCCAAACAGCACTCCTCAGCACCAGAACCATAGTTGGTGATAAACATTTGTCAATTAACTTGTTTATCTCAGAACGTTCTCTGCATACACAATGCTGTGCTTCACCTAGTGGCATATTTAAAAAAAAGTATACTCTTTATCTGGAAGAATTTATAATTTAGTTGAGAAAACCAGAAGTACAGAAATCTTCAGCGGCAGGTGATGATTATAACAGAGGTCGAGGAGGGAGGCAGCCGCAGGGAATCACTGAGGCAGAAGTTCCCCGGTTCGGAAAGTCTAGGTCAGCTCAGGGTAATGGGAATCCAACCTCCAGGAGCCATCGACCCTATCGCTACCGCCCTCCCAACCCCCAAGCAAAGACAGGGCCTATCCTGGAGGCACTGAGGATTACTGGGGAGTGGGGGGGTAGGGGAAGAATCTTGACCCCGATGCATCCGTATTTCAAGTTCCTCCGCCCGGAATTTCCCGATCATCCTTGTGTCCCCGTTTTCCTGTCTGGGATAGCCAGCGTGAGGCGGGTTCCTTTCCGCCCAGAAGTGCTTAATGCGGCCAAGAGACGGCGTCCCCGGGGTGCCCGAGTCCCATGCGGGGAAGCCCGGGCGGCTGCCTCACGGGACCGAGCGGGACAGACGGCTGGCGGCTGGAGCGCCGGGTTCCCGGTGCCGGGCGGTGCCTGGAAGCGCGCCTCCGTCCACGGGTCTCAGCCCCCACTCCCCGCCTTCCCACCCGCTGCGGCGGGGCCGCGCACGGTGCGCCGGGGGGCGCGCACGCAGGGGGCTGGCCTGGCCGCGGCGCGGGGGAAAGTTGAGTTGGGAGAAGTTGGGAGCGGCGGGGGTGCGCCCCGAGGTGGGCACTAGGGAGTCGTCGGGAGCGCGCGAGGGCGCCGAACAAGGGGGAGAGACCCCGAGACCTCCGGGACACGAAGTCCAGAGCAAGCGGGTAAGCCGAGAGGTGGCAGCGGAGGAGGGCCAGGGCGGCGGAGGGAGGAAGGGAGGGGGAAGGAAAGGGGGGAACTCGGGACTCGGAGCAGGGAGGGAGTGGAAGTGGAGGAAGGGGCGGAGACTGGGGCGCGGGGAAGCGAGGTCTTGGGGAGAAGGATGCGGAGGCGCGCGGACTGCTGGTTCGGAGCGGGATCCGGGGTCCGCTTATTAGAGTTACCTAAAGTGAGGGTGCCGCGCCCCCTGCCACCAGGAGGGGGTAGTCTCGGAGGCGCCGCCGGCCTTCCCAACTCCTGGGCGGGCTCCAGACGACACCCCTCCCCTACGACCCTCTATTCTTTTCTTAAGGCCGGTCCAGGGTGCCTAGGCTGGGGGTGCCCCTGGGCCGCTGCCCCGGACCTCCGTGTTGAGAGGTGGAGCAGGGAAGGAAGGGGGTGGCGGGTCAGGTCAGGACAAGGGGTCAGGCAGAAGAGGGAGCGACTGGGTGGGGATGGGAAAGACCAGTCGGGAGAGTTGGACCTGACTGGGGTTCGGGGAGGGGGAGGCTGGCTTGTCTAGGTGGGAAGCCCCTGCTTGGTGTTGGGGGCGGCGCTGTCTGAAAGCCACTTTATCCTCCTCCCTCCGCCCGCCACTCCACCCTCACCAGCCGCACTTCGAAGAGCTGTGGAATGTACGAGTTTACTTGGGGGGTGGCTAATGCCCAAGTGGGGGTCCAGGGTGCTAATCCCTTGGGCGGGAGTGGGGGAGATGCTAATCCTCTGGGCCGGTCGGGACTGGTCCCCGGAATGTGCCCCCACCCCGGATTATCGGCCCCGATGCGCTGGACAGAAGCTGCTTTGTGTTCTGGGACGGCGGGGTGGGGGGGGGTGGGGGGGTGGGGAGGTGGGGGGGGAGTACACGGAGGGCACAGCCTGGAAGTAGGAGTGGGGCCCCTGCAGGTGCTCCAGACACCAGGCACCCTTCTCAGACCGGGGTCCCTCCCCCCAGCATCCCTCTCCCCCACACCAAACGTGACCTGGCCTGAGACCTGCTAGGGGGAGGTGAAGAAAGTGTCAGCTGAGTCGGGAGTGCTTGCCAGGAATGTGTTGCTCCAGGCTCCCCCCGCTGGACTGACCCCCCAGACCTATGTTGTCTGACCCCGCACTGACCTGTCTTTTCCCCGACTGAGCCCTAAGTTGATCAGCCCTGATCCCCTCCCCCAACAACACACTGGGGAGCTTCAGTACTCCTGAGAACCTGGAGTGCCTCCCCCCCATCTGCTTCCCCCACTGGGAATGAGTACCCCGATTTGCCCTGGGCAAGTTCCTTAACCACAGCTGTTCTCCTTCCCCACCCCACACAGTGCCCTCCGGAGACACCCCGACAGTCACAGTCAGGAGGCCAGCGGCCCTGCCACTCAGATTTTCCTGGCCTCAGGCTAGGGGAGGGGAGAGATCAGCACTGCCCCTTAGGGCTGAACCTCAGGGTTCCGGTGCCCACCCTCCCAGTTCGTCACGTGCCCCTCCCCCATTATAAAGGCCTGTCCTGCCTGTGGCCGCTGTCTCCCTCCCTCCCACTGAGTGAGTGGAGTTGGGCTCCTGCCCCTCCCCCAGGGAGCCTCCTTCATCAGGGGAGGGGGCGCAGTCCTGTGTCTCCTCCCAGCCCTGGGTCTGGGGTCTCTGCCACCCCCGTGCTGGCTCTTTGGGGCTCTCTCCAGTCTCTCCCTTCCTTCCTCCCCACTCTGCTCCATGGGGTGTCTCCCTTTCCCCAGGAAACCCCTCTCCCATTCGGCCCATCTCGGTTGCCACAATTCGGTCACTGCTCCCGTTTCTGGCTCAGCCTGTCCTTTCCTTCCCTCCTCCTGCATTCCCCATCCTGATTTCTGCGGCTTTCTCTGTAGGTCTGGGCCTTGACTCCTGCCCCCCCTTTCTGCAGTCTCTTCCACCTTCTCTGCGACCTCACTTGGCCTTCTGTGGCCTCCTCTGCACCGCCCCCCCATCGTCTTCTCTCTGTTTTTTCTTTTCTTCCTATAAATAACTCTTTTCTTTGCTCTCTGGCCTCTATGGAGCATCCTAAAGCCCTTCACAGTCCGGAGGTTTCTGAGCAGCAGGGAGACCCCTCGGTGCCCACTGGCGGGGAAGTTCCTGTGACCTGACCTTCCCCGGGCTGGACGTGTGTTGGGGTCGGGGGGGGGGGGGGAGGCTAAGCAAGGCTGGGGCACTTGTGTGCCTGGCACTCTGCTCTCACGTGATCCGTCCCCCCCACCAGGTTATGCCGCCGCCTTGTTGCCCTGAAAGCCGCCGAGACAGTGAAAAGGGCTAAGATTTGGCCATGAGCAGCGCCCCCCGGCACCCCGCCTCGGGCGCAGATCCTTTCTGTACTGTGAGTATTGCCGGCTGGGCTGGCGGCCCCACCGCGCCTCCCCCGCCACACGTGCTCTTGGGGAGGGTCCACTGGCAGACTGGGGAGTGTGTGTGTGTGTGTGTGTGTGTGTATGTATGTGTGTGTGAGCTCAGGAGGAGGGGTGCTGCCATCCCTCCTCTGGCCCCACCTGGGTCTCACGGGTCTGAGATGGGTATTGGTGGAGCGGTCCTGCCACTTCCAGGAGGGAACCGAGGCTGTTTCCTGACGATCCGGGTGGTTCTCTAGCCCCAGAGAGAGAGGAACTTTGGGGACCTGGGTCTCTAACCTGGTGACCCCGTTCTGACCCAGCCTTAGAGGAGGCAGCGTCCTCACACAGCGGTTCTGGGCAGAGTTTGCTTGCACTGACGCCCGCCCCTGGCCCCACGTGCCGCCGGGCCCGCCCTGCGCGGCCCCACGTGGCCACTGCCCCACGTGGCCCCCTCCTGATTTTCCTGGGGAGTGTAATGATTAACCCCAAGTGCCATAATCAGCCCCTTATTGGCCATCTGGCCCAGCAGGGCACGTGACTGGGAAAGGGGCGCGGGCTGGTCCCCTCCCCCTCCTTCCCGAGTTCACCCCTGCCGGCCATGGACTTCCTCCTGCGGCCTCAGGTGCGAGGGGCTCTCAACCCCCCTGCCCCCACCCTGGCTAGCTCCCCGCGCTCACTCGCTTCAGCCGCCTCTCGCCGCCTTCCTCCCGCTGCTAATTCCGGTGAGAGTGGAGCAGGAGCTTGGGGAAGAGGGCTAGAGCTCCTGGGATTGGGGGGGGCGTGGAAGCAAGGAAGGGGGTGGGAAGCGAGCCCCTGACTCCTGTATCTTGTGTCCAGTATCCCTGCCACTCCCTGCCGCTCCTGTCCCCACCTCAGTGTCTCCCAGGGACCCGCCTTCCTCTTAGCCCTCCTCCCCTTGGCTCTTCCTTGCTCTGGCCACTGGCACCGCCACGGAGGGGGGCTCCATACCCCGCCCTTGGAGATCCTGATGCCCTTGAGGTCCAGAAGCTCTTGAGCAAATATTTGGCGGTGCCGGGAGCTGAGACCGGTGGGGCGGGGTGGGGGGGGTGTGCTGGACAGAGACCGTGGCCAGGCAGCAGGCTGCTTAGCTAGGCTGAGCTCTCCAAAGCCCCGCCGCCAGCCGCCGCCACTGCCCGCAGTCCGCCGCTCTTCTCCTGCAGTATGACTCAGGTGGGGGGGGGGTGAGGGGCGGGGCTGGTGAGCCGAGGGGCCCCAGGCCCGGTGGGGTGCAGCCGTTGGGGGGGGGGCGTTCCTGACAAGGGGAAACGCTGCATTCCTGATTCCTGTCTGGGGGCTAGGTTTCAGTTTGACTCAGGGGGTTCAGGTGAGTAGGCTTGGGTACTGCCGGAAGTTACTTTTCAGGCCGGTAGTTGTGCTCCAGGCAGAGGGAATTGGTGCACCGTCAGCCATGTGAACTGGCCAGTTCCCACGCCTTACCTCCGGGCTGGAGACTCAGGATTCCTCCTGAGATTTTTCTCCTGCCCTAGAACAGGGTTCAGATGTCTTGGAACCTAGGGGAAGGCTGCTTGGGGAGTGGGGCCAGTGGGGGTGGGGCTCTGGGTCCTTGGCATTTGGGGCGAAGGCTGCCGGGGGGGTCCTGGAGCTCTAGCATGGCACAGGGTGGGGTCTCGGGGTACAACTCTTGGTGAGCCCCTGTGTGTCCTTCCCTCCCCTGCATCCTCACAGCCGGAGCCGGAGAGCTTGGGCCCTGGAGCGCCTGGGTTCCCTGAGCAGGAGGAAGACGAACTTCACCGCACTCTGGGCGTGGAGAGGTTCGAGGAGATCCTGCAGGAGGCTGGGTCCCGAGGAGGAGAGGAGCCAGGCCGCAGCTATGGAGAGGAAGACTTTGAATGTGAGAGGGCGATGGGGAGGGGGAGGCGAGGGCTCTTAGGGTCGCCTGTCCAGCAGGGAAGGGGCCCAGGGTCTGGTGGGAAGGGCTCGGGACCGTGATGGCAGGGAAGGAAGCTGTGCCCACCTCCAGCCAGGTCCCTCCTCCCCGCAGACCACCGCCAGTCCTCCCACCACATCCATCACCCACTGTCCACCCACCTGCCTCCGGACACCCGCCGCCGCAAGACACCCCAGGGCCCAGGACGGAAGCCTCGCAGGCGCCCTGGAGCCTCCCCGACTGGGGAGACCCCCACCATTGAGGAGGGGGAGGAAGATGAAGATGAGGCCAGTGAGGCCGAGGGGTCCCGGGCACTCACCCAGCCATCACCTGCCTCCACACCCTCTTCTGTGCAAGTGAGTTGGGGTAGGGCTCCTGGTGGGGGGTGGTCTCTTCGGGGTTCCTGGCCTGGCCTCACTTGCCCCCATGGGTTCCTGTTCCAGTTCTTTCTCCAGGAGGACGAAGGTGCCGACCGAAAGGCAGAAAGGACCAGTCCATCTCCTCCCCCACCAGTGCGGCCCCACCAGGAGGCGGCTCCCCGGGCCAGCAGAGGGGCCCAGACCGGGTAGGTGTCCCCAGATAGAGCCCTCCCCTCCTGCTGTCAGTGGTGTGATGTGGGGGAAAAAGCATGAGCCTCGGGAGCTTCAGATCAGGGTTCAAATCCGAGCCCTGCCCCTTTGGGCAAGTATAACCTCACTGAGCCTTCTCCTGTGTAAACCGAGAATAACAGAACTTTCTTACAAGATGGTTGCAGGGATGAGGGTGGTGTGAAATAAGGTTTCAGCATGGGTTACTCCGGCACGGGACAGGTGTGCAGTCGAAGCCCCTGCACCTCCTCCCCTGCCTGTGACGTCAGGTAGGGTGGCACGGAGCACCGGATCGGGGATTGGATAACATCCGATCGGTAACATGGGGCCCCAAAGGTGTGAGAAGCCTGGGAGACCCCTTTCACTCCTGGGGAGCTGCCAGTCCACCGTGGTAAATGGCCTCACACAAGTCACTATGGTGAAGGGCAGGTTTGGTCCCTATCAGTGGGGGATTGGAGTTTGGGGGTGCTAGCCAGAGAAGGCTTCTTGGAGGAAATCACTTTGAACTGGGTCTCAAGGTCACGATTATCGTGGACCCGCTGTTTCCTAGGTGCCAGGCAGCGTGAAGGGCTGCAGGGAAGGGGTGGGGCATGGGGCCGTCTGACTCGCTGGGGACACAGGGTGGCCGTCTGCAGGAGCTCGAGGCGGGAGCTTGCGCTGGCGGGCAGCCCAGGGGCCGGGGGCAGGCGGAGGAGGCTCAGGGAGCGCAGTGGCATTGGAAAAGTGGGTCGGGTCCGTGGGCAGGGGTGCCAGCGGGACCGAGAGCACTGGGGGCGGGTGTAGGGGAAGAAAGCCTGACGGGGGCTCTTCTTGTCGGGAATGGGGGACACAGGCTAGGAGCAGTTTAGAATGGTGTGGCTGGGCGCAGTGGCTGGCTCGGCTCTCTTTGCTGCTGAGGGAGGGCCTAAGGGTCTGAGGCAGCCGGTGTGAAGAGCCCGGTAGCAGGGCTGCCCCTGCCTGTGGGGGGCTCACCGGTCCCCGTGCATGCCCACCGCGAGTCCAGGTGGGTCCACGTGGGGTCCCCTCTCCGGGTTCCTCCGGCATCCCCCTGGCCTGACTCTGGCTCACGGCGGCTCTGTCTGTCCAGAGTCCCAGTGGAGGAGGCGGCGACGGCTATGGCCAGCGGCACTGCAGGGGGTGACGACGGGGGAGCGTCCGCGCGTCCCCTGACCAAAGCGCAGCCCGGGCACCGAAGCTATAACCTGCAGGAGAGGAGACGCATTGGGAGCATGACGGGGGCCGAGCAGGCACTGCTGCCCCGAGTGCCCACAGACGAGAGTGAGGCCCAGACGCTGGCCACCGCTGACCTAGACCTCATGAAGAGTGAGTGCTGGCTGGGCCAAGCCCAGGGCTGGTGGGAGCAGGAGTGAGAGAAAGCGGGAGCCTCACCCTGGCCCCCGCCTCCCGTAGGTCACCGGTTTGAGGACGTTCCCGGAGTGCGGCGGCACTTGGTGCGGAAGAATGCCAAGGCGTCTGGGCAGGGCGGCCGGGAAGGGCGAGAGCCCGGCCCCACGCCTCGGGCCCGGCCCCGGGCCCCCCACAAGCCCCATGAGGTACTGTTTGCCACGACTTGCCCTTCCGTTATCTCCCTGTCCATGTCCAACCCACAGGCTCCCTGTCCCGCACCCAACAGCAATAATCTCTAATACCAGGGCTGCTATCTGCAGTTGTGAAGGTTGTGCACTGCACACGAGAGTCCTTGACGTGGTTGGTTCGGGTGTTAGGATTCTGATTCACATCTCAGACACTGTTGATTCTATATTCTGGCCATTTTCTGGCGGCTGGCCGTGAGGAGCATGAGGACCCTTTGGGCTAGAGGTGGCTGTGTAGAGGAGCTCACAGCCCGGGGGATGTCAGCATAGGTGAGGGGCAGTGATTGACCAAGATCACGCAGTTCCTCAGGGACACCACCCATCGTAGGCTCCAGCAATCTGGTCCTCAAACCCACCCCTTCCGGTGGATTTTTTTGACCTTTTTTATTGAGGTCTGTCAGCATCCAGTGAAATGCACTGGGGCTAAGTGTGTGCTCACGTGACTTTTTGCACATGTACACAGCCGGCTAACTTTGCCCACACGCAGAACGTTGTCCGCGCTCTCTCCCTTCGCGCCTCTGCTCAGCACCATCCGCTGTGACTGCGCTGGCGTCCTGCTCAGTACGACGTGTCCCGAGTGCATGTACGCGGGAGCTCACAGCATCCCGGTGTACGCGGGAGCGCACAGCATCCCGGTGTGCGCGTGCGCGGTGATCTTTCATCAAGCACGTGCTACGCCACGTCCGGAGCTGAGCGTTCTTGTGCTTTCTTTTGAGTCCCCATAAAAGGCCTTTGAGGTGGTTAGTAATATTGCTGTTTTACAGATGAGGCAAAGAGAGAATCAGATTGGCTAGGATCTGGCGAGGCCCGTGCCCTGTGTGGTGCTGGGGGCCGTGCCAGCTCCCAGGCCCACCCCGACGCTGGCTGTCTTGGAGAGCAGTCCTGGGGCCCCTTGGCTCTGACCTTGCTGCGCCCTCTCGTCTTCTATCCGAAGGTGTTTGTGGAGCTGAATGAGTTGCTGCTGGACAAAAACCAGGAGCCTCAGTGGCGGGAAACAGCACGCTGGATCAAGTTTGAGGAGGATGTGGAGGAGGAGACGGAGCGCTGGGGGAAGCCCCATGTGGCCTCCCTCTCCTTCCGCAGCCTCCTGGAGCTCCGCCGGACCCTGGCCCACGGTAACCTGCCCTGCGCTGCCTCCACCCCGCCCCGGGTAAATCTCGAGGACTGAGCCTGTTCTCGGAGGACCAGAGCCCCCCAGTGTGTAATGCTACCCTAGCCCAGGAAGGCGCCTCCTCGTCTCCTGACGTCATATAGCCTGTCATTGGCTGGGCTCTGTCATTGGTGACTGCAGGGCAGGGTTGACACCGCTCTCTTATCTAGCATTTTTAGCAAATGGCTCCTTAAAGTGATGTTTTCAGATAACCCAAGCTGGTATGTTCGGGATATGTGGATGGAAACTTTTCTGAAATGATCTAATCTAATCTATAGGGCTCTGTAAAGTGCGGTTTTTGGTTTTTTTCTTTTTAGCATTTTATTTTTAAGTCGTCTGTACAGCCATCGTGGGGCTCGAACTTAAAACCCCGAGGTCAGGAGTTGCATGCTTTCGCGACTGAGCTGGCCCGGTGCCCCCAAGGCTATGACCAAGATACCAGACTCTTTAGGTCTCTGATGTTTCTGCTCTGTGTCTGTTACCTCCTTCCCTTTGGAGAAGTCACTCCCAGTTACTGTGAGAAGGCAGCTGAGGACTCAGAAACCTGCTGTCAGAACCGCCTCGGAACCAGGAGTACACGGGCTCTGAGGGAAGCTGTCAGGCTTTGCGTGAGACGCCAACACGCACATGCCTTGTCGCTGGACTTTGTGACCTCTGTTTCGGCTGCTCAGGGCCCTTTGGTTCTGTTAGTTGTCGCACCCTTTTTTTTTTTTAAGATTTTATTTATTTGAGAGAGACCACAGGGTGGGGGGCAGAGAACCAGCCGGGGGGGGGGGGCAGAGGCAGAGGAAGAAGTGGGCCCCCAGCCGAGGGGCTCGATCCCGGGACCCTGAGATCAGGACCTGAGCTGAAGGCAGATACTTATCTGATGGAGCCCCCCAGGCGCCCCCGTTTTTGTTTAAATGGTTCTGTTTGTTGTCTAGCTCTGCGTTCCTACAAGTTGACCTCGACAGAAAGATGATCTGGTCACTTTTGAAAGGATTTCCATTTCTATATAAAATAGTAATTCAGAGGGGCGCCTGGGTGGCTCAGTGGGTTAAGCTGCTGCCTTCGGCTCAGGTCATCATCCCAGGGTCCTGGGATCAAGCCCTGCATTGGGCTCTCTGCTCAGCAGGGAGCCTGCTTCTCCCTCTCTCTCTGCCTGCCTCTCTGCCTGCTTGTGATCTCTGTCTGTCACATAAATAAATAAAATCTTTAAAAATAATAATAATTCAGAGCAGTGACCAGTGGAAAGATCTGGAAACTGTCCCATGAGCAGCTGTTGGGGGAAGTCGAGGAGGCCAGGCTAGAGGTTGACATCTTCAGATGGCTCAAGGCCACAGATGGGCCGTGTCATGTCCGGAGGGCAGAACTAGGACCCTAGTGTGGACATTAGAGGAGGCAGCATGTTGGCTCACTGAGTGAGCCCTGAGTGGATAGCCTGGCATGCTGTCCACTCAGGGACAGCGGAGGCTGCGTCCTCCTTGGAAGGGGCCTGTGGGAGGGCCCTGCCTCGGTGGCCTCTGCTGAGCCCCACCACATCCCTGTGGGAGAGCGGGTCGGAAGGAACGGACAGGACAGGTCAGAGACGTGATGGGGCTCGGGTCTTGAGCCGCGCTCACTGGTTTCTAGGCCAGTGCTCCGTCCCTGGGCTGTGCCCCCTCATCCTGGTTCTCCCTCCCTTCCACCCCCTGCCCTCGCTCCGTGCCTGGGGAGGAGGGCCCGTCCATGCCGTCCTTCCTCCAGGGGCCGTGCTTTTGGACCTGGACCAGCAGACCCTGCCCGGGGTGGCCCACCAGGTGGTGGAGCAGATGGTCATCTCCGACCAGATCAAGGCTGAGGACAGAGCCAACGTGCTGCGGGCCCTGCTCCTGAAACACAGGTGAGGCCGCACCTCCTGCCCCTGCCCGCCCGCCCCACGCCGTGACCGCTGCCCTCTTTCCCTCACCGCCCTCCGCTCTTGCAGCCACCCAAGTGACGAGAAGGACTTCTCCTTCCCTCGAAACATCTCGGCCGGCTCCCTCGGCTCCCTGCTGGGGCATCACCACGGCCAGGGGGCCGAGAGTGATCCCCATGTCACCGAGCCTCTCATTGGAGGTGTCCCCGAGACTCGGCTAGAGGTGGAACGAGAGGTGAGGGTTGGCACCCCCTGGTTCAGGTCTTGGCCGCTAGCGGGGGCGGCCAGTAGCGCGCGTGATCCCAGCGTGGATATGCGGTGGCGGGGACTGTGGGGCGGGGGGAGTGCACGGTGGGGGGCCTGGCTGGGCTGAGCTCTGTTCTTCGGCATCCCCAGCGGGAGCTACCGCCCCCAGCCCCCCCGGCTGGCATCACGCGCTCCAAGTCCAAGCACGAACTGAAGCTCCTGGAGAAGATCCCCGAGAACGCCGAGGCCACAGTGGTCCTTGTGGGTACGTGGGCAGGTCTTGTGGGTGGGAGGTGGCGACAGCCAGGCCTGCCTTGTGCCACCTTGGGGCTGGCAGCTGGGGGCCTGGGCGGGGGGGGGGGGCTGCTCTGTGCCCTCCCTTAGCCCACGATGGCACCCCCGCCCCCAGGCTGCGTAGAGTTCCTGTCCCGCCCCACGATGGCCTTCGTGCGGCTGCGGGAGGCGGTGGAGCTGGACGCGGTGCTGGAGGTGCCCGTGCCCGTGCGCTTCCTCTTCCTGCTTCTGGGCCCGAGCAGCGCCAACATGGACTACCACGAGATCGGCCGCTCCATCTCCACGCTCATGTCCGACAAGGTCAGGCCCTGCCCGGCGCCCGTGGGGACACGCCTCGGCCCCGCTCCGGGACCCCCGGCCCCCGCGCCGCACCCTCACCGGCGCCGGGCCTGCTTTGGCAGCAATTCCACGAGGCAGCTTACCTGGCCGACGAGCGGGACGACCTGCTGACCGCCATCAACGCCTTCCTGGACTGCAGCGTGGTGCTGCCGCCCTCCGAAGTGCAGGGCGAGGAGCTGCTGCGCTCCGTCGCCCACTTCCAGCGCCAGATGCTCAAGAAGCGGGAGGAGCAGGGCCGGTTGTTGCCCCCTGGGGCTGGACTGGAGCCCAAGTCCGCGCAGGAGAAGGGTACGGGCCTGGGGGGCCGGGAGCCGCTGCCCGCGGGGGGGGGGGGCTCGGAGCTGGGTGGTCTGGGTGAACACGGAGGAGGGGCCGAGCACGGAGGGGCCGCCGCGGCGGGCGCCCTGACGGAGGCCTGGGCTGCAGCGCTCCTGCAGATGGTAGAGGTGGCGGATGCAGTGGAAGACGATCCCCTCCGGCGGACGGGCCGGCCCTTTGGGGGCCTGATCCGAGATGTGCGGCGCCGCTATCCCCACTACCTGAGCGACTTCCGGGACGCGCTCGACCCCCAGTGCCTGGCTGCCGTCATCTTCATCTACTTCGCGGCCCTGTCTCCTGCCATCACCTTCGGGGGGCTGCTGGGTAAGGCGAGGCTTTGGGATGCTGGCCGCGCGGGCAGGGCACGGCCCCGGCTACCCACAACTGAGCCGCGTCCTGCCGCCCCAGGAGAGAAGACTCAGGACCTGATTGGGGTGTCGGAGCTGATCATGTCCACGGCGCTCCAGGGCGTGGTCTTCTGCCTGCTGGGGGCCCAGCCGCTGCTGGTGATCGGCTTCTCCGGGCCCCTGCTGGTCTTCGAGGAAGCCTTCTTCTCGGTAAGGGCCCACAGGCTGGTGGGGGCAGGGCTGGCTCTTCCTGCCCCATTCCCCAGACAGGCCCACTTTGCTAGGCCCGGGGCTCTGGGCCCTGACTGGATGCCCCCCCCCCCCCGCCCCCGCCCCCGCCCCCAGTTCTGCAGCAGCAACAACCTAGAGTACCTGGTGGGCCGCGTGTGGATCGGCTTCTGGCTGGTGCTCCTGGCCCTGCTCATGGTGGCCCTGGAGGGGAGCTTCTTGGTGCGCTTCGTGTCCCGTTTCACCCAGGAGATCTTTGCTTTCCTCATCTCCCTCATCTTCATCTATGAGACGTTCTACAAGCTGGTTAAGGTGAGCAGGCCCTGCTGGGAGAGCCGGGTCAGGAGCGCTGAGACCTCGAGACTGGCGGGGAGCCGGGGCGCCTTCTGCCTCACTCTCACTCTCGCTTCGGGGTGGGAAGCCCCAGGCTTGCCCGGAGCTCCCCTGGGCTGTGGGCCAAGGAGCCCAGGGAGCACAGGCTGGTTCTTCTGGCCCCTCTCCGCCCTCTCTGGCACCAACATGTATCCTGGGACTTCAGGTCGATCTTAAAAACTCACGTATTTAATAACAAAGGTAACACGTTGTTTTGTTAAAGTGGCGGACAGTCCAGAAGTATCAAAGAGGAAAGCCCCTGAGATGACACACACAGTCACGGTCTGGGCCTCAGAGCCGGGCCATGTCAGGCTTGGGAGAGGACACGGCTCCGTGGTCCTCTGCTCCCCGTACCCTGGCCCTCCAGGCCTGGCTGCAGCCACCGCCCCCCCCCCAGCTGCCTGAATCCCGTTTCCCTCGCTCACATCTGGTCATCAGTCATTTTCTTGATCAACAAGACAAGCCCTGGGGCTCACGGGTGGCTCAGTCGGTCAAGCCTCTGCCTTCTGCTTAGGTCATGATCTCAGGGGTCCTGGGATCAAGCCCTGTGTTGGGTTCCCTGCTCCGCGGGGAATCTGCTTCTCCTTCTCCCTCTGCCCCTCCCCCTGCTTGTATGCATGCTCGCTCTCTCTCTGTCAAATTAATAAATAAAATTAGAAACCAAAAAAACAAACCCCTTAAGGCCAGGCCCGCCATCTCCTACCCTGCCTACCCCACTCAGCATATGTCTGCACCCAGAAATCTCTCCGCTTGGGCTGACGGCGCCCTCTGTCCTCTCCCTAGATCTTCCAGGAGCACCCCCTCCACGGCTGTTTGGTCGCCAACAGCTCCGAGGTGGACAGCAGCGAGAACGCCACATGGCGTGCGACAGGAGCTGCGCTGGGACCGGGGAACGGGAGCTCTGCGGGACCAGCCGGGCAGGGGCGGCCCCGGGGTCAGCCCAACACCGCCCTGCTGTCACTGGTGCTCATGGCCGGCACCTTCTTTATCGCTTTTTTCCTGCGCAAATTCAAGAACAGCCGGTTCTTCCCTGGCCGGGTGTGTGGGCTGAAATGCCAGAGGGAGCAAGGTGGGAGGAGTGGGGCGCCGGAAGGGGTGACTGAGTCAGGGCTGGAGCGGGGCGGGGGGCC
The DNA here is from genome assembly GCF_922984935.1 of Meles meles. Classification (NCBI taxonomy): domain Eukaryota; kingdom Metazoa; phylum Chordata; class Mammalia; order Carnivora; family Mustelidae; genus Meles; species Meles meles. The sequence goes on along the minus strand of NC_060075.1, from coordinate 6,017,929 downwards.
TCTGAGCACGCTGCTTGCCCACAGGTGCGGCGGGTGATTGGGGACTTTGGGGTGCCCATCGCGATCCTCATCATGGTGCTGGTGGATTACAGCATTGAGGATACCTATACCCAGGTGAGCCCGAGCACATGGACCGGCGGGGAGATGCCGCCTAGCGCCGGGTTCCAGATCTTCCCTTGCGTCCCAACCCCAGAGCTGCCTCTTACCCGTGCGGACCCCAGGCCTCTTCTGCAGCACGCCCTCGGCATTCGCCCTGCCCTGTGCCCCTCGGGGCTCCCCCTCCACAGCTCACCAGCCCTCAGCCCCACTCTCTGCCCTCCAGAAGCTGAGCGTGCCCAGTGGAGTCTCCGTGACCGCCCCAGAGAAGCGGGGCTGGGTCATCAACCCCCTAGGGGAGAACAGCTCCTTCCCCGTGTGGATGATGGTTGCCAGCCTGCTGCCGGCCATCCTGGTGTTCATCCTGATCTTCATGGAGACACAGATCACCACGTGAGTGGTTCTGGCCTGGTGCTCCGCAGGCAGAACAGCTCTGTTTGTGGAAGGGCTGGAACCCCAGCGAGGCCAGCCACTGCGGAGGACTGAGTGAGGGAAGCCCAGGGTGCCAAGCTGGCCCCTAGAATTTATTTACTTTTTTAAGATTTATTTATTTATTTGAGAGCGAGCACGAGGGAGAGGGGCAGGGGAAGAGGGAAAGCAGCTCAGACAGACTCCGTGCTGAGCTCGATCTCACAACCCTGGCATCACGACCTGAGCTGAAACCAAGAGTCGGACGTTTAACCAGCAGCGCCTCCCAGGCACCCCTAGAATTGATCCTGTAGGCAGTGGAACGTTCCATTGATGTTTGCTGGGATGGGCACAGTGGAGGCTGGAAACGGTCCTGAACCGCAGGGAGGGCGGCACAGGGTGGACCTTGCCGCACGACAGAACTCTTCCTGACGGAATGGGCAGGCACCGCTGGGTTCCAGAAGCAGACAAGAGGTTTCTGACGGGGTGCTCTGGGAAGACCGGTGGTCTGCCGGGCTGGGCATCAGGGCGCGCCTGTCCCCACCAGGCTGATCATCTCCAAGAAGGAGCGGATGCTGCAGAAGGGCTCCGGCTTCCACCTGGACCTGCTGCTCATCGTGGCCATGGGCGGCATCTGTGCCCTCTTTGGCCTGCCCTGGCTGGCCGCTGCCACCGTGCGCTCCGTCACTCACGCCAACGCGCTCACTGTCATGAGCAAGGCTGTGGCGCCTGGGGACAAGCCCAAGATCCAGGAGGTCAAGGAGCAGCGGGTAACTGGGCTGCTGGTTGCCCTGCTTGTAGGTGAGTTCAACTCCCGCCCCACCCTTCCCCGGAACGGTCTGCGGGGTGGGGAGCACCGGGGCCAGCGGCTGCTCCCTTTCCTCCCCCAGGTCTCTCCTTGGTTATCGGGGATCTGCTCCGGCAGATCCCCCTGGCTGTGCTCTTTGGAATTTTTCTGTACATGGGCGTCACCTCCCTCAACGGGATCCAGTTCTACGAGCGGCTCCACCTGCTGCTCATGCCCCCCAAACACCACCCAGATGTGACTTACGTCAAGAAGGTAAGACCCCGCTTGGAAGAGCCCCACGCCTCCGCCCCTGCCTGGCCTGCGGGGGTCCCTCTCCAGCCCCCGTTTGGTCTGTGGGGACCTGGCTTTGGTAAGCACCCAAAAAGGCACTTTCACCCCATCCCCACGGAGGGAGAAAGGGTCCGCCGTCTTCTGGAGGTGGCAGACGCGTGGCCCTCCGGGGACCAGGGCCCTCCAGCACTGGGGAGAGGCCTGGGCTCACCTGTCATATCGCACCCACCCCCAGGTTCGGACCCTCCGAATGCACCTGTTCACAGCCCTGCAGCTGTTGTGCTTGGCCCTGCTCTGGGCGGTCATGTCCACGGCCGCCTCCCTGGCCTTCCCCTTCATCCTCATCCTCACGGTGCCCCTTCGCATGGTGGTGCTCACGCGCATCTTCACAGAGCGAGAGATGAAATGCGTAAGGCCTCTTGCCCCTCCCCTGGCCCCCGTCTGCCTCTGGGGTCCCTGCCCAGGCTGAAGCCAGGATCAGCCTCCTTGTTCTCCGCCCCCCACAGCTGGATGCTAATGAGGCGGAGCCAGTGTTCGATGAGCGGGAGGGCGTGGATGAGTACAACGAGATGCCCATGCCTGTGTAGCTGCCGCCTGGACCAACAGCCAAGGGACCGATGGACAGAGGGAGCAGGGGCTGGAGGAGGGGGGCCCTCTCCGGCCCCTCCCTCATTTTTATTTAAGTGAATAATTTAAAGTCCCCATACAACCCCCACAGTAAAGCGCTTCGGCCCCCCACCTACCCCTGGCCTTCCGTCTCTGTGTGGGGAGGGAGTGTGGACGCGAGAGAGGGGGGCCCAGCCCACCCCCCTTCCCAGAAACGAGATGCACGATGGGGAAGGAAAGGGACTTTAATGAGAAACCAAAATATAGAGAGCCAAAGTGCAAATTGTCCGCCCCCCCCCGCTGGGGGGGGGGGGTCATCCTGAGCCCCATGTGCACGCTCCTCACCCCCCTTCAGGCCCCCAGCGGAGGCCCAAGGCCTGGAGCTTCTGCCTCAGGTAGCTCTTGAGCTGGGGCAGGCCTCTCTGTGACTCCAGTTCCTCGAAGGGTAGCTGCAGGGGAGGGGAGCTGCGGGTTACCCACAGGGTCAGTGGGCTGAGCAGAGGGGTGGCAGGATGGTGGGGGGGGGTCTCTCTGCAGGGGAGGGGAGCAGCGGGTTGCCCACATGGTCAGTGGGCTGGGCAGAGGGGTGGCAGGATGGTGGGAGGTCTCTCACCGGCAGAAGCTGGTAGCCCAGCAGGCCCAGGTGCCGCTCCCGTAGGGCCCGGGAGCCCAGCAGCACTCGGCCATCACGGCAGAAATGCCAACGTTCCCGCAGCATGAGCACCACCCTGGAGGGGGCAGACGGAGGCTCGGGGGTGTCCACACAGGCAGGGAGGCTCCCCCGCCCCCTCCTCCCTTACCTCTGGGCAGGGTCGTGGGTAGTGGGCTGGGAGGCAGCCTGGCCCTGGGCACAGGACCTGGGAGGGTAGGGTAGGAAGGGGTCCTGGGTCCTCACGGGAAGCACAGCACCAGAGCTGCTAACACACAGCAGGAAGTCTGGAGGGGGGGAGAGAAAGGTCCACTGGCTTCCAGCTGAGGCTCTGTGTCCCGGCCAGCTACCTGCCCGCGGGAATTCACCTGTGCAGTAGCCTGGAGGCACGGTCAGGTCCTGTCGGTACTTCTCTTCCCCTAGCAGCTGGCGCAGCCCCTCGGCCACTATATCCTTGTGACTGAGTCCGGACAGGGGGCAAACACCAACAGGGAAAGGGTCAGGAGGCTGGACCCTGGGCAAAGGCTTCAGATGTCCCAAGGACCCCCCCCCCCTTCCTTTTTTTCTTCCTGACTGCTAAGAGGGTGTCAGTGCGGGACAGTTCAGCGACCCCCGGCTCTTCTACTCTGTGCTTCCTGCAGGCTGGTCCCCTCCCCTCCCCGCTGCTGCCCCATCCACCTGTACTTGCAGCGGGCACGGTCAGTGATGAGTGGCTGGGGGAAGATGGGCACTTGCTGCCTTCGGGGAAGGCGGGGACCCCGGTATCCCGGAAGCTCCAGCTCCACGGCCGTGTCTAGCAGGGAGAGGTAGCGCCGCACAATCAGGGCGTGAGGGGTGCCTGTGGGAAAGCAGGACTGAGGCTCGCGGGGTGGCAGACTCCCTCCCCCAGTTCCCCCTGCCCACTGGCCGCCAGGGTCCCAGCCAGCCCCCCCGTCCGCGCACCGCTGATGTGGTTGATGAAACTTGGGGAAAAGACAAAGTGCAGGGCCCTGAAGGGAAGGCACCGCAGCTGGCACAGTGACATCAAGATGTTGACAGTAGCCAGGGGAGCCACCCCTGCTTCCCGAGCCAGGATCCTCTCAAGGCAGGGCATAAACTGCTGTTCCAGGGGCAAGTAGTTCAGCCGCCCAAAGGGCAGGACCAACTTCTGCACCACCTGTGGAGAAGAGCAGCCCTTCACCCAGCACGAAACAGTTCTCCAAGATCCTTCACAAGCTGAACCTCAGGGAGGCTTGGCCTGCGAGCTTCTAATGTCTCTGTAAAGGCAGAACAATCTCTCTACCCCGACATACACACCAGAAGTTCAACAGCATAACCAGTGTCTTGATTAACATAACCAGCCCCATGTGATTAATCAAACCAATGGAGACATCGCTGTGGGGTCTGGCCCCGAAGACTTAGGAGTGGGCTCAACGAAGCTAAGACAGCGCCGAGTGCGGAGAACTGCAGAGAACCAGGCATACACGCTGGGTGGGTGGACAAGCCAGGTGGGGGTGAGCAAAGATGAAACCCCAGGGAGGGGGGAGGGAACAGAGCAGGGAGCCTGGCTGGTTGTCCACCGCAGGAGGCAGCCAGTCAAGCGGAACAGGGGACCGGACCCGACACTGAAGAGGGCTGGGAGAGGAGCGTGGCAGGGCGGGAGGCAAGCCCACCTTGCTGCTGAGCTGGGCTTCCTGGACCACCAGGAAGTGGGCAATGGCTTCCAGAAGCTGGGGCTCCCGCAACCGGTGCCGGGCCAGGTGCTGGGCCAGGAGCACCATCACGTTGGGAGTCAGTTCCTCTGGCCTGGCCTCTGTGAAGAACACCCGTCAGGCTGGAGCCACAGGCCAGCGGGTCTAGTGCTCAACTAGATCCACTCAGCCCAGACACCACCAGCTACCGCCTCCTGTCTTCAGCCCCTCCCGCCACCTGCCCTCAGTCCCCTCCGGCACCTGCCAGGCTGCGGATGAGATGCTGCCGGGGACGCCTCAGGAGACGAGGGCAGCTCAGAGCAGCTTCCAATCTTTGCCCACCGCACAGGTCGGGTTGCAGAGTGGGAGGTGGCTTCGGGGGGAGGCGGAACCTTCTCTCCTGCTCCAGGGCACACATCAGAGGCCCATCTGACGGGAAGCCTGAGAGGGAGAGGGTCAGAGGAGGCAGCCCTGGTAACAGGGTGCTGCTCTGTTCCAGTCATGGGGTTCAGTTGCTGGATTCCCAACCTTTCGGGTCTCCGTGTTCTGGATGGAAGGGTTGCTATAGTGTGAGCAGAAGCACCGGAGAAACGTGAAATAGCACGTGACTGTGAGGTCTCACAACAGTCTGTGGGGAAAGACCTTACACCAACACGGCAGTAAGCTGTCATCGCACGCCAACGGTGACAAACAGTGGTGGCTTTCTAGAGCACTGTGTTGGAAGGAATCAGGGCTGGCTGGCACCCCTAGCTAAGCTGGAACGAATGCTGCTGGACTCCTGCTGTCTGCTGTGGATACGGGGGAGCAGCACCGAGCCTGCCCGGCCACGCGCCATTCCTGGCAAAGCCCGAGAGGTGAATTCTGTCAGTGATCTTGGGTCTTCTATGGTCTTTCTCTATTCTTCCATTAACACCCACCCCCCAGACGCCCTCCTCACCAAGTAAGACTGCAAGGTGCAGACACACGTGGACGGTGTGAGGATCAAAGGAGGGGCAGTTTCGGATGATGAGCTGACTCAAGTCCTGCAGTGTGGCCTGCTCCACGGGAGGGGGCCGTGGCTGAGACCCCAAGAGCTGACCCAGACGACGAAGTGCCACAGGGTAGTGATGGGCGCGCACCTTGGTGGGGTTCTGGCCCAGCCAACGCAGCAGCTCCCCAGGGCTCCTCGCCTGTTCCAGAAGCCGCTGTAGCCCCTGCACAGGGCCTGCATGGAGGCCTCCTCCAGGAGGCCGGTCCCCCCACTTGCTGGGCCCCAGACAGCAGGGCTGTACTGGCGGGAGCAGCAGCAGGCCAGACAGCCGAGCAGCAGAGGCCTGGGCAGAGAGCAGGACTCGAAGCATGGAGTTGGGTGGAGACCCTGAGGGGCAGCCCAGAAAAGGGGGTGAGGTTTTCTCCAAAGAGGAGAAACACCGGCTATCTACTCCTGACCTCACTGCCCACTCAGGGGGCCCTAGGGTCAGAGCAACCCGCTCATGTTCACCCTTCCATGTGGTTGCTCTCGTCTTCTTCCCCATCCCGCCCCTCTCCGCCTCCTTCCATCCTTTGAAACAGCACCTTCGGTGTACTCAGCACAGGGATATTTACAAAGCAAGTCCACATGCACTACGTATCTCCTCTGATGCTCCATACACGCCTCCGAGGTGGCAGGCAGGGCTGGCACTACCTCGATTTCACAGGTGGAGAAACCAAGGCCCAGAGAGGAAAAGGGGTTAAGCCCGAGGTCACGGATCCGGTTAGTGGTCGTGCCCAGCCTGGAGCCCAGCTTGCCCCGTCGATACGCCCTCCCGACCACCTCCCCCTCCCGCAGGAGGCGGCAGCGGCAAGGAGGGTGGAACGCGGGCTCAGCAGCCGGGCGGTCCTGGGTTCCATGCTGGGCGCTCCCACTTACCAGCTGCATGACCTTGGACAAGTGGCTTCGTCTCTCTGCCCAAGCCTCCTCGCCCGTGAAACGAGAACGCAGCGCCCACCTCGCAGGGCGCCCGGGGAGCCCGAGCGCGCAGCTTTGCAATGGCGCGGAGTCGGTGGTGTCAGGGGCCCCCACACCCACCCCGGCCCGGCAACGCCAGGAGACCGTGGTCACGGTCGCCAACACCAACTCCCGCGGCCCTCCCGCAGCCCGCCCCGTAGGCGCCACCCCTACATGGCTCCCCAGGCCCCGCGCAGGTCGCTCCCTCAGTCGGTCTCGGGGCCCGGGAGCCGGGCTCCCCCCGCGGCCTCCTCATCGGCAGGCCACCGAGTCCGCCATCTTCCCAGCAACCCCCGGACAGCGGTCCGGACGCCAATCGCGGCTCAGCCCTCGACCAGCACAGACGTGGCTCCCGTCAGGCCCAGCGCGCCCCTGCGTCTCACGCTCCGCCCCCCACTTCCGGGAAGCTGCGCGCGCCGAGCCGGGGCGGGGCGGGGCGGTGCCGGAGGCGGAGGGGCGGAGCCAAAGGGCCAGGTCGCTGAGGCTGGAGCCAAGGGAGAGCGGAAGCCGGCGGCGGGTGGTGTGATTTGGGGATCCCCGGGGAGGGCCCAGTCTGCGTCCTTCACGCCTTTCCTCCCAGAGGGCAAGGGGTCCCTGCTCAACACCCCCACGGGGCCACACACCCGGACACACACCAGGAGTGAAAACTTCACAGTCATTTAATCTGCACATGTTCCACACAATCCCTCTGACCCTCCCAGCTCCCCTTCCCCAGCGCCTCGCAGTCCTTAGGTCCTCAAATCAGCCCAAGGAGCTACTGGGGACTAGAGGTGGCTGGGTCCTCGGGCAGAATTCTAAGAAGGGCCCAGGGGTGTAGCTTGGCTCTGCCCGGGGCCAAGGCAGTGACAGCAGCTGCCTGACCCAGAGGAGCTAACTGTCAGCGGGGGCTGAGGGCCAGCAGCCCCAGCAGGTGGCCCAGAGGCATGGAGGTCACAAGGGGGCACCTCAGCCGACTCCCGGAGCGCTCTGCTGCGCAGGGCTGGGCTCCAGGGCAGCGGGAAGAGGCAGGCCGGAGAGGTGGGCCTGGGTAGACAGCAGCGCCCAGTGTGTCGCGGGGAGCAAGGTCCAGAGGGGCCAGCAACGCTTCCGAGAGCCCGTGGAGGCACTACGGGCGGTACATGGCAAAGGCCAGGAGACTGAGGAGCAGAGTGAAGCCCGCCAGACCCAGAGTGGCGGTCAGGGGGAAGAAGGGCCGGTACTGGATCTGACAGTACCAGAGGAGCAACAGAAGCAGCAGCAGCAGGGGCAGCAGCAGGCTGCCGATTTCCAGCCCGGAGGGGCCTGGCTCTGACCCCGGTGGGCAAGGGGGGTGTGGGGGACCGACGCGTGTGGACACGTGGCAGTGGAGAACGCAGTTGGGCGGGAGATGAAGGCTGCCCAGGGTCTGGCTGTCGTCTCCTAGCAGCTGCCCTTGGTAGATGAGTCGCACCTGCTGTTCCCGGCCGGGAAACTGGGTCCTGAGGAGAGAGGGACCTGGGTAAGAGAGCAGGCCTCAGGCAATCCTGGCCCCTTGCCCAGACCAACACTCCCACCCCTCACCTTTGCCTCCACCCAGCACCCAGGTGGTGGCCTCTAAGGGGGGGTCCCCTCCTGCTATAAGGGGAATGATAGTGTGTGACGTGGGGACCTCAGTTCCTTCGTCTGCAGAAGGAGGGGGAAGTCTCAGATCTCTCCGATGGCCCTTCTGGGTCTGTAATGACTCCCACCCCAATCTTTAGAATTTCTTTCCCATCCTCATCCCAGCTTACCTTTTCAGGGAGCCAATGGTATCGTGGGGCCAGGCCCTGGCCACCTGCTCTGAATCGTTGAGGAATTTCAGCCGCAGCACTAGGGGCTCCTGGGGGGAGTCTGGCGATGGCGACGTCGCTGAGAGCCCAACGCCAGGCTCTGGCTGTGCAGCCTGACCTCTGTGTCTCAAGCTGGGGGTCTCGGCTCCTGGGGCCTCCCCTCTGATGCTGCCGGTGACCGCCATGGCTTCACTGGGCTGTGCTGCTGCTGGAGTCCCTGACGGCTGGGGCAGTGGGTCGGCACCCTCCACGGTGTGTGTTGAGACCCAGGCGAGAGCCAGCACCAGAAGGCAGGCAAGCACCGCGAAAAGGACGGTCACCTCATCACCCACCCCTTCAATCAAGGCCATGGCACCTGCCTTGCCTGCCACCTTACTGAGCTGGAGAGGTACAAAGAACCCATGAGGGGCTGGCTCGCTGGCCAACTTAACTCCAACAGGCTCCTGCCCCCACCCCACCGAACTCTCCCGGTCCTTATTCCTCTGCCCCATTACCCACACTCCACCCTAGGGCACACACTGTTCTGAAAGCCGGTTGTCCCAAAGCTCCCTCCTGTGCCCCCTCCCATAACCAAATCCCAAGTCCTACCTTTTTGTAGCCTGAGTTCTAGGTCCTAACCATCTCCCCAATTCATTCAAACCCTATCCCGATGTAAGGGCCTTGATCTTCTAAGCAACTTCTCTAAATTCAACCCTTAGCAAACTTCACCCCAAAGCTTACCTAATCTTCCATCTACTATCCCAAAGTTCACCTTCTCCTTCGTCTATTTCACCCCAAAGCTTATCTACTCCTCCATCATTAAAGTTTCTGCAAGGGGGAAGAAAATGGGGTTCTATGTCCCCCACCCCCACCCTCACCCCCACCCCCACCCCCACCCCCACCCTCACCCCCGTTATCATTTAACCAAACCGCACCCGCGGCAGGGGACTGCTTCCCAAGGCTGCCCCACGCCATACGTCAATCTCCGCCCGTCGGCAATTCGGAGCTTCCGAGAGCAGCCATGCCCCCACCGCACTTGGCCCCTCGGGTCTACTCAAGCCCCACCCCGCGGCGGCCGAACTCGGCGCCTCCTCTGGAAGCCTCTCCAAACCCAGTCCGCAAGCGGACCCGAGAGCCCGCCCGGGAATCCGAGACTTGGCCCTCCCCACCCCCAACTCTTCCATCACCCCTCCCATCTTCCCGCCCCCCGGAGCCGCGGGAGGGCACCGGCGAACCCGGGGCGGGGCGAGCGGGAGCCAGCAGGGGCCCGGGGCGATGGGGTGGGCGCGGCCACCGCGCGGGGACTCACCGCCCGGCTCCGCCAGCTCCATAGCGGACCCTCGGGCACTTCCGGGCGGGAGGCGCCGAGGTCGCGGACACCTGAAGGCACCCCCTCCTTCCCTGCCGCCGCCTCCCGGAGCATTGTGGGACTTGTAGTCCTGCGCCGTGCGCATTTCCCGCCCTCCGCGTTGCTGACCCACGTGCGGGGATCCGCAGGCTAGTCGTGGTGACCGCAAGTCGCTGAGGGGCCGCGGGGGCGGGCTTAAGGGTTGTGCCATTCTCCTGAGGTCTGGGCAACAGCAAGACCCACCACCTCCCCCGCTGGCATCCAGGGCATCTGTCACTCTAAAAACCGACGTCAGAGAGAACACGTCAGAGCACCCGTGTTTCCAGATGCAGGCTCTGGGGCGCTCAGGTGCCCCCTACAGTGGTCTGTTCTTAAGTCAGAGTGGACGCCAAAAGGCACCGTGGGCCGCTTAAATTGACTCTTTGGCTCAGAGCCCGGTACCCATGGGCTGTCCCATCAGGTTGGCTGAGGACATTCATCACGGGGGCTGGCCACAGTAGCTTGGGCTGCCCTGTCTCCTCGGTCCCTTCCTCCACACCGCCCCTGTAAGACTGTGCGAGAAGCACAGACCTCGGAACCTGGCACAAAATGCCGATCTTATCCCGTGTTTATTAACTGTGCAACCTTGGGGGCACGTGAAATCTCTTTGAGTCGTAATTGCTTTGTTCCTAAAACATAGTTCATAAGGAAATTGTAGGGAAGAAATTAAGTGTTTTATTGAACAAGTATGAAAACTGTGTAAGGGAGCCATTACACACTAGGTATTTGTTCGCCTAGTATTACACGAGTACCGAGTTACCTAGTATTACACCAATACTCTGGGCTTGGAAACTACATTCTTAGTGTGTTACTGTGTAGAGGACTTGGATCTGCAGCCTGGCTTGGGTCAGCTAATTTCTATGGCTTTTCCCCTCCTTCCTCTGGGCCACAGAGATCTCATGTGCTGGGTTTTATAGGCCAGTCCTGGGGAAAAGCCATGTACCCTAGTGTTTCCACAGTTCATGCTTACTCGTCCGGGCAGGTACCCCAAGTGGGAACAGGTACTGCCTTGGGAAAGTCAGTTTAGATGTATAACATGCAGATCTAACTTCTCTCTAGTTCTTTCCCTCCTATTCACTCGTTTATTCTAGAAACATTTATTAAACCTATACTATAGGGGCACCTGGGTGGCTCAGTGGGTTAAAGCCTCTGCTTTCGGCTCAGGTCATGATCCCAGGGTGCTGGGATCGAGCCCCACATCAGGTTCTCTGCTCGGCAGGGAGCCTGCTTCCACCTCTCTCTCTCTCTCTCTCTCTGCCTGCTTCTCTGCCTGCTTGTGATCTCTGTCAAATAAATAAATAAAATCTTAAAAAAAAATAAATCTATACTATGTGTCAGGCACTGTGCAAGATGCTAGGAATATGATGGTGAGTCACACAGGTGAACTTGTCCCTGCCCTCACATGGCTCATTTGATGATAGGGGAGAAACATGTAGACAAGCCCACCGGGCCTAACACAGATCTGTGCTGGCTGTTGATGCAACACATAGGAGAAGCTCTTTACCCTCAGCATTTCTCCTGGGAGCTACCTGGTGCAAATTCTTGCTGTCGGTTCTAGTTAAGCATCTAAAAGAGATGTTTGCTGTGGCTTTCAGAATTACACAGCGTCAGAGCTAGGTGTTCTGCTCAATCACCGTATTTTTAAAAAATATTTTATTTATTTATTTGACAGACATAGATCACAAGTAGGCAGAAAAGCAGGCAGAGAGAGAGGAGGAAGCAGGCTCCCCGCCGAGCAGAGAGCCCGATGCGGCGCTCGATCCCAGGACCCTGGGATCATGACCTGACCCGAAGGCAGAGGCTTTAACCCACTGAGCCACCTAGGTGCCCCTCAATCACTGTATTTTTCAGATGAAGCACAGAGAAGGTACAAGCCGTCAGTACGGTCCAACATGTAGATACAGCCTGAACCTCTTAAGAGCTAGGGAGGCCCCAGGTGTTGAATAGCTCACACCTGGTTCTTTGTCTTTTCTTTTTTTTTTTTTTAAATAAGATTCCACCCATTTATTTGACACAAAGAGACACCGTGAGAGAGGGAACGCAAGCAAGGGGAGTGGGAGAGAGAGAGAAGCAGACTTCCCGCTGAGCAGGGAGCCTGATACAGAGCTGTATCCCAGGACCCCAGGATCATGACCTGAGCCAAAGGCAGATGCCCAACGACTGAGCCACCCAGGCGCCCCTGGCTCTTTGGACAGTACAAGACCCTTGGGTGACCGCATTGGTACTGGGGCAGAGTTGTGTGAGTAGCCAGATGGGGGCAACTCTTTGCTGGGAAAAGATTCAGCTTGGCTTGGGAAATGAAAGTGTGTGTAAAAAGCCTGACATATGGGGCGCCTGGGTGGCTCAGTGGGTTAAAGCCTCTGCCTTCGGCTCAGGTCATGGTCCCAGGGTCCTGGGATCGAGCCCCGCATCGGGCTCTCTGCTTGGCAGGGAGCCTGCTTCCTCCTCTCTCTCTGCCTGCCTCTCTGCCTAGTTGTGATTTCTCTCTGTCAAAGAAATAAAAAATTAAAAAAAAAAAAGCCTGACATATGTCAATTGTGTCAGAGGACATCTGGGCACAGCCCTGGGAGGCTGACTGGCTGGGGCCAGGGCCCTGCACACACCCTCTCTTAGAGGCATTTTTGCAAAGGTTGAGGATGACCACTGACTAGCAGGACTGCAGACAGCTTTGGCAACTGCGATGCAGAGAAACGGAAACATGGAAGGGAGCTCCCTGGCCCCTCTGGGAGTGAACAAAAACACAAGATGGTCAAGGGGTTGAGGACAAGTAAGAGAGCCATGCAGGCTCTGGTGAATCTTTTGAATGGGGTGAGTGAGGGAAGAAAGCATCCTTTTGGATTCCTCTCTCTTTCCTGCCCATGTACCAGCTGGTCCAGGGCGCAGCAGACAGTAAACCATCCAAGTCCCAGAGGGGAATTTTTTAGGGGAAGCCTGAAGATGAGCGAGGGGCTGTTGTTTAAAGCGCCATTTCCAAGGGCCTTGCTGATGAAACTCTCAAGGTGAAGTGGAAATAGAAGCTGGGGACCCAGACTTCCAGGCTCTGTGCCGCAGCCTGCTGGGGAGAGACCCGGGGACGATCAGAGAGAGAACCCCGGGGACAAGGTGGTCTCCAGGGATGATCTCGGGCGGGAACAGGGGAGCCTGTGCAGTCCTAAAGGCAGGACCCCGTAGTAAGTGAGACGCAGCTGTGCCTGGGCTGGTGGCCCTTCTCTGCCCGTCCGCCGCGTTCATCAGCACCCTCCGGCGCAGGGCACTTCTCGGGCACTGCCCAAAGATCGGACACCCCACCCAGACCAGAGCAGGGAGGCGAAAGAGACAGCCGGAGCTGGGAGGAGGCCAGAGCAGCTGTCCACTTGGAGCCGGTGGCCCTCAAGGCGGGTGTGGGTGGGGGTTGGAGAGCAGGCGGAAGGGCCAAGGCTGGGTGGGAGGGGCCCGGGCGCCGGGGCTGGAGCGCGCGGCTTGGGGGGTGGAGGCTGCAGAGCCAGCTAGCGAGCGAGGGGCGGGGGCGCTGGGGCCGGCGCGCAGGAGGGGCGGGGGCGGCGGGGAGGGGGGCTCGGGCTGCGTGTGCCGGAGCTGGCGGGGGCGGCGGTGCGTGCGCATGACGCGGGGGGAGGGCCTGGGCCGCGCGCTCCCGGTCCCGTTGTTGTTGCCGCTGGAGGCTCCTCCGAGGCAGCGGGATCGCGGCGCCGAGAAGCGCCCTGCAGCGGCGGCCACAGCGTGCGCGGCGGCGCCTCCCGGCCTCGGCCCCCGGCCTCCAGCCTCATGCGCTAGCCCCGCGCCGCCGGCTCCGTAGTCCCGGCCCCGCCAGCCCCGCGCGCCCGCCCGCCACCGCCGCCGCCGCAGCGCCGCCCCGGGCCCCGGCCGGGCCCGCCTCGGGCCCCGCGGCTCCAGAGCCATGAACTTCCAGGCGGGCGGGGGGCAGAGCCCGCAGCAGCAGCCGAGCCTGGCGGCGCCGGGGGGCGGCGGCGGCGGCGGCGGCGGCGCGGGGGGCGGCGGGCAGTTCGGCGGCGCGGGGCCGGGGGCCGGGGGCGGCGGCGGCCCCTCGCAGCAGCTGGCCGGTGGGCCCCCCCAGCAGTTCGCGCTCTCCAACTCGGCAGCCATCCGGGCCGAGATCCAACGCTTCGAATCCGTGCATCCCAATATCTACGCCATCTACGACCTGATCGAGCGCATCGAGGACTTGGCGCTGCAGAACCAGATCCGGGAGCACGTCATCTCCATCGAGGGTGAGCGGAGCCGGGGTCTGCGGGAGATGGGGCGCGGTGGCCCGGCTCGGCCACGCTCTCCCCGTCCGGGGTCCTCGCGCCTGAGATCCCGGCCACGCGGTGTGCTGATAGCCGGCGCTGCAGAGCGGTCGTCCAGGCTTCGCTGTATCTCGTCCGGGGACACCGGGGCTCGGGGCCGGTCCCGTGCCAGGCGACACGTTTTCTGCTCTTAGTGCTCTAGGGCGCGAGGGTGGTGTCGCTCCCGGGACAGGTGCGCTCAGAGCCGCAGAGGTCCGGGAGGCTGGGGCCAGAGCTGGCCAGGCCTGGCGAGGGAAGGTGGGCGCAGCGGAGGGCCTCGGCGGGCGGGGAGGTGGGGCCGCTGTCCCGGCCCTGCCCCGTGGCGGGGCGGGGGATCGAGCCTCCCGTTAGTGGATGGCAGCCTTCCCGGGCCCAGCGCCTACGGGCCCGGAGGGTGGCGCTCGCGGCTGCGCCCTTTTCCGAAGCACACCCCCTACGCTGCCGCTGCCAGGCGGGCGCGGGCCGGGCCTGGCGTGGGGCTTCGGCGGCGCGACCGCGTGGGAGGCGCCGGCCGGTACATCCGCGCCTTCGCCGGGTCCCACGCGCACCCGGGAACCGCTCCGGAGGCGGGCGCGGGACTGCGGGGAGCTGACTGACCTCCATGGACACGGTTCGGGCGTCAAATGCCTGAACCCCGGGCCACTGCCCAGCCCAGCGCTCCTTTCTCTAGGCTCTTGGGCCCAGGACTTTGGCTGCCAAGGGGGGGGGCAGAGGAAGTGGGTGCCCGCTGCTGGCACATACCCCGCCCCCCTGATGTGGTGGGGACCCGCAGCACCCACAACAGCCTGGTGGCACTGTGACCTTTGAGAGCCCAAGGGGCAGACGGGCCTCACCCTGGGTCACCGGCTTCCTGTCTGGCTCCATTTGGAGGAGGACCCCACCGGCAGGTGGTGGGTTCTGGTGTCGTGGAAATGCAGGGGAAACTGCAGGGGTTTTTGGGTGATGACATGGAGTTGTGCGCAGGGGCCTGTCCACTTCTTGGGCCTCACAGTTAGGGCCACGTTCTCATCTTCTTTTGTGAGGCTCTGGGGGCTCCCTCACCTGAACACTCCCGTTCTGCTGTTGGAGGTCCCGCTAGCCAGGGAAGGAGCATTCAGTATTTTGGGAGTAGAGGACCCCATTTGGAGCTCTCGGAACGTTCCAGTCTGACTTCCTCTGTCCTTTCCCCAGTCGTCTTTTACCTCTTTCCTCTCAAGGCTGAGTTCGCTGTGAACTAATTAGGCGACAGGAAAAACTCATTAACATGGATCTGAGTAAATGGCCTGAATCACCGTTGCAGCTGGGGACCAGGAGATGGCATTGTGCGAGCCCAGGGCCCTGAAGAGAGGAGACCGGATTGTTCTCCTAGATCTGAAGCGGGTGGGGCAGGGAGAGTGGCCATTCCTTGTGGCTTCACTGTCCTTCCGAGGAAGCAGAAGTTCCCCATGGGCTCTGAGATACCCCAGCTCCTTTTGTTGAAGAGAGTTGGTGGGATAGTCACGGAAGGGACAGAGGGAAGAAAGACCCAGCTGCAGAGGCCCTCCCCAGCAGGGAGGGGCAGGAATCAGCCGGATTCCCATCCAGCTTCAACTTCCTTAACACTGACCTGTGACCGCCCCGACCCCCCCCCCCCACCGCCCCACAACACAAACCCCAACTCAGGGGGCCTCTGGCCAGGCATCTTCTGTGACATGAAGGCCACGGTTCCCGGGATGCACTGAGTTTTCATCCCAGTCTTGAATTCAACATGACAGGCAGAATTTCCCCTCTTAGAGCCCTCCCCCGTGACCAACTTCCCCATTGCGGTTTGGAAGTACCTCATGTTCCGTCTGCTTAGCCTGGAAGCTTGGTATCACCATCGTGAATCCTGGGACCTGATGTCTCATTGTCACCAGGCCCAGCTGCTCCACACACATCCGTTCTCGGCTCTCCTGATCCCGGCTTCCCTGCTCTTTCTTGGCAGGGCCTCCCACTTCTTTCTTCCTGCTTCTCCCTTTGCTCGTGGCCTCTCTCCGAGGACCCACCTTTGTGCCCGCCCAACCCCTGCTTCCCTACTTTTGTCACCGAGCTCTAGGCAGGCAGCAAAAAACCCAAAAAACCAACCCAGAAAACTCCTTCTCCAATTTCTCCCTATACCCTTCCTGTGGCAGAGCCCCTTCTTGGGGGAGGGAGGGGAACAGCTTCTTGGGCGCATTTCCCTCCTCCCTGTGAACCTGACTGAGCCCCCCTGCCAGGGCCCAGCGGCCCTGGGTCCACGTGTTCCATAACACATCTGTAGCCAGGGGAGGCCCGTCTGTGTTTACGAGGGCCAAGCCTCTTAGCAGGAAGGGATGACATTTCCTAGTGTATAATAAGCTTCTGCCTCACTCTGGTAATACTTCGGTGAAGGATTTATTTGTCCCAGCTCTGAAGGTGACCTAGGAGACGCAGTCAGAATCCACTTGGGACCAAGGGAACATGGTGGCACCTTGCCCACCTGTCTTCTCCCTGCTTCCTTCAGTCCCCTCTAACCCTGTGACCAGGGCGGGAGGAAGCAGAGAACGTTCAGCTGTCCTGTTTCAGGACAGGGCTTGAGGCGGGACAGAACTGTTTCCGAAATGTTCCTTTTCCACCAAAGGCTAAGGAAGGAGAAAAGGTGCTCATCCTGTAGTTCTGCGGAATAAAAGAAGTGTGACGGGGAGGTGGGGTAGAGGGATAGAAGACTGAGCCGCGGGCAGAGCCTCCAAGCCAGTCTCACCTCCCTGGGTGGGGAAACTGAGGCTCGGAGAAAGACACTTGCTTGGGTCTCCCAGCTATGTCCTAGAAAGAGGGCTGCAGAGGAACTGGGCCTCGGGCCAGTTGGGGGACAGCCTGGCCACGTGGGGCCTGCTGCTCACACCCGGGCCACGTGGGGCCTGCTGCTCACACCCGGGCCAAGTGAGCCAGGAGCCAGGATGAGTTGTTGGGAGGAGCAGCCTCGGGGTCCTGGAGTTCGAGCAGGGGTGGGTCCTGCAGGCCCAGGGCAGGCCGGGGAAGCGCGCCATGGCCTCCTGTGCCGTGTGGCTGCTCCTTGGGCAGGAACTGGGCTTGGTCAGCTGGTGACTTGTTGCTGTCCCCTTTGTTTTCCTCTCAAGATGTTTTTTCTAAACAATGGAGTGCCTCTGAGCATTCCAACAGCAAGTCACCCTTCGAAGGCTTCCTTAGGCTCTGCTGGCCGGACGCCAGGGCGTGGGCTCTCTTACTCCCTGGGATCGAGGGAGGTCAGCAGGTGCAGCTTTTCCTGGTGGGTTCAAGCCGAGGCTAGAGAGGGATCGTGCCCCTGAGCTGTGGGCAGGGCGTGCAGGGTAGGGCTTGGAGGGAGCGGGCAGGGGGTGCCCGCCTCAGCAGCGAGGCTCCCTCGCAGGCCTGCCTGGGACTCGAGTTCGTCCCGCTTCCTCTGGGTCCAGTGACGAGACCCCGGCAGCGCCCTTGGAATGCTGTGACACAGGTGGGGAGCAATGGCAGCTGTTTCGGAGGCGGGAAGCTCCGTTTCGGAGACGGGGAAGCTCTCTTCGGGGCTCTGTTACCCTTCTGCCTCTTCCTCGGGGTAGCTGGTCCCCAGCCCGGTGGTAACACCCGCCTGGGGGACACGTTTCCGGTGCTGCCCGCAAGCGATCTGATTCAGTAGGTTTGAGATGGGGGCCCAGGGATCTGGGTTTGTCACTTCCCCGGGCGTGCGGGTAATTAGTTAGCTGCGGGAGTGAGTGTCTGGTGGGGGCCCGGAGGCTTAAGTGGGACTTGGCACGGAAGCGCTCCAGGAATTTTGAAAAGGAGGGTACCTGTGTGGGTGCTAGTGGCCCGGGAAAGCCACGTTTGTTCCAGATACGTTTATTTAGTTCCGACTGTGTGGCCCAGTTGCATGGAGCCCAGCGGAAGGCGGGGAGGAGCAGAGGAGGGGGCCACGCGGGCACTCTGGACCGCAGGCTGAACGGAGCAGCCCAGAGAAGGGGCTAGAGTGAGGACTGTGAGTGGTGGGAAGAAAGCCCAGATTTTAAGAAACCCAGGGTCCTCCTCCAGACCCCTTTCTTCAGGGTCGCAGGAAAGGAATGGAAAGACCACCGCCTCGGGCTGTAGAACTTCAGGAGGCAGAGAGATGGCTCATTCTGCCCCCTTCCAGGCTGTCCTCTATCACTGAGCTTCTGCTCTCTGCCTGGAGGAAGACCCCCTACAAAGAAGACATTCGTCCTCCTAAGCATCCTGTAGCTCGGCCTACTGACTTTCCTCTACCTTTTCTTTCTCAGTTGGTCGTGTGCGCCAGGCATGGGGTTCCCGGGGCAGAGCAGCCTTGCAGAGGCAGCAGGGGAGGGGGAGAGTACGGTGGGGTGTTCGAGGAACAGCAGGCTGGTCTGCGCATCTGGGGCACAGAGTCCGGGGGGACAGGCCAGAGGACCCTGGTTGGGGAGTTTTTCATGCTTTGTCCTGTGTTGATTTATTTACACCCCGCCGTGTTCCAGGAGAGCACGTAAGGCAGTGCAGAATCCTGCAGGAGCTGGGCAGGCGCGTGAGGGTCGAGGCAGGAGCATTAGGGCAGGTGCGGTGGAGAGCAGGTTCTTGAGGCTGTGGGGGGTGGGGGGGGCGAACGGCAGAGGGAGCTGCGGTCTCAGGGGGAGCAGGTGGGAGGGGAAGCCGACCCGCAAGTCCCTAGTGTCCACACTGCCTTTGCACGTGAGCCTGCCCTGCGAGCTGGCAGGGAGTCCGTGACCTCGGAACCTCAGGAGTGGGGAGGGGGCAAAGATACCCTTCTGGAAAAGCAGGCTTAGGGGAGTGGAGGCTTGGGGGCGGGGAGGGGGGCAGACTTGGGGCCGTGAGAACTCGCGTGTCCGGCATCACCGGAACCCCAGCCGGGGACCTTTGGCTCACCTTCTCTGTTTAATATGCAGGTGACTTGAAATTGGTTTAACCGGAATTGCTTTCCTTCTGACCCCTCGCTGACTTGCAGGCCGAGGGGTAAAGGGAAGGTGATTTCGGGATATGGGGCTGAGCCCTAGGGTGATGGAAGTGGGAGAGGGCGGCGGGCTGGAGCACCCGATCGAGGATGTACGCATGGGCTGGTCCCGCGTCGCATGGCTTAGCGTTGTCTGCCTGCCTGCCGGTCGTTGTCGTAAGGCCTTTGCAACACGTGGCGGGTCTCTTTCCAGGTATGCAGGTCTCATCCCCATTTTGCAAAGCCTGGGCCTTAGATTGAGTAGCTCAGAGCAGTGGGAGCTGGTTTTCCAGCTGCACAGCCGGTGCCTCCCCTGTGGACGTGGACGGACAGATGGGTGGACACACGGATGGATGAGCTTTGCTGGGTCAGACCGGATGCCATCAGCTCCCCTAAGATGCCTCTCAGGGAAGCTTTTGGACCTTCAGTTCAACCTGTGGACGCTTAGAATACAACTGAGAGAGAACTTAGGGTGGCGAAGTTCTTTCCTGCTGTGATCTTCTGATGTCTTGAGTCCCCCGTCAGATGGTGGCTCAGGGAAGGGTCTCTCCCCTCCCTGAGCAGCGTAAAATATATTTAAAACATTTAAGTAGATGTGGAAATGGCAAAAGTAGTGCATGCTTATGAAGGCACATTCAGATGGAGAAGGAAGTAGAAGGAATGTGCCCAGAGGTACGTGCCGCCGGCTGCCCAGTCCGGGTCCGTGGGTCTGTGTTCTGCCGCCGCTTATCCGTTGCCAGCGACTCTGTGATTGATTTGCTGTCGTTGGCATTTCCCGGCAAAGGTGGGATTTTGGTGGAAAACACCCCGCAGGGAGAATGGGAGGCCCTGCGTCCATCTCATCTGGTAGCACCCTGTGCGGGAATTGGGAGACCGGGGTTCTTGTTCCCGCCAGGCTGCGACTGGCAGGTCACCGGGTGCTTGACCTGTCTTCTTTTTATTATTATTTTTTAAAATACGTTTTATTTATTTATTTGGTAGACAGAGGTCACAAGTAGGCAGAGAGAGAGGGGGAAGCAGGCTCCCTGCCGAGCAGAGAGTCCGATGTGGGGCTCGATCCCAGGACCCTGAGATCATGACCTGAGCCGAAGGCAGAGGCTTAACCCACTGAGCCACCCAGGCGCCTTGACCTGTCTTCTTTCGAGCCTCGCAGTCTCTTGTATCTGTGCAGCTTGCCGTGACTCCACACACGGGCCTTGGACCACTTCAGTCTTGGTTCTCTGGCATCGGGTGTAGCCTGTCCGCTGTGCAGGCTCCCCCCCCACGGTGCTCCAGGCTGAGGTTGACTTCCTGCACGTTGCCCTTGACCGGCGCTGCCTGGCTCCCCTGAGGGAGCTGGTGATTGCAGAGCTCCTCTGGGTGAGATCTGGGCGTTTGGGAGACACGGGGGTAAATAGCAGAGCCTCCCTGCAGGGTAGTGCCCCATAGGCTTGCTGAGGGTATGCCTGGAGGGGCTCACGGCGGGACCTGGCAGGGAGCGAGCACACAGTGAGCACCTGCTGCTGTTTTAAAAGGCTGAAGGGCGCCTGGGTGCCTCAGTGGGCTAAGTGTCTGCCGTCAGCTCAGGTCATGATCCTGGGGTCCTGGGATTGAGCCCCGCGTCAGGCTCCCTACTCGGCGGGGCTGGGAGTCTGCTTCTCCCTCTGCTTCACGCACTCTCTGTCTCTTTCCAATAAAGAAATAAAATCGTAGACAAAAAATGCACAAAAAAGTAAAAGGCTGCAGGGTGCCTTTTAAAGACACTTTTTTTGTTTTTGTTTTTGTTTTTTTTAAAGATTTTATTTATCTACTTGACACAGAGAAAGGGAGAGATCACAAGTAGGCAGAGAGGCAGGCAGAGAGAGAGATGGGGAAGTGCAGAGAGCCCGACGTGGGGCTCGATCTCAGGACCCTGAGATCATGACCGGAGCCAAAGGCAGAGGCCTTAACCCACTGAGCCACCCAGGCGCCCCTTTTTCCTTGTTTTATTTTGTTTTGGTTTGATGACTAGTGATAGTCAACATTAAAACGATTTTGGTCATTTGCATTTTTTAAAATCCTGTTCATGTCTTTTATTCATTTTCCTTTTGGTTTGTTATTCTTTTCCTATGGCACGCAAGATAGTTTTAATCTCTTAATGTGAATTTTTCCCGTCTGTTGGCGGGAAGCCACAGCCCTCAGACAGTGCTGGGTGGGGTGGGGGGCGCCCAGACCCCAGCGGAGCTGACCAGGCTGACCTCTGGGCACCGAGAAGAGCGACCCCATGACACGCGGTTTCGGAGGGATATGTCTGCGCTGTTTTTCGTGCTTGTTTACAGTGGGTGTTTTTCTTTCTCTTTCTTGTCTGTCGGCGCCCCTCCTTGCCACCGTTGGTGTGCCCGCCTACGCCACTTTCCCTTTTGCCTTTTAATTTGATGTTTTGATGGCTTGCAAACCCAGAGCCCCAGCTTGGAGAGTGGGATTCGGGCCGGTCCTGGCCCCTCGGGATGTGTGTGTCTGTGTGCACAGTGGGGCGGGCGAGGCTGGGAGTTCGGGGACCCCACTCGGGGCTCGCCCTGCTCCCTCTGCTGCCTGCTGCCTCCCAGTGAGGGGCCGGCGGCCTTCTGTGCCCTGAGGATTTTTGGTGAATCAGGCCCTATATGAAGGCCCTGGAGCCTTTGGTGTGAAGAACTATGAAGCTTTGGTGCCTTTTAGTTGTTTCCAAGCACTCCTCTGCTCGGTGATGGCTTCTAGACTATTCTAGATTGCTTTACGTCGGGTGATGTGGTGGAGAGAATGCTGGGCGTCCTTCCTCGTCTGTCGGGGTGATGGTTATGGAACCTGGTTCTGGGATCGCGCTGCCTAGATTCGAATTCCAGACTTACCAGTTGGCGGCTGTGCCACCTGCGGCGAGTCGCTGAGTCGCCCTGTGTCTTGGCTTTTCCTTGTTGCCAGAATGAGGTGAGCAAACGCCCGTTCCCTCGTGCAGGTGTGAGAATGAAGCCGGCGGGTGCACGTGGAGAATTTAGGTGGTTGTCATTCCCTCGGAAGTGCCCGTCCTGTGCTGGGTCCTGGCCCGTCCCTCATACGCCAGGTGCTGGTCGCCGCCTTCGCAGGGTGGGCGTGGGGACTGAGGGCACGAGAGTGCGTGTACCTTGCCCAGTCCCTGTGGCCTGCGGCCCCTCCAGTGGCACTTAGAGTCCGCGCTGGCAGAGTTTGGTTAAGTTGGTACAGCCTGGCGGGGCGAGGAACCACCCCAGGATTTGTCTGAGGTTCCGGCGGATGGGCCCAGACCCCGGACCACAGCTTGTCACAGGAGTGTGTCCCGTGGGCCAACCAGCATTGCCTTTATTTGATTGTTTGCCCGCTGACTCAGTCCCGCACTGTCCGGCTTCGGAGGCGTCCTTTAAATGTTCAAGTAGCAGTGTTAAGGTTTAAAAAAAAAAAGAGGAAATGAAGTGAATTTTAATATTTTATTTTCTTTAAGTCAGTGTACCTGAAATGTCATCATTTCCACGTACAATCAATATGAGAAGTTATTAATGGGTTTTAAACACTGTTTTCTCACTCTGTCTTCGAGCTCTCCCTATAGCACCACTCCGGGGATGGGCTGAGCCTCCAAGCACTCAGTAGCCCCGCGGCCCGTGCATGCTGGGGAGAACAGCTCTAATTTTAGCCCGTGATAGACCAAAGAATACCTGTTTGTGGTAAAAAGTGAATACAAAAGTGCATCCTTTTTGACTTTGCTTTCTGAAGTATTGAGTAATAATAACGTGCCTTGGGGCACCTGCGTGGCTCAGTCGGTGAAGCCTCCGCCTTCGGCTCAGCTCCTAACCCTGGGGTCCGGGGATCGAGTCCCGCATCGGGCTCCCTGCTCGGGAGGGGACTCCCGAGGGGGGGGAGCCTGCTTCTCCTTCTGCCTCTGTGCTCTCTTGATCTCTCTCAAGTAAATAAATAAAATCTTTAAAAAATCATCCTAGGAACAGGCCTTTCCTGCAGGCCCGGCCGTGCTCCATGAGCCGGGCTACAGGCGTGTGGCAGCCGCGCACCCGCTCCGCCGCGGTGATGGACTGCAGACGGATCGTGGAGAAGGGACCGATTCTGCAGTAGCTTTCCGTGGCCATGCGTTTTCTGAAAACCCGAAGACCACTGCCGTGACGAGGGCGCCCCCGCAAACCCTGTTAGGGTTGCGGGGTTCTCACGCTCCACACTTGGGAGCCGCATTCGTGTGGTTCTGCCCCAGGCTGGAAGGTGGGGTGTGAACCCAGCCCCTTCTTGCAAGATGAATGCGTTGTGTCACGGCCCCTCGCAGGCAGGGCCTCGTTACGGGTGGGTTGGCCGCAGGCCCCTGTGTGGCTCGCTTTGGTGCAGCCCCTGTGCGCCGCCCTGCCCCCTCTCAGGCCCAGGCCTCCCTGTTGCCAGCCTAGAGGGTGATCCTGAATTCCGGGCAGGGGAAGAAGGGCTGGCGGGGAAAGGCGGGGCCGGCTCCTTCCCTCTGCTGCGGGATGGGCGGGAGGGGCCCCCACGCTCTGGGTTGGTGGCCCTACCCAGGAGTGGACGTGCAGGCGGATGAGCTCTCCATGGTCAGGACTTGTGTGAACAGCATGGTCTGTGGACTAGCTGGCCATCTGCCTCTCGGCCTGCCACGAGGTCGCCCGGACTGCTGGCTTGCGGGGTGCACACCGTCCGGGGACAGGGTGCTGACCGCGTGGCTGGGACCACAGTGCACAGTTGGGAGAGCAGCGCGCCCAGCCCTCGAGCTCTGCAGGACAGGAGGGTTCAAGGTCACTGGGTAGGCTTTTCTTTTCTCTTTTTTTTTTTTTGCATTGCGGTGACCTCCTTCCAGCGCACCAGGGGCGGTGGGCTGCATGATCGATCCCCTTCAACCGTGACCCATGTCAGTGGTGCTGAGATGCGTGTATCCAGCAAATGTCACAACAGTCTCTCCACCGCGTCCTGGCATTTGAGGCAGGGGCTGTTTTGTAGGGATTTTCGGTTTATGTTTTGCCCTTGATTTCTGCTGAGTTGTATGTATATATAATAGCGGGATCCATATTTATATCGTAGCGGAGAGGTTGTAAGTGTGTGCAGACTCTGGGAGACAGGCAGCAGAGCATAAAGCCCCCCTTCAGCCAGCAGCTCTGGGCTGGCTTCTTGCTGTGTCTCAGCCCACGTCCCTACTGCGCAGTAAGGCGGCTTTTCTCGCCCCGTCTGCTCAGAGGTGAGGCTGGGCAGTCCCTCGTGATGTCTTCGATGGAACGTCTCCAAGCCCCCTCGGCCAACCTGAGAAGACAGAAACCATCATCTTGGAGATCTCTCGTTCTCCCCAGCCTTGGCACCTTTGGGACAGAGATCCTGTCCCGAACCTGTGTTGAAATGCTCTCTTGTCATTTCCTGGCTCCCAAGTGGCACAGGGGTCCCTCCGGGGGTTTGTTGCTGTCCTAGAGAAGACAGCCTGACAGAGGCCGGTCCGTCTAGCTCCAAGGCCCCCCTTTCCAGTTTCGTCCATCACAGGGCCTAGAGCATTCGGTGTTCTCACCCCAGCTGCTATCTTCTTCACTCGCCGCGTCCCCTGTGGACACGGAACCCTGAGCCGGTCTTGCGCAGGCCTCCTGGCCTCACAGAGAATGCCTTGACCAACAACCAGGAGGCCTTCCTGCTCCGTACCCACCCAGGTGCCCTGTTGGGCACAGGAGGTTCTTCAGGCACCCTCCTGCCTGTATGACTGTGCGCTGGCCTGCTCCGGGTCCCAGCCGGTGTGCCGCTCGCTGGCCTGAGGAGCGGGGGGCAGGGAGAGCTGCGGGCCAGCAGACCTCTGACAGCAACCCCGCCCCGTCGGAGCAGGGCTGGAAGTCGGGAGGCCATTTAGGGCGGGGGCCAGCTGTTGTCACAGGGCCTTGTGTCTTCTCACTGGCAGGAGCGTGGGGCAGGGCCTCCCACATGAGTCTTTGCAAGGCAGGCTTTTGGCCGCCTTGCTCCGGGCTGCAGACTTGTGTGGAGGGATGGCAGGAGCGTGCAGGGGTGCCTGGTTCTCTGTCCTCCCTCTTGGTCTTCACATTCCTCCCCAGGGGGTCAGAGCTGGGAAATCATTGGAAACACGGGTGTCCTGTTTCTTGGTGTGTGCTGCTGACGGGTCAGCTGGCTCAGGTCGGAAGAGGGACCCTGTGCTCTGAGGAAACCTCCCCGGGAAGCATGGAAGTGGCCCTCCGTCCGTCAGGCCCCCGGGAAGGCGGGGGAGGTGGCGGGGGAGCCAGTGACTGGTTGATGTTGTAGCCAGTCCCAGGCCCACCCCGGGTGACCCTTGCTGCGGGTGGCTGGACAGGGGACCGTGGCTCAGGCCCTGAGGGCATGGCCTTCCCTCATCTCGGGAGCCTCAGATGTTCGTGCGTCCTGCACCAGAGAAAACTCAGCATCGCGTCTAAGACAGGCGGCGTCCTAGACGGCAAGCGGCTTCTGCACCGCGAGCCGGTGGCGCAGCCCGGCGGCTCTGATCGGCAGTGCGAGACTCTGTTTTACTGGAATACTGATTTTATTATGAAAATTGCTGGCGTAGTGTGTTTTTAAACCATTCACATGTGCCGCCCCCCACGGCAGTACTTAGTGTTTGTGCTGCAAATGTCGTAAGATTGACAGTTCTTGCAGCGGGCGCGGGGGGGGGGGGGGGGGGCGGCGGGGTTCCCAGTGAAGGGTGGCGGGATCTGGGATCTCGGAAACAGCGCGAATAACCAGATTCACTTCCTGCGGTAGCTGCCCTGCGTGCCTCTTCGTGGTTCTCTGGACGCCCCTGCAGGGTGACTGTGCACCCCCCCCCCCCGCCCCCGTCCGGCAGATGGGGGACAGAGCTGGAAAGGGATGTGCTCAGGGCTGCTTGATTTTAGGGCAGAGGCAGGACCAAACCCAGGAAGTTTGGTCTCAGCTCGTAGGTGCTGCTGCGTCGTGAAACAGCTTTCGGGGGCTCCTGGGTGGCTCAGTCGGTGAAACGTCTGCCTTCTGCTCAGATCATGATCTTAGGGTCCTGGGATCGAGCCCTGTGTGCTCCTAGTTGGGCTCCCTGCTCAGCGGGGAGCCTGCGTCTCCCTCCCCCTCTGCTCCCCCCTCCCCTCGTGCTCGCGCTCTCTCTCTTGCTCACTCTCTCAAATAAGTAAATACAAATCTTAAAAAAAAAATCAAGTACAGGAGAAAATTTAAAAAATATTGTCTCAAGAAATTCTGGGGCTATGAGGGGTTCCCTTAAGCCAGATAGGAAACCCAGAATTTATAGAGGAGAAGACGCGACAAATTTTCTCCCCAGCTTTTTATTTTGGAAGAAACCACCAGTTGGGAAGGTGTTTGCTCCTTCCTCTCCTGTTCCTTCTGGTGGTGGGCGCGGTCGGCACGGCATGGCACTTCTCCCGGCTTGAGCTGCCGTCTCCCGGCTTGGGCACGTTCTTGCAGGAAACAGAAACCACTGTCACACCCGAGAGGCTTGACAGAAACCCTCTGACGTCATTTCAGAGCTCACCCATAAGCAGATTTCCTCGGTTTCCCCCAAATACCTTACATGCCCTTTTGGTCTTTCCGAATCAGGATGGGATGAGGCGGGGCCAGATTTCTTGGAGAAGGTCCGTGCCCTGGGTTCGGATGTTCTTGCTGCCTGGCTGTCTTGAAGTTCTCTCTCTGTTCCCGGAGCTGCCCAGGACCTGGAGTGAGGGCGAGGCGTTGATGAGATCTGGGTTAAACCCTTTCAACAGGATTACCCCCTGTCCTGTCACATCTGGCCCTGCTGTTCACGCTGTTCAGGAGCTAACTTCTGGAAGGTCCATTTCCTCCCACTTGGTGGTTGCTAAGTGATCTGTGGGCTGTTGCTTAGGCACCAGGGAAGTCAGCTGCTGCCAGGGACCCTCCCCTTGCTGGGGGGCGGGGGTCTGCATGCAGCAGCAGTCCATGCCTGCGAAGGGGGATTGGGATGGCCACGTGCTGATTTTCTCAGGTGCGTGAGTCCTGGCTGGTGTCCTTCCTGCACCAAGAGCTTCATCCCAGCCCACTCTTTGGTATTCTCACTCTGGTCTCACGGTTTTTTGTTGTTGTTGTTGCTCAGATGTTCTAATATAATCAATTACAATATTAACAGATTTAATTACATTTCTGTGGACTAGAGTAGGAGAATTTGCTTGCCATGTACATATGCTAGTTACGTGCTTAAGAGGCCTGTGATCGAGCTCCCGCAAACTGTGAAGAGGAAGATGTTTTAAATTCCTGAGGGAAACGGGCAGAGCAGAGGCCCAGAAAGATAGTTCAGAGAAGAGGAAATGCACGCCGTTGGTGATCATGAAAAGGTGCTTAATATTAACCTCAGGAGCAATCAGGGACTCCCATCAGAAGAACAGGTGCTGGGCTCCCCTGTCCTGTGGCAGGAGGCAAACACACAATTCTCGATGCTGGTGTGAGGGCCGGTGTTGGCCTGCCCCCCCGGGCTGCTGTGACGTGGGGCCCACGAAGGAGAAGCCCTTGGACGCTGTCTATTAACACACAAAATTTGTCTGTCTCTGAACCCAGCTGTTCTACTTTTTCCCCCTACAAAGAAGCAGCTAATGGTGGTTTAAAAAAAAAAAAAAGCCACCACAATGCCCTTGAGTCGGGGGCTGGTGGGATGAGGTTGGAGTGTCTGCGCTGTGAAATATTCTGGAGATGGCCGTCAGGGGGAATGAGAACGTTGCCAGGACGGGGGCATGGAGGTGAACGTGTGGGGAGCGGCTGGTGCATTTTGGTGCAATGCCGGAGGCTGAGTTCTGTTCCGGGCGGGGCGGGGGGAGAGACTGGACACTCATTCTGGAAACTTCCGCCCATGGGGAAGTGCCAAGGGGCAAAAAGCAGTTCCCTGAGTGTGTTGTGAAAGTGGTTTTATACGCCAAAACAACATTTTAAAAAGATGGAATGTGTACATTTATTACATGTACCAGTTCTACCCACTTTCCTATCTCGTGTCTCACCCAGAGTCGGAAGGCTCTCGCGAGTCCTTGTTAGAGCACGTGGGGACCCCAGAGCAGCTGCAGATGGTGGGGGCTGGGCGCTGGGCAGAGCGGGGGTGTGGGGGGGGCGAGCCGCCCGTGTCCTTTCTGCGGGCGGCCCTCACCCCCAGGTGGGACAGCGCTCTGCTGCGGCCGTTTCATTTGCTTTTTACAGAAATCGTGTACTCCCTGTCCACGTTGTGGACAACACAGTAAATACGAGAGACAATTTGCAGAAAAACAGAAGTAGAAAAAAAAATCACTGTTGTTCCTGTAACCACCCCAAGTCAGCCGTCGTCCTCCTTTGGTTGTGTTCCTTGCACATGGGCCCGTGGTCCGTACACTCTTGCTTCTTAAAAAAAACAAAGACCGCAAGCCAGCCACGACATTGTGTCAAGTGGTCCTGCAGCAGTCGTTGCCTTCCTGATTTCTGTGTTGCCTGGCGTTTGGTGTTGCTGTCACTTGCTTGGAAGCGTTGGACGTCTTCGGGCGTCTGTCCTTCCCTCTGTGTCCAGCGGTCCCCTCGACGGCATAGAGTCTGGCTGCCAAGCCTCTCTTCGCCATCATGCCCCCTGCCCCCCATTGAGCCGCTGCTGGAGCCCCGGCCTCACGTGCTCGCCCCAGGACCGCCGTGCACCCGAGCCCACCGGCAGGGCTTTGGAAAGTGAGCAGCAGAATTCACATTCTTAATTTCTCTTTACTCGAGTATCAAATGAAAATGAGTGGTGTCCCCTTGTATTGGCCATTTGTACGTTCTTTACTGACGTGGAGGTTTTACGTTTGTTTTTTAAACAACATTTGTAATACTAATCCAGGGACCTAGCTACCTTTCCCGCCCTCCCTACAGGCTTCGGGTTCCTTTCTTTCTTTTTTTTTTTTTTTTTAAGGATTTTATTTATTTATTTGAGGGAGAGAGAGATCACAAGCTGGGGGAGTGGCAGGGGGAAAGGGAGAAGCAGGCTCCTGGCTGGGCAGGGAGCCCAGGGTGGGGCCCCATCTCAGGACTGCGAGATCGTGACCCGAGCAGAAGGTAGACGCTCAGCCGACTGAGCCACCCAGGCGCCCCTCGATTTCCCTTTAATTCTGTTTTTCTTAGGGTTCTTGTCATTTTTTTTTTTTTAATATTTTATTTATTTGACAGAGAGAAATCACAACCAGACAGAGAGGCAGGCAGAGAGAGAGAAGGAGGCAGGCTCCCCGCGGAGCAGAGAGCCCGACGCGGGGCTCGATCCCAGGACCCCGAGACCATGACCCGAGCCGAAGGCAGAGGCCTTAACCCACTGAGCCACCCAGGCGCCCCGGGTTCTTGTCATTTTTAATTGTTCTGGATTTTTTTATGTTTATGTAGTTGAACTTTCTATCTTCTTTCTCCTGTGCCTTATTTTTTTTTTAAGATTTTATTTATTTATTTATTAGAGACAGAGAAAGAGAGCGAACGCACAGAGGGAGAGGGACAAGTAGACTTCTGGCTGAGCAGGGAGCCCGAGGCGGGGCTCGATCCCAGGACCCTGAGATCATGACTGAAGCCCAAGGCAGCCACTTCACTGACTGAGCCACCCAGGTGCCCCTCTCCTGTCCTTTAAATTTGACAAGCCTCAAACCATCTCCTGGTTCATCCCCTGCCCCACGCAGACTTCCACAGCTGATGGGCTTCCCCAGCTGCCCAGACCCGCGTTGTGCAGGCTCAGCATGGCCATGAGGGTGGGGGGCTGAGACCTCCAGAGGGAACAGGGGGTGTGGGTAAGCAGAGCCTTTGGGCACCGAGGGGTGTAAGGAGGGTGCACAGAGGGGCCCCGTGTCCCTTCTGCATGTGGCCTGGTACAGCACTCGGACCCTGCCACCAGGTGTGGGTGGACTCTGGGCAGTGGAGACCCTGCAGGGCAGGTGGGGAGGACAGCATTCGTTTGGCTCAGAAAGCCTGTGGTTCCCCAGGGAAGGGAAGCAGCTTCAGTTCAGGAGGGGGGTTCTCACTGACTCCCCTCCCCCCGACCTGCTGGCCCGGCCTCTTCGTGGCTCTGTCTACACGGCATGAAAGTGAGGTGCGCCAAGGACGCATCAACCCCAGATAGCCCCCTTTTGTCAGTCGGAAGTAATCATTTGAGCTGGTTTTCTCCTTCCTAAGTGTCTTATGTTCACAGGCACCCCTGGGACGGGGGGCTGCAGATCCTACATCAGCTTCTCTTAATCGGGGGCAGGACAGGGCCAGGAGTTTGTTTGGAAGGTAGGGAAGGAGGAACTTGGGGGGGGGAGTGTCTTTTTGGAAGGAGGGCCCTTGCTAGGAAGGGCAAGGCTGGTCTTGGCCAATGCGCGTACCCAGAAAGGAAGACGGGTCAGGGCTCCCTGCAGGACAAGCTCTGGGCCCAGGTTGAGCCTGTGTCCTCAGAGATCTTGCCGGGCCAGGGAGGCCCAGGGGCTCGGGGCAGCCAGACAGCTTGGGTTCGAAAGCCATCTGCAGCCACTTACTAGCTGGTGACCTTAGGCTGTTTGGCCTCTGTGCCTCAGTTTTCACATCTGTATCTTGGGGGAACTTACCTAACTTTCTCGGAGCGTTACCGTCAGAAGTAAATGGGTCCCAGTGTATCAGGTGCCGAGTGTGGCTGATTGTGCCAGTGAGTGGCTCTCACTGCCAGGGGATCGGCCGTGTCCTGTGTGCTGCTGCCTCGCTTGTACCCCCTGCCCCCTGCCCCCAGCCCCCCAGCCCCAGGAAGTGGCAGGTGTGGCCTTGGCGATGGCGCAGAGCCTGAGGAAGTAGTTACCCGCTGTGCTTTGAAGATCTTTAAGGGACTTCAGACACCCTCGGGTCTGGTCTGTTCAGTGGACTCTCAGATTACCCAAGTCTTTTTTTTTTTTTTCCTTCCACTGTAGCACGTACTGGCCCTCATCCCCCTTTCCTGGGACTCTGCGCTTGCCCCCGCGGCCCTGGCTCTCAGCCACTGGGCACCACTTCTCTCGCTTTCCAGAGCTCCCCTGTCATGGAGCAGAATTAGCACGATTATTAGACTTTATGGAATCTTTCTTTTTATTTATTTATTTAAGGATTTGTTTATGGGGGCACCTGGATGGCTCAGTTGGTTAAGCCTCTGCCTTTGGCTCAGGTCATGATCCTAGGGTCCTGGGATCGAGTCCCGCGTCTGGCTCCCTGCTCAGTGGGAAGCCTGCCTCTCCCTCTCCCACTCCCCCTGCTTGTGTTCCCTTTCTTGCTGTCGCTCTCTGTCAAATAAATAACTAAAATCCTTAAAAAAAAAAAAAAAGGATTTATTTATGGAGAGATTGTGGGAGTTGGGGGGGGCAGAGGGAAAGTCTTTAGGCAGACTCCTGGCCGTGCACGGGGCCCCACACGGGGCTCACTGGGGGCTCGATTCCACAACCCTGAGCTGAGCTGAAACTGAGAGTCGGTGAATAGCGCCACCTCGGTGCCCCTTTCCGTTATTAAGATGTCTTACTTCTGGAAAAATAAGGTGAAAGCAGACAAGCGACCGTACTGCCTTTGGGAGCCATGGGACTGGAAGAAGCAGATTTTTAGCTCATGGGACTTACCCTGGACCTTGGTTCAGTTTGGTTTTTGTGCTTTTTTTTTAAGGATTTTATTTATTTATCTGACAGAGACACAGTGAGGAAGGGAACACACTCAGAGGAAGTGGGAGAGGGAGGAGGCTCCCCGCTGAGCAGGGAGCCCGATGTGGGGCTCCATCCCAGCACCCTGGAATCATGACCTGAGCAGAAAGCAGAGGCTTAACGACTGAGCCACCCAGGCACCATCCCCTCTCCTTAGCTCAGTTTCGAAGGAAGAGAACAATTTTTTAAAAAATCTAAAAAAAATTTTAAGAGAACACTTTTAAAGATATGAAATGTAGGATATATGTCAGAACTGGGATGGAAAGGCAGGTAGCCTTTAGGGAGCATGCACAGTGGTACATTCGGAGTCTGGAATCCTGTCCCGAGCGAGGCAGCGTGGTAAGTGCCCACCCCGGCCCTGCAGGTCAGAGGAGTGTGGACGCTGATGACAAGCCGACTCTCCTTGGCGGAGCACAGCGTGCCCAGGGCCCATGCTCCTTGTCCTTGGTCTGAGCAGGGAGCGGTGTCTGTCCAGGTCCCTCTTCGGGGTTTAGGATGTGCCGAGGGAGAACGAGGTCAGGAGGCCGTTCAGAGGTCCCGAGCCTCGCACAGAGCTTGTGGAAAGAAAGAAAAACGAGGAGACTAGTGTGGAGTAGCGAGGTTGCTAGAAGCCTCTTTCCAGGTTGGGAGACTGCCCAGAAGAGGGCGCTCTTGGTTTCCTCCCTTTGTCCCCCACCCCCACTTGCCCCTTTGGTCCTCTCAGCTTCTCCACTGGGAGGGCGGGATGGAGCCCCAGGAGAGCTCTCTGGTGTCCTGATCTTGGAAGATGGGGGCGGAATTCCCAGGGCCCCTGAGCAGCCCTGGAAGGGCGCGGGGACCAGGCCGCTTCTGTGCGGTCACACCTGCCTGGCCCCCTGGAGCCCACCCCCTTGTGCCTCCTGCTCCCTGGCAGCACTTATTCTCTCCAGGTCTGGAGGCCACAGGACGGGTAGGAGTGGGCAGGCAGGGCCGCGTTTCCCACGAAGGCCTCTCTCCTCGGCTTGTGGACCACCGGCTTCCCTCCGTAGCGCTCTCCTTCACTGTCTCTCTGTCCAGATTGCCCTTTTCTGTAAGGACAGCAGTCATAGGGGCACCTGGGTGGCTCAGTCATGAAGCGTCTGCCTTCGGCTCAGGTCATGATGCCAGGGTCCTGGGATGGAGTCCCACCTCGGGGCTCCCTGCTGTGCGTGCTCTCTTTCTCTGTCAAATAAATAAAATCTTTTAAAAGGGGGGACAGCAGTCCTAGGGGGATAGGCACCCACCCTACTCTGAGGTGACCTCATCTCAGCAAATGCCCTATTTCCAAATAAGGTCACCTTCTCCCGGACTGGGGGTTAAGACTTCAAAATACGAACGGGGGGGGGGGGGGGGCACAACTGTGTCTGGAACAGCTTTCAGCAGATTTTCAGAGAAAGACGTGATCCAAGGGGTCCCAGGGGTGTCCGAGGTCTGCCAGCATGGTCTTGGGGAGGAGAGACGCGGACCGGCAGTGGCCAGGCCCGGGCTGCTGTGTGACCGCCGGCTCGTCCCGCCAGGCTTCTGACTTGAAGAAAGCTGGTTTCATTTGTTCCGGCGTCTCACAGGAGTCACTGCTCCCTCTCTCCCCCGGTAACGGCTCCTTTTCCTGCTTCCCCTCTTTGTGCCAGGCTCGGTGTTGGGCCCTCCACAGTCACGGCGCTGGTTTTTGTAGCAACTTCGGGGGCAAGGTGAGATGATTTCTGGTTTGCAGGCTAAACCCCGAGACCCAGTGAGGAGGTTAAAGTGGCTATAGACGGACACACAGCTAGCAGGTGCCAGAGGCTGACTCTGAACCCGATTCTCTCCACTCCAGAGCACCCCCCGCCTCTCGACTGGGGGTCTTTGCAAGACGATTGTGCCTGTGATTTATCTCCTTAGCTGACTGTCCCAGCCAGGGACCGTCTCTTAGCAGTCGGCCTCCCTCCGCAGAGGGAGAACTGCTGCCGTGGTCTCGTGGACAGTGCGGTCTCCGGCCCCCATTACAGTGGGGGGGGTGAGCGGGGGAGGGGGCGGCGGCCTAGAGTCCCCTCCCACCCACCTCCGCGGACTCCCCAGTCCCCCACCCCGAGGCCAGTGCAGAGCCCACGCTCGGAGCTTACTGGAGGCCACCCCGCCTCTGGCAGCCCTGGGTGTGGCCCTGGCCACCTGCCCGGGCTCCGGATCTCGGTCCACACCCCTCTTCCCACCACCTGGCTCCCGCCTTGCTCCCCGCCTCCTGCCCCTCCTCGGCCGCCGGAAGATGCTTTGCTGCCACCTTGTGGGCACGGAGAGGCCTGCGGCCTTTGCAGGGCCAGTGTGGCCGGTGCGGCTCTGGGACCCCTGGGGGCGGCGGGAAGGAGCCCTGGTCTCTCCCTCCACACCACCACGTGCGCCCTCGGGCCTCCCTCCCTGCTGCGGGGAAGGACGTGCCCGGGCTCTGGGTGGTGCATGTGGCCTCAGCCAGGCACACCTCAGCACTTATCAGTGGGTCACCCCGGCAAATATTTGAACGGAGACTAGGTCCCAGGTCGTGTGGGGTGCGGGGGCTCGGGGCCACCCTTCGCTCACAAACAGTGCTTGGTTTCCGTGCCCCCCATGCCACACCTTCACAGACGTCTTTCCTTTCCCGCCTCCCTGGTAGTCTGGGTCCGTCGTGTCCCCCTGCCGTCCCCAGGCCTGGGCCCGTCCCCGTGGTGGGTCCGATCCACCCAGCCCTGGACACCTCCAGAGTCGGCTCTTGCTCTTTCTGATTTCCCAGTTCGTTTTCTGTACTCTGCTCCCAGAGAAGTCCGTCCCCGTCCTCCGGCAGAGAGCACACTGCGGGGGATCACGGGACACTGTATCCTTCATTCCCCCCCAAATGGCCGCGGAGCCTCTCGGCCCTCACAGCAGAGCTGGCCTGGTGTGTCTGAGGACCTTAGCAGGCCGAGAACTCCCGCGAGGGCTAGCCTCGTGGCATTTCTGTACTGCTTACAGCATCCCGGCTTGAAGCTTTTTAGGATGGCCCTAACTTCTTTCGGGCCCTGTTGAGTGGAGCTCTCTGGAGCAGAGTCTTGTCAGGCGGAACACGGAGACTGCGTGCAGAGAGGCCAGCAAGAGAGAGAGATTTGTGCCTGCGCTGTTCTCCCTAAGGTCCTCCACTGGCCCAATGGCCCGGGGATATTTCTGTGTCAGCAGGTGTCCTTCTCTGGCTAGCTTCTGTGGGTCAGGAAAGGCTTCTGGGAAGGACGGAGACAGCCAGGGGAGAAAGCGGAAGCTGTTGCCGGTTTGGGGACTGACCCAGACTGAGTACTTGGCCTGGACTAGATTCCGCAGGTGCCGTGGGAGCCACCGGGAAATGGTGTGGCCTGGGAGAACGCAAAATGTTCTTCTGTCTTGGAGACGAGGCACCGGCGCCTGCCTTCCCACAGTAGATATGAGTGTATTTGGGGACCTCTGCCCCTTGTAGGCCATAGGGGTCTTCTGCTGAGACAGCCAGCGGAGTTCTGAAGCAGCCCGTCCCCAGCTGGGCATCTAGTCCCTGTCCCTCCTCAGTCCCTGGACAGAGCTGCTGTCCTGCGCTTGCCGTTTTGTTGGTTTGAGGGTGGGGAGGGTTCGTAATGAGCAGCCCCGTTCTTGGGGGGGGGGTAATTCCCTGTGTGTCTGAGAGAGAGAGTGCAGACAGACAGATAGGCAGATAGGGAAATGGAGTGTGGGAGACTTAAACGTGAGGAACTGAGGCAGGACTCCACGGCTGTGTTCTTGTCCCCACGTCTGAAGGATCCTGGGAAAGGCTGGTCCGTGGAACCCTCTATTAGGTAGGGAAAACGCATCCTGGGGAGGGAGAAGCCATCCTCATCACTGTTAATAAGTAGTCCCGGGAAAATACGAAACCACCCCCAGGGGCTCTCCAGGCCTGGGAGATCCAGCCTGGGAGATCCAGCCCGGGACTTGAAAGTTTCCAGCTCGGGGCTCTTCGAAGCACCTAGGATGGAGAGGCCCTGCCTTCCTCAGGCATTCCCCCACCCCAGCCCCCTCAGGAATGTGCCACTTTTATCTTGTAGTTTGCTTCTACCCAGAAGGATGGAATTCTGAGGCTGAGATGGACACTGGGAATTGGGCGGGCGGGGGGGGGGGGGGGGGCGGGGGGGGCTGGGTGGGGAGGTGGAGGAAGTTGGGGAGTAGTGTTTCTTTAAAGCCCATGTAGGCCCTCCCATCCTTGCCACGACCTGAACTGGTTTCTCAATCCGTCTCACAGTGTGCCCCTGGTCCTCCGGATCATAGTAGACTAGCTTGTCTGCAAGGCCTCGGAGAGGGCTGATGTTTAAAATGCAGTGGAAAGCACAGCGGGGCAGCTCCCGGCTTCCTGCCCCCTTCCTGGGGTGAGCGCTGAACCTCATGAGCCTCTGGTGCAGCCCACACTCGGTGACGAGGCATCTCAGCTCAGAGAGGGTGACCGGGCTCCGGCCAGCACTGAGGGCCAGCACTTCACCTTGGCCAGCCGACCTCTGGACGGCCTCTGAACAGGAGGGGAGACCCAGGGAGCAGGAGACTGGAGACTCAGGGACACAAAAGTGAGTCACTCGTCCAGAACTGTGTGGTCCAGGAATGAAGGTTACCTTTTGATTCTCCACTGCCCTTAGGCAGGACACTTCACTGAATCCAGATAATTTTATCGTCTCCAAGGGAGAAGATGACCTCGGCCATTAACAGAAGAGCTAGCTGCCTGCAGCATCCCGCAGCTGTCTTCTGGAGCTTCCCAACCTCAGAGTGTCTCAGCCAGAAACTAAGGCCCCCCATTTTACAGACAAGGAGACTGAGGGTCAGAGAGGGCATATGACACTGTTTGGTCCTTTAGAGCAAGAGCAAGTGGCCCACTTGTCTCCAAAACAGGGCCCGGTGTGTGGTGTTCTGGACTGTTATTTATTTGGCCGGCTGGTAATGACAGCTCCTCACCTACTCGCCCCAACCCGAGGAGGAGCCCTGGGCTGGAATTTCCTGTTTTCTGAGGGCTCCGGGGGCTGCCCCAGCAGGCTGACTCCCCTGCCGCCCGCCACCGTTCCAGGGTGTTCCAGGCCAGGCTTGCCGCCTCTCCTTGCTGGGCCGGCTCCCGGCCTCTCCAGGTCTGGGCTTGCGGGCTGCGAGGTGGAAGCGTTGAGGGACTCCGTGGGCCCGACACCAGGTGCCCAGAGGCCGGAGGTCCGTGCGCCCCGGCCGCGGCCCCGGCCCGGGCCCCGCCCCGTGCCCCTCGCCATGGGCCTGGCCCTCGCCCCCGGGCGCTGAGCATGGAGCGGGCCTGGCCGCGGGGGGACAGCTGCAGCCGGGAGCGGCCCGCCGTCTGCCGCCGCGCCCTCAGCGTCTGCGACTCGCTGGACCTGCACGGCGCCCCGGCCGGCCGCGCCGCCGCCGCCCTGCAGGCCGCCCTGAGCGCCGCGCGAGAACAGCCGGCGCGGCCGCGGAGCGTCTGCTCGGGCGGCCCGGGGCCCCCGCCCTCCGGCGCCCGCAGCCTGCTGCTCGGCCTCCTGCGCCCGCGCCTGGGCCGCCGTGGCCCCGCCGACGGCCCCCCACCGGCTCCCCGGCCCGCGCCCTCGGGGCTCCCCGGCTCGGCCGCGCCCAGCCCCGCGCCCAGCCCCGCTTTGGCCCGGCGCAGCCGCT
Source organism: Meles meles (assembly GCF_922984935.1). Classification (NCBI taxonomy): domain Eukaryota; kingdom Metazoa; phylum Chordata; class Mammalia; order Carnivora; family Mustelidae; genus Meles; species Meles meles. The sequence continues at coordinate 5,980,929 of NC_060075.1, read as the reverse complement.
CGCGGGGGGCCCAGGCGCAGCGGCCCAGGCCCACCAGCATGACGTTCCTGGAGGTGAACCGCCTGGAGCTGGCGGCGGCCGAGGGCGCGGGCGCGGGACTGGGCCGCGCGGGGAGCGCGGGCTTCTTGCGGGGCGCCTCGCTGTGGAGCAGCCAGCGCTGGCAGGTGCTGCGCGGCGGCGGCGGGGGCACCCCGGGTCCCCGGCGCGGCCTGTCCGCGCTGAGGAAGAGCTTCAGCTTCCGCCTGCGCCGCGGCCAGGAGATCCGGCGCGCCGAGTCCGGGCTGCTGCCCCGGGCGCGCACCCGCAGCGACGGCGACGCCAGCTCCCTGGGCGCCTTCCCCAGCCGCCGCGACCTGCTGCTGGGCGCCGAGGCCCCGCGCGCCGCCGCGCCCGAGCCCGGCCGGCCCCGCACCGCCGCCGGCCTCTGGAGACTCCTCACCAGCCGCTTCCGCCGGAGGGAGCCCGCGCCTGCCGAGCCGCTGTGGAGCCGCCGGGCCGCCGCGGCTCCCGGGCTCCTGGGCGCGCAGAGTGGTAAGGCGCGGAGCCCGGCCGGGAGCCCTCTCTGGTTGGAGGCCCTTGTTGAGCGCGGGTGTGAGAACGCACGGAGCCCGCCTGGGAGAGGTGGGTGTGCCCTGCGGCCGGGGACCAAGGGAGACCGGCGACCTGGGCGCTCTGGGTGACTCATGGTGGCCCAGAAGGTGGCTGTGGCCGGGGAGGACTTGCAGGTGCGTCCAGTCTGGGTCCCCTGCCACCGGGTGCTACCGCTGGCCCTTGGCATGGTGGAATGTGAGACCAGCACGGAAGGGCCCGTTCCTCCCTGCTGGCACGCGTGGCACCGAGGCCGGGGAGGGGCGGAGAGCGCACATGTTTCTGGCTTCCAGGTGGGCTTGAGTCCTCACCTCTGGCTGCCTCTGCCCGAAAGCAGAGGGACTGCCTGTGGACCCGATCGGTGGTGGTGGCTACTCTTTGAGACAGCCTGGGGAGGGGAAGCAGGCAGAGAGGCCGGCCCGGTTAGGGCCTCCTGGAGCTGGCTGGTGGATGTCCATTACAGAGCAGAGAGGAAAGAAGGGGTCTGGCGGCGGGGCTGCCGGGAGCTCTTGGGAGCTGGAGGCTTCTCTTCCCCTGAACACTGCCAGAGGCAGGGTAGAGAAGAGAAGGGCCTGGACCTGAGTGCGGGCAAGCCCAGGAGGCGGCTCTCTGGGAAAGAAGGAGTGGTGGCCTCCCACCAAGGAGGAGCCTGGGGAGGAGGGCCAGCCGGGGGAGGATGGATAGCTCCCCGTTCAACCTGCCCCTCACACAGCAAGGCCAGGTGAGGGCTCCTCCCTCCTCACCCCGCCTAGGAATGCGGTGGGCGGCCCCACCCTGTGAGGGTGAGCTGTTCCTACTCGCTGCCGCGGGAGGCTGGCCCCCCTGCCCAGCTGCCAGGTGCCCGGCCCAGCTGCCAGGTGCCCGGCCCAGCTTGGGTCTGAGCCGAGAACTACTGGTCTGGGGTGTGTGGCTCGGGGTGGGAATTGCTCACCTTGCTGGAACAGAAGGGAGAGGAGGGACCTGGTCCCGGCTAGGAGAGCTGGGCCTCTCCGCGTCCTCTCCCTGAGGACCGTCATTGCTCCCATCGTCTCTGGAAGGATTTTCCCACTGCTCTTTAGAGAACCGGGTGAAGGCTGCCTCGCCATGGGGACGTGCTGTTTTCTGGCCTTGGCGCAGGGAGGGGCAGTGTAGGAGACAGCTGGTGGCGGGTGGCCCACGTGTGTGTGCCTCCCAGCCCTGATGGGCGGCCTTCTCTCCCGCAGACTCCTTTGTGAACAGCCAGGAGTGGACCCTGAGCCGCTCGGTTCCGGAGCTTAAAGTGGTGAGTGAGATCTGGGGGGGCCCCAGGCCGCCCTGGGGCGGGGTGGGCACAGGCCAGTGCGATGGGCCCGGGCATCGCTTCGCCTGCTTCCAGTCCCCTCCTTCTCTGGTCTTGGCCTTTCTCTGTGGCCTCTCACTTCTGTTCAGCTTTCTGGTCCTTCGTTCCGGCCCCTCTTCCTAGGGTCCTCCGTCTTTCCTGGCCCGTCTCTTCTCTCTCGCCCCTGACCTCTGCTCTCGCCCCTTCCTCTCCCACAGGGCATTGTGGGGAACCTGTCTAGCGGGAAGTCGGCCCTGGTGCACCGCTATCTGACAGGCACCTATGTCCAGGAGGAGTCCCCGGAAGGTGAGCGTCACAGGCTTGCCTGGGCTCTGAGGCTGGCCGCTCTGCCCCCTCTGGCTCCTGGCTGTCGTCTGTGCCCGGGGGCTGGAGCCCCTCAGCCTTCCGGGCCCTCCTGTCTCCTCTGTCGGTAGCTGTGGGCTCCCCCGACTTGGGGCCTGACCATGAACTCTGTCCTAGGGGGTCGGTTTAAGAAGGAGATTGTGGTGGATGGCCAGAGTTACCTGCTGCTGATCCGAGATGAAGGAGGCCCCCCTGAGCTCCAGGTGATGCTCCTGCCCTGGCCCCGGGCCGCTGGTTGGGCCTGGGCAACGCTGTGTGTGTGCAGAAGGGCGCGGTGCCCGGCTGAGAATGGCTGTGGGTAGTGATTCTGCTCGGTCCCCCTAGTTTGCTGCGTGGGTGGACGCGGTGGTGTTCGTGTTCAGCCTGGAGGATGAGATCAGCTTCCAGACGGTGTACAACTACTTCCTGCGGCTCTGCAGCTTCCGTAACGCCAGCGAGGTGCCCATGGTGTTGGTGGGCACGCAGGGTGAGCGGGCCCGCTGGGCTGTTCCGGCGGGGGGTGGAGGGATGGAGGTGCGTGGGGCCAGGGGAGAAAGCCCCCTGCTGGTATCTCTTGGTTCTGAGCCCCTCCTGTGTCGTCCCGGAGCGGGCACCACCTCCTTGCTCCCTGTGTACTGGATCGTTCCCAGCTGGGGCCTCCCACCCGTGTGACGACCGCGTCCACGTCTTGGGGGATGCGTAAACGGAGCGGCTAGCTCGTTTCCACTGCAAGTCGGTGGCCGAGCTGGGACGGGGCCTGGACGCCCGGATGCTCGCGCTCCGCATGGTCCGCTGGCACCCTCGGAGCCCACACTGCCCGCCGGTCCCCGTCCGTGGCACCGCTTCTCAGCAGGCTGAGTAAAGTGCCCCTCCCCCTCCCGCAGACGCCATCAGCGCTGCGAACCCGCGGGTCATCGACGACAGCAGGGCCCGCAAGCTCTCCACGGACTTGAAGCGCTGCACCTACTATGAGACGTGCGCGACCTATGGGCTCAACGTGGAGCGTGTCTTCCAGGATGGTAACGCGGGCGCGGGGCGGGGGGGGCGCCCCCAGAGCCCAGAGCAGGGGCCCAGGAGGCTCCGTGGGCGGTGGGGCTGTGCGCCCTGGGGGGCAGCTCTAAGCTGGGCTTCTCCCTTTTCCCCAGAGGGGTAACTGACTCTGCTGTCCCCTGCAGTGGCCCAGAAGGTAGTGGCCTTGCGGAAGAAGCAGCAGCTGGCCATCGGGCCCTGCAAGTCACTGCCCAACTCCCCCAGCCACTCGGCAGTGTCCGCCGCCTCCATCCCGGCCGTGCACATCAACCAGGTGCGGCCAGTCTCCCTGCCTCCCACCGCGCGTCCTCCCTCGGCCCTCGTCATCCTGTCTGTCTGCCTGCTTGTCCCACACCCCCCTGCCCCGTCCCTTGTCCCCTGCGTGGTCTCCCGCCTTGTGATTAGTGTGAAAGCGCTGGCTTGAGCTCCCCGTTGCCTGCACGACCGGCCTGGCCTCCCCTGTGCCCCAGAGTGCTGGCCTTCCCGCTCGTCCCCGTCCCTGCTGCCACCCGGCTTGCCCCGCCGCCCCGGAGGCTGGCTCGGGAGCCGTTCCCCGTGGAACCCTACTCGCGGGGCACTGAGGGGCTCTCCCAGGCCTGCTCCCTCCTCACCAGTGGGCCCTGCAGTTCCAAGGGCAGCACGGGCTCCCCCCAGGGGCCAGTGGCCTTTGTGCCGTGTGGGGTGTTAGCCGTGTTTTGAGCCGCGTCCCGCTGGCGTTCCTGCTGTGCCACCGCTGGGGATGCCGGCCCTCTTCCTGCTTGGTTAATTTTGGGCCCTCAGCATCTGGGCCGGTGCTTCCTTCTGGGACTTCTGCAGTCCGTCCCCCGCTCCGCAGAAGCCCCCCCCCCCCCGTGGGCACAGGTGCGCTGGCTTGAGCGGTCCAGCTGACCGTCTCTGTTCTTCTGTTGAGAGCTGGAGTCTCGAGGGCCCCCGGCCCCCCGGCTTTCTGATGGCGGCTGGTTGCCTTTCCGGAGGCCCGCCCGCCCTTCACGCTTCGGGAGACAGCAGGGGTTTCCCTGGGAGCGTCCCCACCTGCAAGGAAGGGGCAGCGCTGGGTCTTTCTGCTCATCAGCCAGCAGAGGTCGGGCATGATGGCCTGCGGGCCCTGCCGTGTGGCTCTGAGGCCAGGGGGCAGCCGTTGGGGGCATTCTGCACGTTTTGTGCAGGGGAGGACTCAAGGAGGCTGTCAGGGCGCGATGCGTTCTCTGCTTAGTGAGCCTCTTGGGCAGCGAGGGAGCAGGCCTCGCTGTGCCTCGCGTGTTTCCTGGCTCCCGGGGAGCAGCTGCAGCCGTGCGCTTTCTGTCCCCATCCTGTGCTCCCTTCTGTCTCTCTTCCGTTCCCCGCTCTGTCCCGTATCTGCTGCTTCCTCTGCGAGCAGTCTCGGCTCCTGGCCACACTCGGCCTCGGCTCTCACGTAACCCTGCCCCTGGCGCGCATGCTGTCCGGGAGGGGACCTCGGCCTCCCCGAGCACCCTGCGCCCAACCCTGGCCTCCCACATCTTCGGCACGTGTCACAGACTTGGGGGCTCATCCGAGAGGACCTGCTCCCTCATGCCCGACACCCCCCCCCCCCCGCCCCAACCGTGAGGCAGGGCTCCCCTGCCCCTGGCACTTACCCTGCCCCGATCCGGCTCATGGGCAGGCATGGAACCACGCCTGCGGGGACCCTAGCCAGGCCAGCCCCGACAGTGGCGGCTGGCTCGTGCCGGCCCCGGGGCCGTGCCGCCTTCCTCCTCTCTTGCCCCGCGAGCCCCAGGCCAGGTCTCCCCACCACGGTGGGGGGCCCCCCAGCTCCCGCCTGCCGCCCGCCCCCGCACCCGCTCCCCGGCAGCCCTCAGCAGCCCTCTCTGTCCTTAGGCCACGAATGGCGGCGGCAGCGCCTTCAGCGACTACTCCTCCTCAGTCCCCTCCACCCCCAGCGTCAGCCAGCGGGAGCTGCGCATCGAGACCGTGGCGGCCTCCTCCACCCCCACACCCGTCCGCAAGCAGTCCAAGCGGCGCTCCAACATCTTCACGGTATGTGCCCTGCGCGCCGCCCTCCCACCGGCCCGCCGCCGGCACTGGCGAGGCAGGGCCCGGCCCCCAGGCCCCCACCGGGAGGGCGCAGGCCAGAGCCACGGATGCGGGGCCGCGGCAGCCCAAGCCAGCAAGACGCCATCCACACAGACACACGCCGCTTCTCTAGGCTCCTTCCCCGTGCCCTCCTGCACATCCAGACTCTTCCAGACGGTTTCTCTGAGCCTTTCGGGGGGCCGCCCGTGGCCAGCACACACAGGCCCTCCTGTCTCTGCCGCACACTCGCCCCCCCTCCCCCCAGCCCCGAGGGCTTGTTGGCCCCAGCTGGGGAGGCGTCTTCGGACACGTCTGCTCTAATGCCCCCGGCACCCTCGATTCCACAGTTGGGGATCAGACCCTCACGGCTCTTTGCCTGAGGCTCCACGGAGGGTTAACTGGCAGAGCTGGAACCGGGGGTCTGACCCCCTTGTCCACGTCCCGCTCGTTCTCCCTGACCTTAGCTTCCCGCCTGCTGTTACAGCGGCTCTGCTGAGGGCCTAGACGTCTTCCCCTGGGTCTTGGCTCCCACGGCCTAGCCTGCGCCCCACCGCCCGGCCTCGGGCCCCCATACGGGCTCGTCCTCTCCCCTCTTAGACCTCCCACGGGGCGCCCACATCCCTTGCGCAGCTAGGGGCCCAGCCCCTCGGCCCCGGGGCGCCCCCAGTCCGCTGGCTGTCCAGGCCCGGCCCCTGGGACCCAGTGCCTGCCCCACACTCTCAGCTTCCAGCGGGGACTCGGCCGGGCCCTTCTGGGAGTCCTGGGTCAAGCGCGGGCGGGGCAGCTGCCCGTGCGGCTTCGCCGAAGAGCCCTCGGTGCTTCCGCGTCAGTCCGCGCGCCTCTTTCCGAGCAGCAGGGCTTGGCTCTCGGCCTGGTCCTGGGTCCGGCTGGCCGGGCAGGCCCTGCCAGGCGCCGAGGAGCCCCGCCCAGACAGAGCCAGTGCCCCCAGGCCTCGTCCATTCATTCTCTCCTCCGCCTGCCCGGCACACCGCTGCCCGGTCTGCCCACCCCCGTCCCCGCCTCGTGCCCCCTCCTCGTCCCTGCCGATCACCCCTTCCCGCTGACAGCCGCTGCCGCGCATGGCACTTCCCCAGCCCCAGCCTGCCTAGACTCGAAGCATCTCGTTTCTGTTCATGCCCGTTGAGCTGCGCACCGCCCTGGGCTGCCTGCTTGTGCCCGCCGTTGCAGAGCCCGCCCCCCGGGTGCCTGTGTTTGCAGTGACCACTGTCTGCGCCCCTGCTCCCTGTATCCCATCCAGAACCTCCCACTTCCTCCGCTGCCAGGCCTGCTGCCCTCCCTGCCGCCCTCTGTCCGGCGTCCGTGCCCGACTCACAGCCTCCTCGCCGTGGCCCTCCGTGCTCCCCGCTGCCTGCTTGGCTGCCTCCGCCTGCCGTCCAGCCTTCCCCGGGCCCTCTCCCTCTCTCCATCCTCACTGTGGCGACCTTATTTTTTCCTTTTCATTGTTTCCATGGTGACCTCCCTTGCGCCATTGTCCACGAGGAGGCCTCGAGACCCGTCCGTCTCTAGGAGTGTGTCTCGGGACCTCCCCCACCATCGTCGCTCTCGGGGTCACCTCCTTGCCCTTGTCATCGTCCCCAGCAGAGCCACGTCTGCTCCGTGGCCAGTGTCCCTGTGACCCACCCCCTGGATGTGGCCATCGATGTCCCCAGTCTCCCCCACGACCTCATGTGCTCATTTTGTTGCCACTCTGGCCCTGCTTCTCGTCCCCGGGGGGCTGCCCCTCTGGGCTCCCAGGGAACCCTCTGGTGGTTGATTGGGGGCCTCTTGGCTCACCAGCCCGGCCGTGGCAGGCCGCACTCCACTCCCCCCACCCAGCTCTTTGGTCCGGGGACCTGGTGGCAGCGGTCCCATCCACCTTCCTCCTCCCTGGCCTGAAGGGGCAGAGGCTGTGGCGTCCAGGAGAAGCCTGGGGCAGGTGCCGATGGTGGGGCTGTGGGCAGAGGCCTGTGGCCCGGTACTTCCTGCTCCCATGGTTGTGCACCCCCCGCCTGCAGGCGGCGGTCCTGTGCCCCCAGCCCGTGCCCTGGGCTCCTGGTGGCCTGGGAGAACAGGAAGGGATGGGGGTCCCAGCCGCCCAGTGGCGAACATTCCCTGATGAGCCGGACCGCCCCGCGGCCCCTGCCGCCACCGCCTCCTCCTCGTCCTCCTCCTCCTCGTCGTCGTCCTCCTCCTCCTCTTCATCCCGCTGCCGCCTCTCCCCAGGCACCTGGGTCTCTGTCCTCACCAGTGCTGACCGACTCGTGCGGGGCTTGAGTATAACTTGCCAAAATCTTTATTCTTTCGATATTTGCAGATATGTGCCACTGTTTCCAACTTTTCATCAACAAAAAGGCCTTTCCAACTCCTTCCAAATTAGAAGACCAGGTGGTGATACACAGCACCTCTGGACATTCTCCCTGTGCGGGGCCGGAGGCGGGCCGGGCCCTGGGACTGCTCTCAGATGAGAAGCGGCCGCCGTGCTCCCCACTCCAGAGACCCACAGGAACCTTTGTAACTAACCCCCACCCCCAGGGAAGGCTAGGAACGCTGGAGCCCGCGGCTGGGGGCTGCCGGGGGACCAGGCCCAGCTGGACGCGCTGCGCCAGGCTCGCTGCATGGAGAAGAAGGGAGCTCGGCCCCACGCCCGGCGCCAGGCCAGCGCAACAAGGCCCAGAGGGGCGGGGGCGTCCAAGCGCCCGGCCCGGCCCAGCTGCTCCTGGGGGGAGCTTTCCTGCCCCTCCCCCCTCTGCTCCTTCCTGCATGGACTTCTGCGTTCCTGCTCCGCTCCGGATACCACAGCCACCGCCGCGCGCTTGCCTTTCCCCCTCTTGGCCTCCCCGTTTCCTAGGATCCGCGTTGGGGCGGGCTCTGCCCCAGGAGCCTGGCAGGGGCGCAGGGCCTCTTCTGGCCTCTCTCCTCTCTCTCTCCATCCACTGTGCCCCTCGGGCCTCGCCGACCGCGCTCGGTGCAACGTGCCGTGTGGTGTCTGTGCCGCAGACGGGCCACCGCCCGCTCACTTCTGGACTTTGCTCTCCCTGGTTACCGTGCCCCATGCTCCCCGCCATCCCTCAGCCCCACCGTCCACCTCTCCTCGCCCCCTCCCTTCTCTTAAGCCCCAGCCCCCTGGGCTGCGTGCGGGCTCCTCGCGCCCTCGGTATTCCGTGTCCTTGCTGTCCTGTAAGGGGCGGGCCTGGCTCAGTGACCTGTGCTGCTCTGTATGGTGCCGTGTGTAAGAATAAACCCATTGGACTACTCGTGTCTCCGTTCCTTCCCGGTCCCGCCGCCCCGGCCCTGCCCCTGCTAGGGCCTGCCCAGGAGGAGGGAGGCGGGGAGGGCAGGGGAGTCCAGGTGGGCTGCTGTCCCCCGTGGACCCTGGGCCCTCGTAACGCGCCTCTTCTTTTCTCTTGCAGTCTCGGAAGGGGGCCGACCTGGACCGGGACAAGAAGGCTGCCGACTGCAAGGTGGACAGCATCGGGAGCGGCCGGGCCATCCCCATCAAACAGGTCAGCACTCCTTTCCCTGGTGGCCGGAGAGCGGTGGACATGAGGGATGAGGCTCAAGAACTTGGGACGATGGTCCTTTCCTTCGGGGCCCCTGGGGCGTGTGGCCTGAATGTCTGGAAGGAGCTGCCGCCTGGGCTGGAGGCGTCCCGTGGCGGCTCCAGCGGCCTTGGCAGCTCCTCCGCACGGCCACACGGGGGCAGCAGAGAGCCGCCTGCGGTCCTCCTCCGCTCTCCAGCCTGGGCGTTAGGAGTTGGGCGGCCCCGCGGACCTGTCCCACTCCCCACTCCGGGAAAAGGAGCTCAGGGGTGAGCACTCTGAGGGGCACGCACTGAGGGGCACGCCGACGGCTGCTCCCCGCCCGGGGCACGTCGGTGCCGTTTTCTCCGTGGAAGCCTCTGTTCCCTGGAAGAGCTGAGTTGAGCCGCCCCCTCCCGGGCGCCTCCTTTCCGAGTCTCCGCCTGGCAGGGCTGGGCCAGGCCTCCGGGAGGGAGCTTGGAGCTTCCCAGACGCCCTGAGTGGGTCCGGGGGCTGGAAAAAGACCTTGAACACAGCAGAGCATCCTTGTGCGGAGCTGGTGGGGTGTGGGGCGGGGCTGCTGAGCAGACGGTCAAGGTTTGGCCCTCCAGGCCAGGCCTTCTGGGGGCCGTGGGCAGTCTGACGGAATTTCTCTCTTCACGTGGCGTTCTGACCCCACGGTGAAGGTCCGTGTAGAACGGAGAGCCCGGACAGGGTGTGCGGTCCCGGAACTACCTGTCACTCTAGGCCCTGTGTCCCTGCTTCCGTCCTCCCCTGGGACGTCCTCATACAGGGCCCGGCAGGCACAGCTCCGGCAGGACCACCTCTGGGGAGGCCGGGGCAGCGCCCAGCCGCCTTGTCGGTCTCTGTGTGTCTGGGTGCAGCATCGGACCCCACAGACCCGTGGATGGTGCGACTGCCTGTCTGGGTGGGGGGGGGCGGTGCAGACGCAGCGCCTCCCACAGGCCTGACACTCTGCTTTGGGCGCGGGTGCCCTCCGAACCCGATGCACGCAGGAGCGTGTAACGCATCAACGAACGCTTTCTCCGGGGCGCTGAGTTTGAGATTAGGGTTAGCCCCAGAAGTCTCCTTTCTGTTGGGGGTACAGGCTGGTTTGTCAGTTCCCTGAGTCCCCCACAGGGAGGGCCAGGAGAGCTGTGGGATGGGGTGGAGCCCTGTGAACTTGCACCTGGGCTCCGGTCCCCCCCAGGCCGGCTGGGTCGCCTGGCTGGTTCAGGCCACGAAAGCTCAGGGATCCCCAAGTAGTGGTGGACCCTGCCGGGCAAGGAACCTGAGGTGCTCCCGAGCCACAGGGGGGCTCCCGGCGTGGGCGAGTGAGGACCGTCCATGCTCTGGTTTTCACAGCGCCTTGGCCCTTCCTGGTGCTTCCCCCCAACCTCCAGCTGCCCGGGGCCGGCGTGGCCCTCTTCCCACCCTCGTGTCCCGGTCTCCCCATCCCATTCCTTCCCATCCCCCCCCCACTCCTGCTGGGAGTGGAGATTGCATTTCAGTTGCCATTTGCATTCCCAATCAATCCGGACTCCGCAATTAAGCCGGCTGGCAGAGCTGGGAGGGAGGCGGCGGCGGAACGGGTCCTCTGGGGGCTGTCGCCTCCGCACCGCTCCCATTCTGCCCCAGATTGCTTCCTGCTCTGCCGTGCGCAGCCGGCCGGCCAGGGAGGGGAGCGGGAACCCCCGTAGCTCATCTCCCTCCTTGGAAGGCAGGGTGTGCGTGAACGGGAATCAGGCCTCTCGTAGCCCGGCCCAGCCTTTTCTGCTTGTTCCACATCCCCGCACGGGCTGGCAGGTGCGCGGGCGGGCAGGTGCGAGGCAGGTGAGAGGTGGGCCGGGGATGGGGGGCCGCAAGTGGGCGGAAGGTCCAGTCCCTGGCCAGCTGTGCTCGCTTTCCTCCTTCCAGTCCTCCCACACCCCTGCCCACCACGCGCTGGCTGAGCTCATTAGCGCCCTGCCCGGGCGAAGGAGGGGCCGGAGTGCTGGGTAGGGGAGAGTTCCCTCCCGGCAAGAACCCCCGCACCGCCCCCATCCTGATCCCGATTCTGTGTGTGGAAGAGGGAGGAAGCCCTGCACGCAAGTCCGTTCTCCCCACCCGCCAGGGAAACTGAGGCTGAGGCAGTTAACGTGACTTGTCTGGTGTTGAGGGCTAGCTGGGGGCAGACACGGGAGCAGAGCCTGGCTTCCCTCTCCCATGACCCAGAGCTGAGACGGGACCCGGGACAGGACCCAGGAGGGAAGGGCTTCACCGTGAGGCGGAGGAAGGGTCCAGCGAGGGAGGGCAGGGCTCCAGTGGGGAGGATTTGAGAACAGGGGCCTGAGCAGAATTCCCCGCTGAGAGCCGGGGGTGTGGAAGGGAGGGAGAAGACCAGCAGGTGAGCTGAGCTGGCGGTGGTCTTCCCAGCCCGCCCGGAGGCCCTAGGTGGAGGCCGGGGGCTGCCTTCTCCAGAATGTGGCCATCGGTCCGGAGCGGTGTGGTCCGCAGGCAGGGCGGAAGGAGCAGCTGTACTTGTCTCATTTCTGGCTGGGGAGGGGGTGGGTGCCATGCCCAGAAGCAGGCCACTGAGGCTCCTTTGCAGACCACAGAGCCGGGGTCCGACTGCCTTCGGGAATGTTCTACCCATACGGTCTAGGGGAGGTCCCATTAGTACCACTTGTGTTCAGTTGCTCCTTGTGAGGGTCTCTCACGCCGAGGGGACCAAGACGTAGAGTGTGTCCTCAAGTGACCCAGAACTCCCAGCTCGATATCCTGTGGCCACACCTCCTACGACAGCATCTGTCTTTCGAGGGAGGCGGGAAGAGGGAGCTGGGGAGGAGGGAGTGGTAGCGAGGATCGGGAACATCTGCTGAGGCGGGAGACTCTCGGCCTGTCTGGGTTCCCATGGGGCGGGTCCGGCAGGAGGGCCCGGTGGCCCCTTGGCGCACCTGCTCCGTTCAGGACTGAGCCTTCTCTTCGGAAGTGTGAGAGATTTGGGGTTTATCCCGCACCCCGGGGCCCAGGACCCTGGCTGATGCTGTTTCCTCACGCTCCTCTGTTTTCTTCCTCGTCTTAGAGCAGGGCCTCTGTTTCTCGAGGAGGAGCTGGTACAAAGTCACACCTTCGAACTCCCCCTTTTTGGTGCCCACTGGGATGGAGTCTGGGTGCTTCCCCCGCTCTCTCCTAGCCTCTGCTGGCCCTGACGCCTCTCCGCTTGAACCCCTCCTGTGGGGCTCCCCCTCGGGGGCATTTTGTCTGCCCACTGCCCACCGACTTCCCCAGCGCACCCTCCAGAGACGTTTCTTGGGCGTCTGCTGTGTCCCACGCCTGGTCACGGTGCTGAGGGTGTGTCTGTGGGCAGGACACATGGACAGCCTCGCTGCCACAGAGCCCGTGTTCATCCCATCGCTCCTGTCCCCACCACACCGAGTCTCATGGGCTCACCCAGAGAATCCGGTTCCTGGGCCCAGTGGCTGGGGCTCGCACTGCAGAGTCTGGGGCATTCTAGGGATTTCTGCCCTGTTCACCCATCCCTGGAGACATAATGGCTGGAGCGGCACTGCCCTCTGACACCCAGCCTCCTGGTGCTGGCCTGGCCCCAGGACTCCGGGGGGATGGGGTCAGTGGAGGGAGGTCCATGGGCTGGGGGAGGGGGGCACCCTCCCGGCTGCTTCCTGGAGGACGGTCGGGATAGCCACCGGCTCCCGTCCTCATCGTCTCTCCCCTCTGACGAGGACAGGAGGTGGAGAATGGTGTTACCTTGTGTCACTGTGCGCTTCCCGGGGGCCTGTCACGGGTGGGGCCGGCCCGGTCCCTGACCCAGCCTCTGTCCTCAGGGCGTGCTGCTGAAGCGGAGTGGCAAATCCCTGAACAAGGAGTGGAAGAAGAAGTACGTGACGCTCTGTGACAACGGGCTGCTCACCTATCACCCCAGCCTGCACGTGAGTCTGCGGGGCCCGCGGGGAGCTGGGCGGCCCAGGGGGCGGGGGCGGAGTCGCGGGCTGAAGGGGGAAGCAGGCCTCAGTGAGCTGGGGGGGACTCGCCCTTCAGAAAGGACTGCACTGGGCGGTTCGGGGGCCGCACATGCCCCCAGACGCCGGCCCGGGCTGAGCACTTAGCCACGAAGCCGGCGTGGGGACGGAGCCCTTCCGAGAGAGCGCAGCCCCCGGGCTGTGCAGCCCATGTGCTCCTTGTTCGGAGAGCTGGGCCGGGCCTGTTTCCGTGGAATTGCTGAAGCTGGGGTGCCGGCGGTTGTCAGCCAGTTGTCTTAGGGGAGCCACATCGGCGGGGGGGATCCCTGGGTTCCTGGGCCCCGGGGTGACCGTTAAGCTGGGGAAGGGGAGCCCCGGACTGGTGGTGGTGGTGGGTGGAGGGGTCTGGAGGGTGTCGGCCTCTGCCCCGGCAGGGCGGCGGGGCGCAGCGATGGCAGAGTGGCCCCGTGGCGGCTCCCCTACCCTTCCCGCCTCCCCCATCCGCTCACCACCGCGTGGCTCCCGCGCACAGCTGTCACCGGAATCCATCTCTGTCACCGCCCCACTGTGGGGCTAATGAGTTCTCCTCCGAAGCCCCTCCGGCGCAGCACGTGGGCTGGCCCCGCCCCCGGCCCCCGAAGCCCAGGGCCTGCCTCTGAGGGCCCCCGGCCCGCCTCTGAATCTGCACGAGGTGTCAGGCCCGACCCAGGGGGCACTGGTCCCCGGTGCCAGCCCTAACCGGAGCCGAGAAGATGCGCCGAGGCCTGGCCTGGGGGGAGCTGGCGGGCAGTCTGCTTCCGGTCAGGACGGAGCCCAGCCTTGCCCTCCTGGGCTTCTCCCTGTCTCACTCCTTGAGCACTGGCCCTCCCCCCCTTAACTCAGGGGCCAAAGGCTCCTGGCCCGACTCTAGCGGCCGCCTCGTGCACAGACCTGGTCCTGTGGCTGAGTCCATGAGGCAGCGAGGCCCAGGTGTCTTAGCACGTCCCGGGGCCTCCAGCAGGCTCGGGCCTCTGTACTACAGCCACCGTGCCGTAGCCAAGAGCGGCCACCGTGCCCGTTCGTAGGCCAGCCTCATGCCTCCTAACTCCCAGCTGGCCGGACTTGTCCGTCCCCCCTGTTCCCGGGCAAGATGGATTCGTTCTCCTCAGGCAGGGTCTAGGCAGCGGGGCTGGGAGCGAGCCTGTCGGAAGCAGCCCCGCTTCCCCCCGCCGTGCTGGGCTGGCCTTGGCTTTCCCCCTTCGCTGCCTCCGTCCCCGTTCTTTTGCTCTGTGCTGCTCGTGTTGTGCTGTGTCCCTTCTGCCTGTCCCCATGTCTCAGGTATTGGAGGAGGCCGGAGGCCCAGCGCGGAGCAGAGGGCGGGAAGGAGGTCTCGGGACGTGGAGGAAGGCGTCTGGTGCTTGTGTCTGGCTTGGGTTCGGGAAGGGAAGGGAACGCTTTTACGCCCAGCAGTCGAGAGGGCCGTCTGGATCACGCTGCCTGTGGCTGAGCTGGTACCTGGGCCCGTGACTTGGCTCGGAGCGGGATGCAGGGTTTTCTGCGCTGTGCCCAGCACGCCTCTCTTTGGGGCGGGCTGAGAGGGTGAGTGGAGGGTTCACATCCAGGCAAGTGTGGCCTAGACTGTTGGCGAGGAGGACGGAGGGCACTGATGGGCCGCCTGCCTGGGCTGCTCGGAGGAGCTCGGATGCCCTTCCGGCGTGTTGGACTGGGTGCGGCTGGGTATGTGCAGGGGCCCCGCACGGAGTCCAGGTGCCGTGGCTTTCAGGCCTGTCCTTGCTTTCCTGCAAGGTGAGTCTTAAGAGGCACGTGGTTCTGCTGCCCACCCCCCGACCCAGCCAGGCCCCCTCTTGTTGTCTGGGCCACGGGGCCTCAGGAAGAGGTTGAGGGAAAGCCTGGTCGGCGGGCACAGGCGCTCGGTCGGCTCTTCGCCGGCTGCCCGTCGGCTCTGGCGTCCAAATGTAGGTCCTCCTGCACACGAGAGGCCAGGAGGCGCTAGCTCACGCGGAGAGCGGCAGCCCTGCCCCGTGGATGCTTCTCTTCCCGTCCAGGAGACAGGCTGGGTGGGAAGGGTTTGGGGGCCATGAAAGTAGGAGCGAAGGCCCACGGGGGTCATCCCATGCCGCTGCGTGTCGTGAACAGGGTTGAGTCCGTGCTAGCGAAGGCCTCCCGCGCCGGCTGCCCCTCTCGCTTCCTGACCTCCTCCCTTGGCGGCTGCCCTTCCCCAAGCGGCGCGGGCTTCTCGGTCCACGGCTGCAAGCGGGCACCCCCCGGCCGGCTTCCGGGGAGGTTCCCTCCACGGGGGAGCCGTGCAGACGAGGGGCCGTGCGGGTCCCCCAGAGGCGCACATGCCCCTTGCGGCCTTGTCTGCTGCCATCTCGGCCCAGGGGTGATTCACCTGCTGCCGGAGGAAGGGTTGCTGGGCCGGCCTCGAGCCTCACGCCCCAGCCTCGCCTGGCCCAAGAGAGCCCGCCACAGCCTCCCCCATTTGCAGCCCGCGGAGCCATTCACACAATCACCTTCTGTTAATTCTATCTGCAACATCAATTAAATTGTTTGTAGAAACTAATTGAATGTGGCTTAATCACACATCTTAATAGCTTTCCACGCTCTGAACTCGTTGTTAATTCCAGTAATAAAACGAGATGAGAACGCTGGCTGGGTAATTAGCGAGGAGGCTGGGGAAGAAATTGCTGTTTGATGGTGGGTAATAAAGGCAGCCGTGGTGACCGCTCTCCTGAGCCGCCGCCGCCGCCGCCGCGCTCCCTGTTCTGCTGACGGAGGGAAACACTGTCACGCTGCCCCTGCCGTCCCTGTCCCTGCTGCTGCTCCGCGCGCTTCTCGCCACGCTGGCCTCAGGTCGGGCGCTGGCTCCCAGCCTGGTGCTGGAGCTGGGCAAGGGCCCAGGGGCCCCGGCCTGCATGGCACGAGCGCCGTCTGTCCATCCGCTGTGGTCGGGCTGCTCCCGGGGACCAGGCCCCTCGTGGCGGCAGCTGACTGGTGTTCTTGGTGCGGGGTCGGCGTCTGCCGTGTCCCGGCGCAGGCATCCCCGGGCCGTCATGGGGCCTAGAAGCTGTTGCCGCGGCCGTGACCTCCTTGTGAACTAGAGCGGCCCGAGCCCCTCCCCCAGGAGAGGGACTGCAGCTGTGCCTTCGGCCCAGCCAGCTGTTGACAGTTGTCTGGAACAGCCGATCCAAGATGTGACCGTGTGCAGGGCCCCGGGCCGGGTGCGTGCCAAAGCCGGGTCAGTTGGACGTGGGGCCCGAGACTGTGAGGCGGCCCCATGCCGGATGCCGGGCCAAGAGCAGGACCCCAGGGGGCCTGCGGTGACTGGGTGGGGGGCCGAGTTTGCTGGAAGGTGGACGGCTAGAGGGGACACAGGGCGGGGGCAGGAAAGGACCTCCCGGGTTTCTTTCCTTCCCAGGCTCCAGGGCGCTTCGCACAGGGCCAGAATCCTGACAGCAGGGAATAGCGTTTAGGGGAAACTCATCCCAGAGGTCTGTCCATGGGTGGAGACTGCTCCCCCTGACTTCTTGACTGTCGTTCTGTGTTTCCAAGACAGGAAGCCCACTGTGCCCAAGGCTGGGCCTGGCACCTTTCATGCACAGATGCAGCCTAGAGCTGCGTGGAAGGGAGCTCCTCCGGGCGCACACCGCTGGGGGCCGCTCTCCCCTGGGCCCGACTAGGCCCATCTTTCCTGAAGGGCAGCTCCGGGCCTGGCCAGTCCTCACTGCAGCTCGCGTCCCCACGGCCCTCCCATGGGTCGCCTCCCCCGAGGACCCGCCTGGGAAGTGAGCCTGGCATGGGGAGCTGCTTCCTTGTTCTTGCTTCTCTTCCTGACCGGACACTTGCACTGTCTCACGGCTCCTTGGGGCCAGGTGACCCCTTTCTACTTGACGTTCTCTTCGTCAACCCCAGAGCGAAGGCCGGCCGTAAACCGCGGTCGGCCCTGCCCTTGCCTTGCTTCCCAAATGGCAGCGCTCCCCACCTGCGCTTCAAGTCGAGGACGCCGTCCCTTTCCCTGAAGCCGAGGGTGGGAAGGTGGGAGAGATGCCGGGCGACAGGAAGTCTGACGCGTGTGCTGGACAGACACCCGGACCGTGACTGCGGGGAACTTTCTGAGGGCGGGTCCTGAGGGGCGAAAGCAGATCGGAGTCTGAACCAGCGAACTCCAGAGATCAGTGGACGCCTCCCACCCAGATTCTGCTCTGCGGAAGGGATTTTGGCCACATTTTATCAGGGATGTGAGCTGGGAAGGTACTAGAAGGTTCTAGAGGGTCTCGCAGGTACTAGAAGCAGGGAAATGGGAATCCGCCGTCTGGCAAGGAGATCGCAGCAGCAGTGGGGAGAGCTCGGGCCCTGGCCAGGCTCGGGGTTAAAGCAGGAAGCGGATGGGCCCGGCTCTGCTCGGTGGCCCCCATGTGGCCGCGCCACCCTGGGCCTCCCAGGCCAGTGTCCAGATGGCAGGAATGGTGGGGGCCACAAGGCGCCAAGTGGCTCCCACTCTCTGGGGCCCTCGGGGGCTGACTTGAAGTCAGGCAGAGTGCCCGGGCCCAGGGCATCTGCCTTCAGTACACAGCCCTGGGAATCCACAGAGCCTGGGCCCGAGTCTGCTTCCACCGCCTTCTGATGGCGTCGCCTCGGGCAGGTTCGCCTTCGTCAGCCTGGGTTCCTTCAGCTGTAAAGTGGCCCTGGTCCCCTTTGCCGGGAGGGTCATGTGAGCGGCGGTCTGCCCCTGTGGGCATGAGTGGCCGGCCCCGTGAATGGGCTGGGGGGGGCACGACGATACCGGCTGCTGTTACTGCGCTCATCAGGTGCCCACGGGCGTCTGTGGAGCCGCAGACTGTCTCTGGGCTCCAAAGGCTTCTTTCACTGTTCGAGAGATGCTTATCGTCGGGCACTGTTGTCAGGAGTGAGGGCTGTTCTAGGCTTTGCGGGTTCCCTGTGCCCCAGTGGTGGTGAGAGCTTCTGAGACCAGGGCTGAGGTACCCGGTGACGAGCCACCTGCAGCCTGGGGCCGCCCGGCCGTTTGTGCGGGGCCTGCGGTTCCTGAACCCGCCTCGGTCCTGTATTTGGCCTCGTTCGTGTTCCCCCGGAGCCGCCTTTCCTCAGCTCCGGGGTCCAGGCCCTTCTCTCTGCCCTGCTCCTGCCCCCTGCTGCCTGCATCCCCCTAGAGCTGCCCTGGGTCCCCAGTACCCTGGGTGTCACGCAGACCTGGACATACTCCGTGGGCTTCACCGTCCTGCTTACTAAACCTCGGGCCTACCCTCCCCTTCCCTGCAGCACCCGGGAATGGGGGGGACGTACGAGCTGGCAGTGAGCGCTGGAGATGAGGAGCGGCGCTAATGCGTGTTCCTTTCTTTTATCCGCGCGGCCTTAGGATTACATGCAGAACATCCATGGCAAGGAGATCGACCTGCTGCGGACCACAGTGAAAGTGCCAGGAAAGCGCCTGCCCCGCGCCACCCCTGCCACGGCCCCAGGCACCAGCCCGCGGGCCAACGGCCTGGCCTCAGAGCGCAGCACCTCACAGCTGGGCGGGGGCACAGGTGAGGGGCTGCTGCGGACCAGGGTGGGGGCCGGGAGAGCGCGGCCGCTTTGCTCGGCGAGATCGGGGAGGGCAGCCATGGAGGCGCAAGGAGGTAGGCACCGTGGGGCTTCCCTCTGTCCCAGCCTGGGTGCTCGGGGCTCCCAGCATGCTCGTCCCCCAGAGTCCTGCTCAGCCAAATGCATTTGCCTGGGCGCTGGCCTCCCGGGAGCAGGTCGAGGGAGCAGCCGGTGCGGGCCCGGCAGGCGATGTGGAGATCGGGGTGGGGCCGGACAGCCTCGTCCTGCCCGGGGCCGTCTGCGGTCCCGGCTCGGTTTCTCCTCTGCCAGGACCAACCCGGGCGGGTGGCAGTGGGCGCGGGGTCTCTTGCACGCGGAGCAGCATCGCAGCCCGGTGTGTGCTGGGGGGCAGCGGGGGAGGTGGACACGGACGGAGCTCCCCGGAACTCGCCTGGCGAGCACACTGGGGTCTGCAGCGAGAGGTCGGGTCTCCGCTCAGGGAGGACCGAGCCGGGCAGACTCTGCCGCACGTCTGGCAGGCCGGGGAGAAGAGCTGGAGGCCAAGAGACTCGGAACTCACGGTGCAACAGCTCTCCCTTGAGCGCCGCTTACCTTCCTGGATGCTGCTGCGAGTTTGGGTGGATGATGCTTAGGGTTCCTTCTGGCCCCAGCTTTGTCTGCCTCGCGAGGTCCCTGGGGCTCCTAAACCACTGCCCCCCCAAGACCCCAGGCCCCAGATCTGCCTTGGCATTTCCAAGCCTTCACTCTCCCCATGCTGTCCCAGGTGACTGGACCCCCTTTTGCTTGCACCCAGAAACAGCTGCTCAGGACACTGTCCTGCCCTCCCAGGGGCTGTCAGTGCGTCCCTGCCCCGGGGTGCTCTGCTCATCACAGTCCTAGGCCGCTGGGGACATTCAGTAGACGGGAGCTGGGTGTTAAGTCTGGAATGGGTGGAACAGGCTCCCTCAAAAGGCTGGTAGGGACTGCACTGCACAACTCTGGGTCCAGAGAAGAAGGCCAGATGGTGGCCTCCTGAGTGTGCTCCTTGTCGGAGGCACAGGGACAACTGGCTCCCCAGCCCGTGGCCTGTGTTCGGCCCCGCTGACCAGTCTGGGGGTACGGGGTGGGGCAGGGGTGCCGTCTGCTGATGGACACGTGCGCCAGAGCTGCTCTAGGTCAGGCTCCTTTCGCTCCGCGAAGTTGAGAGTCTCCGCCCCACTCAATGGATGAGGAAACAAAGGCTCAGCGAGGCTCGGTAACTTGTCTGTAAAATCCCACAGTAAGTGGTAGAGCTGGGGTTTGGACCTGAGTGTGCCTACTCGAAAAGCCGTGTTTTATCCTCTAAGCCACCCCGAGCTCAGAGCGAAGCCAATGAACCGTGCAGAGGGAGTGCGCCAGTGGACTAAGGGAAGGAAGGAAACTAGCGAGAAAGGCCCCCCGCCCCCGTTTGCGGGGCAGGCAGTGGGGGCGCTGCTGAGCGCCTCCCGTGGGGGTGCACTGGGGGGGGTCCATTGGTAAGAACCGTGGCCCCATGCAGTCCTCAGGGCTCTGCGCAGAGAGCTGCGTCTGGGCTGCTGTGAGGTCACGGGCGTGCAGGAGCAGAGGGGCTGGGGATCTGCCAGGGCCCTGAGCTCTCCCAGAGCTGCACCCACAGGCGCACAGCAAGCGGCAACCTCTGACCTGCCCTGGGGCGTTCGTATCCCACCGAGGAGGAGAAAGTATCAGTACTGGGGGGGGGGGGGAGGGCTTGTTTTGAAGTCAGGTAGCAGGACTGGGCTGTTTCCCCAAAGGGAGGGACACAGTAAGACACTCTGTCCTGTCACAGTCCTGCGCCCTCCGAGCCTTCCCCTGGGGGCAGAAGGGCACGCAAAGAGGCACACCCCTCACCCACAGGACGACCTGCACCCACGGACACTCGCCAGCCTCCCCCGAGCCCGCGTCCCTCCATCCCGCGCGGGCGCCGACCTCACACACACTCACACGTCTCCCGCTCACCGGGCGATGTTAACATCTCATTATCTTTGTTACTGTAATTACATTATCCGCTGCTTTATGCAGAATTATCCTCCGAGGACTAATTGATGGCTCCATGTTTAATTCATTAATCATTAGCATCAAATTCGACAATTACAGTGCACACTGATTGTGGGATTGCAGGCGTAATGAGGGACGAATTAACAAAGAAAAGGGAATGCACTTTCCCTCCCTCGGGGTTTTGAGTTGGGGGGCTTGGGGAGGAAGTGGGGCCTGGGGTGGCTTTGGGTGGGGCTCGGGAGGAGGCAGGGATAAGATTTGGAACCCAGGAGGGGGACGGGTGCAGGACTGGGGCGGGGAGACGCGAGGTCTCCGGGAATTTCGGACCGGCGTCTGCCTCTCTGGGAGGTCTCCTGCCAGGGTGCCAAGGGGCCCCTGAGGAAGGCTGAGTTGGCAGGGACCCGTGAGGCCGGAGTGTCAGGGAGGCGGGGTTCCGGAGAGGGAGGTCAGCACGCTGCCTCGAGGGGACTGGAAATGGGGTCGGCTGGAGGGCCGTGTTGGCACCACGCGTATACTCATGAGCACTTACTGTGGGTCTGGTCCTGCCCGGGGTGTTAGGACGAACAAAACTTGCCTTCCACCTTTCCGCACTGCACGGTCCCCGGAGCATTAGGGATGTCCGGCCTGTTTCTTTACCTTCTAGTGGCTTCTGCCCAGGGCTTCCATTCTCTGACTTCCAGAAACCCCACCCTTGTCCTCCCGGGACTGGTTTGAGGCCGAGTTTGCCGCCTGCTCTCTCCCACTTAGTCCAGCTCCAGGCTGGGTCTCTGCCTCCTTACTAACCTCCGGCCCCCGGCCTGCTCTCCCGCCTTGTGTTCCGAGGTGTGACACCTCGCTTATGCGCCCCCCACCCCGCCCCCGGCCTCAGACTCCCCACCACCGCAGCCTTCTGGCCTCGGTCCCTGTCCATGGTCCTTATGTGGATGGAGGTGAGAGGGCAGAGGAGGTCCTCGAATCGTCGTGGGCTCCCTGCGCTCCCTGCGAGGGACCTGGGTGCTGAGGGAGGGAGGCGGGACAGCTCGGAGGGCACAGGGGACCCTGCCGGCCCGGGCC
The DNA here is from genome assembly GCF_922984935.1 of Meles meles. Classification (NCBI taxonomy): domain Eukaryota; kingdom Metazoa; phylum Chordata; class Mammalia; order Carnivora; family Mustelidae; genus Meles; species Meles meles. The sequence continues at coordinate 5,959,516 of NC_060075.1, read as the reverse complement.
TCGGAGCTCCTGGAGCCTTTGGTTCCCCTTGGCTCTGCCATTCTTCCCTGATGGGAAACGAAAGATTAATTTTCTCCAGCCCAACAGGATAATTACTAATACTAATTAGACATAATTACTTGAATCTGATACACTTATTTCTCGTCAGAATGGCATCAAAGCTGAGGCAGAGCAAATGGCATATGCGGACTAGAACGTGGGGTGCAGGGGCCTGATCCGGCGGGGGGGGTGGCCGGGGATGGTGGCCAGACAAGGAGCACCACGGTGCCGGGGGGGGGGGGGGTCAGCACCACGCGCCCCTCCCTCTCCCGGCTCCCAGGAAGGGGACAGAGGTGGCGAGGGATGTGTGGTGCGAGCCCAGCTGCCTCCTGAGGTGTTGGGGACCCCAGGCAAGGCCTCCCGGTCTCCAGTAAGCCTGGCCCGGTACCTGGTAAAGCCCTCATGTGGGATCAGTATTCTGCTGGAACTTGTTGAGTTCTGCCTGTAGCATCACTTTCAGGAGGGTCTGTGTACCTCTCCGCAGCCTCCCTTCCCAGTCTGACCCTTCCCCTCCGCCCACCCCGCCCCCAGGTGCCCCCTACTCAGCCAGCAACCCGGCCTGGGCTGGCCCTCGCCCTGAGGGGCTGCACCAGCGCTCCTGCTCCGTGTCCAGCGCCGACCAGTGGAGTGATGCCCTGCCCCCAGGTACGCAGGCCCCTGCTCACAACACAGGAGGGCAGCCCGGCTGTGTTGGGATGGAGCCCAGGCCAAGGGGAGGGGCCCCTGCCAGAGCTTGTCGCAGGGGCCGCAGGCCCAGGCCACGGTTCTGAGACACGGAGTCCAGCCTCCGTCCCCTCTCCAGCAGCCCAGGCCAGCTTCCTGCCCCTTTACCCCTTCCCTGGCCCTGGGCCCTGCCAGCGGCTGGCTGGTGCCGGAGACCTTCCCTTCCTTCCCTTCCCTCGCAGCTTCTCTCCCCACCCGCTGCTGTCCCTAGGCAGCGCTGGTGGCGGCTGGTGGCGGCTCCCGCTTCTCCATCAGCCCCCTGCGCACCAGCTCATCAGCCTCACTGCGGGGGGGGGACAGGGAAGCGACTGAGCAGGGAGGTCTGAGCAGGGAGGTCGGAGGCTGGGGGCTTGAAACACGGTTTGATGGCGGCAACCTGCCCGCCACGGAGAGGGGCGTTCCCGGATGATAGGATCCCGGATCCAGAAAGGTGGTTTTCCTACCCATGCCGCCTCTGGCAGGCTGAGGCCCCATCCCGTCTAGCTGGTCAGAAATTCTCCCTTCTCTCCCAGCCTTCTCACCTTCCTCTTAACTTTCCTTGGCTCGTCTTACATTTTCTTCCCCTTTTGTCCATTTTTGTGCCTTGATCTCACATCTCCCATTTTCCCATCCCCTTATTTTTTCCTCCCTCTTTAGCACATGTGGACACGCACACGGACACACGCACTGCCCCCCCCCTTCTCCCCCCATCTTACTCTCATCCATCTCCCTTGGCCCCGTCCCCTCCTGGGCAGGTCCGCTCTGCCCCCTTCGCCTCTAGCTGGGCAGTATTGCCCGGCCAGGCCCGAGGCCCATAGGCTCTTTTCCTGGACCTTCAGGGGCCGCGTCCCTCTAGAACTAACCCGTCTGAGCCCCGAGTGCAGGAAGGAAGGGGTGCCCTCAGCCCAGGGAGGCTGCCCACCTCCTGATCCAAGTGTGAGCCTCCTTGCGGGGAGTGACTGTGGAGGGCTTGAGAAGGGGAGCTGGGGGGCTTCCCAGAGTCACTGTCCGGACTGTGAGGCCTTGGCAGGGCCCCTCTGTTGAGTCTGGAAGGAGGAAGGCAGGGAGGGAGGGAGCGTGTCTGCCTCTAATGAAGTTTGACATTTAGTGGTGAGCGCCGGGCGGGGTGTGGGAGACGGGAGCTTGATTAGCGCGCTCTAATTGACAGTAATTAGGCAGCTCCCTGATTGTTTCTAATTCTGCTATTAATTGTGAGGAGCGGGGAGTGTGATTGAGGATAAATTTGGTGCGGAGCTGCTGGGGCTTCAGCTCCCTGTGAGTTCCCTGGGCCGCCTGCCACCCCTCCAGGCTGCCGGAGCCCTAGCCAGCCATTCCGCCTTGCCTCTATCCTGCTCCGCCTGAGTTCCCCACACTCTCCTCTCTCCCCTTCTCCTCCTCCAGGGCTGGGGAAGCTGGGGGGGGGGGGGTTGGTTGGGACTGGCCTGGCCGGGCAGACCCCCTCCCTCGGCAGCTCAGGGGGGCGCTCCCAGTGGCACTAGGCAGGTTGAGTGCTCTGCCCCCCACCGTCCCCTCTTCCCACACTTCTCCAACTCTCCCCTCACCAGCCAGTGGCCCAGCTGAGGTGCTCAGTTCCAGCCCCAAGCTGGAGCCTCCCCCATCTCCCCACTCCAACCGGAAGAAGCACCGGCGGAAAAAGAGCACCGGGACCCCCCGACCAGACGGCCCCAGCAGTGCTGCTGAAGGTTAGGGGGACCTACAGGGAACCCGGGGCACAGGAGGCGGGCTGTGGGATTCGGGGATAGTACTCTCAAGGCAACCCCGTTTTCTTCATTTTAAGAGCGAGGGCTTTGTGATAAGTAGCCGTAACTGTAGTTGCAATTCTTTTGGTCGTCCAGACTTGGTATCTTAGAAAAGCTCCTCCTTCTGCCTAATGAAAACCCTTCTTACTAAAATGTGAACCTTTAAATCCTCGGAGAAGAGGAAAGACAGCAGGCGGCTAATCCAGTAACTCTTCCAACTTGCGGGCAGGACCGTGTTTCCTGTGGCTCTTGTATCTCCCACTGAGCCTGATGAGTGCTGCGCATACAATAGGTGCTTAATATGTGTGTAGGAGCTGGCTAAGTCTCTCCTGACTGGTCTTCAGGCTAAGGAATTCCAGCTCCACAGGGCCTTTCTCATAATCCGGTGTTAATCGCAGCACTCCTCTGATTTTCTCCAAAGTCTCTTCAAAATGTTCCTCTTCTCCGTGGTTGGAGTCTTTCCGCTCCCGCCTAAGTCTAAGCTGGACCGATGCGCAGTGTCTCACTTCTCCGATCGCCAGGGCAGGGATGGGGGCCGGAGGGCGGAGGTGGCCCCTGAAGAGCTACCTGTCCGGCCTGCCCGTGGGAGAGTGATGCTTAGCGGTTCTGGCTCGGAGCCCAGCTGGAACCGGGCTCCCCACACAGGGCGGCGATTCCGTGGTTCCGAGGCCGTGTGGAGAGCAGGGCGAGGTGGGCTGGTGGAGCCCGGGGAAGGAAGGGGCACCAGCGTCCTTCTCGGAGGCAGTTCCCGTCGAGGAAGCCCTGAGAGCAGGAGCCCAGCAGGAAGGCTCCCCGGGACGGTGTGTCCCTGGGTAGAACCTGGGACCCAGGCCTTTGCCTCTGGCTCGTGTTGTGCCTCCCGCTAGGCCTGAGTTCCCTCCGCAGCCTCTGGGACACATTCACACCGCTGGTTAGGAGTTGTTCAGCCACAGGGTGGTGGCCGGTGGCATGGGGATTCGCGTGGCTCTCCGTTTGTCTAAGCGGGACGGAGCTTGGGGTCCCAGTGCAGCCCACCGTGCATGTCCCTGGCGCTGTCCTCGGGGCTCTGTCTGCTCACTCATCCCAGTTTGGGGGGAAAACGTCCCCTCTCCCCATCCGCTTGTCCTGCCTGTCTGGGCCCGCCGAGTGGGGGAGGGGCCGCTCCCAGGAGCCCCACGCCGACGCCGTCAGGAATATTGGGTTTAATGAGCTGCAAAATGAGGCGGCTGCAGCTGACGCGTACGGATGGTGCCCACGCCCGCCTCCCCCACCCGCTCCCAGCATCGCCTCCTAGCGCCCCGCCGCACCCTTCCCCAGACGCTCCCCGCTGCTTTCTCCAGGGAGCGCCCCGCTCCGAATTCCACACCCTCTCCGCGGGGCAGGGGGGGCGGAAGCCTCGCACCCCGCCGCGCCGCCCTGCAGCCGGGCCCGCAGGTGGTCGGGCGCGGAGGGGGTGAGGGCCCTGCGCACTGCGGCGCGTGGCCCCGGAGCGCGGGGAGAGGAGGAGACCCCGGCGGGGCGGAGCCGTGGGGGCGGCCGTGGCAGTGGGGCGCCCCGTCCTGACGGCGGCGATCACCCCCGTCTCCCGCAGAGGCCGAGGAGTCGTTCGAGTTCGTGGTGGTGTCCCTCACCGGGCAGACGTGGCACTTCGAGGCCTCGACGGCCGAGGAGCGGGAGCTGTGGGTCCAGAGCGTGCAGGCCCAGATCCTCGCCAGCCTGCAGGGCTGCCGCAGCGCCAAGGACAAGGTTGGCACGGAGGCCGCACGGGGGGCGGGACCCCAGCCGGCCTCGTGACTGACCGGCCGCCCCTTGTCTCTCCCCTGGCCAGACTCGACTGGGGAACCAGAACGCGGCCCTGGCGGTGCAGGCCGTGCGCACCGTGCGCGGCAACAGCTTCTGCATTGACTGCGACGCCCCCAGTGAGTGCAGAGGCCGGCGGGGCCGGGGGTCGGGTGGGTTCGAGAGCCACGGCCGAGAGGCTTGTGGTCGGCCCTGAGAGAAGGCAGGGAGGGGCCTTTCCTGGGGTCTCCGTCTGGCTGCCCCTGGACCTCACGATGCTTCCTGTCCTCCCCCAGATCCAGACTGGGCCAGCTTGAACCTGGGCGCCCTGATGTGCATTGAGTGCTCGGGGACCCACCGACACCTGGGGGCTCACCTGTCCCGGGTGCGCTCCCTGGACCTTGACGACTGGCCGCCCGAGCTGCTGGCCGTCATGACCGCGATGGGCAACGCCCTGGCCAACAGCGTGTGGGAGGGGGCCCTGGATGGCTATGCCAAGCCCGGGCCTGACGCCTGCAGGTGAGCGGATGGGGCACGGGGAGCTGGCAGAAAGGGCCGGGGCGTTGGCGCCCCGGATTGGGGAAACGGAGTGGGGGGGGTGCCGAGTGGAGACAGTCGTGCTCTAAGAGTTAAAAGTGGCCGTTGCTCTGCTTGGCAGTTGGCCCCTTGGGGTGCCCCTCCCCCTCCCCGCCTGTCACTCAGGCTCCTCATAACAAGAGACCCTTTCTGAGCCTTATCAGCAGGTCAGGGGCCAGCGGGAGGCGCATGCGCAGGGCCCTATCGCTGGCGGCGTGAAGGCCCGAGCCTGAGCCCGGAGATGGGGAGAATGGGTGGGAGATAGGCTGGTGCGTGGGCCCCGTGGAGGCCCCCCACCCGCTTTGTTCCAGCAGGGCCAGATAAGCCACCAGGGGAGCCCTGCCTGGAACCCTGCTGCCCTCTCAGCCCCCGAGGGGCCTCCCTTCAGTGTTCCTTCCTTTCAGCTGTTTCCACCCGCTCTGCACGCCCCCTGCGCGCGGTCCCCGTCTCGGGCCTGTCTCTCCACTGCTCTTCCCTCGCTTCCTCTGTTCCTTCCGATTCCCCGCCGGGGTGTCGTGTCAGTCCCCGAGCACGCTCCCCAGCCCCCGCCCGCTGGCTCGGGCCCTTGCTGGGCTCATGGCCTGGTGGACCTGTGTTGCAGAGAGGAGAAGGAGCGCTGGATTCGGGCCAAGTACGAACAGAAGCTCTTCCTGGCCCCGCTGCCGAGCTCGGACGTGCCGCTGGGCCAGCAGCTGCTCCGGGCCGTGGTGGAGGACGACCTGCGGCTGCTGGTGATGCTTCTGGCTCACGGGTCCAAGGAGGAGGTGAACGAGACCTACGGGGACGGGGACGGCCGGACGGCTCTCCATCTCTCCAGCGCCATGGCCAATGTCGTCTTCACACAGCTGCTCATCTGGGTGAGTTGTGGGCTCCCTGCTGGCCTTTCCAGTCCCACCCTGGAGGGCTCCTCGGACCTGTCTGATCTTTTCGCCCCGGCCCTTTGAAAGCCGCCTCTCCTTTTTTCCCCAAGAACCCCCACCGTTCTGGCCACGTCATGCCAACCGTGACATTGCGCTTTCTTCCGCAGTACGGGGTGGACGTGAGGAGCCGGGACGCCCGCGGCCTGACTCCGCTGGCCTACGCGCGTCGGGCCGGCAGCCAGGAGTGCGCAGACATCCTGATCCAGCACGGCTGTCCTGGGGAGGGCTGCGGCTTGGCCCCTGCCCCCAACAGAGAGCCTGCCAACGGTACCAGCGCTTCTGCGGAGCTGCGCCGAAGTCCCAGCCTCCTGTAAAGGCCGCAGGACCCCGTGGCCTGGGGCCCCTCCTCCTTCCAGGCACTGAGGGGAGCCAAGGCAGAGACTGAGAAGCAGGGACGTGCGGAAAGGAAGGAGAGGAAATGGAGAGTCGAAGAGAAGAGCTCGGTGGGAGAGACCGAGGGACCGGAGGCGACATCTGGGAGTTGAGCCGCCGCAGAGGGAGTGGAGCTACTCTAGCCCTCGACCCTCTGGTGCCACTGAAAAGGGACAGGACCCTTTGGAGGTACCTGTGAGGAGAGGGGAGCAGGACCTCTCCCTCCTCCGGATTCCGACCTTCTACCGCCAGCCCCTACAAGCCTTCCTCCTAAAACGGAGCCTGGACGGACAGGGCACAAGTTGGGGGTGCTGGAGGAAAGAGACGAGGAGGTGATCTGAGAGTCGCGTGTAAATTTGTACATTGGAATATTTATGTTTGTGTACATAGCTGGTGTGTGTGTATGATGAGCCAGTAAACCAGACCGTGTGTGGCCTTGTTTTCCCCTCTTCTGTCCCCGCCCTTCCAGAAAGGCCCATCAGTTCAGTTCTGCCTGTTTTCTCTGCTCCTGTCTTCTCCCGCTGTGCTCCGGGACTTGCCTTCAGTGGCTCAGTAGCGCCGCCACGCCTTGGAGGGGGTTCGGAGCTGGGCGCTGCCTTCCCCTCCTCCCACAGCCCGCCCCTGCCCTCCGTTACTGCCCCCCCCCCCAGCAGCTGGTGTCCAGTAACCTTGTGCCACACGTGGTGCCGGCCAGAGCTCCCCCGGAGAGGGCACAGAAGTATCATCCCCCTTCCTAAGAGTCTGGGAACCAGCTCCACAGCCAGACGTCCAGGCCACAGGACCAGAATTCTGAGGCTGCCACAAGGGTAAGTGGCTAGATGTTATCAGGCCAGCCCTTTCTAGGGACCCACGCCTAGGCTTGGCTTTAGAGGAAAGGGGAGGAGGTAGGTCCCTGATGGCAGCACGGTCACTTGGATTGCCAGCCACATCTTGCCGAGCTGCGGGCAGGACCCTGAGCTCCCGGTTTTCCCTTTGACTAGCCCTGATCCTAGAAAGACCTGAGGGAAACACCTCTGTACCTTTCTTGAAGGATGAGACCTTGGCCGGGTTAGGGTCCCTGCTCTCTAAGGAGCTTACCTTCCATTCCTAGAACCACTTTGCTGGTGGCCCTTGTTTTCTGCCGTACTCACCGAGCTGGGTGTGGCGGGGCTGGGGGCACCTGCCTGCCTGCAGGGAGATAACCGGGCAAATGCTACGCAGAGAGGAAACCAGACGGTATTTTCTTGACTTACAGCCCCTCTGCAAGGCCAACAAGAGCCTTAAGCAAAGAGAAGAGTAGAATTAAACAGGGCCTTGGGTATGTATACCAATGAGTTCCTGGGCTCAGAAATTATTAGCAATAATCACTTCCTTTATTTTACCTACGGAAAACCAGCTGCTCGAGCGGCTGAACCCTGCCTGGCATAGTTTAGGAGCTTCATGGGTAAATCAGAGGAAAATGGTCATCCGGCTCTTGGTGACCCCCTGGCCCCCACCTGCCCAGGGGCAAAGAGCCAGAGAGCATCTGCTCTGGCCCTAGACCGGAGACATGAATTCCCAACTGCCAAAGTGACAGCAGCTCCTGGGATCATCAGCCACTGCCTGGCTTCGCTCCTAAAAAGAATCGAACCCTGTAGCTTCCTTATCTGGGCAGAGACCGGAAAGGGGCTGGCCTGGACTGTGCATTTTAGCCTAACGGTCAAGGCTTGCTGAAAATTAGCCAAATAGAGAAGACCTGCCCTGGATCGGTGCATCCTAGCTAAGGAGCTGTGGCGCGGTGCTGAATAAGCAGTCACAGCCCCAGGCCGCGTTCTGTTGGGTCGCCCAAACCAGGCAGGAGGAAGGGACGGCCACGGAAGGCCTGTCTGCTCCTCCGAGGCCTGCGGCAGCTGCTTCAGTAAGCGGTGGCCGGCGGGCCACTCGTGGAAGCGGCAGCAGCCGCCGTTTCCCAAGGACGGTGAGGAGGCTGGCCAGGTCTTTGACGCAGCTTGTGTTTCCCTCCCCGACCTTGACCTCCTGAATCTCCTCGCCCGGCCCGGAGGATTGCCGGTTTCTCCTCTCAGTGGCTCTGTTCTCGGTCCGGGCTCTCCGGACTCGGTGCAGGCCACGTTTCTCCCCGGGAAGCCCTGCTTACCATGTTCCCAGCTGCAGCTGGTTCCTGTCACACGCCTCCTTCCCCCGTGTCTGCAGCCCCGCTCCGCGGCCGGCCCAGGAGAGGAGCCCTTCTGCGAAGGTGGGGAGGTGGCTAACGACTTTAGTTACTGTCCCGCGTGCCCCTAAAGGCTCCTGACCTCACACTGACTTTTTCCGCCGAGGCCGTCGTTCGTTTGCTCTCAGAGCCCCAGCCCCGACGCTCCCAGGCCCTACCTCTGCGGCTTCCCCCACGGTACACAACCGTCCCGAACATCACACGTTCGCGCTTGCAGTGGGCCCTCTCGACCCATCTCGTCTTCTAACCGAGGAGGATTTGGTATCCCAAGCTGCGCGACCCACACGATGGGGAGAAGGAGACCTCACAGTTAATGCAGTAAGAAGAGAACTGGAAAGGAGTCTGACTCCAGGCCCTCCCATCTGGAAATTCCGAAGAGTGGCTGAGACAGACTCGGCTGCTGTGTCCTCTGCACGGAAGAAGGGGCTTGAGCTCACCAATGATAAGGGTGAGCCCCCAAGCTGCCCTCGTCACGGACAAGACTGGTCACCTCTACTAAATTAGAGCCTGGACATCCCTCCGCCAGCCCAGGATCAACCACTTCACTGACCCTCGTGATACAAAAGGGAGCGAGTCTCCTCTCCTGACGTCTGCCAGCTCTCGCCAAGAGAAGAAAGCTGAGATGAAGAAGCTCGCCTTGTTTAATGGGGAGAGAGAAGCGCTGTGGCGGGGACATGGGTCGAGAGGTGTGGACAGGGTGGGCAGCACCCAGACAGGAAGTGGAGGTAGGTGACAAGGGGAGACGGTCGTGCTGAGGGGTTCTACGGAGGTTAGTGACAGTTTGTTTCTTCGTGTGCCCTGTCTGCCAGACAGACAAGACAGGCCCCGGCACGAGGCAGGTAGGTGGACCTGAACCCAGGCTGAAGACGGAGGGGACACGGTCCTTTCCCAGCCTCGGGTTCAGACAGACAGACGGAGGCGGATAGCTCCGTATATACAGACTTTACAGAAAATAAATAAGGAGCTGCGACCAGCTTGGCTAGGCTTCATCCTGAATTCTCCCCACCCCTGTGAGAAGTCATTCCTGGGAACCCTCCAGGCCCGCGGCATGTTAGAACCCACCCCCTCCCCAGGAGTCCTCCTCCATCCCCACAGCTCCTCAGCATCGAGCACCCAAGCCCCTTGAACCCTGTAGCCCCCAGCCTGAGGGGCTCTGGAATAGGCTCAGGGCCCAGTGCCCGAGTCCCCGGCCTCCAGGAGAGCACACCTAACACGAGTCCGTGGCCACCCGAGCCCCCTCCCAGGGCAGGATCACAGCGGGAGCCCCTTGGGTGCACAGAACCTAACCCAGTCTCCGAGCAGGCCCGGGAACAGATGCTTTGCTTCCGAAATCCTTGGGAGCCCTTCAGGGCCGGGCCCCCTGTTCCATTTGTTGGTGCTGGCTCCGCACGGCAAACCTGTTGACGTGCACGGGAATGGGGACGACAATCTTGGGGTTTCTCACGGGCTCCCCGGAGCGGCTGCTCACGTTGCCGGCTTTGATGCGCTTCCATTTGGCGCGCCGGTTCTGAAACCAGATCTTGACCTGCACCTCGCTGAGCTTGAGCGCGTGCGCGATCTGGGACCGCTCGGTCAGGCTCAGGTATTTCTTGCAGTGAAACTCCTTCTCCAGCTCCAAGAGCTGCTCGCTGGTGAAGGCCGTGCGGCGCCGGCGGCTTTTGCCCCCCGGAGCCGTGACTCCTGCGGCCACCGGCGCCCCCTCCTCCGCTCCAGTCCCCAGGCTTCCCTTTAGCTTCGGTTTAGGTCCCAGCAGAGCCGCGGGGCCCCCTGCAGAACTGTCCAGGAAACCGTCGTCTTCGCTGTCACCGCCCGAGCCCTCTTCCTCCTGCTCGCTGCCTGCTGGGTCTCCTGCTCGGGCCTCCGGCTTCTCCTCATCGGAGCTGTACACCTTCCCCTCTGCTGCGGGGAGCGAAAACCAATGGATGGGCAAGGAGCAGGCGAGGAAAAGGCAGGCAGGTTGGAGGAGGCACGTGGAACCATGGCCAGGCACGGACAGAACGGCAGCAGGAAGAGAGAGACAAGGAAAGGATGAGACGGGGAGGAGGGGAGACGAGGACAGCACATCCAGGACAGGGGTGGGGAAGAGGTTCAGGGAAGACAAAGAGATGGAAAGAAAGGTATTAACCAGCACAGATCTCACTGTAGCAAGTGCGGGGAGGGGGCGGTCAGTGTACATCAAAGCGATACCACTCCCGGGCTTCCACTTCGCCACCACCACCGCATTTCCCCGACCCACTAGCCTTCCCAGCTTTCTCCAAGGCCGGGCCAAGGGCTCGTCACTCACTTGCCACCCCTCCCAATCCAGAGAGCATGGGTCCCAGCGTCAAGCGGCGTGGGCCTGGCTCTCCAGCCTTCCTGCTGCTCTAGGCAGGACGCAGCACTAACGTTGGGTGGACGGGGAGATCACAGTGCCGGCCTGTTACTCTCCTGGGGACCCTCACCTGCCCCGGGCTTGAGCTCTGCTCTGGCTTCTGGCTTCCCACTTCCCCTCTTCCCTAGATCCAGAATCTTAGAATCTCATTTCCAGATGGACACTTAAGGGTCCTCCCATTCCCCATTCTCACCAGCCCCGCCACGGCAAATCTGGGCCCAAGAAATGTTACCAAGGCATTTGGGTGGTGTCCTTACCCCTACTTCCAAGTCTTCTTGACCAACCCAGCCAGCGCAGAATGGAGCGCCCTCCCAGCGGCAGGCTGGGAGCTTCTCCCCAGCCTCAGCTGTCTGTCCTAGGCCCCTTTCAGTCTCCCCTCCTCAACTGTCAAACGACACCTCTCCCAAGCAGGACGCAGGAGCAGCACACACAGCTGCTTTCTGCTCAAGCTCCGAACCGGGAGGCCCCTGAGCTTGATGCCAGCGGGATGAGCTGGAGGCAAGGGGGCAGAGGATGAAGAACGAGAAGGGCAACAAGGAGAGGAAAACGGTAGAAGAAATCTGAGTCCCTTGGTAGATGACTGGTTACAATCACAGCCATTGCCGAGGTTTTACATCTATACGTAACTCTAGTACTTAATTCCGTCATCAGTTTTAATCTCGGCCGCGGACAGTTTTGTCAGAACGGCAAGTGACGGATCGCAAGTGTTTTCAGCAGCAGAGTTGTACAGCTGCCTTGTTTTCTGCCCAAAGAGCCAATAAGCAACGAAGAAAAGTCAGAAGGAAACTGGCCAGTAGGGAAGAGAACAAGAGGAACGGGGCGAGCGGCACAACGAGTCAGCTCGCCGCCCCGGAGCTCACGGTGTGAAGGGCTTGGGGTTTCCCCAGGGCGGAGCGCCTCTGTCTATTACCACCGCGCGCTGCCGGGACAGGGGCAAGAAACAACCCGAAGTAAAAGAACTTCAGGGAACAGTGAGATGCCCTATTAAGAGGAGCAAGCTGTGCGCTCTGAACACCTTCCAGCCCCCTCTCCAAGTGCCTGTGCTCCAGAAGGAGCTTCTCGGGGTCTCCAGGACCAGCCCGGTAGCCCTTCCCAACCCAAAGCCCCTGCCCCTTCCGGGACGCCAGCAAGCCACACCTCGTCCTGGTCCTGGAGCCTTGTTCACACCGCCCGAGAGGCCAGACTTCTCAGCCCACGTCCAGATCGCCCACCTCCCTCACGCAGCGTCCTTCACACCTCAAGGGTATTTTTATTTCCAGCCCCTGCCTTGTCTTCCTGTAGGGCTTCCTTTATTTAATTTCAAAACCCGCAGGGCGCGCCCTCGTTTTAGGCTCATGCAGCCTGCCCATCCCTGCCCTGCCTCCGGGAGTGCTCTCCGCTCCCTCTAGCAGCTTCCCGGGCTTCTTAAGCACCCGCGTGACGTCTGTCCGTCTGTCCACTGGTCTGTCTGCAGAGGTTGCTTCTTGCCATCCGTCCTGCGCTTCCTCCCAAACCTCATTCTAGCCAAACCCGTGTTGTTTCCTGCAGGAGTCACATCCTTGGTTCTCTCCTCATTAACGACTCCTCCCCACGCTGTCTTCCATTTTCAAAGAACTCAGACTTGGCATGTCCCAAACAGAACTCCTGACGTCCTTCCCAGCTCGGTTAGTGGGAATTCCACCCTCCTGGTTCCAGTCAGGCTTCACTCCTCTCTCACAACCCGTCCCCACTCCAGGAGTCTCCTGCATCAGACAGTCCCGGTCACCATCACGTCCCGCCTGGTTCATCAACCTGTTCTCCAAACTGGTTTCCCTGCTCTTGTCCTCACGTGCCCTCCCCTGCCCTCCCCTGCCCCTGCTCTCCTCTCCCCTGATCTTTCCCCAGACAATTCTTCAGATCAGAATACTACGCTGTCCACCTAGATTCCTGCATTCGCTCATTCCTTGTCTCCCTCGGGTCCTTCACCAAGAAGACGTTCCCCGATCATCCTCTTAGAGTGAAAGCCCAGTACTTCCATCTTCCTTCTCTGTTTGTTACTATACTATATATCACCACATTATTCATTTAACCAGCTGTCTTTTCCTATTAGAATATGAGCTTCATGAAGGTAGGGAGTTTTAACATTTTTTCACTGCTGTGTCTTCATCTAGAAAATCATCTGCCCAGAGTAGGCACTCAATATATTGCTGACTTGTTAACTAAATAAAAAACTATTCCCAAACGCTCTCCCTCTCCCTTCCTCCTTTTCTCTCCGTCTTCTGTCCCCACCTCTGTTCCTCCTTTCCCCAGCCTCTCCGAAAATAGTCCCCACAGCCCCCGCCCTCCAGCGCCCAGAAGACATTGTCTCCGTGAGCATCACTCTACCCTCTTTCCAGCATGACCTCGGATCTCACCGAAGCTGGGCAGAAGCCCATATGCAGTGGGGATCTACAGGATCTCATGCTAAAAGAAAGGGAAATCCTTCACATCACTACTAAATCTTCTTTAAATTTTTAAAACCCAGTCCATAACAAAAAAGAAGAAGAAAATCTTGTAAAAACTCAGTCCAGTATTACATATGCTAAACAGCTGCTAGAAAGGCAGAAACTAAATTTCAGGGCTTGAAGGATGAAACCATTTAGCACAGCACTGAGCACCCAGGGGGTGTCCAATAAATCTCACCGACGATGACTGAGATGAGGCTCCCAGGCTCCTGGATCCGGCAGGGCCCTCCCGGGATCATACCATCCATCCCTCTGTCTTCAGACAGATTCCATAAAATCAAGGCCGCAGAAGCAGACCTCCCTCAGCGCTGCTTTCAAAGCCATACAAGGGACACAGGTCCGCAACCTCTCCTGGTTACTTGATCCCGGTGGGAGGCTGAACGGCAGGGGCAAGAGTTTCTCTCTGAGCCTTTATGATCATGACACCGAGGACTCTGATAAGTACCTCGTGGAAGGAGGTGGGAGTGGGGCAATCCGGGAAAACAACGAGGAGGGGGAAATACAGCTACGCCCTCCAAGGAGAGGGTCTGGGGCAGTGAGGGACACTGAGATGTGGGAAAGAAAGGGCCAAAGCAGGCAGGAAGAGGACTGGGGCAGGAGACAAGTGGTAGGAGAATGAAATGATGAGTCAGAGAAACTGAAGGGGCTGGAAAGTTTAGAGAAGGGCTAGAAAATAGGGGGGAAAAATCAGGGAAAAAGAGAGCAAAAAGCTTAAAAACAGAACAAGAAAAATCACACCCCCTACCTTCCTTCCACCAAGATGGAGCACTTTAAGCCTCAATCGACACCCGAAAAGGACACATACTCAGCGCAATCAGAGGGCCCTGCAGCCGCCCAATCCGTAACAATACAGCGATCCTGAAATGGCTATTTTCTTATGGACCAGCTACAAAATACGAGCAAGCTACTTTCTTTTATCTGAATTGTAATGAATATTAATAGTAAATATAATCAAACAAAATAAAACAAAAATTGCACACAGAAAACTGTTGACTAAAACCTGATGGGAGCAAATCTTTCTGATAAAATTTCTAATTGCAAAATTTGATTTGGAATAATTGGACTTGGTAGATATAATGTCCATAAAAGCAAATTACTAATTGCAGATGCTATAATTGGTTGATATGAGGGGGGAAAAAAAAAACCTTGATCTACAAAATGAGGCTTCATTGAAAATTCTACATGGGAAATGATTCTGATGAGAATAATTTTTAGCAAAAGGAACAGGTTTCAATTGGAAACAATTTGACTATGTATACAGGTAGGCCAAACAGACAGGAAGGTCCTGTTCTCTGTGTGTGAAGATGAGGTTGTTGGTAATATAAGAAAATGTTTTCAGCTTGTTCCGTAGGTGTGTAGAGTCAGAGAGAAGTGTGGTATCTATCCAGGGGGAATGAGCGTGGGGCAGACTGTTACCAGGAAACCCAGTGTTCTTGTGACTTCTCGCAGGGGACGCGATTAGCCCGAGAACCAGAAACCACCACGTCTGCCCCATGGTTGCCAGGTCTTGCCTGGGGCACCTTCCCACATCCAGAGCGTGGTACTCAGGCTCCAGGGATACACGAGGCAGGGGGCCTTGTTTCCAAGAGGACGGGAAGCAGCACCAGAGAGCTCGAAAAGCCCATCTTGCGAATGGTCTGGTCAGGCTGGGGAGGAAATCAAGGGCCACAGAATCCACGGTAGGTATTCTCCAGGAACCCACAGAGACCCTGTGCTGCCCCTCGTCCATCCCCTCCTGTTTCAGCTTCTATAAAAATCAACAGCTTTCACGATCCACGGAAGAGAAGTCTCTCCCCCACCCCCACCCCGCGTTACACTCGGTTTTGACTTCTCTTCCCTCTCCTTCCGATACGACTTCCCCTCACCCTCCCCGAACTACTTCAGGACGATAAGTCTCGCCTTGATCGTCTTGGGCCAACTACTCAGCTTCATGAATCCAGGAACAATGTGAGGGAGGTCAAAAAGTAGAAAGAAACCCAAGCCACCCCTCAAAAAAGAGGCATGTTGACCACCTCACTCTCATTTCTAGATCTTCATCATGATGCCCAGGACAGAATTATTTCTCTGTTCTTTCTGGAGACAGAACTTTCTCCCATCATTTACAACAATTAGTTCACTTCCAATTTGTGTTTCACTCGTTCCTGCTAATTTCATGCCTACTCCTCCTCCCTATAACTTCAGGTACAGTAAGGAACATCCATTTTCAGAGCATGTGGGTGGCTCAGTGGGTCAAGCCTCTGCCTTTGGCTCAGGTCATGATCTCAGGGTCCTGGGACTGAGCCCTGCACTGGGCTCTCTCTGCTCAGCAGGGAGCCTGTTCCCCAACCCCCGACCACCTTTCTGCCTACTTGTGATCTCTGTCAAATAAATAAATAAAATCTTAAAAAAAAAAAAAAGGAACATTCACTTTCACTTTTTCTCTCTCCACTCTTCCTATGACCCTTCCGCATTCCTTACTCCAAACTGACATGAAGATTTTCTCTACACCATCGCAATCCAGAACCCCTCCGACCTTGAGCAGTTTCCCCACTGCTCAGAACTCCCCTCATGACAGAGCAGCCCTACCATTGCCAATAAAAAGGACACCCTTGTTATCTTCGACATTCCACAACATTTTCACACGTATTATTTACCTTGAAGCAAGTCATTGAAACAGAGCAGACCCATTAGTAGCACTAATAGAAGGTTGGTAAACTTGTTTCAGGTGCAAAACCGAGTCTCCGAAAGATGAAATGATTCTCCTAAGTCAAACCGCTACAAACAGATTAATGTCTGGAAACTTGGTCCCTGAAATCTCCAACCAATGCTCCTACTACCCCTTCCCCTCCCATTCCAAGGAAATGCCCAGATACCTCATCAGATAAATGCCCTGGCTACCAAATCCAGTTTCGGTACAGACTTCCTCCCTTTCACTTATCACTCCAGGGCCTTAGCCTGATCGTTAATGTCTCCCGTTACCACGCTCAGAGGAGGCTCTCACAGTCGCCACAGGAGCGGCCCCACTTACCAAATTCCACCTTGGTCCTCGAATAGGCTATTTGTCCTGTCATTTCCCCGAGACAAAATTCCTACCAGATCTGTTTTTCTCTGCCATTACTGCTTTGTATGATGTAACCCTACCAGTCTGCAGTCCTTTTATTTAGAAATATATTTTCTTGTTTAAAAATACTATTGCTTGGGACGCCTGGGGGTGGCTCAGTCAGTCGAGCGTCAGCCTTCGGCTCGGGGCGTGATCCCAGGGTCCTGGAGTCAAGTCCCACATCGGGCTCCCTGCTCAGTGGGGGGCCTGCTTCTCCCTCTGCCCACCACTTCCCCTACTTGTGCTCTCTGCCAAATAAATAAATAAATTAAAAAAAATAAAAATAAAAATACTATTGACAAACTACAGAAAGTTTTGGCTTAATATCCACCTTTTTTCTGGCTTCTAGTTTACAAATGTGTTCCCCCCTCCCTCAAGCGCAGCTCTTTCTATGCAGGAATCGGCCTCGCTGAGAGACAGACGCTTTTCTACCACTCTCGTGTCTCCCCACCTTCCTCATTACAGGGCTCTCTTCCTAGCTCCCCTCTGGCCGTCTCTCCCGTCACTCCTAGAGTCACTTCTCTAGCTAGGGAGAAGGTTTTTCTCCCTGAGACTGAAAAGGGGTTAAGACACATCCCTGCCTTTCTCTCTGGGGGAGGTGGACAGCTGTTTGGGGTCTGTTTTTGTCTGCTCAGCGTCCCTTCCTCCCTTTGTTCACTAATAACACCCCCTTCCTTTGGGCACTGCTTCTCATCAGCTACCTCGTACAGTGGGACCGTCAATCACACCTCCCCACCTTTGTGGCCACGTAGGCACGTGGCCTGGATCAGACCAATCCTAACATCCCATCTCTCCCATCTCCCTGGAGACTGGACCCAAGTTAGTTAATCAGTCACCCCAGAATTGTGTATAAGCCAGAATCCACTGGGGGCTCAACCTGGGATTATAAAAAATTAGATCTGCTGCTGCTTGGGTCTCCTTACTTCTCTTAAGGAGAGAAGGAGGCAAAGAGAGGGGCCGGGCTGAAAGGGAAGAAAGATCTAATAATACCGTTTGCGTTTCTGGATCCACTCAACCCCTGTACTTAGAGTCCTGTGAATCAATCAATGACCATTTTAGCTTAAATTGGAGTTGAGCCACCGTCACTCGCAAACCGAAGAGTTCTCCCTGCAATGCCGTAACTGGAAGTGACGATGCTCACGTGACCCCAGGGAAAGTAAGCCTCTCCTCACTCCCACAGCTCTCCCATCCCAGATAACGTTTCCATGTTACCTGGCAGAACACCACCCAACCGTCCACCAGTTTGAAATTCACTTGGACTTTAAAAAAAATCTCCCTGGGGCGCCTGGGTGGCTCAATTGGTTAAGCATCTGACTCTTGATTTTGGCTGAGGTCGTGATCTTGGGGTTGGAAGATCCAGCCCTGCATCAGGGGCCACGCTCAGTGGGGAGTCTGCTTCTCTCCTTCTCCCTCTGCCCCACATCCCACTCTCTAATAAATAATTTTAATTTATTAAAGATTATAAAATTAAAATTAATTAATTTAATTAATTAAATTTAATTAATTTAATTTAATTAATTAAAAAGTTAATTAAAAATTAAAAATTTAATTTATTAAAGATTATAAATAATCTTTAAAAATTTTTCCTTAATCCATCTGAGTATGAATTATTTTAATCCAGTAGCTTTGCTCCTAACATCAACCTGAGATCAGTTATATGACAGGATAGGAACTGTGGGGAAGAAAGGAGAGGTGGTTTCTTTTTTGTGTGTTTGTTGTTGTTGTTATAATACATACAATGTAAAGAAAAGAAGAAGGCGGCCCCAGTGGGCAAAAAAGGGCTTTGGGTGGTCTTGGGATCCACAGAGAATGTCCCAAATTGGAGACAGAGAAACCAAAGGAGAAAGGGCCAAAGGAAGAAGGATGAAATCGACCCTTCTGAGATGCAAACCCTGGTTCTCTTCCGCACTCCCCGCAGAAACCGCTCTCGGAACACACTGCGGTTTCTGCCATCACTCGCAGCTGTGTTTCTCCTTATCAGCAGAGAGTGTCGCGTGTCCTAGCCAGTTCTTGGTAAAGAAGTCTTCCCCAACTTCCTTCCCAGCTACGCTCCCCATCCTTTTCCAGCACCAGAGCGATACCAGCAATTCCTTGCACCCCGAGTGCTTCAGGATGCTGGCAAATACCTTCTCGTTGAACCCTAACTCCGTGAGGTCCGTGTTGTCGCGCTGTTCTGCTGGTGAGGGAGCTGTGACCGCAGAGGTGAGTATTTTGCTGTTGAGTTTTCTCTCACAAAAAAAAAGGGTCGCGTCAAGGTCTGTATCCAAAGCCCATGCTCGGTCGCCTGCGCCTCCCCCGATCTCTTTGGCAAACACTGAATTCTCATGTTGCCCTTCACAAATATCGTACCAGATGGAGAGAGAATAGAGAAGGCCGGGAACTGTTTCCACAACTTCTCTTTTCCTCACTCCCCTCCTTCCTCACCAGGTAAAGTGGGGCACAACAGATCCCCAATCTTTTTGGCCTCAACAAGATCGCTCCCCTTCATGAAATGTTTCTGTCTCTCATTTAATAGGACAAACACACACAGCCGTGGCTCCAGTCACCCTTCCCCAATCCCAAATGACAAAGCCTTTTCCACCCTAAAGCCCAGCCCTGATTCCACCTCAAGATACCCACATCCCAGCCTGCGTCCTCTTGGGCTACCACAACTCAGCACTGGCAAGGAGAGAATTTTCCCCAACCCCTTTGCTTGGGGTGCCTTTTTTTTTTTTTAAATAAAGGAAACAATGCATTAATAAAGGTATCCTTAAATATAAAACAGAATTATAGAGCCGGAAGTGACCTTGGAGGTCATCTGAGTCAAAGCCCTAATTGTACTGACGAGGAAATGAAGCTACAGAGACAGGTGTGGCCGGGGTCCCTGAGTCCCGCGCTCCCAGGAGCTCCACATCACGTGCAGAAAGGGGTCACCCATTCCAGCACCGAGCGCTTCTTACCTTCACTTTCAGGATGATTCTGTCTTCCTCCCATCGCTCCCAGCGCAGACTTCCACCGTAATACCATTGCCTCCACCATTCAGGCAAGAGATCCGTCTCCCATTACCCCAGGTCGGAGGTAACTTTCTGTGTCTCCCATCCTCCATGTTCACACCCCAGTCTCTGTGAGCCCAGCAGCCCCCTTGCTTTTAACACGGATTCTAGCTCATCACTCGAAGGTCATTCCTTTCCCTTCCATGGTGGGAAGGGAATGAAGACGTTGCTCCCCAAGGACGTGCGCAACCGCTGTGTCTACTACCCTGAGTCCAGCTCGCGAATCGCTGTTCTATCGCACCAGACTCAAACATCTCTGCTCCCCAAATTCTTTCTCCCAATTAGCACATCAGTATTTCTTCCACATGACTAAGTTGCCAATTTTCTCCCATATTTCCAGTGAAAAGCCCCAACCTCTTCTCCATCGCTCCCAACTCCCATCACAGACCTCTTTGCTGGCCGTCATGGACGGTGCGGCCATGGGCGCCATCCCCTGCATCGAGGGCTCTGTCCTTTCCATTGGTTTGGAACCAGGGCTTCCTCTCTCCTACCCCAGCTTGGGGCATTTTCTGTTGTTGTTCCCTCTAGAGAAAAACTCTTTCCCTGTCATCGTTCCTATTCCAGTTTCCCTCTTTTTGTACATCGGCTCCATTACGCTGTCATTTCTATTCTCTAATTCCCATGTCAAGGCAAAGATCCTTCTTTCCCAGTTACTTCCGAGGCAAAATTTCTGCCTGTAGCTTCCCGTCATTACATTAGTCTCACTGCAAAGCACTCGGATCGCCATACCACGTTCCTCCTTTCAACTAAAGTATTTCCCCCTTGGGGGCACCTGTGTGGCTCAGAGGCAGAGCCTCTGCCTTCGGCTCAGGTCATATCTCAGGGTCCCGGGATCTCAGGGTCCCGGGATCGAGCCCCGCATCGGGCTCCTGCTTGGTGGGGAGTCTGCTTCCCCCACGCTCTGCCTGCCTCTCTGCCTACTTGTGATCTCTCTCTGTCAAATAAATAAAATCTTTAAAAAAAAATTTCCTCATTATTCCAACTACTGCCTTGCTCCCATTCCTCCCAGCATAGACCATCTATGCCCATCACTCTGAGTATGGGAATTGTCCTCCTAATCATCTACACACACATCCCCACATTTCCACATGCCACTGCGGAGATCCCCCTTCTCTACTCAAACCTCTCAACTCTCACCTTCATGTGGTATAAGACACCTCAGTATTCCAATCCTCCAGATAAAATTTTCGTCTTGTCACTCTGGGATCTCTGTCTCTCAACCAGGGCTTCTTAACCCTATTCGTGACATGAACTCCTTGGCAGTCTGATACAACCTATGAACCCCTTCTTAGAATAATGCTTTTAGGGGCGCCTGGGTGGCTCAGTGGGTTAAAGCCTCTGCCCTCGGCTCAGGTCATGATCCCAGGGTTTTGGGATCGAGCCCCGCATCGGGCTCTCTGCTCTGCGGACAGCCTGCTTCCTCCTCTCTCTTTCTGCCTGCCTCTCTGCCTACTTGTGATCTCTGTCTGTCAAATGAGTAAGTGAAATCTTTAAAAAAAAAAATTTAAAGAATAACGCTTTTAGGTATATAACATAAAACACTTGGGTTACATCAGAAGCCAACTAAAGAAAAACACAGTTTTCAGATACTTAAAAATGAATTGTGTTATAATCATATATGTTTATTAATTCATTAAACAAGATGCCTCCAAAGTCTATACATTTATAAGAAAATACCTATAAATTCTGCTGGTGACACAAATACCTGTAATTTCTTTTTTTTTTTCTATTTTATTTATTTGACAGAGAGAGACACAGTGAGAGAGGGAACAGAGCAGGGAGAGTGGAGAGAGGGAGAAGCAAGCTTCCCATCGAGCAGGGAGCCCAATGCGGGGCTCGATCCCAGGACCCTGGGATCATGACCTGAGCAGAAGGCAGACGCTTAATGACTAAGTCACTGTGACCTATAATTTCTGCTGCTGAAACTACTATGGTTTCTGTTCTACACTCGTAACTAAAGAAAATGCCAAATTTTAGTTAGAAGTTAGTAAAAATAAAGATGTAATTTTTCCCTACCCACAATGAATAGATCCGTTTATAAGACCATGAAATCCGTGTTAGAACCCTACTTTAAACACTGAAGCTAGAAAAACAAACTTTTATTTTATGGAATGGACAGAAACATTAAAAATGACCTGAATCAACCTCTACGTTACAGAGGAGGAGACTAAAGCCAAGAGACGCTGTACGACTTCGCATCTCCCGCAGTGTCTGGAAGTAAGTCCATCACAGACACACAGTAAACGTTCCCTGAACTGAAGGAAGCAACTGGCCACGGCTGTGCAGCGAAGGGAAAGAGCTGACACCTGAGTGCATGCGTCACGCCTCCTTGATAAACGTTCCTTCAATCTTATCATTAAGTCAATGCCACACGCGCCTTTCTAGAAATGCCAGTGGAACCAACGCTCTCACTGCGTGCCTTCCTCAGCATTTCTAGGAAATCATGGGTCTCCATCCATCACTTCCAAGAAAAGTTTCCCTCCTGTTTCTAACAACAGAAGTCTCTGCTTTCATGTCACATTATTATTCCCATTTTTCTCTCTCATCAGTAAATACATCTGGACGGTCATAGTGGGCACCTAATTGAAAATTAATCAATGGGGCGTCTAAAATGGTCTTTGCATACAGCGATCAGCCCTCAAATATCGTGCTTCTAGGAAGTTTCCCTAGTCTCCTTGCAGGATTTCCATCATTATTGCCAATCACTGCGCAGAAATGAGCCAGTTTGGGGGTGCCTGTGTGACTCAGTTTAGTGTCCGACTCTTGGTTTCAGCTCAGATCCTGATCTCAGGGCCCTGGGATCGGGCCCCACGTCAAGCTCTGTGTTCAGCGGGGAGTCTGCTTGACATTCTCCCCCTCTCCCTCTGCCCCCCTCCCCTGCTCACTTGCTCTCTAAGATAAAATAATCTTTTAAAAATTAGCTAATTAGTTTCAGTTTTTAAAATAATGTTCCTGCCATCTCCTGATTTTGTTCCATCATATTCTCTTTCCTCTATCGTCTCAGTGTTCTCTTCACCGCGCTCAACACGGGCACTATCTGCCATGTCAATCCCACTACATTTTTCCCATCCATCTAACAATTATACATGGATTATCTACCATTCTTCACTTTTTTAAAAAAAAAGATCTTATTTATTTATTTGACAGAGATCACAAGTAGGCAGAGGGGCAGGCAGAGAGAGAGGAAGGGAGGCAGGCTCCCTGCTGAGCAGAGAGCCCGATGTGGGGCTCGATCCCAGTACCCTGGGATCATGACCTGAGACGAAGGCAGAGGCTTAACACACTGAGCCACCCAGGCGCCCCCATTCTTCACTTCTTAAGTCTTTTTCAAGCAATCCAACTCCTGGGATGCCTGGGTGGCTCAGTGGGTTAAGCCTCTCTGCTTTTGCTCAAGTCATGATCTCAGGGTCCTGGAATCGAGCTCCACATCGGGCTCTCTGCTCAGCAGGGAGCCTGCTTCCCCTTCTCTCTCTCTGCCTGCCTCTCTGCCTACTTGTGATCTCTGTCAAATAAATAAAATCTTAAAAAAAAAAAAGAAAAAAAGTTGTTCAAGCAATCCAACTCCTTTCTCCGTGAATCATTGCTCTAAGCCCCCCAGTTTAAAGTTTCCTCCTGCATTTCTCCAGACGGACAGACCTTCCGTCGTCCCCCCAGCACAGGGTCATCTGCGTGCAGTGCTGCCGAGAAGCAAGCGCACGCCTGCCAGTCAGCTTTGATGCCTCCCAGCAGAGACCACGCACCTTCACACACAACGGAAGCATCACCGCCCAGCTCTTGGAAGGCAGAATTCTCTTTTCCTTCTGTCATTTGGTTTACTGCTGTCTTTTCTCCCTTACTCCTAACACAGCGAAGCATTTGCTACCACATAGTTCAAAGCTCCTTTTCCCTACCATGTTCACATGCCTCCAGCCTCACGACTCTCTAGATCTCTGATGCCAGTGAATACAAGTCACAACTGCCCCCGTGAGGCTACTGACCGGGTGTAACGTGGCTACTCTGAGCTGAGATGCACTAAAGGTAGAAAATACACAGGGATTTCAAAGAAAACATGGAGGGAGGGTATCAAATATCTCCTTAAATTTTTTAGTATTGAGTAGTGTTAAAATACTATTGGATATATTGGGCTAAATAGAATGTATTATTAAAATTAATTTTACCTGTTTATTTCTACCTTTTTAAGATGACTCTTAATGTTTTAATTACATAAGCAGCTTGTTAGCACCACTCCGCTTTTTTGTTGATTCACACTTTTAAATCTTGTCTATTCAAAATTCTCTCCTCTTTTATCACTTCTACTGAGACCTCTTCCCCAATTACCCTCACTGTCCCCACATTCTAAACCTAGAATTATTTTCAATCTACCATTCTCAATGCCTTTTCTACCCATTATTTCTGTCCATGGTATTTCTTTTGCCTGTTAATATAGCTTCTGCCCCCGCAACTGAATCATAATAAAGTTATTTTCTTCATCAGCAGTTGTAGTAAGGTGGTGTCTCTTTCAACTCGAAGCAAAAAATTTTCAAAAATAGTAATTCCCAACAAAAGAGCTTCATTCATCATTCTCCGGATTGGCCTATCTTCATTACAATTTCATTTAACATGGCTAGTAACTGTAAAACACTAAACATGTGTCAATTAATGATTTCAGACCCGTGTCAGCCATTCACACTGGAACAGCAATTCCTCCTCTGCCATTTTAAAGACAGCATTCTCTCTCCAAACTCTTCTAATGTTGAGGTTTCAATCCCATTATTCAAGCAAAAACTCTCATTTCATAATAAATACTTTAATACAATTCCCAAAATAGAGTATTCGTTTTCCCACTATTTTCAGCACAGGCCATGTGCCGTCGCTCCCCAAACTGAATTTATGTCTAATATTTCTGGAATTTCCTCCTCTTTTCTGAACTACTTCGGGGGGGGGGAGCGGAATGCAGACTGGGCAGGTGGACGTGAGTGGCGTGAAGAGGCAGCGTCAGGAGTCTATACTGAGAGTGATAAGAAGTGCGGCCACAGATAAAGATATCCCATTCACTATCCTCTTTGAGTGCTTCTTCTGAAATCTCTTTCCTGCCCTGTTCCACAAGCCCCACTATAAACCCTTTATGTGTATCTCCTCCCAATATGAGTGATTACCTTCACCCCACCAGCTCTCAGAATTCCTCCCCTGTAAGATCTCCTGCCCATCGTTCTAGTCTTTACTCCAAGAACAGGTGTCTTCTGATGACTTCCAGTATTTCCCTTAGATTATGATCTTTCCTTCATCATTCTCTGTATATAAATTCCAATTCACTATCACTCCCGGTATAGAAAAGCCTTTTTAAAAAAAATTACTCCTAGTGTGGACACTTCCCTGTTCCCTACTGGACACTGAGTTAGCTCCCTCCCAAGCCTCTCAAAACAGAATTCTTTCACACACACATTTCTGGTCCAGACATGCTGTTCCCTCTTCATCTAGCCCAGGAGAGAAATCCCTTGTACTTCTCTCTTCCAACAGACGGACCTCTCCTCTCTCATATTCTCTCTCTGGATAATCAGGGGACAGCGTGCATTTGCTGGTCCTTCCTTTCCTCTATTCTTCTTTCCTCAACATTTCCCTTCTGTTCTTTCCCTCTGCTTACTTTTCTCTCTCTTGCTGTCCGGTTTTACAGCCAATATTCTATTTGCTTCAGAAAAAGAGCCTTCATTTGACAAATGGGCCAAAATAAACAACGGAGGCGAGCCCGAAAGAGGAGGACAAGTTCTCCCATGGTTCCGGCATATTCCTCCCCAGGTCCCCCTTCCCTTGGTCATCTGCCTTCCTGCTCCCCGACCAGCGCATTTCTTCCTCAGGTGTCTGTTGTTCCTCCAGCTCCTGTTGTCCCCAACGCCATCCCTCTGATGGTCCACTTGCTCTTTTCTGCCTTAGGACTACTATTCTGAAAATCCTACTGATCCATCCTTCTTCGGATCGTCCTGCCAGCTGCTTTTCCCCTCCCCTCCGGGCCCTTTTATCTTGTGGACATTTCCTCCCACCTTCCAGTTGCTGCTAATTTCCTTTTGATCCCTCTTCGGGGTGCTGCTCAGACTATAGTCACTGGATCCCCCTGGCCCAACCAGTTACAAAAACAACAGCTGAATCCTCAAAGCCGAAACACCCAGGGCTAAAGGGGAAAAGGAGAGGAAGACAGGCCCTGTAGCAGCACTTGGGGTCTGGAAGAGCATCAGACCTTCGGACAATTTCAAGGAAGGGCCCAGGAACCTATCACCAGGAGCTGTCTTCTCCTGACAAAGCACAAAAGGACTCTTGGATCTCCTTCTCGCCTCTGCAAGAGTCAGCCCCCAGGCCTCCCGGGGCCGCTTTCACCTGCCAAGCTGATACAAGGAAGGTTAAGCAGAAGTGGATTCATCCTGGTGCTGGATAAGTTTAAGCTTCGGGAGCCCCACGCTTGTACGCGGCCCGTTTTTCTTAAACAGAGCCCACTACATTGTGTGTGCTCTGGATCTCACCACACCTGGATCTGCCCCGGATAGGGGGAAGCTTCTCCCGCATCTAGAGGTTGAGGGTGGATGAGGAAGGTCAGGACTCCAGGTAGCTTGATTCTAAACGGGGTTCAGTTTAATACACCCTGCCTCTACTGAGAGGGCATCTTCCCATGGAGAAGCCAGGATTCCTGCATTATCTCTTGGCAGAATCTCCCTGGTTCCAGAATCTCAGCAGGATTCTCCACTCCAGGTATCCGTGCCCCGCCCAAGCCAGCCCCGCCCTTAACTTCCATCTTGACCTCCCAATCAGTCCTGGTCCAGCAGGTGCCAGGCCCCCTGCTAGCTAATGTCCCCTTAGGTCCTACTCAGTTCTTTAAGACTGATCTCTAAATATGCCCATTCAGAAATGACCTCTACTACTAAGGCAAAGACAGGTCACCAGCTGGTCACCATGGCTTTAAGACCCTCCCTTTGCTCCTGCACTCACAGAGCCTATCCGGGGTCAGTACAGTTTTCTCCGAAGCCA
Source organism: Meles meles (assembly GCF_922984935.1). Taxonomy (NCBI): domain Eukaryota; kingdom Metazoa; phylum Chordata; class Mammalia; order Carnivora; family Mustelidae; genus Meles; species Meles meles. Next base: position 5,933,267 of record NC_060075.1, on the reverse strand, counting down.
GAACTGCTGTCCCCTTACTGAACTGCCAGCTGCCCCCGTGCCCCCTCACCGTAGGGTCTTGCCAGTGTCTCCAGGAACCCCACACTTGCAGCTTCTCTCTTCTCCCCAGAGGAGAAAAATGAAGGGACCCTTAAAAAGAGAAGTGGGAGCCAAGTCTTGAAGCCGAGAATGCAGGGAGGAAAGGTACTAATTTGGAAGGGAGTACTGGGAGGTGGTGGGTGAGGCTTCAGGCACTCTGGGAGACCAAGCAGGGCAGCGGCTTCTGGGGTCCAGAGGTGCCGCCTTGGGAAAAGAACTGGAGGTGGTTCTGCACAACCCCACATCTGGGGGGTCTGGGATGCGGGGCTCCAGGCAGGTGCTGAGATTCTGAGCAAGCTGCTGCCTGGGATTTCCAAGTGAACGAGCCTCCCGCCCGGCGCCCTGGTCGGCCCAGCACTTACCGGGCAGACTTGGGAAAGTCTCTGAGAAGTGCGGAGGCGGGGGCGGCGGGGGCTCCGCCACTTTCTCCCGGGCGGGCAGCAGCTCGTCGGCTTCCAGCCCACCCTCCGGGCGTCGGCCGCCCGGCTCGGGGTTGTTCCGGGCGGCAGTGGCGGCGGCGGCAGCGGCGAGCTCCTGGGGCCCGTAGAAGGCGTCGGGCGGCTCCGCGAAGCTGGGCAGCGCGGTGGTCAGCGCCACCATCGAGGGCACGGCCTGGCCCAGTCCCGCGCAGAAGGTGTTGGTGAGGCGGCCGGCGAAGGAGGCTAGTGGCGCGAGAGGCGGGAGGCCGGCCGGCAGCGGGGCAGGGGCCAGCGCCTGCGGCAGCACCAGCGGCCGGTAGGGCATGAACATGGGGTAGCCGGTGTACAGCAAGTGGCCGGAGCGAGGCGGCGGCGGCCCGATCAGGGAGTCGATGGAGAAGGCAGTGCCCGGGCCCCCAGCACTGCCCCCGCCGCTGCCCCCGGGGGCACCCCCGCCTCCGGCTCTCTGCATCGTGCCCGGAGCTGCGGCCGCCCCGGGGCGCTCCCCTCTGGGCGCCGCCGTGCGCCCCGCGGCTCGGGCGCCCCGCGCGGACACGCAGGGCTCGCTCCCAGGCTCCCGGCCGAGGTGGCGGCGGGGCGCGGGCTCGGCGCAGTGTGGCTCCGGCGCCGCGCTCCCTCTCTCTCATAAGGAGGGAGGGGGCGGGCGAGCGGGCGGGCTGGGGGTGTCGCCCTCCGGACTCATCCATCTTCCTCAAATTACGCTTCACTTCCTCCCTCCGCCCGCCGCTGCCGCGCCCGGCTCCGCTCCCTCCGCAGAGCCCGTTCCCAGCGGCCCGGCCGGCCGGCCCGAGACCCCGCCCGCCCCCCGCGGCCCAACCAACTATTATTAATGGAGATTGATGAGGCCGGACACGCCGCTTTGTGAAAGTTTGCGGCCGACGAGAAGGCGGCGGCAGCTGCTGGGCCGGTGCCCCTCCCTCCCCCCAACCCGCCCCCGCTCAGCCCACCCTGCCCGGGCGTGGACGTGGCGCGGGACGCGGGGCAAGGAGGGCGCACCGGGCGGGGCGGGACCACGACGCCCCAGGCCCCCGGGCCGCCGTCCTCCGCCGGACCCTGGGCCAGTGCCCGGCGTGCCTCCCCGCCCCCGACGCCCCTTCCCCGGCCGCCCGGAGAGCAAGCCCCAGCCGGACAGGACCTCCGCGCCCCCTCGGGCGGGAACGGGAGGCGGGACGGCAGGGGGCGCGCTCTGCCGCGGGGCGCCGCAGCTCGGAGCTCTTGGGGGGGCCCCTTTCCCCTCCGTAGTTTCTTCCCGACCCCATTCCGCTCTCCCCGGTCTCTCTTCTCCTGATACTGGCTCTTCCCCTTCCTCCTCGGTCCCTCCTCCCAAGCGCGGACTAGGTCAGCTCCTCAGGGCAGCCTCTGGGTAATTTCCTCGAGGACCCACACTCCTCCAAGTACTTACCATTCCTCTCACCTTTCCCCATCCCTTACGTGCTCTTCCTTCCTCCACTCTCCCCTTTCCTCCCGTCCTTCTATCCTGTTCCAATTTGATTATTCCTACTTCTCTTTCCCTATCCCCGTTGTCTTACTCTCTTTTTTCTCATTTCTCACCTATATCTGTATCTCTTGTCTGTCTGTCTATCTCTGTCTCCCTCCCTCCCTCCCTCTCCCTCTCTTCTGCTATTAATTTCCCTGATTGGCTCCCAGGCTGCGGCACCGCTGATGAGCCCTATTCATTCCTGGGCCTGACACTCTCGACCTGCCCTAGCTGATTGCTGGGGGCTGGCCCCAGGAGCGCTGATGAGCCCCAAGGGTCAGCAGCGCTAATTATTCGCTAATTGCAGATGACTCTGCTCACCTCCCCCATTCTCCAACACAGAAATACGAGCGTCTTTTACCACCCCCACCCCCTGTTCCCAGCGGTATAGTTGTCAGTCTAGAGGCAAAAGTCTCGGGCACTCTTGCTTGATAGGAGGCCCAGGTCAACCGGCAAAAAAAGGCTAACGACAGGCAAGTCAACAGGAGCGCGCCCCGAGTTTCGGGATCCAGAGTGCGCCTAGCTAGCTACAATGAAGGTCACCTGGCCGCTGGGAAACTGATTCAGGTGGGGCCGGCGAGAGCCAAGCTAGTTAAAAGTAACAGCAAAGCTGGGCCAGTTCAGGAACATGTAGCCTAGACTGGGAAAGTTACTTGGCTCAGGTGAGAAGGGAAACCCGTGCCTGAGGGTCTTGGTTTTTCTGAGCCAAGGCCGAGCGGGCAGGAACGAACTCAGGACCACAGAGACATTTGTCCAAATCAGGAGTGTCGTGATGGCCTAGTAACCACCACTAACGGCAGACTGACGGTTACAAGACAGCCTCCGGAAAGACACGGTCACCGGGGTGGGACAGAAAAGGGTGGGATCCTAGAGAAGACGTTTCTTTGGTTATGCTGGATAATTCGCCAGAGAGGTAAAAGGAGAAATGGGTGGTTTCCATGAAGTCTTGATCTGTCCTGGGCTGTACGTTAAACTCATGAAACCTCGTAGAGACAAGTCTGCTGGGAGAACGTCTGCCACGGACAACGTAGAGGGGGCCTCGCCTCAGGTCTGGGAACCCTGCCTCACTACTAGGGTTCTAGGATGGTCTTTGTACATCCTCCTCAAGATCTTCTTCAGAACCCCTCGTTAAATTAACCAAGCACCTGGTGGTCCCAAGAGGGAAGACCAGACTTCAGAAGTGTACTGTACTTCAAAAACGACAGGTCAGTACTTGGTTTGCTGGCTTTACGGTGTGGGATACACAACAGGAGGCTTATTGACTTGACAAATTATGGAGGGAGCTTTGGGTTACAATCCCTGAAATTAAAGCTATATGAGCAGTAACAACACCAATCAAATAAAGCAAGAAGGAAGAGACTTTTTTTTTTAAAGGAACGGCATTTTTTTTTTTTGTATAGGTGATAAAATTACATAGTACAAAATTCCAAAAGCTCAAAAGGACATATATATTAAACATCTCCCTCCCACCAGTAGCGCCCCCCAATAAAAGGCCACTTTAATAAGCCTGTCACTTCTCTGGTAGGACAGAATGGATCATGCACTGACAAGGACTCAAGGTTAAAGACCCTCTGGTCTTGAAGATGTATGTCACGAGCTCAAGCCAAGAGCTTGACTTAGTAAAGTGAAATCCTCTGCTCAAGCTGGCAGAGGGTTCAGCCTTAAAGCTTGTGCCAACAAATCCCAGCAGGCCACCAAGTCTGAAACGAGGCAAGTGAAACCCCAGGGTCTTTGTGTTGCCCTGGTGTGCCGCATGTCTGTGAGACACTGTATTTTTAAGCTGTTTGTGTCCTCGACCTGTCCCCTGCCATGCTAGGTCATGAAATGTGACTTCTGCATAGCCCATGACATTCACTAGCTAACCAGGATAAAAGCCAGCTACGTAGCGGCTGAAGCAGCCCATTCTCCTTCCCTGCCCGTTTGCAGGCTGTGGAACCGAGGCCAAATGGTCAACGGAAAGAAGCACGGGCTGGAGTAACAAGCCTTGGAGTTAAGTCCCTGTTCCGAGCCCCACAGAGCCAGGTAACCTTGGCCCCTCCGACTCGGCTCCACCTGTGAGAGCAAGTGATTAGGATCTACTCTGCCTAGCCCAGGAGCCAGGGCAAGGATCAAGCGAACATGAAGAAATGCGTTTCGACATCCCTTTCCCTCCTGTCCTAAATGGACGAAGGCGAGCACAGTGGTCGGAAAGTCCCTGGACCAGCGGCTGTCCTTCCCTTCCCCATCAGGACCGGGGAGACGCTGTCACTATCAACGCTGAACACAGCCGGCTCCCCTCTTCCCCAGGAGAAGGCTGTGCTGCTCTTACCGAGCCCCCCAGGCCCGCCGCGGGCAAGCGCTCTTCTCACTGTCCACAGCAGCCTTCTGTTCTCGGGCTGTCCACGTACTCCAGGATTTCACCCGCTGGGTCAAGGCTTGTAAGAGGCGTTGAACCTACCCTCTCTCTGCTTGTCCCTATATCGGACCGCCCCATCTGGCCTCCCCTTCATGGTGTGGAAGGCAGCCCCTAGGATACCAGCAACGAAGTATTCTAAAGTCAAAGCCGAAGTGTCTGTACCCCCGCCTCACTTATTGGCGGGAGACAGTCCACTCGCGATGGGCGTCGGGCCCTGCCCGCGGATACCCTCTGGTGGCGGCAGCGCGCAACTGCGTCAGCGTGAGCGGAGCGCAGAGTACTGCAGCGCCCCCTGGCGTTAGCCTGGGAGACGTGCGAGGGCACAGGAGCTCGGCCAGGTGAGCCTTCCTAGGGCGCAAGGCCTGGGCGCCCCTGCAGGATATCAAACTGGGAGCGCGCTGGTTGGGCAGGGGGGAATTGTACCCAAGAATCTTAAAGTCTAGTATGCGTGCGTGCAGGTTCATGTATATTCTTCGTGCCCAGTTACTTGAACCCCGTGTATCTGTTGTCTAAAATGCGTGCTGTTTGTGTGTGCGCACGCGTTACACGTGGGTAGGTCGGTGGTGGGGAGGTCCGCGCCTCCAGTGCAGGGCGGAGTCCTCACGGAGGCGTGAAATTGGTTTGGAGCAAACACATTACGGAAAGCAATTACCGGGGAGAGGTTCTGGGCCCGCGGGACCCGCAGCCAGGAGGCTGGGGAGGAAGCTCCCCGGCTTGCAAGAGTGTCTGTGGATGTCTAACCCCAGAAAGGACCTGCCTAACACGGCCTGCTAATGGCAGAACACATGAAGTTGGGCAGCAGACCCTCACACTGACCACTCTGCATAGGCTTTCTTCCCTGACTGCTATCCTCCTTCAAAAGCATCCTTCAGGGGCGCCTGGGTGGCTCAGTTGGTTAAGTGTCTGCCTTCAGCTCAGGTCATGATCTCCAGGTCCTGGGATCGAGCCCTGGATCCAGCTCCCTGCTTGGTGGAGAGTCTGCTTCTCCCTCTCCTCTGCTGCTCGCCCTGCTTGTGCTCTCTGTCAAGTGAATAAATAAGATCTTTTCAAGAAAAAAAAAGGCATCCTTCAGAGGATCCAGTACTCTCAGATATGGTCAGAAATCCTTCTCCCTTCTTAACACTTTGGGAGAGGCAACTGTCTCCTGGGAAGTCTTCCCAGGTCCCTGCCCCCTACATGCCCTCAGCCTCTGCTCCCACAAGTCTTGCATTCACTCCATTGCCCCTTGTAGTTGAACTAGTGATTCACACACTTGTTTTTCGGACTAGATGGGGAATTCACTGAGGGCAGGAACCAGTCTCATTCACAGCTGTAGATCTAGTGCCTAAAACCTGGGACTTAGGAGGTGCAAAATGAGGGATGCGGATGGGATTAAATACAAGTTCCATCAGAGTGCAGAAATACCATCAGAGTGCAGAAATACCATCAGAGTGCAGAAATAACTCTCTCAGGAAAGTCAGGGCCCTCCAGAGTCAGGATTCTCTTAGAACAGAGCTTTCAGCACCTTTCTCATGCCAACGATCCCATTTATATCGCCAGACCTGCCCTTATCTCCGAATTCCAGATTCCTAGGTCTAAATGACCCCGTGACATAGCCTCTTTCGGATGTGTAACAGGCAGCTCCGACTTCCTATGTCCCAGAGTGGCCGGCTCATTCCTCCCCTGCCTGTCCCTGGCTCATCTTCTCCGCCTTCGGAATTAGCTCCACCGCCCACCCAGTTGCTCAGCCCAAACACCGAGTCATCCGGGATTACTCTCCTTCAGCCCCCACGTCCAGCCCATCAGCATGTCTCCTCGAGTCTCCAAAGGGGGGGTCCCAAACTGCTTCCCCATCTCGGGGGGCTCTGGATGTCAGCAGAAGCCCCTAATGGTCTTGGACTCTCCCGGGCCTCTCCCCTAAGCCACTCAGAGAGCTTCTCAAAGCTACATCATTCATGGCACTCCAAGGCTCGTCCCCACTCCACTCGCGCGCCTGGGCCTCAGGTCAAATGTCCCTCCTCCAAGAGGCGACTTTCCTGTCGCCCGGTCTCCAGCCGCTCCAAGCACACTGGTAATCGCCGGGTGAATCCCCGGGGGGCTCAGCACGGAGGCACCCTGCCGCCCGTTTGCTTAGGGTCCCCCCGCACTAGAAGGTACTCCGGTGGGGACCGGAGAACCAGGCCGATGCGCGGCACCTGGCCACAGGGGCACGTAAGCCCTTGCCCAACAGACGCGTGGGCCTCGGGCATTCTCCCAGGGCTCTCCGCAGAGGCCCCCGGAAATCGCTGCCCAGCCCCCGTCTCACCCCCTCCACCCCGCGCGCCCGGGCCTGCGCGCTCAGGACCCGCCGGCGTCGCCACAGCTGGGAGGCCGGGGCTCCGTCGGCGGTCCGGTCCTCCCGTCGCGCCCCACAGCGCGGGTCAGCCCAAGGCCCCTGAGGCCGGGTGGGAAGGCCCGGGCCCACTCACCTCCGCCCCGCTTCTCCCAGGCTTCTCTCTCTGCCGCCTGCGTCCTTCAGACCCCGCCCCCCGCAGCCTCGTTCCCCTCCCGAAGTTGGCGGGAAAGTTGTGAACACCTGCGCGTGCGCCCTCTGGGGCCCTGGGAAATCTGTCCGGCGACCCGTGACGTCACAGATCACAGTGCACTTGATTGGCTGCTCTGCGTCCCCCGTCAACTCCATCTTCCTTCTGCGGTTGCAGGGCCACTCCTGCGGGCTGGCCCCTTGCGAGGTCTTAAAATCCTGGCGCTGCAAAGGCCCTCAGGGACTCCCTCCTTTCCTGTCTTACAGATGTGAGCAACTTGAGCCAGAGAGGGGAAGAAATTTAAGTGCCACTACCGACTGGCAGAGCTGAGACGGGGACCCCCGGCGCGTTAACTCTCAGCTCAGCTCCTGCCGCCCCAAAGCTAAATCCGAGAGAGGCAGGAACCAGGTGTGCGTCGGCGGCTCCCTGTGACCTAGACGACAGGCAGTAGCGAGGGTTGTTTATTCCAAACCTGAATCTTCCACTCTCGCCTGAGCCACGGTGACCCTCCCTGATGGCTGACACCTGCACCCACCTTTCACCGGCCGCCTTGTCTTCACCTCGGCGCCCCGCCCCGAGGCCGCCTTTCCCATCCTGTCCCGCCGTCCGCACTGCCTCATCCCTGCAGCAGCTCTTCTCTACCGAAGCCTGTTTGCTCACCCCTCCTCTGGCTGGTTGTCCTGATGCTGTCTCACCTGGTGGCCCTTGTATCACGTGAGCCACTGGACAAGTCTGCCTGGACTGCTAACAGCTGGTAGATGCCAGAGGGGGACGAGGACACAGCTGGCACCATGGGGCAGATGGGGGGGGCATGAGTCTGCCCAACCTGAGTCCCCTGAGTGACCAGCTCAGAGGAAGGCCTGCGGGACACAGCACCAGACAACGCAGGCGGGCCGATTTTTAATGCTCACACCAGGATCGGGTAGAGCAGAGGGGTGCCTCGGGAGACCGCCGACAGGAGTGCATCCCTTGCCACGAGTCCCAGCTGTCTCTCCATTAGACATCACCTGGCGGCGTGGTCTGTCCGCGTCTCTCCCTGGTGGGAATGGCAGCACCAACATCTGCCTGGGAAGTTGGACGTCCTGCTGACACAGTCACCTCGGGCCTGAATCAGTTCAACTCAGTTCTGGGTTGGGGTGCTGAGAGCAGCAGACCGGACCTCCCTGGGGCATCTGCTTTCAGGTCTCCCCAAAGGCAGGGGACATCTGGAAAGACAGGTGTGGATTCGGAGAGGCCCCATGGTTCAGGAGGCTGGCTGGTTCTGGCCAAGGCCCTGCCCCAAATTTTTCTCTTGTCTCCGACCCATCCCTCTAAACGGCTGGGGCTACCCACGGAACCCGGGACTTACCTAGTAGAGCACGTCCTCAAAATCCAGCTGCAGGTAGCGGAGCAGGCGGGGTGGCAGGGGCAGGCGGGGCAGGGCATGGGGCAGGCGGGCTGCCAGGTGAGCACGGAGCGCACAGCGGCTGAGATGCTGCAAGGATCTGGGCTGTCTCACCAAGGCGAAAAGGGAGGAATAGAAACGGTGGTGCTTCTGGGGACAGAATGAGGGACTCAGCGAGGCAGCCTTGGACAAATGGCACCCTTTCCTCCTAGAGCGGGGCAGGGGGGAGGCTGGTGGCCAGCAGGTGTCTATGGAAGCCTCTAGAAGTAGGTTGGGTGTTCACCCTGTAGGTCTTCTTTTGCTGGGACGTAAGTGGGTCTCTGGGTTGTTTCTCTGGGACAGGGTTGGGGGGAATGAACGGAGCTTCCCTGGAGGCAGTGAGAGTCCCTTGGGGCCAGGCAGACTGAGTGTGTGTGTGTGTTCTGGGCCCTGGAATCTGACCTGCAGTGTTTCGAGAGGCACCAGGCCCATGGCCTCCTCGGGAAGCTGCATGGTACTGTAGGTGTTCATCAGGACCTCAATGGTCCTCGGAGACTCGCACCAGCGCTCCAGCACCTGGAAGAGGCAGAGAGAGCACTTCTGGACTTCCCCCCTGCACCGCGGGTCCCCGGCCAGTCTGCACAGAATGGCCAGACGGTGATAGAACGGCTGCTGTGGGTTGAATTGCGCCCTCTCGAAATATGTTGAAGTCCTAATCCCCGTACATATAAATATGACCTCAAGAAATAGGATTTTGCAGTTGTGATCAAGTTAAAGTGAGGCCATTGGGGAGAGGATTCAGAGAGAAGGGACAAGGCCCACAGAGGCCTGGTGGGATCAGGTTGGAGCCATTTTCATTCTTTTATTTCTTCATTTAGTAAATATTTACTGAGGACCACTATGGGCTGAGCTCTGGGGACCCAGCAATGATGATGACTGGTCCTTGTCAGCTGGGAACTTCTATTCCAGTGGGAGGAAACAGTGTAAACACATCAACAACCACAGATAAGCTGTTACAATGAAAACGAGGTAGGCTAGGGACTGAGCTTATTGGGAGGGTGCTTTGTCCTATGGTCGAGAAAAGCCTCGCTGCCCCATCCCATCTGCCCAGAGCAGGTCTGGGACTGACTCCTCCTCCATCTCCAAGCCCAGCCCATCCCAAGTCCCCTCCACTCCGGGAAGCCGCGTGCGGTGGTTCAAACTGCATCTCTCTCTCCCCCTACGTTGGGGTAATGCCTAGCAGCTGTCCCGCACGTTATCTAACTTAGAAGAACATGAGCTAACGGGTTGAGCGCTAACTCTAGGTTAGGATCCCATCGAAAGGGCTTGATGTGTATGAGCTCAGTTCTCATACTAACCCTACCAAGCAGGCACACTCTTACGTCCCTGTGTTATGCACGAGGAAACTGAGGCCTGGAGACATTAAGCAACTTGCCAAGGGTCACGAGGCTTGTGCGCCAGGCTCCAGAGCCTGCACTCGTGGTTGTCACTTACTTCCAAGGTACCACACCATAGAATAGTGTCTGCTGGTGGGCAGGGCTGTGCTCCTTCTTACTGTCACCCATGAGGCTGCTGCAGCTTTTCAGCACTGTTCGCTAGAGACTGGGTTACATGCAACGAACATGCATTCACAGCGTTCCAGTGACTTGCCTATAGTCACAGGAACAAGCATCAAACCAGACCCCGGCTCTGGGTTTCCTGAGCCCCCAGTGGCTCCTGGAGAGCTGGCTGAAGCCGGCAGTGATCACAGATGACTCCTGGCAGGGAGACGGCACCTCAGCCAAGCGTGGAGCTGCTCTGGATTGTGGGAGACAGAGGCAGACTCCTTCCTGAACTTTTCCATCACCTGGGATGCGGCACCCAGACAAAGGAGAGGAATGGAGCACTTGGCTGTACCAGCCCCCTTGATCCCTAAGGCCAGGCAGCTCGGGGCTAGGGGCGGGGGCGGGCAGTGGGGTCTTGGGAAACCCTTTCACTGCTCCGCCTCCCCCTCCCGCCCTCTCCCTGAAGGGGAAATCATTAGCTGTCAGAGCCACCGTCAGATTACAGGGAATTGCTCGTCTCCTAATTATCTGGTGTTAATAGGAGATTAATTAGTGTTAATTGTTGATTTTCTTGTATTTTCCCAAAGGGGAGACCAATCTGCCGAACTCTCGGGCTGTTTAATTATTTGGTCTTGCTTAGGAATCTAGACAGATGCTTCTAGGTTTGTGAGTGAAGGGGAAAGGGAGGAACAGGAGAGGAGTGTCCAGAACCAGGCAGGGCTGGACGGTTCAAGACCCGAGATGGCCCGGAAGGATCTGCCCACAGCTTGCTGCCCTATATCCATTCTGACCCAGCTCCTCAGAGAACAGGGGTCCCCAACCCACTCCCAGCACCCTCGGTGACATTATACGGCCCCTCCAGATATGACACAGTATGGGACAGGGCCCCCTACCACAGCATCTAGGAGCACAGGTCTTCAAGTTGAATCTACTTCGGGAATATTTTGTTAATAGGATACGGCCAGGAAATTGATGGTGAAAGGCGTTTTCTCTGGTGCCAGGACAGCGGCTGCAGGTGTGGGGGATCCATATCCTGCCAAGCTCTCGGAAACGAGGACAATGTCAGTCTGCACAAGGTCAGGAGGCTTTGAACCTCATGACCCAAGCTCCTCGCGCTGCCCTGGAGGAGCCTCTCCCGTGCACGCGAGTCTCACTGAACAGACCCCACCGCCAGGCTGAGTTTCCCACGTGCTCCTCTCATCAGCTCACTCCCCTGACGAAGAAACAACTCCCTGAAGCTCACATCAGCCCTGGCTCCTGGCTTTTCAGGTGCGTGATTATCTGCCTTCCTGCCCTCCATCCACCTTCATCACACACGCACACACTGGTGCATGCACACGCATGCACAAGCGTGCAAGCACACATGTATTTATGCATGAGTGAGCCCATGTGCGTGCACACACACACACACGCACACGCACACGCACACCCCTCCTGCTGGTCTGCATGCTTGCCTCTGCCCCCTGTTGGGCTTCGCTGACGTGATGAATCAAAGAGTGTCTGAGGCTCCCTCTGGAGTGAACGGGAGCAGGTCCGAGGCTCCCCATCCCCTCACCCCCACGGCCCTCCCTCTGGCCCCAGCCCCATACCTTGGGGAGGGCCCCCGGCCAGACGCGGACGGCCCCGTGGTTGAGCAGAGCTCGCACCGTGTGCTCTGGGCTCTGGGCCAGGGCTGCAGCTGGGCCCTGCAGAGCGCAGTGCAGGGCCGTGTGGCCCCCGTAGTCCATGGCGTTGGCGCTGACGCCGCAGGAAAGGAGCAGCTCCACGACGGCGGCGTGGCCGCGGCGACAGGCCAGGTGCAGAGGCCGTTGCTTGTCCGGGTCCGCAGCATCAGCCTCGGCCCCAGCTGAGAGCAGCAGACCGCAGAGCTGGAGGCAGCGGGCGGTGGTGGCCTCCGCGTTGGCGGGCGACGCGCAGCGGACGTCGCAGGCCGCCAGCAGCGGGGTCCAGCCTTCGGCATTACGGGCGTTAGGGCACGCCCCCCGTCTCAGAAGCAGGTCTGCCAGCTCCACGTGGCCCAGCCGGGCGGCCACATGCAAAGGGGTCTCCTCCTCCTCCTCAGACCGACCATCCACTTTGGCCCCAAACCTCAGGAGCAGTTCGGCACACCTGAGAAAGGCAGGATGGGGGTGGGGAGGGAACTAGGGTCCTCCACTCCTACCAGTCCCAGCAGAGCAAGCCCCGGGGGGTACTTGGGTGACTCCTGCTTCTGTCCCTCCCGTCCCCTTCCATCCCAGCCATGTCGTGGGGCCAGCCAAGCCTTCTCTCCAAGCCTGCTTGCCCTCTGCAGGAGTGGCGCCCTAAACTCTTTGTGGGGGTGAGAGTCACACGAGCCCTCATGCAGTGAGAACGGGAACCCTTCTGAGGGCTTTACGCGAACTCATTTGTTTCCTCCTAGGTTCTGAGGCAGAAACTGAGCCCTGAGGGTGTGAGGACCTGGCCCACATTGGCACAGCCAGGAAAGAGAGCGGCTGGCATTCAGACCCGGGGCAGGAGGGCAGTTGGAGGGCTGCGCACACTGGGGCTGGTGGAAGAAGGGCGACATGGGACCTGGCCGTGGGTGCAGACGGAATTGGGGGCATAGGAAAAAGAACAACAAAACCAAAGTTGGCCAGCCAGATCTGCTCCAAGACGGCCCTCCCAGAAGGTCATGCGTGCCTGTAAGATCGTGTACACGGAAATTCAAGGTGAAGGTAACTTAGCCTCTTGGAGCTAGTGTCCTCGTTTGCAGAACAGGGACAATTGCTAACACCTAGACCGAAAGAAGTTGTGAGCGGCCCAGGAGAAAATGCCTAGAAAGGCCATGACAGAGGCCCTTGGCAGGGAGAGTGAGTGATGATGGATCACGGGGGCCATCATATTATCCTGCCCACCTTTCTGTAGGCTTAAAGTTATCCATAATAGGCTTAAAGTTATCCATAATAATTTTCTGTAGGCTTTCTATAGGCTTAAAGTTATCCATAATAATTTTTAAAATACTTCCATTTACTCGGGAAAGGACAGAATGATTCTCAACCAGGTGTGGTCTCCATATGGCTGGGCTAGAACATGGCCAGAGCCAAAAATGTGGGATTGTGTAGAGCTATGTTGTCTGATTCAGTGATCACCAGGCACACGTGGCTTCTGAGTGCTTGGATTATGACCATGCCTCATGGAGACATGCTGTGAGTGTCAAATACACGCTGATTTCGAAGACTTGGTACAAAAAAAGAGAAAGTAAAAATATCTCATTAGTACTGTGTACTGATTACATGTTGAAGTGACAATGTTTTGGATATACTGGGTTAAACAAAAGATAATATCACAATTAATTTCACAGGGGCGCCTGGGTAGTTCAGTGGGTTAAAGCCTCTGCCTTCCGCTCAGGTCATGATCTCAGGGTCCCCAGATCGAGCCCCGCATCGGGCTCTCTGCCCGCAGGGAGTCTGCTTCCTCCTCTCTCTGCCTGCTTCTCTGCCTACTTTTGATCTCTCCCTCTCTGTCAAATAAATACATAAAATATTTTTTTAAAAATGAAATTAATTTCACTTGTTTCACAGATATCTACACACCCATGTTCACAGCAGCACTATTCACAACTGCCGAACTATGAGCGCGGTCTCAGTGCTCATCAGCAGGTGCGTGGATAGAATGTAGCATCTTCAGACAATGGAATCTCATTTAGCCTGAAAAAGGGAGGACATTCTGACACCTGCTGCAGCCGGGATGAACCCTGAGGACATGGTGCTGAGTGCCGGAAGCCATTGCCAAAGGACAAATGCCCTGTGAGTACACTCATACAGCGTACTTAGTATAGTCAAATTCTAGAACCCAGAAGAATGGTGGTTGTCACGGGCTGGAGGGAGAGAGGAATGAGAAGCTGTTGTTTAGTGAGGACAGAATTCCAGGTTGGTTTTTTGTGTGTTTGTTTTGTTTTGTTTTTTAAAGATTTTATTTATTTATTTGACAGAGAGAGAGATCACAAGTAGGCAGAGAGGCAGGCAGAGAGAGAGGAGGAAGCAGGCTCCCCGCAGAGCAGAGAGCCTGATGCAGGGCTCGATCCCAGGACCCTGAGATCATGACCTGAGCCGAAGGCAGCGGCTCAATCCACTGAGCCACCCAGGCGCCCCTTGTGTGTTTGTTTTTAAGATTTTATTTATTTGAGAGAGAGTGTGAGCACAACAAGCAGGGGAAGGGGGAGAGAAGGGGAGAGGGAGAGGGAGAAGCAGACTCCTCATGGAGCAGGGAGCCTCAGGAGTCCCAAGACCCTGAGATCATGACCTGACCGAAAGACAGACACTTAACCAACTGAGCCAACCAGGTGCCCCGGAATTTCAGTTTTATCAGATTAAAAATGTTCTTGAGATGGTGGTGACGGTCACCTGATAATGTAAACTTGCCTAGTCCCACTGAACTGTGCCCTCAGAAATGGTCAAGACGGTAAATTTTATGTTACATGTATTTTACCACAATTTTCAAAATTAATTTCATCTTTTTGTTTTTGTTTTTTTTTCTTAAAGATTCTATATTTAAAATCATCTCTACACCCAGTGTGGGGCTTGAACTCACAAGCCAGAGATCAGGAGTCCCAACTCTACTGACCGAGCCAGCCAGGTGCCCCATGATTGCTCATTTATTTTTATAAGGCTACTAGAAAACTTTAAATTACACATTGTGTTCTATTCACAGTTCACATTGTGTTTCTATTGGGACATACTGGTATAGAGTACATCTTCGACCATAATAAGTCAATGGAGTCTGCTGAAGGATGCTGAGGTTAACAGGAGGTTAAGTAGCTCATGATGGAAGGGATAGAAATTTGGCCCCATTCAGGAGCAAGATGTGAAATTCATCGTGTGTGCGGTCAGTAGAGGGAGGGCCTCTATTGCATGTACAGTTACTTCATGGATTTGCCGAGGCTCCCTTTGCCAAGATTCCACACTCATCAAAAAATTGAGGGAGGGGGCGCCTGGGTGGCTCAGTCGGTTAAGTGTCTGCCTTCGACTCAGGTCATGATTCCAGGGTCCTGGGATCCAGTCCCGCACTGGGCTCCTTGCTCAGCAGGGAGTCTGCCTCTTCCTCTCCCTCTGTCTGCCTCTCTGCCTGCTCATGCCTTCCTCTCTCTCTCTCTCTCTCTCTCTGTGTCAAATAAACAGATAGACCCATCTTTTTAAATAAAGATTTTATCAGTTTCCTGTGAGTTTAGTTAGCTGAGCTCTGTCCCTAGGCCCATTTATCTGAGGGTTAGCCACCACTAGGAAAATGCCAAGACCTGCCCACAGGGATCAATGCATGCCTTAACCGGGGGCGGCTTTCCTTTCCAGACTGTCTGGAGCACTGCTGGAGAGTCAGCTCCCTGAGGGCAGGCTTATGTCTCAGTTACTGCTGTACTTAGCACGGGGCCTGGAGCACAGGATAGGCTCAGAAAAATGAACACTTAACAGTATTCCCGCTGCCCACAATGGATCCAGACAACTTCCCAACCCAGGCTCTGCAGCTGGGTCCCTGCCACGGTCCTATTACACCCCTGGGGAAGCAGAAACCATCCCAAGTACGGGCCCTTCCAAAGTTCCAGGGCCAAGGCCAGTGGCAGGATGGTTTGGGGAGCACTCCCATCCCGACTCCCGAGCCCAGCCGAGCTCAGCAAGCCTGCCTGCACGCCCCTGACCTGCTTGCTCATCCTCCCTGTGGTCTTGGCTCTGACCCCCCTTCCCCCACTGAGGGCAGGATGGGGACGGGGCTGAGGGGTCACTCACTCAAGGGTGCCGGCCCCCTGGCAGAGGTGCAGGGGGAGCTTTCCGTCCTGGTCGGGGATGTTGGGGTCCGCTCCTGCCACCAGCAGCACGTGGACGCAGGCGGCGTGGCCTGCAGCACAGGCTTCGTGCAGGGCGGTGCGGCCCCCGGGGGCGCTGTCAGGCCGCGCCCGCCGCCTCAGCAGCAGCCGCAGGACTTCCGTGTGGCCCCGGCTGGCAGCCACGTGCAGCGGCGTGGTCAGCTCCTCTTCGTATGTGAGAGACCAGAGTCCTAGGGAGAGAGGGCGCGGGGGCCTCAGACCCTGCAGGGAGGCTGACAGCCACCAGGCAACAGAGGAGGTGGGCGGAGGCTGGCAAGAGGGAGCCCAGAGCTCCACCGCCAGCCTCCCCTCTCCCACTCAGAACCCCCCGTCCCCCCTCACCCCGTGCCCCTGGCCCGTACTCAGAGCGCGGATGTTGTAGCGGAAATCCCTCCATCGCTCTGGGTCGCTGGTATCAAAGATGGAATCTGGGGCCAGGCCGGTGCTGGAATCCGCGAGGATGCGGGAGACCGAGCCCACGTCCCCCGCCAGCAACGCCTGCCAGAAAGCCAAGGCAGGTCCCGAGGCCGTCCGGGTGACGATGGGTCCCGGGGCAGACTCCGGGTTCTCGGCAGACCCTGTGTTGGGCTTCTCCACCAGCCTGGCACAGAGGGCGTGTCTGTCACCGGGGGGTTCTCCCTGCCCCCTGCACTCTTCTGGGGACCAGCTCATGAGGACAGAGCACGTAAGAGCATGTGGGAAGAGGAGTGGGGGAAGCTGGGGTTGGGGGTCAGAGGCAGAGGGAGGGAGGAGGAGGAAGGAAACACGGACAGATGGAGGGAGAGGGTCTCTGTGTCCCTGAGCTGAGCCTGACCCGGACACGCGGTTCAGCAGAAGCTATTCTGGGCTCCGCATGACTTCGCTCCCGAGCCAAGGCTTAGGCAAGCCTCTGGGCAGGGGAGAAGTAGCCAGGGGCTTCTCCTTTCCCTCAAGCACTTGGTAACTCGGCGTTGCATCGGGTCAGCCCAGGACCCTGCCCCTTAGCCCTCCGCCCCTGGCAGTCCCTCACCTCTCTGGTGGCTGCTCCAGCGAGGCTCGGCGGCCCGGGACTCCAGCAGCAGGTCGGCTGTGCTGTGTGGGGGAAACAGCTCCTGCAACCTCGCCAAGTCTCCAGTGTACAGGGCGTTCTGCAAGGCCATGTCGCGGCATAGCAATGGCGACCGCCGGGTCGGTTCCCAGACTGGGCAGGACTGGGACCCCCAGATCCGGCAGGCTGGGGCCGAAGGAAGGCACCTCAGGTGGCCTCCCCAGCGGGGAGGGGAGCTCCTTCTCCCAGGCATGGCCAGTCTCTGGGAGAGAGGGGCCGAAGAAGTGGGACTCAGGGTGCTGTCGCCGGCCGACTGGGCAGCAGGCACTGGGTCCACGGCAGGCAGAGGCCTAGTGTGGGAGGAGCAGGGAGCATACATAGGCCATGCCATAAATAGCCCGGGCTGGCCGCGCTGTCTGTCCCAGGAAGGCGGCCTCAGGCCAGCGTGGGCATGAGGGAAGAGCTGGAAAGCAGAGTGAGGCTCAAGCCCTCCAACCCTGAGTCCACCCTGGAGCTGACGGCCCACAGGGTGCAAAAGGGATCGCCCAGATCGTGGGAGCCCACCTGCAGTTTCACAGGTAAAGGAACACGGAGCCCAGGTGTGGGGAGTGATCTGCCCAAGGGGTGACCGCTTGTGGCAGATCCGGGACTCGATCTCGAGCTAGATCCTGGAGGATCTCCAGCTGCCATTTCCTTCTCTCTGTTGTCTCTCATGTGCTTTACCCAGCCAGGCTCCGGCGGCCTGGGCTCTGACCCCACGGGGAGGGCCTCTGGGTGCCCGGCGATTTTTCCTGCCCTCCCAAACACCACCGATCAGCCCTGCACCTTCTGCCTCCCAAACCCAAGGAAAGGGTCCACAGTAGGGACGAATGGCCGAGAAGTCCCCACTCCACGAGGCTTTCCTTTCAGGTGTTCTCCAGAAGACAGACTTCGGCCTGGGGGAGAGAGGGCTGAACCCACAGGCAGCCACAGAAACTCCCAGTGCCCACCCCGGGTGCTGACCCCCCATCCCCCATCCCTACCTGCCAACGTTAGACGGGTCTCCGTTGGGGAGCGAGGAGGAGGAAGTGGCCCATTCTGGCACCTTAGGGTAACGAGACTATTTACGTTTGGGGAGACAAGCAGGATAACAAGGAGAAAGAGAACGTAAAACCCGGCCCCCCCACCCCCGGCCCTTGTGCTGGCCACGTATCACACCCTTTCTCTCTAGAAGCGTCCTCTACCCCACCCGCCACTGCCTAAGAGTCCTAACCCTGACACACTCCTGTAAGGATAATCAAACCCTAGAGTACCAGGGACCTTGGTGCAACCTCTCCTCGCTGTACAAGGAAACTGAGGCCCGGGCACAGGGCAGGCCGGTGTGAGATCACACCGGGAGTTAGGAGGTAGGTGGGTACCACCCGCGTCTGCTGACTTCTACGCATGTTTTTCTCTCTTTCCAGACTTACTGTAGACCTTCCTTCTCCCCTCGCTTTTTCCTTCTCTTTCTTTTCCTATTTTTTTTTTCTTAAAAACCCCAAGGAGGAAGAGAGCTGGGGAGCCAGGACAGGAACGGACGGGAGTGAAGACACCGGTGGGGTCAGAGGACAGGGCTCTGGGGGCCGAGGGTGCAGGCTGCGAGTGGGTGAGGACGGAGGCCCAGCAGGGATGGGGCGGGAGGGGGAGTCTGGGCACAGGCAGGGGGCACAGAACCGGTGTGAGAAGCACGGAGAAGGGCAGAGAGAGCTGCTCCCGAGCTGCGTGGACGTTTATGCCTCTGCCCCAGGCCCTTCATCTGCGGGCCGCGCCCCAGTCCCCTGCCAAGCTCGGGCACCCCGCCTCAAGCATCACTTCCTTTTCTTCTTCTCCTTCGCCAGCTTGGCTTCCTCAGCGTCCTGGTCCTTGATGAGTTTTACCTTCCTCTTGCCCAGTGGAGTCTTGAAGTACCAGTCCTGGTGGGAGGAGGAGGGGGAGAGGGGAGGGCATTGGCTCCACCCCCCCAACCCCTGCTTCTGTTTCCTGAACTCGTCCTCCCCTTTCCACGGCAGCTGGTTCTCCTCTCCTCCCCAGCTCAGGTGTCCTGCTAGGGTCCCGGTTTCCCTTGCTCTCCACCAAATACTCTAGGCCACGGGCTCAGCCACTGTCGGGGGCAAGCCCTCTCTCTGTGGCCATACTGCCCCCATGGGGCACTGGTGGGGAGATGACTCAGGAGGGGATGTGTGTCTGCTGGTGCCGGGACCAGCCGCAGCTCTTAAAACCCAGGTAGCACTTTCAGGCTCCAGCCCTTGAGGACACCAGGTTAGCTGGTCCTGCCACACGGCCGTCTCCTGGATTTCTCATCCCCTTCCCAGCTGGACTCCACGGGGGAGCAGAGGGAGGTGTCTAAGGGGGCTGTAGAGGGCTGACTCCCTGGTTAGTGCTGACCCGTGACCCTCCCTCCTCACCTCCCCCCTCCCCCCACGCCCCCAAGCCTCACCTTCAGGGACTCCTCCTCCTCCCTGTACACCGGCTCCAGCTTGGCCAGGTGCCCCAGGAACTCTGAGGCCACCAGGGGCCGCTTGGACAGCTGCAGGACCCGCCGCTCGGTCAGCACGGAGTGGATGGCTTGGAGAATGTGACCGGGGGTGTAGCCATCGGACACCTTGGCCAGGGCACTGATGTCTAGGTTCGGGGCCACCTGGACGCCCTGGGCCGCGATCATCTGCCTCCAGAGCACTGCAGGCAGCCGGGGAGGACCCAGGGCAGGGAGAAGTCGCAGTGAGCACCTCGGCCCCTGTCAGACATGAGGTCCCTGCGTCTGGAGAGCGGCTCTGGGCTCACGGGTGCCTCCTCTCCCGGGACGTGAGAATCATTCTCCCCACGTGACACGAGGAAATGAGACTCGGAGGACTTACGGGGCCTGCCGTGTCCACGGAGCCAGGCCAGGACCCACGCCGCCAGGCTGCCTGTCTAGTTCCCCTTCCCTGCCGTGGGAGGCGCCGTCGCCGAGCGGCAGCGGGGAGGGGGAGAAGGGTGAGGAGGCTCGGGCAGGGCCGGTCCCTGGATCCCGGGTCTGGCCCGTCCTCACATCGCAGGGCCTCACCGAAGCGAGAAGCGTAATCGGGCCGCGGCATGAGGAGGATCCGCTCGTAGGTCCGGCACAGCCCCTTCAAGTCCGCGAGCTGCGGCTGGTCGCTCGTCCCTATCAGCATCACGCGGTCTGCTGGGCTCAGTAGCCGCAAGGCCTTGGCGAGATCCTTCTTTATCCGCTTCGGGTCCATCTGCGTGGGGCAGGGTGGGGGCAGGAACGTGGGGACCTGTATGGGCTTCTGCATTCTCCCGGAGCGCGTGTCCACACCCAGCCTCCAGCGGACCCTGGGAGGGATCCAGGGAGGTGGCCAGGAGGCCCCGTCCTGCTTCCAGGGCAAGGCCAAGGCAGCAGGAGGACAGGGAACTTGTCCAAGGCCCCTGTCCAAGGTGGGCGAGGTTTGGAGTTGACTTGAACAAGCCCAAGCCAGCCTTGCCCCTGGCTCCGGCGGCTACCCAGGTCCCCGCACCTCCTTCTCTTCTTTTGGGACCTTCTTATAGAAATTCTTCTCGGCATTCCCAATCCAGATCACAGAGGGTTGTAAGAGCCGAGCCACCTGGATAGGTCAGAGAATAAAAACCTGACATCGGATGTCCCTGGGCAAGGGTCACCTCCCCCGTCTGGTCCAAGGGCTGACCTTGGAGCTCCGGTCCCCACTTCCCACGCAGCGTCCACCCCGCCTCTCAGCCCACTGCCATCCACCACACCTCCCTGGGAACAGAGTCGCGCCCCTGCCCCCCGCCACGTGGGGGCCCTGCATATTAAACCTCATCTCTATCACGAAAGAAACTGCTCTGCTCCCCACTTCCCGCCATGCTCCCCATCCACAAGGTTTCAGAAACCCACAAGGTCCTCCCAGGGGTTGGTAAGGAGACCTCAGCAGCTCCTGACGTCACACCAAATAGGCAGAGGAGGGATCTCCTAAGTGTAAAGCCCATCCTGCTCTGTGGGCTCAGCCCGAGAACTAGAGGTGCCGAAGTCGGGGGACCCCGACCTTAAAGACGATATGCACGATCATCTGTGTCCCCATCTTGCCGGGATATTTGCCCTGCAGGGTGCTGGGGGACAGGTCGAACAGGTTGGCGCCCGTTTCTGTGCACACGGCCTTGACCAGCATCTTCTTCCCCATTCCGGAGGGGCCCACCAGGAGGATGGAGCGGATGAAGGGGGCCATGGAGTGTATATCCGGGGAGCCTGAGAGAGGAAACAGGGGCCAGAGGCAGGCAGTAGGCCGGCAGGGGGGCCGGGGTGGAAGCCACTGTGTAAGGTGAGGCCGAAGACCCAAGGCAGGGTGGGATGAAGTTTGGATCCTAGGTGCCTGCCGACCCCCAGTGTGGGGGACCCCATCCCCAGGCAGGCACGCTGAGAGAGGCAGCCTGGGGGGCTTCCGAGGACTTCCCAGGTACGATTATGAAGAGTTCTCTGCAGGGTCAAGAGGGAGCCTTCTAGCCCCTTCCAATGCCCTTTTGTTTTCTGTACCATCTCTTTCCACTTCTGGATCATGAAGGGGTAGAATTAAAGGGCCCAGGACCAACTGCTTCGGAAAGATCCTGGTCTTCTGGGAAGGGGACAGACTATGGGATATCCCTCGGGGCAGGGAAAGGGGCCAGAAAAGTGGATTCCTTGGGAGGCCAAGAGTCCACATAATTTCTGGGGTGGCCCAGTCTGGGTGTGACCTCCAGCAGGGCCTGGGGAAGGCAGGAGGAGTCCAGCGGGGGCCCATGGCACAGGGGACAATGCCCACCTCAGCCACCCTGACAGGCACCTAGGCTCCCCCAAGAGCCACCTGCCAGTCTTGGTTTTCCCTGCTCCCCGGGGCATCTCACCAAGGCGAAGGACCCCATACAAGGCCACATTCTGTCGTATGTCAAACAGGGAAGGCATAGGCAACTTTTTTGCCAGGTTCAGAATGGATCCAAGATAGAGGTAGTCACCTGGGGGCACAAGGGCCAAAAGAGAGCCCCTTGAGGAGAAGGCTCACAGCGAGGGTGGTAGCTAGCCACGGGAGGGCTGTGGCCAGGGCGCCGCTGCTCAGCCTGGGAGCAGGTGCTGGACGGGGGTCTCACCAATGTAATCTTTCAAGGCCACTGTCTCGCACTTCCTCAGAAAGCCGGAGACAACGAGCTCTTCAAACAGAGAGTCCACGGACCTGCAGAGGACAGCACAGACGGGTCCCCGAGGACGAAGGGAAGTGGAGACGGAGATGAGTGACAGGCTTGAGGACAAAAATACCCATAGTGCCACAGGACAGCCAGCACCAGAAGCCACAGTGCCAACCCGCTGGCCCAGAAGGCCGTCTGCCCACCGTGGGGGCTCTGTGGGTTGAGTGGGGTGTGAGAAGGACACGTGCCCTCTGCGACCCTCCCTTCATCAGTCTGTTCAGGTCCCCACGTTCAGAAATCCAGCCATTTGGCCAACATACCACCATCTTTCTAGAAATCACACTTGACGTCTAGGCTCATGGAAGCCGCTGATGTCAGTGTGCTCGAGACTCACTTCACCAAAGAGGTGAGTAGCCGGGGACCCCCAGCAAGCTCCCCAAGGGTCCAGAGAGGCATGGGCGGGGTGGCTTTGATAGGGACAGAGCTGATGAAGGCTATTTCATCACCAGCTATCTCGTGGGCGTGGCAGGGCGGGTGCTTGGTTAACGAGGACAGGGAGTCAGAGAGGTTCAGTGACTCTCTCCAGGTTACACAGAACAGAACCAGGACGGGAAGTCAGATCGGTCCTGGGCCCGGGTTTGCTCTACCTCCCACGATAAGGTAAAGGGTCTGCTACCTGTCTGTGGTCAGATCTTTTTCCTTCTTCTTCTTCCCGGCTTTCTTCCCAGTCTTTTTCTGGTTGGAAACAAGCACACCAGCCGTCGTCCTCCGGTCCTTGCCTCCCCCGCTGTGTGCGCGTCCGTGTCCCCACCCTTCACCCCCGTCTTGCCTTCGCACGCTTCAAGGGTCTCCCCTCCTCCCTGTCCACGACCAGGCGCAGGTTCTTCAGCTCTTGGCGCATCAGCTCGTCCACCTGGGAGGACAGCAGGGAGTGCTGTCCCAGCCCCTGCCCCTGCCCCGGTCCACTCCCAATACTAATCCATATCCTGGTCACGCAGGAGCCTTGCCCTCACCTGGCACCAAGGTGGGGAGAAGCTCCCAGATAGAGTCAATGGCTTCCGGCTCAAGCCCCAGACCCACCCTTTAAAGTCTGTGCCACGTGAGCAGCTGCCGGACTTCATCAGCCTGTTGTCTCACATCGGGACAATCATGGCGCCCACCTCCGGGGGTGGAAAGGCCATATTGGAAAGGTCACATGATCGAATGCTTCCTAGGTACGCCCTGCGGCCACACGGCAGGAGCTCTTGAAGGGTTGATGGGCACGATGGTGGGTGTGACCCCAGCGCAGAGCCCCTCCGCACCCCAGGGAGAGAGGGACCAGAGAGACACAGAGGAGGAAGGGGACCGAGACGGACAGAGGTGGAGCTAGGATGACAGAGAAGGCAGTGTGTAGAGGTGGCACAGAAGAGGGGCAGGGCGGGGGGCTTGAGGGGAAGAACCCCAAGAAGGGGAGGCGGGGAGGGGCGCGGGGAGGCCCTGGGCCAGCTCACGCACCTGTATCCGGATCTCCTGCTCTACTTCCTTTCTCTTCTCCACCTGGAGTGTCTCGGGGTCAAAACTCTGTTTCGGGTACGTACTCTCATACCGGTTCTTCCACACATCTAACCAGGGACGGACGAGCAGAAGACTGAGGTTCAGAGTCCCAGGGCACCCGCACACTCACAGACACCGGGCAGGGGAACCGGACCCAGGCTGGTCCACGTGTCTCTTGCTCCATCTCTGCATCTGTCTGTCTGTCTCATACACTTGCCTACATGGACCAGGAACCTGACCCAGGCTGGTCCCTTCATCCTCACAGGACTGTCCAGCATTGCTTCTACCTAGACCATGGAGGCCTGACCCCAAGGCCAAAGGCAAAACTGCCCCCACCCAGGGAATGGCATTGCACCCCACACGCGTGTCCTCCTCTGACATTCTCCTCTCGACCTCCACATCCGCACACCCACACTACCCCTCATGGTCCACAGAGCATGTGTTCACTTTCCCCAGGACCCGGGGTCACCCCAAGGCCCTCACAGGGCCTGGACACTCTTCCCCAGCCTGCTCCTGCCTTACTTATGTACTCCTCATGTCCGGCATTGATGACAGGTATAAACTTGGATGGCCACACTTTCAGCAATGTGTCTGCTTCCTAGAACAGAAACGTCCTTTGATCTCAACCCCCTCATGGTCCTTGCTCCTCCTTACTCCCCTCAGACCAGCCTCCCACCGGAAATCTCCTCAGACCAAGAGGAACTTTACCCCCTTCCTGGTCTTATCTTTCTTCCCTTTCTTCTGCTTCCTCTCTTTTTTTTCCTTGTTTTTCTCTTGGTCCTTTCTTTTGCTCTCTTGGATCTCTGCCTCCAGTTCCATTTTTACCTGGGACCAACGATAGAAGACATTTCAGAGAAGATCAGTGGGATTCTACAGGAGCAAAAGAACCCAGGCCCCAGATGGGGGTTGACTGGGGTCACTTTTGGGGTCCAGGGGTCCATAGCTAAAAGTTCAGAGACCTCATTGGGGTCCAGGAAGAAAGAGGTGTTCTGATCAGAACTTCTTCTCTTTCTTGGCCCATACAGATTTGAAGTCACAAAGAATCTCACCAGACATGCTTTCTATCCATGGCCAAAGATGTCTTCTCCAGACACAGGCACTCCCTCCCCCGCCATGCTGTCTTGCTAGTTACACATATTTCCTCCAGCCACATCTGCCTCTACTGAGGCTGGCCTCTCCCCCTCAGTTTACACTCAGTACTGTTTGTAACCTCAGACCCCACCTACCACAGAAAGTCTCCTGTCTCCACCTATAGGGTACCTGTTCTGGAGTCTTGTCTGCAAAGATCAGGTAGGATCCACCTACAGACTCATCTGGATAATCAGGGAATCGACCAGTAAGGGCACTAAGTAAACATAAAAATGGTCAGAGAGATACACAGGTGAGTGGATGGACAGATGGATGGGTGGATGAGTGGATGGATGGATGGATGAATGGATGGATGAGTGGATGGATGGATGGGTGGGTGGGTGGATGGGTGGATGGGTAGATGGGTGGATGGATGGATGGGTGGATGGGTGGGTGGGTGGGTGGATGGATGGATGGATGGATGGGTGGGTGGGTGGGTGGATGGATGGATGGGTGGGTGGGTGGGTGGATGGATGGGTGGATGGGTGGATGGGTGGATGGATGGGTGGATGGGTGGGTGGGTGGGTGGGTGGATGGATGGATGGGTGGGTGGGTGGGTGGGTGGATGGATGGGTGGATGGGTGGATGGGTGGATGGGTGGATGGATGGATGGTAGATGGGTGGGTGGGTGGATGGGTGGATGGGTGGATGGGTAGATGGGTAAGTGGATGGGTGGATGGATGGGTTGGTGGATGGGTGGGTGGGAGGGTGGGTGGGTGGATGGATGGATGGATGGGTGGATGGATGGGTGGATGGTAGATGGGTGGGTGGGTGGATGGGTGGATGGGTGGATGGGTGGATGGGTAGATGGGTAAGTGGATGGGTGGATGGATGGGTTGGTGGATGGGTGGGTGGGAGGGTGGGTGGGTGGATGGATGGATGGGTGCGTGGAAGGGTGGGTGGGTGGATGGATGGATGGGTGGGTGGGTGGATAGATGGGTGGATGGGTGGGAGGGTGAGTGGGTGGCTGGGTGGGTGGGTGGATAGGTGGATAGGTGGATAGGTGGATTGATGGATGGGTGGATGGGTGGGTGGATGCATGGATGAATGGGTGGGTGGGTGGATGGGTGGATGGTAGATGGGTGGGTGGGTGGATGGATGGATGGGTGGGTGGGTGGATAGATGGATGGGTGGATGGGTGGATGGATGGATGGGTGGGTGGGTGGGTGGCTGGGTGGCTGGGTGGATGTATACATGGGTAGAAGAGTGGATGAATGGATAGATAGTTAAACAGAGGGAAGGATGAAGAAAGAATAAGGACTATGGGGATGGAGGATGAGAGGAAAGGAGCAGAGAGTTACAGAACAAAAAGGAGCAGCCCCTCAGGAGGCACCCATGGGTGCTTTCCCCTTCAAAATTTGGCATTTTCTCTTCCATCCAAGGAAATGAGAAGTCATGTGCAGAGATGGTCCTGTGGTTGAGGGCCCCAGGTTTCAATCAGGGCGTGAGCAGCGAGGGAAGGGGGGTGGGAGTGGATGGAGAAAAGGGCCCAGTCTGGACTAGAGAACAGAACAGATGTGGGGACATGGTGATGAGGAGGAAAGGGGTTGAAGGCTGGGGCCACTGACTGGCATTCGATAAACCACTGTCGAATTTGCTCCTTCAACTTCTCCTTCATGTCAGGCCCCTCTGTCTCTTTGATAGAATCATGGGTCTTCTCTATCGCCACCTGGAACTCTTCCTCCTTCTCTGTCTGGCGGACCCTCCGGATATCCTCCCTGAGGCTGGCTTGATACATGACGCCCGCGTTCTCCACCTGGTTCGGTGGCAAGGGGAGCTGGAGAAGAGGAGGAGAGGCCCAGGGCATCAGGAGTGGGAGTGGGGAGGACCCAGCCCCCGGCCTCTGGCACGCACACCTGCCCCTGGCTTCCCCAGCACACCCGCACACGCGAGGCCCCGCACACGCGAGCCCCCCCCCCCCACGGAACAACGGGCATGCCTGCATCAGGAAGAATTGTGTTCGGAGCTCAAACTCGCCTGTGTAAATTACTCTGATAATGAGTTTGCTAGATGCATCTGGGCTGGCCCCCCCTGCCCGTTCCCCGCAACCCACCCTCCCCTGCGAGCCTCCGGCCCCAGCCCCCACCCACACCCCCGCCCCAGCGGCCCGTGTTGGCAGCCGCTCTCACAGCCACTTTCCCGCCTCATTGGCTCCCAAATGTATTTTAAATATCACTCTGCGCAGAGACAATTACTGAAAACGCTGAGCTCACACTGTCGATGGGCCCGGGCGGCCAGGCTCATTCCTCACCCACCGCCATGCCATGCCCCCCCCAACCTACCCCCGAGGCCCGACCCTGGCCTCTCTCTGCCTGCTCTTGCCTCCTGGGGGTCCAGCTCTCCAAACCCCCAAGCTTGACCTCCCCTACATGCACGCTCGTGCTCATGGACCCTGGCGACACTCAGCTAGACTCCCTGCAGTGCAGAAGAGAAGCCAGTCTGGGCCCCTCAGAGCAAGCAGGGAGACTATGGCTTGAAGCGCTCTGCTGTGAAAGGGAGACACATGCCCTCCATCCCACCCTGGCCCCGTGGTTCTCCCAGAGGCTGTAAAAGCCCTGGCAGGGGAGGGGGGTGGTCCCACTAGCTTTGGGGCTCCTCCCTGTGCTGGGCACCCCCACTCAGCCTCTCCTTCCAGCCAGGGGCATGAACATGAACATGAACAGAGGCTCTGTGCTTTGACCTTCCAAGGGTTTTAGAGAGGGAGGGTACAAAAGGATGGGGCTCGGTGCTGGCTTTCTGGTCCTTCCCATTCTTTCCCAAACCCTGAACCCCAGACCTGCACCCCTCCACTCTTGCTAAACACAGTCCTGAGCGGCGGGAGGCGTGGGCAGTGTGGAGCTGTACGGGGGCACAGAGGGACAAAGAAGAGGGGAGGAGACCCCATGCTCTGGCTCACCCCGAGCCCTTGCCTGAGATGAGGCGGGGGCTTACCATGCCAATGAACTCCATCTCCGTTCGCCGGTCCTGCTGAGTACGTCTCCTCTGCAGGTAGCCCTTCCACACCTGGGGGACACGCGGGCCCAGATATGCCCCACACTGCATTTTTGTAGGATGCGACTCGTGTGATCAGCCCCAGGGAGAAGCACCAACCCCTCACAAGGAAAGGTCCGGCTAGGGGAGCTTTGGGGCAGGAGGTGGGGGAGGAGAGGACACCTCCTGGGACAGCTCGTGGACGAGGGACACTCTGAGTGGGAGCAGCCCAGGACAGCACGGGGCCAGTAGGCACACGTGGTCCAGCTTCAAAGCTTTGCTCCCTCAGGGATCCCTAGGTATTCCCTCCTTCTCATCCCACCCTCGAATCTGCTATATCTTCTGAGGCCAAGTTCAAATACCACCTTCTCCCAGAAGCACTCCCACTCTCACGGCTCAGAGTTCCCACAGTGTTTGGAATACACACTTGACCTCCCCTCCCCCAGCATACAGTCACGCAGACCTCAGTGCTGTAAGGACGACGGAGCTCCCCTGATGAATTCCTCTCGTTTTGACACAAGGAAACTGAGTCAGGAGAGAGGATGTGGCCTCTCCTGGGTCTATGAGCCCGTTCGGGCAGAGCTGAGACAGGGCCAGGGTTCCTGACTCCTTGCCCAGTGCTCTTCTCCCAGTCCGCCGGCTGCTCTCAGCCCTGTGGACAGCCTGGTGCCAAGGGGGTGGGGACAGGGCACCGGGCAGGGGGAGGCAGCACCCGGGCCCGGCCAGGTGGGTTCTGTTCCATAACAGAGCCTCAGAGAGCGGCGTCTGTCTGCAGTATTTCCACATTCTCCTTGTCTGGTAACAAGGACAAAATGACTTCCTTTGGCTTTCATGGGAGAAGCGGGTCTCTCTCTTTGGGACGGACCTTCTTCCTCGAAGGGCTTGCTTTAGTGAGCCCCGTGGGGGCAGGGCCTTCTCATCCCTGGGCCAGCCCGACATTAGCAAGTCAGCCAGAGGCAGGGCACTCAGATGCACATGGTCTGTTCACTGATTAAAGACCGAAAAATCTACAGGTGCCTGCGCGGCTCAGTTGGTGAAGCGTCTGCGTTCAGCTCGGATCACGATCCCAGTGTCCTGGGCTCGAGGCCCCTGTTGGGCTCCCTGCTCAGCGGGGAGCTTCCCTCTCCCTCTGCTGTTCCCCTGCTTGTACTCTTTCTCTCTGTGTCAAATAAATAAACAAAATCTTTTTAAGAAATAAAAAGGCCTATCCCATTTGGAGGGCATATATCCTCTTGAGTTATTGTTGGTTGGTTGGTTGGTTGGTTGGTTGGTTGGTTGGCTTCTGGGCTTTGGTGGAAAGGAATTCTAAGTGCCCTCTCTCAGGCCAGCGGACAGTTTCTGAAGCATTGGGACTTGACAGAGAAGCTGGGAGAAGATGTTCGTTGGAGACAGAAAGACCAGCCCCATCTCCGCAGTTCTGGGCCTGCTTCTGGAGATGAAAGGTGGCAAGGGACATCCGACAACGGGACAGGGCAGCGGCCTCAGGGGGTACAATGCTGTAGGAGCGAAGGGTTCCCTTTCTGCACTGGACTTTTCCTGGGGCCTCTCCAGTCTCCTTAAGCTGGTAACCATCCTTAAGCTGGTAACCAGTACCAAACAGAGGAGGCCTGTGTCAGCAGGACTCAGTGAGAGAAGGCGCGCGCGCACACACACACACACACACACACACACACACACTGCGGGACGGCAAGTACTGAGAGGTACGGAATGGCCACCCAGAGTAGGAGAGAGGGTGACCACAGGAATGGTAAGAAGGCAGAGACACCTAGGGATGGGGCTGGGTTTTCTGCAGTGGGCGGATGGGCTGCGATTAGGTTATTTCCATGGTAAAGTAAAGGGTGACCCAGACGGCACCAGCCTTGAGGACATCTGGATCACATCAGTTCTCAAACTGTTTCATCGGTCACCATTCCTTTCACCTCAGCTGCCAGGAGTCTCGGGATTCATCTTTAGTGACTCATCTTTAAGAGTCTTATGAGTTTCTGGAATGATCATCTACTCTGTTCTGCGACCTTATTCTGGATCTTTCTCCTCTAATCTTAATGATCTTTCTGTTTCTGGGGCTTTTATGAGATGTAGCACAAGATAGAAGCTTGTTAACTGCTTAGATCCTGAATTAAGGATCTAGTTGTGGGGGCAACAGAATCCAAGCCCCTGCACCTCAGTCCTCAACCGCTAAGCCAGGCAGCCTTCCGGGAAGGGGTGACTCAACCCTGACCTTCCTCCTGGGTGCTGGGGGGTTACCTTCTGTATGGTCACAGCTGCTTGGTCCTGATCAAACTTGTGCCAACCGTCCTCTCGAATCTTCCGATCGCGCTCCTCCTCTCTCCGTATCTCTCGCATGAAGGTGGCTCGGAGCCGACCTTGCCTGGCCCGCTCAGCCCTTTGCAGCAGGATTATGGCCTCCGTCCGGTGCATTTCTGGAAAACCCTGGCCACCGCAGGGGCAAAGGAGCAGGAGAAGAGGAGAAAGGGCTTATATTCACGCTAGCAGCTAGGAGACCATCCGTCAAAGGACGTGCTGGGGACATGGTCCTCCCAGAACATCTCAGTGCCCAAGACCCGTCCTCTATCTCGGTGTCAGAAGGTTTCAAGGAGCATGAGAGCATCCCTGAAGCAGGCCAGGGATGATCCAAGGAGCCCTCTGAGGCAGCTATAGGTAGGACAAGTCCTCTCTGTGTCCTGGAAGAAGGTGTCTCTGCTCTGGGGTGTATGAGAGGAATCTGGGAGGGGGTCTCCCTGACTTACCACCTCAGAGGTCACTGGCTTCATTCTGGACAGGATCTCTGCCAGCATCAGCTCTCGTTCCTTCAGAACGGTGGACTGCTCCAACAGAAAGTATTTGGGGATTGGAACCTCCAGGTCTGCCTTTGGGGCAACACGGGGGAAGGAGAGTCAGGACTCAGAATCCAGGCCATCTGGCTGATACCACCACCTTCTGCTTACAGACCCTGGTGATGGCTTCCTTCATTGTAGAGCCCCTGGACGGTCGGGAGATTCATGGGTTGTGGGCGGATCCCATTAAGCTCATTCCTCTATCGCCCTACCACACCGTGTAACCGGGGCTGAATTCCGGAGGATCGTGAAATGTAATGGGCAGTGGTTCCAGTCCTGACTGTGCATCAAAATCAACGGGGAAGCTCCTAAAATGCAGACTCCTAGGCCCTCCCCAGACTAGCACATCCGAGTGGCAGGGCCTGGAGAATCGGTTTTGTCAGTTTGTTTTTTCAAGTCGGCAGCTGAGTTTCTTGAAGCAGCGGGTTCTGGAAACTTTGAGACTGCTTCCGATGAGAAGCGGGGAACCAAGCCCTGGGGCGGGTGACTGGTGGGGAGTGCATTCACATCACCCCAGGGCCTTGTTAAAATGCAGAAGCAGATTAGCCCTGTTTGGTCCGAGATTCTGCATTTCTGATAAAGTTCTGGGTGCTGCTGATGGGGCTGGTCCAGGAAGCAGACTTGGAGAAGCAAGCCTGGGGGTGGGGGGGGTGTCTTCCATCCCTGCCGTTGGTGGGCATTCCCAGCCCCGCGGAACCTCCAGCCTGACTCTCCAGCCATCCCGCAACTGCTTGCTTGCACCCCGACTTCTCCCGACCAAACCCCATCCCCTGATCTGCGCCGTCCCCCTTCCCTTGCAGAGGTCCCAACACCAGGGTTGTCCTCGGAGATCAGGACCAGCTCCAGCCTCTCCTCCGGGTCCTGCCCCAGGTGGTGGAGGCGTGGCTCCGTGTCCGTGGGAGGTCAAGGTCACAGGCTACTCCCCACCTCACGCCCCGCCTCCCCCCGCTCCGCTGGAGTGGGCGTGGCTCTGCCAGGCCGGCGCACCGGGGTGAGCTTGAGGTCCTGCAGCACGCGGTCCAGGCAGTGGTATTCGCTGAGGTCGGCGCGCACCAGGTCGTCCTTGAGCTCCAGCACGCGGCCCGCCACGCTGTCCAGCAGGCGCCGCAGCAGCCGCCGCTTCTGCGGCTGCACCATCTGGTCGTAGAGGGTGTCGAACCTGCGCATCAGCCCCAGGTAGCACAGGTAGACGGACGAGAGCCTGTACTGGAACGACTGCCGCTCCCTGGGCGACACAGGTTCCAGCAGGGGCTGCTCCTGGTCCAGCAGCTCTTGCAGGGTCACGTGGGAGGAGTCCCAGAGGCGTTGGTAAGCTCTGGAGAGGAGGGGAGAGAGGGCTGCAGGTCTGGGGTGATCTGGGCCTCAGAGGAGTGGGGACAGTGGGGGGGTTGGGCTCTGCTGAGCCTTTTGAGGAGCGTGAAGTCGGGGTTCAGAGATGTGCAGTTAAGGTTGCTCATGGTGTCGAGGGGTCCTGAGGGGGAGTGAGGTGGTAGTGAGGAGACATGCCCAGGCTTCGCGCAGGTGGGAGGAGGGACGCACTGATGGACCAGGGGGGAGGGTGAAGGCTAGGCATGGCCCTCAGGGGCTCCCTGTAAGGAAGAAGCCTCTTGTGGCGTCCACAGTCGGCCCCTCCAGGGAGAGGGTGCAGCCCCGGGATGCTGCAGGGGTGTAGAACGGTGAGTGGGAAGTAGGGGTGAGGGATGAGGGTAGAGAAGAGTCCCTTCCTCTGATTCTGGACTAAGTAGCTCCGGGAGAGTCTGAAGAGGAAGAGCCCACCACAGATGGAGCCGCTGGGGCAGCCGCGTGAATGCCCGGGGCCCAGCCAGGGCTGGCCCTGCACACAAGCCCCCTCTCCCGGGCATCCCTTCTCCCCACACACCCGCCCCAGCCCTGGGGGCTCCGCTCTTGCCCGTCACTCACCCCTCGGACATGGTGCCCACTTCTCACAGTTCCCTTTGTGAGCTGGTCATGCACTCCGCAGAACTTGCGGCTCGACCTTGACTCCACACCGCGGAAGTCAGAACAGCCCAATTTCGAGAGTTCTGTCCCATTGTCTCGATGTTCTAAGGCCAGGAGTGGGGGGGGCGGCGAGGGTAGCAGGTACAGGACTGGGGACCCTTATCTCAGAGAATGTTCCGGAAGCAAGCCTTCGAAGGCTAGGACAGAGTGTGGGGTCAGCCTTGGCTTCTCTTCGAGTGAGGGTCAAATAAAAGAGGAGTCACTGTTTGAACTCATCCTGGAGCTGTGAGGCTCGGGGTGAAGGTTAGTCCTAAAGGCATCCATCTTTCCAACACACTTCTCAGCTGGAGGAACACTCTGCTTCTTCCATTCAGAGCCAGCCTCCTTAGCTCTAACTGAGGACTGTCCTGGGGGCAGGTATGACGAGACGGGGAAGGGACGCTGGAGTTGGGGTCAGAAGGCCTGGGTTCAGGCTGCGAAGTCACGACTTCCCTTGAGATGAGCACAGGCATGTGTTTCCCTGGGGTCTGATGGCGCTTCCCACCGTTCACGCGAACTAGGCCTGTGCGAAGAAGGACATTAGACTAGCAGATGGGATTCCATGGTCTTCGGGGCTCGCTCTGAGCCGTCTGCGGGTTACCCCATCGGGGCGACAGGCTCAGGAGACCATTCTTTGGACACTACAAAGCCTAGCGGCAGCAGTGCCCAGACTCTGGTCAGCTGAGGGTGACTTTTGGATTCATTGTCAAGTGGGGACGCATGAGTAAGGCACAGAGCAGAGGAAAGGGAGAGAAAGGGGAGAGCTGCAAAGGGGGCAAGACAGGAGGCGTTCCGTGGCTTCCGTGTGCGCACGAGTCACCCGAGATCTTGTCCAAAATGCAGGTGCTGATTCCACGATCGGACGTGGGCCTCTGAGTCACACCATAGCAAGATATGACACTCAGTGGGAGTGGGGAAGGGCCAGTGCTCAGGGGCCCGGTTTCCTGGGCCCCCCCTTTCTAGCCGTGGAACTAAATTGCGGGTGATTGGTTCTCCTCTCATGGCATCTCCAGGTTAGGGTTTTCCTGAGAGAAAATACGTGTCAAGGGTATAGGACAGCACCCAGTGGTCAGTCCCCATTACAGTGAGCCCGCTCGGGACATGAAGGGGACAGGCTGTGTCTGTCCAGTGGCAAAGGGAAGAGAAAGGACTTGGGACTTGTTCACTGAGTGCCACCCCCGTCCCCCACTGCCTCACAGCTTATCTCATGTGCCCGTAAGATAGAGCAGAGGCCGAATGAGCGAGAAAAAGCAAGTGTGAGCAAATGGTAGGTGAACGATATACGGCTCGTCTTGGTACTTTCTTGCGATTTTCCAAAAAGAGAGGAGCCTCAAATATTCCTACCAATTTGTTCTGAAATTAGGGGGAAGAAGACATCGGGGGGAAGTGAATACAGCCTATAGATCCCAGCAGCTGAGAACCTTTCCCTTTTGTGTCTTGAAGGCTAAGATCTATGTGGTCCCCGTGCCCAACACACGACAAAAATGACAGTTTGCCAGAAAAGGCATCACAAAACCGTGGGCTGAAAGAGTTAACACACAGCGGATCGGGGATCCTAATCCAGATCCCAAGTCCTGCTGAAGTTCAAGTTGGAACTTTGCACGTTTACAGAGCACGGTCACGTGCTGCCCAGGGGCCACACTCAGAAAGCGGTATTTAAAAACTATGAGTATTACTCCCTCCTGTAGCCATAAAAAGTGACAATACCCTGGCCGCACATCACACCTCCCCTTTTCAAACCACCACAGTGCGCGGGAGCAGTTCACTCTTTATTAACGCTCGGCCCCGGGTCACTTGGAGCTGGTGTACTTGGTGACGGCCTTGGTGCCCTCGGACACGGCGTGCTTGGCCAGCTCCCCGGGCAGCAGCAGACGCACCGCCGTCTGGACTTCCCGGGAGGTCAGTGTGGTTCGGCCCGAGTACTGGGCCAGCCGGGCAGCCTCGCCAGCCAGGCGTTCGAACACGTCATTCACAAACGAGTTCATGATGCTCATGGCCTTGGAAGAGATGCCAATGTCTGGGTGCACCTGGAGAAGTAGCAGAACCGCTCGGTTAAGGAGGAGGCTCTGCCCGATGCCGCGGGCCCCAGCCCCGGGCTCAAGCTCGGGACTGCAAGGCCGCCTCACCAGCCTCTCTCCGGAGGCCAAGTCACAGAAATAGGGATGAGTTTTTTACTACTATATCCAAGTTAAAAGTTTTTCCCAACTGCAAAAAGTAATGCTATTAAGTTCCTCCTAAGAGCACATGTAAGCATCAATCTTTGAGAAATGGAATCAGTTACACAGCGTTTGCTTTTCTCCTTTAGTGTATCTGCAAAGCGTTACCCCCAGAAAGGGACACGTAGCCGCAAAGCTCCCGGACGTGGGACTGCCACCGCGTCCAAGGGTTTACGCACGTAAGTCGGCAGATGATTACCAAATAACCGTCCGAAAGCACACTTATGTGACACGATCCCAGCACCAGGGATCTGTGGCCCTACTGTGAATCACTGCCCGACCTCCAGTGGGGCACTTTCCTCTGGGCCTCAGTTTCCTCCTCTGTCACTCAAGCTTTTGAACTAGGTGACCTCCAGCAACCCAAGCTGTAGGGGCCTGATAACAGAACGTGAGAGTGGGCAGACATGAAGTGCTTCCCTCCGAAGGGTGACCTCCGAAGGGAGGGGTGACTGCCAATGACACACTTCAGGCCAGTGGTGGAGACCGAAGTGGAACTCGGGCTCCCCCAGCCTCTGGATGTCACCGGCAGCGGGGATCCGAGCCTGAGCCCCTCATGTGGTCATCACATCTTTTCTCCTTGGGCTTGAGGGGTCACAGTGAGCTTCACAGCCCGTGGGTGACTCCCCCGGTAGCTCTCCCTCACCAGTCTAACCCAGGGCCGACCCTTGCCTCACAGTCGCGCCCCAATGTTAGGTAACGCCGCAGAGCTCACCAGTGCTCCCTCCCACGCCCACATTCGGTGGGTCTCTGGAGTCTGCCCTCCAGCCTGTCTATGAGAGTGCTGGTCCCAACCTCTCCCTGACCCCACAAAAGCAGTCCCAGAGACCCAGGTTGTCAGGTCACTGAAACTGCTACCGGGACTTAGACTGGAGACAGGCTCCACGTCTAGGATTTAGTCTCACAAGGGGGTAAGACTCGGGCGGGTGGCAGAGACGTAAGGCAGCCAAGACCACTGTTCGGCCGGCTCCCGGCCCTGGTTCTGCTGAGCGGGAAAGAGGCTTGGAGGCCAGGGTACCTGGTGCCCTTGACCGGTCGGGTGCCCGCTGATGCCCCCAAATATTTGTCAGTGAGCCAGGGCCAGGAGTAGGCGCTTCTCGCAGGTAGGTGCTCTGCTAGGCTGCAGGAACAGCGAGCATCCCCAGCACCCCTGGGTTAAGAGGCAGGACAAGCCGGAAGTAGGTGACGGGCTGCTCAGAGCCAGGTGGGCCTGAGCTCTGCAACTTTCAGGTCACGGGACTCAGTCGATGCACCAAGCCTTCATGGACCTTATGTTCCAGGTCTGGGCAGTAGACTGATCCCGTAGCTCCTCGGGGCCTGAGTGCGGAGTGGCTGGAAGGCCTTCCCCAGCACTTCCGCTCACACGCGTGGCTCCGTGCTCTGGCCCCCACTGCTAGGACTTCTTGTTTGTACCGTACTGTGCTTGGGATTCGATCACCCTTCAGCCCCACACTTTCTTGCAATCCTCCCTGTCCTAATCATGTCCCGCCTAGTCCCACCCATCATCGTCTTGCCCGCCCAAAGCCCCGTGAGCTTCTGGGCGGTGGTGGCATGCTTTAAAGGTCTCCTGCGCGTCTCTGGGGTGCGACACATACTGAGAGGTTGTAGGGACCTGAGCTAGAGCGGAGCCACCTCGAGACGGGCACAGCGTGCCTGAGGCCACCCACCACAGTGCCAGGAATAAGCAGAGGAGGACTCTCTGTCCAGTGCTCTCTCCAGGCTCTTCTGCCAGCGTGCGCCACACACCCCCACGCACGCGCACACACTCGTCGGCTCCCCGCTCTCACCTGCTTCAGCACCTTGTAGATATACACTGAGTAGGTTTCCTTGCGCCGGCCTCGCCTTCTGGACTTCTTATCGCCCGCACCACGGCCCCTTCGGCCCCCCCGCTGCAGCTGCTGGCCATGCTCCGAGCTCATCCTGCCGCTCCTCCTAACGGCCGCCTCCTGCTCCTTGGGGCATTTTATGGAGTCGGCTGCCCACCAGGTGGGGCTGGGGGCCAGCACCTGGGAGGGAGGGGGCGGGAGGGGAGGAGACTGGCCCATCCCTATCCAGAACAGGCTCTGGGCTAATCTTGTAAGAGACCGAAGGCTCCCACCTCTCCCCCAAGTGATTTCCTTTCTCTGAATGCGCGCCCTCCCCCAGGGCCCTCCCCCAGCTGACCATCTCCCCGTGCACTACACACTTGGGAGAGTTCCCACACCACCTGCCTGTGCCATGAGATCACTCTGCACCCGCTGTCCTCGCCAAGACTTGAAATGCAGGGGAGTGTCTGGAGGAACCCGAGGCACCCCGCCCCCACCCACGGAGCCCTACAATACAGCTGGGGAGGCCGGACTGGCTCACAGCAAAGAGAGGAGTAGAAGCACTAAAGAGGGGGCCTAGGGAAGAGTTCAGGAAAGAAAAACTGGTGAAAAAAAAACGGGGGTGTCTGGGGGGCTCAGTCTGCCTTTGGCTTGGGTCATGATCTCTGGGTCCCGCGATCGAGGCTTGCATTGGGTTCCTTGCTCAGTAGAGAGTCGGCTCCCCTCTCTCTCCCCCTCCCTCTGCCCTCCCCACTGCCTCTTCTCTCTCTCTCAAATGAGTACAATAAAATCCTAAAAACTGAAAACTAGTGAGGGCTACGGCAGCCGGAGCTGGCTTCATGGAAGGAACGGGGATTTGGTGCTGGTCTGGTGGCACGGGCAGGGTGTAAGTCGGGGTGGTGACAGAAGGGGGGGTCCGTGGGGAAAGCAGAGTGGAATCGGTGTGTGCTGAGCGCAGTGCGGCAGAACAGGGGCTGGGGCCAGAGGCAAGCGGCAGGAAGCCGCAGGCTGGGAGGGCCTGCCGGGCAGGGCATTGGGGCGGACTGGGTGCTGCGGGCTACGGGGGAAGATGGTGGCAAAGGGAAGAAGCAGCTGTTGAACAGAGCGGTTCTCGCTTTGCAGCTACGTGTGAACGATACTGCGGGTTAAGTGTTGCGATTACGGAAGCTGGAGCAGCACGAGAAGCGTGGAGGGGTGGGGGGAAGAGGGTTTCCCAGTCAGAAGAGGTGGGCGAGATTGGTAAAGACCAGCCACACCTGCCAGCGGGTGAAGGCAAGCCCGAGCTGGCTGCTTCCCGCCGTCGGGCTGTATCTTCCTGCCAAGGTTTAAGAGGACCAGGAGGGAATTCTTAAGCCAAATAAAAGCGCTGCTAATTTTAGGCCTTTGTAGAAATATATATAGTGGGCTTTTTAAGCATTCCTGAAGTTTTTGAAATTGGCTTTTTTGGGGGGGGGCTGGGGGAGGCGAGCTGCGTAGACGGCTTTGATTCTCCCAGTTCTGAAGCCCCGCCCAGTACCCCGTGGATTCCACACGGGACACCCCTAGGGACTTCAAAGGCAACTGGTACAAACACACCCAGGGTCTCCCTTGGCTGAGGCAGCGGGAGCTCTCCTCTTCCCATCACCCTGGCGGCTCATTCTCAAGGCCATTCTCCCCCCTACCCGTCTCTGGATGCTCGGACTGACTGAGGCACAAGGCGACAAAGGCAGGCCCCTTAGTGGTGGAGGCCGAGCCTCACTCCAGCCAAGGGCTCAGCCGCAGCCGCTCACCTCACATGCACGCTCAGCGTTCCCTCTGCCCCGGGCAGCTCTTGGACTTCAGGGCCATCTGAGTTCCTGCTCATCTTTCTTTCTTTTCTTTTTCTTAAGATTTTATTTATTTGACACAGACACAAGGAGAGGGAACACAAGCAGGTGGAGAGGGAGAGGGAGAAGCAAGCTTCCTGCTGAGCAGGGAGCCCGATGCAGGGCTTGATCCCAGGACCCTGGGATCATGACCTGAGCCAAAGGCAGATGCCCAATGACTGGGCCACCCAGGCGCCTCCCTCTTCATCTTTCAAGTTAGAGCACCAATCCTGTCTTTCTGGGTAGCTATCACAGGAACGCCCCCCCCCCCCCCCCAGTTTTGAATCCTTCTGTGTATCCTAACAACTCACAATTGAGCATCTGATCTATGCCCTGTCGTGTTCTCTCGTCACTGCTGGCATCCCCATTAGATCGTGAGCTCCTTGGGGGTTTAAGACGCCATCTGGGACTGGTTTTTGTTTTACATCGTCTTAGACGTACTGTAATCAGCACTAAAAAATCGTGGCTGTGTATGTTTCCCCACAGGGACGGCTGCTGAGGTCTGATGAATCCGCATCACTACGGACGGCCACCCGCGTGCCTGGTGGATCGAGGCGGCAAGTGCTAGTCGAGTTCAGATCGATCATGCAGAGCCCTTGGCCGGGAAGTAAATTGGGTCATATTAACAAAAATGAAGGCCACAGACCGATAAAGTAACGAGACTTCCCGTATCCCCCCCCCAGGAATGGCGGTTCACAAACTTGTTGAAAACGCAGACTCCTGACCGTTTCTGCAGCGTTCACCCCACCAGATGGAATCAATAGGTCGGGCCGGGTGATCCGCACTTTACCAAGCACCACCTGCCCCAAGTACGGGGTACAGGTGGCAGCAAGGGAGCCTCAGGCCACGCTGAAAAACGTGTCCCAGGAGAGAGGGTCTCAACGTTCGGCCCCCACGTGAGCAGCATCGGCAGCACCTGGGAACTTGCTAGAAATGTTCTCATTCCTGGTCTCCCCCCAACCTACTGAACCAGACCCAGCGACTGGTGATCTGATGAGTCTTCCAGATGACTCTGATGTGTGTTGTGAGAACCATGGCCCAAGGCACGATTTCAGATCAAAGGAAGGAGAGTTATTCCAGCTCCGAAAGACTAGTCTTAAGTCTGCATCCACACCACCAATCCCCACCCAAGCTCTTGCTGCGGGGAGGGGCGCTGCCACTGCAGGGAGGAGGGGAGTAAAGGGCCCAGAGAGCAGAAAAGGAAGGTAGGGACCATGGCTTCTTCTTTCTTTATTGGACACTTCGTAGATGTCACGCAGGTCTAAAAGTTACACTGTTAAATAATGATTTAAAAACCGACCAGGACTAAAGCCCTGGTCCAGAGCTCCGAACCAGAAGCAGAAAGGAAGGGGGGCGGTGGGCTGGGGGGTACTCCTCCAACATCACCAAGACCCAGAAAACGAGGACCCTAAGCTCTTCCACAGGCCAGCCCAGGATGTGGGCCCTTGGGCTAACCCTCAGGTGCCTCTGGCTGCATCACTATCAGGTCAGTAACCAGCAAGGAGCTGGCTGAAGAGCCAGCTGAGTCCAGACATGGACAAAAGTAACTGGAAGGGCAGGAAACGGACAGGTACTGTCCAGCTGTAGATAAGATCACAGAGTGCAGCTAAGGCAGGTGGGGGCGGGGGGGGGCTGGGGAGGGGGATTGCAGCAATGCAGGAGTGTGGCCCCAGAGGCCCAGCCCGGCCCGGGCAGGGGCTCACACGTTGTGGGTCCTCCTGGTGAGCTGGGGCTCTTCGCCCACCAGCTTGGACTTGAGGTGCTCCTTGTAGGCCAGGATGTCTCCAGGCCACTTGGTGATTGTCTGCTTCTCACAGACCCAGATTTCCTGTGCAACCTAGGAGGCAAATTATAGGCTTGGTAATTACTCCTGGCCAGCACTCGCTGTCCCCGCCCAGAAGACCACCGTCAGGCGAATCCAGGAAGAACCCCCCCACCCAGCCCCATATCTAGCTCAGTTTCACCCTCTCGAGGTGCTTTGCGATGCCGAGCCCAGGGTCCCGTAGCTAGCAGCTTCGGAGCCTTCCAAGCCAAGATCTGCTGCGTCTCCTCATCTCCATT
The DNA here is from genome assembly GCF_922984935.1 of Meles meles. Taxonomy (NCBI): domain Eukaryota; kingdom Metazoa; phylum Chordata; class Mammalia; order Carnivora; family Mustelidae; genus Meles; species Meles meles. The sequence goes on along the minus strand of NC_060075.1, from coordinate 5,893,096 downwards.
CCCCAGCAGGGCCTAGATCCTTTGAGGGGCTTCCCTCCCAGCTCCCTTTTCTCCACCGCACCTTTTCCGAAGCTTCAGGGAAATGACCAGCAGCTTTTCCAGCAGTGACTGGTGGTAACCCCTTGACTAATCCAAATCCTCCTCAGTATAATACTATTTCAGTGCTAAAGAATCTTGGGGCAACAGTAAAGCACCCTGCTCTCCACCCAGCTCCCTCACCAGTTCTGGCTAACTGCCAAGAGGGCTAACGTTCCCAAATCACTACTGAAAAACATGAAGTATTTCCACTAAGAATCTCTAAGTTTCTCAGAGAGCCGTAAAATCTGGTCCTCATCACCCTGTTTACACCAAGACCTTTTCCCACATTCAATAAACATGTATTAAGTGCCCCCCCCCCCCCCCCGCCATGACTGTTCTACCCAACCTTCTCCGAGATGCCCTCTGCTCTGACTCCCACTCCAGCCGGGGGCCTCACCTGCTGAATGAGTCTGAAATCATGGCTGACCAGCATCATACCACCCTCAAACTCATTGATGGCATCGGCCAGGGCGTCGATGGTCTCGATATCCAGGTGGTTAGTGGGCTCGTCCAGGAAGAGCATGTGGGGGTTCTGCCAGGCCAGCCAGGCCAGACACACTCGGCACTTCTGCCCATCAGACAGGTTCCGAATGGGGCTCACCTGAGTGGAACCATGACATTCATCGAACTTGCTGTTCCTCCCACCACAGAGCATGAGTCCCCCCTCCCCGCGCTTCTCCATCACCGTTCTCACCATTCTACGGGAAGGAAGACCCAAGACCACAGAGTGAGATGGTGACGCGGCTACCAGTCTCTCAAGGCCTGCAGCGAGAAACGTGGCGGCCTGAAGCCCCTGCCGTTTCTAAGGCCATCCCTCTTCTCTCGCTCACCACTTACATTGTAACTAATTGGAACAATCTGGTGGATCCTCAATCCAGATCTGAGTCCAGGAACTCTTTTCGAGGTTCCCGTTTCACTCACCCTCAAGCACTATGGTTTATCTTGTTGGTCTGCGGCCAGGGCATGTCAGAGACTAGCATGCTATCCCTGCCCCACCCCCACAAGACGACATGAGCACTAAAATACATATGACTTAGGGCAAAGGAAAGCTAGTGGCTTCTCTTGGATGCTAGAATCAAAGGGAGACACTTTTCAGTAAAGTATACAACTTTTGATCTCAGGGTTGTGAGTTCAAGCCCCATGCTGGGTGTGGAACCTACTTTAAGAAAAAAAAAAAAAAGGAGGGGGGAGCGACTTTTGGGATAGCTCCCAAGCCCAGGTTACCAGGACAGTGTTCCCTGACCACACAGCCCGATCTCCCAGTTATCTGGGGCTGCTCTGCTGACCTGCTGTTTCCCAGTGAGACCATATCGACCAATGATCTTCCTCATTTCTTCCTTCTCCTTGATCTCGGGGTAACACTTCATCATATACTCCAAAGGTGAGAGGTCTAAGTCCAGCTGCTCTTGTAAATGCTACAGGAAAAAAGAATCCACTCAGACGTGATTAACGGTCCACTTCAAAAGGAACCCTGCTGGGTTAACTGCTGAGTAACTCTGCCTCTGCCCAGGCACCTGTTCGAGATTTCAGGAGAAGCCAGCAAAAGCTGCCTTGGTCTCATGCAGCCCCCTTCCCACAGCCTGGACACCACCCCGTCCCCCAAGGCCTGGCCTTTACCTGATGGTAACGCCCTATCTTGACGTGAGAGTGTTTTCGGATCATCCCGTCTGTGGGTAGTAGCTAGAAAGAAAGAGTATTGGGTGGAAAGATAAGCACACGGAAAGGGAAGCTCGGTCCGAAGCAGACATGGGCAGAGCAGGAAAATAAGCCTATGTTCACTGAAGAAGATGCCTAACTTCCTGAACAGAATCTAGACCCCCTCACAGACTGCTCATCTGGCCATGCTAAAAATATTTAGGAAGTTACACTGAGACAGATGTTCTCTAGGGAACCAAAGATACATACGACACGGTCTACTCAGTCATTAAATATCTACTATAGAAGGCACCATCTGTAAAACAAAGGACTTGGACACACGCACAACATAGGTTTCCTCACACGAAAACATTATCCCTAAATGCACGTGTTCCTCTAAAGGCTCTAACTGAAAAACAGGAAAAATGTCGAGACGCGTGTTTTCTCTCACACTCTCACACTCGCACGCAGGCACAGATCCTCCTTCCCTCCCTCCGAGGAAACAGCTCCAAACTTCAGCACTGCCGGCGACAACCGCCCCCACCCCGGAAGCCAGCGCACCGGCCGCCAGCGGCTCGCTCACCACCGGCGTGCTGAGCCCCTCCAAGCGCAGTGGCCCCGCACCCCTCCCTCTTCCGCACACACACTAAGTACCTGCTCTTCGAAATCCCACACCCCACCTCGGCACGTACCTCTCCAGTCAGCAGCTTCAGAAGAGTCGACTTCCCTGCTCCGTTGGGCCCCACCAGAGCCACTCGCGTATCGAGATCGATACCAAATTCTAGATTGTTGTAGATGCAAGGCTGAGGTGGGTGTGAGACAGAGAGGAACATGCGGCTGGGTTACCCACCCACCTGGCTGGTAGATCAACCCCGCCATGTCCCCAGTCACCACCGGAGAAGGAAGGAGTGTGGAGGAGGAAGGCAGCGCTCACAGCAGACCCCGACCCTCCACCCACCAACTCAGCTGAGCAGTTTTCCTCCAAGTACTTGAAGAGGGGCCGCTGTGAGAGCCTGGATGCGGCGCCTGAGCTACCGCGCCTGACACAGCCCGTGACGGCACGGGTTAGCAGGCGGGTTCAGCAAAGAGCAGCAGACTCTCCCAGTCAGCTGACGCTTATCGTATAAAATGCAGCCCAGCCTCCCGACCACACAGGAGTACTCACCCCATCTTTTGTATACTTGAAGCTCACATTCTGCACCATGATGACAGGTGGAGGAATCTTGCCACACGGTGGGAAATAAAATGACAGTGTCTAGAAACAGGAGACGGTGCTTATCAAGTTAGGTTGTCTCCTATCTGCCACACCGTAGGCCACTAACTTTACCCAAGTGGACCCTACCTTGTCGCTCACGACCCTCTCTGTCAGTCCCGATGCCATCATTTTCTGTAGTGTTTTCTCCTTGCTCTGGGCCTGCCGCGCCAGCTTGGCACTGCCGTGACCAAACCTAGCAATGTAGTTCTGAAAGAGACCAGAAAGGGGGCTTGGAGTACGGGCAGGTGCCAAACGACTCATTTTAAATGTGGAGTAAATACTGATGACAACGTCTTCTGACTTCCCGCTCCCCAAAATTCCCCAGACACCCTCCTCCAACTCTCCTGGAGAGCTTAGCTCTACCTTCATGTGCGCGATCTGGTCTTGCTCCCAGTGAAACCTCTTCATCTGGTTCTCCTCCAGCTCCAGCCGCGTCTTCACGTACTGATCATAATTACCCTGCAGAGAAACGTGCCAGGCAAGGCAGGCAGCTTTAACCTCGCTCCCGGCTCTCAGGGTTCAGGGGGTGTGGGATGGCATCGGACTTGACCCTGGCTATAAGACTGTGTGGTAGGGAAAGAGAAAGCATGTTAACAGAGCATACCCTAACCCAGAATCTGACATCTTTCAAACCGTGTGCCTCTCACTCTTAGCTTAGGCAGGGCAGGACTGCAGAGCAAACCCTCGGGTTGGCCGTAAAGACACCCACAGCGCTGGCAGTGGTCCTGACCGTCCGGACATCACGAGGCTCACAGCCTTCCAAGAGCGCCTCCGACTGCTCCCCACCCTGCTTCGAGGATAAAGCCCCACGCAGGCTACAGAAACTGCACCCAGAAAGGAAGACAGACCAATCAGATCGAGGACCCAGCAAACAGCACAGTTGGACTGTCATGGTTTCTATCTGTAAAATGTTGGACTCAACCTAAATATTCATCAAAAGGGGCCTGACAAGTAAGCTAGTAGATAGCTACGCAATGAGATATCATGTAATTACTGAAAGAATAAGGCTACTCTATACGTATTCATGTGGGAAATAGTACAAGATATATTAAAATAGAAAAGCAACCTACAAAAGAGAACATTACAGCTCTGATATGTATACACAACATTTTCTAAATTCCTTGTAAGTGTACAAGGAATCTCTGGAAGGCTATATAAGAAATTATTACTATTCCTACTATGAGCGTAAGTATGAATGGAAAGGACTTCTATTTTCTTTCTTTTTTTGAAATACAGAAAATGAATAGGAAAGGCAGACAAGTGGGCTGTTGAGATCCTGACTCCCATCCTTCACAGAAGGCGGTGAAAGTGCTGTCCTGAAGCAGAGTTAAGGAGTCATTCAAGGAGGCAGGGAGCGACAGGGCGTGCCTGGGCACCATGAGAAGCCAACCTTCTGACCGTAAGGCAAAGACACACCACGTACACAGGCTGCCAGTCGATGGCCTACAACCTGAGCACAACTACTTTCAGACTAAAATAGAACAGGCTGCAGAACTCCTTGTCCACGTCTTTTTATAGCAATAGGTAGAAAAGGGCTACTAAATGTTGTCGTTTGCTTTTTTTAAAGGAGAGCTCCAAGGAGCTGATAAGCACAGAGGTTGCTGTGGAGAAGCTGGGGCCTACTCACCGTGTAATACTTCAGCTTCTTGTTGTGCATGTGAATGATGTTGGTGCAGACGCCATTCAGAAAGTCCTGGGAATGGGAGACGAGGACCAGGATGCGCTTAAAACTGTAAAGCCAGAGAAAACCAGTCAGGGAGGTGCTCAAAACTGTGCCGGTCCACAACAGCGGAGAAGAGGGACCCAGAAACCCTTCATCTTTTGCCATCCCTACTCTGGAGCACCCTTCAGATTTTACAGCCCATTCCCGGCTCCCAGCAGCCAGCCAGGCCACCAGCACACAAGCCACTGTAATGACACTTTGATGCCTTTCAGTCTGGGTTTCATCAATCTTTGAACTTTCAGCAGAATGGAGCAGAGATGGTAATTTAACATGATGGTAAAATAAATGTATGTCCACAAACAAATCCGTAAGTGTCTCTAATAGGTGGGTGGGCAGAACTGAACAGGTGCGATAAAAATCACTATATTCTGCTTTTTGAAAGACGATACCAAGTCATGGCAGAGACCACTAACAGCCTGCCTCAGAGCTGGGAAGATATTCCAATTATTCAGCTCTTTAGCCATGTCACGGTACTGTGATCGTAAGTGGAGTCCCTTCTTTACGTGAGGCATTTTAATATGGTTAAGAGAAAAATACTATCTGAAGACGTGTCTGAAGTACGAAGGTGTTGTATTTCAAATGCGAAGAACCAAGAAAGTTAAAAAAAAACAAAACAACAGGCACATTTCAGACTAAAAACAACCACTCAAACGAAACGGCCTGCACTAAGGGTGCTTACCGTTTTGCCAATCTGGCCTCCAAGCAGCCTGGCATCAGTTCCTTTTCCCACTGCTCTTCTATCCCTGCAGTTTCTAGCCAGTCCTTTCCTTCAGACTCTGCTCAACTCCCCCCTTCCAGAACCTGCCCACTCCCAACCCCCAGCCCCAGGCCCTTACGTCTTTAATTCTTCTTCCAACCACACACAGGCATCGAGGTCCAGGTGGTTGGTGGGCTCGTCCAGGAGCAGCATGAAGGGGCGAATGAAGAGGGCTCTGCAGGACAGGAAAGGAGACAGAGCGCCTTCAGTCTGCGGGGGGCCACAAAGGAGGACACTGCCTTGCCTTCTACCTACAACCCTGGTCAGGTCTGACCTCAGTCCTGAAATCTCTTCTAGGTTCTGTGCCTTCGAGGAAAGGGGAGAACCAGGAGAGAAACCAGGGCTGAGATGAAAGGGCAGAACATGGGGCTGAGAAGCATGAGGACGGCATAGTTTGAGGACAAGGTTGTAAAAGTCCTTACAAGTCTGGAAAGTCTTTCACGCTGAAGCTGATGACCAGCGGGAAGACAAAAGGACAGAGGAAACCAATTGTGAAGGCAGAAAGTATTCAAGCTAAAGCTCTCTGATGGGGTTGCCAGACTTTAGCAAGAAGGCCAGAAAATGTTCTCTTCTTAGGTGGAATCTCAAGTCGGCAAGAGTGAGGGGACAGCACCTGTTCCTAGACCCACAGTCACCACAGTGCAGAGCTTTTTAGAAGTAAGATTTCCGGGCACCAAATGCCAGTATTCCAACTGGACAGATGTGAAAAAGAGGCCAGGAAATCTGTACTTCTAAGAGCTCCTTAGGGGAACCAGAGGTAGCTACTCCTTGCTCTCACGTGGAACCATGGCTCACAGGGAATGCACAGGCAGCCTCGCTAAAGCAGTGCCTCAAACCTCACCAATTCCCCTGGCAGGGAACTGTGGGGTGAGGGAGCCATCTATTTAACTGGAGACTTTCTGGGGGAACTGCTGAGGGAATGATGGTCTCTACAAACTCACTTTGGGTCCAGGTCATAAGAAGTAAGGGCAGAGTTCTTAATAACTGCCCAATATTTTATCTTTATATAGCAAGGATCAGAAGGACTGAAACATAAAAAAGGACGGGAGTCGGGAAGAAAGAAATGGACCTACTTTACCATTTTACCTAGGGTTGATCCTAGGATTCCCAAACACTGCCAGAAACCCAACAAAGATCACTTCAGGCGGGAAGCTCACTCATTAGCCCAAGCATACCACCCCTCTCCATCCTGTTGAAGTCGTGTCTTGTTACTGACCACTGGCCTCTGTTCTCCAGTTCTACTGGAGTAAGCGTTCAACCCTGAGGGAAATGGGGAGCTACGGAGGGTAGAGAAGGAGGAAGAAACTCACCTGGCAAGGGCAACCCTCATTCTCCAGCCCCCACTGAAGTCTTTCAGCTTCTTGCGCTGCATGGCCGGAGTGAAACCCAGTCCATGCAAGATCCGCGAGGCCCTCATCTCCGCCTTGTCGGCATCCAGCTCTTCCAGGCGCTCGTAGAGCTCCATGAGCTTCTCACACTCCGCTGTGGGCAGTGAATGGCTTGTGAGGCTCCCTGGGCCTTCCCTGGGAGGAGGGCCACCCCACCCCAGGTCTGGAGCCTACCATCCTCGTGAGCCAGCCGCTCCGCCTCCCGCTCCAGCATGGCCCGCTCCGTGTCGACTTCCATCACACACTGCAAGGGTGTCTTGTCACTAGGGGGCATCTCGCGAGTCAGATGGTAGATGTCAATGTGCTCAGGGATGGGCACTTCCCGCTTCCCGATAGCAGAGAGCAGCATGGACTTCCCTGAGGACAGCGGGCAGAGAAGGGGACGAGGACACTCAGCACAGGTCGCTCTGAGTCCCCTCTGTCAGTTCCGCCACTCTGGCCAAACCGTGACCTCACCGTTTTTTTGAGTCCCTTCCTTCCTTCCTTCCATACATTCACATCCTATTAATCACCCCCGCCCCCGCTGCTTTCTGCGGCTACCTTTCCGACTTTCCTCCAATGCGTGTCCCACCCTCCTCCGTGAAGTCGGTTCACCTGCAGTGGCCTCACACCCCGCCCCCGCCGCCCCCGCCCCACTTCTCCAGCACCTACGGTCTGTAACTCCTCCTGTGGTACTTACCACGTACTGCTCTGTACTGCTAGTTCCTTTTCCCTGGACATATGTGGTCTCCCACCCATACTGTAAACTCCTTGCTTTGCACATAGCTGGTGCTAAGTAAATACTTGCTGAGTGACAGGCGAGCCAAGGAGAGACACCTCCCACCTCGCCTTCCAAGGGCCTCACCAATTCCATTTAAGCCAATGAGGCCATAACGACGGCCTGAGTTCAATTCCAGTTTGGTGTCACTGAGCAGCTCTTGCCCATGAAAGGTGAGGGAGAGGTTGATAATGTGGGCGTCGGTACTGTTGGGGTGAGAGGCAAGGACACCAGTGACAGCTCGAGCAGCAGCTTTCTTCATCTCAAAGTCCTCCAGCTCCTTGGTCAGCAAATCCACTTCTGCAGACAGAAAAGAAGTTTGGGAAAAGGGTGAGACAGACCCCGCCCTCGCACTCAAAGAGCATTCAGACAGCTCAGTTAGTAGAGAATCAAACTTTTGAACTGAGGGTCCAGGGTTCAAGTCCCGATTTGGGCACTGGTGGTCTCTGCCCCTTACTTAGGTGACCAAATGTTATCCTACGAAGGGCCAAAGGCTGAAAAAGACGTGCCCTGCAGGACCCGGGTTCAAGATCAAGTGGAGCTCACGCAAATGTTTCACAAGCTTTACAGAGTGTATACATTGTATATAGATGTATCCTAATACCCTCCTTTCATGGACTATTTTTTTTCTCACAACTTGTTCTTTTAATTCTAACACCTCTTGTTAAACAACATAAATGCATGAGGGGAATGGCTAGAACTCCCAATTTTCCTTCATATGTATGTGTTCAAAGGTTCATTCCTAAAACCCAAAAGAAAGCAGAAACTACAGAAGTACAATTCTCCTATTGCGTGACCTAGTGGAATTCCATATTCCACATATGCTTCTAAGCAGTGGAAAAGGGACCAGTGTGAGAAAACACATGAAGGGATCAACACACGCAGAGCCAAGGCTGGGATAACCAGATGTTCCCAAATCTGGAGGGTTTCAGCGATGCAAACTGACCACGAGCCTGTGGTTTTTCAGGCATGAGTACATCTTTAGCCTGGGAAGAATGATTAACGTTACTGGCTACTCAATGCTGAGTTTACTCTGGGCCCGAGACTGTGCCGCATCATCCTTCTCCATATAACTTAATTCTTACAACACATTCTTACAACACAATTATAATTCTTAATTCCTAAGGTATATACTTATAATCTCTCTTTTATAATGAAGAGGTTAAATTACACAGCCAAGGTGAAAAAAAATCGTTAGTAAAAACAAACAAAAAAATCCCCAAAAAACAGTTAGTGACAGAGCCAGAATTTGAACCAGGTGATCTTATCTAGGTCACTATAGTACCTTTACAGAAAGGAAAGTGCCCTTGAAGTATTATTTTTTTTAAGATTTTATTTATTAATTGATAGAGTGAGAAAGCACAACCAGGCAGAGCAGCAGAGGCAGAGGGAGAGAGGGGCTCTCCACTGAGCAGGGAGCCCAATGCGAGGCTCGATCCCAGGACCCTGGGATCAAGACCTGAGCCGAAAGCAGACACCCAACCCAATGAGCCACCAGGCGCCCACCTTGAAGTATTACTGAAATGGGACAGAAATGGGGGCAGAGGGAGTCCTGGTAAGCTTCTTCCAAAAGAGAATAAGACTATTTATTTACCCTTTTGGGAGGGAGTCAGGAATTACACATGAGGTACCACTACTATGAGAATTTTCTGATTTTTTTTTTTTTTTTTTTAGTTCTTGTTATCCTTACCTATGTTCCCTTAGTGATTTTACAGAATCCCTGAATGCAAAAAGACTATGTGCTTGTCCTCAGGAGGAATAAAGATGGGGTAGAGAGATGGAGAGAGCCCTCTCCTTGGGGACAGCAACTCCGAGAGAGAGGGCGAGTGGTGGTTAGTCTCAGGCCACTCTGAATACCCCATCCCGGCAGCTGATTAGTACTGCTGGTGCCATTACCCACCCTGAGGCTAACCCTGCTCTACCTTCAAGGAGTCAACACTGAGGGCAGAGACCTCTAGACAGACGGCAGGCACTCCATATCCACCTCAGCTCCCGGCACAGTGTGTTATAAATAAGTGCTTGATGAATACGTTTTGAATGGAGATCAAAGGTTTTGTTTTCACTGAGTGAAGGAACTTTCAGTCTCTTTTCTATGTGGTTGAGTTATCAGGCTTCCCACAACTCCACTTCACGCCAATCCCTATTCTAGATGCTGCGTAAGAAGTAGTTTGTGATCTAGATCAGCAGTTAGTGAACTTTTTCTTAAAGGGCCAGATGTTAAATATTTCAGGGTTCACGGGCTAAGTGGCAAAATCAAGACATTTGAAATGTAACCATTTAAAAAAAATGTAAAAAACCATTCTTAGCTTAGGAGGGGGGGTAGCTTAAAAAAAAAAAAAGGCTGACCAGATTTGGCCAACTGCCTGTTTTTATAAAGTTCTACTGGAACACAGCCACACTCATCATTTGCAGAGTGTCTGTGGCTGCTTTCCACTACAATGGCAGAGCTGAACAGCTGCAAGAGACCATATGGCTCACAAAGCTACAAATATTTACTATCTGCATCTTTACAGAAAAAGTTCGCTGATCCCTGGTCTAGAATTCCATCTGCTCAGGCAAGAGGAAAATCAAAATTAAGGGAAAGCTATATAGTCTTTTCTCTTGACCTCTTCTAGTTTACCGCATCTAGAATCTAAATCACCTTCCAAGCTTCAAAAGTAAGAGACTTAAAACAGACCTCGTTTTCCTAGCCTACAACATCCCAGGAAACACTTGCCACTTAAAGAAAAGTGAAGAGCACTGATGAGATGGAAAAGGGATTCTGGAATAAACTTTATCCGAGAGAATACTGTAGACTTCACAAGAAGTCCCTTTCTACTCACTCCTCAAACAAAAGGACCAGCTGAACTCCAGGATCTGTCTTGAAGAGCGTCACATTCTAAAGAAGGTTAAGCTGTCAGAGGTCACTTTCCTTGGTATTTATTTTGATCTTTCCATACCTTAGTACCTAAGACAGACTGTGTGACAGTGGCAATCAGTAAAGGTTGGAGAATGATGACCTGGAACATCAAGTAATCTCAAACTCAGGAGAGAGGACTGTCTTGGGAGAGGGAGCAGAAACGACATGGGTCCCTGACAATAAGAAATGTTTTAGGACGATTGGAAAGAAAACCGATATCACATTTCAGAACAGCAGCTGCCTGAGGAAGCAAGGTGGAAACCAAAGCTCTCCTATAACTGAGCTGGGGAAACCACAGCTGGGCTCCCTGGAAATCCTATTTTCCTAGGGGCAAAAGTGACCAAGAAATTTGTAATGGGAACCATGGACGACCGTCCCAAGTAGGATTCACTTTACTACCTTTCCAGTTCAGCCAGAGACAGCTGATGACAGACACTGCTTCACCATGGTTGTCTGGAGGGGACCCCACCTCTCCATTTGAGAGGTCACGACTCAGCCTCCTCATCCACTCCCATCATTTTCAACTTGGCAAAATCCTCCACTACACTGACCGGGAATAAAACTTCCACGTGGCCTGATCTTACCGCACCAGCTTTCTCCCAGAATTCTTATTTTGGACACAATTCCTAGCACTCAGTTCTGTCTTCTTAATCATTTTTATCTCCCCCTTTTCCGAATTCCTATCTGTTATGACTTGTATTGGTAATTGTGCTCTCTTCTTCAAACATTTACTTAGTATCTCCATCTGCAAGGTTAGTCCTATAAAAAAGTACGACCCAAGAAATATGGTCCCTGCTCTCAAAAATCAAATGATTTAGATGAAGAAACAGAAGACACAACATAAAAAGTAATACTACACGACAGCACAGGGGTATAGTGGATGGTACTCTTTTAAAGGTCAGGTTTGATGGGGAAAGCTCGACTCTCCTGAGCTGGGCCCCGGGGGAATGTGAAATGCAGTTAGAACAAAAACTGTGGTATTAGAACCTTAGTGTATAAGGGCAAAAATGTCATGGCTAGGCAAAGAACAATAATCGTCTGGTTGGACCAGGTCTGTCTGGGGAATTTTCAGGCAGGAAAGAAGATGGGATGAGACCTCCCAGGGCCTGGAAAATTCTGTATCACACACTGTTCGTGCCTCTCCAGGTGGGCTGTAAGTTATCAGAGAGCAGACTGTTCAAAGTACACGAGTATGCAGCACGGTGTCTAGCACTCCAGACGTGCTCAATAAATCCTTCCCAAAGTATAAGTAACAGAAAAGCATCTTTTCCCAGGGAAAATCCAAAAAAGCAATTCAGAAGTTTCCCTCTTGGTCAAGTTACTACCCCTGCGAGGACACAGGTATGATGTGGCAAAGAACCTGGCACACTGACCACCGTGTGTAGAAATGGAAAGTGAGAAAAGGGCAAAGAACTGACCTCCTTCTCAGGCTTGCACGCGCAGCACCAAGAGAGCACAACACCCGTACATGTGTTTGCCCCTAGGTATGTGAGAACCTTGTGTTCGGTTTTCCTGATCAAGAACAAGAGGGCACACGCTCCAACGCTATCGGTCTGGTTCACCATGAAAAGTTCTGCGGCACCAGATACATTTCTCTCCAGTGCCCCCCGGCATCAGGATTCTGACTCCGGCTTGGGCATCCATCGGGTTGTAGCAACCATCCCAGGAACCCACGTCTCCCTCAATTCACCTGTGGTCTCTCGGCCATTGGCCTCATTTTTCTCCTCTGCCACCTGTGGTTCTGTGGCAGCGTCTCCGTTTTCTTCGTGTCCCTTTCTGGGCCGCTGTCGTGCTTTGGCAGCTTCCTTCTTTTTGGCTGCCTTCTTCTTGGCCAGGTCGGAGGGCATGGTGACGAACCAGAGGGGCACGAAACTGTTCTTACAGGGAGCCTGAAGAAAGGCAAACACCCCCAAATCCTGAACGTGTGGTAGAAAGCCCGGGCCCTGCTCCATCCCGCTCAGGAATTTTCCTATCAAGCCTCGGGTACCCTGCTCCGCCCATGCCTAGCCGCTCCAGATTTTGGGAGGGTGTCTCAAGCCAATTCCGGTCCTGGGCCGCTCTTCTAATCTTAACATCGCTTCCCTGAGGCTTTGTCCACCAATCCTCACGGACTGCCTCATTCTGGAAACGCTCCTCCTCTCAGGGCCTCCAGTGAGGGACCAGGTTCTGCCCCCTCGGCAGAGGTCCCCGTCTCCGGTTTCCCCACAACTTGGCGCTCGGCGTTCCAGCCGGCGCCTCGCTCTCCCGGGCTTCCTCCTCCCATCTGCCTCATCCCTCCTCTCCGCTGTCCCCCTCCACACCACCGAGCCGTCGGGCCCAGCTTCTTCCCGGGACGCACTCATCTGCCCCTCGGTGAGTCCCCTCCGGGTCTCCTCACTCGCCACCCCCGGGACTTTCCCCAGCCCCCGCCCGTCAGCGTCTCTCCCTGGGCCCTTTCTTCTCTTCCGCAGCCTCCTCCATCCCGACCCCGTCCCTCCTCCCTCTTCTCTTCTTCCCTCCCCCCTCACCGGCCAGCACCCTCCCCCCGGCGCCCCTTCCCCCAACTCACTGGGCCTCGCCGCTCGGCCTCTGTCGCAACAGAGCTGCTCCTTGGGCTCCTCCGCGTGCGGCCGGCTCACCAGCCAATCACGGCATCGCGCGGCTGTCGGCGCGCCGCCGCGCAGACTCCTGGGAAGTGTTGTCCTCCAGTCGCGGAGGCCGGGGCAGAGACGTCTTCTCGAGAACTACCGCCTATCGCAGGGACCGCGCGGGCTCGCGTGACGTCATCAGGATGAGCGAGGATGGGGGGGATTAGAGTCCGGAGCCGGCAGCCGACCTGCCCACTTTGGGCCCTGGAAACTGCGACCCCCAGACTGCTCCTCGGATAAGGGGCTGGGCCTTCCAGGCTTTACCCCGCCTCCCCCAAAATAGGCAGAGTTCTGTGCGGATACTGTGTCTATAGGGCCGCCCAGCCGGCTCACACAGCGGGGCGAGCGACTACACTTCCCAGCATGCGTCGGGCGGCAGTGGGTCGAAACAATGGGCAGAGGAGAGGCGGGAGGCGGAGGGAGGAGGAGGAGGAAGGAGGGGGAAGAGTGAGGCGACTGGGAAGAGAGGGCGAAGAAGGGGCGTCACGACGAAGGTGATGCGAGGAACGGAATTCCTCTTTGAAAGAAAGACGTCCTCGTTTTATGGAACCGAGATTTTAGATGCCGGCCCCGTGTTAACCAGACTTGCAGAGGGCGCCGACCGCTGTCCCGAACCTTGGCCGCGGAGCCCCCACTCCAGGATGGTTAGATTCCGTCCAAGCCGTGTAAGTCTGGTGGTAAGAGCTCTGAAGTTTAAAGAAAAACAAAAACCAGACGAACAAGAACATCTTCCCTGAGTGTAGCTGTATCACCAGGTAGATCTGTAACCTTGCCCTTTTTCTCTCGAGTCTCACTGTTGAAAATCCCTCACGGACTTCTCATCGCCCACGCTGTAAATCCCAAATTTGTAGCCTCAAATACAAGGCAGACCTTTCGTGATCCCTGTTACTCCTCCAGGCTTCTGACTAGCGGCGCCCCACCGTCAGTGACACAGCCAGAGAGAGGCAAATGAAGCTTTTAGTCCCTTTGAGCACATTCTCCAAGTGTCCCCCCCTCCTGCCCCTGCAGTTAAAAAAAACAAAAACAAAAAAACTAACTCTTCTCACCATGGAACTAGCTTTCCTCTTCAAACTTGATGCTCCACTGGACTTTACCTGTATTTCAAGTAAGCCTTGCTATTTCATGCTTTCACACCTTGAGTATAGCTTTTTCTGGAATACTAATTACCTGGCCATTAATTACCTGGCCATTATATGTCAGGCTCAGAGCTAGATGCTGGAGTTCTGATGGAGAAGAGTTATTCCCTGACCTCAGGGAACTCACAATTAAGAAGGAGCATTTATTTTTAAAATTAAAAAAATATATATTTATTCATCAGAGAGCGAGCTCCCATGCTCACAAGCAGGGGGAGAGGCAGACAGAGAAAGAAGCAGACTCCCAGCTGAGCAAAAAGCCCCCAGGAGTGGGGCTCAATCCCAGGACCCTGAGATCATGACCTGAGTCTCAAGGCAGACCCTTAACCTACTGAGCTGCCCAATCCCCCCAGCAAAAACTTTCTTCATGAAGCAGAGAAATTATATATGGTTGTGGATTACATAAAATCACTCATCCAAGCACTTAGCCTCTTGGGAGTACTGTGGACAATATGCCTCCCTCTCCCAGCCTCATTGAAATGTGTGGTTTCAGGCAGGTTACAGAGAACTAACATTTATTATGCTCTTACATTTATGCTATCCCATTTATCCTCCCCCCCAAACTCTGGTGGGTATTATTACCATTTTGCATATTAGAAACAAAAGCACAGAGCTGTTAATAAGACAACACTTCTGGTAGGAGACAGTGTCAGGATTTGAGGATGGAATTTTCTGGTCTGCAAAGTGGCTTGGCATGGCCAGAGAAAGACTAACCAGCAACTTCTCTGAAGCCACCCACATAGCAACCAATCACATCCATGATTTCCCATGATCAACAGTTGCTGGGCAGAGTCTCCCTCAACACAGCAAGAGGAGCTTAGGAAAAAATTGTTGGCCGTGTAGGAGTTCTGCCGTTCTCACCTAGGGTTTTGATCTTTTGCAGGGAACAGACCTGGGTATGGGGGGAGAAAGAATTGGGGAAATGGATGGGAGAGTGAGAGAGATGTGGGGAGAGAGGAGAAGAAAAGAACTGGTTAAGTTTGAAATACCACAGGTCAGTGCTGAAGAAATAACGTTTGGTCTGGGCTCTTCATTTAAAATATGAAGAAAGAGGCGCCTGGCTAGCTCAGTTGGTGGAATGTCCAATTCCTGACCTCGGGCTCATGGGTTTAAGTTCTGCATTGGGCCTAATGCCTACTTATAATAATAATAATAATAATAATAATAAAGTAAAAGGAAGAAACTGAGACCCAAAGAAGGAAATGTCTCATCCAGAACTACCTAGAAACTTAGTAACAAAGAAGGGTCTGGAACTCTGTTGTTCAAGGTGATAGTCCCTAGCCACATATGGCTATGGAGCATTTGAAACATGGCTAGTCTGAATTGAGATATTCTGTAAGTGTAAAGTAACGATCAGTTTCAAAGACTGAATGTGGAGACAAGGGAGGCAAGACATGCAATGGGAAAAGACAGTCTCTTCAGTAAATGGTGTTGGGAAAAGTGGACAGCCACATGCAAAAAAAAAAAAAAAGCTGGATCACTTTCCTACACTATACACAAATATAAACTCAGCATGGGTTAAAGACCTAAATGTAAGACTTGAAAGCATAAAATTCCTAGAAGAAAACATAGGCAGTAATCTCTTTGACATTAGCCATAGAAACATTTTTCTAGATATGTCTCCTTCGGCAAGAGAAACAAAAGCAAAATTAAACTATTGGGACTCCACCAAAATAAAAAAAGCTTCTACACAGCAAAGGAAACCATAAGCAAAACAAAAAGACCACCCACAGAATGGGAGAAGATATTTGCAAATGATATATCCAATAAGGGGTTAATAAGTAAACTATATAAAGAACTTACACAACTCAACCCCAAAAAAATCCAAATAATCTAACCTAAAAGGGGCAGAAGATATGAACAGAACTTTTCCCAAAGAAAATGACCAACAGATACCTGGAAAGATGCTTCACATCATTAATCTTCAGGGAAATGCAAATCAAAACCACATCCCACTTGTCAGAATGGCTAAAATAAAAAAACACAGGAAACAAGTGTTGGTAAGGACATGGAGAATAAGGAACTCTCGTGTGCTGTCCGTGGAAATGCAAAGTGGTGTAGCCGCTGTGGAAAACAGTCAGAGGTTTCTCAAAATATGCAAAGTAGAATTACGATACGATCCAGTAATTCCACCACTGGGTATTTACCTAAAGAAAACAAAAACCCTAATTCGAAAGGATATATGTGCCTCTATGTTTAGTGCAGCATTATTTACAATAGCCAAGACACAGAAGCAACTCAAGTGTCCCCAGAAAGATGAAGGAATAAAGAAAATGTGATACAGATGGACTGTAGAATATTACTCAGCCATTAAAAAGAATGAAATCTTGCCATTTGCAACAGCATGGATGGATCCAAGGGTATAATGCTAAATGAAATAAGTCCGTCAGAGAGAGAGAATACCATATGATTTCACTCCATGTGGAATTTAAGAAACAAATGAACAAAGGGAAAAAGGAAACAGACAAAAACAAAAAACCCAGACTTTTAACTATTGAGAACAAACTGGTGGTTACTAGAGAGGAGGTGGGTGGGGGCATGAGTGAGGCTGGTGAAGGGGATGAAGAGTAAACTTATCAGGGGGCACCTGGGTGGCTCAATCGTTAAGAATCTGCCTTTGGCTCAGGTCATGATCCTGGGGTTCTGGGATCGAGCCCTGCATTGAGCCCCTCATCAGGCTCCTTTCTCAACAGGAAGCCTGCTTCTCCCTCATCCATGTGTCCCTCTATCCTGCTTATGCTCTCACTCACTATCTCTCTCTCAAATAAATAGAATCTTTAAAAAAAAAAGGGGGGGGGTGCCTGAGTGGCTCAGTGGGCTGGGCCTCTGCCTCCAGCTAAGGTCGTGATCCCCGGGATCTGGAATCAAGCCCCATATTGGGCTCCTTGCTCAGCACGGGTCTGTTTCTCTCTCTCCCTCTGCCCCTCCTCCCTGCTTGTGTTCCATCTCTCTCTCAAATAAATAATTTAAAAAAAGAAGAGTACACTTATAACAAGCATTGAGTAATGTATATAATTGTTGAATCACTATGTTGTATACCTGAAACTATATAAACCTATATGTAATACTGGAATCTTAAAAAAAAAAACAAAAAAAAAAGATTGTATGTGGTGAAAAATGTAAAATACCTCAGTTTTTTATATTGATTGCATGTTGAAATTATATTTTGGTATGTTTAAAAATGTAATAAACATATTAGTAAAATTAATTTCATCTGTTTCTTTTTGCTTTTTTAACAATGTGACTACCAGAATATTTAAAATTACGTATACGGCTTATATTATATTTCTGTTGGACAATGCTGGTCTGGAACGTGTATCTTCCAGAGTCTAAGTGAGCATCCCGACTCTGCTTCCCAGAGTTAGACTTGCTAGTCTTACAAATCATTCACTTACTACTTATTATGTACCATTGCTCAGGGGAAATCAAATTGCAGTCTAACTGAGAATAAGACCAAAACACAGTAAAGGAAAACAAATGCTGGTAACTTCTATCTTATATACTTCCTAGAATGGTGGTTCTTAACTCTACCAGCCCCACTGTTCTCTTCTAATAGCAAACTTGTTTTTTTTTTATAACACCCCCTTTACTACTTTGAAATATAACCTAACTACACACGTAAATGTAAAAATATATATAGAGAGAGAGAGCGCGCGCGCGAGAGAGAATGTCTCAACCATAACAGAAGAAAAGGAGAGCCTTTCCAATAATTATTTCATTATGCTAGAAAACATAATTAGTCATATGTTTGTACCTGTATATAGGATCACCTTGAATGTGACTGTACAAATAGACTGAACACCAGGAGGACACTGCTGTCTGTGATACAGTTCTCCAAAATAGTAACTCTTAGTCTTCCTGAATGAAACAAAGTATTATCTTCCTTCCATTTACATGATAGTTACATTCCTTGAAAATTCAGCACATATTACAACCCTACAAAGTTACTTTGTTTTAATACATAAAACAAAGGCTCTTGGGGCACCTGCTGGGCTCAGGTCATGATCCTGCGGTCTTGGGATTGAGCTCAGAGTCAGGCTCTCTGCTCAGCTGGGAGCCTGCTTCTCCCTTTCCCTGCTGCTCCCCCTGCTTGTGCTCTCTCTGCCAAATAAATAAAATATTTAAAAAAATAAAACACAGGCTCAAGGATTAGTTAATTATAACTTTTTTTTCCCCACATAACGAAAGTTTGGGAGAACATTTGAAAGCTGTATGGGCTGGGTGACTCCTCTTGTGTGACACTGTCTTGCAAAGTGCAGGATTTGAAACATTCTGGGCTCTTCCCCTCGACCATAGGACAGGATCGCCCCCATAGACTTGCAAATTGCCTATTAGGGCTGTGCCTTCCCAGCCAGCCCGCACTGTGGTCTTTGGAAGGCCCGGCCAGTCCTCGCCTCTCGTGGCGCTGTTTTCTCCTCTGTCATCCGGCTTTAGCTGGCCCTGACCCCCCAGTTCTTCTCTAGCGCAGTATCTTTCCTCTCTCAGGGCCTCTGTGCTCTGCTCTTTGCCCGGAAATCTCCTCTCCACTTTTTGTCAACGTAACTTTCCGAACCTTTGATCTTGGCATTCCCAAATTCCCCATCTAATTCAGTTCTTCCCGTCCTGTTTTTCCGCTGGGCTGTACTTTCTGCAGGGGTACTTATGACAGGCTGTGATTCCATTTCTACCTGTTCACATTTTTGGTATGTCAGTGTGTGTTTACTGTGTCTCCCCCAACCCTCAGCTCCCGGAGGACAGGGACCATGCCCACCTCACCTACCACTTGTTCGCTCAACTCTCCCTCCTCCCCTTTCCTTTCTTTTTAAAGATTTTATTTATTTGGGAGAGAGCGCACGCACAAGTTGGAGGAGGAGCAGGCAGAGGGAGAAGCGGGCTCCCGGCTGTGCAAGGAGCCGGATGCAGGACTCGGTCCCACCACCCAGGCATCACGACCTGAGCCGCAGGCAGACGCTTAAATGACCGAGCCACCCAGGCGCCCCTCACTCGACCCTTTGAAGGCCGGCCTGCCACTGGGTGGGCAAACATTTCTGAAATGAGTCAGGGGACGATGGGGCTCCGAAGCCACTGGGAGAAGCCGTCGAGGAGGCGGAGGCAGAGGCGCGCCCACTGAGGCGAAGGACATTCTATTTCCGAGGACGACGAACGTGGAAGCTGCAGACGCTGCCCGCCCTCCGGTCCACGGCTGCCAGCGGCGGGGGGCGCTCGCTCCTTCTCGCGGGCGGTGCCTGGCGGGGCTGCCACGTCATCCCCTCGGCGGCTGCGCAGTGCGGGGAAGGGGCGGGGAGACCACCCAGCGGGCGGGGGCGGGGCGAGCGACCGGATGCGGTCACCATAGAGACCGGGGCTGACGGCGAGCGGAAGAGGAAGGCGCGGGCCGGGCTGTGAGGTGGCAGCGGCTGCAGCGGCGGAGCCGGCGCCTCGGCCGGGCACTGGGGTCTGTTCCCCCTTTCCCGCCCTTCCCCCCGCAGGGGCGACAGGGGCGCCGCTCGCGTCGGCAGGTGCAGGTCCCACCCCCACGCCCTCCTCGCAGGACGGCGCTGGCCGCATCGGCCGCACCTGGCTGCCCTTTACCGGTCCGCCGCCTCCCCGGCCCCGTGGCACGCGGCGTGCCTGCCGCCCCTCGCCCGCACGCACAGGCAGGGCCTTGGCCCCGCCGACGCCCCCGATAACGGGGACTTCGCCTTCCTCCCCGGCCGCGACCTCCCTTCCCTCGGCCGGAGCGGACCGAGCCGAGTCCCCCGGCCCCTCCTCGACAGTTCCGTGACGCAGCCGGGTTGTTTACTTGTTTTGAGACTAACAGCTAAAATTCGCGTCGGGCCTTCCTTCTAGGGCGACAGGTGGTCTTTGGTCGCCGAGAGGTGGGGCAGGGGCGCCGGTCGCGGCCGCGGTGGCGTCCGAAGCCAGCCGAGCCCCCGTTTGCTTTCACAGGACCGCGGTGGCGTCTCTGGCTGCTTCTCGTCCTGCCGCGGTGGTTTGGCTCGGGCACTGGGGCCCCGGTAAAACCAGGCGCCCACCTGCTCTTACGCAGCCAGAGTCACCGGCGTTCGCTTCCTGACGGCACCAGCCTCTCGGCAGCGGGGGTTCAAGAAGAACCGCCCTGCAGAATGGTTCCGTCGGCCATCGCGCTCCTCTGAGAGGCTCTCGGTGCCGGGTCGCCCTGTCTGTCCACCTCCTGTGGGCGGGCAGAGCTGCGCGGCATGCCAGCGGCTCCTGACCCTTCCGGACTGGGAGGAGGGGTGACTCTAGTAGCTGTGGGCTTTCTTAAGACTCAGGAGTAGAGTAGAAAGAGGCCCCTAGCCCTTCCCCTGTGCTGCCCTTCCGTAGCCAGTCAGCAGCCCCTTCCGGAAGCTGAGTGAGAAACCCGCCCCCAGCCAGGTGCTCTTGGAAAAGGCCCACGGATGAAGGCTCTTGTGGTTGGGGCTGTTCTCTTCAACCATTTCTTTATCAGCTGCTGCTGTATGGACTTAGATCAGGTCTCCAGACGTGCGTAGACCTTCTCTTTGGGTTAGATTTGGTAGGATTAAGTTTTGTTCCCTCTTTTTGGAAGACAGACCATAATCCCATTAGTGGGTGAAATCGACTCTAATATGTATTGCCCTTTAGACTGAGGGTGAAATTGGGCACCTGGAGGACTGAAGCCCAGCTCCACGCGTCCTGGGGATGCTGGGCCTGGCAGCGAACACACCTGGCCCTGTCGTTGACTTCACTGGCTCCAGGTTTCCTGCTTAAAACTGTAGGCCTGCTATTGGCCCGACGCCCATCGATCCTTGAGGCCGTGCCCCCTGGGGCATGCATATGGCAGGGCCTCCCACCATGCGACTGAGCTCCCTGTTGGCTCTGCTGCGGCCAGCACTGCCCCTCATCCTAGGGCTGTCTCTGGGATGCAGCCTGAGCCTTTTGCGGGTTTCCTGGATCCAGGGTGAGGGAGAAGATCCTTGTGTGGAAGCTGTGGGGGACCCGGGAGTGCTACATGATCCAGACTCAAGAACTGGACTCGACCAAAGCGATGAAGACTTCAAACCCCGGATTGTCCCCTACTACCGGGATCCCAACAAGCCCTATAAGAAGGTGCTCAGGTGAGAGCTGTGTGTGTCCATGGTCCCCAGACCCCACTGCCATGCGGCTCTAAAGCCTTGCCTCTGCCTTCACTGATAGTCTGAGTTGGGCTCCTAGAGCAGTTCTTCGCCTTATTACCCATCACGCTCTGTTCCTGTTTTTTCCCTTCTCAGGTTTGAGACAGTCTCTCCCGTTGGTGTTAAATTGGTGTCGGATGTTCTTCAACAGGGCAGGAAATGCATCTGACCATCTAATCATCTAACCCATCCGTAGTAGACCCCTCCCCAAACGAGTCCCAGTGTTCGTGGGTGCTCGCTCTAGTCGCTCATTCATATCGATGAGGAGGTCCCTCCTCTTCATTCCCAGAGCGACGTCTCTGCTGGACAGACTGGGCCCCTAAAGCTTAAGGAGTTGACCCTTGGCGTGTTGGTTCCTCCGCAGGACTCGGTATATCCAGACAGAGCTGGGCTCTCGGGAGCGGTTGCTGGTGGCTGTCCTGACCTCCAGGGCTACCCTGTCCACTCTGGCTGTGGCTGTCAACCGCACGGTGGCCCACCACTTTCCTCGATTACTGTACTTCACGGGGCAGCGAGGGGCGCGGACTCCTGCAGGAATGCAGGTGGTCTCCCATGGGGACGAACGGCCAGCCTGGCTCATGTCCGAGACCCTGCGCCATCTCCACACACACTTTGGGGCCGACTACGACTGGTTCTTCATCATGCAGGATGACACGTATGTACAGGCGCCCCGCCTGGCCGCCCTCGCTGGCCACCTCAGCATCAACCAAGACCTGTACTTGGGCCGAGCCGAGGAGTTTATTGGCGCAGGCGAGCAGGCCCGGTACTGCCACGGGGGCTTTGGCTACCTGTTGTCACGGAGTCTCCTGCTTCGACTGCGGCCACATCTGGACGGCTGCCGAGGAGACATTCTCAGTGCCCGTCCTGATGAGTGGCTTGGCCGCTGCCTCATCGACTCTCTGGGCATCGGCTGTGTCTCGCAGCACCAGGTGACAGCCCTTTCAAGTCAATCTCGGTCCCCAACAATTCGTAGCACCTGAGCAATTGGTCTCCAGGGTGGGTGCTGTTGGCTCCTTCCCAGCAGCAACTTGGGGTTTTGTCCTTCCTAGCCACTGACCCTGACTTTGAATCCTCAGGCTGTCAAAAGTGGCAACTTGTCAGGGCCCCCCCTGGGCAAGATAGGAAAGTGTCCCTACTCACCAGCTCCTGCCGGCTGTCCCTCCTGCCCGTTGCCCCCTCCTCCTTATGACGTGCACAGTCATAATTGATCTGGGAATGTCCTAGAGGTGGCCACTGCCCTGGAGAAGTAAGGTAAACCAGACTAGTGGGAGCATTTTCTGGCCCACGGGTTTCGTTCTCTTGAAACAGCGGGGTGCTTTGGGCTTTGGGCAAAGAGGGCCTCCTAATGGCCTGCCTCACATTCTTTTTTCCCGCATCTGGTGAGAGGCCAGGTTTAAGGGGAACCCGGAGTAAGCTCCGGCTCTCCCCACTTCTGTGGCAGCAACAGGTGTGAATGCTGAATCCGGGTAAGGGTGGCGGGGACAGGCAGGGTGTGGTTTTGATTGATCTGTTTGGTCCCTTTAGGGGCAGCAGTACCGTTCCTTTGAACTGGCCAAAAATAGGGACCCCGAGAAGGAGGGGAGCTCGGCCTTCCTGAGTGCCTTCGCAGTGCACCCCGTCCCCGAGGGAACCCTCATGTACAGGCTTCACAAGCGCTTCAGCGCTCTGGAGCTGGAGCGGGCGTACAGCGAGATAGAGGAGCTGCAGGTGAGCCCCCGCCGGCTGCTGGCGGTCAGGCGGAGCGTCCCCTGTCCGGGTGCCCAGCCAGGGGGTGGCCAAGCGAGTGGGGAGACGGGTGGGTAGCAGGAGGCTGACCCTACCTCGGTGTGCGCATCTCCAAGGAGAGGGGACCCAGGTCAACCATAAGAGAAGCTCCCAGCCCGACCTGGTTGCAGTGAAAAGGGTTTGCAGGCGCGCTGTGAGGACGGGGGCTCAGTCCAGCGCTTAGACACAGCTGTTTTAGGGCCCCTCCACTGGAGAAGCAGAAGCCTGAAGTCCCTGAATTTCTGGCACTGTCCTGAAAAGGCCCACGGGTGGACATGGCAGAACGCTCCAGGGGATCGTAGGGGGTGTAAGGCGGGGAAAGCAGGTGAAAGCCAAGGTTCCGCCTGAAGAGGGTGTCCTGCGGGGGTGGGAGAGCGAGGCTGCGGGGCTTCAAGCTCCGCAAAGGCACATTGCCCCCTCTTCCTTCTCGCACCGGCGGGGCGAGGTGGGTGCGGTTCACATGCTTTCTGCGTTTTACACGCTGGAACGGAAAGGGGACTAAGTGATTATTAGCTCAGGGGCACCTCGCTGCGTGTTGACAGAGTCAGGACGGAGCTCAGAACCCAGGACACTAGAGCCGGGTCGGCCCCGACTCCCCAGAGGGCACTAACTGTGCGTCCTCCCCCGCCCCCCAGGCTCAGATCCAGAACCTGACTGTGCTGACCCCTGAGGGCGAGGCAGGGCTGAGCTGGCCCATCGGGCTCCCAGCCCCTTTCACGCCACACTCCCGGTTTGAGGTGCTGGGCTGGGACTACTTCACAGAGCAGCACACCTTCTCCTGTGCCGACGGGTCCCCCAAGTGCCCACTGCAGGGAGCCAGCAGGGCCGATGTGGGCGACGCCGTGGAGACGGCCTTGGAGCAGCTGAACCGCCGCTACCAGCCCCGCCTGCGCTTCCAGAAGCGGCGGCTGCTCAACGGCTACCGGCGCTTCGACCCGGCGCGGGGCATGGAGTACACGCTGGACCTCCTGCTGGAAGCCGTGACGCAGCGCGGCCACCGGCGGGCCCTGGCGCGCAGGGTCAGCCTGCTGCGGCCGCTGAGCCGCGTGGAGATCCTGCCCATGCCCTATGTCACCGAGGCCACCCGCGTGCAGCTGGTGCTGCCGCTCCTGGCGACCGAAGCCGCCGCGGCCCTGGCTTTCCTCGAGGCCTTTGCGGCCGGGGTCCTGGAGCCACGAGAGCACGCGCTGCTCACCCTGCTGCTGGTCTACGGACCTCGGGAAGGCGGCCGAGGCGCCCCAGACCCGTTCCTGGGGGTGAAGGCGGCGGCGGCTGAGTTAGAGCGGCGGTACCCGGGGACCAGGCTGGCCTGGCTCGCCGTGCGCGCGGAGGCCCCTTCCCAGGTGCGGCTCATGGACGTGGTCTCTAAGAAGCACCCCGTGGACACTCTCTTCTTCCTCACCACCGTGTGGACCCGGCCCGGGCCGGAAGTCCTCAACCGCTGCCGAATGAACGCCATCTCTGGCTGGCAGGCCTTCTTCCCGGTGCACTTCCAGGAGTTCAACCCTGCCCTGGCACCACAGAGACCTGCCCCAGGGCCCCCGGGCGCCGGCCCTGACCCCCCGTCCCCTCCGGGGGCCGACCCTGCCCGGGGGCCCTCCGTCGGAGGCAGGTTTGACCGGCAGGCGTCCGCGGAGGGCTGCTTCTACAACGCGGACTACCTGGCGGCCCGAGCTCGGCTGGCGGGGGAACTGGCAGGCCAGGAAGAGGAGGAAGCCCTGGAGGGGCTGGAGGTGATGGATGTGTTCCTCCGGTTCTCAGGGCTCCACCTCTTCCGGGCCGTGGAGCCAGGGCTGGTGCAGAAGTTCTCCCTGCGGGACTGCAGCCCACGGCTCAGCGAGGAGCTCTACCACCGCTGCCGGCTCAGCAGCCTGGAGGGGCTGGGGGCCCGGGCGCAGCTCGCCATGGCGCTGTTCGAGCCGGAGCAGGCCAACAGCACCTAGGGCGGCCCGAGCCTGCCCCTCCGCGCCTCCCCCTCCCGCCTCAGCCCCGGGTAGGGCGAGGCAAAACGGATGGACAGATGGAGAGCTTGTTGCTGTATTGTTTTTAATAAGAAAAAATGTTATTAAAAGTGTCTTCTGCCAAAGTGTTTTTAGGTCTAGGAAAGACGGAGGAAAGTGTAGCATCGGAGGGAGGGGGTGGGGAATTTTCCCAGAGGGACCCACCGCCTTCCCCTGGTCCTTCCTCCCCAGTTGTCAAATGACACACAAGGCCGCTCTCAGATGCATGACCTTTAATCGTTCCCCGCCTCACCCGGAAGGTGTCACGGGAGAGACAGCAGAGCCCCCGGGGGCCGGGCCGGGCCAGAGGCCCACAGTGGCGCGTTCACAGGGGCTCCTAGGTGTTGCGTACAACCAGCGACTGCTCCAGCTCCTGCCTGCGCTGCTGGATCTTTAGAGAAATGAGAGCAGTAGCAGTGTCACGCTGTTGCTGGTGAGTGACAGGACAGTCCCGACCGCCCAGCCACCCTGGAAGAGCGTCCGGGAGCAGGGCTCCCAGGGAGGGCTCCGTGGTGAGGGGGTTGGTGGAGTGGCAAGGGCCACTGGCTGGGCTGGGAAGGGAGGCTTCTCACGGAGGGAGCAGGGGTGGCGGGGGTCTGAGGTCCAGGGGGCCCCTCCGCACCTTGCAGTAGAAATAGCGGCTGACGGCTTCCTGGGACCAGGGCTGGTGGTAAAACTCAGCCCGGCGCTCCTCCTCGGGGTTGCCTGCCACATCCGTCATCACCTGGGAGGGAGCAGCGGGGTCAGCCTGGACCACCCACCCCCACCCCCGCCCGCACGTAACAACATTTACTGTCTTCCCAATATCTTCTCTTCCATCCAGTGCTCCCTGAGTCCCCTTCACCTTGAGGTCCCGGCTCTGGGAGCGGAGCAGGTCTTGGATGTAGCCTTTGGGGTCTCTGGAGAAGCTTAGCATGAAGTCCCTCTGGATCTTGAGCTGGTTTATGGACTCAATCGTCTCATGGATCTAAGGTAGAAAGACAGACGCTTTCGCCTGGCCATGGTGATGTGGGAGAGGAGGGGCAGGAGGACGGGGGGCCCGTGGGGAGAGGGATTTGCTGCTGTTCCTTTGAAGGGCTGTCCCTTAGGTCCCTGATGTGGCTGCAGTCCCCGGGAAGGGGGATGGGCAGAGCTCTAAGTAGCGAGGGAAAGGCCACCTGCCCCCTTCTCTCCACAGGCCTGTAGTCTCGTCTCTTGTCTGCATTTTGCCATTTCTGGGTTAACGTCCCACTCCAGCTCTGGGCTCTGGCCGCACCTTACTGTCCAGAGCGCTGATCTCCTGCTGGTTGGCCGTGGACAGGAGAAAGCTGCTCATCTGTCCCTTCAGAGGCTCCTCCACCTCCACGTCAATGTCGTAGCACGCCGTCTTCTTCTGGTCGGACGGGTCCACGCTGCCGGGGAAGTCCAGCCCTTGGTACCCGCGGCAGTTGCAGGGGTGGGAGGTGGGAGGAAGAGGGAGGGCGGGACTGGCCTGACTCCCTGGTCTCGGGAGCAAGCCGGGGCCTCACCTGATGACGTGGTTGATGACAATGGGGTCGGGGGGCAACAGCAGAGCTGTGAGGCGCTGGGGAATCTCGGAAAACTTCAGCCGTGGGCAATCAAAAATCTGAAGTAGGAGAGAAAGAGAGACCAATCTCATCTGCTTGAGAAGAGTGTAACTACAGCCCTAGATCCTTCCATTCTGGGATGGCCACAAGAGGCCAGGAGCAAGTCTAAGTCCTCATTGTTGCCGGAGTGGGGACGAGGGTGTCTGCAGGTGGCGGAGCGTGGAGAAGGACGTGGGCTGATGCGGTGCCACGGTCGAAAGCCTCGGCCTGGGGTCTGTGGCCGCCGAGGTGCAAATCCTGCCTCTTCCCTTAACCTGGCAACCTCAAGCCAATCCCCTAAGCTCTCAGGCCTCGGTTTCTTCGTGTCCAGAGTGGGGATGGTAATGACCAGGGAGGTTGGGAAAACTAAGTGGATGAGCCCACACTGCCTGCAACAGAGCCCGGCACACGGCAAGCTCTCAATAAACATCGACTTACTTTACGCCTCAAGCTTATCTGCTGTGTTTATTTAAAAAGCTTTACAAATAATAATCTCTACTTTGGTACAGAGTCTGGATCCAGGACCGGAACCCAGGGATCCCAACTCCCAAGTGCCAAGAATATTATGTTCCCCAAACTGTTGGCCTTTTAAGGTTCCAGAACTTTCTAAACTGGCTTGGCTAAAAGGGACAGGCTGCGGCATGGAGCAGTAGGGTAGGGTGTGCGCTAGCACCCAGGAATCTAGAAGTGGGGGTGGGGGAGTTGCCTTCATTGAGGCACTTCCCCTATTGGGACCTCTGCCTGCCCCCCACATCCCTGAGATCACGAGAGAGGGTACCTGCTGGAAATACTTGTCCCCATTGATGTATTCCTTGTCGTGCGAGTCCTGCAGCCGGTTGGTCTTCACGTACTGCCACAGGGCCTGCACGATGGCCGAGCGGCTCTGCGTGTGCAAGCCCAGCAGCCGAGCCAGGCGGGGGTCCAGTTTGAATTGGGGAGGCTGGGAAAAGAAGGCCGTGAAGATGAGAGGGGAGTGGGAAGAACTCAGGGCCAGGCAGCTGGGGACTGGGGGGACTTGATAATCAGGCTCCTGGGAAACATGCGTCTGGAGAAGGTGAGGTAGGGAAGAAAATGGGGTCTCCCGCGTATGCTCCCTTGAAGCCGAGCCTGCCCTAAGAGAAGGGGTGTGGGGCGGTGTCGGGGGGAGGGGCAGGGACCTGGTAGTCCAGCATGAGGAGCAGCGTGCAGCGAACGCTCAGGTCCCCCGGCCTCTTCACCTGGAACCCGTCCGTCTCCTGGGTGCTGGGTGTTCGGTGCCACTGCCCAGGGGAGGAGAGCCGGGTCACCTCACAGGCCCACCAAGGCTGCTGGGCCCAGGGGCTCTCTCCCTGATCCAGATCCGTGTGGTTGAGGGAACAGTGGTCTGTGGCAGCGTGGCCGTTGCCCGGGCAGAAGTTGGGTCTTACCTCAACGAGGTGGTTGTCGGGGCCATAAAGGTCTTTGTCCAGCTCAATGACCAAACTCTTGAAGAAGGAAGAGAACTTCCGCTTCTGCTTGCTGGGCTGTGGGAGAGGGACAGGGACCGTGGGGGCAGGACAGGGACCGTGGGGGCAGGACGAGCCGGGGGTGGGTGGGGCTGGCCGGGTAGGGCAGCATGGTTAGAAGCAGGCCTCTGCACCCAGACTGTCTCTTCAGGCCGCCCACCCCTCGCCGGGGCTGACTCCCTAACCCGTGCTGCGAACATCTCGTTCTGTCCTCAGCTCAGCCCCATACCCACCCCAGGACACCTGGAGAGACCTGGGCCAGGACGTACGTCATCCAGAAGCTTCCCCTCCACCCGCAGCTCCCAGGAGGCAATGCTGCCATCAGAATCTTCAGCATCAGGCTTCGCAGGGTTAAAAGTATTGGAGATATAAAGACGCAGCTTTCGCTTTTGCTGTAGAAATAAAGAGTATAGTATAGAGCCCATGCGGCATGCTCCTGTTCCCCGGGGTGATCCCTCTGCTCCGTTCTCGGAACACAACCTAGAGCCCTCTTCCTGCCCCCAAATCAAGACACCTTCATTGGCCTCTTCAGAGCCTCCTGGATGTCCACCCGCTTCCGCATGATGGTTTGATCCAGCTTCCTCTCAAATGCCAGAAGGTCCATATAAGCCTGGGACTCCGGGACCAGCTCCCGGATCTGGAAGAGCAGGAGGAAGGCAGGGAACGAGGGGCTCAGCCAGTCTTGTAGGTGGGACGTGCATGTCAGGTGGTCCCAGGATACAAAGAGCGTAGAGGGGTGCTGGCCAGGTTCCGGGCATGGAACTTCGAGTGCAAACGGGGACTTCTCCCCAGGACTGCATATCCAGCAGAAAGGACCTCGGCATGTAGGGCTAAAAGCTGCTTCTCCCTCAAGAGAGAAGCATTTCATCACTAGGCGAGGCCGCAGCCACGGAGCCCAGCAAGTGGGACTTCACCTCCTCTCGTCCTTGCCCTTGTCTCATGGCCTCTGGACCTTCCTGGGGTGCCTGAGACAGAGGATGTTGCTGCTTGCCTCTCCACCGGCACCCCACCTTGTCGCTCCACTGACATCTCAGCCGTGCCACCCCCCACGCCTCGCTGCGCCTGGGTTCACTGAGGATGTCCAGGCCTTCTGGTGGGCCTCAGTTCCCTCCACTCCCCTGCCAGCCTTTGGTCCCCTAGCTCTTGTGACGTCTTTGTCCCACACCTTTATTTATGTCTGTGTACTGCGGGAGCTCAGTCCACTGCACCCAGGACCCAGGACCCTACCTCTTCCGGCGGCTCCGCTCCTTCCCTCCGCCCCACCCCCTCCCTCTGGCCAGGGAGCCCCACTTCTTAATTAGCTTTTTAAACAAAAAGTGAAAGTGGCTGTGACGCTGAAGCTCTGCTCCTGAGCGGGGAGGGGAAGCGGCCCAGGGAGGAGGGGTGCGGGGAGAGGAGGCAGAGCAGCACAGGGTGGGGGGAGGGCGGGGGGCTGCTGTGAAAGGCACTCACCCTTTGAGGGAGGATTTTGTCAGCCATCTTCCTCCTCTTGGCACTGTACATTTTTTAAAGAAAAAACCAGGTTACCATGGCGACAGATCTGGGAGTAACGAGGCCACCTGCTAAATTATCCCGACATCTCCACCCGCCTGGCTGGGGTTCCCACAGCCCGCTCGTCTGCCCGCCCAAGGGGCTCCGCAGTGGTGTCTGGCATGGCGCTACGTCCTCGTGTGGGCAGCAGACGTGGCCCCGTCCTTTTCTCTAGCCCGGGTGCCCCTTTCCACCCCACCGCATCCTCAGGCCAGAGAAATTTAGACTTAAGAAGGGTTGGGGCGGGGGGGGGGGGAGCTGCAAAAGTGTTTGAGAAAAGCTAGGGAGGGGGAGGACAGAGGAGAGGGAGGAGGGATTCTGAGGAGTTTCCCTTTCTGTTAAGCTGAGGTACACAGTCCAAGGTGGCTTGAGTTCAGAGGCAGGGGAGCAGACGCCCTCTCCCATCCCTGGAGCAGGAGGTAGTGGGTGAAGCTGGTGAGGTCTTGCAACCCTGGCACCATGGGCTTGGAAGAGGATGCTGGCAGGCCCTCGGATCTCCCTGCCAGCGGGGTCCAGAAACACACCCAGAGAGATCCAGAGAGAGGCTTTTCCTGTGGGGTGTGACCGCAGGATCTGGGGTGGCAGCTGGGACTTGGGACTCTTCATGACCGGCTAGCTGCTTCTGAGTCCCAAAAACACCCGCAGAAAATCCACGGCGAGTTGAGATTAAAACCCAGCCCGGAGGATGGCTCTGTACCATCCGTGGGCCGTGACGGCCACTGCCCCCTCCTGCCCAAGAGCCTATTCTAAGGCCAGGTGAGCCCCTTTCATTAGAGGTCTGATTTGAAGAAATTATCTATGCGAAACTCTCCATCTACACAAGACAGATCAGGAACTTGTTTACTGTATGAAAGGATGATTCACTTTGCAAAAGAATTCATCTTGGGAATCCTATAAATGGTGAATTTTCCTTGACGTGTAAAAAAATATTTAATAATGAGGTAAAATCCATATTACTCTTTTTATAGGACTCCATCTGGAGTGCAAAGGGAAGCATGTGTGTTTGGTTAAATAGTGAAACCCAGAGGGGCATCTCTCTTGCCAGACACCAGCAGGGGCTTTCAGGGTGTCACCAGCTGGCTCAGACAGGGGATCGGGCTGGCCTCTCCTGGCTGGGGGGGTAGACCTGGCCCCGAGGACAGATTATGGCAGCTCCCCAACCTCTGAGTGCCTAGGAGTCGCCTGAGAGCAGGACTCTGCAGGAGACCACCCACCCACAGGGCAAATCCCCAGGCTCCACCCCCCTGACCAGAGAGTCACACTGAGACTGTCTGGAGTGGGGCTTTTAAACAGTCAAGCCAGGGGACTGAGGACGGTGCGCTGGACAGCCACACTTGGGGAAACCGTCCCCAAAGCTCAGCCCTCCGTCCTACCGCCAGCCCCACCCCCACCCCAAAGACAGAAGCGTCTCCCAGAACCTGGGGACAAGGGCTGGAGAGAAGGAGGGGGCAGGTGACAAGGAGAAGGGCGCGACGGCCGCAGCTTCAGTCTCTACGGTGGGCACACAAAGGAACCAGACCGGTGCCCCCTCGGCCCACCTCCCCAGAGGGCATCCCACCCAGGACGGCTCGTTCCTCGCTGATCCTTCTTCCTCGCTCCTTCCAGTCTCGCTCCTCACCCACCCCGTCCCTGGGGTCCCGTGGCCCGCCCCCTCCGCGCTGGGCCCCACTCACCTGCGGCTCCGCGCGGGGGCGGTGGGCACCGGCTGGCCCTGGCTCTGGGCCTGGCTCTGGCCGGGCGGGGGCGCTGCTCGCTTGCGGGCGGGCTCCATGCCCGCGGGGGCCAGGCCGGGTCGCACGGCGGGGCTGCCCATGTACGGGGAGCCCGGGGGGCCCATGGGCGCCCCCTGGTGGGGCATCCGGGCTCCAGACGGCATCCCGGGGCGCTGGGTGGGGGGGGGGGGGGCGAGGGCGGGGGCGGAGGTGAAGCAGAAACAGGCGCCCGCCGGTCAGACCAGGGCCCCGGTTCCAGGCGCGGTGAGCCGCGTCTCTCCCACCCCGAGCCCCCCGGCCAGTGACCCCGATGCCGCCAGCGTGAGCGAGGGGTGGGAGGGGCAGGGGCGCCGCCAGCGCGCGGCTCGGCGGAGGGGGCTCTGCGTCTCGCTGCAGGAAGCTAACTGAAGCCAGGCAACTGCACCGGGCATCGCCAGCCCCGGGTCTGCGGAAGGTACCGCGAAAATGAATATTAATGGCGCCTTTCAACCTTTCAAAGGATGTTCCCATCCACAGGTTCCTCCGCGAGACCGACTGAGGGGGTCCTTCCCACCCCACTTGACAGATGAGGCAACCGTGGCTCAAGGAGAAAAGCGACCTAGCCAAGGTCACGCAGCGCCTCCTGGCAGAGGCAGCCCTGAAGGGCCGTTCGCTGAGGGGCCCGGACTGTCTGCTCTCTGCAGCTTCTCCGGGGTTAGAGGCCCGGCTCTCTGCTAGGACTTCTGCCCCTCTTTCCACTCCCGGCTTCTCAAGTCCACTTTCTGGGCTGTCCTAGCCTGCCCTTGCCCTCCCCACCTGAACCCGCCCTTCTCTCTGGGGCCCTGCTTTTGACCCTTCAGCTCCAACCACAGCCCCTCCGGCTGATGCCAAGCCTCCACACCCAGGGGTTTTGACGTCTTAGCCCCCTGCCCCCGCCCCCCGCCCCAATACGCCCTTAAGGTGAAGGCGGGAGGCAGCAGGAGCCAGTGAGGTCACACGCTACCAGGATGCCCTGACAGGACCGGAGGCAGCTGGGCTGGAGGTGGGCTGCCCAGAGGCTCGGGGAGCTCAGAAGCAGCGGCATTTCCTCCTCCATCCATCTCTCCCTTCCTGTCCGCCCGCATTACCAGAGCTGGTTCCATCCGACAGAAAGCCTCCACCTCCCTCCCACCCCGCCCCAGGCGGTAGGAAGTCAGGGCTCAAAGGGGTGCCACGGAGGGAGAGAGTGAGATGAGGCAGGTGTGTTCCCTTGCCACCTCAGATGGAATGGAGATGAGATGCAAATTCATTGAGTGAAGTGTTTCACAGACTTTCAGAACCCCACTTGTCCAGATCCCAGAAGTGGGATTGGGGAAGGCCCCCGGAGGGTGGGTGTGAAGCGGACAAAGAGAGCAGGAAGGAGGTTCGGGAGCAAGGGACGCAGCCCCTGTGCCCCCTTTCCCTTTTCCAGGCTACCCACTTTGTCTCCGAGGGTGCAGATGGCCCCAGGCACACGGGGGAGCCCTGAGCGCAAGCTGCGTGAATTCCTTCTGCCAACTCTCCCTCCAGTCCCTCTTGCCCTGTGCTAGGTCCCTAACTCCCAGCGGGCCAGCTGTCTCTGTCCATCTCGCCCACAGCAAAAACCGCCCGTCCGTGTGTCTGCCTCCCCCACCCCACCTGACCCTGTCACTCACATCTCCAGCGTGGTGGCCCAGGATGGAGCCCAGGCCCCATTACAGTACAGGCTGGGTATGGGGAGTGAAGCAGTGGGACTCACAGCCACCCAAGAACTGGAGCTCTAAGTTGGTTAAATTTATAAACAAACCAAGCAACCCACATGGATAGCCCCCTTTCTCCCCTGGATGGGCCTTTTTAAAGGGACTTCACCAAGCAGCATGGCTGGGCAGACAACTTGGCTGACTGACAAGGGCACCCCTGGGAAGTTGCCTCAGAGATCTGTGGGACTGGAGGACAAGCTGCCCCAGCAAAGCCCCTTTATCCAATCAGCTGCTCTCCCATTTTTCAAGGCCATCCATACTTGCTGATTTGCTGAAGGGGCCCCAAGACAGAAGTTTCCAGAGCCCCCAGAAGGCTATGCCAGCTACCCGGACCACCCCAACGAAGGACCAAGGTTCCAGGCACTCTGGCCTCCCTCACTGAGAACGTGCCTTCTTTGGGGTCACAACCAAATTTGGCCATAGTCAACTTGACTGCCTCCTCTGCAGCCAGCTCCGAACCCAGTAGCCATTTCAAGTGCCACACAGCCCCTGCCTCTCCCATTCTGCTGCCCTCCACGCCTCTCCCGGCCTGGCTCCTGCTGCCTCAGCCTGAGGTCCCAGCCCCTCAGGTCACCCTGGGCTCCCTTGGGCTCCCTGTGGGCCTTCCAAGTCTGCTTCTGGCAGGAAGGGGCCACCCTGCCCCTTTGGCCTCTAGGCCTCACGTTCCTTCACACCTTTGAGGATTTAAGGGCATCAGCTTCTGGTGGCTGAGTCGGCCAAGGGGATCTCCAGACCCCTTCCCTTGGGGTCTGTCCCTAGAGAGGGTCTCTCTCTGACCCTGACGGCAGAAGCCATCAGCAAAGCCCCAGAGCCCTCCAGCCAGGATGCTGAGGCTGTTCAGCCAAAGGGCCTCCCGCTCGCAGTGCCTCCAGGGTCACCTGCTCCTTGCTCCGCTCCCGGAGACACAATCAGAGAGACACTGTCCCAGCGGATGAGCAGCCAACCCAGCCCACCCCAGCCGTGTCCCCCACCCCCACCCCCAGGGCAGGGGAACACCTGGGCCCACGAGGAAGAGAACAGAAGACAACACGTCTGGTACAGAGGGGACCCCCCCTTACACACACACACTTGGCGGGGGGGGGGGGGCAGTCCCCAAGTCCCACCCCCAGCCCCTGACAAGGACCCCTGCAGACGCCTCCCGCTCCCGCCCGGGCACCCATCCCCGGCCCGCCGCCTGACGACGTGTTCGAGTGCCAGGGCGCCGGCACCGTCCTGGGGCTGGGCCGCGGGCCGTGGCGCCCCCGCCAGAGGGTGGGAGAGCGGGAGCCCCCTCCCGGCCCCTCCCGATCATCCCTCCATTCAGCCCGCGCCAGCTCGCTCGCCCTCCCCCGCTAACTTTCCCCCACTCACCACCCCATGGACCAGAAACTCAAAAAGTTTGCTTTTCGTGGCTTTGCGCGCCCCTCCGGCAACTTCGTCCGCGGCCATCGGGGTGGGCGCAGCGGCTCCTCTCACTCTCTCTCTCTCTTCCTCTTTCTTTCCCTTTTCTGCCTTTTTTTTTCCTCCAACTCTCCCCTCTGAGTCCTGCTGGGCTCTCTCACACTTCTACTCGAGCGGAGTGGGGAGGGGGCCCCTTCAGGGCTGCCCTGACGGCCCACGGCCCACGCCGCCGCCGCCGCCCGCCGCCGCCGCCGCCGCCGCCGCCGCCGCCGCCGCCGCCGCCGCGGCTGCCGCATTCCTGCACTGATAAGACAGAAATAGTCCGGCGGCCCGGGGTCTGCCTGTTGACTCGGCGGGGACACAAACGCCTGCCTTTCCAGCCCTCGCTGTCCAAACAGCGCAGATAAGCGGCGAGGCTCGCCGGCAAGCCGGGCTCCGGGGCGCTGGGCAGCGGCGCTGCAGCCCGAGGCCGCCGGAGGGCCGCGGGGAGGCGGCGCGGGGAGGGGACGCGAGGGGAGGCGGCGGGGGGCTCGCCGGCCACCCGGGCTCTCGCCGCAAATAGTTTCTCGGTTAGGGAATCCGCCGGCAGGGCCAGGCAGGGAACAGTCAGTTCCAACTGTCCCCCAAGTGGCTCCTGCTGCATTTCTGAGGCCCTTTCCCCAGAGACCGGGCAGGCCAAGTAGGGAAACATTCGCTGGAAGGAATCCGGGGGGGAGCCGAGCCCGGAGGAGGCCTTCCTCCTGCACCAGGCCGGCCGCGGTGGGTGTGCCCGGGGAGGCGGTGTCCCCTCGCGTCCGCAGATGTGTGCGCCCTTGTCTCGCCCGCCGTGTGTGTTGGCGCCCTTGTGTGGGCACGGCTCGGCGGCCGTGGGTGTGGGTGTTTGTGTGCGTGCACGGACAAACGCCTTCTCTGTGTGCCTCCCTCCACCGGAGCCCCGGTGCGTGTGCGCGCCGGCGAGTGCGTGTGTGGCAGGACGCGGCCTGTGTGTGTCTCCCAGCTCCCCGTGAGTCTATTTCTGGGCATGGGAGTCTTTGTTTGTCTCTATGTGAGAAAGTGAGGGCAAGAGGGGAAGTATTTCGGAAAAGAGGCGTGGATCCGACTCCTGAGAACAGGAAGAGAAAATGTGAGGGAAGGCCAGGGGCTGGGGTGGGTGCTTGGGCGGGTGGGCAGAGGCAGTGCGGCGAGCAGAGCCTCATGTTGGAACGGGGCATGGGAGGGGTGTGGTAGGGGAACCCAGAGCTGCTGGGGCTGCTGGGCATGGGAGGGCCAGCCTCCAGACCCCAAAGAAAGCAGGGCTAAGTGTGGGTTTGTGAGGGAGCCCCAGAAGAAGCAGTGTGGAGGGAGCTGGCAGTCCCTGGGGTGAAGGAGGGACAGGAAACAGGAGGGGCAAATCCCGAGATCCCCAGGCTGGGAACCATAGCGCCACCCAGTCCCCCGAAGGCCACACCCCTCTCCTCTCTCCTCCTTCTGGAGGAAGAGCCCAAGGGCTTTGGGATGAGAGGAGAGTGGGTCAAGTTTTACGTGCCTCCTGGGGCTTCGCGGTGGGCATCCCTGTGAGGGCTAGACGATGCCTGGGGGAATTTGTTGGAAAACTTACTTGCAGTTATGCCTTAAAGACCCAGAATTGCACTGGGGAACCCCTCCAGCATGCCTTCAGAGGGCAGACAAAGAACCAAGCCTGTGTTCTGCCCGGAGAGTCCTTTTGCCTACAGCCTGACTTCCTTGGGCCCTCGCTGTGCTGTCTCCATGCAGGTGGGTGCCCCCTGTCAGTCCTCCGAAAGGCCAAAGTGGCCCAGGATAACCCTCCTCTTCTGCTGGCTTAGCAAGGAACCCAGAGGTCCCTTTTCTACCAGATCTCTACCCAGCTTCCCCCTACATTCGCCCATGCAGAAACTGGGTCCTGGCAGGGCAGGAACAGGTGGGCGGCTGCCTTAGGCCATGAAGGTGGCCACTGGTGACTTGGGGGAGGTTACCTCCAGTCCGTCTGCTAACCTCCAAAACCCCTCACTCATTCCCATGTCTAAGCCTCTGCTCCCACTATTCTTGTGCCTGGAATCCCTCTATTACGGCTCATCTGCCCATCCAGATCTCATTCATCCTTTAAAGCCTAGTGTGGGCCCCACTGCCTCCAGGAAGCCCTCCGCACTTCCACTCCTGTGCACCAACTTTTTCTCTTCTTTGAATACGCATTGCCATCCACGCTCTGCCATGAGTTGGTACTTGCCCGATGAGTGTCTGAGATGTTATGTTTGATTTCCTAAATGTGGCTCCCTGACATCACGGAACTGGTTTTTAAGCCCCACTGTCCTCCCCACCCCACCCCATCCCATCCTGGGACACAGGGACGTATGATCAAACGCCGCCACCCAAAGCTCAGTGGGCCAGCGGATAGAGCTCATTCTCTGCCACTTACCTGAAGGCGCGAGTCGCTATGGGCATCCCCACCCACGGTGGGTGCTTCTAGCATGGACATGTGAAACCACGGACCTTACAGGTTCTGGGGGACGGGGGCAGGGGCAGACACGTTTAGGCTTTGTGTAAAGCTCAGAGTTCTCAACCCTCGAAGAGGCCTTTTGGGTAAAGAAGACAGCAAGTTTGAGGAAGTGCGGTGAAGGGCAGTGGTGATACCGCGCATTCCTGAGGGCCTGGTCCTCGTGGGGAGGAGATTGCAGGAGATGGTTGGACCAAAGGCTCTGGTG
Organism: Meles meles; assembly: GCF_922984935.1. Classification (NCBI taxonomy): domain Eukaryota; kingdom Metazoa; phylum Chordata; class Mammalia; order Carnivora; family Mustelidae; genus Meles; species Meles meles. Next base: position 5,855,820 of record NC_060075.1, on the reverse strand, counting down.
ATACCCAGGGAGCTGGTGAGCATCACTCAAGACCACAGCTCACTCCCTCCTGGGCCACCGGAGCCTGAGCCTCGGAGCCTTGGAGTCTTGGAGCCTGAGTCTGGGGAGGCCTCCCCCCACCTCCCAGCCGCTTCTCTGGGAGACATCTTTACAGATCCGTAATGCACGAATGGCCCTCAGGCACACACACCCGTGCACACACACACCCGTGCAATGGCCGGAGAGACAAGGAGCCACACAGATTTGCATGCACTGGCCCATCCCCACCAGCCCCACATCCCACCCACAAGGTGCGACTGACAAGGCACCAGCAGGCACATCTCCTTGTTGCTTCAAAAGGGGCAACCCGACATGTGCAGACCCGGGGCGGGGGGGCGGGGGCCCCTTCAGACCAGAAAGCAGAGGCGCAGGAGTGGACACCCCCAGCCAGGACTCCCACCTCACAAAGCCCAGGATCCCCAGTGGCTCAGCCCCAGAAGAGCGCCCGGCAGTGCTCCTGCCACAGGCTCCGGCCCGGCCCGGGGTGGGGTGGAGGCCCAGGGGAAGCCCCGCTTCCAGCTGGCGGGGGACCCTCCTCCCACCCCAACTGGGGCCTTAGCCCCGGCCGACCGGCCCAGGCCGTGCTCCGGGCAGACCGTGCGCGTGTCCGGGCAGAGGGCGGCCGCCCTGCGGCTCGGAGCCGGAGTCCCCCCTGCCGTCCCCCCATCTCTCCTTCCCTCCGAAGCACCACCAGCACCAAATGGCAAAGCGCCTCTCCCCGCTCAGGGAGAGATGCGCCGCGGCCGGCGGGACGGGCTCGGCGTCCCCCGCCCCCCCATCCCCACCACCGCGCGGGAGCCGAGGGCGGCCGGGCGCGGGGGGCACGTCCCGGCCCGCGGCCGCCCTCCCTCGCCCTCGCCCGCCGGGGGCCGGGGCAGCGGCTGGAGCCGGACGGCAGCCGGCCCGGGCATGCGCACTGCGGCCTCCCTCCCGGTGAAGGTCAGCCCAGGGCCTAGCTGCAGGACTCAGTGGCGGCGGGGGAGGCAGAGGAGGGAGGAGGGATGCAGCGCAGAGACTTAACTCCTTCCCTGCGGGAAGATGGCCATCGAGGCCGAGGCCGGAGTCCGCGGTCCCCACCCCCCTCCCCGCCCTCCGTGGAGGTCCTGTTGCGGGGGACCCAGCTCTGGGGGATGGGGGAGGAGGGGCCGGGGAGGGAGAGTGGAAGAAGGAGGCTAGGAGGAGAGGAGGGAAGCTGGGAAGGGGAGAGGGAGGAAGGCGAGGGAGGAACAAAGGAAACCAGACTGAAAGGAGAGACCTCTTTCCGCTGCCCCCTTTTCCGTATACCCCCAGCAATAAAGCTTTCCTTAGCGAAATGAAATTACCCTCACTGATTGGAGAGTCAGCTTGTGTGTGTGTGTGTGTGTGTGTGTGTGTGTGTGTGTGAGAGAGAGAGAGAGAGAGACAGAGAGAGACGGAGACACAGAGAGATAGTGAGACCAGCTGGAGCTCTCTGGCTGAGGACCCCTGATTTCCGCCTTCTGGTCCATCGCTGAACTCAGCGCCCAACTTCTCCTCTGGTCACTAAACCCCAAGGCATGCGTGGCGGGGGGGGGGGGGGGGTGTCCCAGAAGCAGTTCTGACCCAGCCTAGCCACCTGGCCTAAATCCCAGACCCCCAGGGAACCCCCCGCTAGACCTTGGGCCAGGCCCAGTCCCCAGAGGTGGGTGGAAGGGAATCTTCACCTTCACTCTCCCCAACCTCTGGTGAGGGGCTTCCTCCAGGCAGCAGACAGGACACTGGCAGGCCTGGGACATCATGGCACAATCCTCCTCCTCCTCCTGGCTCCCCCACTACTCTTCCCAGGCCAGAGCACAGCTGGGTGCCTCCCTTTTTGTGGGAGAATGTTTCTGTACCTGGACACCTTCTGCTACTAGCTGGGGGAGGGGGGGGTCATCTGTCTTTTTGTGTGACTTCACCTTTCTGTGGCAGTTTTGCAAACACACACAAGAAAGACAAATATGATAGAAAGAAGCAAAACACAAAGATAAACTAGGACATCAAAAATAACTGTGTGACCTTGGGCAAGTCACTGTATCTCCCTGCCCCTTGGCTTTCCCAGGAGTAGTGGGAAGGGGATAGCTGGATGATTCCTAGGGCCTTCCTGCCCTGAAATCCAAGGATTCCATGAGACAGAGACAGGAACCAAGGCAGGCGAGATGGGAAGACAGGGAGACAGAGACATAGAGAGATGGGCCCACACTGTTTAAGGGGTGCTGCCAACCGGAAGTGAAGCCTGGTCCTTGTCACTCGAGCTTCGGGTAAGCCTTCACCACTGTGCAGTCAGCCTCCTGGGAGCAGGGCAAGGCCTGGCCTTGGGGTCCCCAGGGCCCTGCTCAATAAGCAGGTGTACAGTAAAGGCTGGTGGCATGAGTTCATCCTTCCTCTCTTGTTCTGTGGGGACAGAACTCTTGTTCTCTTGTTCTCCAGTCTAGGGGGTGCTCTGTGCCCCCTCCCTGCCCCTCACCACCGGCTCACACACACGGTACCCGCAAATGTCAGCTCACCGGGGGCCCGAGCACCCACCGCCCAGAGGGGAGGCCCATTTCGGATTGGCAGCAGCTCTGCATTCTCCCCTCATGACCCTCATTAATGACGGTTCCTTCTAGCAATCCAAGCCCGACAGCTTGCGACAAGCCACCTGCTCCCCATTCTGGCTGGGATGGGGCTGGTCAGTGGGGAGGTGTTTGTGCGGGATCCTGAGGGGTGCTCTCACTGTCCCAGCTCCTGTCCTGCAGCCTAGGGGATGGGACACGGGGCACGGCTCGGCCTGGTGCAGGGGCAGGGAGGTGTCCACAGAACCATCTTTGCTCCCCACCCATCTACCTCTGGACCAACACTGGCCTGTCTAGCTAGCTGCGGGGGCAAAAACAAGGGCTCCCTGGCCTCAGCGACCACACACTGTCAAGACGAAGGAAAAGCAAACCTCTCCTTCCCACAGCCTACCTCCCTCTACCAGCCTCCTAGCTGTCCCCGCCGCCCTCCCCCAAGCCAGGACCCCGGAAACCCCCCCATCCCACAGTGCCCTGGGTCTGGCTGAAGCCATCTCTCCTGCCCCGCCTGCACCCCACAGGCCCCGCCCCTCCTTTCTTTCAGCGGAAAGAAGCCCCCTCCTAGCACCTTGGAGGCCCTTCCTCTCCTGTCTCCCCCACAGCTCAGTGCTCCCTCATGACCAGTGTTGGGACAGTCTCCTGGTGGCTTAATGTCACCCCTGGGAAGCTTCTGAGGCCTCAGCGAGTGCTCTGACTGGGTGGTCAGAGGGATTTCTGCCGACCACTACGTTCTGAGGTCTGGGATGTCACCTGAGTGAAGAAAAATGGGTGGGAAAAAAATTCATGTACATCTCCTTGACGAATGTTTCTGGGAAATCAAACCAAATGGCAGCCGGCAGGGGAATGCATAGCTAAAACCTGCCTGGAAGCCCCCGGGGACCTGTCCTCCAGGTCCTTGCAACTCCCGGTGAGTCAAGGGCCGCTGGCCCCGCCCACAGGGTCTGAGGGTGCTCTCACCATGCCTGGGTGGGGGCCAAGAGCGCCCCTCCCCTCCTGGCTCGACACTCCACGGGCGTCTCCCATGTTCAGCCTTGAGTGCACCTCCCTCTCTGAATGTGTCCGGCCCTACAGAAGCCCCGGACTCCCCTTAGCTGCATCCCCAGCTCTGTAAGCCTCTGTGGGGGTCCCCCTTCTTCTCCCATCTCCCAATCTGAACCCTTCTCCTGTGTGGTCCGTCATAAATAAAATTTCCAATCCGCTTGGCCACTTCTGAGAACAGCCCATTGCCCTCTTGTGAGAGAAGCCCTCCAGAAACCACTGCCCCCGGACTGTCGCCGGCCGTGGCACTATTTTCCCCAGAGCACCCCTGCCACTGGCCCCGCACGGATACCCATCTTCTTCTAGCTGCTTCTTGGGATCTTCGTGGGTGGCCCTTGTCACACCTCGGGTCTCTCGTTCCTCGGCCACCTCTCCTCTAGAGATCCCCCACTTTCCCTCAGCCATTTGCTCCAAGTTACTTCTTGGGTCTTGTCATTCCAGCAGCTGCAGCACCGCGTCCCAATATCAGCCTTAAGCACCCCACTCCGACCGCCATCTCTTGTCCTTCCAGTGCCCTCTGTCCCGTTCCCTGATCCCCACAGCCTGTGACTCCCCTGGAACCTTGGGGTCCATTTCTCTGACTCATAGCCCTCATCACAACTACACCATTACATATGATTCTTTTTTTTTAAGTTAGGATAAAGCACAACATCAAATTCACCATTTCACTTCCTTTGCATATACTCTGGAGTCTCTTACTTAAGAGTCAAATCCAACTTCACCAACTCCTGCCCTGTACTTGGCACCTGAATGTGACTGGAGAGACATACATAAGCCCCCTGATGGGGTCTCCCTGTCCAGGAGCACCCACTTCTGCCGGCCTCACCGGCTTCATGCTGCCCAGCTGTCCGGCTGTCCCTCCTCCAAGCACACCCTTTCCCGCTGTGCTCCCCACGCGAGTTTCCACATCTGCTGTCCTCCCCCACCCTTGCTTCTCTCACTGTGCTGAGACACAGAAGCTTCCAAAGAGCTTACTTAGCCTGGAGAACTCAGAGGACCTGCCTTGTCCTAGGAAGGGTAGAGGTGAGCTGAGCCAAAGGCGGAAGGCCCCATCTGTGTGCAGAGGACTGCAGGTTTCTTGGGGGAAACAGGGCCCAAAGTGCGTGGCATTGAGAGGAGATGATCTTCAAGGCTGGTCTGTGATCAAGGATCTCACAGTCAAAGCCAGGCTCAGCCTCTCCCGTGTCCCCACACAGCACAGCCTTCACTCCTGGGCTCAAAGAGCTGCGGCAATGACCGACCGGCCTCATGAAGACTCACCGGGGAGGAGGCAATAGGGAGCAGACGGAAGATGATGGCCTCGGGACCTGCTAGGTGCACAGGCCCTGGTCCCACAATCTTTTGTAATTAACGCCAGCTGGTGCCCCCCCAACCATGAGTCCCCTCCCAGTAGCCCTTCAGCTAGCCCTGACCCCGCCCTTGCTCCCAGATCTGGGCTTTTGCTTTGGCCATTGCAACCTAGTCTGTCTTAGGACAGGGCTGTGACAACGAGGCTTTAACGCCCTACCCATCTCTCCAGTTCTTCTGGGGTCCTGGCCTCCCCCAGGTCCTGAACCCTCTGCCCCGGGTAGGGTCTCTGCAGGCACCACAGTGAGATGACTCTGAGCTTAGACTCCAGAACAGGACTTCTCAGCCTTCGCACCACTGACATCTGGGGCTGGAGACTTCTTTATTGCGGGGGCTGTCTCACATAGCCTGCGATGTTGGTACCATCCCCTCCCTGTCTCTACCCAGGAAATTTGACCAAGACGCCCCTCCCTCCTGCCCCATCCTCCAGTGTGACAAACAAAATATCTCCCAGCGCTGTCCTTTGTCCCTGGATGCCATTGCCCTGGGTGGAGGACCACTGATCTAGCGTCTGACGGTCCCGGGTTCACACTCAGCTCCCACCTTTGCACAAGTCCCTTCACCAGTCTGAGCCTCGTCTCCCCTGTTCTTAAGACAGGAAGCCCTACACCTGACTCACAGGTAGATGTGAGGCTTAACGTGAAGTCGTGCACGTGCAGAGCTGGGGACAGGGCCTGCCACAGAGGAGACGCTTAGCCCTCGCCACGATTAGGAGCTCCTGGATGCTGAGCCCTTCTGACCCTGCAGGTGTGGCTCTCACTGCACTGCCTTATCTCTGGGTCTGATCCTACTGCCCAACGGTCCCCACCTAGGAGACTGGTGAAAACAGGGAGCCCTCAGAGGCCCACCACTGCGGGACCATCCCAAATACCGCAAGGGTACCTCTGAGGGCTCCGCCGGGCAGTTATTCATAGTGGCTAATTCTGGTGACTCTGGGTGCCCACGCAGAGCCTGCATTCTGCCCCAACTGCTGGAAGCTTCCTTGAGCATGGGAAGTGGCTTTGAAATGCAGGACGGGTCCTACAGGGAAAGCTCATGTGTGCGGCCCAGAAACGTGGTAAGGACTGCAGGAAAGGTGGTTGGGGGGGCATTCAGAAGCCACCAAAAGCACCAAGGCCCATGGACTCACACCTAAGGATCCATCAGGGCCGGGAAAAGCTGAGGTTCAGAAGCTGGGGTGGAGGCATCTGGAGGAGAAGCTGGGCCTCCCCCCGCACCTGTCCCCTTCCTCCTCTGCTGTCCTGCCACTCGTTTAGTGAGCACCTATTGTGCGACCGCTCAGTGCCAAGTGCTGCTGGTTCCACGCGGCCCCACGTGGGGAAAGCGACAGCCGGGCGAGGGGCTGGGGTTCTAGAGGCCAAGGGACAGAGAGGACCTCGGTCTTTCCTGCAGTGTGCATGAGCCTGGGTCACCTCCCAGACGTTCTGGTTGCCTAGAGCTTATCTTCTCGCTGCTCCACGAGACAGGGCTCAGATCCCAAAGGCCACCATCACAGTCCCCCTGGCACAGGTGGAATCGTGTCCCCCCATCACCACTGAACTCGTTTGGTGAAGTCCTAAACCCCCTCCCTCAGAACGTGTTCTTACTTGGAGATGGGGTCTTTACGAAGGTAATGCAGTTAAAATGAGGTCAGTAGGGTGACCCTAATCCAGGTCCTAGGACAGGGGAAATTTAAGACACAGGGCCAGAGGGAAGATGTGTGACTGGGGGAAGACAGCCGTCAGCAAGTCAAGGAGCAAGGCCCGGGCAGATCTGCCCTCACAAGGAACCTCAGAAGGAACCCAGCCCGCTGCCGACACCTTATCCTCCAGCAGCCTGCCTCCGGAAAACACATTTCCAGGCTTGAAGCCCCCCAGCCGGCTCTTTTGCTAGGGAAGCCCTAGAAGACTCCCCCACCTCCCAACACTGCCTTCCCTCCTCCTGTGTTGTTCTTCGTGTAACCGGCCTGCCCGTCCCAGAGCCACTGCCTGTCCCCTCGCATCCCCTTGTCTGCCTGGGACCACCAAAAGCACGGAGCTGACAATGTGCTTATGAGCACAAGGCAGGGCCCAGCCAGGGGCCAGACCTCCTGAGCTTGAGTCTTTCTGCCACCACCGACTGATGGGAATACAAAAGGGCCACGTTGTATCAACCTCTCTTCGCCTCAGTCTGTTTATCTGTAAAATGGGTACAGCACCGCTTCCGCTCTCACTGGCTTATTGTGCACAGCAAAATAGTATGGGGGGGGGGGGACATGCGCAGTTCTTGTTAAGTCCTAGGGGCCCAAATGAAGCCATCGCTTAGTTAGCACATTGCTCCTGGGCAAACACCCTACTTTGGACTTTGATTGAACTCACCCTCAGTTAAAACCTCGATTCCCTCTCTACTCTGACTGTGCCGAGACGTGTCTCCCACCCCCTCTTTCTAACGCTGCCTATCTGGATTCAAGAACAGGCGACATATAGTTTTACTCCTGTTGATTTTCATCTTGTAGGAATCAGCCCATTATCCCAGCTTGGGATCCTGTGAGTCTCAGTTCGGCTATCTGATACATTGGCCATCCCTTCCAGCTGTGAGTCATTCTAGATCCATGAGCACAATCTCCCTTCATCCGGGTTCATGCTGACCGTACCGGAAAAGGACAGACAGACAAACCCCTCTCTCCAGACAATCTACAACCTTTGGGCTGAGTCTTCAATTGGCAGCAAATTCACTCAATGGTAGTAACAGGCAGGGATGAGCTGGAGCGTCACGTTGGGAGTTTAAAACCAGCCGTGGTAGGAGTATTTATACCAGGGAAATTGGCAAATAATACAAATCAGATCTCAGCTCCCCCTTCCCACCCTGTCAAGAGCCAGTTGTTAAATATTTACCCGCACATTCACCCACGTTCATGTGTCACGCTCAAGATATTGGGAGAGACTTTGTCAAACACCTCCAAATTCACACGCACCTCTTCACGGAGCCTTCATAGCCTACCAAACAGTGCAGTATGCATTATTTAATTCGGTTCTTTCAACATCCCCGAAGTTAAAGGGCTGAATATCACTCTACCCACTATACCCATTTTAAAGATGAGGAACACGAGGTTAATGACTGTCGCAGAGCCAGACAGGGAACTTGTGTCAAAGGCGGGGCTCAGACCACTGTGTTCGGATCTCAACTGTCACTGCTATTTTCGGCTTGACATTGAACTGTGTCCCCCGCCCCCCACCACCCAGTCCCCACCGTTGATTGTCAAAAGTGCCCTGAATTCCGTCAACAGCCACTGTTCTGGGTTTAACACTCAATCTTTGAGGGGGATTCTGCAACTGGGGGTCCCACCTCCAGCCCCTCCTGTTAGTGGCGTATCACTGGGATCCCTGTTTCTACCTGGGGGAGGACCCTCGGATTTTTGATAAGACTCTCTGCGCTCTGTTTAAAGTTCACCGATGACAAGAGGCTGCTTAAAGTGACCGCAACTCAATGCAATCTTTCTCAGCCTGGGTTCCAGTGATGCCAGGGACCCTCGAGCTCTCCAGGCCAGCAGCGCGGACTTAGGGCTCTGGGCCCGAGGTCTAGACGAGGAGACCAATAGGGAGTGAGGCGTGAGAGGAGCCCAAGGAGGAAGCCGCAAAGCCGACAGGTTTGGCGTAGCCCACAGTGTCTTTCTCAAACACTTTTTTAAAATCCTAAAGGGAGGGGAGCCTGGGGGGCTCAGTGGGTTGGGCCTCTGCCTACGGCTCAGGTCAATATCTCAGGGTCCTGGGATTGAGCCCCTCATCGGGCTCTCTGCTCAGCGGGGAGCCTGCTTCCCCCTCTCTCTCTGCCTGCTTATGATCTCTCTCTCTCTCTCTCTGTCAAATAAATAAACAAAATTTAAAAAAAAAAATCCTAAAGGGGCACCTGGGTGGCTCAGTTGTTAAGCATCTGCCTTTGGCTCAGGTCATGATTCCTGGGTCTTGGGATCGAGCCCCGTAGAGGGAAGCCTGCTTTTCCTCTCCCATTCCCCCTGCTTGTGTTTCCTCTCTCACTGTGTCTCTCTCTGTCAAATAAAATCTTAAAAAAAAAAAAAAAAAACTCCAAAACTTTAAAATCTTAAGAATTGAGAGATTTCACCTAAAAAGCCAGATTTCTAGAATCTCTTAAAAAAACTGGAAATCTGGCAACACAAGCCCACTGATATACTTGGAAACAATGCGATGGAATTGGGGAGGGGCTGTCCCTTTTCGAAGTGGCAGGACTTCTCCAATTTACCCCCCCAACCCCCCATTTTGGGGTTGCAAACTCTAAACCCCTAGGCCCCCAGCAATGAATGTAAATGAGTGGTGTGAGCTTTAAGCACCAGGACAACTAGCCTTTGACCTTGGGTCTAGGTGCTGGGGTACCAGGGCTGGCTGCTTTGTCTCTTTGAGGGCCCATCTGGTCCGGGTCGCCGCACACCTCTCGGGGCTGGATGTGGTACACAGATCCCAACTGGGCCTCTTGCACTAACCATTGGGAAGTTACTCAACCTCTCTGTGTTTCAGTTGCTCATCTTGAAAACGATGATGATAATACCAGCATTTTCCTCATCGTCTCGGGGTGAGGGAAAATCAGCTAAACCATGACAGGTTCTTAAAACAGTTCCTAAAACTTGCAATAAGCTCAGTCAACACTGGTTGCCATCCTTCCGCCCAGGGCCTGCTTGGCTCTTCTCCATCCCGTGGGAGCTGCTCTGGAGTCTCGGGGGACGACTGAAGAAGAGTGAGGGCTGGATAGTGGGGGGCTCTAGCTCACCACCCAACTCTGCATCTGAGTTCAAGACGTGGGAGCAGGGAGAGAGGAGTTCTCAGCTGAGGGGAGGAAAGGCCCAGGGGCTGCTCGCTGACTCCAGGCCTGTATGAGCCCACAGTGTAAGGGCAGTGAGAACGGGAGCTGGGCCTGGAACCAGGGAGGACACGGTTACAGGGTCTGAGGATGACGCACGGACGCCGAGCACCACATTTTAACCCACGGGCCGACGAGGGGCGCTTTGGCATTCACCACGTGCTGCGTGTGGAGCTGAGTGCTCAGTATTTAGCATCCCTGTGGATCTTTCCAGAAGGAGCATCAAGACCCACCTTACACAGGGACACGGAGGCTCAGAGAACTACGTGCCTCTTCCCATGTCCGCCTAGCTGTTAAGGGGCACAGCCCACCTTCCAACGGAGGCTGGGGAGCCCCGAAGCCTGTCTGCCAGCACCAGGCAGCCCCACCCCCCTCCGGCTCTCCCAGTGGGCACCAAGGGCGAGAGCGGCCTGCCCAGGCCTCCAGGTGAGGAACGTCTGAGGAAGCCAGACCTGAATGTTCCCGAAAGCAGACCCAGGGAGTGTGGACAACCGCCTCCCAGAGCCAGTCAGATGTCATGGAAGCAGAAAGGGGTTCATTCTCTAGAACTCCAACGGGCAAGAGCAGGGTCACAGGAGGTCAGACTCCCCTCGCCATAAGAACAACTACGGCAGGGGCGCCCGGGCGGCTCAGCTGTAAAGCCTTCCACTCTTGATTTCAGCTCAGGTCACGATCCCAGGGTCAGAGCGGGGAGTAGGGGCGGATCAAGCCCGGTGTCAGGTCTGTGCTCGGTGTGGGGTCTGCCTGAGAGCCTCTCTCTCCCGCTGCCCCTCCCCCAGGCACGCTCTCTTCCTCTCTCTCGAAAATAAACAAGTAAATCTTTAAAACAAAACAAACAACTAAATTTTGCTTAGGAGCGTCTGTGAACAAGGGGAATAGGTCCTTTTGGAAGGGGACTGCTGCCCAGGCACGGGCCAAGGGCAATTCAGGAGTCAGCAGGCCAAGGTGTGTAGGAAAAAAGGCCCACCCTCGGGCTGTGGGGTATAGAGAGGGCAGGGTCGACCGTCCAGAGGGATCTCAGGGTCCTCTTCTTTTTGTTTTTTTTCCCTGTAGAGAGAGAGAGAGCACGCAAGCAAGAGAGCAGGGAAGGCGCAGAGAGAGGGGGAGAGAGAGAATCCTGAGTGGGTTCCACACTCAGCACAGAACCCAACGTGGGGCTCAATCTCGCAACCCTGAGATCATGACCCAAAACAAAATCAAGCGTCGGACTCTTAACTGACTGACTGAGCCACCCAGGTGCCCCTCAGGGTCCTCTTGAGTTCAGCTGTCAGAGGCACCTCCTGCCCGCCCCGCCCCCCCCATTCATATACGAAATATTTTTCTGGATTGTGCTGAACAGGACAGATGCCGCCTGTGCCTGTAAGGAGCACTACAACGAAATCTTTACGTTTTGGGTACATGCCACAAGCTCTAAGTAGGTGGGACTTCATACCTCATCAGGGTGCGAGAAAGTGTCCCTGGACGAAGTGGCATTTGAGTGGACACCGGAAGGATGGGCAGATTTGGGCCGGTGAAGGGAGCTGGAAGCGTGTTGCAGGCCAAGGGAACGGCTGTGGGAAAGCCCCGAATGAGGACAGGCACTTGAAGCCCGGGAGCAAACTGAAGACAGAGAGATCAGGTCTGTACTGCAGGAAACCTGGTGGGCGTGGGGGGTGGGCATGAGGGGGGGCCCAGACTGAGAGCGGGGCACCACTCAGTGGCCACCTCTGTGGTCCAGGCAGGAGACAACAGCGGCATTACTGAGACTTAAGCGGGTGGAACTGAGATGTGTCTAGGAAATCAAATCAAATCAAAGGAAGAGGGGATCGTTCCAGGGGAGAGACGAGGAACAGGGAGGGTCAAACGGGCTTGAGCTTCCGCGTGGCTCTCAGCACCATGGCCAGCCCCAGCCCCACCAGGGAGGGGACCCGCTGCTCTTGTCATCATGTGTTCACAGGGAGCCCTCTACTCTGCTCCTCCGGAGAGAAGACTCTGGACTAATCCTGCCACCTCGCCCACCCCGTGGGAGGGTCTCTCTGCCTGAGGAGGTGGCGCAGGCGGGTGGGGGGGGTCTGACATTTACTGGACAAGTTCCTCTCCTAGTTCGGGGGTAGTGACTTGGCGGCTGCCCCCTGCAGCCCACCCTTCCCTTTGGGTTGCGTCTGTTGGCAGGAGGGAGTCCCTCTCTACCTGATCCCACGCCCCAGACAAGCAAACCCAAGTTAGGGTGTAGGGTCGCCTGCTGCATCCCAGCTTCATGCTCAAGCTTCTTTCTCCAGCCCGGTGGGCCCTGCGGTGCAGCTGGTATGTCCCTGACACGAGGGCCCGCTTCTTAGCGGGCTTCCCCCCTAAGGTGTAAGGCAAGTGGCCAGATCCGCCCTCTACCCAGACTCGCTGCTGGGCGTGGTGCTGGGCGAGGTCTCTATGTTCCTACGAGGATACTACCCTTCCCCAGGAACGTGACTCCACTTCATCCCCGATTTTAAATAGACCCTCCTGCGGCCTGACAGTTCTCAAAACTATCGTAAGTACCAGCTTGTAGGGCTCTTCCTGAGGCAGGCCGTGTCTTCCTCTAGTCCTTCTAACTTACATCTTGGCGTTGACCATGATCAGCGACATTGCCACGGCTGCACAACACCGCGTGGACCTTTCCCTTGGCCTAGGAAACCTGCGCTTAGCCCCGCTCACGTCATCACACAGGAGACACTTCTCGGGGTCACAGGGCCCTAAATCACAGTGTCTCTGAGCAAACGGTCCGGCGTCCCGGGCAGTGTGAATGACACGTGAGCCCCGTTTTTCTCACTGCAGAAGGGGTCCTGGGACCTTGGGCTTGTGTTTTGGGCACTAATGTTATTCTCGGCTCCCACATATACCCCGTCCCCTGTATTCCCAGTGCCCTGACCTCCTCACTACAGGTGTCTCTGCAAAGTGCCCCTGACCCTTTCTGGAGAGAGCCGGAGCCCAGGTATGTTTTCCCGCATCTCCTTGTCTCCCCGCCGCCCATCCCAGTACGCTGCTCCTCGCTCCAGGCCCCAGAATGTTCTTTGGTCTGGAAAGAAGGCTGACATGGGAGATGATCCAAGTTTGTAAATTCCAGGAAAGGCGTGAGCGGGACACATGCTCCTAAGACACATGCTCAGATTTCCTGGAAGTTTAGGTAACCCAGAAATTGGTTTCACGGCCCAGGAAGCCGGTCAGGGGGTGGGCCGGGCTGAAGTGAGCAACTAGTCTCCCGCAGGGTCTTTGCAAGTGATCAATGCTCTGCGCAGCCCTTGCCAACCGGGGACACCACGGCCACAGCCCCGGCCTCCCCCGGAGTGGCTCAGCCGCGTGCCCACCAGCAGCGGGTGGCCGCCTCTGGCGAGGTTACCCACGAGGGCGCAGAATCCAGCGGAACCTGCGGGCCCTTCACTCTTCTCCGGCGCTTGCAACTCAGCCTTCTCTCGTGACACCTCCTGACACCGCCTCCCGGGACCCCCCTCCTGGTGACACCTTCAGCTCATTACCTTCGCCACTTAACGCTCCCTAATAACGAGCTCTCACTCGCAATCACACTGCCAGCGCCCGGGCGAAGACAGCCTCCAGCTGCTGCACGCCTGGGCCCGCGCCCACCGCGCTGTCTAGACGCGAGCGCGGGGCCTGTCAGCATCCAAATGACAGCACGTGCCCCAGCCGCCAAGCGTCAAAGCCGGCTCCATGCCGGGGACTGCACACGCTGAATGAAGCCCAATTTCATGTTAATGCGGCTCCAGAACAAAATGCCAGGAGCTTCCTCCAGCACCTCCCTCCTTGCCCCCTCACATGGGGAGGCCCCCGGGGGTGTCAGGACCGACCCTCCATTCACCTTGTGACCAGGTGTCGCCAGGATGTACCTGAAGCCCTCGGAGCCTCCAACCCTCCCCCCAAGGCTCCCCACCCCTGCGACCCATCCTTTGGGGTGATCACCTCCTTCAGGCACGGTCTGGATCAACCCTGGCCACCAACCTCCTGCTGCTGGGGAGGCGGCTTAGGGCTCAGCTCAGTGCACCCCAAATCAGCGGCAACTCACAAGGACTCGCCATGTGGGGGCGCCCCGGCTCTAGGGTACCCCCTGAGGACCCCCGCTGCTCCGCAAGTCTCCACCCTGAGACACGCCAGGACTTGCGAGAATTTTCGAATTGCCCAGAAAGTACACCGGCTTGCACCTTTTGTCTAGGACTCTGCGTTAAAAAACCGACCCCTGCAGGCTGGGGAGCCTGTCCATGCTTAACCTGAGGCAGTGGTCAGGTCGTGGGGAAGAGGCAGGACCTTTGTTTGCGGCCTTGACTCTGTTCCCCCAGCGGCCAGCATCAGGTGACAGCCCCGGGCTGCCCCAGCTGCCCAGGCAGAAGAGAGTTCCTCCGCTCTTTCTGAGGAAGCAGAAGCTGCGAGAGCGACCGTCATTTCACCCAGCCCCTGCCCCCTGAAAGCCCACTGCAGGCGCCCCTTTCGGGGCCTTTCCCCTTCTCAGAGCCCTGGGGTCTGAATGGTCCACTGGGGCGCTCCCCACAGGTTTCGGGTCCTGCGGGCAGGGACTGAGTCCCCCCAGCTCCCAGCCTGTCACAGGAGACTCCCATTAGTGACGTGGCCAGGATGATACACGGGGCTGGGCAGGCCTCAGACCCGGCTCCTGCCCTTCCCCACAGCCGAACGGGGCTCTGAGGCAGGCAGCCTTTCCCCCCAGGCTCTTGGTGCTTCCTTCTGGACCAGGGGCGCCCATGTGGTCCTAGCCTGGCCACACTCCTTGTATTCTGCCAAGAGGAGGCCCAGGAAGGTCCAGCTCTCATGTGATGGGCCTGGAGCGCCTCTGAGTCGGAGGCCTGCCGGGGGGCAGCACCAGGCTGACCCCACCAAGGCCACGTGACAGGCTGCCGCCACCTCCCCCTCCCACGGAGAACAATCCCCTGCCTGGGTTCTGGAAGGATTTTAGAAGTTTGCCAAAGCAGGTCTTGGGTTAGGTTTCCGGAGCCCAAGTTGTGCTGGGCGTCAGCGGGGTCCCCCCGGCCAGCAGCGAGCGTGTGCGGACACACGGAGGTGAGGATGGGGGAGGTGTGTGTCTGTGTGTCTGCGAATGGGAGGAAATGAAATGACCCAGAGCCCCAGGCCCTTTTCACCTGACCCCCAAAACTGGTATCAGGCCCACCGGGTTCCTGGCTCAGAACGGCTTTGATAGGCAGGACCTAGGGAGCCAGGAGGAGCCGGGCCCTCAGGAGAGGCGGTGCGAGGGTGGAAGGAGACGTCAGCGGGGGGGGGGTGGGGGTGGGGGGGGGGTGGCCCCAGCGGTGGGAGGGGATGGGAAGAAGCAGTGTCATAGGTCTGCCTTGGGCAGGGCAGAAATGCCCAGAGGGGGCCTTTGGGTGACCAGAGGCCAAGAGCCAGCACCTCTCAGTGGGGTCCCAGGGCTCCTGCTCCTGGGTTTGGGGCGGGGGGCAGCGCCTACCTGTACCACGGCGGGCGGGTGCTGAAGGCCTGGGGTCATAGGTGGCGGGTCCTGCAGCGGGGCAGTCATCCAGTGCTCCCTCGGCGCCCGGGCCCAGAGCCCACTGCGCCTGCAGCACCAAGCGCCATTGTGAGGAGAACCTGAAAGGAGAGGGCAGTGGGAGGGGAGGGCCAGAGCCTGCGCCCCGAAGGCAGAGTCCAAACGGACTTCCGAGGGCTGGTGAGGAAGCCTGAGGGGGTCGGCCGGGTGGACCACGCTCCGCTCCGTGACAAGGAGGTCTGAGAAAGAAAACAGGAAATGTGTGGAAAGGGACCAGGATGGAGGGGACAGGCAAGGGCCAGCAAGGGCTCGTGGGGAGGTCGGGGCGGGAGCAGTGTGCGAGCAGGAAGCAGTCAGTGCAGACCAGGTCTTGAGGGACCGAGCTAGAAGGACAGAGCAGAGAACCCAGGCAGGACCCGGGCCTGGCAGGGGAGGCAAGGTTTGGGGACTTGGTGATACGCGGAGGAGGGGAGGAGCTTGGCCTCAGAGGCACAGGGCATGACTGTCAGGCCCAGATGGGACCTGGATGGCTCGTGGAGCCCAGAAGGGACGTCTGAGGGAACCCCGGGGTGGCAGGCACCTGGAGTAGGCCTGTCCTCAATCCGCCCACCATGACCAGGCCCCCCCACCCCTCGCTGCCCCTCCCTGTGGTTTCAGGCCTCCTGCAACAGCCACAAGGCCACAGGCTGGCCTCAGGACCCCACTTGTGAACGCAAGTCCTTGAGCAGGTGGAGTGTAGGGGATGAGGAAAGGGCGTCGCTACAGGTATGGGGTGGGGGGGCTGGCGGCTATGAGTGGTTCAGGGTCACACGTAGGCGTAGGCGTGATGGCCAGGAGGCTACTCCGAGAAGTGTGAGGGGGCGGGGCCAGCAATGAGAGGAGGAAGACGCTAATGGGGAGAGGTTACAGTGGGGGTGGGGGGGAGGGGAAGGGGGGTGCCCTGCAGGAAGGCTGAGGACAGAGGGACAACCTGAATGGGAGAGAGGTGTCCAGGTGGGGGAGAGGAGGGAAGGTGCCAGGCAGAGGGAAGGAAGGAAGGTGCTAGGCAGGGCAGAGGAGGGGAGATGCCAGGCAGAGGGAAGGAGGGGAAGTGCCAGGCAGGGGAGTGGGTAGGAGGGAGAGGATGCCAGGCAGGAGCAGGATGGGAACATGCTAGGCAGGGAGGGGTGGCAGGCGAGGGGGAGGAGTAGGTGCAGGCTCGGGGAGGAGAGAAGGTGCCAGACATGAGGGAGGAGAGGAAGGTACCAGGCGGAGGAGTGCCAGGCGGAGGGAAGGAGGGGAAATGCAGGTGGAGGGAGGACGGGAAGGTACCAGGTAGGGGAAGGAAGGAAAGATGCCAGGCAGAGAGGAGAAGGGGGAGGTATCAGAGAGGAGGTAAGATGGGAGTTTGGCAGTCATGGAAGGGGTGCAAGAAAGGGGGTAGGGGGAAGCGAGAACCAGGCAGGGGTGGGGGAGGTGCCAGGCAGGGGGAGGAAGAGAGTGAGGAGGGGGGGAGAGATCAGGAGAGGAGGAGGGGATGGAGATGCCAGGCGGCGGAGGGGGGTGGTGCCAGGTAATGGGAAGTGCCAGGTAAGGGTAAGGAAGGGGTGAGAAGGAAGATGCCAGGCAGGGCGGAGGAGGGATGCCAGGCAGTGGGGAGACCAGAGAGATGCCAGGCAGGGAGGAGAGCCGGGAGAGGCCAGGGGGGGCGGAGGGGGATGTCAGACGGGGGTGGGGGGGGGAGATGCCAGACAGGGGGGAGGAGGATGCCAGGCAGGGAGGAGAAGGGATGCCAGGCAGGCGGGAGCAGAGGAGATACCAGGCAGGGGGGAGGAGGGATGCCAGGCAGGGGAAGGAGGGATGATGCCAACAGAGGCAGGACGGGTACTGCCAGGCAGGGAAGGCAGGGGCGCCGGCGCAGCGAGGCCGGGCGGCGTCTCCGAAAGGGCCTGGGGGCCGCGCAGCGCGGGTCGCTCACCTGCTCCCCCGGGACCCCGGCCCCGGAGCACGGCCGCCCGCTCCCCGCTCGGCGCTCGGCTCGGCCCGGCGCCTGCGCCGCTGCAGCCCGGAGCGGGGGAGGCTCAGGGAGCGTCTGCAAAGAGCGAGGAGCTTAATAATGAGTTAGGGATCAGAGCAGGCAGCGTCGCCCATCCATCCGAATGTGCGATCACCACGTTGGGAGCATCGCCACCCGCCCTGGCCAAGTCCATTGTGATCCTCGGTCCGTGCATATATGATCCTCAGGTCTGTGGGGGCCCCTAGGCGCCCACGGATCCACACAGACCTTCGGAGCATCCTAAGTGACCGCAGACAGTACCTGCTCTCGAGACCACACGAGCACACATACATACACATTTGCACATACACGGGGGCGGGAGAGGGGGTGTCTGTTCCACTCCACGTTCAGAGCCAGGCACTGACTGATGACCCGTGTTCCTACCTTTACACACTAGCCCTTGCCCCACATCCAGTCACAGGAGCCAACCCTGGTCACTCCATGGGGGTCTCCCAGGAGTCACTGTCGAAGGACCAGTAGCAGCCAGCTCAGTGCCTGGCATTTGGTAGGGGGTCAGCTCTTACCTGCTAAAAGGGATGAGCCTCAGACAGCCTTAGGCAAGGTCCAGAGCTAGTGGGAGCCCCCGCAGGGAGGAGCCGGCAGGTAAGGACTTTGAAGGCAGGGTCCTGGCAGGCCTGAGGTGGAGCTGTGATAGAGACCCAGGTCGGTGGGGTCCTCGCCCCCTCAGATTCCACCTCTGCCCTGGATGCCTATTCCAGCCCCATCTGGGCCACTCCCTTGCACTGCGGGCAGTTGGGGTTCCTGGGCTCCAAGCGCTGCCTGGGCCTCTACTGCCACTGACATGAGCTGACTTGGAGGTTTTTCCACCTCCGCTGTTTTTTTTTTTTTTTCCTGGTCATTATGTTTTACTTCATTCTTTTTCTAATTGTGTTAAACTACACAGAACACAAAATTCACCATCTTCGCCTCTTTTCAGTATGCGGGTCAATGCTGTGAAGTGTATTTTCCTTGCTGTGCAGACCATCGCCAGAACTCTTTCATCTTGGAAACCTGAAACTCTGCCCATTAAACAATTCTTCTCTCCCCCCAGACCTTGGGCACCGTCGTTCTACTTTGTTTCTATGAATTCGATTACTCTTGGGTACCTCATATGAATACATTCATATGCGTTTGCCCTTTTGTGACTGGTTTATTTCACCAGACAGCACGTCCTCTCGGTTCGTGCACGCCGTCCCCAGGGTCAGCACTGCCTTCCTCTTCAGGTGGAATGAGCTTCCACTGCGTGGATCGGTACAACCTATGGATGGGTGTCAACCACGTTTCGTTTATCCATTCGTTTCTCCATGGGTAATGTTGCTCACACCGCCTTTAAAACAGGCTGCCATTAAACCGGACAGAAACACACTCCTGCGCAGCCCTGGGAAGACATACTCGCCTCCCAGCCCCTTTCAGCACCTGTCATCCTATCTTCAGGACCCTTTGCCAGAGGACAGCAGATCTTTGGCTATTCAGCAGACTGACTGTGGCCTTTCTACCCAAATTTGCTTACGTAATGCGCTAGCTCAGACGTATTCGTGTGTTCTTTCTAGTGAAGGGTCCCTGCTAACAGTTCCATGCTGTCTTTCCTAGGAACGTTTGTCTCCTAACAAGGGACTCTTGGAGATGCAGGGAAAGGACAGGTGCAGCGGATATTTTGAGGCGGGGAAGGATTTGCTCAGTGACCTGGGGGACAGGGAGCATGGAAAGTGATGTGGATAATGGGGTCTGAAGGGGCTCGAAAGACCTCCCATGACCCAGACCTTGGTGTTGAGGTTAGTGCTGGACTCTTCACTCCTGTGGGCAGAGGAGTCTGTTCAGAGGTGGTACACGCCCTCCTGTCTCTCCTCCCCACCCCGCCCCCAAAGCCCTCTCCCCTCCCACCACCAGTTATTAACTTGGCGCAACAAGCCCTTCCATGGGACAAGTAGTTCGTTCTGAAAGTGAGGCAACGTGACCGGGTTCCTACACGAGGGTGTGTGTGTTGGGGGGCTGGTCATCAGAGGAGACCCCCAGAGGGAGAACAGGCAGGCAGGACACAAGGAGAGGGGGCCTCAAGTGGGCAGGCTGACTGCTGGCCTAGGCCTGGCCAGAGGGGACAGGCAGGCAGCCAGCTGGGCAGTCCTGCCTCTTCTTACCCTGTGCCCACACCCTGTGGCCCCCCCTTTTTCCTCCTCCCACTCATGGTCTGTCCATCAGGGACAAAGTTATCAAAGGTTAAGCCCCTGGCTGTTCTTTACGACTTCCCAGGTAGGTGGGGCTGCATGTCTCTATCTCAGTATTAATACCTTGGTTTTAGGTCACTGATCCCTTGTCCGTCTTTCCTTCCGGACTGGGAGCTCCAGGATGGTGGGACTGGGGGTCGTCGGGCTAGCACAAGCCGGGTGCAGAGAAAGGCCTCGTAAATGTTTGGAGGTGGCTCTGGCCACCAGAGGGCTGGCAGTGGAGGCCTAGGAGGCCAGGGGGAGGCTGAGGCGGGAAATGAGGGGCAAAATTCAGCCATTCGTGAGGCCGGCCGCTGTTCCCTGCAGCGCTGGTGGAGGAAGTACTTGGAAATACCTGAATGTTTGCCGGTGGGTGACAGATTAAATAAATTGTGACAGGTGTAAACAGGTGACACAAGATAAATACCTCCTTCAGTGAATGCTATCAAACAATGCGGAAGCTCTCTACGCACTGACACCGCAGGATCTCGAAGATAAGGGAGTGGAAAAAAGCGAGACCTGCGGAACTGTAAAGCAGGCTAACGTGTGTGTGTGTGTTGGTGTGTTTGTATGTATCTGAACACACAGTCCTCTAGAAGGGAATGAAAGGAAAGGGCCTCTGGTGAGGATCTGGAGCGTGGGATGGGTAGAGTGAGGCTTGCTTTCCACTGTGTGTTCCTTTTTACCTTTTTAATTTAGAAGTAAAAGTTTACAGAAATCATCCATATCATCATTTATACTTTCAAATTACACTGAGCACCCACTATGTAAAATCAGGCCACAGATCTATGTGCCTTTGATCATGAACCTGTATGGGACTCTTTATCAGGTTTTGTTGTTTTTTTTTTCAAGATTTTATTCATTCGTTTGAGAGAGAGAGAGAGATGGCGCATGCATACAAGCAGGGGGAGAGGCAGAAGGAGAGGGAGAAGCAGACTCCCCGCTGAGCATGGAGCCCACAGGGCTCAATCCCAGGACCCCAAGATCATGGCCTGAGCCAAAGGCAGATGCTTAACCATCTGAGCCTCCCAGGCAAGCCACCTTTCTCTTACTTGTTTTGCATTTCTGCCCCCAGCTTGTCTTACGGTGTGTCCAGCACCGGACTGGACTCTGTGGGCACGGATGAATGAGACACCTCTTGACTGGATGGGGGATTAATGCATGGAAACAACTTACCATGCCAGGGAGAAGGGCTGGAGCACAATCACAGAGGCCAGTCCCAGTGCTGGAGGGGACAGAAAGTGGAATGGAGTTGGGGGTGGGGAGTAGTGCTTCATGGGGACAGAGTTTCTGTTTGGCAAGAGGAGAGTTCTGGAGACGGGTGGTGGACACGGTTGCACAACAGTGTGGATGTATTTAGTGCCACCGAACCGCACACTTACACGTGGCTAAGATGGTACATTTCAGGTGCTGTGTCTTTCACTACCATTCAAGCACATAAAAATAGGGGTTATCATGTTTAAGACATTGACTTGACTACAGTTAATAATACTGTATCTCATATTGAAAGTTGTTAAGAGAGCTGATCTTAAAGGCTCTCATTTCAAGAAAAAAGAAATTGGTAACAATGGGAGGTGATCGTTAACTAGACCCCTCCAAACCCTCCTCCCATCAGGACAAGGAAAGTGCAAAGATTCCAGAAACTGCTCTGAGACTTAGTCAGATTAATTTCTAATTTGGTGTTTTTCTTCTCTTCAAGAGTCCTCCTGCCCTGCCCATCTCAAGATATCCTGTTTAAGCTTCGGGCCCCACAAGACCTCCGTCGGGTCCTGGCTGAGCCGGGTCCTGAACTGGGAGTGCTCTTCCTTTCTCTGACAACTTTTGTTTTCCCTAAAGTCCATGATTTGCCTTTTTTAAAACAAATGATTTTTTAGAGCAATGTTAGTTTCATAGTAAAACTGAGTGGAGAGTACAGAGAATTCCCATATACCCCTGCCCCCCCCCCGCCCCCGCCACTACAGAAATGGCATACACCAGAATGGGACATTTGTTCCAACCAGGGAACCCACACTGACACATCGTTATCACCCAAAGTTCACAGCTGACATTGGAGTTCACTTTCCTTGTTCATTCTATGGATTTGGACAAGTGTGTACTGATGTATCCACTACCATGGAATCATACAGAATAATTTCACTGCCCTAACAAACTTCTATGCTCTCTATTCCTCCCGCCCTCCCCACAACCCCTGATCTCCACAGTTTGTCTTTTCCAGACTCCCACATAGTTGGAAGCATACATACATACATGTATCCTTTCAGAGTGGTTTCTTTCTGGAAGTAATATGCATGTAAGTTTCCTCCATTCATATTCTTCTTGTGGCTTGATAGCTCGTTTCTTTTTAGAATAATATGGCAATGGGCACCTAGGTGGCTCAGTCGTTAAGGATCTGCTCTGCCTTCAGCTCAGGTCATGATCCCAGGGTCCTGGGATCCAGCGGGGCATCAGGCTCCCTGCTCAGTGGGAAGCCTGCTTTTCCCTCTCCCTCTGCTGCTCCCCCTACTTGTGATCCTTCTCTCGCTGTGTCTCTGTCAAATAAATAAATAAAATCTTTAAAAAATATATAAAATCAAATATGGCATTGTAACAGTAACAATTAGCTCTTTTTGAAAAATTGTTTCCTTAGTTTTCTACATACTTACAAAATCAACCCCAAGTCTCTGCCGAAGGATTTTCTAAGTCCCCTCAGGGCATTCAGATTCTTTTTTTTTTTTTTTTTTTTTTTTTAAAGATTTTTATTTATTTGACAGAGAGAGACAAAGCAAGAGAGGGAACACAAGCAGGGGGAGCTGCAGAGAGAAAGGGAGAAGCAGGCTTCCCACCGAGCAGGGAGCCAGATATGGGGCTCGATCCCAGCACTCTGGGATCATGACCCGAGCTGAAGGCAAACGCTTAACAACTGAGCCACCCAGGTGCCCCGGGCATTCAGATTCTATAGGCTCTCCTGGAGCCTTCTGACCTATTCCAGTCTGGACCAGTTGCCCACAGCTGTTATCCTGGAATTTCCTTTCAATATAATCTTGGGAATTCCCCTCCCCTCTCTACTGTTCTGTAATCCCCTCAACAGATAGGTACTAAGCACTTACTGTCCGTGCTTGTTTTAGGTACTGGGATATAGCAATGAACACCACGAAACAAAGGATTGGAACTTACCTTCAAATGGGAAGGACAAGCAACAGGTAAGAAAAATACATGGGATGTTCACCCCAGCCCTCTAAGGCTGGTCCGATATCGAGCAATGTAATCTACCATATCAAGAAGCTCTTACACAAGAAAAATCACATAATCACATCAACTGATGCAGAAAAAGCCTTCCAGGAAATTCAGCAGTGAAAAGGCAATCTGAGGAGTTCCAGGATGACACAAAGGTGCCAGACCTTGGTGGTTCCCAAGGATATGTCTACATCCTAATGCCCGGAACCTATAAATGTTACCTTATTTGGAAAAAAGTCTTGGCCGAGGCAATTAGATTAAGGATCTTGAGATGAGGAGATTATCCCGGATTATCCCTGTGGGCTCTAAATGCCACCCCAAGAGGCCTTATGAGAGAGAGGCCAGAGGTTGCACTGGCACACACAGGTGAGGTGAAGGCGGAGCAGAGAGAGATGGCGCCCACCAGACATCACAAGCTGGAAAAAGCAAGGAACGAATTCTCCCCTAGAGCCTCTGAAGAGGGTAGGGCTCTGCCTATGCCTGGATTTAGAAATTCTGGCCTCCAGAAATGTGGGAGAATAAATTACTATTGTTGTAAGCCACCCAGTTGGTGACGATTGTCATAGTACCTGCAGGTACCTAACACACCCCTACAGCGATGTCCTAGTTGCGATATTGTACTATAGTTTTGCAAAATGTTATCACTGGGGAAACCTGGATGAGGGATACACACCAGGCCTCTCTGTACAATGGCTTACCACTTCATGTGAATGCAGAATTATCCTAAAATACAATGTTTAGGGGTTTCTGACTGGCCTAGTTGGAAGAGCATGAGACTCTTGATCCTGGGGTGGTGAGTTCGTGGCTCTATGCAGGACACAGAGCTTACTTAAAAAAAAAAAAAAAAAAAAAAAAAAAAAATTTTTTTTTTTTTTCATTGAAAGAAACAACCAACAGCTTGGGGCACCCGGGTGGCTCAGTCGGTTAAGTGCTGCCTTCACCTCAGCTCATGATCCTGGAGTTCCAGACTGAGCCCCTCATGGGGCTCCCAGCCCAGTGGGAAGCCTGCTTCTCCTTCTCCCACTTCCCCTGTTTGTATTTCCTTTCTTGCACTGTCAAATAAATAAAATCTTTAAAAAATAAGAAAACAAAGAAAGAAAATCTTAAAAAAAAAACCCACCAGCAGCTGAGAAGCGAGATGAGAAGTTTGCCGTGGGGGGTAGGGGGGCCACCAGGTGCTTAGTCCCTGGATTTACAGGCCTGGTGAGTTAGAGGAACTGCAGTGTAGCTGGAGGCTCCGAGGTCACAGAGGTGATGGCATCGGTGTGTATGGGTGGGGGGTGAGGAGGGCATAAAGGGCCTTGGAGGCTATTTTGGGGACTTTGTGTCTTACTCTGAATGAGATGGGAAACCTCTGGAGGATCTGAGCAAAGACGGACATGATGGACCAATATGACTGCCATGCTGAGCAACCACTGTATGGGGAGAGCCAAAAGCAGGGCGACCAGCTAGGAGGCTGGTTGAGTCCTTCAGGTGATGGGCCATGGCAGGTTCGAACAAAAAGTAGTAATCAAGATGGTGAGGAATGGTTGCACTCTGAGTATATTCTGAAAGCAGAGTCAAGGGCATTTGTTCTCAGAATGATCATGGGTAGGAAGGAAGAAAGGAGTCATGATGGGTACCAGGATCGGGCCTGAGCCTGGCTGGAAGGCTGGGAGGAGTGCTGGAGAAAGATCGGGAACCCCATTTTGGACATGACAGATTACACATTCAAGAGAGATGTCAAGGTAGCATTTGGAGTAGGATTCTGGAGTTTAGGCTGGAAATACACATTCAGGAGTCACCATTTAGGCAGCATGAATGCCATGAAACAAGTGCCCTAAGAGGATGAGGAAGTCCAAATCCTGAGCTTTGGGTGGGTTCAGTGTTAGGAGCTTGGGTATAAGGAGAAGCCAGGAAAAGATGCTGAGATGTATCCATCTCGAATTAGGAGGAAGACAGGAAGAATGTGGTATCCTGGAAGCCAAGTCAAGAAAGCATTCTAGGGGAGAGAGGAATGAGTTGTGTTAAATATTGCTAATGGCCACTAAAGTTGAAGACTGGTCATTGGCCATCGACAACAACAATGAAGAAGCCATTGGTGAACTTGAGGACAACAGCTTTGGTGGGTCTGTGGGGCAAAATCTGGAGAGCAAATGGGAGAAAAGGAATTACAGACACAGGTACGGACAACCCTTTAGAGAATTTTTGCTATGACAGAGTAGAAAAGTGGGGCAGTAGTTGGAGGAAGAAATGGGGTTGAAAAGTTTTCCTTAAATTGGGGAAGTTAACAGCATGTTTGTAGCCAGGAGAGGGGAGAAAATCAATGATGCTGGGAGGGAAAGGACTTCTGGAACACTCTCCTGGAGTAGGTAAAGGGGGAAAGCACGGGCCACTCATCCACAGTAGCAGCTCTCCATGTTGGATGGATGTAAACATCATCCAGGAAACATTTCAAGACCCCCATGCCTAGGCTGCATCCAGCAGATTACGTTGGGGTCTCTGGAGTGAGCTGGCAGAGAACCGCAGGGAAAAGCATGCAGACACAGAGGCTGGAAGGTGGGACGGGCAGTTGAAGGAACTTATGGGAGCTCCCTGCTGACTGCTGCTATTTCCTCGGTGAAATGAGGGGCATGCTCATCAGCTAATCTTGAGGATAAAGGAGGAGATCCTGGGGGGACGAGGAGAAGATATGGTGACTCAGGCATGGGAAGGTAATAAGGTCTAGGGGTGAGACCATGAAAATGGCCTGGGGGGCGGGGTGTGGAGGACAGAGTCATTTTAGGAGAGGAGTTGAAGTAACCGAGGTCAGGGTACTTGGAAGTATCCTGTATATGGATATTCAAGTCACCAGGAATTAAGATGGGAGTGGTGGTAGAAAGAGAGACAGCAAGCTAGGAGGATCCTCTCTTGACCTCAGTCAGTGTCGGGGCGCAGCGGGAGTGGAACATCTCTACCGTGACCCTCACCTTGCACGTTATGCTTCAGCAAACCTGAATTACCTAAAGGTCCCTAGTATTGTGCGGCAAGTCCTATTTCTTGCATCTTATGTAATTTTTTTTTTTTAAAGATTTTATTTATTTATTTGACAGAGAGAAATCACAAGTAGGCAGAGAGGTAGGCAGAGAGAGTGAGAAGGAAGCAGGCTCCCTGCCAAGCAGAGAGCCCGACGCGGGACTCGATCCCAGGATCCCGAGATCATGACCTGAGCCGAAGGCAGCAGCTTAAACCACTGAGCCACCCAGGCGCCCTCTTATGTAATTTTTTCCTCCTTAGTTTAATTGTTTGGATGGTACATCCTAGTTTTATTATGTATGTCATATTTATTTTTTAAAAATTCTGTATGTATATATTATTTTTAAAAAGCTCTAATTAATTAATTGAAAGGGGAGGGAGGGGCAAAGGGAGAGGGACAAGGAGACTCCCCACTGAGTGTGGAGCCTGACATGGGACCCAATCCCATGATCCTAGAGATCATGACCAGAGCCAAAACCAAGAGTTGGAAGCCCAACCAACTGAGCCACCCAGGCCCCCATGTGTGTATGTGTTCATTTATATATATATACATATATGTGTGTGTATATATACACACACACATAAACCTTTCTTTATTTTGCTAAGACTATTGCAGTAGTCTCCTTACTGGTATTCCTGCCTCTAGTCTTATTCCATTCGGCTTGGTGACTGACAAAGGTTCTGTCTTCTCCACATTTCCTACAGAACAGCTTTTTGAATCACCAAATCTGACCTGGTTACTTGCTTGCTTTAAACCTTGCAGTGATTCACTGTCCTTAACTATGTTAATCACTTTCTATGCCACTGTTTTAAATGTTTTACAGTCATCCAAAAGATGTGTCCTGTCATTATCCTTATTCTATAGGTGATGAAACAGAGGCACAAAGAGGTTCGTTTGCTCAATGCCACATGAAGCTTACATTACCCCAGTATACAATGCTTGTCATAATTGATCACCCTTCCTGTACAACTTCCTTTCTTACCATTTCCGCTCACCATGAACTTTATGCTTCAGTGAGAGTGAATTAACTAAAGGTCCCAGGATCAGTGAGGCCACCAGCAGGAAGTATATAGCACAGAAAGCAGATTTAATTGAAGAAAGTTAATGAAGGGCCTCTTTATGAGACATGGGGACAGCAAGGGAAAATAAGACACCCAGACACTAGCACCAAAGGGAGACCAAGGCGACAGAGGAATGATGCTATCGTAACCATGTGGAAGAGTCAGCCCAGCAGGAGCAGCAGGGGCAAGCAACCAGTCAGAATCCTGATAAATCCCCTCGCCTACATTTCCTCCAAACCTACCATCTCCTGCTCAGGTGCCGTTTGGTCAAATCCAACTGGAAGCCAGATGAGAGAGCTGGGATGATGCAGCCTGTCGTGGTCAGCCTCCTGGGCACAAAGTAGGCAAGGGAGAGACGGAAAATTAATCAGAGAGCTTTTGTCATTTAGAGGAAAAAATTCTGTGGACCCTACCCAGAGGAGACAGCAAGTCTGATCGGGTACTGATTACAGGTTAGACTTTGTGGAAAATCCTCTGCCTCAGATGCGGGTTTCCTTGCCCCCATTTTGTCCTACCCGACCGGTACAGCAAACCCCACTCAATGCTTGCTGGGTCAGCAGCATGAGAAGCCCAAAAGTGGCCAGTCATAAACCTGAGCTTCCAGTTTAATGGGCTCAAGATTGTGTCCTCCAGGGAATGCTCCCTCATGTGCACTAGGACCTCCAAACCTACAGAGTCCAATGTTATGGGGGAAACATGTTCTGTAAGAGGGTTATTTGGTGAAATTGTGAGAGATCACTACCAACTCCACCCCAGTCCTTGTACATGTCCACAAACCTAAGTGATCATGTCACATCTTCTCGTCTTCAAATCTCAAACACTTCTGCCCCAGGCTACACTCCAGACCGATTTGCGTCTCTACGGATACCCTGTCAAAGAAGAGAACCTGTGTAATCTAGCTATGGGGGAAACAGCACCATACAGGTGTGGTTATCTCCTGAAGAAGGTAGCTCCAGTTGGTGCCATAACTGAGCCCTCAGCAGGCCACTCCCCAGCCCATTCGAACAGTTGCCCAAGTATCTCAGTAACTATGCAGAGACCAGTGAATTCCATGGGCATGAACTCAGCGCCCCAGGCCTTCTGCTATATAATGTGCTCCCTGGTTGGAGATGTCGTGTGGGTTACCATGACAATGAATAGGGCTTTCTGAAAACCTTCAAGGGGTGGTGCTGGCAGAAGTATTGCCAAGTGGAGAAAGCAAGTGTGTATTTGGAACAGGACTCCCTTCCTAAGAGAGCAGACTGCTGGTTCTCTCTGTAAAGGAGTAATACAAGTTGCGGGCCTGACCCCCCCCCAGTGGAAGGTGCCAATATAGGAGATTTGGTGGTGGTCTTTGCTAGTAGTTAGCTGTTTGGGAACTCAATGGAGATGGTATCTCTGTCAGCCCTAGTGAAGGGTACTTACTGAGGATGCACTGGGGTGACAGAGGGAATGGGTTGAGGGACAGTCACAGGACAGACTGAGCATTTCAACAGCTTATCAAGCACCTCTGCTTGGGGGCTCTGCAGTGGGTGCAGTGGGTGCCCCAGATGGGAACATCCACGATGCCTCGGTATCTTCACATGATGTTCATCGTGGGGCTTCCATCCATGTACCTCTTTCCCAGACCTTCCTGGTCACAAGCCTTCTGGTCTTGACCGTCCAGGTTTTCTGACCAGCCAGGGAATCTATTACCTGTAACTCATCAGGTAGTGTAGATCTCCAAAGCACACAATCAGATTGGCCAAAATGTATCTACTGAGAGGCTTTCTCTTCGCCCCGGTCTTTCAGGACCATTCCTGAGTCAGACTTACTATAGTAAGTAAGCCCCTCTTATAGTAAACATATAAAATATATGAATATATGTTCACATAATACATATATCACAAATATAGACATATATCACTATATATTTATTTTTCTGGAGGACTTTAATACACTCCCCAAAGTTCCCTTGTGTCCCTTGGTAATACATCCCTCTATTCCTTCCCCCATCCCCAGGCAACCACTATCACTACAGATCACTTTAGATCAGTTTTCGTTTTCTAGAATTTTATATAAATCAAATCCTATGCTATGCACTTTCCTCTGGTCCAGCTTCTTTCACTCAGCACAGTTATTCCCAGATTCATCTGGGAATAGTTGTTGTTATCAATAGCTTGTTCCTTTGTATTGCCCAGCAATATCCCAGGAGATACACTTGTTGATGGACATTTGAGTTATTCCACTTTGGAGCTATGAGAAAACAAAAACAAAAACTGCTATGAACATTCTCATGTAAGTCTTTTTGTAGACATGTTTTCATTTCTCTTGGGTAAATATCTAAATGAGCAGTGGCTGGGCCACACATTTCCCTCTTAAATAAATTACCAGGCTGTATTCCTAAGTGGTTATGTTGCCAGCAGTGTGTGAGTTCCGGTGGCTCCGCATCTTTGCCAACACTCGATACTGTCAGTGTTTCTGCTGTAGTCATTTCGGTGGGTGTGTAGCGATACCGCATTTTAACTGACATTTTTCTTAGTGACTCCTGAGGGTGAGTACCTTTGCATGTGCTTATTTGCCATCTGTAGATCTTTGGTCAGGTGTTTGTTCAGATCTTTTGCTTGCTTGCTTTCCTTTTTTTTTTGGAGCCTGTGTCCAGAAATTCTTATTGTGTTCTGGACATTGTATTTGCAAAAGAGGCTGTGGACTTTTTGTTCCAGTTTTCTGCTGGGAGCCAGATAGAATATAGGCATATCCCCCTGGTGCAGCCAAGGATGGGCTTCTGGCTTTAAGCAGGCTGGCCTGTGTTTGGTGTGTCGCAAGTCCTGCAGCAGAGGCCAGCACAGGCCTTCTGCACCTTCCACCCTAAGCCTGGGGCGTTCTCCATGCTCTCTGACAGGATGGACCCCCCTGCTGTGTATCCCCCACACGTTGACTGCTGAAATGAATGAATAGGGCTTTCAAGCCTCCAGACAGAAGCTTTCTGTTTAATTTCTCACCCTCTTGTTCCAGAAGCCCAAGGAGACCTGTGGGTGTGGCCACAAGCCAGGGACCCCTGTTAGCTCCAAGCGCATCACCACCTTTCCTCCTGAGCCTAGATGCTCGAAAATTTTAGGAGACTTCTGGTGGGTGGAAGCAGCTCCCTCTTCTAACCTTCTAAGGCACCTGTGGAGGGGGGCTGGACCCCACTGGGGTCTCTCTGGCCACAAGAGGTGTGAAATGCAAGTCCTGCCTCTATCAGGGTGTTCCTTGCTCTTCTGACAGAAAGAATCCTCCCAGGAAGGTGCCTGGGAAGGAGAAGCTGGGAAGGGAGAGGATGGAATGTGCTGGAGGGTGGGGGTGGGATAGTGATGAGGGACTTTATTGCCCTCCCTACCTTTCCAGTCTAGAGCAATCCTCTCCATACCTCGAACTCAGCTGGCTGGGCCTCTGCAGACAGGGCGGGGGGGGGGGGGGGGGGGGGGGGGGGGCGTGCCGCCCCCCCTAGTGGCCCTGGCAGGAACAGGACCATGCCCTCCATTGTGGGGAGGAGCAGGAGCAGGAATGTTTCAGGAAAAGAACTGAACAAGAAACATCTCCTTTAAGCGGCCCTCGAATTCCCCTAATGCTTTTGTCTTTTTTTTAAACCTTTACCTTTTCTGTATCAAAAAAAGAAAAAATTAAGCATATACACAAGTAGACTGGCTCCTCTAATGAACCTTTGTGTAGCCATCACTCAGCTTCAACTCAGAGCTCCTACCCACTGCCCCTTCCTTCTATTTTCTTGTAAGTAAACACTCCATCCTACATGGGGCTAGAAATCATGACCCAAGATCCAGAGTTGCACACTCTAACAAATGACCCAGCTAGGGGCCCCCTCTTTGTATTCACTTAAAGACAACCCCTGACTTCATATTATTTCACTTGTAGATATTTCGGTGTGCATCTCTACAAGATAAAAGTTTGTTTTTATAAAAATTCCAAAATTAAATATATGAAGTTTTCATGGTAAACATTAAACATCTATTTTATAAAATATTAAAATTTTAAAAAATGATAAAAATACAAAATACTTAAAATATAGTAATATAAAAATACAAAACATGAAATACAGACATGTATATGGGGATGGAGTCCCGCATTGGGCTCCCAGCTCCACGGGGAGTCTGCTTCTCCCTCTGACCTTCTTCCCTCTCACGGTCGCTCTCACTGTCTCTCTCACAAATAAATAAATGGAATCTTTAAAAAAAAAAAAAAGTTTTAAAAAAGACGCAGACTTCCCACTGGGCAAGGATCCCAGTGTTGGACTTGATCCCAGGACCTTGGAACCATGACCTGAGCCGAAGGTAGACGTCCAACCAACTAAGCCACCCAGGCACCCAGGGAGTCTGTTTCTTCTTCTTCTTTTTTTTTTAAATTTATTTGACAGACAGAGATCACAAGTAGGCGGAGAGGAAGGCAGAGAGAGAGGAGGAAGCAGGCTCCCCGCTGAGCAGAGAGCCCGATGCAGGGCTCATCCCAGGACCCTGAGATCATGACCTGAGCCTAAGGCAGAGGCTTTAACCCACTGAGCCACCAGGCGCCCCGGGAGTCTGCTTCTTAAAGGAAAAAAAAGAAAAAAAGAAATATAAATACAAATTATCTAAATATAAATAACATAAATATAAAAACATAAGTTTTTAAAATATGAAACCTTAATACCATCATCACACCCAAAAAACTAACAATACTTTCTTAATTTTATCAAACATCCAGTGCTTAAATACCTGTCTTACAAATGTCCCTTAAAAAATACCCAGCTTGGGGCGCCTGGGTGGTTCAGTGGGCTAAGCCTCCGCCTTGGGCTCAGGTCATAGTCTCAAGGTCCTGGGATCAAGCCCCACATGGGGATCTCTGCTCAGCGGAGAGCCTGCTTCCCCCTCTCTCTCTGCCTGCCTCTCTGCCTGCTTGTGATCTCTCTGTCAAATAAATAAAATCTTTTTTTTAAAAAGATTTTATTTATTTGACAAACAGAGATCACAATTAGGCAGAGAGGCAGGCAGAGAGAAGAGGAAGCATGCTCCCTGCTGAGCAGAGAGCCCAACTCGGGGCTCGATCCCAGGACCCTGGGATCATGACCCGAGCCAAAGGCAGAGGCTTTAACCCACTGAACCACCCAGGCGCCCTCAAATAAATAAAATCTTTAAAAAATAAAATACCCTGCTTGTTTGAATCAGAATCAAATGAAGTTCACGTGTTGAAACTGCTTCATCTGTTAAGTCTTTTCTACCCCACAGGCTGACTGTGTGTGTGTGCATGCTTGTGAAGGAACTGGGTCACTTGCCTTGTAAGGGTCTCCCAGCTTGGGAGACAACTTGCTCGTTGCACCGCGGTGAGGCAGGGCTGTGT
This sequence comes from Meles meles, assembly GCF_922984935.1. Classification (NCBI taxonomy): domain Eukaryota; kingdom Metazoa; phylum Chordata; class Mammalia; order Carnivora; family Mustelidae; genus Meles; species Meles meles. The sequence continues at coordinate 5,823,711 of NC_060075.1, read as the reverse complement.
TCTCCCATCAGACGACACACAGTCTGGCTACCTCTTCCGCTGACATTAACAGATGTGAATGATCAACGATAGATTCACTATTCAGCTTGATCCTACACTGCTCCCCCTTTCTGGTTCTGTTGTTTGAGATACAAGAGAAGAGGCGACAGGGTCCTCCATGTCTTCATGCTCCTCTCTGCCAAAATTCCACTGTGGTTTCCCCAGACCTGTCCCCATGAGTCCGTCGGGATGTTTCCTGACCCTGGCCCTCCTGATCTATAATAATACACTCCTATAGCGGGAAGGAATAAGGGACTGAATGAGCTAATAGCCTCCGCTGCTCTGCAGATTGTCCCCCAGCTGCCCTGGGCTCTCAGCAGGATTACTAACTTGGGCTGTGACAGACCAGGAGAGGAAATGCCTTATGGAAGGGAAGCTTTCTCAGCACCCCTCAACTCATGTGACCGGCTAGTGACCAGAGCTGAGGACCAGCACGCCACTTTGATGGTGGCGCCTATACAGAAACTTCCAGAGCACCAGGGAGTAAGAATGTGTTAAGAGCATGGGTGTTTTCGGTCTGGCAGCCTAGGGTTTAGATATCAGCTTTACCACCCAATCAGCTGTACGGCATTGAGCAAGTTACTTATCTCCCCACGGTGGACTGATAACGGCTCCCGAAGATACCAGGTCCTAATGAGTGTAAACTGTAAATGTTATTTTACTTGAAAAAGGGTCTTTGATGTGATTAAATTGGAGATCTTGACAATCCAGAGTCTATCCTGGGTATCTGGCGGCCCTAACCGTAAGCATAGACGTCCTTAAGAAAGGGGCAGAGAGGGGCGCCTGGGTGGCTCAGTGGGTTAAAGCCTCTGCCTTCAGCTCAGGTCATGATCCCAAGGTCCTGGGATCGAGCCCCGCATCGGGCTCTCTGCTCAGCGGGGAGTCTGCTTCCTCCTCTCTCTCTGACTGCCTCTCTGCCTAGTTGTGATTTCTCTCTGTCAAATAAATAAAAAATATTAAAAAAAAAAAAAAAAAAAGAGAGGGGCAGAGAGAGGCCTGATGTGCCCTAGGGGAGAAGGTACCATGAAGGCAGAGCTCAGAGGGATAGGAAGGTGCCAACCTTAAAGACTGGAGTGATGGGGGCGCCTGGGTGGCTCAGTGGGTTAAAGCCTCTGCCTTCAGCTCAGGTCATGATCCCAAGGTCCTGGGATCGAGCCCCGCATCGGGCTTTCTGCTCAGCAGGGAGCCTGCTTCCCTTTCTCTCTCTCTGGCTGCCTCTCTGCCTATCTGTGATCTCTGTCTGTCAAATAAACAAATAAAAAAAAAAATTGCTGATCCTCTCATTAAAAAAAAAAAAAAAAAAAGACTGGAGTGATGTGGCCACGCACCGAGGAGGGCCACCAGAAGCTGGGAGAGGCACGTGGAACAGCTTCTCCATCGCAGCCTGCAGCCTCCGGAGGGAGTATGGCTCTGCCTCCCTGAGGGCAGACTCCGGAAAGAAAACATTTCTGTTGTCCTATGGACAGGATACAGATCCACCCTCCCTGTGCCTTGGTTTCTAGTTTCTACATCTGTGTTTTGTATCCCCCCCCCCCCCCCCCCCGTGGGCTGGGAGGTTGCGAGAAGAGCCGGGCCTGTTGCACTCACCTTCTCCCTGCATCCTCACAGCTGGGGGTCCGGCCCTGTGGCCTCTAGTACAATGTACCCCAGCTGGCCACAGCTGACTAGTCGGGGCAGCAGGTGGGAACCCTGACGGGCTCCATGTCTCCCCAGCTCTCTGGCCTGCAAAGAGCTGCCTCAAGCCCCCAGGACCAAGACCCCGTTTTCCACCACCTGAGCTGGAGGAAGAGAGCAGCATGAGACCAAGGGGGGAGAGGGGCAGAGGGGCAGGGAACAAGCAGGGACACCCTGTCTCCTGAGATGGGGCCCGGGCGATTAGGAGAGATCCCATGGGTGCCCCTGGCTGGCCTTGAACGGGTCTGGGGAGCTGGCCTCAGGGCCACCCGCCAGCCCAACTCCCCCGGGAAAGCCCCGCTCCTCCTGAAGGCCAGAACATCTCTCTCTGCCCGCTCGCAACTCACACGGCCCTCACTGGAGCGCGTCTTCTCAAACCCAGCTGGGCGAGCATGAGCATCAGCTCAGTTTTGCTCACTTCGGCGTTCCCAGCACCCAACACGCAGCAGGTGGTCAACACACGTTTGTGCAGAGGGATGAAGGAGTGAGCCGAAAGATACCTGGAGTGAGTGGCCAGTCAGAGAAGGGGATCCGGGAGAGGCCAGGTGTTGAGTTCAGCATTTAGGACTTCTCCTGAAGCGTGAAAGCTACCCTTGGTGCCACTGTCTCTGCCTTGCACCCAGGAAAGGTGAAGTGGCCGGCTCAAGGTCAGCCAGCGTGTCGGGCAAAGCCAGGCACGAGCCAGAGGTCTATGAGCCCCGGCGCTGCCTGACCGCTCCATGCAGTGTTCTGGGGGAGCCTGGGAAGAAACCCAACGCTTGACAACTGCCCGTGTTTACTGTCACGGCCACCGGTCTCCTTGGAGTGACTGGCCATACAACGAGATGTAAAAGGACACGAGGCAGGAGCAGAGTGGGCGTGGTCCTGGGCTTGAGTCAATGTGTGTTGGGGGGGTCGGCTTCTGCAGGGGGTGGTGGGAGAGATGGGCTGGTCAGTGCTTTAGCCACACTGGGCCAGCTGCGTGGAGAAACTTGCCCAGGATTTAAGCGTTAAGAATAGCACTGAACTTTATGTGATGAGACGGAACAGCCCAGAAGGGACTAGTTATCCGTCATGTTCCCCTCACTGTCCAGCTGAACTGAGAATGTTTGGAGGCAGAAGGCAGTGGATCCTGGGTGGGGAGGTGTGAGCAGCACCAGGACTCCCCAGCCGGCTCCTCCAACCGTCCACCGGACCCACCTCTGCAGGACCCCACTGGGCGGGGGCGCTTCCTCCCCCAAAACAAACCATCCCCAGCGGGGTCTGGAGCTCTGGCCCCCTCCCCATTCCTGGCATTCCCGACCCAGGACTTCCGTCTGCTCAACCTTTGTGGTAACGACGCCGCGACGACGATTCGTTTTGGTCGTGTTTTACAGTTACCAATGGAGATATGCACAGACGAAACCATGGGCGGTCTGAGATCTGCTTTTAGAAACAACCAGGGTGGAGGGGTAGGAGACACGCAACGAGCTTTTCGTAACGCTGTCCGGCCTGCTTTTGTATCTTGAAATCTGCCAGAGAGAGAAAATTTCCCCTGGGGGAGCCGAGGTGGGGGCCGGAGACACACACCTGGAGGCCCGTCCCTCCCGCGCGGTTCGACCTGGGCGTCCGGGCATTGGGGGTGGGGGCAGCGGCGGCGACGAGGCTGCGAGCTGGCGCGGGCTCTGGCGCCCCCTGGCGGCCGTCGCGGACCGACAGCCTCGGACGCTCCCGGGCCCTGGGGCGCCCGCCCGGCAAACCCGGCTCTCCGAACCCGAGCGCGATCCCACCACACGGAACGCGCCGGCCCACCGCGGCTGCCTGGACCTCCGGAAGGCCCTTCGGCACCCCGGGCCAACCTTGCCCTCCCGGGGCCCACGTCTGCCCCTGACTCCGCACCCCCCGACAGGGCCGCGTGGCGCCAGGCGTCGTGGGGTGCGGATGACGGGCTGAGCCGGTGACTGTGGGGTTCCGAACTCCACGCTCTCTCGGGGCCTCCTGAGGGTGGCGGGTGGGCCGGGCCTCCGCACTCGGCACATCCGGTCATCTCGGGGTCTCGCCTTCCGTAATTTTACCAGAATGTCGCAGTTTAAAGGCACATAGTTACAAGAGCATTTCCCGCCTCCCCACCGCCTGTTCTCCACAGTGGGAGCCCTCAACTTTTAGCCCATTCTTTCACTCTTTACCCCCACATCGCTAAAGAACAGACTTACGGTGTTAGCTTTTCCACTTTAGGTGTTTCCGGCTGAGGACGGACGGAGACAATCCGGCTTTTCTTCACTTTTCACCTCACACCCCTACATTTCCGCTCTCCTTCACCCTTCACCTTCCACCCCTTTGTACTTCCGGTCTCCTTCACCTTTCACCCCACACTTCCGGTCTCCTTCACCTCTCACCTTCCACCCCCTTGTACTTCGGGTCTCCGTCACCTTTCACCCCATACTTCCGGTCTCCTTCACCTCTCACCTTCCACCCCTTTGTACTTCCGGTCTCCTTCACCTTTCACCCCTGTAGTCCGGTCCCTCTCACCCTTTATGCCTTACTCTTTCTGCCGCCATCTACTCCCAGCTGTAGCTTATTTGTGGTTAGATCAATTTTCAGCGTTTACGGCAACAGAGTACTTAACTACTATTCACAGATGAGCCATAATTCTTTTTTCCTTCTTCCATAACTTTTCGTTTACTCTGGATTTAATGATTGTTTTGCATTTTCTTCGCATTACTATCTTATTACCGAAATCTTCCTGGTTTACTCAAATATGTTAGCTATCCTATTAATTGGGGCTTCTGCAGAGCTCTTTCCCAGGGCCTTCTGGGTGCTTGCACATAAAGCGGCTGAAAGCTGCTGGCGCCCCAGGGGCTGAGGGGGTGGGCATCCTGGAGACCCCTCCACCTCTCTCTGGGGTGGCAGCCCATTTCCTGGATCTCTTTTCTTCTCCTTTCTTGCTTTGTTCGCCCATTTTGACTAAGAATATCGTCCAGCAGCTTCCTGAGCAAAGATGCTTGAGAGGTGAACAACGGAGACCTTGAGTGTTTAAACGTGTCTGTTTTAGCCTAATGCTTAGTGACTTAGCTGGGTACGTAACTGTTGCTGGAGGATCGCTTTCCGTCGGAGTTCTGAAGGCACGCCTACCATCTAGTTTCCATCTAGTTATTGATGAGACGTCTGAGGCCATTCTGATCCAGGGTCCGTCCCATTAAATGTACCCCCCCCCCCTTTTCGAAGCATTTAGAGTCTTCTCTTTGTTCTTAGTATCGTGAAAACTCATGATGATGTGCTTTTGTGGGTCTAATTTTACACTGTAGAAGGATTTGAAACACTCTCTCACTATGTGTTTCATGACTTCCAATTCTTGGAATTTAAGAGAGAAAAAACAATTAGAAAATAAATCCAGGATGTCCAAATTGAAGTTTTGGAAATAAGGAACAAAGAATAGAATACGAAGGAAGTTAGTTTGCAAAAACATGCACAAATTTCCCAGAACTGTATATGTTAAGTCTGTAGACTGACAAGTCCTAGGGAGTCCTCAAACTGATGCAGGGCCAGGCGTAAGCTGCTGTTAGCTCTTGGTGTATATGTTTGAAGCTGCATTTATTTATTTATTTTTAAAGATCTTATTTATTTGTCAGAGAGAGAGGAAGGGAGAGGGAGAGTGAGAAAGCGCGGGAGTGCGCAAGCAGGGGGAGAAGTGGCGGGCTCTGCAGAGGCAGAGGGAGAAGCAGGCTCTGCACTGAGCAGGGAGCCCAAAGTGGGACTTGATCCCAGGAAGTTGGGATCATGACCTGAGCTGAAGGCAGACCCTTAACCAACTGAGCCACTCAGATGTCCCTGAAGCTGCATTTAAATGTCACATCTGTACCCTGGGTCTGTACCCTGGTCAGGAGGCCAGGCTGGCTGCAGGATCAAGATAAGGTGAGTTGGGACCCAATCGTGGAGCCCAGTCCTGACCTGGCTGTAGAGGAGCCCCGGCTCGTTATCTGAAACTTCCCACAGGGAAAACAATGCGTTCGCTGTGTTCAGCCTGAGCCCAATCACACCGAAGAGGCCCTGGGCAGCTGAGGCCCGATAAGCGGGTAAAGGTTCCTCTCGGGAACTGAAGTCACGTTGTGAACACTCCCCACCACCTTCCTGCCCTCCTCGTGGAGTTGGAATCTTAACACTGGCAGGGACCTTAGAACCACCTGGCCACTGAGCACAGGTCAGGTGGGGTTCAGGCTCTGCCCAATGTCAAGCTGCTCTTTGGTGACAGAACTGGGTTTAGAACCCAGATTTCTGGACCCCCACCCAGGACTCTTTCCTGCCTGCTTGCCTGTGCTCACAGCAGGAGAGTCAGCCTTTCCTCTGAAGGTTGCCTACACTCAGCTGTTCAGCACCCCGGGGGGTGGTGCTCATGGGGTGTCTAGCTAGGGGATTGGGGAGGGGCCGGAGCAGACGGCTTGCTGATTTAGGATGGGCATTTAGGCTCACTTTGAGAGCAATTCTGTCCGTTCTGCATGTCCATTCAGTATCCCACTGCTCTCCATGTTGGTTACCCGCATTTCCCGGGTCAGGGTCCTCAGGACGCCTCCCTGCTGGAGAGCTCCAACACAGCCCCTGGCAGGCAGCTGGATCCCAGAAGAACTGGAGCCAAATAAAATATGAATTCCCTTGAGAAATGACTCAGGCACTCAGTTTGCCTAAAGCCCTGGCGGCGCTTACCCCCTGAGGCTAGGGCCGGCTCCCTGAAGGCAGCGGCTGCCTCCCTTCCCTGGCTGGCATCGCATTTTACACACAGCTTGCCTAGAGCCCCTGCGCAGACGTGCCGTCTGGTATGGGTCGAGTTGGGTCCCCAAAGACCCTGAAGTCCCCATCCCCAGTCCTTGCCAATGTGACCTGATTTGGAAAAGGGGTTTTGCAGATGATTAATTAGCATGAGGTCATGAGGGTGGGCCCCAGTCCAACGACAGGGGACCTTAAAGAAAGGGGGAAAGACAGACACACAGGAAGACCACCAGGTGAAAACAGGAGCTTTGCGGCCATGAGCCCAGGGACCGCCGAATGCCCTGGAACCCACCCCCCCTGGCAGCTTTAGAGGAAGGAAGCTCGGCGGACACCTGGAGCTCAGACTTCGGGCATCCAGAAGTGGAAGACAATATCTCTCTGCTGTTTAGGCTGCTCAAGTTCAGGGCTCCCATGAACGTGGCCCCAGGAAACTGTGGCAAGGCCCAAAGCATCAGCTGGTTTCTGCTTCCCGCCTGCCAGGCTGGCCTGGCTGCCAGCCTGCCTGCCATGGCCGTGTCCCCGGCCAGCCATCAGAGGGTAGCAGCAGCAAGACTGGGGTCTCGGGCCCCGCGCACGTGGGACTGAAGCCCTTGTCCAGCCTCACGCCCCAGCGGGCCCCCCAGGACAAGGGCATCAGGGGAGGCATAGAGGGAACTGGATCAGCTGAGTCCCGACACCAACCACTGGCTGGTGAGGCTGCAGGGAGTGGGAGAGGCCTCCGGCCCAGAGTCTGGAAAGCTCGGCCGTCCATCCAGTCGTCAGGGGGCTGCGGTGGGAAGAGCAGTCACTGCTCGTGCTTCCACCTGGGAAACGCAGTCCTCACGCTTCCCAGCCGCACGTCCCGAGGGCACGCCCGTGTGCAGGGGGTACCTTTGGTTGTTATGAGAAGCGGGGAGCACAAAGTGCTAGGCACCCTGTTACACACAGATGCCACGTGGGGAACAACGGGGCTTGGCCCCTGTCCTTCCTGGTTTGTGACGGCACCTCTGACCACTTTCTTTTTTGAGAAAGGACGAGTCATTCTTGTGCCCCCCAAGTTCCTGCTAATTTAGTGTCATTTGCATTTGCAGCCTTTTAGGTTATTTAACTTGTAAATTTCCCTCAATAATTCCAGCTCCATTACTTTCGGAGTCCTGATTGCAGTACTTAAATTTTTTAGTATTCCACGCGCCTCCTTCTGAGATGTGTGGGTGCAGCCGCCATCAGAGCAGCCAGAAAGCCCTCGAACCTCCTGTCTGGAGGCTGCAGCTTGACAGATCTGCTGTGAGTGCTGTGCCCAGGCTCTGAGAGAAGAGAGGGGACAAAGGGGTTCTCACTGAGCTCTGCACTCCGGGGGCCTTTCCCCAGGATTGTCCACAATGGTGCTGCGTGGCTTGCGCCGATAAAGCCTGCTGGGGAGGCACCTGCTGTCCCTGCTCTCGACCCTCCGTGGGGGATTTCACATGGGTCACGGTCTCAACTCCACACCCCATGGGGCGGGTTTCTCCCCTAGCGTCCCCACCGCACCCCTGGATTCATCCTCCGTCCTTTCTGGTCCTGCTCTGTGGCTCAGGGGCTGACTCTGAAGGCTGTCCCCCCAACAGGAGCTCAAGGGGGACTCGCCTGGGTACTCAGGATCATTGTCCCTTCAGGCAGGCCCCTTCTCCACCTCTAGCTCACTGGGCTCCCTCACAAGATTTTCCTCTCGGGGCTCTTGGCTGGCTCAGTCAGTAGAGTATGAGACTCTCAGTTCAAGTTTGTGAGTTCAAGACCCACATTGGGCGTGGAGCCTACCCCGATAGACAGCGAGCTAGATGGATAGATAGATTCTCCTGGGTTCTGAGAGGCTGGGAACTCAGACAAGGCAAAGACCGGCAAGTAGTCTTTCCTTCTCAGCCAGGAAGACTGGAAGGCTGGGGGACTTGGCAGCCAGGTCTGGAATCATCTGGAGGCTTCCTCGATCACATAAGGTCTAACAGCTGAGACTGGCCGTCAGCCAGAACTCCTACACATGGCCTCTTCATCTGGTCGCTCTGCTCAGGCTGGCTTGGGCTGGTGTCCCAGGAGAGCACAGAAGTCCACGGAACTTGTATGATCTTGCCTTTCATGTCACATAATGTTACCTCCACCATATTCTGTCATTCGGGGCAGGCAGAACCACTCCTACAGCTGCCTCTGGAAAGGGGAGGTGGCTGAATGTCAGGGGCACACAGCCCTTCCCGCTTCAGCCACCTGCTTCCCACGGAGGCCCGGGAGGGTGTGGCTAACCCAAGGAAGATTTTTCTCTGAGCCTGCCTTGTGGCTGCCACAGAGAGTGTCTGGCATTTTCTGTTTCTAGAGTAGGAGGGATTTTTGCCTGATAAAAGGATTTCCCTAGATCTGTGAAGAGAGACGTATCAAGACAGATGAAGAACTTTCGATGTCAGGGGGATTACAAGTCCATGAGAGCTTCGGTCCCGCAGCCCAGAGAAAACTATAAATTCTGACTTGTCCATAGCAAACGATGTTAGCATGTGTCCTCCCTACGCTCCTGGAGCAGAGTATACAATGACATGCAATGAACATGTCTCCCCTTTCTTGCTGGGAATGGTATCTTTGGTGAGACTGGAACATGGCCTTTTAACTGCAATTTCAAAAAATTGTTGTGGAACATTTTAACACAATGAGTGAGAACTTATAGACTCTAGATTTTATATGTATATAAAGGATACCTTCTCTTACCATCTTTAAATCTAGCTTAAAATTAGTGAGACCTGAAACCAAAGCGATAAAAAGGAGGTAAAATCAATATAAATGATTCTGACATTGAGAAGCAAATTGTGACAAAAAAACTTTCAGATTGCATAAAAAGCACTAATTAACTCAGGGGGAGGGACAAGGTTTGAATAGAAGCTATGAATAGGTCGAGGGGATAGTTTGATAATCAGTTAATGAATCATATGAACACACTGGGAGAGGATGTAACTTCCTTGCTAATTTTGACAAGAAACGGAGACATTGACAAAGAAAGATAAAACCCCTACCGCACTTCTTCAAGGAGGCTGTCCATAACACCTTGATTAGTGAGTCATTAATTTAAAGGGCTTCAAGATTAGTCCAGAGCAAAAAATAACTTGAAATGCACTGCAACCTTCAAACTCATGCATGAAACCTGATAGCTATTTCCTCAAATGTGAAAAAAAAAAAAATCCTTAACATTTAGGATCATAATCACCAGCCATGCCTTGTAAAGACGTCTTGCTCAGGGTCCAATCAGGAGATGGAAACCACCTAGCCGTTTGAACAAGGAAGGTTTCACATGAAGAATTAATTTGAACAGGGTGTAGGAGTAATAAGGGATGGGCTAGAAAGAAGTAAAGAAGATTCTTCGAGAACACGGGCTCAGAAGAGCCAGCCCCGGCCATCGCGGTGGGGGAGACAGAACATCCATGAAGAGGTCCCTCTACAGGGCTGAGATCCAGACCTGATCGGAGAGAGAGCGTGGCTCAGTGCATGGCAGAGAAGTCCCCGAGGTGTCAGGTCGGCCGCACTTGCTGGAAACCTGCGCCCTCGGGTGCCAGAGGACCATCCACAGGGAGGCGTCATGCCTCAGAACTTGCCCCAACGCTCCTCTCGCTGGACCAGGTGCTGGAGGATCCTGCCAGGAGCAACGCGCCGCCAAACCGGGACACGCAAGCCTCCTCCACCGGCAGCCCTCCAGCGCCCTCTGCTGACAACGCTGCGCACAGCGGCCGGCCGGCGGTACATATTTCCAGGGTCCGCACAACCCACACAGCGGGCAGCCAGGGAGAAATGAGCTGAGACGCAGTCCCTTGGAAGTGGCACCAAAGCTGCTGGAAACTGTTCTAAATTAATACATCACTAAATTTGTATCGACGGTGCTAGAGGAAAGACTATCTTCCCAATTTCTCTGATCAGATTTTGTCAGTGAAGAGCTAGTCAAACGACTTACAGCCAAAAACTGTAAGAAAAAATCTCAAGGAGGTGTAGTGGAGACTTAATGAGGATATTTGATTTTTCAGGATTTTGTGTTGTGCGGTATCTTTCAACTCTGAAAAGTCGGTAACATTATTTTTCTCGTTCTAAGCCGATACTTACTTTCAGCCCTAATATCGTATTTGTAATCGTTGTATTCTTTTTCATAAAGGGACTTCCCAGATTCTGTTAGTCTCAGGGCCCCCCAAAATGGATCTGCCCTTGCCCATGGGAGAGCTTCCCTTCAAGCTTCTTCTTCTTTTTTTAATTTTACTTATTTGTTTTGACAGAGAGAGACCACAAGTAGGCAGAGAGGCAGGCAGAGAGAGAGGGGGAAGCAGGCTCCCTGCTGAGCAGAGAGCCCGATGCGGGGCTCAATCCCAGGACCCTGAGACCATGACCTGAGCTGAAGGCAGAGGCTTTAACCCACTGAGCCACCCAGGCGTCCCCCCTTCAAGCTTCTTATAAACGTTGGCCCTCCAGAAGCCCTCAGGTCTCAGCTTCTGTGTGAAACTTCTTTGAATACTTCAGGCCATGCAGATATGTGGCCCCTTCGTATGCTGGCTGTGGGCCAAAAGGCGGGACTATTCCACACGCGGCCCTTCTGAAGGCAGGTGTGTGGGTTTTCCTCACCAAGCAATTCTCCAGTTCTCTGTAATCCCCGCCGGGCATCCTACAATTCAGTCCAGTCCTGGACGGAGCATCACGACCCATCGGTGAAGGGCTGGTCCAGCACCAAGGCTCCCATCACATTGCAGGCGCCGATCACAAGTGCACGCTGTCATCTCTGCTCCTGACCCGCTCGCTTTCCATCAGAGGCTCCCATCACCCATTCCTTGGGTTGGATAATTTGGGGGGGCGACTCAGACAACTTGGGGAAAGAGAATATTTACTAGATTACCAGTTTCTAGGACGCCTGAGTGGCTTGGTCAGTTGGGGACTTGCCTTTGGCTCAGGTCGTGGTCCCAGAGTCCTAGGTTCGAGCCTCACATCCGGCTACCCGCCCCCTCGCTCTCTCTTTCAAATAAATAAATAAAATCTTAAAAAAATTAACAGTTGTTTCAACAGGATACAAGTCAGAACAGCCAGATTGATGAGATGGGTGGGGCCAGCCTCGGGGCAAGGATGCTGAGCTTCCACGCCCTCCCCACCCCCACCCACCCCTACCCTGACATCCTCACAGGGTCAGCAACCCAGAGGCTCTCTGAACCCCTTCAATTAGGGCTTACTGATTTTTTAAAAGATTTTATTTATTTATTTATTAGAGAGATAGAGAGCACAAGTAGGCAGAACAGCGGGCAGAGGGAAAGGGAGAAGCCAACTCCCCGCTGAGCGAGGAGCCCAATGTGGGACTTGATCCCAGGACCTTGAGATCATGACCTGAGCCGACACTTAATGGACTGAGCCACCCAGGCACCCTGCTGACTTTTCTTTTTAATGGAGGCCTCATGTCCTAGGCTCAGTGGATGAAATTATTGGCCACTAATGGTTAACCCAACTTCCAACCCTTCTCCCCTCCATCTTGGAGGGTGGCATTGGGAAGTTGGTTCCCCTGGCAACCGGCCTCCATTGGGAGGTTTATCCCGGAGCCCCCAGCCATCTCCTTCACATCTACGAAGCACTTGTCACTGCAGAGATTCCAAGGTTTTGGAAGTCGCATACCAGGAAGTGGGACAGAGACCAAATATATATTGCTCATTATGTCAAAGGCATTTTTTCTATCTCTGTGCTCACTGGGCACCTAGCCCACGCCACTGTCTATTTTTGTTTAACTAAAATTTCTTCCTAGCTTCACACAAATGTGTCTTCTTTTCCTGGAATTTGCAGAGAATTCTCTACCTCCTTCTCAGCAATGGTCACCTCCAACTTTGGACCATTGTTTGGACTGTAAACTTCTGGAGGAAAGAGGTCATGTTACTTATATATTTGAACTTGAACACCTAGCAGCATTCAATAAATGTCAATTGCATGAATTAAGATAGATCTCCTGTTTCCTCTACTAGATTATAAGCTCCTTGAGGGCAGAGCTAGAGTTAAAGTTGAGGGAGCTCATGGACGTCATCTAATCAGACCCCGGGAACAGAGGGGATATGAGGCCTGTAATGGGGCGTGTCCTCAACAGCCTCAGGGGCCACATGGGTATCACCTTCAAGTTCAGTGCTCTTTCTCCCTTTCATGTGTCTGTGTGTGTGATGGGGTAGGAGGACAGAAATGGAGTGAGAAATAGAGCCTGTCCCCCTCGGCCCCGGTGGCTGAGACAGGCATCTGACCTTCTCCCCATTCTTCGCACAGGTAAGCCTGGCAGGAACAGAACCCCAAGAGCCTGTTCTTTAAAAATGGGAGTGGGGGACTCTGGCGGGCTCAGTTGACGGTGCATGGGACTCTTGATCTCAGGGTTGGGAGTTTGAGCCTCATGTTGGGTATAGGTATTACTTTAAAAAAATAGACTCTTTTCAAAAATGAAAATGAAAAATAAAGATGAGCGTGTTGGGGACATGTGATCAAAGTCTTCCACAATTCCTGACAATCTCAGCAGCAGGCTGGGGCCAAGGTCAGAATGGCTAAAATTAACAAGTCAGGAAATGACAGATGTTGGCGAGGATGTGGAGAAAGGGGACCCCTCCTACACTGTTTGGTGGGAATGCAAGCTGGTGCAGCCACTCTGGAAAACAGTGTGGAGGTTCCTCAAAAAATTGAAAATAGAGCTACCCTACGACCCAGCAATTGCACTACTGGGTATTTATCCCAAAGATACAAATGTAGTGATCTGAAGGGGCACGTGCACCCCAATATTTGTAGCAGCAATGTCCACAATACCCGAACTATGGAAGGAACCTAGATGTCCATTGGCAGATGAATGGATAAAGAAGATGTGGTATGTTTGTGTGATGGAATAGTACTCAGCTGTCAAAATGGATGAAATCTTGACATTTGCAATGACGTGGGTGGAACTAGAGGATATTACGCTAAGTGAACTAAGTCAGAGAAAGCCAGTTATCATATGATTTCACTCATGTGTGGAATTTAAGAAACAAAACAGAGGATTATGAGGAAGGAGGGGAAAAATAGAATAAGACGAATTCAGAGAGAGAAACAAACAATAAGAGACTCTTAACTAGGGTGCCCCAGTGCCTCAGTCGGTTAAGCGTCTGCCTTCGGCCCAGGTCATGATTCCAGAGTCCTGGGTTCGAATCCCACATCAGGCTGCCTGCTCAGCAGGGAGTCTGCTTCTCCCTCTCCCTCTGCCCCTCCACGCTGTTTGTGCACGGGCTCTCTCTCTCTCATGCTCTCTTTCAAATAAAGAAACCCTTTGAAAAATAAAAGGAGACTCTTTAAAAAATATTTATTTATTTGCCAGAGAAAGAGCACAAGCAAGGGGAGCGGCAGGCACCCAAAAGAAGATTCTTAACTCTCGGGGACAAACCGAGGGCTGTTGGAGGGGAGGTGGATGGGGGATCGGGTAACTGGGTGATGGGCATTAAGGAGAGCACATGATGGAATGAGCACTGGGTATTATATAAGACTGATGAGGGGCACTTGGGGGGCTCAGTGGGTTAAGCCTCTGCCTTTGGCTCAGGTTATGATCTCGGGGTCCTGGGATCAAGCTCCACATCGGGCTCTCTGCTCAGCAGGGAGCCTGCTTCTCCCTCTCCCTCTGCCTACCTACTCTTTCTCTGTCAAATAGATAAAGAAATAAAATTTTTTTTAAAGATTTTATTTATTTATTTGACAGAGAGAGAGATCACAAGTAGGCAGAGAGGCAGGCAGAGAGAGAGGAGGAAGCAGGCTCCCCGCGGAGCAGAGAGCCCGATGCGGGGCTCGATCCCAGGACCCTGAGATCATGACCTGAGCCGAAGGCAGCGGCTTAATCCACTGAGCCACCCAGGTGCCCCAAATAAATAAATCTTAAAAATAAAAAAGACTGATGAATCACTGAACTCTACCTCTGAAACTAATAATATGCTAATTAATCAAATTTAAATAAAATTGAATTAAATTTTAAAAATAAATGTGGGTTATTTTAATTTGGGGGGTAAAATCCTATGGTTGTTTGTTTTTGCTGATGTTTTTGTTTCTTTGTTTTTTTTTTTTTTAAGATTTTATTTATTTATTTGACAGAGAGAGACACACAGAGAGAGAGGGAACACAAGCAGGGGGAGTGGGGGAGGGAGATGCATGCTTTCTGCATGCAGGGCTCTATCCCAGGACCCTGAGACCATGACCTGAGCCAAAGGCAGATGCTTAATCCACTGAGCCACCCAGGCACCCCATTGCTGATGTTTAATAACAAAAATTCAATGGAGTAAATTTTAAAGACCTAGTTGGTGTTATTAACCAATTCACCAACTGGGCAGCGTCCTATCTAGCAAGTAGACAAGAGTACCAAAGGGCTACAGAAAAAGGCCAGGTCTTTAAAGGCGGAGAGGGAGTGGAGAAAAGGAAATTGTTGGCAAAGGATCCATTGTTTTAGACAAGGTGGAGGGGAGGGGGGGGGGTCTATCCTAGTGCTGACCAGGAAATTCCCATGTTGACTGGTTAAAGGTCACATTTCTGGGGGTTGAAAGTGCAGCTGGGTTAGGGTTTAAGTCTTGGTTTACCACCTTGGGGCCTTAACTTACGTGACCTCATTTTGGGCCTGTGGTTTTCTTTTTCTTTTTCCTTTTTAACTTATTTATTTTTAAAAGACTTTATTTATTTATTTGATAGAGAGAGAGAGCACAAGCAGGGGGAGAGGGAGAAGCAGACTCCCTGGGAGCCTGATGTGGGGCTCAATCCCAGGACCCTGGGATCATGACCTGAACTGAAGGCAGACGCTTAACCAACTGAGCCAGCCAGGCGCCCCTTCTTATCTTTTTAACATTGGATTCTTTTTTTGTTTAAGAGGTTTAAGAGTTTCTTTTAAAAAAAAAAAAGGGAATTTCTTCTTTTTTTGAAGATTTCTTTATTTTTATTTTAGAGGGTGGGGAGAGGTGCAAAAGGAGAGGGAGAAAGGGTCTTAAGCTGATTCCGCACTGAGGGCAGAGCCCATCTCAGGGCTCCATGTCACGACTCGAGATCATGACCTGAGCCAAAGTCAAGAGTCGGCTGCCGGACAGACTGAGCCACCCAGGCACCCCTCTTTAAACTTTTCCAAAGAGAGAAGTAGAGGGCAGATTTTACTAGTGGCTGGCAGCCTATCACTAGATCATGGAGTATCGTGGTTACACATAGTAGATACTCAATAAACATGTGTCAGATTAATGAACAATCATCAAGGATCCTGCCTGGTGAGGAGTGCAGGGACCATTCTGTCCTGCTCTTTCCCTCCCTGCTTTTGTGGGGAAGGGAGCCAAGGGGGAAATAGGACACAATGGGTCAGTATGAAGGGGTCCTAATCCTATTCAGCTCAAGTGTTGTAGAGATGGTTCTAGAGAATACACCAGAAGGGGGTTGCTTGCAGAATCCAGCACTCTTAGATCCTTCTAGATACTTGTCTTGAGGAAAGAAAAAAAGAGATACTTCTCCTGAGCTGCGAGCCAATACAAATTCTGAATCTCATCACGAGAGGGAGCCCTAAGCTAAAAATGATTCTGAAGCTGAGTCACGTGACACCGGCACCATTTTCCCCTCACAAATTTCTATTTTCCACCTAAAATTTTTCCTCGCAGGTTTAAATGGCTACAAGAGATGCAACTCCCCATCTAGTGTCGTTATATATTTTTAAAAAATTTTTTTAAAGTATTATTTATTTATTTGACAGACAGAGATGACAAGTAGGCAGAGAGGCAGGCAGAGAGAGAGGAGGAAGCAGGCTCCCTGCAGAGCAGAGAGCCCGATGCGGGGCTCGATCCCAGGACCCTGGGATCATGACCCGAGCCGAAGGCAGCGGCTTTAACCCACTGAGCCACCCAGGCACCCCTGTCATTATATTTTTTAAAACAAAACTATTGTGTGACTCTCGGCTCTACGTTCAGTCATATCTAAATACCATACAATTCGATACCCACCATTTAAAGGTACATGAAGTTCTCTTTTAACGTCCTTTTTCCTCATAAACTTATCTTCCCATTCACTTCCCTCATCTAATTTTATCCTAGTAGAATATATATTATTTTTGGAAGTCTTGTAGGGATTGTCCCTATCACACTTCTCAGCAACAAAAATATAAATTAAAATTTGAGGAAATGTTGTATCCTCTGACCATGAGTCTCCAAGTACTGAAAAGTTTCTTCGGGCTAGGGTTATCATTGCCATTATTAGTAAACATGTATCTCATTAAATCAACAGAAGTATGTTGCAAATTTTGGTAACTGTTAAACACAAAAAGGCAATTTTCATTGGAAATGCCTCCCTCAATGAGGTGAATGAGGTTTTTTCTATTTTTCCAATCTGCCAGAGTAAGACACATTTCTGACCAAATACACTCCTGCGTCCACTGCTCAGAATGGATTTTGGGCTCTACAGCTAAGAACACCTGCGTGAGAGTCTACAGCTAAGAACACCTGCGTGAGAGTCTACAGCTAAGAACACCTGCGTGAGAGTCTACAGCTAAGAACACCTGCGTGAGCGTCTACAGCTAAGAACACCTGTGTGAGAGTGGTCAACGTAGAGATGCTGATTAAAGCCCAGGGGCACCTGGGTGGCTCAGTGGTTAAAGCCTCTGCCTTTGGCTCGGGTCATGACCCCAGGGTTCTGGGATCGAGCCCTGCATTGGTATCTCTGCTCATCGGGGAGCCTGCTTCCCTTCCTCTCTCTCTCCCCGCCTCTCTGCCTGCTTGTGATCTCTGTCAAATAAATAAATAAAATCTTTAAAAAAAAATAAAGCCCAGATAAAAGCCTCTGAGCTATGTCCCATGAAGGCATGAATTTGCTTATTGTCTACGCCTGAAAGCACACGACACTGAAATTTCCAGGTAGGTGAAACGGGCCCTGCTCCTTCATCCTGCATCTAGGTAGTCATCAGCCACTGTAAATTACTTTCCCTTAAAAGCATTTGCATCCATTTCTTTCTCTTCATTAACTACCTTTTTTTTTTAGAGAGAGAGAGCATGCAAGCACAAGCCGGGGATGGGGGGTTAGGGAGGAGGGGCAGAGAGAGAATCTTCAAGCAGACTCCCTGTTGAGCAGGGAGTGCCATGCCGGGCTCCGTCTCTCAACCCTGAGATCATGACCTGAGCCGAAAAACCAAGAGCGGGGCCGGGCTCCGTCTCTCAACCCTGAGATCATGACCTGAGCCGAAAAACCAAGAGCGGGCCATGTAACCGACAGAGCCTCCCAGGGGCCCCTCCATTAACCACCTTCAGCCGGGTCTGTATCTCTTTCTACCTGAACCAGGGCAGGGACATCCAGACCCCGCTACAGTCCTTCCCCGCACGTGGTTATCAGGTTATCTACCCTGCTATTCGTTTGCAAACAAAACAAACTTTCTAATCTCCTAGAATCTGAAGTCTAGTCTTCTGTGGTCACTATTGAGTGTTCCCTGGGATGTCCCTCCCTGTCCTCTTGGACAGTGCTGGACCTGTTTTCACCCAGCATCCTCTCGCAATCTGGTGGGCCTCTCCCTCCTCGCTTACCTCCCATGTTGCAGTTTCTTGGAACCAATGGGCCGTCCCTTTTGGTGAGGTCCTCTCCAGGAGAGATGGTCCCTTGTGGTCTGCCACTGTGTTCGTATCCTGGGAAGGGCATATGCAGTGGGGAGCAGAGACACTGCATACTTCTGCACTCACGTAACGTGCCAGAAATAGATTGATCTTGACGTTTATGGAGCAATCAGAGGATACAAATATCAAGTAAGCGTTCCTAGGGAATTGTTACCTATTAATAATGTTAACGAAGCATCTGCTGTGTTCATCACTGAGCGAGGCACTGGCGGAAGAAATAGAAATTTAAGACACTATCTTCCCTCAAAGAGCTGATAATTTACTTGGGGAGACAAGAATTCCACACATCAAGATAGCAAATAAAATTATATAGAATCAAGGGACGCCTGGGTGGCTCAGTTGGTTGAGCACCCGACTCTTTTCTTTTTTTTATTTTATTTATTTATTTGACGGAGAGAGATCACAAGTAGGCAGAGAAGCAGGCGGGGAAGAAGAGCAGGTTCCGCACTGAGCAGAGAGCCCGATGCAGGACTCGATCCCAGGACCCTGAGAACATGACCTGAGCTGAAGGCAGAGGCTTTAACCCACTGAGCCACCCAGGCATCCCAAGCATCCAGCTCTTGATTTCGGTTCTGGTGGTGATCTCAGGACTGTGGGACCGAGTGGGGCTCTGTGCTCAGCAGGGAGTCTGCTTGAGATTCTCTTTCCCTCTCTCTTTGTCCCTCCCCACCTCTCATGCTCCCTCTCTCTCTCTCTCTCAAATAAATAAAATCTTTTTTTTTTAAAGATTTTTATTTATTTATTTGACAGAGAGAGAGAGATCACAAGTAGGCAGAGAGGCAGGCAGAGAGAGAGGAGGAAGCAGGCTCCCCGCGGAGCAGAGAGCCCGATGCGGGGCTCAATCCCAGGACCCTGAGATCATGACCTGAGCCGAAGGCAGCGGCTTAATCCACTGAGCCACCCAGGCGCCCCTAAATAAAATCTTTAAAATGATCATATAGAATCAAATGCAAAATGAACCTGTTATCATGTTATAAATTATTTTGCTATGTTTTCCCTTTTTAATATTTAAAACTAGAAGTAATACATACTTGTCAAAATGAAAAGTTTTGGAGTATACAGAGTAAAAACGAAAGTCCCTATTCACCCCTTCTCAATCCTTCTTGGTGAACACCCTTCCGGATTCAACGGTCTTAGAGAAAAACAGACGTGTGTTTGTAAGCGCACATACACGCTCACACAGTATTTTTAATAGAACTTCCATAGACACACCGTTCTACAACTTGCTTCTTACAATTTTGGACCTTCCCCTGTCCCACATGTATGAAAATCTACGCTGTCCTTTCCAATGGCTGCTATCGTGTTCCAAAGTAAGATCATTGTCTCATTTACTGCACCTTGTCCTCTACTGATGAACTTTTGGGTTAGTTTTAATTTTTCTTATTAGAGTTACACTCTACCCAAAATGGTGCAAACTCATCTGTGTATTCTGCAAACAATAAAAACAAACACAGGAACAATGAAGCAATAAAAACAATGAGTAAGCATTAGTCATTAAGAATGTAAGGTCTTGGGATGCCTGGGTGGCTCAGTGGGTTAAAGCCTCTGCCTTTGGCTCAGGTCATGATCCCAGGGTCCTGGGATGGAGCCCCGCATCGCATTGGGCTCCCTGCTCAGGAGGAAGCCTGCTTCTCCCTCTCCCCACTCCCCCTGCTTGTGTTTCCTCTCTCTCTCTTGTCTCTTTCTGTCAAATAAATAAATAAAATCGTTTAAAAAAGTAGTATTCCTAAATTATTCAGCAAATCTTCTCTCGGGATTGGTTGCCTCTTTGTGCAGGTGATGTAGGCATCAATCAGCAGAGTAGGGACTAAGGGGATGTGCTCCCCTCTCCTGGCCTGGCTCCCCCCGCAGGCTCCCTTGCAAGACTATCCCCGATTACAGCAATTCCATTACCAACCTGCTTTTCTTTATTAAGTTCTGTGGCTGCTACTTAATCCCCCTTTGGGGTAACACACTAAGTATCGCTGGGCTGACTCCCGCAGCAGGCTGCACAGCGAGGTAATTAGTACTCGTGAGAGGTGGGCGCGGGTCGGGGCGTGGGGGCTGGAGGGTGAAGAAAAGCAAAGTTGGGAACGAGAAGGAGGCATCACCCACCCGAAGCTTTGCCTAAACAACTTCTTGCGGAGCCAGCAGCTGCTGACGGCCGCTCAACGTGCGCGCCCCTCTTCTTCCTTCCTAATAGGTTACCAATTCTTTTCCAAGGGGTAAGCGATGATTCTCCAAGATGACACACAGATAGCACTGGCTGGTTTTTTTTCAGTCCGTGGACTTTCTAGTGACATTTTTTTCTACTCAGGTCGGAAGTTTAAGGGGTGGCACTTCTAGATAAACTCTTGTTTTCTTTTTTTTTTTTAAAGATTTTATTTATTTATTTGAGAGAGAGAGAGAGCATGAGAAGGGGGAAGGTCAGAGGGAGAGGCAGACTCCCCACTGAGCAGGGAGCCCCATGTGGGACTCGATCCCAGGACTCCAGGATCATGACCTGAGCTGAAGGCAGAGGCTTAACCAACTGAGCCCCCCAGGCGCCCTAAGCTCTTGTTTTCCTTATAGAAACAGACAGACTTAGCTGACCTGTGCTTTTCATTCTTTGCCCTACCCTCTTCTTCAAAGTCTCAGAATAAAAGTAAAATCATGACTCTTATTCAGATATAAAAATGGACATGTGTAGGGGCACCTGGGTGGCTCAGTTGGCTCAGGTCACGATCCTAGGGTCCTAGGTTCTAGCCCTGAGTCAGGCTTTCTGCTCAGTGGGGAGCCTGCTTCTCCCTCTTCCCCTGTTTGTGTTCCCTCTCTCGCTGTCTCTCTCTCTGTGTCAAATAAATAAATAAAATCTAAAAAAAAAAATGCGTGTTAAAGATTTTATTTGAACTCATGAGGGAACAAAGCATATGTGATAACCAGCTGAAAAGAGGAGACAAGGGGCGCCCGGGGGGGGCTCAGTCAGTTAAGCAACCAACTCTTGATTGGTCCCAGGACCCTGAGATTGAGCCGGAATCCACGTCTGGCTTGGGGCTCAGTGGGGAGTCGGCTTCAGGATTCTCTCTCTTCCCCTGCCCTCCCCACCTCTGTGTGCTTGCTCTCTCTCCAAATAAATAAGTCTTTTTTTTTTTTAAAGAAAATACAACTGTTAAATTAGACATTCTGTGAAGTTTTAGGCAATAGGTTTTTTTTTTTTTTTTTTTTTTTTTAGAAAGCAGGGATGATGGAAATTTCGGATTTCCCGGGCTTTTTGTTTTTTTAAGATTTATTTTAGAGAGGGTGAGAGCGCATAAGTGGGGGGAGGGGCATAGGGAAAGAGAGAATCTCAAAAATACTCTCCAATGAGTGTGGAGCCTGACGTAGGGCTCCATCTCCCCACTCTGAGATCATGACCTGAGCTGACGATTTTATGCTTTTAACTGTCATGCATACTATGTGACTTGTCATTGTTTTCTGGAATCAAGTGAAGAAACAAAGTAAAGTAGTTTAGCATTCCACAGAAGGTTCTGGAACCATAAGCCTATGACAATGCTTAGCTACTTTCTTGCCACGGTGTCCACCTTAGTTTTCATTCACCCTTGGACTTAAAATCACAAAACTAATATTGTATATCAAATTCTTTTTTTAAATAGATTTTATTTATTTATATGACAGAGAGAGACACAGTGAAAGAGGGGAACACTAGCAGGGGGAGTGGGAGAGGGAGAAGCAGGCTCCCCACAGAGCAGGGAGCCTGATGCAGGACTCAATCCCAGGACCCTGGGTTCATGACCTGAGCTAAAGGCAGAGGTTTAACAACTGAGCCAGCCAGGCGCTCCCAAATTCTTTTTAACATTAAAAATAGGTGAAAGGGGGTGCCTGGGTGGCTCAGTGGGTTAAAGCCTCTGCTTTCAGCTCAGGTCATGATCCCAGGATCCTGGGATCCAGCCACGCATCAGGCTCTCTGCTTAGTGGGGAGCCTGCTTCCTCCTCTCTCTCTGCCTGCCTCTGCCTACTTGTGATCTCTGTCTGTCAAATAAATAAATAAAATCTTTTTAAAAAATAGGTCAAATGATAAAGCACAGATTATTCTGAACATAGTATGAATACCATGGTTTGATTTACTTTACTACCTCTGCCCTTATTTCTTTTCTTTTCACCAACCCACCTCTTGGGAGACAGATGAACAGAGGTCATTGGGTTAAACATCTGGGAGATTTGAAACCAGGACGCAGAACTTGAGGACCACGCGCTTTCACAGGGATTCTTCCTGAGTCAGGTGAAAAGCTGAGCCCAAGGGTTAGAAGGAGAGAGAGAATCCTGAAGTTGATTCCCGACTGAGTGCAAAGCCCAGCTTGAATGCAGGGCTCAACCCCACGACCCAATCTCCCAGCCCACATTTCCTGGGAATCAGAGGAACTCTCATATCTGATATTTTCAAAATTTCTTTCAACTTTCATCTTCCAGGGGGAATGAAATTAAGTATTCCCAGTCGGGGGGAACACAGCTTCCTCATCACCTGCTTGGTTACTCTGTCCTTCCATGTTTTTCTCAACCAGCTAAGATGCTAAATAAAATGACCACGTCTCCAAATAAGGTTATCAGTGATTGAAAACCTACCAGACTGAAAGTGTGAGTCATGATTCAAATTCTCTGAAAACTCCAGTTTGTAACCACTTCCCCCAAATTTCCATTTATAAATAGAAAAATCAAGAATGAACTGGTTTTCTTTTCTTTTTTTTTTTTTTAAAGATTTTATTTATTTATTTGACAGAGAGATAGATCACAAGTAGGCAGAGAGGCAGGCAGAGAGAGAGGAGGAAGCAGGCTCCCCGCGGAGCGGTGAACTGGTTTTCTTTTTAAATCCACTTCCTCGTCTCTAAAAAATTAGCTTACTGCACAACTTCACCCAACACATGTATGTTGTTCTGATCGAAGCAATTCTAAATAAAGCTGAATTGCTGAAACTTCCTGTTACTTCTCCAGCAAGAGCTGATAACATTCAGCATGAAATTTCACTTTCACGTAAAGGATGTTTAAGGATTTTCTAATTCGACTCCAGCAGAAGTTGCTTGATTCCTTGTTACTACGAAACCCATAGCAACAAAAACAAAAAGACAAATCAGGAAGAATTCTGCATCTTAAGAAATTGCAGTCAAACCTCTAAATGTCAGTGTTAGGAATAACAGAAAGGAGGCAGGTTAATAAAATACAGCAAGAGTGATAAAAGTTGAATTATTGGGGCAAGGACAATATGCATTTTGATTTTGATAGTTACTGCCATATTATTGCCCTTGTAGGAGACCTGCCAATTTCACCTTCCTGGAGTAACTAAGGAGGGTGTCTATTTCCATACAGCCTTGCCTTCACTGGCTGTCACACTTTTTTTCATTCTGATAGGCACAAGGTGGTATCTCTTTGTAGTTAGATTCTGTTTTCAGACAGGGAGAGAGACAGACAGACAGACAGAGTGAAAGATTCTTAAGCAGGCTCCATGCCCAGCACAGAACCTGATGGGGGGCTCGATCTCACAACCCTGAGATCATGACTTGAGCCAAAATCGAGTCAGATGCTTAACTGTCTGAGCCACCGTGGTGCCCCATGTATAGTTTTAATTTATATGTATCTGATTTGGAGTGAGGTTAAGTAACTTGTCATATGTTTATAAACCATTTGTATTTCCTCTTCAGGGAACAATTATTTTCAGAGCCTTTGCCCAATTTTCTATTTTGGTCCTTTTCCTATTGAATTGTAAGAGCTCTTTATATAGCAAAGAGATTTGTCTTTGATGTGATTTGCCAGTATTCCACCCCCCCCCCCCGTTTTGCTGTTTGTCTTTTGACTAAGCAGTTGATTTGGTTCAACATAAAGAACTTTTATTTATTTATTTTTATAATTCGATTAAAAATTTTTTAAAAAAGATTTTATTTATTTATTTGACAGAAAGATCACAAGTAGTCCGAGAAGCAGGCGGAGGTGGAGGGGTGGTGGGAAGCAGGCTCCTGCTGAGCAGAGAGCCTAATGCGGGGTTTGATCCCAGGACCCTGAGATGATGATCTGAGCCAAGGGCAGAGGCCTACCCATCGAGCCACCCAGAATCCCCTCAACACAAAGAACTTTAATCCCAAAGATTTTCTAAGTATTTGTGTGCCCCAAGGAGGCTATTGAGATAGAAGACTCTTATTTGGACAGACACAGAAATCCTCCAGTTTGATGTGCACTGGTGGGCCCTTGGTCAATGATTCCCAGCAGAGAGATGAGAAAAAAGGGACAGAAACTGCCCTGTGTGTGCGATGTTCTCTCCATAACCGGCGGGAACACGGGCAGACACAGCACCTTTGGGAACGCATTTCTCCTCCTTAAGATGGATTTAGGCGCACATTCCACCTAAGACTTCCCATCAGAGAATGGAAGGGCACTAGGAGGAGGGGTCCTGCCTCACCTCTCCTGATAGGGGGTGTTTAAGGGTGTGCAGAGCCCCTTTCACATGGTCTGTGCCAGGGCCCCCTGGTGTTATTCTAGCTCCGATACATCATTTTTGGAAATGCACAGCTGGGGCTAACCGAGTCCTGGGGGTTGGGTCAAGAAAGAATTCTTGAGATATCTTAGGTGCAAAATGTCCACGGGACAAGACCCAAGGACAGAAAGACCTGCTGCCCCAGGATTATGAGCAAGTGATTTTATACCTTGGGGTTGGGAGAAGTAAAGATGAGGGAAGCTCTTAAAGGACTTTCATATGTTAAAGAAGACTGTCCGGATCCTGGAGGAATGTCAGTCTGCCTATCTCAAGTATTTGTCGATGGGCTGCAGGTTATATGGAGATTAATTTTATCCACATTCCCTCCGCCTTTGTTTGCCACACCCTGGTGAGAGGGGCAGACAGATCCTCGCACAAGATTTATTTTAGCCTCCGTGGCCGGGTCGACAGTGTTATCATTATCACGCGCACTGATGCAGAGCTTGGTTAGCTTGCCCAGGCACCCCCGCGCGCTTGCTGGAGGGGCTGTGTGCCCGCGGCACCCGTGTCAGCTTGGAAGCCCCGCCCACCCCAGGGCTAGAGCAGGTCCCCGGAGCCACGTTTCGGGATTCAGGAAGGAAGGGCCAACAGCCTCAAACGAGCGGACTTGCTGAGGTCTGAGATGGACGACTTCCATCTTCCATCTCCCCGTCCGCCTCATCTATCGCCTCTCAGAGCTCTCTGGGCTGTGCCCAGGCTCCCAGAGCGTTGCACACGTCGCCCGGAATTTTTGCGCGCACGCGTGTCACTGTCTCACCCAGACACACGGACGGAGCCCGGGCACGGCCGCACTGGCACGCACACAGCCTGGGCGGAGCGCTCGGGAGCAGGCGGCTGTCGCAGACCGTGGGGCGGGGCGGGGGCCCGGGCGGGGAGCCGGGCAGTTCCGGGGAAGGAACCTAATTTCACCGTGAGGGCGGCCCGATGGAGAGCGGGAGGAAAACCCGGGCGTTCAGGGGACGACGCCCCCTCCGGGGGAAAGGGTTCTTCCTAGAAGGTCCGCGGGCTTCTCTCGAGGCTTTTGGAGAAACGAAGCCGGGCGCATTTCCTCGGAAGTCGAGCAAACTGGGCCGGGCCTGAGGTCCCGCCCCGTCCCGCCTGGCTTGGGTGGCCGGGGATCTCCCCGCCCCGGCCGAATCCCGGGCTGGAGGCCTCCCGTAGGCCCTGCCCCCTCGCCCTCCACCCGGCTCCACCCCGCCCCGCCCCGTCTTAGCCCAGCCCATACAGTCATCAACCCCCGCCCCATGTTAGCCCCGCCCACAACATGTTCCTCCAACCCGCCCTCTAACCCCGCCCACTAACTGGCCGCGCGAGGTGGGTGCGGCGGCCGCAGCGGCGGGGGCGGGGCCAGCCTCACCCGGAATGAAAATAAACGGCGGCCGCTGCCGCATCCGGGCACTCCGCGGGTCGCGGCGGGCGCGGTGGTGGCGCAGGTGAGGAGGCGGCGGCGGAGCGTCCTGTTCCCGGCCCGGGCCTCACCCGCGCTGTCTGGCGCCCGGGTTCCCGGCACGACCCCGACGCATCCCCCTCCCGGGGCGGGGCGCGGCCACAGCGGCGGGCGGTGGGCGGCGGGCGGTGGGCGGCGAGCGGCGAGCGCGGAGGCTGCCTGGGGCTTGGGGACGCGCCGACGGTTCGCGCGGCCCTAGGTCTGCGCTGGGCCGGGCCCGGGTGGTGGGGGTTTCTGGGGAGTTGTTCTGGGGGAGGCCGAGGAAGAGACGGACTCACTAAGTAAACCTCATTGGCGAGACAAAAAGCTTGGATGCTAACACTGCTATTCCAGATATGTCATTTGGGATTCGTATTTGCAGTCAGAGCTAGATTTTCTTTGCTATTTAATGAGAAAATGTGGTCGATTCTGCGTTTCTCTGATGATCTGGTTCCGCATTTGTCATCTCCTTCCCTTACTCTTATTTTTTAATACGAGAATCTTTTACTACTCCGCTTAAGAGAAAAGACCGTGTGTTTTGAATATACGTGTGTATGTATGTATATTTGAAAAGCTCTGGGTAAAAGTCCCCATAGATGATTCATTACAAAAGTGAAAGCGAAAATTTTAAAGGAGCAGTTAACAACGTTTCACTTTCAGTTTGGAGCAGTAATATTAATGAATTTCTGGGCTTCCTCCCGCCTCCCGTTCCCCACCCCCGCCCCCGTTTTATTGAGAAATAATTGACATACATCACTGCTTTTTTGACTGTAATATGAAACATTGTATGGCATGCATAATGAAACTTTCAGTTCTCCAGTTAAAACTGGAAACTCCAGTTAAAACTGGAAAGTTTATTAAACTTTCTGCTTTTGATTTGATTTCAAGTATGTATCCTCTTTTTATTCTGTTTATAATCGACATTTTTGTAAATTTCAAAACAGCAGATTAATCTTTTTATTATTTTTTTAAAGATTCTTTTTAAAATTTGTTTGACAGAGATCACAAATAGGCAGAGAGGCAGGCAGAGAGAGAGAGGGGGAAGCAAGCTCCCTGCTGAGCAGAGAGCCTGACGTGGGGCTCATGGGGCTCGATCTGGGGCTGGATCCCAGGACTCTGGGATCATGACCTGAGCCAAAGGCAGAGGCTGTAACCCACTGAGCCACCCAGGCACCCCAGATTAATCTTTTTTAAACATTAAGTCTCATGCCTATGGACCTGCATCTGTTCAGTTGATTTGGTCAGTGGGTAGAGTGTGGGATGCACACTGCGTTTGTGAAACCCTTTGGGCCTTTAGATCTTTTTTTTTTTAAGATTTTATTTATTTATTTGACAGAGAGAGATCACAAGTAGGCAGAGAGGCAGGCAGAGAGAGAGGAGGAAGCAGGCTCCCCGCTGAGCAGAGAGCCCGATGCGGGGATCGATCCCAGGACCCTGAGATCACGACCCGAGCCAAAGGCAGAGGCTTAACCCACTGAGCCACCCAGGCGCCCCTGGGCCTTTAGATCTTAAAAAGAGCTTGAGTCCATGCATAAGAAGCCCATGAAATGATCCTCCCTCCCCATTGGTATTTTATCCAGAATTCATGAAGATTTGTGAGTAGGGAACTATGTATAGTGGTTGCCTAAGTTGTGTTTCGTGCTTTTCTATGTGAGCAGCAGTTTGTTAGTGGTTGAAGATCCAGGGTGTTTTCTCGTGGGTCACCTGGGTGCACAGCAGCCTCCTCTTGTCGTGTTTGTTCCTTACACCCTTTCCTCCTCCTTGCCCTAATGACCCTCTTTCTCCCCCCAGACCGATATGAAATAGATTTGAACTTTCTTTTAAAATAGTCATTTATGGGGGCACCTGGGTGGCTCAGTGGGTTAAGCCTCTGCCTTTGGCCTGGGTCATGATCTCAGGGTCCTGGGATCGAGCCCCGCATCAGGCTTTCTCAGCAGGGAGCCTGCTTTCCTCTCTCTCTCTCTCTCTGTCTCTCTGCCTGCCTCTCTGCCTACTTGTGATCTCTGTCTGTCAAATAAATAAAATCGCTTAAATAAAATATTCACTTATGGAATACATTGAAATTAACAAACTTGATTTAAAAAATTAGGTGAGCTGGGTTTTGGGGGTGTGGAATACTGCAGGCTCTATATAGAAAAAGAGAAAGTTGCTTATCAAGGTTATGTGAACACTTAGATCTATTTTTTACTCTGTAGAACTTGTTTTCATCATTTAGAAGCTAATTACCCTTTTACTTTTCTAACTCCTCTGATTTGGCTGTTTGACATCTCCAGCAGCCTTCCCCACTTCTTTGAATCGCAACGCTAGTGAGGAGTAGGAGTTGTCTACTCATCTCCTTTGCTGCCGGGGGCTTCTTCGGGAGAGACTCCCGAAGTAGGTTACATACTTGTGTATGTTACATACACATAACTTTATTGTATGTTTTTATTTTAACTTTATTATATGTTTATGTAACATAAACATAACTGTGTATGTTACATACACAGGGCAGACAAGCAGCAAAGGATTGTGGGACAGAATGCAAAGTCCTGTGTTGTAGGCTGAAATCCCTGCGCTAGTTATGGCACTGCCTAACTTTGTGACTTTGGCTGAGTCATTTTACAGCTCTGGGGCTTGGGTGTTTTCGGCTGTAAAGTGATGATCCAACTGGTGTTAGATTCGAATAGTACATAGATCTGCTGTTGTGTGCTCACTGCAAAATATATAAAACTTTTCTAGCAAAACCTTTTAATTTTAAAAATTCAGATATAGAGAATATTTTGATAGTTCGTGGTTCCAGCCAGCTTTTATGTTTACCCTGCCAAGGTGGTTGATCTTCGTGCTAAACTCATCAAGATACAAATACAGGAGAGTTTACGTATGTATGTTGAATTGTTTATGAAAGTTAACAGCTTTAAGGACTTATCTTTCTCTCATTTGATCTTTTCTCTTAGGTCAGAGAATAATAGTTTAAGAAATAGAAAGGTGTCATTTAAAAAAAAAGAAATAGAAAGGTGTAATAAACCTTGCTACATTTTAGCAACTTTGAAATACAAATTTTATGTAACATATTATATGTAACTGTATATAGTGTATTTTAGCATATATATAGAATGTGTATATTTTAGAGACATTTAGAGCTAGTTAAAACCTA
The DNA here is from genome assembly GCF_922984935.1 of Meles meles. NCBI lineage: Eukaryota > Metazoa > Chordata > Mammalia > Carnivora > Mustelidae > Meles > Meles meles. The sequence continues at coordinate 5,794,651 of NC_060075.1, read as the reverse complement.
ATCTAAAAGTAATTTAGAGGGGCGCCTGGGTGGCTCAGTTAGTTAAGCCTCTGCCTTAACTTAGGTCATGATTCCAGGGTCCTGGGGTCAAGCCCCACGTTGAGCTCCCTGCTCAATGGGGAGCCTGCTTCTCCCTCTCCCTCTGCATGCTGCTCCCCCTGCTTGTGTGCTCTCTCTGTCAAATAAATCTTATTTTTAAAAAAGTGATTTAGGGGCGCCTGAGTGGCTCAGTGGGTTAAGCCGCTGCCTTTGGCTCAGGTCATGATCTCAGAGTCCTGGGATCGAGTCCCGTATCGGGCTTTCTGCTCAGCAGGGAGCCTACTTCCCTCTCTCTCTCTGCCTGCCTCTCTGCCTACTTGTGATCTCTCTCTGTCAAATAAATAAATAAAATCTTTAAAAAAATTTAAAAAAGTGATTTAGATTAAACAGGAGAGGGAGGTGTGGAGGTGAGTTCTTCTTAGCACATGGAACACATCAGCATGTTTGGTAAGTGATGAAATGCTTTGAAATGTTGTGTGGGGTTTTGCTTATGTACTGTTTTGCTTTCAAGAATGGCGCAAAAGAAATATCTCCAAGCAAAATTGACCCAGTTCTTAAGGGAAGACAGAATTCAACTTTGGAAACCTCCATATACAGATGAAAATAAAGAAGGCGGTTTGGCGTTGAAGGTATTTTCTTTCAAGACATAAATAAATAGTGTTGTATGTCTCCTTGGTAAATAAGATTCTGAAGTTCCCGGAAATTTCCAGGTTTAACTGTGTAAATTTTTGGCATAACCAAAAGTATTAGTGATAAGCAGGTACCCACTTTAGAATTGACAGACTTATTTTTGTTTAGTAAGATTTTATTCATATGAGAATGGTCTCTAATTTCCCAGGCACATACTATTTTTAAGACCTTCACAGTGTTACATGAGATTAGTAACGTGGGAACTGATTTTACCCTGCTGCTGCGCGGTATTAGTGGCCCTGCAGGCGTGCATTACGTGTTCACGGGGAACAGCTGGTTGGTTCTCTGTTCTCCTTGCTCGTGTGCTTTGCTGTAAAACAATGTCTCCCTTCCCCCAGCTTTTTTTATACTATGGCTATCTGTTCATTTGTCCAAAATACACTTTTCTAATCCTTCCATCTCAATTTTTTTTTTTTAAGATTTTATTTATTTATTTGACAGCGAGAGAGAGAGAGATCACAAGTAGGCAGAGAGGCAGGCAGAGAGAAAGAGAGAGGGAAGCAGCCCCCCTGCCAAGTAGAGAGCAGAGAGCCTGACGCGGGACTCGATCCCAGGACCCCGAGACCATGACCCGAGCCGAAGGCAGCGGCTTAACCCACTGAGCCACCCAGGCGCCCTCCATCTCAATTTTTTATGGCAACATCAGAAATGGCATTATTTTATGTGAATGAGGTTTCTAGAAATTGAAGTTTGCCTGCTTTTTCAGACAAAAACATTAATCATTTTTGACAGAACTCTTTTATATTGGAGTATAGCATGTACTTCTTTGCTTTCTCTGTCCAAGTATCCTGAGATGAACGACGGATTGGAATGATTGGGTACGATTGGACAGTATCAGGGACTAAAGACTGTCACAAGGGCATCACATTGTTCAGTGCTGTGACACAGTGATGCGCTTGGGAGGGAAGAGGTTTCCTTCCTGTCTTTCCCATTCCTGACAGGCCTCACTTTTTATTTTTTGCAACCCATCTTGTGACCTTTTTCCTGAATTTGCTTGTTATAGTCCCTTGTCTCTGAAGCTAGGTATGGCATAATAAGAGAGCTATTTGGTCTTCGTCCCCAGTACCTGACACGGAGCTTCTAAAACCCTTGGAATATCCCCAGTGGTCAGGGGGATAGGAGCATCTTTTGTTCCAATGAGGCAACTCTTGGTAATACCTTCAGGATGGGGCTGGTGGCCAAAAAGACCAAACTTCAATTAGAAGATGAGACTTTTAGGGCCTGGGTGGCTCAATTGGTTAAGCGGCTGCCTTCAGCTCAGGTCATGACCTTAGGGTCCTAGGATGGAGCCCTGCCTTGAGCTCTCTGCTCAGTGGGAGTCTGCCCCTCCCCCCATTCATGTTCTGCTGGCTCTCTCTCAAATAAGTAAATAGAATCTTGAAAGGAGAAAAAAGATTAGATTCTCAGCCTGCTTTTCAACCTTGGGGAGAGGAGAGGGCCGGCAATTGAGTTAATCACCGGAGGCCATTGATATAATCAATCATGCCCACTGTAATGGAGCTCTTAAAAGCCCTTAAACGATGGGTTTCAGGGAGCTTCCAGATTGGCAGACAAACCCATGTGCTGAGAGGGTGGCACGCCCTGACTCCTCAGGGATAGGAGCTCCTGCACTCGGGACCTTCCCAGGCCCCACCTGTGTGCCTCTTCACCTAGATTTTCATCTGTGTCCTTCATTACAAACTCTGATTATAAGTATAGCATTCTTCTGAGTTCTGTTGAGTTGTTCTAGCGAATGATTTCACGACCAGTACCAGTGATTGAGAATTTTTTGTTAAGAAAGTTATTTAAGGGGTGCCTGGGTGGCTCAGTCGTTAGGTGTCTGCCTTAGGCTCAGGTCATGATCCCAGGGTCCTGGGATCAAACCCCTCATCAGGCTGCCTGCTCAACAGGAAGCCTACTTCTCCCTCTCCCACTCCCCCTGCTTATGTTCACTCTCTTGCTGTGTCTCTCCCTGTCAAAGAAAGAAAGAAAGAAAGTTATTTAAGTCTAATTTGACTTGTTCTCACAAGTTAGAAAAATGAGAATGTCTTCTTTGTGGTTTTTTTTTTTTTTTCTTCCGGTTTCCTCCCATGGAGTTGATAACTTCATTGTTCCTTAAAGTAATTTATAATGCATTACAGTGACATAAGTCATGGCCCACTTTTCCTTTACCCCTAGAACAATCCCAGTTATTTTCACATCTTCTGTTGGGTGTGTTTTCCTATTCTTTGTTTTTATTTTTCCCTGGATCCTTTTTAGCCTCTGTATCTCTCTAGATGCCAAGCCCATCTGGATTTCCCTCTGATGGGCTGACCACCAGTCAGCAGTTTCTTTTCTTTTCTTTCTTTCTTTTTTTTTTGTTTTAAGATTCTTTTTTTTTAAAGATTTTATTTATTTATTTGACAGAGAGAGAGATCACAAATAGGCAGAGAGGCCGGCAGAGGGGGAGGGGGAAGCAGGCTCTCCGCTGAGCAGGGATCAGGCTGGGGCTTGATCCCAGGACCCTGAGATCATGACTTGAGCCAAAGGCAGAGGCTTTAACCCACTGAGCCCCCCAGGTGCCCCATTGCCTTAGAGTCCTTCCTACACTGTTCTGTACTGTGCCTCTTTTTTGAGTTGGCACTACATTGATCTCTTTTCTGATTTTGCTTCATAGGACCTTGCTAAGAAGTACTCTGACAGGCTAGAATGTTGTGAAAATGAAGTAGAAAAGATAATCGAAGAAATACGTTGCAAAGCAATCGAGCGCGGCACAGGAAATGAAAATTATAAAACAACAGGAATTGCTACAATTGAGGTCTTTTTACCTCCACGGCTAAGAAAAGTGAGTGATTTTCCCAAAGGAGTACGTGTAGCTATGCTTTGTTGACTTAGTGATAAATTATGATTTTTTTTTTAAGTTATAATCCAAAGTGAAAAGTTCTTTTAAGTTACTTTACATGCTAAATGTTTATCAACTTCAAAATTAATTTTGGGATTTTTAAACTGGAACATTTACGAGGTAGGTTTGTCCCTCTTAGGCCTCCCAAACTTCACAAAGCCACGCATCACATGCTTACCTTTTCTAGAGTTTGAATGAGCGTTTAGAATAATGGGGACTTAAAAGAGTACTTCCGGTTTTCCCAGACCGTGCACAGGAGGACACATCAGGAAGGACGTCTCCCTCTTTTCTGTGCTGCTGGAGGCTACAGGGTAGTCAGCTGAGTGCTCAAGCAGGGCCACCTCCTGTCAGGGCCACGTCCTAAGTAGTTCAAGTCCAGAAATGGCATTGGGGCAGGGTACCCAAGGGTTGCTGGCCTCTGAGCACTGATCGGTGTTAATCATTTTCAGAAGATATGAAAATACATAAATATGTGTGTCGAGCTCCCACAGGACCCAGCAGTTTCACTCTAAGAGAAATGAAAACCGTGTCTGTGCAGAAGCTTTGCTCATGAATTCTTATAGCAGCTCTGTTCACAAAAGAGCTCTGTCTAGCTCTGCCTAGCCAGAAGGTGGACACAGCCCAAGTGTCCGTCAGTGGGTGAGCAGATAAATGCACTGTGGCCACACGCTGGAACATCCTTCAGCCATGAAGAGGAGCGGAGTGCTGACGCATTGTCAATGTGGCGGAACCGCAGAAACGTTAGGAAGGAAGCCAGACACCAACGCCACATGCTGTATAGTTCCATTCGTACGAAACGTCTAGAATGAGTAAATCCATAGAGACTGAGACGAGATTAGTCGTTGCCTGGGCTTGAGGGATAAAGGGAGAGAATAGGGGGTACAAAATACGGTATTTCTTGGGGAGGATGATGAAAAAGTTCTGAAATTTGATCATGGTTGTGTAACTTTATAATAATGGAAACCACTGACTCATATTTTAAACAGGGCTTTATGAGCTTTATGAAATGTAAATTTTATCTCATTAAAATTTGAAACAATGTCTAGGAAAAATACAGAACTGTATGAGAAAGAGAAAATTATGTACGTATCTACCTCAGGATGCCCGTTCATGAATTCAAAGGGTAAAATATACGAATATAGGCCTCTTTGCTAGGATGCAGCACCTGGGAAGCCAGACCACCTGTCATAAAGCTGGCTGGCGAGTGTGGAATCTGAGCAGGTTTGCATGGTCTCCTAGGCTTTTGCAGTGATTCTGCTTCCTGAGCCCAGCCAGGGGGGAATGAAGAGGTTCCAAGATGGCGTCTCTGTCCACTCCCTGCTCAGGGGGCACAGTTCCCTGAGAGTGGCTGTGGTGCCGAGGTGGTGGGCTGGGCCCTTGTGTCCTGTAGGCCAGCTTCCATGAGTGAAGACACATCACAAACCCCTCTGAACGTCTTGCTTCCCCGCAGAGGCTGACACCCTTCCTGGGGTGCACACTTTTACGCCCTTGAGGGCTGCTGGGTCACAGGGTCAGCACGTGCCAGGTCGTGTGCGGTAGCTTCTCCGCCCCGCGTGCCTCATTTCAGTCCCTAACATTGATACCAACCTTCCTGATTTTCTAGACGGAGTAATAGCACCACAAAGTGTCACGCCGAAGTACATTTTCTTTCTTTTTAAAAAATTTTTAACGTTAATTCAGTTTAGTTAACATATAGTGTATTGTTAGTTCCAGGGGTAGAATTTCGTGATTCATCAGTTGCATATAACACCCCGTGCTCATCACATGACGTGCCCGTCTTCGTGCCCATCCCCCAATAGTTACCCCATCCCCCAACCACCTCCCCTCCAGCAACCCTGTTTTTTCCCTGGAGATAAGAGTCTCTTAGGGTTCGCCCCCCCCTCTGTTTTTATCATGTTGTATTTTCCCTTCCCTTCCCCTAAGATCTTCTGTTTTGTTTCTTAAATTCCACATATGAGCGAAATCATACTGTATTTGTCTTTCCCTGACTGACGTTTGCGTAGCAGACAGTTCCTTCCATAGAGTTCTTTCTGTACAGTTTCTTTTATTTGCCTTTTTTTAAATAGGATAGGAAAAACCTGTTGGAGACCCGCCTGCACATCACTGGCAGAGAACTGAGGTCGAAGTAAGTATCTGGCTGCCCGGAGCCCCAGCTGCTCTCGGCGCTCTCGTGCTGGCTCGCAGGGTCCTTTGACAGTCCTGTTAGACAGCTGGGCAGGGACTGTTCTCCTCACTTAGTGGAAAGGAAAATTGAGGCGTGGCCACTGCAGAACGTGATCAGGCTCACACTGGCAGTTAAGGGCAGAGCAAGAACTCAAGACTGGCACCATTTGCCTTCATTTCCTGGCATAACTTGAGACCGGCGGGAGCTCTGTGCCTCCCACCTAACAGGTACGTGGTAACGCGCTTGAATCAGTGCGTGAATGATATAAACAGAGATAATGACCAGATCATTAGTTTTGAATTTTCTTAGTGCGTTCATCACTTGCTGTGACATTCAGCCAAGTGTTTTCGCCACATTCAGGCTGTTGGCCCATCTGTAAAAAGAAAACCTTCCTGTCACATACTGGTGACAGTCTCACTCTTGAGACCGTTCGGTTGTGTCATCCACGTCTGTGGTTTTAAACGTTCAGTGTTTCCAGTACCTCCAGCACTAGCCGGCTCTGGCTCTGGAGCTGATTTTTCTCGTTTTCTTTGGTCTACCTGAGGGCTGTTAGGGATGGATTCAGGAAGCACCATTCATTCAGTGCACAGGAGGAGATTGTCTGGAACAAGCCTCTGTTATGGGCTTCTCCTAGGAGACTGCAGGAGCCTAGAGAATGGATTTTCTCCAGACACGCGGCGAGGGCCGTCCTCTTGCGATGCACATTCCCCACGTGTGGTCTCCGCTTCACGAGGAAACCAGTAGTACAGCAGATAGTTGAAGAAAGAACACTGTCTCTCACACAGTTTCGAGTAACGGTCTAGAAAGCTGGCTTTATCGTGAGGTGGTGTTTGGGAGATGGTACATTGAAATACTGGGCATTCCTAAATGAAATGTATAAAATAGTGGTCATGATTAAACTCCATTTATCGGATAATAATACATTGATTACCTGCAGCCTGTACCGGTTTTATTTTCCAGAATTGCGGAAACCTTTGGATTCCAAGAAAATTACATCAAAATTGTCATAAACAAGAAACAGCTTCAACTCGGTATGCCATGGCGAAGTGCAGGTTCTCTGTCTCGTTAATACAATGACTGCGTCTTTTTTCTCACTGTTCTTCTATTCACAAATTTCTAGTGGCTTTCCTGCATGTACGCTCTAAAACAGCTTCCTGTAGAGCTGATTAAAATAGAAACATAAAGCAGAAACAACCCTTCTAATCGGTATTTACTGTGTGTTCTGTGCTGGTGGGGAGAAAAGACGCTCGTTGCAGATCTGAGGAAATGTTACAGGACGGGAGTGTAGGTGTGCTCAGAGTGAAATGGGGGTTCCAGTAAGTTCTCTCCAAGGCAGCAGGGCTGAAGCTGAGTGAACGCAGTGGGACGTGTTCCGAATGAGAGAGCCTCATATTGGAGCCCCCTGACATGAATTTGAGCAGTTGAAAAAGGTCCAGTACAGCCGAGTGTAGAAAGTTGAGGGGTGGGCAGTGCTTTTTAAACGGAGGGCGACACAGAGGCCACAGTGAAAAGGTTACAGCAGCGGTTCTCAACCACGGGCAGTTCTGCCACCCAGAGGACCTTTGGCAACGTGTGGAGACATTTTTGGCTATCGTGACTTGGTTGTGGGGTGGGGATGGAGGCTTACGCTCCTGTCACTCGGAGTCAAGACCAGGGACGCTGCTGAACCATCACACGGCACAGGACAGCTCCCACGACAGAGACTTGCTTGGCCCCCGATGGCCGTAGTGCTGTTGTGTAGAAAACCTGGGCTCTGTGAACTCGTGCAGTATTAGAAGGTTCCTCTCAAGAGAGGCAGGAAGCCACAGATGCTGGGGGGGGGGGGGTGACTCGATACATTTTGGTTTTAATCATCCCTGTGGGTGCGGCAGGGGAATGGACTTGCAGGAGGCACGAACGGACCTGGGCGACCAGTTAGCTGTTGGAGCCGCTCAGGTAGGCACTGCCCGGTTTCCAGTTGGCTCTTAGGGCTTAGGGAGGCAGGTTCACATCCTAGCTTGGTGGAACGCAGCCTGCACACGGCCCTAGCCTGCCTTCTCTGCCAGCCGTTCCCCATCGTCTGTTTCCGACGTCTTGGGTAGCTTTTCACTGTCCTCTCATCTCTGTGACACTTCCGTTCCTGGTGTTTCTTCACTGGGTGGAAACCCTTGATTTCGTTGTTATCAGAGCCGTCAATTTCCACCTTATATCGTTTGTGTTTAAATAAGGTCTTTCCCCAAGCCCAGGGCCTCACAGTCTTCTATGTTTTCGTGTATTAATTAGCCTAACCTGCATGAGGTCTGCAGTCTGTCCACAGCCCCCTTTATGTATAAGTAAAGGCAGAGGATCCAGCTTCTCTAACATTCCCTCCTAGACTTGCCTTTGCCACACCGACCCGTGGTGCCTCCTTTATGAGACGTCTTTTTCCGCACTTCCCATCTTTCCATTTACCTGTAGGTTTATTCCTGGACCAGAGCCGTAGAGGTTTTTAATTGGGTATCATGGACAGATAACATTATATTAGTTTCAGGTGTACAACATAACGATTCAGTGTTTGTATATATTGTGGAGGGCGCACAATAATGTCAGCTCACATAGTGAGACAGTTTTTTTTCTTGTGATGAGAACTTTTCAGATTCTGCTTCCTAGCAGTGTTGAAATATACAATATAGTAGTATTAACTCCAGTCCCGTGCCGTGTGTTACATTCCAGGACGGACTTGTTTTGTAACTGGAAGTTTCTATCTTTTGACCACCTTCACCTATAGAGTTTTTTTTATGATTGTGGTTTTGTTGTAGTTTTAAAATCTAGTAAGATGAGCCCTGTTCTTGGCCCTTCTTTATCAAGGTGACTTGGCCATCGGTGTATCTTTATTTTTCTTCATAAATGTTAGAATGTTTATCAGGTTTCTCAAGGAAAAAAAATTTAATGGCGTTTTCCAGAAAAATACTCCAATTTATATACTTACAGTTTATAATATCTCATTTTTTTAAAAGATTTTATTTATTTGACACAGAGAGAGAGATCACAAGTGGGCAGAGGGGCAGGCGGGGGCAGTGGGGGGGGGGAGTAGGCTCCCCGCTGAGCAGAGAGCCCGATGTGGGGCCGATCCCAGGACCCTGAGATCACGACCTGAGCCGAAGGCAGAGGCTTCACCCACTGAGCCCCCCAGGCGCCCCTGTTTCATTATTTTAAAATCTATATGCATCTGTGTTTATTCTTCATTTTAGTGGTTTATTTGCATCTTTGACTTAATTTTTGTTGGGTTTGTGTATTCTATTAATTTTTCATAGAACCAACTTCTGATTTGGCGAATATACTTTCATTCTGTTTCATCATGTCTGACACAGTCTTGATTACCATTTTATGTGTAAGTGCTTAAGGCTGTTAAGTGCTTTACCCAGGACCACAAAGTTCAGAAGAACCGGAGAGGTTTGCTTTTAGCTGCCACAGTGCGCTCCCCCTCACAGTTCCCCGCTGCACTCTGCCTTCTCAGCTGTTGCTGCGAACTGGGGGGATTATTTCTCCAGTTAGAGGGTATGGATATTACCCTCCACTTACCAGTCACAGAATTATGCAGCCAGACATCGGCGGGTGCTCACCGAGCCTGGGGCGTGGTGGCTCGCGAGTACTCGCACGGCTTTAGGAGTTCCATTGAACAGAATGGCCCGTCACCAGTATACAGTGTATTTTTGGCTCTTTTCGTGAGAGGCATTTCCGACTTTTACAGGGAAAACCCTTGAGGAACAAGGCGTGACACACAACGTGAAAGCCATGGTGCTTGAACTCAAACAGTCTGAAGAGGATGTGAGGAAACACTTCCAGGTTGAGGAGGAGGAGCAAAATGAAGCCGAGCTCAAAGAGAAGAGAATCCAGAGGACCAAGAGAGGCCTGGAGATACTGGCGGAGAGAGGTGCACAGAGCTCTGGGCGCTCTCTTTCCCTCTAGGCTGGAAAGGGACACGGGGCGGGAAGGCCAGGGGCGCTGTGGTCACAGTTCGCAGGGACTTTTCTTCCCCACAGTCTAATACTCGTAACGCCCCCTCACTGCGTTCTGGTGTGGGATTAGCGGACTTCCTTTCGGTTCTGTTGCAGCTGAGATGGTGGTGGACCCAGAAACCACACCGTATTTAGACATAGCCAACCAGACGGGCAGATCAATCAGAATTCCTCCGTCAGAAAGAAAGGTAAGTACTTCAGAAATCACGGCTGAAGCTTTGATTTGCTGTCAGAACAGAAGTGGTTTTCTAGCTGTTTTGTCTTGGACTGTCATAAAGGGTTAGAAACCGTTTTCCATGGGAGCTTCTAAACAGGGTGGAAGCCCGTGACACGCACCTGCGTCCCCCAACTCAGCCTGTGACGTTCAGTGCCGTAGAACAGAATGGCTCCGTGGCATGTCCCGCAGCAGGGCTGAACGTTCCCAGGTGACGTGATCTGCTGCCTTCTGCACAGGCAGCTCCCCGTGGCGTGCTGGTTTGGGTGCTTTTTTGTTTTTGTTTTTGTTTTTTACCAGAGGGCATGTCCTCTAAGGGATAGATCAGAATGGGGGGGGGGGGCAGGAGGAGGCGTGTGTAATTTGGGAAAGAGCCGGACAGGTGATTGTGCCATCCCTCCCCGCCTTTCCAGTAATTTGGAATAGGCAGGAGGTGGTTTATCTTTGAACACATCGCAGGGGGTCTCTGCAGCAGCATTCTACAGCTGGGACCCAGAGGTCAGTATCTGAGCTGGTCCAGTAGCTTCCGATAAGGAAGAGCTATGATGACTGTGGGTCAAGTCCATTTTAATTGTTCTGTCTTTAAAGGACAAGTTAGAGTAGACTTCACTCCATGACTTACATGGTTGGAAATGAAGGATTAAAGTTAAGTTTTAATAAGAGAACTTGGTAGCTATCAGTGGATTGATGCTTGTTTATTTTTAAAATGTTGGTAATTATTTGCCTACAATTCTCTTATATTAAATGATGATATCCAGGGGCACCTGGCTGCCTCAGTCAGTGGAGTGTGTGACTCGATCTCACGGTTGTAAGTTTGAGCCCCATGTTGGGTGTGATTTAATTTAAAAAAATCTTTAAAAAAATAAATGGTATCCAGACTTTTTGGGAAACCTTTACAAAACTGGATTATATGAAAATTCAAATTTAAATATTAATGAACTTAAAAACATTTTTGGATTGCTCTTTCTTTTTTTCAAGTAAGCTCTGTACCCAATGTGGGACTTGAACTCAGAGCCGCAAAATCGAGAACAGCACCCTCTGCTGACTGAGCCAGCCAGGCACCCATGGATTGCCTTTTAAAAATTGTTTTAGGAATACTGGAGTTGACGGATACTTCAGAAAAAGACTTGATTAAAACTCTAGTTTTAGTGAGGGGCGGCTGGGTGCCTCAGTTGGTTAAACATCTCCCTTTGGTTCAGGTCATGATCCCAGGGTCCTAGGATCGAGCCATGTTTGTGTGTGTGTGTGTGTGTTCGTGTCCCCTCCTTCCCCCCCGACTCCCTGCTCAGTGGGGGACCTGCTCGCTCTCTCCCTCTGACCTTCTCCTGCTGGTGCGTGTGCTCACTCTCGCTCTCTCTCAAATCTTTATTTAAAACCCAAAAACTAGAAAGTCAAATGAATGCTTTTTTTTTTTTTTTTTTTAAAGCGCGCATGAGCAGGGGAGAGGGCAGAGAGAGAGAGAGAGAATCCCAAGCAGGCTCCATTGCGGAGTTCAATGCTTGGTTTTATGATCCTGAGATCAAGACCTGAGCTGAAACCAAGAGTCACGTGCTTAACTGACTGAGCCCCCCAGATGCCTCATGAATGCTTTCTTTCAAAGGGAAAAGTTTTCAATTAGCAATAATCGCGCCTCGGATAAACCTCATTGGCTACGATACTGCCACTGCGCAAAGCTGCTTTCTTTCAAAGGGATACAAGCATTACTGGCTGCTCTTTATTTGTTCAGTCTTACTGAATACTAGAAATAGATCTAAATCAGCGGATACTGGAATAAACTGATGGAAACAGACAGACAGGTGTGGGTTATGACCCTGTCAGCCACGTTAAATTGAGTGCTTGATCTCAGGATTGAAATGAAATGAAGCTTTGATTATATTTTTCTTAATTTTAGCTTTTAGATTGAGTTGTGATCTTGGGTTTTTAAAAAATCTTTATTCGATTTCTTTAGACTTGATATGCTTTTCATATAATTTGTTTTATTACAGTTTAAAGTAATGTTTTTTTTTAATTCCATATTTTTTTCTAGGCCCTTATGTTAGCTATGGGATATCATGAGAAGGGCAGAGCTTTCCTGAAAAGAAAAGAATATGGAATAGCCTTGCCGTGTCTCTTGGATGCTGACAAATATTTCTGGTAGGCACTTTTGTACTTGGTGGTACCTGCCTTAAGGAAGATAGTCCAGGTTACACGCAGCGCCGTCTCTCTGCCTGCGCGCGTCAGGCTTCAGCTTTCCGCCCAAGACAGTCGTGAATGTGAAGAGAGTAGTTGCAGTGTAGACCAGTTTGTGAATTACTTTATCCCTTCAGATTGCTCATCTCTCTTCCCTGTAAGGAATTTCATAAGCACACACTTGTTCTATTTGGACAGCCCGCCCGTAGCAGCTCTTTCTGCGAGTCAGCAGCCTGCGCGGTCCGTCCCGCGGTCTCCGTCAGCTCTTCCCCGGGTGGCTTCAGTGTGGGTGTCATGATCATTCCCAAGTCCATTGCTTCATTAGGGGCTGCAAACAGTGACACCTTATTTTTCCTGCATTTATTGCTGGGATTCCTCTGAAAAGAAGTGTTTTTCCTCATTGGCTCTTTGGTTACAATGAGGTACAGTTTGTAAAGGAAGAATAAAATGCTTGGTTCTTTCTTCTTCTTTTCCTGTTTTCAGAATAAATGAGGTGTTTCCCTTGAATTCCCCGAAGGGGATATCACCAGTGAGGTTTTTCTTTCCTTCTTTTTTTTCTTTTCTTCTTTCTTTTTAAGTATCAATATGAACTCAGATTTTAACACATTTGACGTTTTTCAGACCTTTTACTTAAACTGACCATTTGTGCCCAACGCGTGGGTCTTGTGCTGCATCTTTTGGACCGATCCCGGTGGTGGCTGGTGTCCAGAGGTGCCAGACTCATCCTGCACATTTCTCGCCCCAGCCAGGAGTCAGTTCCCAGGGGCTCCTGATTCCTCTTGAGGGAAATGGTGCCGAGAGACTGTAATCCTGGCAGAGGAGCTTGAGAAGTAGCCTCAGTATTTAAAAGTGGTCAGAAGTTAACAGCTTGAGGATTATTTTCTTTTCCATTTTGATGAAACCCCAAGACCTACTGTACACTTGAAGAGGATAAATACAAATGTTTATAGTTTGCCAAGCATATTAGCAGCAAGCACCTTGGGTTTTAAGTGAACAAACCCCAATTTAAGCTAACTTAAGCAAAAAAAAAGGATATTTGGCAAGGAGGTGGCAAATCTGAAATTAGAACAAGGGCTTGGTTCCTCTCGGGTTTTCTTTCTCCACTTCTTTATCTCTGGCTCCGTGCTGCCTTCATTCTCTTCGGCTGTTCATGGCACAGGCTCGAAGTTAGGTCCGTCAAATGCAGGCGCATTTTTCATTTCCTTCCATAATTGTAATTTTTTATTATGGAAAATTTCAAACATACATAAAGACAGGTGTAGTGGATTCCTATGTTGTTTTTTTTTTTTAAGATTTTATTTATTTGACACAGAGTGAGCACACAAGCCGGGGTGCGGCAGAGAGCTTGGAGCCCGATGCTGGGCTCGATCCTGGGACCCTGAGATCATGCCCTGAGCACTTACCTGACTGAGCCATTCAGGTGTCCCTCCTTCAGCAGTTACTGAGACATGGTTGCTTTTGATTTGTCTCTGTGAGCCTTTCTCAACCTTCTTATCCCAGACAAATTCTCGAAATAATTTTCAGGTTTCCAGGAAGCCCTGAATAAAAATAACTATGTCTTCCGTTCCCAGTACGTTACCATGTTCAGTGAGTCGTAGATACAGTAACCCAGTCACGGTTGTCAGTGCCTCCGCAGAGAATGACGCTTTTTCCCTGAAGCTCTCGTTAGTCAGGCTGACTTACTAGCATCATTTTAGCGTGAGCGCTTCCTCTCAGGAGAGGCGATCGGCGCGGGCGCAGGTCAGGGACGAGGGTGGAAGAGACTTCAGTTCTGTTTCCGTTCCTACCTCCAAGTAAGCTGGCAGGTCTCAAAGGACTTCGTTCTGCATCTTGGGGAATGGTGTGTAGTATATGACCAAGCGTCCTTTCTTTCCCTGTTTACAACGTAAAGTGGGAGTTCTGCTTTGGCCAAGAGCGATCAAGAGGGACCATATATCCTCTCGCCTCAGACAACTGAAAATTGGAGCAAAGTGTGCGAACACCTCCGTTTTCTGGCGGTATAGGACAGCGATCCCTAAGGCGGGGGAACAAGTGAGGGGAGCCCTGGGACTGTTTCCTGGGGCTGCCTCGGGAGCCCCTGGACTGCAGTGCAGGGACGAGAAAGCCAGGTGGGGTCTCCTGCTCTCCCCGGAGCTGCAGAGATGGAGCTGGGAGTCCAGGGAGGCCGCAGCGGGAGAGGGGAGAGCAGCCTGGGGGAGCAGGTCCCAGAGCTTCAAAAGGTCTCCTTGGAGTATTCTGTTGAGTAACAATCCACACTTGCATGTGAGGAAACACCCTAGCAGGGGAGGTCAGCACCCAAGAGGCGCAGAGAGCAATCTTTAGCGCTCAGAAGGCTAAGAATAATGGCGATGATCAGAGCCAGAACCACAGCGACCAACTTTTTGATTGATTGTGGGCGTCACAGGGAGGCTTCAGAAGGGTGTTGCCTCCGCAGTAGGGCAAGATTATCTCTCAAGGCTGCTGTGGTCCCACCTGACAAAGCTTAAAAACAAGCCTTAAAAGGATCACCTGCATCCCAGACAGAGTAGTATTTATCACAACACGGAAACGGCCGGCCACCGTGAAAAGTTAATGGTCATGCGAAGATGCAGGGAAATGCAACCCATAGTAAAGAATGGAAAGGGAGTGACACGGAAGATGGAAGATAGAGCCCATCGGCGGGGACATTGAAACAGTTGCTATAACCGAAAACCGAATTCCGTACGTTCCGGAAGGTAGAGGAAGGACGACGGGGCGTGTTAGGTAGACGTGGAACGCCCACCGGAGAGCTGCACCTGCACTGCGGAGACGCGAAGCGCAGCCCATTGGGTGGGCTCCGGTGCGGACTAGACGGCACCGAAGATGAGTCCGTGTGAAGACGGGCCAGTAGAAATGCTCCAGCAGCAAACTGAGCAAAGATAGACGGACACAACGTCCCGAGGTGGTAAGGCGGTTTCAGGTGACCCGGTATGTGGATCATTATAGTCCCTGAAAAAGGAGGCAGCCGGGCTCCCTCGCAGAATCTTAAGAAATAATAACCAGAATTTTCCCCAGTTGCTTAAAAACTGTAAACCCCCAGATAAAAGAGAACCGCAATGAGCCCCCAGTACAAGAAATAGGAAAATCACCACCGAGGTGGACTGTGATCAACTCCTTCAAGCCAGTGATTGAAAATGACTTTAGTCAACCTTCCCTGAAAAAAGAACGGAGATACGTAAGCTTAGTTTGCCTTTCCTGAAACTGATCCCTTTGTTTTACGTAAAAATTTTAAAATCATAAGGCAAATAGAATACATTTCTGTTAATTAACTGACTTTAGCTCAAATGGAATTTAATTTTTCTAAAGCTGGACTCAGCAGGCTTTACTTAATGTTGCTTATTTAATTAATGTTTTTAACATGAAAACTTACTGATTCTTGAGTGTGAAAGCTACTAAAATCATAGGCCAAGGTAGTGCTAATAAAATTATTCTCTAAGCTAGTTTTATACAGGGCTTTAACTATGTTTTTTCTGAGTGACATGATCAGGTTCAAATACAGGCCTGATAGTTTCAAAATTATTAACTCTGAAGTGTTGATTTCGTGATCCCTTTTATATAGGCCTCTACCTGAAGAGAAAGTGTTTTCGAAACTAAAGAACGACATGTCCTTCGCTAGTCTGAGACCCGTGCTGCTTGTTCATGCTGCCCGGTAGTCCCTTCTGGGCTGAGCTTCACACGTGGTTCTATTTTTACCTGAAATGAGGCAGTTTCTGCCTTGCTCTGCATGTGTATTAAACACGAATGAGCCCACATGCACAGGTAGGGGCTCGAAAACTGTGACAAAATGTCCCCTGCTTTCTTAGGGACGGCAGGATCGTCTTCTCTCCTAGAAAAGGAGTCTAGAATGTGAGATCAGACCACAGTCCACAGAGTTTTTCCTCGTCCTCAAAGGCAAGTTCTCAGGCTGAGCAGGCAGTTCAGAGACAGTGTCCCCTGCCCAGGCAGGGGCCTGTGCACGCACGTATATAAAATACAGTGGGCCCCTTACACGACCTTCGCAGAGAGCAGACACTATGACTGAAGGATGGGACAGATGACGGAAAAGCCCGCTCTGGTGTATTTCTCCCGCACTCAGGAGACTCCTGCTTCACAGTGTAAATGACACCATCACATTTCTTTGGTTTTCCCTTGTTTCTTCCGTGTGGATTTTGATAGGCAAGGTGGGAAGCTTGAGGGCACGTGGATTCTGCAGTTTGTACAAGAGCTGTCTTCCCTTTAATAGAATACCCATGACAACAAACAGGCGAGACCTTTCCTTTTTTGTTGACAAAGTTCCAGCTTGAGGTCTAGGGATGCATTATGAATTTCTGAAAAGCACATTTTAAAAGCAGAATAAATAAGCTTGATGTCCATCTTTGCCAACATTCCCTTGTCTTGTCGTCCCCTTTCTCTGGGGCTGGGGACAGCTGCGGAGTAACATCCAGCCTGCACCTGGCCCCCAGCTCAGCTAAGCATTTAGAACCTGGCATTTCCTTAGTCGTTTTTCCTCCCCGCTTGACTGTGGTTGCACATGAATGTCTTGTTTTCATTAGGGGAGGCATTCACAGCAAGTGGTGATTTGGGGGTGGGGTTCTTTAAAGCACTGGTTCCCCACTTTGGCTCTCCAGAGGCTTCTGTTACGGTTTGATGTGGATGGGGTCCCAGCTCCAGTGTGGACCAAAGAAAGAAGAAAATTCCTCACTTGCAGCTCATTCTGACTTGCAGTCAGGCCTGGAAACCTTTGCTTTAAGACATGGCCGCCTCATGTTTGCTGACCTCCTGTTTGCTGATGCAGTGAGGTCAATTCTCCACTCCCTGCTGAACCTCGCTCCCAGCGTAGCGAGGGTGTGTGTGTGTGTTAAACCGTTATTCCTGAGCCCTAACTGCCTTTTTCCCATTGGGAGAATTCCGATGATGAATACGGCTCCCTTCGTAGACACTGGGGTCTGTGCGGTGGAGCAGTCGGTCTTTGGGAATAGCAGCAGAACCTGGGAAAGACTTGCAGCGATCCACGAAAAGGTTTTTAATGCTCCTCTCCTGTGACGTCCTTTCCTCTCGCTCCCGCAGCGAGTGTTGCAGGGAGCTGCTAGACACCGTGGATAACTACGCCGTGCTGCAGCTGGACATCGTGTGGTGCTACTTCCGCCTGGAACAGCTGGAATGCCTTGACGATGCGGAAAAGAAATTAAACTTGGCTCAGAAATGCTTTAAGAATTGTTACGGAGAAAACCACCAGAGACTGGTCCACATAAAAGTATGTTACTCTGATTTGTTTTATGTATCACTGAGCCCGTTTCTACCATTTGAGTTTATTCCTGATAACAAATGCCGACTGCTGCCAAGAGGTGATTCGGTAGTCGTGTGCACAGCGCTCGTCCAGCTGTCCTCTCACGGGATTGCGGAACGTGTTGCAAGTTGGGCTGTAACTTGGGTCTGGGCGGGGTGGAACCAGAGGACCAAGTTGTTCAGCCCTAGAAGCCCATCGATGATCGCCCCGGCCGAGAGAGCTGGTGACTGTGTTCAGTAGAGTTTCGTGGAAGGTTTAAATGCAGAAAAAAATAGACATTTTGAATGGTAGCTGTTGACATGAGTGAGTCAGAGCTCAAGAGCTGTGATTCGAATAAGGATTTTTCTAAGGGGATTTCCACAAGTCATCAGAATTCGGCTTGGAAATCTCAGGGCAGCATAAAGCATCCCCGGTTTGGGCTTTGGTCTATTTCCTTACTGACCGGAAGGACCAGGCACCCAGGGGTCCTGGCACCATCTCTTCCTGGTGGGACGAGGGATGTCCTCGTCCTCTGGGATCTTTACTTTTGCCCTTAGTGGTACGTGAAGATAGAAACGTTTGAGGAGTGCTCTTTTGCCCCTGTAAAGATGAAGGGAATTACAAGGGTGAATGTTACAGATCTGTAATTAGAAATAAGACAGTTTTATCCTTTTTCCCCCCAATAATTTTAGGGGAACTGTGGGAAAGAGAAGGTATTGTTTTTAAGACTTTACTTGCTTCAAGGTATCCGAAATTATCACAGTGGAAATGGCGAAGAGGCTCGTGACTATCTCAACAAGGTAAGAAAGTGAACACGCCAGAGTCGCAGCCGCTCTCACCTGCTTTTCTTCCTCCCCCGAATACTCAGTATTTCATCAACTCAGTAGTTCGTGACTAGCGAGAACACACATCTGGCCCCGTGCCCTCTGCCTCACACACGCCGGCACCATACTTGCATCTGTTAGGGAGCGGGTGAGGTGCTGCTTTAACTGGCTGCGGTTTCCCTGCCTCACCTGGCCGCGAGGAGGGAGCCGGGGAGCAGCTCCGCAGCCTGTGTGCAGCCGCCCCCGCCCCTCCTGCCAGTCCTCTTCCAGCCAGCAGAGGGGGCACGAGAGCGAGTGCTGGGTCCCTTCTGGAAGGACAAGAAGTTGGGGCTGTCACTCCTGCTACATGCCACTGGCCTAGACTTAACCACCTAGCTACACCCAGTTGCGGGAGACAGCGAGAAATGCCCCGTGCACAGCTCCGATTCAGGGGATTTTGTTACAAAAACAGAAAAGATCGCGGCTACTTAGCCTGTTTCCTTCTGTTACGTTACCATACGCCGCATGGGCAGAGTGATGTCTGTATTCTTTTTTAGCTAGATGATAATAAGCAGAGTTCAGAGTGTTTGCCTGAAATCTGACACCGGGGGCGCCTGGGTGGCTCAGTCACTAAGGGTCTGCCTTGGGTGCAGGTCATGATCCCGGGGTCCTGGGATCGAGCCCCGCTCAGTGAGGCTCCCTGGGATCGGCTCCCTGCTCAGCGGGGAGCCTGCTTCTCCCTCTCCCCCTGCTTGTGTTCCTTGTTCTCCCTCTCTGTGTCAAATTAAAAAATAAGATCTGACATACTGTAATTCATACCGGGTACAAGCTTATTCTTTCCGGGTTTTAGCTTTGTGTTAAGCTCTAATGTTGTTAAAGTTACAGGATTCTTGTATTTTTCTCTTGTCCGTAGGCACGCCAGCTCTTTAAAGAGCTATATATCGATCCATCGAAAGTTCACAATCTGTTGCAGTTGGGGTTTACTGCCCAGGAAGCCCGGCTCGGCCTCAGGGCCTGTGACGGGAACGTGGACCACGCGGCAGCCCACATCACCAACCGCAGAGAGGTATCTTTTTTTTTTTTTTTTAATTTATTTATTTGACAGAGAGAGAGAGATCACAAGTAGGCAGAGAGGCAGGCAGAGAGAGAGGGAGAAACAGGCTCCTCACTGAGCAGAGAGCCTGATGCAGGGCTGGATCCCAGGACCCTGAAATCATGACCTGAGCCGAAGGCAGAGGCTTAAACCACTGAACCACCCAGGCGCGCCCGCAGAGAGGTATCTTAGTGTGGTCTTGGTGACACTGGGTCTCGGCGACACCGGGTCTCGGCCTTGGTGTAGGTGTGAAACGTGAGGCGATAGTAAGCCTGTTTTCAAAATGCGATAGCTCTTGGGTGTGAAGGAAGAGAAAGAGATTGTTCTGTGGTAGTTCTAATCACAGGGAGCGCTTTTTACTTCTCTATTCAGACTGGGAAGAAACAGGAGAAACTTGTCCTTTTTTTTTTTTTTTTTAAGGTTTTATTTATTTATTTGACAGAGAGAGAGAGAGAGAGATCACAAGTAGAGAGGCAGGCAGAGAGAGAGGGGGATGCAGGCTCCTGCTGAGTAGAGAACCCAATGTGGGGCTCAATCCCAGGACCCTGAGATCATGACCTGAACCGAAGGCAGTGGCTTAACCCACTGAGCCACCCAGGTGCCCCGAAACTTGTCCTTTTTAATTGCATTAATTTCCAGGCTGTGCAGTTTCCTTAGTTTTATTCCCTGTGGTGGTGGCCGTAGCTCCCATGTACATTATCCAGGTGGCCTGTCCGTGCATGTCCCCTGTCCCCCTCTCCCCTCACCATGGTAGATTTCTGGAGGCCGTGTTCGCGGGGGCTTTGTTTTTCCGCGGAGCCACGGTTACGGTTTGGGATGGCATCCTTAGCTAGAAACGTGAGTCAGGTCGCAGGAACGATTGACAGTACGAAAGCAGAGGTACAAAACTACGATCCTACGAAACAATTACAGATGAGCAGATTAAAAACACGTGAGATTGTGGAGTCGGAGGGCATGTTACCGTATCCAGTATTGCTCATTTTCCAGTAGAAGAGCTGGGTTCCAGACAGAGCTAATGATGGGGTACGGCGAAGTGGGGCCACTGTTCTCTGAGCTGGGATGGAGTTTCTCCCAGGTCCCTTCTAGCCGTAAACGCCGGTCGTAGAGGTGCCCGCCGCCGCCTCAGCGGCACAGCCCAGTGCGGCACCCCCGTCCTCTGCCCCGTCTGGTTTTTTCGCCCGGTTCCTAGCGTAAAGGGAAACATCGCAAGAACGTTGCTCGGGTGTCTCTACGTGATTAAAAGGAGGGCGAGCTAGGCGTCCGTACTTGAAGGAACAGTGCTCCGAGGCTCCGACTTCGTGTCGGATCTGGGTGAGAGGAAGCCTGAGTCCCGTGGCCGCTGGCCGGCAGCACCGTTCCGTGTGTGTGAATGTTCCGCATGATTCTTCCCGACTATGAATGGAAGAACTGAAATTGGAAGCAGAGGGTGGGGCGGGGGAAAGGCAGCTCACCCCACGGTGGGTATGACTGTGGGTGGAGTCACCTCGCTGGCCTGTGTGGCTCTGGAGTGGGCGCGGCAATGGCAGGGTGGGGGCGTGGGGGCCGGGGCTTTGGGACCCTGAGACCATGACCTGAGCCGAAATCAAGAGTCGGACACTTAAGCGACTGAGCCACCAGGCACCCCCAAAATCTGTTTTTTTCCAGTGACATTTCTTCTTAAATTCTGAACTGTCCTGATGGGAGTTGGGATGGGAGAGAAGCGGCTAGAACTCTCTGTAGCCCTTCTCAGGCTCTTGCAGCAACAGAAGGCACTTCTGAGCTCAGGGTCAAGAACTGTGGACTTAGATGACCTTTGTCTCCTGACACTGAGCATTCTGGAGGTTTTAAACAGTCTCACAGGGCCTAGGAAGTACCTGGAGTCAGGTGGGTAGATCTCCAGGTCTGGTATCACCCAGGACACTGCCCTCCCATCCCCCAACCCCCATCCCGACTCCACACCAAGATCCCTGGGAATTAACCAGGGGCCAAGAAGCCCTCCCAGCCATGCAGGAAGCTCTTCTGCCCTCCCCGAAGAGGGCCCGTCCGCTTCTCTGGCAGCGATGAGCTCCCTGTTCTCGGTGGCCTGCGGTGGTGCTGGGTAGTGGCAAACGGACGGACCAGCCCGGAGGGTGGTCTCCAGCTCCCACTGGCCTGCCCCAAGAGCAATGCCGGGCCCCCTGCCCTCGCAGCCCTCTTGCTGGTGATTTGGGGAGCCGTGCGGAGGGAAGTTCAGCCCCTTCTTTTGTTTTCCACTTTGCCTGGCAACCCCCAGAATCCTACTGAGCGTGGATGGAGCAGCCTTCTTACAGAGTCTCAGTTTCCAGTTCCGTGACTTTGCTGTTTTCCTAAAGGAATTGGCCCAGATAAGGAAAGAGGAAAAAGAGAAGAAAAGACGCCGGCTGGAGAGTATCAACTCCTTGAAAGGAATGGGCTACTCCACTCACGCGGCCAAGCAGGCCCTGCATCAGGCCGGCGGGAACCTGGATGAAGCCCTGAAGGTAGTCCCCACCCCCGGCCTGCCCCGAGCGCCCCTGCTTGCTGGCCAGGGGGCCCCTCCTTCGCTCATGCTCCTCTCCAGTGTCCTTCCGTGGTGTGTGCAATCCCGCTTCCTGGGCCTTTCTGCTCGGTCCCAGTCTGGATCTAAGGGTCAGGCTCCCGTTCTCGAACCCAGTGATAGAGCCAGAGTGGCGGAGGCCATGGGGGGGAACGGTGTGTAAGGTGTCCGTCGGCAACACCGAGAGTTTAGCAGTGATGTGGAGCATAGTGGTGAACGTTGTGGGCTGGTTTTCTTTTAATTAAAATGTTCTCTTTGAATATCATTTTATTTATGGGTTCAGTCTGCACATGCTGGCCTCAGGAAGCACACAGAGTACTGGGGAGACAACACAGAGGAGGACAGACCACCGTGTGGGAGCGCGGCACGTGGCGGGCAGGGGGACGCGGAGCTGTAGACTATCACATGTGTAGGCTGGGCCAACGGGTGCCTCTCCGGGCAGACACAGGGCAGTGGGGGGCGGGGGGGGGGGGAGGCGCAAGAAAGCTGGGAGCTGGGGGGAGCCGCCCAGACTGTGCCCACTGGGGCTGGGGCCAGGTGGGCAGGGGTCCCCTTATCTGCCCTGCTGAGGAGTTTGCTCTGGACCCTGCCTGCAGCGAGGAGCCTGCCCTGCCTTGGCCTTTTATTCTCAAGACCGCCTGTCCCTTCCTCAGAACTTTCCACAAGTAAATGTTCATGTTTATATCGTTGGGTGCATATAGGCGCACACGCATATATAAATGTATAATTTATAAATGGATTTGAGTATCGAGTGTGGCCTCCTGGGTCGGAACAATATAACGGCAGGAAGTTCTAACTGGGGTGGGGACTGATGAGGCTGTGCCATAGGCCTGACTGCATGAGTTGCACCGTGACACATGCCGCCAATCCGGAAGTATTTAAAGGGACATTCTCCAGAGGGTTCGTAAGGGTAAGAGTAGGTGTTGTGTGGTATGAAAATCAGCGGTCAAAAAGCTCTGCTCTCCTTGACATTTTAAATCTAGCTCCTGACACTCTCCAAAGAGAAATGCCATGGGTCAGCCCTGCAGGGTCTGGGAAGCCTTTATCGCCCTGCATGACCTGTCGCCCCAGAGGCTGAGCTCTGACACAGGGCTGTTTTCTTGGTTGCCCCCTCCCCCCAGCTCTGGTCCCTTCCTGCTTCCTCAGAAGGGATCTTTATTCTGGTCGTCTTGCTCCTCCCCAGACCTCAACTCAGTGTTCCCTTTGCAGGAAACCTTCTTTGAACGCCAGCTTCCCCCTGCCACCTGGGCTCGGGGGTCCCTTTTCTCTGCTTCCTTTGCGCCTTTTGCCCGGTGCCCCCACGGTGTCCTGCCCTTGACTTGCTGGTGTGTCTCTGGCCGTGTCCGCCCAGCACAGAGTCAGTGAGCTGGTGGGAGCGATGAGTAAATTCCTGTGTGTTTCTAGATTCTTCTCAGTAATCCTCAGATGTGGTGGTTAAATGATTCAGATCCTGAAACCAGCAGCCATCAAGAAAGTCCTTCCCAGGAGAACATCGAGCAGGTGAGGAGGACGTACCTGCGGCCCGCCACCGCAGCTTGCGGGTGAGGGGGGGCGTGGCGAGGGTGACAAGGCTGGCGGCAGGACAGGGCTCCAGGCGCGACTCAGGCCCTCCAGGAGGCCAGCCAGGCTCGCAGCCGTGGCGACAGGTGGGACGGGAGCCGGCGGGCTCTCCTTGGAGAGCAGGAGGCGGAGCAGCTGCCAGTTCTCTCTGCAGCCCTTCCTCCGCTCGCGTGTCCCGGTACGAGACACGACTGCCGCTTTCAGCGCGCGTCCCTGCCGGTGACCTCAAAGGATGTCACCGTGGCGCTCTGTCCCCACTTCCCTCCCTGACCTGCGCACCAGGTGTGTTGGGACCACCTCTCTGAAGGCCCTGGTCACCGGGAGGAGCTCGTCCCGCCGGCCCACGAGCCGCTGCCTCTCTTCGAGGACTGGGCTCGGGTGGGTTGGGCACAGGCTTCCTGATGCCTCCTGGGCGGGCGGGCACACGCTGTGCCGCGGGGCGGTGGGGCAGGAGCCGGGGCCGTGCGCACGCCAGGGGGTTAGAAGCGTATTCCCTGGAAGGCTGTTCTCCGTGGCTGGGGGACGTGGCTGAGGGACAGGCGGGAGCGCTTGGCCGGGGGTGGGCGCAGTGTGGCCCAGCCCCGTGTTCTCCCCTAGCTGGTGTACATGGGCTTTGACGCGGTGGCAGCCGACGCCGCCCTGAGAGTGTTCAGGGGGAACGTGCAGCTGGCGGCCCAGACGCTGGCCCACAACGGGGGGAGTCTTCCTCCGGACCTGCAGCTCGCGGCCGAAGACGCTTCCTCCACGCCGTCCACGTCCCCTTCCGACTCCGCAGGTAGGTCTGGGCTCTCAGAGCTGGGAGACTGGCGGGCCGCGTGCTAATCGGGGGGGGGGGGGGTGGGGGGGTGGGGAACGACACCACAGGTGTGGCCAGGGCCCTGGGGATGGGGGTCAGCTCCATCGTTCTGTGGCCTGTCCTCCCTCTGTTCTCCCCTATTGGCTGTGACCGCACTACTCCGTTGCAGGTACCTCTAGTGCCTCAACAGATGAGGATATGGAGACAGAAGCTGTCAATGAAATACTGGAAGATATTCCGGAACACGAAGAAGATTACCTTGACTCAACTCTGGAAGATGAAGAAATAATTATTGCAGAGTACTTATCCTATGTAGAAAACATAAAGTCGGCAACAAGGAAAAACTGAATAATGAGCAGAAATACGTACTGAGTTTCTGCTTATAAATTCTATCGTTATGAAAAGTCGAATGCAGGTCTTTTTTTCCTTCTTTTCATCTAATTTTGCTGCAGGAATGCTTCTTCCCTGGGTGTAGGAGGGGCAGCGGGGAGCAGGGGCTGCTGTGAGGGTGAGGCGGGCTGGGGAGGGACGGGTGCGGGTTCCTAGTGCTGAGCCTGGGGAAGGCGCTGCCTCTGGCCTGGTCCTCTTCCTCCCGGCAGCCTTCCGGCCTTCAGGTGCTGCAGCCCGAACCCGGTCTTCTCTGCTTGGTTTCTTTTTACTGAGAAATGGGAAGAGCAGTTACTTCTGGAGCGTAGGTGGCCCCTGGGGAGGGTCTCCAGGAGGAGCTAATGGGGGGGAAGCACCCGTCCATCTCCTTTTCACTTTGCCGGCTCTCCTGCCCCGCCGAGCTAACTGCTGGCTTTCCTGCCTCCTGCGCTGCAGCTCTGCCTGCCTGCTTTGGCCTCGCGGGCCCCTCCCTGAAATGTCCTTCAAATCTTCAACCATTCCAAGCTCTCTGGAGGCTGAGGATAAGGGATCAGCTACAGTAGCTGTACCAGACTGTGGCAGGCTGGACGTCCGTGTCCTACACGCTTAGTTTAGTAAAACGTGTATTTGAAATTCAAGGTTGAAGTGGAGAATTTATATCTCTTCAAAATTCTTTACAAAAATAAAATCTTTCATTAAATGGGGAAGTCTTAAATGCTAACCAAAGCAATTAATTTTTAATCAGCATTTTCAGACGCTGTACTGTCCTATGAAACTCACTGCTCACTGAGATAGCTATCCGAGATTAAGATCTATTTTCGCCAGATGTGTGGGGGCTTTTGGGTATACCTGAGTCACATTACTAATTTCTGAAGACGTAGTTAGCCTCTTAATGGCCCCAGTAAGCCCTCTGCCGGCGCTGAACATCGCTCTGGAGACGGGAGTGACATGAGAGCCCGGTGCAGCCCCAGGACGCAGCCGGCAGCAGCAGTGTGCTGAAGCGGTGCCAGATGTGTCCCTGACCCTCCTCCTGTCCTCCAGAGGTCGCCGGAAGCTCCTGCGATGGAGGGTAGGTGGCCCCGTTGCTGGCGCCAAGGGCTGGCTAAAATGCTGTGACTTTTTCACTAACCCTTGTCATAAAGCCTGAACAGCGGTCCGGTTTGAGTGGGTGGGAATCTTTTCTGTTAACTTTTACAATGGAGGATACGCATGGAAATAAAAGGTGGAAAACACTCAAAAATCGTCGGCCTGACTTCGCAGTAAGTCGCTGAGACTCCTCCAGTGTTCTGAGGGAGCGCGCCCGGGCCGCCTCGAGCCTGCTCAGATCCAAGGCGTTTGCTGCAGGAGTTCTGCGAAGAAACCGGGCATCGCTGCCGGCTCTCGGCTCTCGTAGAAAGAGGAAGCGGGGACAGCAGAGCTGGAGCTGATGGTGGGGAAGGAGCCGGCGCAGGAGGGGACAGGGTTTGCACCCTTGGCGTTGAAGTGGCTGACGAGGTGATGAGGGGGACTCTCTGGGACCGTGTCATTCTCGGATTTGGGGCCGAATCGCAGCTTCTGGCTAACGGGTTACTGTCCTGGCCTTGGGCCGGGCGTGGCTTCGAGCTCCCAGATGCGTCCTTAATGATCCTGGAAAGGCTAGAAAGCAGAAGCTCACCAGCAGGGCTCTGACCTCACTTCACGTGCTCCTGAAGAGACACCGAGAGGCCAGCTCTCACGTAAGGAGGGCTGCCCGTCCCGCGCCGGGAGGCAGGCTCTGGTCCTGGCTTTGCCTCCAGCCGCTGCGTGAAAGCAGGCAGTGACGGAGTTCCATTCCGGGCTCCGGAGGGCAGGAGAAGTAGCAAAGGGCATCCGTGATGAAAGTGTCCCCAAGTAAACGGGACTGCTGAGGCTGGAGGAGTCCCAGAGGACATGGGCCTTGGAGGGGCTCCCCTTGGAGATTCCGAGGAGAACATTCCAGACCTGGGACCAACGAGGATGTAATAGTTGGTGTAGGACAGGCCACGTGTACCGTATCCATGAGGTCACGGCTGTTCTAGGCCCACCAGAGGGCGGGGTGGGGCAGAGGATGAGGCGGGAAGGACTGCCAGTCCAAGCGCAGAGCGCCCTGAAAGGCAGGCAGGGGGTCTGGGCTGCAGTGGCCGGATCCCCAGGCCCTCACGGACTCTGAGCAGGAGTGAGACGCCGGCGTCTGCACTTTGCAGATCTGCTGTCCCTCCCTCTCGTGACGTTCCGTGAGCTCTTGGCTTTGGTGACCTTCTGCCTGTTTCCTGCCCACATGTCCTCCCTCCCCACCCCCATCCAGCTGTATTTATGAAGGGCAAAGAATACCTGGTCATCTGGTCTTAACATCGTCAACATCTGACAGAGCCTTGTGTGCTGGAGAAATGAAAATTACCCGAATGTACTCTGCTATATAAATACCCAAAAAAACAAACAAAACACACCAGGGGCGCCTGGGTGGCTCAGTGGGTTAAAGCCTCTGCCTTCGGCTCAGGTCATGATCCCAGGGTGCTGGGATCAAGTCCCGCATGGGGCTCTCTGCTCGGCAGGGAGCCTGCGTCCTCCTCTCTCTCTGCCTGCCTCTCTGCCTACTTGTGATCTCTGTCAAATAAATAAAATCTAAAAAAAAACCAAACAAACAAAACCAAAAAAAAAAAACCCCAAAACCCACCAGGTTTCCATTTCCTACTCTGTCCAGGTCCAGGGGAGGCCGGCGGGAGAGCAGATCTCTAGCAGCTCCTGTGTCCCCATTCGCCCCGGGGCTCTTTCCCGGCTGTGTCCTAGCCCGTGTCTGTCTCTGCTGCGCTTGGAGGAGACGAGGGGATCAGAGGTGGCAGAGGGGCAACAGGAGAGGCAGGACCGCGCAGCAGCTGGGAGCGTCGGGGAGCGTCTGGTTACTCCAGCCGCCTCTCTGCGGCCTCAGCACAAATCCGGGCACCGGTACTCGAGGTGATCCCGGTGCCGGCGCTCCCTGGGCTGCCCTCGGCTGCCCCGCCGGTGGCCATGGCCCTGCAGCCGCAGCTGTGGGCGCCGCAGGCCGGCCAGGCAGCCCCGGGCCCGTGCGAGACCTAGCCCCAGGACGCGGCCTCGCCTGCTTCTCTCCCCCCCCCCCCCCCCCCCCGCAGCCTCCCTTTCTGGGGAGGACCCCGTGTTCCCAGGCTGTGGCCTAGCGCGCAGCCACGAAGGTAGGCGACCCTTCTTCTCACGGCCCCAGGTGCCCATCACGGACCTATTCATGGGCCTGAGGGGAAGGGCCCCACCCGTCAGGCCTGGACCTGCACCCCCTCCTGGCGCACCACGCGGACGCACTAGCTGTCGGTGAGCGCAGTGCACGGCCCGCTCCTCCGCACCAGAGGCTTCTGGCCTTGGCCAGATGCCGAGCCCTCCACCGCGGACACCGCCCAGCGGCTTCTCCTCTCGCCCCCAGCCGAGGGCTGGCAGCGCGCCCCCTTCAGGTGACGAGGGGGCAGCTGGGGGCGGCTCCCCTCGGGGCCTTTCCGGAGCCCGGGCCCCACCTCCCCCAGGAAGCCCCTCCAGCTGCTCCGCTGAGGGATGGCCCACCCCTTCTCCGCGTCCCGCCGGGGGCGCCCGCGCTGTGCACGCGGCCGGCAGGCGACTGCCCGGGTCTTTCGACTCCAGACCCAGACGGGGCGGGCGGGAGCCCTCCTCGGTTCAGGCCGACTTGGGGGCTTCCGAGCAGGGGTGACGGCTCCCCGACGTCACTCACACAGGCCGAGGGGCCTCTCCCGTGGCCACTCCCCACACGAGTGGCCCTAGGGGTCATCGGGCCGCCGCCCCTCATTGCCCCCTCGAGGAGGGGCAGGCCCGGGCCGGGTGTGCGAAGCCCGGGTTCCGGGAACCCCTCCTCCCGCCGCCGGGCCGCTGAGTTTGCAGAACAAAAGACATACTCCAGAGCGCGTGGAAGGACGTGTATTTCGGGTCTTCACCAGCGTCAAGACAATCTGCCGAACTGAATGACAACCGCTGCTGGGCGGCCTTCTGAAGAAACCCCATTTCCCCCCGACGGGCTCGGCTTCTGGGGACCTCGGGCTCTGGGGGCTGTGGGGCCGCAGACCCTGGGTCGGGAGGGTCCCGCTGGGCCGGGCGCAGACCCGCTCTGCGGGGGGTGGGGCGCGGTCGGGGGCGGCGCGGACGGAGACGTGGTCCCCGAGGGCGAGCACGGTCGCCGTCCACGGGGCGGGAGGGGGCTTCAGGATCCACGGACACCGAGGACGGGCCGAGTCGGGGCGCTCAGGCGGGCTGCAGGGGCGCGGCGGCGCAGCCCACCTTGTTGCTGAAGAGGCGGGAGCGGCTGCGCGCGGGGGCGGCGGGGCGCGGCGGCGGCGCGCACGGGAGGCCGCGCACGTCCCAGAGGCGCAGCGCGCCGTCGTGCGACGCCGTGTACAGCACCTGTTCGTGCACCTGCGGGCGCGGGGCGGCGCGTGGGGCGGCGCTGCGGGGGCGCCCGGGCCGCCCTCCCCCTCCGCGGGGCCCGCAGCTTCGCTCGTGGGCGCGAACGGTACCTACCTGGCCGGCGGCCTCTCCGCAGGGGGAGCCCGGCCTCGGGGTGCGGCGGGCGGCCTTCCCCTCCCCGCCGAGGCAGAGCCCGGGCCGGCGCGAGCGCCTACCTGGATGCAGTTGATGACGAAGGCGTGGCCGCGGAACACCCTCTGCAGCGCTCCGGACTGGGCGTCGAAGGCGCGCGCGCGGGCGTCCCCGCAGCCCGTGAACACTGTGAACACAGGGCGCCGCTGGGCCTGGGCAGGGGTGCGGCGGGGCGGGCCAGGGCCCCTCCGCCGCCTCACCCGGAGGTCATAAGTTTCAAATGGGAACTAGCGGGAGCCCCTTGCAAGGAAGGAGGCGGCACCTTCATTCTCCCGCTGCGTGCCTGGGGACTCACGGGGACCACCCCCTCCCCGTGCTCTGCAGGACCGCGGCTGCTGAACCTGCCCGCCGCTGCCCTCTCCGGGGCTCCTGTGCCTCCTGAGTACCACCTCGGCCCAGGTGCCCTCGCTCAGACCGTTTGGTGGAAGCCTTTGGTGAGGGCTGCTTCCCTGCTCTAAAGCCACTGCCTTGGGGTGGGGGGAGGAAGTCATCTACCCCTCCCTCCCCCTCAACAGCTAAGCTGCCTACTGGGACTAGGACCAACTAGAAATTTGTTCCTTCCCATCCTCAGTAATGAACTTGGCCCTCCAAACAGAGCCTAGACCCTCTGGCGTTCGCTAGAGCGCCCCTGCCCAGCCTCTCCCTGGGAAGGGCCAGGATTCAGCCTTCCTTGCGCCTTTTCCTACGTTAGAACTTAGTTCAAGAGTTCTCAGACTCCAGTGAGCACCTGAGTCACCTGGATGGCAGTTAAGGCGGATTGCTGAGCCCACCTGAGTTTCCGTCTTAGGAGGTCTGGGGCGGGGCCTGCGAGCCCGCTTGCCTAAGCAGTTCCAGCTGCCGCCGATTGTTCCGGTTAGGGACCACACTGAGTGCTGACCACAAGAACTCCGTTGTCTACTTAGGGTCCCAGCCTGCGTTCTCCCAGAAATGGCCCTGGAGCTAGGACTGGAGTTCAAGTACTTCATCTGGCCTAGCATTCTACGAAGTGGGGAGAGAAACAGGAAGGAAGGATGTCCATACAGGGGAGTTAGCAGGTGACTACAGGTGGGGGGCCTCCGAGAAGGTGCAGACCACGTCTCAGAGCCAGACCCCTGGGAGAGGGAGGCAGGTCATTGGTTGAGGGCCTCTCTTGGGGGTGTCAGCTCCCAGCCCTCCTCCAACCTGCTCCTCACGGGAAAACACTCTAGGGCAGAGAACCTGAGGGGCAGCAGAGAGAAGGGCCCCAGGTGTGGTCCCCACAGCATCTGCTGCACCCACCCAGCAGCCTGAGCAAGCCATGGGGGTCCCCAGCCTCAGGGAGGTCTTCCTTACCCTGCTTACTGCTTCGCCTGCCTATTCCCAGACTTGCTGCTGAAGCTACCGGTGAACGGGTCTCTAGAGGGGGGGTTTCCTTCCTGGGTCTCTTCTCTTCCTTTCCTGCTTCCCCTACCCCAACCCAGTGTGGCTGCTGGGCGTCCTGTGGAGGGGAAGGGGGTCAGGACTTAATCCGATCACCCCCCACAGCCTGTTGGCAATGGCCACCGGCCAGTTTCCTTAATAGCAGGCAGCAGGTGGGGCCCATCCCAGCTGCTGCCAAGGGGTGGCGCTCTGGGCGACTTTAATCTTTTTAAACCAGAGGTCCTGACTTGGGAGCAGAGCCAGAATCACACTTAACAGGCTTGGACCCAGGAAGAAGGAAAAAATAATTTTCCCGTGTCAGACACCTAAATCCCGAGGGTATCTCAAGCTCTATTTTCAGAGATCCACATTCTGTCTTCATCTAACACCCGTGCTGTGAAGTCAACTTGAATTTTGTGCTGTCTCCCTCCCACCCATCTGCTCCTTCAGTGTGAGTGTGTGTGTGTGTGAGAGAGAGAGAGAGGGCGAGAACAGAGCAGGGACAGGGGGCCAACAGCAAAACTTAATACTGGGGATTGTTTTGGGAAAGAGATGGTCAGGAACCTGGGAACCCCACTCTCATGTATGTATGGTGAGGTGTGGGAGGTTTGGGGGGGCTTCCTGGAACAGTGTCTGTCTTCTGGGTGTGTCTGGGGTGTGCACATGAGCCAGGCCTCAGGACAGAGCCAGCAAAGCTCAGGTGTGTCAGTTTGAGACCTGTGGGACAGAGAGCTTGTTGCCTATCCGATAAGCCATTCTGCCCTTCTTTCTTTCCAAAATAACCTGATTAATGCTGGCAGCAATATCCCCAGATAAGAGATTTTATTAGTCAGTCTCTCTTTCAGACAGCAAAGAGATGTATGCCAAGTCTTTGGGTAGGGCTTCCAAGAAAGATCTTTAACGGGACTCACTCAGCTAAGAGACACATCCTTTTGCCTTTCCTTCTTCTTCCTGTCTGCCTAAAATGTGATATGATGGCTGGAGCTTCAGCAGCTACCTTAAACTATGAGGCCCCCTAAAAGATAGAAGACGTGTGCTAAAGGCTATAAAGCAAAGTGATCAAAGGAAACTGGGTGCCCGGCAACTTTGTGGAACCATCCATTCCTGCCTGCACCGCCAGCCTCAGAAATTCTACCTGAGAAAAATGAACCACTCTTTCATTCGAGGCACAGTTATCTGGGCTTTCTGTTAACTGTTATCTGCCAAATGTAATGCCAGGTGAAGCCAAACCCACGTGGCCCTTCAGTCTGGTGGGAGTTAAGTGGTGTCAGGGTCTCATTTGAATAATGAGAATATGTCCATGAGACCCTCTTAACCCTGGGGCTCCTGAGCATTTGGGCTGCTTCTCGTTCTTGTGGGGTGAAGCTGGGGAGGAAGCCGCACACCCTTGCTTGGACCTTCTTTGTCAATAACCCTGGGGTGCGGGGGGCGGGGGGGGGCACCTGGATGACTCGGTTGGTTAAGCCTCTGCCCTCGGCTCAGGTCAGGATCCCGGGTCCTCTCTGCTCAGGGGGAGCCTGCTTCTCCCTCTCCCCCTGCTGCTCCCCCTGCTTGGCGCTCTCACTGCTGGCCACCCCAAAGGGCCGCTGAGGCTCAGGAGGGAAGAAGGTAGAAGTAGGGCGCAGAGGCCCCGAGCGCGGGAGGATTTGGTGGGGGCGAGGCGAGAAGGGCAGAGGCAGCGCAGGCAGGTGGGGGCAGCGGGGGGCAGTGGGCCGTTGTCACTTACAGGTGCCCGCGTGGTATCTGAGGGCGCTCACGCTGTGCCGGTGTGCTGCAAACGTGCGCACGCACTCCCCGGTGTCTGCCAGCCAGCACTTGACCGTCCTGTCGGCGCTGCCTGAGTACACGTGCCGGTTCACGAGCTGGGGGAGGAGGAGGGAGGGCGGCGCTGGACCCGGGCCGCTGCCTCAGCAGGTGACTCGGATCCCCCCAGACCGCTCCGTGTGGTGGGGGAGGGGCGCGTGTCGGCCTCCCTGGGAACTGCGGGCCAGCGGGAAAGACCCCGCCGTGGGGACCCACCCAACGGCCCGTTCCAGCACCCGAGAACCCCGCCGCTTTGCCCTCGGCCACGGCCCCCATGGCTCCCCGGCACCGGGAGAGAAGCATCGTGTCGGAGCCTTCCCCTGGCGGGCGGGAGAAGGCCTGGGAGTGCTCCGCGCGCTAGGAGCAAGGGCCACGGAATGTTCGTCCCTGTCGTCAGCGTTTCTCAGCCGCAGTTGCTGCTGAAGAACCGTCAGTGCCTGAAAGTTTCCCGTGAATCCGCCTGTAGCTATGGCCCGGCCGCACCAGTGGTTCCCACGATGGTCCCGGCCCAGGAAAGGGCTCCCGGGGCTGCCCTGGTGGGGAGGGAAGAGCCCTGGGGATGGGCTCCCCCACATCCCGCCTGCCCCAGCTGACCAGAGTGGCTTTCACACCCCTGCTGGGGGTCACAGGAGAGAAGGCAAGGGCCTGGGAGAGAAGGGATGGGGCGTGGGGGGAGGCCCCTTGCAGGAGCTCCCCTGGCGGAGACAGACAGTGTCGGAGTCCAAGGGAAGGGCAAAGACTATTAAAATAATTCTGCAGGTTCATCTAGACCAAATCCCCAGCAGCCAGGACAGTCCCCACCCAGCCCCTCTGGTTAGCAGCAAAGCAGAGGAGAACCAGAAGCCGCGCCAGGAGGGCGGCGGGGAGCCCTGGAGGGAGCTCTTTGTGCCAGTGCTGGGGCCCAGGGACCCCTGGAGGCCTAGGAAAGAGGAGGCCCTTCAGCTGCGGCACCAGGCGGCAGGCCTGGAGCAAGCACAGGCTGGCCCCGGCGTCCTTACCCTGCCTCACGCCTTCCTACCTCGAGCACACACCCGCCCGACGACGACCACACTCTGAGCCCCTTTCCACTCCAGGGCCCGTGGCTGCCCCAGTTTCCCTATAAATTCCTGGAGGACAAGGCTCTGACCAGTCCAGATTGTATTTCCACCCCTGCCACAGCCCAGGTCAGACTTGGCTTTGGGCCATTCACTACAGCAGAGGCGGTGGGATCTCGGGTAACACGTATGGCCTCCTGCCCCCGTGTGTCCTGACCGTCCCCAACAGCCGTCACTTCAGAGGCAGCCCCAGGCCTCCAGGGACCAGGCTTCCCCAACTGCCCACTGAGACTCACGCACCTGAAACTAAGGAAGCTGGTGAGTGTGGCCTGTGGGCTGGAGGTCCCCGTGGGCCCCTGGGCCTCTCCGTGCCACTCAGCCCCCGCAAGGGGGGCCCTAAGCTTCCACGGTGGCTGCGGCAAAGGGACGATGCCTCCTGCTCACCGCACAGTGTGTCCCAACAACGCGGGGCCTGTCGCACTGTGTTTACAAGTGACCAAGAAGCTCCATTTCAAAGTATAAATCACGAGTGCAGAGGCCCGGGAAACGCTCCAAGCGTGTTGTCCTTGGCTGCCTAAGACCTCACTGTTCACTTTGGCTGCTTTCCTGCGAGGACGTCCACGGGGAACAGCCAGGCAGCTCGGGGAGGCCAGAGGACGCCCGAGGCCCATGGGGAAGCACACAGACCCTGACGGGGGCATGTCACAGAGGACAGGACCTGCAAGACTTCCCTCAGCCAAGACAGCTCTGGGGGAATGGGGCTCAGGGGCCATCTCCCTGCTATGCGATCCATCCAAGCAGGCCTGAGCCTCTGCTGTGGAGGGCGCTGGGGCGTGGGCCTCTCCCTGCTCAGCTCCCGGCCGCGGATGCTCTCGGGGTAGGGGAATGAAGCCACCAGGCCAGGCTGCAGAACACAGGTGGGCTCTGGACATCCCGCCTCGGGGGAGAGACTGCCGGAGGGGGTTCCCGCAGCCCCGCAGGGTGCAGGCCCCATCATACCTTTCTGTGCTTCCCCTCACCCGCTGTGAAGCCTTGGGCAAGTGGCTCACCCTCTCTGAGCCTCTCACACGTACAATGAGCACATATGAGCGCAGGCAGCATCTGCTGGACGGCTAACCACAGCGCAAGCTACCAGGCACGCACGCGGCTCACGTCTGGGCCACACCCACTGCTAGTCCACGGAGCCCCCACGACCACCAGGTGGGTTTCACGCTCAGAATCCCTGATCCAGGGCGCCTGGGTGGCTCAGTGGGTTAAGCCGCTGCCTTTGGCTCAGGTCATGATCTCAGGGTCCTGGGATCGAGTCCCACATCGGGCTCTCTGCTCAGCAGCGAGCCTGCTTCCCTCTCTCTCTCTCTGCCTGCCTCTCTGTCTACTTGTGATCTCTCTGTCAAATAAATAAATAAAATCTTAAAAAAAAAAAAAAAAAAAAAAAAAAAGAATCCCTGATCCAAAACCTTGGAGCCAGATGTATTTCAGGAGTTTTGGGATTTGAGCAACACACTCGTGTTTCTACAGCAAAGGAATGCCTAGTCCCAGGAAATGGGGTCAGGTGAGCTCCAGCGAGCTTCCTATCTGTGCGGGCCCGGCTTCACCGCCAAGGACGTTTTGGTGCCAAGCCTTAAAAAAAAAAACCAACTTCATGTTGTAGAACTTTTGGATTGAGGAATGAGGGACCAGCGTTTCTGGGTGGACATAACCTTCCCTTAACACGTAAAGAGACCGGGATCCCTATGTTGACAATGGCTGTGACCCTTGCATCCGTGAGGGCGGGTGTATTTGGAGACAGGGTCTTTGAGGACATAGTTAAGTTAAAATGAGGTCACGGGGTGGGACCTAACCCATAGGACTGGAGTCCTCGTAGGAAGCGGACACCTGGATGCAGAGGGCGACGCCGTGAGAAGACGTCCAGCTACACGCCGACCCCTGGATCTCGGACTTGCAGCCCCAGAGCGGTGAGACCATCTGTCCCTGTCGTGTACGCCATCCCTGACTGCAGCACCCTGTTCCTCGGCCCAGGCTAACTAGGACTCGGGGGAGGGTGGCGGCTCAGAAGGCGACCCGGGGGCGACCCGCAGACAGGGAGGGCCAGGAGGATCTCACCTCCAGACAGATGACAGAGCCCTGGTGCCCCCTGAACACCCGCAGCTGCTCCCCGCTCAGGATGTCCCAGGCGCGGATGGTGGCGTCGGTGCTGCCGGTGAAGGCGGTGTGACTGGGCGTGTCCAGCACGAGGCAGAGCACGGCTCCTGTGTGGCCCCGCAGCGTCTGGTGGCAGCAGCCGCTGGCCACCTGCCACACCTTGGCCGTGCCATCCGTGCTGCCCGTCACCAGGAGCCCCCCAATCTCCTCGGCACAGGGAGCCCCCGGCAGGTCCCAGGGTGCGGAGTAGGCTAGGGTCAGCACGCAGTTGCGGTGGCCTCGGAACTCCTGGGCCACCTGTCCCTTGTCCACACTCCAGGCTCGAGCTGTGCGGTCGTAGGAGCTGCTGAAGAGCTGGTTGTCGGCGACCAGGATCCTGGTGGGAAGAGGGAGAGGCAGAGGTCAGAGCACGCAAGGCTAAGGGCGGGGTCAGAGCACGCAAGGGTAGGGGCAGGGGTCAGAGCACGCAGGGGTAAGGGGCAGGGGTCAAACTTCGCAGGAGTAGGGGCAGGGGTCAGACCACACAGGGGTGCCTAACAGGCCGTCAGGAAGGCCCTTTGTCTGGTGTCCTCTGTGTTCCATGAGCCGGGAGAACCTCGTGGCCGGAGCGGAGCTCTGTGCGCACCCATGGGGAGAGGAGGGGCCTCCCGGGCAGCAAATACTCAGGACTTTCGGTCTCGCTTAGATGAGTACTAAGAACTTCTTCCCAGGAAACACGCGTTTGTCTTCAGTATAGAACTTTGCTTAACATCAAAGGCTCTGTTCACACGCCCCTGTTAAGCCCTGAGCCCCCCCCCCCGACCCCCCGGGGAGCCCACAAAGGGGCGGGGCAGCTGCACCGGGCATGGGTCACAAGTGTGGGGACAGAGCCGTCAATTCCCTGGGCACGGGTTACTCAGTAATGCAATCCAGCTGCCAAGCAAGACTTAGTGTCCACCCAGGACGGTCCATTTGGGACCCCAACCCCTCAGATGTGGGGCGCGTGGACATGTGTGTATGGCGCGTGTGTGCCCAGGAGAGTCGCAACCCCACAGAGCATAATTTCCGGCCTCGATTACCCAGGTTTGCTTTTGAGGAGCTGCTGAGGGTTTCCAGTCACAAGCTGGGCGGCACCCCTGTCCCCTGAGATGTGGCCTCTCCCCGCCGCCCCGTCTCATGGCACGAGACTCCCACATACCCACACCTTCCCCCAGTCACAGTCTTCCTCAAGGAAGGGTGTCGGGAAGCGACCAGCAGGAGGTGGGACGTCCTGCACCATCTCGTGGGCTCACCCCTGAGCCCCTGGGACCCTGCGGGCTCCAGCTAAGGAGGCCGGGGAAAAGCTCGGCCGCGGGAAGGTGACCTTGTCCCCTGAAAGGCAACCCGAGCCAGCACAACACTCGCGTCTCTGCGGAGGGTCGGTACCTCGCTCCTGCCCTGTGGGTGCACAGCTCTGAGTGCACCTGCCAGGTGCCCAGACCCCTGGTCATACTGGACCATCCCTTGGGAGTCTAAGACGGCCACTGCAGGTTACATAAATGGTGTCAAATCGATCTGATCAGCAAAGGAATTTTCATGGCTCAGCTCAGACCCAAATTCAATAAGGAAAGGAAAAATTCAAACGTTGTTGAGGAGGAGGGGGTGGGAAATTTCAACGGCAACATGGAAAGAAGAGGTTTAAAAATACCCTGGGCTCCGTCTTCGCAACAACCCTTTCTGGTTGACCATCAGGTACTAATTAGGCCACTTCCTCTGGAATCAGCCCCCATCAGTAGGAGCTGTGGCCTCTATAGCTTTTCCCCAGGCCTAGCAGTGGGCAGTGAGCTGCCCGGGTCCCCAAGGGGGGCGTCCGGGCTCATCGATGTGTTGGTGGGGCCTCCCTTCCCCGACCTCTGCCTGCCGACCCCCCACAGGCAGCCCATGTCGTGCCTGAAACTCATGCGTCCGGGGCCCCCCATCCTCTGTGCTCCCCGCGGCCTCAGACGCGTCTGCACGTGGGCTTCCCCAGAGAAGCTAAGTTCCTCCAGGGGCAGGGGCCACACGGCCTACATCCCTGTCCCCAGGCCCCTCCCCCCGCCACACTGACCTGTTCACGATGGACGTGTGTCCTCGGAAGACCTGCAGACACTGCCCCGTGCGCACGTCCCACTTTCTGATGGTGCGGTCAGCGCTGCACGTGAAGGCGGCCTCGTCCTCCAGCTGGCAGAAGGTCACGTAGCTCTCGTGCCCTGCGGACGAGGGGAGCCGTGGGCGCGGGGCGCGGCAGCTCTCGTCTGCCTTTCGCGAAGAAAGCAGGGCTGGGGCGTGTTTGAGACGAGCTCAGGATCACCAGCCCATCGGAGGCCGATTTCGGTCTGGGAGGCTCAGGAGATGCGGGGTGCTGGGAGAAACTCAGGAGGCCCCCTCTCTGTCCTCCCGGATCCTTCTGTCCTTTTCCGACTCTCTCTCCCTCCTCTTCCTCCTCCCCCCTTCTTCACCAGTCTGTCTCCAGGTTCTTCCGCTGTTTGTATTCACTCAGCGGCTGAATAAAGCCACTGTCACGGTTACCGAGGCAGGGAGTATAGAGGCCCAGGGCCTTGGCCTTCGGGGCCAGATGCCCGACCTAGCTCCTGGTGCTGCCACTTGAGTCACCGCTGCACACCCCCATCTCCTCGTCCCCGTCTCGTGGGGCGGGTGCGCAGACTGCGTGAATGCCGGACGGCGGCTGTTTGGGGCCGCGGTGATGCAGGGTCCACGCAGGGCCTGCATGGGGAGGGGAGGGGGGAAGAGCTTGGGGGAAGAAGATGGCCCATGCCAAAGCAGGAGGGGGCCCCTAGGGCCGGAATTTAGGCGTTTGGCAGAAATGGTGGATAAGGCTCAGGCATAGTGAGGGGGGAGGTCTAGGGACAGACCGAGGGCCACACGGAGCCGGGGCTCGGCCAAAGGCACCTGTTCGCCCACCTTGTCGGTGCGATGATCGGTGTTTTGACTCTCAGCCTGGCTTATAAAGCAGCCCCGGAAGGACTCAGCTCCCAGTCAGAGCAGGGCCCGTCCTCGTACACACGGCTCTGGTTCAGGGCCGGCCGGCTGGCCTGCTCAGCGGAGCCTGTGACTTTGATCTCGGGGTCGTGAGCTGGAGCCCCACGTTGGTTATAGTTTACTTTAAAAACAACAACAAGGGGCACCTGGGTGGCTCAGCGGGTTAAAGCCTCTGCATTCGGCTCAGGTCATGATCCCAGGGTCCTGGGATCAAGCCCCGCATCGGGCTCTCTGCTTGGCTGGGAGCCTGCTTCCTCCTCTCTCTCTCTCTGCCTGCCTCTCTGCCTACTTGTAATCTCTATCTGTCAAAAAAATAAATCTTTAAAAAAAAAAACAAAACAAAAAAAAAAACAAAAAAACAACAACAAAATCCTTTAAAGTCCTGCATGATAAAATCTAAATCTGCTTAGAATCTAAAATCAGCATTTATGGGTCAGACAGGCCCGTATATGCAAAGATTCTCTATGCCTGGACTAGTTCTATACCTGCACGGACTCTTCTATGTATATTAAAAAAAAAATGTTTCCATCTCAGATGACTTTTTTTAAAATTTTATTTATGCATTTGACAGAGAGAGATAGAGAGCACAAGCAGAGCGGCAGGCAGAGAGACAGAGGGAAGCAGGCTTCCACTGAGCAGGGAGCCCAATGCAGGACTCGATTCCAGGACCTTAGGATCAAGACCTGACCCGAAGGCAGACGGTTAACTGACTGAGCCACCCAGACGCCCCGATAACAACCTTTTATTCCCCCTGATAACGAGTCCTGATAGCAAACTGAAGCTGAGTATATTTGAAAAGAATCCAGAAACCAGGGGTGCCTGGGAGGCTTAGTCGGTTAAGCGACTGCCTTCGGCTCTGGTCATGGTGTTGGAGTCCCAGGATCCAGTCCCACATCGGGCTCCCAGCTCCACGGCGGGTCTGCGTCTCCCTCTGACCTTCTTTCCTCTCATGCTCTCTCTCTCAAATAAATAAATAAAATCCTTAAGAAAAAAAAAAAAAGGACTCAGAAACCAGAAAATCAATTGAATCAAAGGAATGTTATACTGAAGATCCATTTCACAGACAATGATATTGATTAATTCAAATATCCACACGAGTAGGATATATTAATTATGTTAAAGATCACAACTGAATTATAAAATTCTGTCTAGATGTCTGGTATCAGACAGGGATTTTTTTGGGAAAGCTTTTGTTTATTTAACAGAGTGTGCACAAGCTGAGTGCGCAGCAGAGGGAGGGGGGGAAGCAGGGTCCCCACCGAGCAGGGAGCCCGATGCGGGGCTCGATCCAAGGACCCCGGGATTGTGAAGAGTTAAAGGCAGATGCCCAACCGGCTGAGCCACCCAGGAGTCCCCAGACAGGGATTTAGAATCTTCTGGGCAGTTTCCAGCTGATGGGCACTTTTTGGCCCTGGGGTTTTAGCTCAGTTACTCTTGGAAGAACCCAACTCCCTGCGTTCTAAGAAAGAGAATTAAAAAAAAAAAAAAACAGGAAGACATGTTCTCCAGTCTTCTTGGAGAGCATGTACCAGGCCTCTAAGAAAACGTTTGTGCGAAGTAAGTAAACACTGGGAGATGACGCAGATTAGGTTTCCTTAAAATACACGTCAGTTTCAAAGTTGAGGGCAAAATGTTTGGCAAAACACAGCCCAACTTTTTGCCAATCCCAAAATGTTTATGAAATATTTTAAGATTGTCAACAAACTACCCTGAAACCAGAGCTGCCATGGGGGTGCTCAGCGGCGTCTGAGGAGGCCCCTGGCTCCCAGGGCTGGAAGGTAGCCCGGCGCCCCAAGGGCAGTGGGGTGCGGAGGAGCCGGCCCTGCACACAGCTCCCCCACAGTCCTCAACATGGTGGGGGGGGCTGCGCCATCCAGGGGCAGCCAAGCCAGGAGAGGCGTCCGCAGGGGCATGGGCCGCCTCCAGAGTCTGACAGCAAGAAGGCGACCTGCCTTGTGCGTGTATAAGGCGAAGAAAAGCACTGGAAAGCGGAGTGGCCGGTAAGCCGTGGCACCCGTCCTCAGCGAAGCCACAGCCACTAGCCCAGGGATGTGGACCCACTGTACGACGCGTGCAAGTAGGGGAAACGATGTATATGATACAAATACAAATACCCGTAGGGGCACCTGGGGGGGCGCAGCGGGTTAAGGGTGACTCGGTTTCAGCTCAGGTCGTGATCTCAGGGTCGAGGGATTGAGCCTCACGTCGGGCTTGGTGCTGAGCATGGAGTCTGCTTGGGATTCTCTCTCCCCCAGCCCCTCCCTCAACCCTCTCTAAAATAAATAAACCTTAAAAATACGTACGTACACAGAGACATGTATATAAATACCTATAAACAAAGGCTTAAAGAGTCAATAATGAAAAGAATTTCTGCAATGTAAAAAACAAAAAAAAAAACCATCTCTGAAGCTGGGCCAGGCTGACCCTCTGCCCCTCGGGGGCCAGCCCCAGTCTGGTTGAGATTCCGTGCGGCGGCCAAGGGCCTCCCAGGGACAAGCCCTTCCTCTGCATGCTGGGCACCGACTCCGCGTCTGAAAACCCGCGCTGAACGAGCCCCGGCTCGAGCCCAGCCAGCAGAGGCTGCAGAGCGTGTCCCTGACCGCAGTCCACAGACGGTGCAACAGGGTTCACGGCACACAGCAGACAGGGTCCCCCGGGGCAGGGACGGAGGAGGGAGGCTGGGGACAAGGGGGGGGGGGCGCATCCCGTTCCAGGGACCACAGCACCACCCCCGTGAGCTGTTGGAATTGGGTAGAATAAGCAAAAAAGCCCAACTAAAAATAAACATTTTTGAAGGGAGAAAGAATGCAGATAAGATGCAGTTACTATGTTCAAAAGGACATGCTGAGGCTCAGGGTTTTCTGCCAAGGCCGTCGGCCCTCCCCGCCTCCCCACCTCCCCGGCCGCACACCCTCGGCCTCGCTGGAAGCTGGGGGTCCAAGCGCCCCTCCACGTGCCAGAGGAGCCACTGGGCCACGGGCCTCCGGGGTCTGCGACCACAGAG
Source organism: Meles meles (assembly GCF_922984935.1). NCBI lineage: Eukaryota > Metazoa > Chordata > Mammalia > Carnivora > Mustelidae > Meles > Meles meles. The sequence goes on along the minus strand of NC_060075.1, from coordinate 5,753,162 downwards.
GTGGGCTGACGTGGGCACCGGCCAAGCTGGAACACTCGCTCGACTAACTTGGCATGAAGAGTGGGGCCTCCTTTCCCTCTGCTGTCCCTCTCCTCCTCTCCAGCCTGCTCCCTGCGGCATCCCCTGACCAACCCCCCCCCCCCCCCCCCCCCCCCGCCGCCTGCAGGGCTCAGACAGCTGGGAGCCCCGCAGGAGACCTGGGTCAGCATCTCTTGGCCCACAGCCACTAAAACCTCAAACCACGGTCACACTTCCCTGGAGGGAGGCCTCTCCACAGCCATTTCCGTGCTGCCGGGAAGGCTCCGGGCCTGGCTCCTCCAGGTCTGGGAGCCCTGAGAGCCCCGTGGGTCCCAGCCACGGGTCCGGGGGATCCCCTACACCGTGCCCACCTTTGGCGAGGGTCTTTTTTTATGGAACTGGCCTTGGGCTCCTGTGTAAAGGGTGCCATTTTTGTTTCCTGCCTGGTGGGACTGCAGCTGGGTGTGTGATGTCAGCAAGCCACAGCAGTGAAGGCCACACGTCCCGGGCGTGGAAGGTGTGGCTGAAATTGTGTCTGACAAAGCCATGGGAGACTCAGCCTCCTGCCCCGAGCTCCCAGCCAGGACAGGTGGATGCTCCTGTGGCTGGTGCCACCGCAGGGCCTGTCCTTCCAACCCCGCTCCTCTCGGCCCACACCCTCCACCAGGCAGCTCTCCGGCCTCCTTCTGTGACCTCCTCAGTGGGCACCCACGGGGAGCTCACTACCTGCAGATGCTGGCCGCTGGAGAGCTGAAGAATGAATTACCTGCCTGTGCTTCCGTCAGTCACATCCGTGCTTAAAACAAACTGCATGGAGTGCCTGGGTGGCTCAGTCGGTTAAGCAACTGCCTTTGGCTCAGGTCATGATTCCAGGGTCCTGGGATCGAGTCCCATGTCAGGCCCCCTGCTAATCAGGGAATCTGCTTGCCCCTTTCTTTCCCTCTGCCTCTTCCCTGGCTTATGTGCATTCTCTCTCTCTCTCTCTCTCAAATAAATAAATAAAATCTTTGAAAAACAAGTACATAGGAGATGACTCAGCAAGCCCACTTCTGGGTCTCTACGAAAGAAACGGAAAACGGGGTCTGGAAGAGGTATTTGCACACCCAAGCTCATGGCGGCATTTCTCACCGCATCACGTGGAAGAAACCCAAGTGTCTGCGGCCAGAAGAATGGGCCAAAAGAGGCAGACAGCAGCCCAGTGCGCGGCCTTCCAAAGGAAATCCTGACACCCACAACAGCTCGGGTGAACCTTGAGGACATCCTGCTAAGTGACGTGAGCCTGTACGAGGTCCCCAGAGCAGTCAGATTCAGAGGCAGAACGCGGGATGGTGGGCGCCAGGGCCTGGGGTGGGAGAAAGGGGGTTATTGTTCGAAGGGGACACCGTCTCAGTTTTCCAGGATGGACAAGTTCTAGAGATGGGCCTTGGTAATGGCAGAAGGTTATCAATGGTTACCATCTTCAAACAATACACTTAAAAATGGTTAAGATGGCCAATTTGATGCTACAAGTTTTCTACTAGAGTTAATATTGTCCTGGAGCAGGAGGGAGGAGGGCAGGCTCCCCCCAGAGCCCGTCTGCCCGCGTAAACACGGGAGGACTCATTAGCCCTTCTGAGCCTTAAACGGCAGAATCAGGCCTCAAGGAGCAAAGGACGGAGAGTTTGGGGCTGGCCGGACGCCGTGTCGAGGAGATGCTCTGACTCAGGCTGGGCTTGTTGATGTGAGCCTGGAGGGCAAGGCCACTAACAGGAGCCAGGAACTCTTTACTGACCGGTTTCCCACCCCCCCATAACCTCATAAGACTGGATGACTATTTTATCATCCCAATTCACAGATAAAGAAACTAAGGCATGAGAAGTTAAGTAATGAGATTTGAGCCCAATGCCGCCCAGCTCCAGAGCCCGGGCTCACGACTAGTAACGGGCTGTCCTGCCTCCCTGCCCCCTCCCTGTGGCAGGTAGGGGTCAGGGGTCATCGGGCAGGCACCAGCAGGCTTCCAGCAAACAGCAGGGTGGGTGCCGTTTGTTCACGCGGAATTGAAAACAAACAGCCCCCATCATACCAGGAGATGCTGCTATAGAAGACAAGGACGCTGGTGGCACAGCCCCGGTGGGCTGGAACCTTCAGGCCGGGTCCCTTACGACATGGGAACAGCTCAAGACAGGGACCGTCGTCTTGGGACATGCTGCTTATCTCACTGAGCCAACGGAGTGCCCTGAATGACCGGTACCCGAGGGATACAAGAAAAAAAGGGGGAGGGGATAACTCCATTAAACGGACCCTTCCCTTTACAGAATAATTCCCGTAAGCCTACAGTTGAAAGCCAGTCCCGCTGACTGATAAAAGAGAGCTCCCGAGGGAGGGAAGCTGGGGGGCCCTGGTGACTCAGCCTGCTCCCCAGGACCAAGGGTGACAACTTGCCCACCGAGACCCCACCCACAAGGGACTGTCCTATTCTTCCTTTCCGGCACATCCCTTGGCGTAAACTTTCAAAAAGCTGCAAGATTCACAGAAAAACCTTGGGTCCCGCAACTGCCTCTGGCCCCCTGGAGGAACGAGCAGAGGAGAACGCCCGGCAGGAGCTGCCCACACCGGCCACGCTACCCCAGAAAGCCAGGCTTGGCCCCCCGCCAAGAGGCTCTTCTCCAGAACCTTCTTAGGGGCCCGGAGCTGCAGCAGACACTGCTCTCACCCCAGTCTGGCAGTTTCCACAACGGGAGTAGAAAGAGCCTGGAGTGCGGGGTCAGGAGAGCCCCGCAGATCTGTAGGTTGTCCTGATGCAAGCCGGAGCCACAGAGGGGGCGGAGCTGTCCATGCAATCCCGCAGTGTGACCTCAGGCCAAGTCCTGTAACGGCTCTGGTCTCAGGGCAGAGCCTACCTCACAGGCTGGGTTATCTAGAAAACACTTCGAACACTCCGCGTGCGGGTAAGCAGATCTGAGCCTGCTCAGTCCCATCTATAGACCCGTGTCGGTTCTACCCACGTCACGGTTTTGAGCATTAATTATAATGGATAAAGAAGTAAGTGTATTGAGGGATATTAATAAAATAGAGGATATCAAACAAATGCTAAGGCATTGGTTATTATTTCACTAATACAAACAAATCCTATTGGGGACAGAGCTGGCAAGAACTTGCTTTCCTTGTGGGCCACGCAAAAGACTCTTTTTCAAGTCGAGTGTAATAGTGTGATTTCCGGGTAAGGCTGTCAACCCTTACAGCCGCAGAAGCAGTTCTGGTGGACATGGGCAGCAGTGTTTCCTCTGACAGTTTTCCTTGGAGTGGGATGGCTCTCAACCAGGCCACCAGAGGGGCAGGCACTGTCTCACCAAGACGTGGGGGTTGGTGTCCTGAGGGGACAAGTCCCTGTGAGGGCCACCAAAATGGCTGGGAAGGGGAGTGGCCGGGCATGAGCTGGGAGGTGATGTAGCAGAGCAGGCCTGGACAGGAGCGTGGGCTCTGGAGGCTTGGCCTAGGCTCTCGAGATGCCCGGGGTGCAGAGTCCCGTGCCCACCAGGCCAGAACCGCCCTGGAAGAGGGGGGGAGCTCGACTGGGGAGGTCACCCACCTTCGAACCAGGCCCCCACACTGGACACCGGGCCCAGGAGCTCCCCGGGGTCAGGTGCATCAGATCCAGCCAAAAGCTTGTTAGAAACGCAAATTCTAGAGTCCTACACCAGGGCTCTCACTGGAACTGGGACCTGGGAATTTCTGTCATCTGAAAGCCCTCCAGATGAGTCTTATGTTTGGAAAAGCACTACAATTGGATTATAAACTTTGGACAGATCTTAGATTTCCCAGCCTCAGTTCAGTGCCTGTCAATCTGTGTGACATTGGGGGTGACTTTGGGGGTGGCCAGAGGAATACGTGTTAGTTTGCAACTGACTCTGCCTTATCACCCCCAGCCGCAAGTAACAGCCAATCCAAAATTCATCTCTTCTGGGCTGTGAAATATCCACCAACTGCTTTTATTTAAAAGCAATAGGGTCGGGGTGCCCGGTGGTTCCAGTGTCTGCCTTGGCTCAGGTCATAATCCCAGACTCCCTGCTCAGTGGGGAGCCTGCTTCTCTTTCTCCTCCCCTTGCTTGTGCTCTCTCTCTCTCTCTGTCAAATAAGTAAATAAAATATTTTTAAAAAATGAAAAATAAAACCAATAGAGTCAGTATCAGCCAATAGTGAAGCTGATTTGTACTCCCTGTGCCTACAGGACTTGGAAGGCCTGGGGAGGCCACCCGGGATTTGCTGATTGTGGTGGAAAAAAACCAGGCAGTGATAAATAACCACGTGCAGAACCTTGTGCTCTAAGGGGCTGTACCCACTGCTCAGGGGACACCAGGGGCCGAGCTGGAGCGGGCGCTCACAGCCCCGGCCTGCAGACATGTGACAGGGACCCAGGGTATGAAAGCCGTCCTCCTCCAGTGACTATACACAAATATAAACCCGTATGTACGGACTTGTGAACCTTTCATAAAACAGTATGTATGTCGGGTCGCCTGGGTGGCTCAGCCTGCCTTCGGCTCAGGTCACGATCCCAGAGTCCTGGGATCCAGCCCTGCATCCGGCTCCCTGCTCTGCTGGGAAGCCTGCTTCTCCCTCTCCCACTCCCCCTGCTTGTGTTCCCTCTCTGGCTGTCTATCAAATAAATAAATAAAATCTTAAAAAAACCCCAAACAAACCCCAAACTGTATGTTCCCCTACTATGCATGCCTCCTGCCATTGCATCGTTTCCAGATATGCTAAATCGGTTTAACATCCCCCTTTTGAGAAACTTTGATCCGTCCCCCCCCCCACCCTTCATTTTCCAGCAGAAGAAACAGGCAGGCACGAGAGAGCAGAGCAGAAAGGCCAGATGGGGAAGGGGGCGTTCAAATTTCAACTCAACCCCCCACAGGCTGTGTGACCCGGGACAACTTACTTCCTGCCTCAGTTTCCCTGTCTGCACGAGAGGGCTAACAGCAGTGTGAGGACCGGGCACGGCTGTGCTCGGTGCCGCCCGCACCTCGCAAGCGCCGGTGGTGACCACAATGGCTCCTGGAGGAAATGTCCGGCCAAAGGCCACTCGGGCAGCGAGAGACGGGGGAAGGCGCTGCCTAGCGCGGGGAGTACGCAGAGGTGCGGTTCCGGGGGAGTCTTAAGGCCGTTGTGATCGCAGCGACTTCCTGCACCGGGCCGACAGGTGAAGGGATCCCCCGCGGCGGGGGCACCCCGGCCCCGCGGGCTCCGCACCGCACCCCACCCCGCGCGCGCTCGGCCGCTCGCACGCTGCCCCCCCCCCAGCGCTCCCCCCTCAGGGCCGCGGGGCGGGGCTTTAGGCAGGGTCTGCGGGCCGCAGGGCTGGGGTCCGCGGCGGCGGAGCGGGCGGCGGGGACGGCAGGAGGGCGTACCTTGCAGGAGCGCGCAGCACTGGCCGTCCGCGGTGCTCCAGAGCCGGGCCGTGCCGTCCTCGCTGCCCGTCAGCAGGCGCTGCCCGTCCGGGCTCAGGCTGAGCCAGTTGATGCCCCCGCGGTGGTCGGCGCAGACCCTCAGGGCCGACCCTCCGCCCCCCATGCGGCCGGCGGGGCGGGAGACGAGGAGGCTGCGCCCCGCTACGGAGGGGCGCCCCGGCATCCGCGCGGCGGCTCTCGGCGGCGGCGTCCCGCGGCCATGACCCTGCGGGGCACGGGGTGCGCGGAGGTGAGGCGGGGCCCTCGCTCCCGCGCCGCCCGCGCCGCCTCCGGACCCGCGGACCAGCGGGGGGTGGGGGGCGGCCCGCGGGGACCTCCCGCTCCCGCTCCCGCTGGAGGAGACGCGGCCCCGCCTGCCTCCCTTCCCCACGCCCCACCTGAGCGGGCCGGTCCTCGGAGCCGGGACCCCCGGGCAGAGGCGTCTCCCCGCGCGCCGCAAGGTTCGGGCCTCGTCGCGGGGTCCGGCGGCCGGGGCACCCCGGCAAGCAGAGCGCCCTGCGGCCGGGCGCCGCGCGCTGGGGGCGGCGAGTGTGGAACAATACAGGCCAGCCTGGCTCCTCCTCGGAGACCACCCCCCAACCTGTCCCCTCCCACTTCTCCGGCCGGCGCCCCAGCCCCCACCCCGCTGCCCCACCCCGGCACCCGGCGCTCCGGACCCTCCACGGCGCGCGGCCGCAGCGCCCTCCCCGGGGACGCCGGGGACCCGCGCACGTGCGGCTGTCCCCGCTGCCCCGTGCGGCCACCGAAGGCCGGGACGAGGCGGGGGAGGTGGACGCAGGGTCGGGTGGGGTGAGACGCGCACGCCCCGGAGCTCACTCGGGCTGGCGGCTGCGCGCCTCTACCCGGCGAGTCTGCCCCGCTCCAGGCTCCCAGCCTAAGGACGCTGCCAGAGAGGTCCTCGGGGGACTTTGGGGTGCCCCCTTGTTGCAGAGCGCTCCTAGTCCGCTCTCGCCGGGAGGCTACACACACGCCCCGGTTCGCAAGTGGGGTGGCGGCGGGCGAGCGAGGGAAGAGCGGCGCGATGGGGCTTCCCGCAGAGGTCAGGTTCACCCGTGCGAGCGGCCGCGGGGTCCTAGGCGACCCGCTCCCGCTCTCCTGGTGCTGGGGGTTTGGGGCCCCCACCCACGGATCCAACATCTTTCGGCAACCTCTCCCACCCCCATGGCATCCCAGCGCCTCTCCCGGTCCACTGAGGTCTCTACAGGAATCCCACACCCCGCGCTGGGAGCCCTCCCGGAATGTCTGCTGGTTCCCATTAGAGCTGTTCCGGTGCCTGCTTCGCGGGGGGCGGGGAGGGGTGACACCCCCCACACTCGGTTCCTCCAGGTCCTAAAGGGAGCAGGGTTTCCCGAGGGGCGGGGTGGAGGGGCGGCGAGGGAACAAGGTAGCTTTGGAAAGCCAGCCCTCATCGCCACAACCAGACCCTCTCCCAGTGGCTATGTCCAGACTCCCAAAGAAAACCCCATAATGGGGTCCCAAAGTACATGGGACAATTTATTCTCCCAGGGTCTAAACCAGAGAAATGCACTCTTTCCCTAATCCCGGGAATCAGCTTGCAGTTGAGTTTAAGAAGCCGGCACCAGTAAAGGGTGTAAGGGTGGGTGGCCCTGATGCCATGGGATTTGGAGTTGTGGAGGTGGCCTGAGAGGAGGCGGGAGCCGGGTGTGATCATGCAGGAGAGAGGAAGTCGGAAACTGGTGAAGTATTCTAGAGGTGGACTCTTCGGAGCCTGGGAGCCAGCCGGCAGGAATGGAGGACTCTGGGAGTCTGCAGTATGCTAAGACAGAGTAGAGGGAGGCTGGTGACCTGTGTCCAGAGATGCGCCCACAGGCTGATCCCGAGTTCTTTTTAGGACCTGCGAACTTGAAGGTGCCACGGCAACGTCTAGGTATGAGACCCATGGGCCGTTGGGCCATACAGGTGCTCAGAAGAAAATCCAAAGGAGACAGAAGACCCTTGCTCCAGGGGTGTCTGGTTGCTCCTTCCCTCGGGGTCCTGGTCTGATCCCTTTTACCCTCTCCGTCCCCAGGACAGGGTCCATCCAGACCTGACACAGGAAATCCACACAATCCGTGAAGGGGAATTTCTGAGCTACCATTTGCTGTTGAAAAAAAGGAAGGGAAACATGCTTTCCCCTCCATTCCAGATTTCAGCCTTTACAAGGCAGACGTAGGACTATTTGGGACCAAGAGACCTTCCCAAGCCTCCCAACCTTTCACCGTACAGGCAACAGCCCTGTCTGGCTTGTGGTTTGGGGCCAGCTCTGCTAACAACTCTCCGCAAATCACTCCCTGAAACTAACCCACCCATTCCCACTGCTCCGCAGCGTCTTGCCTGCATCCGATAATGAAGAGGTAAAACCTGGTCTCTGTTTTCGCCAGCCCTGCCCTAACAGAAAGCAACGACTTACAGGGCTGCCAGAAATCTTTCCTACATATTTTCTCCTCCCCAAATACTAAACAGGAAATCCTACGCTATCGGAATTTTTATGTTATTTCACTATAGTCCAGGGACAGCGATAAGGCAGGCACAATTACACATTGTGTAATAACATATAACTTCCGCGGCAACTTTTCGTATTAAATACTCTCTTTCTGATCGCTGAGGAGGACAATGAGGCCTAAGGAGGGTAGGTAGACAGTCGCTCAGTGTGTGGGACGTTCAGGTCTAAATGATCGTCCTCACAAATGCTAGCAAATCAGTGGCTTGAGAGGAGCAGGGCCATCCCTCTGCGCCTAAGACATAGAAGGTTTGTGGCAATTTCTTTCCCTTGAATCCCACTAAATTTTCCTGGAAAGAAATCTCAGGCAAAGGTCTGGCAAGAGGGATTTTCCCTGAATATCCCGATGATGATCTGTGGGCACCTTGCTAAGTGCATTTCTCTGTGGATGGAGAGGAGCAAGCCAACACCCCGTCTCTTGCTCCCTACAGAGATCTCAGATATGCTGGCTTGTGGGCATCCTCTCGCCAGTGACTTTTATTCTCATTGGACCCAACACGACATCCTGGTTGGAGTGTGTGTGTGTGTGTGTGTGTGTGTGTGTGTGTGGCGAGGAGGGACAACCAGGGAGGCTGGTTTAGCAGCATCTGCTTTCACTCATTCCAGAAGATTTCTAGCTGCCCACAAAATGATGCATTTGCTTGTCCTCTGCAAGGATTCTGAAGCCAAGTTTAATTCGTACTGGAGTTGTTAATCCTACTCTGAGTATTGTACATGAATTTTGTGTGTTTCGGAGTGAAAGCCTGGGCCAGCTGCGCCACTGACTGTCTGCGTGCCTTTCTTTTGCTGGGAGCAGAGATGGGGAGCAAGCCGGTGTCCATCGGGATTCTTCGTGGTGCAAGAAACTGAAGTTGGCAAGCTGGCAGGAGAGGGGATTTATCAGAAGGGTATCAAGCGAAGGAAGAGATGAGTATCCAGATTAGAGGAAAGAACCAGGGACCTGCGGGGCTCTCAGCAGCTGGAACTCATGGAATGGGTCCGTGGGATGCTGTTACGAGTTGACCTTGGCTCCAGCTTTCTTTCCCGGTGTGATTTGGCACCAGATTTCACTTTCAAGGAGAGAAAAGTTAACTGCCTACGTTGAGCTTAATTCCGCTGTGAGCAGCGCCCCCTGACCTCTGCCTCATCCGCACCAGCCATGGCTCCCCAAGTTGCCACAGTCTTCCTTTTGGCTGCCCAGCGCTCACACACAAACACCTTCTTTCCACGGTCATGGTCCCCAAATGCCCTGCTTTACAGTGACCGCCCCATGTGAACCACGCGTGCACTGCCCCATTCCCGACACGGGACAATGCCCCCGGCTCTGAAGTGACATGATAGGGTGGCCGGTCTCTGAGTCCAAGAACTCTGAGCACATTCACGTCTCAACCACATACTGTCTTAACATCCTCCAACCTGTGGACGAAATAAAATCAAACATCAAAAGCCTCTATCACCTACAAACAGAAGAACGTTTTAAAGATGTATGTGACCCAGCAAGCGAAAAGAAAGGACAGAGGCTGCCATTCTTGTCCCTAGAACTGACATATATGTCGTTTGTCCCCGTGACCCATTGCTGGTCCCCTAGTTTCTGGGTCCTATCTCTGCCCAGTGAGATTGTGGACACCCTAAACTTTATTTCCAATAAGTAATATGTACTGAGCACTTAGAATATGCTGGAACGTGTTACAAGTGCTGTAGGTCTTATTTCATTATCCTCAGAATAACTTTTTTTTTTTTTTTTTTAAGTAATCTCCATGCCCAGTGTGGGGTTTGAACTCACAACTCTGAGGTCAAGAGTTGCAGGTTCTACCAACAAGCCAGTCAGGCGCCCCTTCCTAATAACCTCTTGAAGAGGTCCTATTCGCATCCCATCTTATCACAGACAGATGGAGACACAGAGACATTAGGTAACTCTCCCAGGCTCCCCCAGCTAGCAGAGCAGAGGCTGGACTGGAGCCCAGGCCTCTGTTGGTTAAGTGTCTTCTTTGGGCTCAGGTCCCCTGCTCAGCAGGGAGTCTGCTTCTCCCTCTGCCCCTCCCCCAGCTCCTGCTGTCTGTCTCTCTCAAATAAATAAAATCTTTTTTTAAAAGAAGTTTAAGTATTAGGGCACCTGGGTGACTCAGTGGGTTAAGCCTCTGCCTTCGGCTCAGGTCGTGATCCCAGGGTCCTGGGATCGAGTCCTGCATCGGGCTCTCTGCTCAGCGGGGAGCCTGCTTCTCCCTCTCTTTCTCTGCCTGCCTCTGCCTACTTGTGATCTCTGCCTGTCAAATAAATAAATAAAATCTTTAAAAAAAAGAAGTTTAAGTATGGGGCACCTGGGTGGCTCAGTGGGTTAAGCTGCTGCCTTCGGCTCAGGTCATGATCTCAGAGTCCTGGGATCAAGCCCCATATCGGGCTCTCTGCTCAGCAGGGAGCCTGCTTCCCCCTCTCTCTCTCTGCCTGCCTCTCTGCCTACTTGTGATCTCTCTGTCAAAAAAATAAAATCTTTAAAAAAAAAAAAAAAAGAAGTTTAAGTATTTATTTACCTTACCCCTGCATCTTTATCTGAGGAAATGACCCAAGGTCCAACTTTTAAAGAACTGGGAAGAATTCGCAGGAGGCACCTGCGACATTGTGGCAGGCGTCTTCCTCCAGGTGAGTGGTCCTCCCACTCCACAAAGTACCAGTTCTGGGAACTGTACGATTCTCTCGCATGTTGGCCCAAAGCAGGCCTCTCTTCACCTTCCTGACCCTGCAGTTCAAGGGCGACTTCAGAGGATTGCTTACTGATGTAACGCCAGGAGATCCCTGTTAATGACCCCGAGCCTGAGATCTTGGAAGGTGACAGGGCTCCCAGAGAACCAAGCTCCGCACCTGCCTTACACTCGGAGAAACGACCTACCCGCCGTAGCTCCCAGCAGATGCTCCGCCACGCCCCCCAGAAACCAGACCTTTCCATCACAGCGCCTCCTGTTAGCATTATTCTGGAACGTCCGTCACCAGTTTATTCCTTGTGGCAAGGTGAGGGGGTTGGAATCAAATGGGTGCCCTCAGGGCGCCTGTGAGGGGTTGGGGGGAACCCAGTCTCCATGTTATGCAAGGGCTCCTAGCCTTTCTGGGTCATTTCATTGCCATCAGTTGGCATCAGCCAGTCCACTAAGCTGTTAGGGCACAGGCACAGTCCCCAGGTCGGTATGTGAAACACGGGATCGTCTTCTCTGTACCCTCAATCGGATCTAGAATTGTGTTCCTCCTTCTTGGTCAAGCACCCTCAAAATCCATTCCCACCTTCTCCAGACTTCTGATGATGGAAATTTGTGAAATCCTGCAATTTCTCTGGTGTTTCTCTCCTTGCTTTGTTTTTTTTTTTTTTTAAAGATTTTATTTATTTATTTGTCAGAGAGAGAGACTGAGCACAGGCAGACAGAGTGGCAGGCAGAGACAGAGAGAGAAGCAGGCTCCCCGCCGAGCACGGAGCCCGATGTGGGACTCGATCCCAGGACACTGGGATCATGACCTGAGCCGAAGGCAGCCGCTTAACCAACTGAGCCACCCAGGCGTCCCTCTCTCCTTGCTTTGTTTCTGCATCTCTGCCTCTAGTCCGAGGCATACAAGCTGAAACCCCGTCACTGGGCAGGCAGCCGTGAGGGGTTCGGCAAGAACGCTGTTCACTTCTCCTTCAAAGGAAAAGCATCTTTTTTTTTTTTTTTTTTTAAGATTTTCTTTATATCAGAGACAGAGAGAGAAAGAGCATGAAGGGGCATGGGGGAGAGGCAGATGGAGAAGCAGACTCCCTGCTGAGCAGGGAGCCTGATGTGAGGCTTGATTCCAGAATTCTGGGAGCATGACCTGAGCTGAAGGTAGACGCTTAACCAACTGAGTCACCCAGATGCTCCAAGGGAAAAGCATCTTTCTCAGGTGAGTGTGGGGTGTTTCTAAAAATTCGATGGATTTGGGGGTTTTCCAAGTCCTCCAAATCCCCCAACCTTATGCATCCCAAGAGTTGGGGGGTCTCGTGCTCTCTTTCTTTTCTCATTAGTTCTTGAATTATGCTTGAAATTTCACAGGAAAGACCTGGAAGGTTTGTGGATTCAACTGATGTTTTCATGTAGCAATTGACAGAATCAGTCTCTAAACTTTGTTTCCAGTGAGATCTTTATTCTGTTCACAGAAAGTCCTGGGTTCCACCAAGCACTTTGAGATTTAATCTTGGTGTGTATCCAAATGCCCAATGCTCTAGAAACAACTCTCTCCAGTGGCATTTGCATTCTGCATCACTTTAAAATTGTTTATGACAGCGACGCTACAGTCCTTCTAGACTTCGCCTCAGTGGACACCTCATTCCCGTTGGCCACGGCTGGAACCTGACCGATTTCCCACTCTCTACCACGGGCGGCTTTTCCCTCCTGGATCTGTTGCCTGTGGCTGCCATCAGGAAGTACCCCAAACTCAGTGGCTTAGACGACAGGAAGATTAGCAGATAGGAGAGCAACCAACAAGGCGAGGAGGCCACAGATACACACTAAGTCACATTATTTTCCCTCCTCTGAATACAGATATCACACTATTAGCCCACTAGCTGCAGAGCAGAGAAGATATTCTCAAGTTATAGAACCCTGGGGCGCCTGGGTGGCTCAGTCGGTTAAGCATCTGCTTATGGCTCAGGTCAGGATCCCAGGGTCCTGGGATGGAGTCCTGTGTCGGGCTTCCTACTCAGCAGGGAGATTCTCTCTCTCTCCCTCTCCCTTTGCCCCTCCCTCTGCTTGTGCTTTCTCTAAATAAATAAATAAAATCTAAAAAGTCTGGAAGGAAGGAAGGAAGGAAGGAAGGAAGGAAGAAAGGCAAATTAATCCTGGCAAAATAAATAGGACTTAATGTCTCTAACATAACACAAAGGGTGGCTGCTTACCCGCTTAGCAGCTTAATGAGGTTGGAACCAGATTCTCTCTACTTTGCTCTCATGATTACAAGAAGGCTGCCTGAGCTCCTGGCATCACATTTTCATTCCAGGCAGGAAGCCAGGGGAAAGAGACATTTTATCAAGAGAGCAAAAAGCTTTTTAGAAGGGGTGCCTGGGTGGCTCAGTGGGTTAAAGCTTCTGCCTTCAGCTCGGGTCATGATCCCAGGGTCCTGGGATCAAGCCCCACATTGGGCTCTCTGCTTCAGTGGGGAGCCTGCTTCCTCCTCTCTCTCTGACTGCCTCTCTGCCTACTTGTGATCTCTGTCTGTCAAATAAATAAATAAAATCTTAAAAAAAAAAAAAAAAGCTTTTTGGAAGTTCTTTTAACAGTCTTTGGCTTTCATCTCTTTGCCCAGAGCTTTTTCCCATGGCTGTGTCCCGGGGCTGTGTCTGTGGCACGGAGGCAGGGAAAAGTGTAGCTGGCTTTCCCAGATGCGTTGGTGAGAACAGGCCAGGGGAGCGGACAGGGACTGGATTAGCTAGTCTACATTGTCTATCACATCTCCTTAGGTCTTTGCTGACTAGTGTTTTTCAAACTAGAGAAATATGACCCATAGGGGGTTGTGAAATTAATTCAGTGTGTCTCTGACCAGCACTGTTTTAAAAGGAAATATTGACTTTCGGCTCCACACAGCCATTTCAGTTGTATGTAATGACCCACATACAGGTTTCATCGGAAAGACGGGAAGGTCACTGTGGTGGGGCCAGAGGCAGGAGTCAGGAGTGCGCTCTGGGATCACACGGTTGGAGGCACTTTGCGTCTTTTGCAACCATGGTGCGACTTTGGGAAGTTACGATAATTTTCAAAATCTATTTCTTCAACTATAAAAGAGCGAGAATAACATACCCAGTTCATCACATGTACACTCGGTTTAGCAGAGTGTTTGGGGCATAGTAATTGCTCAATAATATTTAGTAGTTGCTCAATAAATAAATAAATAGTAATTGCTCAATCAATATTAGCTGTGTTGTTGCGATTCATAGATACTGATAACAAAAGATGTCTGGGTCCCACTTTAACGGCCCAGTTAGATTCCCTGAGAATGAGCCAAATGTCCCTCTGTAAACAAGTGATGCAAAAACATTCGCCCCCACAGAAAGTTTACTTTGGCTTGATCCCATCAGCCCAGCCCTATGGGGCATTATTAGCCAAAGTCCTAGGGAACTTGTTTTCTTTGCAAGGGGGATGTGTGGAGGATACTGCTTGTGGGTTGCAGCAAAGGTCCTGAGGACCCATGGAAGAAATTTCCCCTTGGCCTTGGTCCCAGAAACCGCTGGGCTCCTCTTGGAAAAGTGCTTTCTTTTTATCTTTTGGACCCTGCATCATGGCACGGACGCAGTTCCCTGCTTGCTCGGGGCCCTGTCGGGAGGCCTGCCCTAGCAAAGAATCAGGACCGTGTACCCCATGTCACATTGTGGATGCTAACGTTATCCTGGCCTCACCTTTTTTCTTCTACCTTTTTCAAAACCCCAAAGGTGTCTTCACAGACTTTCTCTGTCTTATTTTTGGAAGAGGATGGATACCCCCTGGCTTTGGTGTGCAGTCCCCTCATGTGTAAAGAGGCATTTGAGTGAGGAGGGAGCTGCTCTCTCTGGAGGCGCCCCTCACGGTGGCCAGCCTCGGGAAAGGATTTCCCGGCCAGAAGCCCCATCTCCTGGGTATTGCCTCTTCCTGCCGCCCTTTCTGTCCATGAGGTTCAGGGATCTCCAGGGCCCCGGGTGGACGGGGCCCAGCTGTGACTCCCCACGCTCCCCATGTCTGGAACCCAGGGCAGCCTCCCAAATCTTCTCTGGGAAATGGAGCCCGGAGACAACTTTCTCAACCCCAAGTGGTTGGGCTCCCTGCTCTGGATGTTGGGGGCCCGGCAAGATGGGTGAAGAGAGGGTGTGGGTGTGTCTTCCTGCCCAGTGAACTCTGATCCCCAGTGAGAGCAGTCCTACACCAAGGCTAAACCCACTCTGGTTGAACTGGGACCCTCTTTCCTGGTTGATGGCTCACTGTTCCGGGTCCCTGCCCTCCGCTCCACCCAGAGCAGTCCTGGGGGATGCTGGGTTCGCATGGAGCGGGGCCAGGGTGCTCAGCCCTGACAGCTCAGCCTGCTCCCCCCTCCCCACCCTGAGCAAGGGGCTGGTCTCAGTTTCTAGGGACCCGACCCCCCACGGAGCCCCTGCCAAGGACTCTTGGGGTGTTTTCAATCACTGATTCCAAAGAGGGGCTTAGCGGCCAGGCAGCAGGGGAGCCGAGAGCCTGTTTACAGAAATGCTCACTTTCCGTGTCCAGGGCTCCCAGACTGCAGTGCAAGTCCCTCCCTCCCGTGTCCCCAGGCTGCCCCCAGACACCAGTGCGGCTGAGCAGGGGCTGAGGCTTAGGAAGTTGGGGTTCAGCCCAGTCCCATGGCGGCGGCCTGAGCCACCCTGCGGAAGGAACGTCGCCTCGTGCACGTTCCAGTCCCTCAGCATTCGGGAACCACAGGTGATCCAGAACAAGGGGACAGACACCCCAGGGTCCTCTAGAATCCGGGGAGGGTCCCTCCTATTCAAACCACCACCCCGGCGAGGAGGAGCTAGACCTTTGTGTTTATTGTGGCAAAACATAGAGAACCCAAGACTTCCCGTCCAAACCACTTCTCTGTGTTCGGTTCCGAGGCTCGGAACGCGTTCGCGGGACGGTCCTCCCCGGAACATTTCCATCTTCCCAAAGTGGAACTCCGGACTGCGTTTGGAAAAGTGTCTCATTCTGCAGGTTTTCATGGAAACCCCATAGGGTTTCTGGAGAGGAACCAACGTCTGTCCTTGGAGCAAGGGCAGAGACGGAGGCTTCAGCAGAGACTGTGTCCAGCAAGTCCCCAAGGATGCAGGGGACAGCCGGGCCACCTTCAGGGGTGAGGGAATGCGGCCTGGGAGAACACCCCTGGGCCGGTCCCTGCAGGCCGGGAACATCTGCATCTTCAAAGGGAAAGCTTTTCTCCTGCGGTCCGACTGGGCCTGTTGAACAGCAGTCCGGTGGGGGGCGGGGAAGGGCCCGGGCTGCGGGGCGCGGAGGGCTGGCTCAGAGAAAGTCCCTGCCCCCCAAACCGCAGCGTGGGGACAGAGGTATGTGAGGCATGTGTGACCCTCCTCAGAAGGCAGCGGGCCTCCGGACCTCCGCCGACCAGCCCCTGGACCGACTTCAGACAAATTACAGGCCTGCCCACAAGCACTTTGGTGGGAATCTTGTTTTTCCTCTTTCCTACAGAAAGCAGATTTGCTGACAGATTAGGGAGCAGGGGTCTGGGGCGAGGGGAGGTCACCCAGGAGCACAAGCCCTTCGGGTGAAGCATTAAATCACCCGTTAATGAGGTGCTGATATTGGGGAGAGGGGACGAGTTCAGGAAACCTCTGGAAGGCCTGGAAGGACTGCTGGGCCTGCTCCTCCCCCACCCCCAGGTTTCTGGAGGACTGGACCCGTGGGAGAGCTTCCTCAATCAGTTCCCACGGAATCCCTAGGAAAGGGGCGCTGTGACCATCCCCACCGCACAGCAGGGGAAACTGAGGCATGGGGCAGTAACCTGTCTGGGGTCACATCGTAGGGAGTACCGGCTCTTAGGGTTCCCCCACGATGGAGTCCCTTCTCCCTGCGTCCCAGTGTACCGGGTGACCTTGCACTTCCAAGGACCCGTATTCATACAGCGCTTTCTCATGGCTTACTTGCTTGGTCTTTACAACTGTATACAGTTGGAACAACAGATGGGTTTGCACTCACTTCACAGGGCAGGACGCCAAGGCCGGAGGCTGTTTGGTTTGTGTCGTGGGCTCAAATGTGTGCCCCCCAGATTCCTAGGTCTTGATCGTCAAAACCTCAGAAGGTAACTGTTTGGTGCAATTAAGTTAAAATGAGGTCGTTCAGGTGGACCGAATCCAAAATGACTAGAGTCCCCATGCACAGCCGCACGCAGAGGGAGGGCCCTGTGAAGACACGTGGGGAAGGTGGCCAAGGAGACAGGTGTCCGGGGAAACCCTCCCCACGGCCCCTTGACCGTGGACTTCCAGCCTCCAGACCTGTTCGTTAGGGCAGCCCAAGCCGCTGGGCCGCTTCACTCCCAGTTCACGCCCTGGGGGCAGAAGGCCGGTCCTGCTTCTCCCCACATGCCCCCCTCCAGGGTGAGGATGCCTGTTTCCCCTCCTCCCCGTCACAGGGAGTGTGGATGAGGGCAGGGGACTGTGCTTGGAGCGTGTGATTGCCACTGGGTGGGGTGACGCTTACTTTAACGATGGTAAACCCCACCTCAGCCCGCAAACCTGTGGAGAGGGGTAGCAGGCTGGTTGGGAACGGGGAGGTCAGCCAGTTCTGGGTTTGAATCCTGTCTGTGACCTCGGGAAAGTTGCTTAGACTGTCCCCCAGCTCGCAGCGGTGATGACAGGACTCTTTTCATCCTGGGGTCAGTGTTCGTAATGAGTAACCCTTGCAGAGCACGACGAACGCTCACCATCATCACCGTCAGCAGGTAAAGGGGTGTGGGATCCTAGAAGCCTGGGGCTAGCTGGAACCCTGGACCCTCCTGT
This sequence comes from Meles meles, assembly GCF_922984935.1. NCBI lineage: Eukaryota > Metazoa > Chordata > Mammalia > Carnivora > Mustelidae > Meles > Meles meles. The sequence continues at coordinate 5,735,737 of NC_060075.1, read as the reverse complement.
CCCAGACCTGGGGGCAGGTTTGAGGGACCGGCTGAGCAGGGACGGGGTCCTAGCCGTGGGCAGGGCCCACAGGAGCAGAGACCAGCGTGGCGGACTTCACACAGAAAAGTTCTACCTCCTGGAACAAACTGGCGGAAAAATGAAAAAAACAAGAGCATCATTTCCTACAAAGTCTGCTCCCAGCTCAGACCCGGTGACTGTGTGTTTAAATGTTCATTCGTTCCGGGCTTAAATATGGGAACTGGTTTTCTGTTGGTTTGTGGTGGTTTCTTCAAGTTCATGATCAGAGCCTTTTCAGGAAGGAGGGTCTGGATGGAGGGTCTGCACGTGGTGTCCCTTGGTCCCACAGTGCCCGGGACTCTGGGGTTCCACTCTCCGGGCTGCAGGAGGTGGACTGGGGCATTCGGGGTGCAAAGTGCACCCTTCGTAGACCCCACGTACAAATGGCAGGATGGCACCCTCCACCCACCCTCCGCCCTATCCTGGGCAGGTGCACGGTTGCCCAGGGTGTAAACTCTGCTCAGAGGGGTCCCCCAGCAGACTCGTGGGGCCCCTCTGCCTTTGCCACCCAGATCTTGGCAGGTGTTACCCAGCGTGAACAGCAGGAGCTCTAGATGACTCACCTCCACTGGTCTCAGCGGGGGACCTGGGTCACAGGGGCGGGGCCTAGCAAACGGAGCAAACGCACCCTCACAGTCCACCAGGACGGCCCTCCCCCTCTTCCTCACTCAGGACCCAAGCCCGGAGATTTCTGGCTTTCAGGGACCCCGTTTCCCTCCCTAAACACCAGCTTCCATCCCTACCATCCCCAGCCCGTCCACAGCTCAATTCCAGTTTACAGTTTACGTATTAATCCCAGGGTTCAAGTTCTCTCCCACAGGGGTCCTGAGGAAGTGGTCAGCCTGAAGGGGCCCTTCCCCGGTGGGGACCCCTTTCCTCTACTGGGAAAAGGACACGCAAGATGTGTGGTAAGGGGGGGGGGAATGGGAGCCTGCGTGGCCAGTCAAGAGGCAAACTGTGGGGGGGTGGGCAGGGGACCCCAGGATCACAGAGTGTGGGGGGTTTGGAAAGCAGGACCAGGGGCTGGAGCCAGTGGTCAGAATTCTTGGGAACAATTCATGCTGCTGCGGTCCCCGATCCCTCCTCCAGTCAGGGGCCTCGGTCCAGGTGCCGTGGGGAGTAGACAGACGTCTTTGGGACCCCCATCTCCATGAAAGTGTCCAAGAGCCCAGTGGCCCTGAGTCCCCAGAAGCCCAGGCCACAGGAGAGGACCCACGTGGAAGGAGCATGTCCATCTCCATTTGAACAGCCAGAGTCAGTCCAGGCTGCTCCGTGGTTCAGGATTCCGGCGTGCAGGTGGGGTGGCGGGGTTGGGGGCTGCAGGGAGGGGGTAGGAGTTACCTGTCCCACTTCTAGTGTCCAGAAGGTTCCCATCCTCCCACGGGGGAGGGTAGGCGGGACACTGAAGTGTGGGTGGGGAAGTGTCTTGAGTAAGGACCCCTTATTCCGGGAAACCCCACTACCTTGCAGGACAGGCTCCTCCCCGACGCTCCCCCACCCCTGGGGCAGTGCTCCCTTCCATTGAACTCACCCCCCAACAGGATGGACCCGGTGTCCTGGAGAGGGCCCAGGCCACGAAGAGGTCCCATGGATTCACCCAGAGAAGAAAGGAGCCCAGCCCCTGGGTCTGCCCAGCCCTGGGAGCAGGCTGGGGACTGGAGTGACATTCCTCATTCCGGCTCCTTCCAAGTCTCCTCCTCCACTCCGTCCGGGTCCACATGTTCCAGCGTCTTCCAAGCCCCCGGTACAGGACACGAGGGGCAATGTGTCTCTCAGGTCCAGCTCATCCGTTCAGAGGGGCCTTCCCAGTAAACCCCGAAGCCGAGATCGGCCAGAGAAGCAGACTCGTGAACCCTGGGTCAGGCTCTTGGCTGCGGAGCCGGAGCCGACCACATGGCCTGGCTGCGTCAAGCTGCTGAGTCAGGGAGAGGCAGAGCCAGGAGGGAGCGGCGGGGCCTGCCCCCCCCCCCCCCCCCCCCCGCCCCCAGCACTCTCTCTCCTTCACCCTGGCTGCTCCGGGGCTCCCGGCCAGAGGACCCCCTGAAGCTTGCTTGGGGACCACAGGCTCCCCCTTCCCCCTTCAGAGCATGAAAGGAAAGGAGTGAAAGGAAGTGAAAGGAAAGGGTTCGACTCCATAACGTTTGGATGCCTCCAGCTCTCGTGATCCCCAGGGGATGCCTCACAGCGCCCCCCCCCCCCGCTGCTGTCCTTCTGGGCCCCCCAGCTCCCCCACCCCGCTCCCCACGCTGTGTTGCCACAGCCTCCTGCCCAGGGCCCCGGGTGCCCCACCGGTGGCAGGAGGGCGGGGAAATCACTCAGGCCAGCTCAGCTCTCCGTTTCTCTGATTTTTATTCCCTAGGGTCTGAGCCCCAGGGGGGCTGGAAGGGGCTGCCCCCAGGCACGCCCAAGGCCTGCGGGCTAGTAGTAGTTAGAAGTAGTTGACCACTCTGCGGAGGGACTGGATGCGGGCGTTGTGGGCCTCCCAGTCGGAGCAGCTGCGGAAGTCACCCCGCTCTACCAGGTACATGCGGCCCCGGTAGTTGGGCTCCTCGTACAGGACCCACCTGGTGTCAGAGAGAGGCCGGTGACTGCGGGGGCGGGGCGGCTGAGCACAGGATCCCTCCCTTCCTGGCCCGGAGAGGAGACCTGCCCGCCCCCAGGGTCTGGAGCCAGAGAGGTGCAGAGTGGGGGAGGGAGGGGATCACAGCTGCCCCCCCTCCCGCCCCCGCCCCCGCCACGGGGCCTCACAGCCCACTTGCCACACCCGCCTTTTCTCAGCCAGGCCTCTCCTCCTCACTTCTGAGGCTCCCTTTCTGCTTTCTCACCGTGGGACGCAAAGCGGGGCTACAGGCCTCGGATCTGGTTGCTGGGGTCCCTCGGGGCCCAGGCCGTGGGGTGCTCTGACTTAGCAGTTAACCCCTACCTTGGCCCTGAGAGTTCCTGCCCTACCACCACAAAGCTCTCTGCAGTTGAGGGAACTTTCTCCCCGCAGAGACACACTCGGGAAATTACAGCCCATTCAGCCCGAGGCCACCCAGCCCCCTGACTGAGTGACTGAGTGAGTGAGTGGGTGAGTGGTCTGCTTGGGACAGCTTGCCCAGCACTCCCCTCTCCGGGCACCCCCTCTCTGGGCACCATGGGCCGTCCCTGACTCCACCTCCGGTCCTGGTGCGTCTACACAAGGGTCAGGAGTCAGGAAGGGCCAGAGAGACCCCGGACATGTGATCTGCAGGGTCCCTCGGGGCCGACCTGGTTTACCTGGTCTTCCCACACCCCCTGGCCTCCCTGCTCCCTGACCTCCACTGGACCCAAACTGCCCCCTCCCGTGCCCCCAATCTCCCCACACCCACGGGCTGGGCCTCCTCAGTAAACCTCTCCTCCCGGCCTTCCTTCTGTGACTTTGGGGAAGGAATGGGCAGGAAGAGGAAGGGAGCCGTGGGGTGGGGTGGGGGGACGTGGGGGGAGGTGGGCAAGGCCCATCCACAGCAGCAGGGACTGTGCCCTTAGCGGGCAGGAAGTACCCTCCGCACAGGGGTCTGTGGGGACAGGTCAATCCTGGCCTGACTCTGGAACCGAGCAAAGTGAACTCCTATGTCTGGGAGGCAGTAGGGACCCCTGCCTGGAGGGCCCCATCAGACCCTAGGAAGACCCTGAAGGAGGTCACATCCAGACCTTCTGGCAGTTTCTCCTTGCCAAAGGCTTACTCTTTTCTCTCTCTCTCTCTCTTTTTAACTAATGAAAGTGACAGGAGGCAAAGGGGAGAAGAGCAGAGCCCTGGGTCCGAACAAGGGGCTGGGCACATGCAGCCGCTGAGCCTCCATCTCCTCTTGGGCAAATCGAGGCCTGTAGGAGACCCCGAGCCCCTGTGGTCAAACTCTTAGCTCCTGCCTCCCCGCGGTTTTTTTCTCAAGAGGCCCCAGCGGGGGGGGGGGGGGGGCTCCCCGCTGGGTGCACGGGTGGCAGCGACGGTCTCAGCAAGCAAAGGTGGATTTAGGGCTCCTGAGACACAAGCTGGCCGGCAGTTTCCCAGGCAAATGGTGGTTCTGGAATTCGACCCCCCAGATCCCCAACTACCATCAACTTAGGGCAAACGGGGTTTCCGAGAGGCCGAGAAAGGCCGACGTGAGCGAATGAATCCCGATGGAACCAGAATGACAGAGATGGTGGGAAAGGAGCAGGGCCGCCCGGGACTCTGGGTCAGGCTGCCCCAGGGAAAGGGGGTCCAGTTCTTCCTCTGGCTCAGCCACTCTCTTTGTCAGCCCCTCCCGTGACCACCCTCTTGAACCTGCTGTGGCGTTCCCTGACCCTAACCTCAGACACACAGGCAGCAGCTGGATCCCTAAGCTGCCGAGACGGGAGCCACGTTCCTGGGAGCCGAGCAGGGCTCTTCCGCAGACGGGACGGGGCTGAGGGTTCGGGGGGGCCTCTCTGCTCTAGACCAGGGACACCAACCTGAAGCCAAACGCCTGGCTGCTGTCCTCGCCACGCCACTCACAAGCAGGGCAAGGTCACCCTCTAGCCTCCGCTAGGTGCCCGGCGGTGGCTGAGCACGATGGGTACACAGGCTGCCCACGCCCAGCCGGTGGAAGGAAGCAAGCGAGCAGGGGCCAACAGAAGCCAGGCTAGCCCGGGGGTTTGATGACCCTCCTGCAGGAGGGCAGACAAGCCCCGCTATGCCTGGGCCAAACCGCGCCACTTCCGGGCCACAGTCTGTCCACCAGGAGTGAATGCCACCATGATGTCCATCTCCCTGGGAGGCCTGCGGGCTGGGGCTCTGCCCCCTTCGCTCGCCTGGGGTAGAGGAGGCAGCTGAGGGAGGGAATGGGCCTCGGGGTGGGGGTGGGAGGACGGGCAGGCGGCCCACACTCGGCCTGTGCAGGGCCCCGCGCTGGGCTGCGGTCCGGTCCGTGCAGCCTGTACTCACGCTCCGTCCCCGTACACCTTGATGGCGTTGACGCAGTTCTTGGACCAGCCCTGGCTCTGCAGGAAGGGGCAGTCTTCCTGGAACTCCAGGCACTGGCCGGTGAAGTTGCAGCCCTCAAAGATTTCCAGGCGGAAGTTCTCCCCATGCTGTGGGCCCCGTGGGGCGGAGGAAGGAGAGAAGGCAAAGGGCACTGAGTTTCCGGCCCCTACACAGACACCCATGCAGCCAGGGACCCAAGAAGCCCTGCACCGGGCGGAGGGACGGTGAGGGCCCGCCACCCTGGCCCAAGCGTCAACAAGGCCCTCCGCTTTTTCTGGTGCACGGCACCTCGTTGGACGAAAGGGGTCTATTACTTTACAAAGTTTTCCAAGCCCCTGAACCAGTCCAAGCTCCTCTTAAGTCAACTCAAGAATCCAAGGGTTAGGGGCGCCTGGGTGGCTCAGTGGTTTAAGCCGCTGCCTTCAGCTTAGGTCATGATCTCAGGGTCCTGGGATCGAGTCCCGCATCCGGCTCTCTGCTCGGCAGGGAGCCTGCTTCCCTCTCACTCTCTCTGCCTGCCTCTCTGCCTACTTGTGATCTCTCTCTGTCAAGTAAATAAATAAAAAATCTTTAAAAAAAAAAAAAGGAATCCAAGGGTTAGAGAGGGCCAGACGGATGCCTGGGAGACAGTGGTCGTGCTCTGACCAGGGCCCAGACCACTGGGTTTCCTTCTGATGCCGGCGCTGGGGAACCCCTGCTGCAGCCACCCCAACGCACTCCTTTGCCTTGTATGCCCACCCTGGGGCCGCAGGCCAGGGGCAAGCCTTTATTTTTTTAAATTTTTAAAAAGATTTTATTTATTTATTTGACAGACAGAGATCACAAGCAGGCAGAGAGGCAGGCAGAGAGAGAGAGTGAGGAAGGGAAGCAAGCTCCCCGCTGAGCAGAGAGCCCGATGATGCTGTGGGGCTTGATCCCAGGACCCTGGGATCATGACCTGAGCCAAAGGCAGAGGCTTTAACCCACTGAGCCACTCAGGCGCCCCCAGGGGCAAGCCTTTAAATGATAGTATTTTACAAACTGTAATAGAACCTTTTATTAAACCATGAAGCCAAAAATCTAAAACAAATAACAGAAATCTCATTATTTGCTGAAATCCCTGCGGGTTCACTGCGATGACGGTGTATAGGCCCCTGGAAGATTCTTTGCATTTCCAAAAGTCAGAGGAGGGCCAGCTCCCGCCAACCGGCTCTGGGGGCAGCAGGGGGTGCGGCTGGTCCCAAGGATAGCTCTTAGGACAAGAGCGTTCGGAAAACACCCAGGGTAGTTTTCACAGAAATCGCATTCTGCAAGATGCAGAATCAGCCCTGTTAGTTCCTGTCTCCCAATGTCCACGGCCTGGTGGAAGTACTAAGAAAGCATTCTTAACAATTTGAGATTATATAACAATTATAACTGGGTAGAAAAGCGCCCCCCTCCCCCCACGTGCATGAGGCGCCCTCCAGGGGCTTCCTCGGATGTTCACAGGCACCGCCTGGCCCCTAGGTCCAGGGAAAGATCTTTCCACAGACACGCGGCTGAGACTCTGAGAGTCTGCTTGGGGAAGCAGCCATCTCCCCGACCGTGTGGGCCTCCCAGCGGCTCAGTGGGCACTTGTAACTTGGGAGAATCCCAAAGAACGGGAATGCTGGGTCCTCAAGCCACCCCTGCTCCCCGTAAGGGCAGCTAGACACGAATAGTCCTTCACCACGGGTAGGGACACCCCTCACGTCCAAAGTCTCTTGGAAAGTGCTCCAAGATGACCCGCACGGGTGGATAACCCCGGCCCAGATCAGCCTGGCTTTAGCTAAATTCTCCCCCATCTGGTTGCAAATCCAAATTCCTAATATTTCCAACAGCCATTTTAAGTGCAACATTCAGCAAGATGTTGGAATCGGACCTTGGAGGTTGTTGCCTGATACACGTTGATAAATGTAGGTATAAAAACTCGCAGGCGCCCTGGAGTTCCGTCTCATGCCTTCCCACACGCGGGGGAGCGGCGGGTCCGCATGGGGGCATCTCTCCATCTTAAACATCCCGTGGCCTCGTCAGATCTTAAAGCTGGGAAGCCTGAGCTCCCAGATTTTTTTGTCCCACGTCTGAGCAGCACAGACCCTCGGTCCCTCTGGCAGGAAGCCCCTGGCCAGAGACCCACTCACCATCCCGATGGGGCGGCAGGAGCCCATGTGGTCGTTGTGGCCGTTCCAGCGGAGGAAGTCGGGGTAGTCCCCGTGCTCCAGGATGAACTGCTGGCCCCGGAAGTCGGGGTGATCAAAGCAGACCCAGGCTCCGCTCTCCACCCGGATGGAGTTCACCCGGTTCATAAAGCCTCGGTCCTGGAAGTTGTCACAGTCCCCATAGACCTCCAACTTCCTCCCGGTGAAGTGCTTGCCCTCATAGAGGATGATCTAGAAAGGCCAGGTTAGAGGGCTCGAGGTCAGAGCGTTCTGTCCTTTCAGGCTTGGGAGCAGACACCTGGAGTCCAACACCCGCAACTAAACCCTGATTCCCAGGCTTGCCACGGATGGCAGGTGGTCAACCCCGTTAGCAGGGTGAAGGAATGAAGGGAAGGTGGGTTGAGGTCAGACCCAGGACCTGGCGCTCCCCACTCCGGGGGGGGGTCATGGTTAAGCAGGTAAATTTCATTAGATATCTGGGGATAGGGACTCCCCTTTGTCCCTGGGCCCATTTGAAAACAGGCTCTTTTCAAACTCCCATTGCATTTTTTAAAAAAGATTTTTATTTATTTATTTGACAGAGAGACAGAGGTCACAAGTAGGCAGAGAGGCAGGCAGAGAGAGAGGAGGAAGCAGGCTCCCTGCTGAGCAGAGAGCCAGATGTGAGGCTCAATCCCAGGACCCTGAGATCATGACCTGAGCTGAAGGCAGAGGCTTTAACCCACTGAGCCACCCAGGTGCCCCTCACTGCATTTAAAAAAAAAAAAAAAAAAAAAAAAAAAAGATTTATTTATTTGAAAGAGAAAGAGAGAGAATGCAGGATCAGGGGGAGGGGCAGAGGGAGAAGCAGGTTCCCACCTGACGTGGAGGGCTTGAGCCCAGGACCCTGGGATCCTGACCTGAGCCCGAGGCAGACGCTTCACCGACCGAGGCCCCCGGGCACCTCTCCCACTGCATTTTTTGAACTTAGTCTTTGTTCATTGTTAAATCATAACATCCAAGGAAGTGTTTTTAGAAGAAAGCATTTCACCCACAACCCCACCATCAAAACCAAACACTGAATTTTCAGAAAGGTTCCTGGGACGGGGCCCCTTAGTGGGAAAGTCTGAGCGCAACAGAGACAAGTCAGGGCGTGGTGCAGGGATTCTTGGCTAACGGGGGCATTTTCAATGTAACTCATCCCGCTGTCCGCTGGGCTACTCCCCTGGGTGCTGGGCATGCGTCAGGGCTGGAACATGGCCAGCTCAGCGGTCAGTCCAGTGTCCTAGGGCAGTATGGCGCTGACAGGTTCCCCTTGTCCCTAAACTACACAACACGACCTCTACTGGTCCCGAAGTTCACTTTCTGCCACGGAGTATGAAATTCAACCACACCATAACTCTCAGAGTTTCTAGAATTGCGCTCCTAGAAGGGCCCTGGCAAAGTACAAATAATGGTGCCTGGTGGCTGGTAACTGCGGCCATCGCTGGCCAGGTCACCCTCACGGTCCAGGTCACAGTCGCCGACTGGGATGACTACCCTTCTACATCCTCACCCTCGCCCCCCAGAAGCTCTGAGAGCCAGGACATGACTTCCCAGCTCTCGGGGTCCCTCTGGGTCTGGCGGGGAGGGTGCACAGGGGCACGATGGGCTCTTGGGGTTGTTGGTTACTGAGGCCTGACCAAGCGGGCACAGACTGAGTAATGCTCTCCCCACTGACCCTTGAACTTGGCCCCTGGCGACCAAAGGCTGCATTGAATCCGTACGGAGGGGGAGCAGAGCATGGGGGGCGGAGGTCCGAATTTGCCACCTTCCTGCACCAGACCGGTCTGGGCGATGGCCCAGAGAGATTCAGGGGGAACCGGTCGCCCCCGGATGCCAAGATCCCTCAGACCGCCCCCCACCCCGGAGCCAGTGCTGGAGGCGGTGGGGGCGGGGACCGTGCCACCCCACGCCACCGAGGCCAGGCCGCCCGGTGGCAGGCAGTTTTGCCAGTCCTGCCGGGGCCTGTGAGACGCGCGGGGGCCTCCAGTAACTGTCCGGCCCCTGCCTCCCCAGGCCCCCGGGCAGCGCCAGGCGGCGGGTGTCGGGCGGCGCGCGGGCGGCGTCCGTTACGGTCCGGCCGGCCGGGAGGCCCCACTCACCTTTCCCGAGCGCTGCGCCATGGTGCGCCCGCCCCGCCGGCGGCCAGCCCCTATATAGCCGGCGGCGGCCCTGCTGGCTCAGCGCCGCCCGGGACAAAAGATTTGCTGGCGGGCGCGTTAGTGCTGGTCCGGCGCCCTAAGCCCGCAAGGGGCCGCCCCGCCCCGGCCGCAGCACCGAACCCCCCGGCGCCGTGCGCCCCGCCCCCTGCCCGGGGTCAGCCGGGGGCCTGCGGGGTCACGGCGGCCCCGCGAGCCCCCCGCTGGCCCCACCACCGCCCCCTCTCTGACCCCCGCCCGCCGTCCCTGCTGAGTCAGGGGCGCACACACGTGCGCGCACACACGCACCCGCCGGGCCCGCTGCCTCCCTTCCGCCTCGGGGGCTCTCCAGCGGTGCCTCCCCCTACCCTCCTTGGGCACCGAGCCATCCCGGACCTCCCGCCCGGTGAGAGCAGGTACTGAAGTTTCTCTCTGGACCAAGGATGGAACCCACCTCCCGGACTGCCCCCCGCCCCCCACGGTGCTGCTGCTCTGCTCTTAGCTCCCAGGCCCACCGACAATCCGCCGCCAAAGCGCTCAGCGGTGGGGGGCTCGCCCGCCCCTGCATCTCTTACCCCGGTCGGCCTCCCTTTCCTTTTCCCCTCCTGCGTTCTTGGTCCCTGAGTGCTGTCCCCCACCCCCAATCAGTGCTCGTCCTCTATCCCTTTCCGTGGGACCTGCCCTGCCCCCGCAGCCAGACCACCCCGCTGGACAAGGATGGGTCTACGGAAACAGGCAGACCCCTTGCAGAGTGAGGCTTTCTCCCCGCACAGAAGTTCTTGGCACTCAACAAAGGCTCAAAGATTGTGAACAGAGTCAACACTAAGCCCTCAAGATGGGCAACCCCCCGATTAGGCTGGAGGGATGAGATGTGTATCCATACAACTGTGACTGTGGTGGTCAGCTGGGGCTGGGGGCCAGCTCTGAGATCACGAGAGAGAGCTCCTCTGCCCGGGGTGACCCCAGGGGCCTTCATGGAGGGCAGAGGGGGGATGCTGTGGGAAACAGTCTGAGTTGTTTCTCCACTTTCAGGAAAGAATTTTGAGTGCCATTTCACAGATGAGACACTGCGGACTCAGAAGAGGAGGTCATACAGTTCCTGGGGCACAGGGGTGACCTTGCCCCTGTTCTCAGAGGCTGTCCAAGGTCGCTCAGTGGACCTCGCCAAGCTGTTGCCCCACAGGCAACCACACGGGCCAAGCCACGCATTCCAGTGTTGGCCTCCCGACTTGGGCCTTGCCAGGGAAATAGAATTAAAGACAAAATCTCCCCAAAAGCCCGTCCCTAAAGGTAGAAGAGGAAGAAAACCGTTGTATTATCGAATAAAAAAGCATTAAGCCTCAATGTGATGTGCATCGCAGGCTATCCGCCAAAGAGATTTCGAAAATGAGGAAATCCAGCCTTTTTATCTAGATAGGCAGGTGTGACTCATTACACGTCTTCTTCGGAGAAATTGCTGATTTGGGCAGCCCTCCCAGCTCCCTCCCTCTTGGGGGGCTTCGTACTATTGCTTACTGAACCGCTTTGCTGCCCGCCTCATCCGGAGCGGGTGACTGAGAACCACAGGCGCTCTCGATGCAAAAATCCTGCAACACTTGCTTAAAAGGGGCCCGGGGGAAACTCTGAAAAAAAAAAAAAAAGTGTCTTCAATTTAAGGTAATAGTAGAGCCAAAAAATATCAAAGAGAGAGAGAGAAATTGCCGATTTTTTTGTCTCTTTGTGGTGGAGATAGATTTTGCTATTCAAAGTTAGTGACCGCTGGAGCTAAGCCAGCCCATTCCTCCCAGGAAACCGGGTGGGGAGAGGGTTGGGAGGGTGGGAAGATGTGTTCCTTGATGATTCCCTTTCAAAAAGGTGGCTCCCAGCTCCTGGAGGAAATGTTGCTGAGTTTTCAGACTGGCAAGCAGCTTGTTTAGCTGTTAAAAGATGTGCATTCATGGGGGTGCCTGGGTGGCTCAGTGGGTTAAAGCCTCTGCCTTCCGCTCAGGCCATGATCCCAGGGTCCTGGGATCGAGCCCTGCATCAGGCTCTCTGCTCAGCAGGGAGCCTGCTTCTTCCTCTCTCTCTGCCTGCCTCTCTGCCTCTCTGCCACAATCACAGAGATTGTGATCTCTGTCAAATAAATAAATAATCTTAAAAAAAAAAAAGACATGCATTCATGTAAGAAGAACCAAGAAAGCGGCGCCTCCGTGGCCCAGTCCGTTAAGCATCTACCTTTGGCTCAGGTCATGATCCTGGAGTTCCAGGTCAAGCCCCACATCAGGCTCCCTGCTCAGTGGGGAATCTGCTTTCCCCCTCTTCTCTGCTCCCCCTGCGTGTGGTCTCTCTCAGTGTCAAATAAATAAATAAATAAAATCTTAAAAAGAAAAAAAAATGGAGAGCCAAGAAAGAAATTCTAGAAGAAAGAGGAGGGACGGGATGTCTCTTCCCTTATTATTTTTTTAGGAGTTTTTTATTTTTATTTTTTATTTATTTGACACAGAGAGAGAGAGATCACAAGTAGGCAGAGAAACAGGCAGAGATAGAGGGGGAAGCAGGCTCCCTGCCCGATGCGGCGCTTGATCCCGGGACCCTGAGATCATTGACCTGAGCCGAAGGCAGAGGCTTAACCCACTGAGCCACCCTGGCGCCCCGTCGTCCCTTATTTTCAACTAGGAAAAGTCAGCCTTTTTTTTTTTTTTTAAATATAAGCTTTATTTTCTAGAGCAATTTTAGGTTCATAGCAAGATTAAGCTCCAAGTATAGAAAGGTCCCATATAACCCTTGCCCGCCGCAGCTCCGCCCCATCAGCAATCCCCCACCCCCCGTGGCGTATTTGGTACAACTACGAATAAACACTGGCACATCATGATCACCTGAAGTCCACAGTTTAACTTGTATTTGCCCTTCCGGCACCAGGGCCAGAGCCCAGAGACAAAGCGCCCAGGTGATGTGGGGAGATTGAAAACACAAGCAGAGATTTCAGGTGTTTTCTGCAGAGTCTGCATGAAAACAACAACAAGCTACAGCCTCACGGAAAGAACTGGTAAAAATGAACACGTGGATGGGGTTTCTTCAACCTTCACCTCCATTCCCCTGCCCCAGCGCCATGTCGCAGTTCTCGCCCGGGATCTTCATTATAAGGAGGTCAGGTCTGCCCTTGTTCGTGTGATGTATCTGTGCCCAAGAAGAATCCCTGCCCCAAGCAGCGGTCTCCCGGCGCAAACCCCAGGCTGGCAAAACCTCACCCCTGCAGAGCCTGGTCCTTGAGCGATCTTCGATCTTGGATAGTGCGCTGTTGAAAGGAACTATGACTGCTAGCTGGTGACAAAATGCTAGGGGAATGGCTCAGAGTAAAACGTTGACAGTGAAGGGAGCAGGGCTCAGGATGCTGTCTCGATTTTAAGAAAATCCCGACAACGTGCGATCTTAAAAGCTGGGAGCAGCAGCTTGGCGTGGAAAGTGACAAAGCATGGCCCATCCAGCGCCCGCCTGCCCGCTTGGGTTTTTGTCGAGACTCTTCCCTTTTTGGGTAAGTTAAAGCATAGAGAACTCTAGAAAGTAATGGAAGGAATAATAACACACCCATTATCCAGTTTTGTTAAATCTTGACATTTTGGTATTTTTATGTCAGGTTGACTTTTTTTTTTTCTTTAACATTTATTTGCCAGAGACAGATCACAAGTAGATAGAGAGGCAGGCAGAGAGAGAGAGAGAGGGAAGCAGGCTCCCTGCTGAGCAGAGAGCCCTATGTGGGACTTGATCCCAGGACCCCGAGATCATGACCTGAGCCGAAGGCAGCGGCTTAACCCACTGAGCCACCCAGGCGCCCTCAGGTCGACTTTTTTGTCTTTAAAGAAGGAAGTCATCAGGGGCCCCTGGGTGGCGCAGTCGGGTAAGCCAGAATTTTGAGTCTTGGTTTAAGCTCTGGTCTTGATCTCCGGGGGGGAGTGGGGGGGATCACCGCAGGCTCTGGGCTCAGTGAGGAGTCTGCCGAAGTTTCTCTCTCCTTCTCTCTCTGCCCCCCTAAAATAAATAAATAACTCTTAAAAAAAAAAGTCATCAAAAGCCTTCCTTCTCCAGAAATGACCACTATACTGATTTTTGTGTTTATTATTTCTTTGAATATTTTCATACCTTTACTATTTGTGTACCTGGAAATAACATACATTTTACAGTGGACTAACGTGGTACAGGTATCCTGCAATTAAGAAAAAAAAAAGATTTTATTTATTCAACAGAGCGAGAGAGCACAGCAGGGGTTGGGGGGCTGTAGAAGGAGAGGGAGAAGCAGGCTCCCCGCGGAGCTGGGAGCCCAATGTGGGGCTCAATCCCAGGACCTTGTGATCATGACCTGAGCGGAAGGCAGACTGGAGCCAAAGGCCGACGCTTAACTATCTGAGCCACCCAGGAGCCCCCTTCTGCAATTGTTACCTTCTTGTTTGTGATCCCAGTTTCTGAAATAGTGAATGGATAACTCTTGGTAATTTCCTTAGAAAACTAAGTAAAATCTTCTGTCTATTGATCTAGTACATTGCATGTCCAGAAAATTCAGTGTCTATTTTTTTTTAAGATTTTTATTTATTTATTTGACAGACAGAGATCACAAGTAGGCAGAGAGGCAGGCAGAGAGAGAGAAGAGGAAGCAGGATCCTAGGACCCTGGGATCATGACCTGAGCAGCAGGCAGAGGCTTAACCCACTGAGCCACCCAGATGCCCCCAAATTCAGTGTCTATTAAAAGCAAGCAAAGAATACAATGTATTTGGATGAAATTGTGCGACCCGTTCCTCATGGCTTGTTGCAAGATATCAATATCTTGTTGCAACATAACTTGCTGCCAGATACCAGGAGCCCAAAGGCCTGTCCCTCCTCTATCATTCTGACAAATGGAAACCCCCTCAGATGGCCAAGCCCACCACCTTTGGTTTCACACACACACCTGTGTGTGAAATTGCTCAGTGAAGCCTGAGCTCACCTCCCCTGGATGGAGGCAAGGCTGCAGGCATGCATGAGCGAGTGAGGGCAAGCACACTAACGGCGCGGTGTTAGCCATCGGGAGGTTTGGCTGGGCCTGGGCCAGTGTGTGCCCAGAAAGTGCACTGGGCAGCTTGGGGACAGCCTCGGTCCTCTGGACACACTGGCCTCTGGTGGACACGGCGGGAGGGAGCTCCCTTAGCCAGAATCTGCGCCCTTCTAAGGGGAGGGGAGGGTTGCTGTCTGTGAGCCAGTGAGGGGCCCTGAACCTCCTTGGGAGAAGTGGTGAAAACTTCCTGGGGTTTCCCGGGTGCCAAGCCCCACCCCCTGGGGTCCGGGCTCCGCCCTGTTTCAGGTGTACTTCTGGGAGAGAGACCACGTCTCCCTCCTGGAAGAGGGGCCGCAGGTCTCCAGTGCGGGAGGCGCGAATCGGATTAGGGAAGGGAGGGAGAGGGTGGGAGTGTCGGAGCTGAGCGTTTGGGGTCTGGGAGACGTCCCCTTGGCCCCATCTCCCTCCCGGAGGACGAGCGCGCGCGGGTAAGTGAGAGGCGCCGAAGCCTGACCCCTAGTGGTGCTGACAATAACGACACCGCAATTGCTGGGGGCGGGGCAGCGGCGCGTGGGGGCGGGGCAGCGGCGCGTGGGGGCGGGGCTTGGGGTTGCAGGACCGCCAACCGCAGGGACCGTAAGCCCCGTGTTTACGCAGCCGGGGACCCGCGGACACAAGCTGTCCGCGCCGCTTAACTCCCTCGGCAGTCTTCAGAGGCAGGTGTTGTTATCACCCCCGCTTTGTAGATGCGGGAAGTGAGGCGCAGGGTAAGTAACTGGCCCGAGGTCATAGACCTCGGGAGCTGCGATTTCAATGCAAAATCCGTGCTTTTACCCCCAAAGACATTACAGTTCGTACATTCTCCTCGCATTTTGCCGTTTTACAGTCTAGTTGGTCTGTTCCTGTCCTTGAGTCAGACGTCCTCCCCCAGCTCCCCTCCCTCACCCAAGTCTTCAGCATTTCCTCATCTCATGACTCAAACCCTGAAAACATGCCCACTTGGAGAAATCCACGCGAGCAATAAATAGAGAGGAAATAAAGAATTATGAAAACACATTTAAGTGACATGAATGGAAAGCTGATAATTCCAACATATACTAAAGTACATTCCAGAAAAGAGCCCGCAAGAGCAGCAAGGAGGCCCCTGGGTGGCTCAGTCCGTTCAGCGACTGCCTTCGGCTCAGGTCATGATCTCAGGGTCCGGGGATGGAGTCCCGCATCCCACTCCCTGCTCAGCAGGGAGTTGGGTTCTCCCTCTGCCTCCTGCTCCCCCTGCTTGCGCTCTCTCTGTGTCAAATAAATAAATAAAATCTTTAAATTGTTTTCGGCTCAGGTGAAGATCTCAGAGTGAGGTGATCGAGCTCTGCGTCCGGCTCCCTGCTGGGCTTAGAATCTGCGTGGGATTCTCTCTCTCCCTCTGCCCCTGACCACCCTTCCCCCACACTTCTCTCTCGAACAAGCAAACACATCAAACAACACATCAAACGAACAAAAGAGCAGCAGCGCAGCCCTACTTCAGGAGGTGGTGGGTCTCTGAGCGCTCAAGCCTTGAAGGCGATCCTGGAGAGCGCGCTCGAATACTGAGTTCTGAGCCAGACACTAAGCACATCTGGACACCTTGGGGCGGGGCTCTGAGCACCACAAAGAGCACAGCAAAGGGCAGATCTTTGAAGAGAGAAGACCGGTGTCACCCTCCCCGTCCCCCAGGGCAGGACCTCAGGTGTCCCAAGATTCCACAAGCCGTGGCCTGCAGGGACCCAGAAAGGACGGCCCCACCGAGCCACGCCGCCGTTGGCCTGAGCCTCAGTCGCCTGATCTGGGAAAGAGGCAAATAAAGTCCCTCCTGCACAGAAGTAGGCAGGTCAGAGTGCGCAGTGCGTTGAGGGTGGGGGAGAGACCGCGGCTGTGATTTGTTTCTTTTCTTTTTCCTTTGATATTTGATGCATTCTCGTTGTTTATTCACGGCCACTCCTGACACACCTGCATGCCCGCTAGTTCTGTAGTTACTCCATTTCCCAGCTGAGCAAATGGAGCCCCAGACCCAGACTTAGGCAAACATTTTTTTCAGGGCCCCGGTCTACATATAATCTGAGACCCCTGAAATCAGCGCCATGGCACCAAGCTTGGGGGGCCCAGGCACGGGTCAGTGATGGTTTGAATCCTCGGCCTCACGCAAGCCCGCTCGCTCTCCTCTGCCGTAACTGTAGTGGGGCCCGTCCACACCCCCCCGCCCACCTCCCCTGGCCTCCCAGGGCCAGCGGACTCCAGCAGGTCACAGGCACAAACACAAACACAGCTATGGGCTGGGGGAGGGATGCGGGGGTGCGAAGAACAGTGTGGGGCAGAGGCCCGCGTCCTGGCCTCAGTCCTGTGCTTCTTTCACCTGGTCTGAGTCTCTCTCTTTTTTTCCCCCCCAGATTTTATTTATTTATTTGACAGAGAGAGAGAGAGCACAAGCAGGGGGAGCTGCAGGGAGAGGGAGACGCAGACTCCCTGCTGAGCAAGGAGCCAGTTCCCAGGGATCATGACCTGAGCCCAAGGCAGACGCTTACTGGCTGAGCCATCCAGGCTGAGACCTGGGGAGGGTGAGCTGGTCAGTTGGGGGCAGAGGCAGGACAGGAGGGAGGGGACGGGTTATGAGGGCGCAGTCGGGGTCACGATTGCCACAGCAGCGTTGCGGTTAGGACGGGGAGTCTGTGGAGTTCACACTGGGAAAGGGGTTTTGCTTTTGGGTTAAAACTACCTGCTGCAGGAGCCCCCCCACCCCAGGGTGGGGGAAAGCTGACGACTGGCGCTAAGTCTTCCTGTTCAAATCCAGGAGGGCTGCGGGCTCTCTCTCTGGGGTGGCCAGTGGGTCCGGGAAGCCTGAAGGACGCAGCCCCGCAGCTGCACTCAAGGTTGCGTCTGTGGAAACAGAGAAAGGGACTCCCTACATCTGGCTTCCAATCCCACGGAGCTCCCCCTTCGGAGAGTGTGGGATGTGCATGCTGGGCTTGGGGGCCAGGACACCTGGGTGACCAGGGCACAGTACGCCATCTCGGACCCTCCCTCCTTCCTTGACACGGCTGACACAAAGAGCCCAGGGCAGAGAGGCACCCAGTGGTGGCAGCCCCGCCCCCTTCCCGGGCAGACCTGCTTCCAGATCTCCCTCCACCCTGAACCCAGAAAACCCCGAGAAAGGACCTCGGAAAGTGAGGGGAGAAGACATGGAAAGCCTCTGCGGTCACTGGCACCGGGCTTGCGAGCACGGTCCCAGCCTGCAGCCGCGAGTGGCCTGCATTGCTGCGCACACCCGGCGGGCAGGGGCCTGGCCTCAGGACCCCATCCACTGGCAGGAGCCCCAGAGGGTCATGAACTGTGGAGGAAGAAACCAGCACAGAGATCTGTGCCTTTATTTGACCCCACGGGGCAACAGTGCCAACCTGGCCGGCAGACCATGGCTCCCGCCGAAGCTCAACTATCCCCGGCGGTTACCAGGCCCGGCCGAGCACCTGACCCACCACGGACACAGCACGTAAACTCCGGGTGACCTGAGGCTCAATCACATTGGCAAGTGGGTGCGCCTGCTACCTGTTAAAGAAAAATTATAGGGGGGAGAATGCCTTAACATCGAAAACACATTTTTTTTTTTTGGCTTAAAATTGGGAAATTTAAATTCTTGCTGCGGAACATCGTAACCCAGCTCAAGAAACATGCACGATTGGGAACAGCCAGTTCGGTTCAAATGCTTCTTCATTTTGAGATGGGAAAAGAGAGGTGGATCCGGGAATGCGGACTGTCCCCCTGGTGGCAGAGCAAGGGGGACAATGTGGGTCCTGGTCCCCAGGCCGGCAGTGCTCTTTGTCCCGGGGCCGCACCCTCCTGAGGGGGAGTCTAACCACGCCAGTGCGGCCTCCGGCCCAAGGGCGGCGGCACGACTTTGCGCTTGTTAGAGCTCTACCCACAGGGACGGACTCTGAATGTGCCCCGAACCCACTGCGGAAGGCCTGGCTGGACGGCCGGCCATACGTCCCCACGTGGGGTGATGTGTTATGCACTCGTGTGTATGGGACCCACCTGGGGATCATGGTCTGCTCTGAGAAAATGGGTTCTAGGTTTGGGTCTCAGGAATTGGCTAGGTGACCCCATCAGGCGCGGTGCACTGAACCGACGTGTCCCCCTCCAATCCTACACTGAGAGCTGATCTACCAGGCGCCGGTGTCGGGAGGCGCTGAGCTCACAAGGGCAGAGCTGCGAGGAATGGGACCAGAGCGCCCTCAGGAAAGAGCTCCCGGCTCTTCCCCGGGAGAGGACGCAGCAAGAAGACGGCTGTCTGCGGGCCAGGAAGCCCTCCCACCGGACACCGAATCTGCGGGTGCCTTGATCTCGGATGTCCGGCCTGCGGGCATGAGGAGTAGCACCTGCTCCAATCCCGCTCGGCTGTGGCGTTCTGTCGTGTGGCCCCAACGGACTAGACAGCAGGCCACAGCTCTGGCCTTGAGTGTCCTCCTTTGTCAGCGGGAGAGCTCTGGGCCCGTGTCGTCTGGGATGGCCAACTGGCTCGTTGCCAGACGTCCAGCGTTTCCTCAGGCAGCCCCTGCACAATGCCATGGTTGGGGGGGGGCGGTGCTTAAAACAACAGACATTTGTCCTCTCCCGTCTTGGAGGGCAGAAGTCCAAAATCCAGGTGTGGACAGCCTTGTTCCTTTCTGGGCTCCGAGGCCGGGTCTGCTCCATGCTTCTGCTTTCTGGGGCGTCTCAGCTCCCCTCCACTCCCTGCCTCCTTCCCCACGCGACCTGGCTCTCTGGGTCCAAGTTTCTCCTTAGAAGGACGTCAGCCCCTGCTCTGGGACCCACCTTCGTCTGGTAAGACCTCACTTAACTTGATGACATCTGCAAAGACCTTATTTCTGAGTAAGGCCACGTTCACAGGTACCCGGGAGCCAGACTCCAGTATAGCTTTTCGGAGGACACAGTTCCACCCACAGTCCCCGGCGGAGTGGGCATCGGTCACCCCCACCGCCCCGAGATCCTGCAGACACGGGACTCCTGCCTGTGGCCCCCCCCTTTATGTAGGTATCATGGTCTAAGTCAGTGGCAGCAGGAGCCCCGGGTACTGGGTAGAAATGAGGATGTCTCGGGCTCCAGCTTGGACCTCCCCAGAATGAGCGGCTCTGGGGTGAGGCCCCCGATTCAGCTGGCCCTTCAGGTGACTCCCAAGTGGGCCGGCGTTTGAGAACTGCCCCCCACCACCGAGCTTCAAACTGTTCTGAACACTTTACAACCTCACGTAAAAGCCCCAGTTCCAGGCACAGAAAAGGTTGTGCCTCGGAATGATTTCGGTTATGGGATCCTAAAGCTGCCCACGTCAGAGCTGAGGAACGTAACCTTTCTGGCCGCTCCAGCTGTCAACCCCGGGCTGTCCTCTTCGTCCGCCTTTTAGGGCAAAGTTCAGGACAGCACAACCCACAGCTGGGCCCCATGGAAACGCCAGGGATTACGGTGTTGATTGACTCGGTTTCTCTGCTCCCCTACAGGGATGGGGGCTGGAAGAGGGAATAGAGGGTAAACCTGAATCCGAGGAGGCCAGCGAGGACGCACTGTTCTGGGAGCAGGGGCCGAGTGGGTTATTTGGTTCTTGTTCTATGCGGAGAGGCCTGGGCCCTTCTTGGGCAGCAGGAAGAACTGGGTGAAAGGTCTTGATTGCTAAGGCCATAATAATTCCAGAATCTTTTGCTATTTCCTGAGCCACTTCATGCCTTGGAGATCTAAGCCAAGGCTGCCTCCTGGGCTGTAACAGAACGTGGGAGCTGGAGGGGCCTTTGGAGCCCGTGTCCTACGCGTGCAGCCTTCTGCTTGGAGGGTGAACGGAGGTCCTGGCCCCTGCGGGAGCGGCCTGCCCGCAGTCCAGGGCCCTCTCCACAGCGCCGCGGCGGGATCTGATGGAGCCTGAGCTCGTGGGTCCGGACAGGGGCCTTCCCTGATGCGCACAGCAGGAGACCCAGGCGTTTTAGACCTTGGGCTGGACTGGGATGAAATCTTTTCCTCGGATTTGGTAAACGTGCTTGCGAGGTCGCTGGTGATTCTCCGTGTCTTTCTGGGTGTACAGGCCTGCGGGAATCCCGGAGTCCCCCGACGATACCCAGAGCAGCTGGCCACATGGGGTGGAAGCTCGCGGAGCTTCTCGAAACAGCGGGACCCAGGCAGTGGGTACAGGTCTCGAGCTCGCATGAGGGCAGCGCGGGATCCTCAAGACTGTGACACTGCGTCCATTAGGGCTTCGAGGACCGCCAAGGTTTTCTTATAGTGGCATGACGGCCGTCCCCAGCCAAGGGAAGCTTTTTAGATAAAGGAATCAAGACCAGAGGGGGGACTTGCCTGGACACGCATTAGCTGCAGAGCTGGGACCAGAACGGCTTTGTTCTGAGTCTGAGTCTGAGGCTCCATTTATGTGGGGTTCCCGGTGGGTCTTGGGGTGTAGAGCAAACGAATGGACTAAGGGTTGGGAGCGATCTCTGGGCCTGGGTCCCGCCTCTGGAAATAAGGGTCTGAGTCCACTCGGCTCTCCAGTTAACCTCGCACCGGACTGCCCACCACGCTAGACGTCATCAAAGGCCCAGAAAGATCAGGATGGGTAATGCAGAAGTTTGCCCTCTTGGGAAAGGGGGAGGAGATAGGGAATGGTTCTGGAATCTCCAAAGGACTGTTTTGGAAGGCGTCCTGGTTTCCGGCTGGTCCAGCCCTCCCGGAAGCCCCTATTGATATGCACCGAGGTCTTGGGACCCTGGTGTCACCAGGGCGGCCAGATTCATCGGCAAGAGGCATCGGGCAGGCAGGAGCTCTGGAAATGCCATAGGCAGGGCTGATGAGCTCCGCTTGGGCCACCATACCATGGCCCACGGGAGCCAGAGAGGCTTTCCTGGAGCCCGGGCTCTCCCAGAACCGTGCCCCCGTGCTTCCGCATCCTCGATAAGTGAAAAGGCTACTGGCGTACTCTGGGTCACCCGAATGACTCCCTGAGGACCAAGTACTGCCGCCATCAGAGCCCCAGGCCGTTTGCACTGACCCTAGCAGACGGCGCCAGCCCTCCTTGTTAGGAGCCCGTAAGGCAGAGGCCCAGGGGGTGATGGAGGCTAGCCCAGTGTCCCGTGTGAAGGGTGGGGAGTTTCAACCACACCGCAACAGACGCGGGCCAAATTCAAAGGAACCGGTCTAGGAGGCAGCCCCCCAGAAGGGCTCATCCACTCAACCGTTCTGCTGCACAGGCCCTGCAGGGATGTCCCCGGGAACACTGCCCCTAAGGACCTCTGAGAACCCAGGGGGAACACGGGTAAAGACTGTCCCCTGCCCCCCAAATCAACTTCTTCAGAACTCGGAACATAACCTAAGGGCTTGCAACAACCGGGAGGTGTTTGTTTAAGAAAAGCAACTGCTTCTCAGCACACGTGAGGCTTGGGGCATTGTCACTTGCCCTCTTGCCAGCCCCCGACCCCCAGCTCCGAGGTGCCTTGCAGAGCAGCAGCCGCAATTGGGAAAAACCAGCACTAGGGCAGCCCAGAAGAGTCAAGAGGGGGTTGGAGCTCTTTCAAAGCCCCACATTCAGAAAACTCCTCTCATTTGTCACATTCCAGCAGTTCCCTGGAAAACCCCCTCTGCAAGTCTCAGCCTTGTTGGACCTGACCGCTGTTTCCCAGGGTGTCTGTCAAAAACAGGCTGCAGGGGCGCCTGGGTGGCTCAGTGGCTTAAGCCGCTGCCTTCGGCTCAGGTCATGATCTCAGGGTCCTGGGATCGAGCCCCGCATCGGGCTCTCTGCTCCGCGGTGAGCCTGCTTTCCTTCCTCTCTCTCTGCCTGCCTCTCTGCCTACTTGTGATCTCTGTCTGTCAAATAAATAAATAAAATCTTAAAAAAAAAAAAAAAGAGTACATTGTAAAAACAAAACAAAACAAAACAAAACAAAAAACAAAAACAGGCTGCAGCCATTACTTCACATTGGGGCAAAGAGCAAGCTAATAAAAAACAGAAGAAGAAAAGAAGAAAGAAAGAAAGAAAAAGAAAATGTTGGAAGGCAGCATGTTCCAGGGAGCCCAAAACAGGGCACACGCCTGGCTGCACCTGCTCATGAAAAACCTCAACCAGGGGCGCCTGGGTGGCTCAGTGGGTTAAGCCCCTGCCTTCGGCTCCGGTCATGATCCCAGGGTCCTGGGATCGAGCCCCGCATCCGGCTCTCTGCTCAGCAGAGAGCCTGCTTACTCCTCTCTCTCTGCCTGCCTCTCTGCCTACTTGTGGTCTCTCTCTGTCAAATAAATGAATAAAATCTTAAAAAAAAAAAAAAAAGAAAAGAAAAAAGAAAAACCTCAACAAGACGGGGCAGGAAAGGGCCGAAGGAGAAACTCGCTCCACCCAGAACTCTCCTTCCAACAAGGCCTTCCTAGAAAGATGAAGAGCAACAAACCCCCAGAGAATTCAGGGCTGGCACACCTGCTCGTGAGAAATGGGAGGGAGTCTCAGCTGGAACCAAGGTCAGGGGTACAGAGTTCCAAGGTCAGCAGATAACTACAGAGCAGTGGGAAAGTTCTCCACACAGGCAAGTACACAAGACAGGATAAATGTATTTCTTGTAATTTCTTCCTCCTATTTGATTTAAAAGATGACATCAAAAGGCAGTAACAAATCTGTTTGTTTTATACAACATATAAAAATGGAATCCGTAGGACAGTACCCCAAACGGGGAGGAGGGCATGAGTGGTATCTAGGAGCCGAGTTTCCGTACACTACTGCGACTGGCATTGATCCGAACTAGAGAGTTATGAATTAACACGTTCATTATAATTCCTAGGGCAACCACTAAGACAATCACAAAGAGAATACATGTTGTGACAGACACAGCAAAGTAAACCAGTGCACCAGGCAATCGTTTTCAGCACACCCTGTGCTCGGGGGCTCTGGGGAGTCAAGCTGCTGGGGACAGATCGATCACCGTGTCCCCTGTGGGTGGATCTAGTCTGCCAGCAAACGTGCGGTGTGCGCAGGACCCCAGAGGGATGGATGGCGACAGGTGTTGTGCCGTGTGATAAAGCCAGAGGGCTCGGGACAGGCTCGTGGAGGGGAGCCCCATGTGGAGCCGGGGGCTGGGGAAGGGTGTTCTGGGCGGTGGGAAGACAAGCACAGAGGTCTCCAGGGAGAGGAGCTCTCTGTCTGGGAACCACTGAGGTCAGAGGGACCAGAGCACGGGGGCAGATGAGGTTAAGCACCAGCACGATCGTGCAAGGCTTCAAACGCTGCAAGTTTGGATTTTGGCACGATTATTATTAATTTGGGGGAGGGACATAAAACAATTTGTTTTAAGCAAGTTGACTCGGTCCGCGGCCTGATGGGTTTGGAGCGCGCTGGGAGGCACCGGAGGTGGGCTGCATGGGGGGAGAGACAGGATGGCCCCGCACTTCCGAGCTTCAGTATCTAGTGGACAATGGTGTCACTTCCTGAATTGGGGTCTAGGGGAGGCCCAGGTTTCTGAGAAAATCAAGCATTCAATTTTGACGTAACACGTCTGAGAGGCCTTTGAAACATCGAAGAGAAGCCCACAGAAGTCAGGGTGGGGGAAGGTGTGAGCTTTGAAGCCTTCAGGAAAGGTGGTAGTAAAAGCTGTGACCGGGGAAACCAGGGAACAGGGTGCAGGCCGGACGAGGGCCCACTGAAGTCTGGCAGGGAAGGAAACAGCGAAGGAGACTCACGCCCACAGCGCGCTGGGGGAGACCCCGAGAACATGGTTTCGTGGAAGCAGGGAGAAGGTTGCCGTCACCAGCCGTGTGCGATGCTGCTGAAAGGCCAAGCAACCAACCAGGAGAACCCACTGTGTGTGCGACAAGGTGATGAGCAGTTGGGGCCAGGGCGCCGGGCCGTCAGCGGCGTGGTGGAGACGTGGTGGTCTAGAGAGGGGTAAGGGGCTGGCCATCTAGCTGGAGCAAAATTCCATCATAGTAATTTAAATTTGTAACGTGATTTTGTAATTTATATTTATGTGAGCTGCAAAAGAGTTTATTTTAATAAAGATTTTATTTATTTATTTGAGAGAGAGTGCGCGTGGGGGGAGGAGCAGAGTCGGAAAGAATCGCAAGCAGACGCTGCACTGACCGTGAAGCCCGACTCGGGGCTCGAACTCCCGACCCCGGGATTTTTCCTGACCTGACTCCAAACCAAGAGTCGGACCCTTCACCGGCCGAGCCACCCGGGGGCCCCTGCAGAACAGTCGTGACTACATACCTAGTTTTACATCTGCACGTACTGCACTTCAACGAGTCTAAGACATGGTGTACCACTAAGAAGAAGAAACGCTGTCTCTCTGAACACGATGCTTTCCCGTTGATCATGAGACTCATTTTGGATTTCAGAAATGTTAAAACACAAGAAAGGCCTGGAAGTGAGTGACTGAACACAGTATTAAGTAACAAAAAATGTAAGTCAGAATTTCCGCAGAAGCTCACGTATCCCATTAGCAGAGAGGACACAAAATGGATTTGGTCACTGACATTAGCCAACCGCTGATGCCTTTAAGATGTCCTCTCACCTGTACATAGGGTGGCGGGGAAGCAAATCGTAACGAGCCTCCCGCCCCCAGGTACCACCACCCACCTCCTGTCAGGATCTCGTTGTCTGGAGCCGCAGCGCCGTGTCAGGAACACACAACACGCTCAGTAAGTCAATCAACTTGTACGCAGATGGGATCAACGCACTGGGGAGCAGCACCGGCCCCGCCCCGTGCATCTCCAAGGCTCAAGGCTGGGGGCAGGTTTCCCTGCTGGGTTCATGACACAAAACCGTCTCACTGTATGTTACCTGACATTTAAATAAACACTGCAGGGGGGAACCCAGTAACCATCGGAGTGCTGGGTGAGCTGCACCACGTAAGGGAACCCCCGGCCACCTCCAGGCAGGGCCCGTCGCTCCAGGATCGCTTGGTGAGAGCCGAACTTGCTTCCAGCACGAACATGCCGCTCCAAGTTCCCATGGACGGAGATTCTCTTCAGGTGAAAAAGGCCGCCTGGGCGAAGCGGATCCGGATTCGACACGGTCCCACACGGGGGACCCATCCAGAACACGAGGCCTAAGACTAAACCCCGTTAATGAGTCACAATACTGTGCCGCCGAAGAAAAATCGTTCTGAGTATTTGAAAAAACTGTACTTGATGAATAAAGTCAATGATAACGTCTGCTTCGCAGTCGCAACCGGCTCTGGGCACCGTCACTGGGCAAGCACCCCTCACCTCAAGTGGGACTTGGAGAGTCAAGGCGGCGGCCACTGTGCAAAGGAAACCCTCCCTCCTCCCCCTCGCTGGTCCCTGTGGAGCGGGAGGGGTGCGGTCGGGGTCTGAACAACGCTTACTGGCAACATTCCCCGTCCCCGTCGGTGTTGTGGGATCTGAATCAGATCCTGTCTGCGGGGACATCAGGCCAGGCCTGAGGAGAAACAGGAAGTGACTCGTAACTTCCCCTTGTCTTCAAGTGGCCGATGGGCGAGCTGCGCGGTAAGGAGAAGGCTCTGCTCGGTGTCCCCATGGCACGAAGCGCCCCACTCAAGGTGGGGGCTTTGAGGGTGCAGGGAACAGTCACTATTGGGGACTAACGCCCCTCATAGACCCTCCGAGGCCGCTCAGCCGGGGTCCACGGAGAAACAACCCGGTTCTGGCACTCTTGCCAGCTGTCCCTGGCCCTGCCGCCCTCGGCCACACCCTCCCCAAGGCGGGGAAAGAGTCCCTCCGGGGGACCCTGTTTTCTTCTTTAAAGGCCACACTGAGTAGCTCGAGGGGTTAAGGTTTGCAGCTATTTTATTTACAAGTATACATTGAACACAATGAAATAAACACTGATATATGGAAGCCTAGTTAATAGTAGTGTAACAATATGTATCATTTTGATGATTACATTATTTTAAACAACAAACTACACTGAAAAATTAATGCCGATAAAATTCTTGGTCATAATATTATTAAGAAATACAATATATAAATTGAAAATATGATTGCTTAAAATTTGAAAATGAAGTGAACTCATTTGGACAGAGTCAGAGTTGACCATAATCTGAAAGGGGGTGTGGGGCAGGAAAAAGCTCTGACCCAAATGAAATCTTTCAGGTTAACAGAAGGAAAAAGAAGCTGAGTTTGTCTTCAGGGAGAATGGGCAGTCGGCGTCTCCCTGCAGGCTCGGCGTCTCCCCGCAGGCTCGACTCCCAGTGCCCTCTGCTTCCGCAGCGCGATCACATCACCGAGCAGGACGACTTTCCTTGTGAAGCGGCCCCATCAATTTTCTCTGCCTCCAAAATTATCCTTCTAAAAACGTCAACGGCCGTCTGCAAATCAAAGAAAACTGGACGGCATTAGTCTTTGAAAGTGGAACCCTGACGAGTACTTCTACTGCCGGCAGGTGGAGGGGCCGGTGTCGGGGGCCAGGACTCCCTCTCTGCCCCCCACCCCACCCCCGACACCACCTGACTCGAGAGCTAACCTCGCATCACATGCTTCTGACCCATTTTCACCAGTCACTGTAGGCAGCCCAAGGAGCGCCCCCCCCCCCCCGCCCCAAGACAGTGCCTCTGGAGTTTCGGGGTCTGCTATGAGCACCCCCTCACCTGTCGGGCCTCATTCCCATCAGAACGCTGCTTTCGCTGTACCCCCTTTCCCCAGGTTGGGGGGGTGTCCTCTCGTCACAGCCCTGAGCCACAGGACCGACAGCAGGACAGATGCTCTCCCTGCTCGTTGCCAACCCCTCCAGACCTGTGCCTCCCACTTCCTTCAAACTCTCGGCAGCTACCTTCGAGCCACATGCAAACCCCGAGTCATTTCCCCTCTTCCTCCTGGGGCAGGGGCGCCGTCTCCAACACCGCGCTCAGCCCCGTGACCGGTCTTTCCCGACTGCAGCCTCTCAGCCCCGCGAGCCCTTCATGAGGAGTGACTGGTATTTTGGGCAGGGAATCCCCTCTTAGGCTGAACACCTGTCCCTGGTGATAATCAAAAAATGTCCCCGTTCTCCAAAGCCTCGAGGGGCAGCACCTAGATCTCATCGATACCGACGGCGACCCCTCCATTACCCAACGTCAAGTACCCGCCACACGCATCTTCCTTCTCTCTCGTTCCCTCCCCACCTCAATACCCCAAACTCCTCCGTTCTCAGCCCCGCAGGCAACAGCTTCCTTTGTCCGAGGACACTTCTCTGTCCTTTAACTTTTTTTTTTTTTTAAGATTTTATTTATTTATTTGACAGAGAGAGAGACATCACAAGAAGGCAGAGAGGCAGGCAGAGAGAGAGAGAGACAGAAGCAGGCTCCCTGCTGAGCAGACAGCCCAATGCAGGGCTCGATCCCAGGACCCTGGGATCATGAGCTGAGCCGAAAGCAGAGGCTTTAACCCACTGAGCCACCCATGCGCCCTCTTTAACCACTTCCCATTCTCACTCTCCTCCCTGGCCAGCACTGAGCCCACAGCCCAGCCCGGCGGTCACTCTCAGCGACCTTCTCTTCCAGCTATCACCTGCTTGGCCCCTGCAGCCACACAGCCACAGCGGCCAGGCTTGCTCTACCTCCGGGACCGGGACTCCAAAGGGGACCCTCGGCACCATCCAGCTGCCTTTCCCTTGGCTAGTCACTGCCTGGATGAAGCTTTTATGCCTTGCCTTTCTCCCGGAATTCCTAAAGCCTCTCCCCCATTCTCACACTCCACTGGTAACCGGATTTTCCAGTTCTCTGGGAAAACACGCAGTATTCGTAAGAGAACTCTATCCTCTGTCCACCAAAACGACCACCCCTTGAATCTGGGCGCTTCGGCTCCTTCCCTGCTGCCAGGGACAAGGCACCCCTAATTTAGCGAAAGCCAGCCCCACATCCCACCTGTCTTGTCTAATCAAGGTCCCTGGCTTCAGCAAGGTTTCCTCCATTCACATGGTCAGAAAAACGAGTTGTTCATTTCACTGTACAAAAAGACACAGAGAAATGTTTGGGAAAACACGTGCCAGACTCACACCAAGAAAACCGTGTGCCTGGAATCTGGCTTTCTGGATAAATCTCAGAATTCTCCTTGATTATCTGTGTGATCTGACTCTGCCCCAGTCTGCTCTCTTTCGTCTCGCTGCTAAGCTTCAGCTGCAGGCCTCCGCAGAGCCCGCCGGACCCGCAGGCACACCCCACGGCTCAGAGTACAGGACCCTCACCACCGAGCACTGTTAACAAAGCCCACTGAATCCGTGTGACTTAGGGAAGTCATACAATGACAAGCTATACTTGCAAAACGATCAATAAAATATCTGAGTTCACACAGACTGGTCTCTGATCCCATGACTACTGGTGTCGTATGTGTGCGCGCACGTGTCTTTACTACACAAATTCCCTGCTCTGTACGCACAGCAGCAAGTGCTCGGGCACGTGTGTGGGTTAGACTCCCTTACGCGCCACTGACGTAAGGGATTAGAATTACCTGGTTCCCCCTCTTTGGGTGGGGAGAGACCCGCCAGGCTTGGGGTCTCCTGACTCCCTTCTGCATAATTCCAAGACCAGGTCACGAGACGCGTGAGAGAGCAGAGACATCAAATCTTTATTATGCCTTTGAGAGGACTGCCCAGGCCATCGGTGTCCCAAGAACTGCGTGTCACCGTTGTATTTACCTGACTTGGGTACAAGGATCTTTTCATCTTAAAGGATTCGTTTTCTAAGAGGAACCTGCTGATCCGAGGGCAGTGCGAGAGCAGAACAGACGACGGAGGGTGCACCACCCCATCTTTGAGCTCCTCTGGCTGGGGCTGTGAGGCAGCCGCACAGGAGGACCTTGCCTTCCTCGACACGTTTGGCTAATATCGGATCAGTCGGCTAAATGTACCCAAACTGAAAAGAACCGCAGTCGCTGGAATCCTTTCTCTTTAGCTCTGAGCCTTCAGCTGGTTCACGTTTCATCTGGGTGGTCAGAACCGGAAGCCTCGGTGAAGTACGGCATCCGACAGACAGCGGAGGCCGGCTCCCCAAACCCCACAGCAGCGTCACACTGCAGCCCCGGCAAACCGTCACAGGTCATTGTCAGAAGACGTTAACCCGAGATGGTGGACCTTTCTAGGCAATGCCCCCAATCTGGCCGGACGAGGGCCCACTAGCTACCCACGCATCCGGAGCTGGCGGCAGAAATGCGCGTGGCTGTCGCACACACATCAGTGGCCACGTGAACAGTGACACACCTGTGGCCGCTGTCTATTGAAGGACCGTGTTGATGGAATGACCGTGCAAGGACCTCTGGACCTTCACCAGAAAAAGGGACGTTAGCAAACAGAACCAACACAGCCGGGGCCATTCAACTGCACTCCTCCACCTTGAAGAACACTTTGTAAACGACGTGTAACTGACACAGAACACTGCTGCTTGGCCGTGTGCGACACGATGACTCAGTGTTTCTACGTACTGAGAAGTGAGCCCCACGGCAAGTCCAGTTCACATCCACTGCCACGAGTCAAGATTCTTTTTTTCTTGTGAGAACTTTTATGGTCTACTCTCTCAGCAACTTTCGAAAACGAACAGAAACAACACAGTACGGTTAACTGTAGTCACCGCGCTGTAGAGTACGTCCCAGACTCACTGATCTCCCAAGCAGAAGCTCTTATCCTCTGACCACCTTCAAATCTTTATTATGCAAAATTCCAAGCATACAGGAAAATGGAAAGAACTGTACGATCATCACCCAGCCCCGCTATTCTAGGTTCAGCAAATGTTATGTCTCGCTGTACCTGCTTGCCCTCCCTCGGTCCATGCACCCTTCCACCCCATTTGAAAGTAAGTCGCACATATTATGAAACTTGGCCCCTATATATTTTGGTTTGCATTTCCTAAGAACGTGGATATTCTCTTCATAATTCCAATACCATCACTACAGCTAAGGAAATCAACATTATTCCCCTAATATATACAGAACATAATAAAATCTCTCCAATAGACCAAAAATGTCTTTTACACGTTTTTAGAACCAGATTCCAATCATGGTTGATGCACAGCCTCTATGCAGATAGCCTGTATCCCTCCCCGAGAACAGTTTAATCTGAATTATGCTTTGGTCACGCACAAGGCCCTCTCTTCCCATCCACCGGAAAGCCTGGTGTAGAGGAGAGACGACCAAATTGGGGTTAGATTTAAACTTCAGTCCCAGCTCTTACGCCATATAAACAGAGTGATCTTAGAAGACTCCCTGACCTCTCTGGATCTTACACTCACTTCCAAAATGAGAAAGTGCAACTAAATGGTCTTAAGGACAGATCAGACTCCCAATGAATGTTTGATTCGATTCCATTAGGAAGGGAAAGTATCTCTTACTATCTCAGCTCTGGGTATCTGAATTCTTACTGTCTGTACCCAGGAGCGGAGCAGAGTCACACGAACCCCTTGTTACCTGCACTTGGGAACCAATCACACAGACTGAATTTCCCTCAGTATCTGGACCCTGGGACAAAGGGATCTGACCGTCAAAGGGGTTCCTGGGTTGACTGAGCACCTACCAGACAGCCGTGCCGATGGCGTCCGCCGTGCCGGACGTTACCGAGAATACAAGGGTAAATGACACGTCTTGGATTTCGGAATGAATTAAGTGGGGTAAGAGGAAAGAACCCTGAGGGTCAGGGGACAAGTGTCAGAGGTGGGGAAATCGGGTACCAGGCCCCCAGCGTGCCAGTCACCCTTCCTGGATGGCCTCCTCACAGACACGATCAGCAGCGACTCACTCTTACTTGAGGGTCAAACAAGAGAACGAGTTAAAAAGACCCTGAACGGTGTAAAGTACTGCCTGGATGTAAGTGGTGAATTCCAGAAAGGACAGCTGCGGTCCGAGGACAGCACGGGGTAAGGTGGTGGGTGCGCGCTGTCGTGCCGAGAAGGACAGGGAAGGCCAGGGAAGGCCGGGGACCGGCTGGGGGAACTGGAAGAGCCCGCCCCGCCCCGCCCTCCGTCTCACTGAGGGCTCAGAATCTGTTTTCTAGACAACGGGCAGCCAGGGACAGGTCTTCTGGCAGAGGGTGACACGGTCTGACGTGCGGCCTGAGGAAGTCGGTGACTGTGGAGAAACACCGCAGGGAAAATGGAGCAGGAGGCGGGCCGGGGCTACAGGCGCCTCCGCGAACACCACCAGCAGCCGCCAGAGGATGTGCTTTTCGGGGACACCTGCGGCCTCACTGCGGACAGGCCTGTAAGACGGTTCCGAACCGCTTCCGCGCGAGAAACAAGCCGTCACCTGCGCTCCCCGCTTCGGCCTACAGAGACGGGGGCTCGGGCCGGGCCCCACGTTACTGCCACGGTGACTAAAGCTCATTCTCGCTTCTTTTCTCTGTTTCTGTACCAGCCTTTAGCATAAAACAGAAACAGTAACAGACATTCACAAAGCGGTCTTCCCTCTACTCTGAACCGCTGTTTCCCCTACAGAGAGCCTGGGCCCCTCGTAAGCAGAATCTGCGCAGCAACCGGAGGCCGCCCCGGGGCAGGGGCAGCAGGCATGGCAGGGCAGGCGGGGTCCGGCCAACCGAGGGGACACAGGCCCAGAGGCCCAGGACTGATGGCCGTGATACGGAAGTTCTACAAAAGTGGTACCTGGTTTTCTTTAGCAGAAGATTCCAAAAAAGCTGCGTTCCAAGACTCTGCTAACGCCTTCCCTTCTTCATAACTGATCACCCTAGAGGAACAGGAAAATTCTAATTAACGCGCTGTGCTCTTTATTCAGAAAACACCCGTATTACCAGTGAACCGGGCTCCCCGCCGATCGGCCGGTTCCCCGTATTGCAGGAGAACGCTCTCCGCTCGGCCTGCCCATCTGCCGTGTGGGCTGCCAGGAGGCCCGAGCCGGGGAACAGGACAGACGGGGCCTTACGGGGGCCCCATGCGCCAGCAAGTCCTGGCGGTTCAGAGAACGTGACTTGTGTTTTCCAGCACCCGGGACACGGGCAGTTTTCAGTGAGCTGCACTGTGAGCACCCGAGGACGGGGCGGCCGTCGGGGGGCCCACGGCTCAACCCCGCTGCGCGCAGCGTCCAGCCTCCCCGTCCCCGGCAGGCTCTGCGGCCCTGTTCGCTGACCTGATCCTGACTGCGGGACTCAGAAACCATCTCCTGAATGAATGAATGCTTCTGTGGTCTCCTTGGAGTCCACTTGGCACAAACTGGTGGAAGTACCCGAAGCCAATTTCCTACCATGTTTGCTTCCTCTTTTCTAGAGAAAACACTGGTCAGGATGGGTGAGGTTTTATACTGGTCTTACGCCTGCTTGGGAAGACTCACTGCCGTATTTCTGAACCCCGACAGGCTACACCGAAGACTGTTCTCACCGTGAGAACAATAACTATGAAAGGTGCTTCAGTGCGTACCTCATCTCAGACTTGATTTTCTAAGTAAGTGATTATTCAGAAGTCACATACCTTTCCATATGGAGGTCTTTCTTATTCCCAACCAACATAATAGGTATTCTGGTAACGGGAGACAAAAAAGCCACAGGAAACTAGTCAGTGCCAGACCTCACTGCTCGGAAGACAGAACTAGAACGAGTGCATCTAACAGGAGAGAGAAACTGTCGCTACTTACTGCACTTTCCCCACCATATCCAACAATTTGCCGTGAATAACTTTGATCACTTCAAAACTGTAAAAACGGAAGCATGAAATCAGACATCCATTTTAGTGTTGGGGTTTAAAAATGTTATATAAGGTTTATCGTGGAAAAATATATACTGTCACCGACTCACCATTTTAAGATAAAATAACCCGAATACAAGGAATTCCTTAATTCTTTCCTACGAATCTTTTTTCATGTGTGCATGTATTTGACACCGAGTAACCCTTACTGAGAATATTCAACATGAAATAGGTGAGCTATTTAAATGGCAAAGTCTAACACGTGACTGACAAATCACATAAACACAGATTTTCATCTCTGAATGACATCTGCTAGAGGGTCCTAGCGGTCAGCCCGGCTTCCACATTAATATGGTGAAAACACACAAAAACGAAATCAATTTATGTAGTAGTTCCCATTTCCATTAGCAGAAGCGCCCGGATCACGTGCAATCACTATTTATCTAGGCAGCTAGAGGGAAGACATACAGAGTTTTTATTCTATCCGTGTTAAGAGAACGTCTACTGGGATTTTTCCCCCCCCCAACAACCTGTTTGCTTCACAAGACAATCACTGAAAAACATTTAGCCTGGTAAGTCTGATTGTTACTATGACTGATTCCATCACGATCCTTTAAAACGATGAAGGCCATCCAGCCAGAGCAAACAAACGAAGGCAGCAGGAGGGAATCCTACCTTTTGATTGATGTCACAGAATACACAAGAATATAGCCATTGATATCTATGGAGTACGTCTGAGGAAAGATGGAGTATTCATCCTGTGGGAGACAAAATCATTCCATGTGAGTAGAGGTCTTCATGCAGCAGAACAAGCAATCTATACCCAGAGTTTCTCGCATATGACCTGGCCAAAGAAATAGAAGGAAACAAAAAGTGGATTAAAATATTCTTCTAGAGGGGCGCCTGGGTGGCTCAGTGGGTTAAGCCACTGCCTTCGGCTCAGGTCATGATCTCAGGGTCCTGGGATGAGGCCCCACATTGGCCTCTCTGTTCAGCAGGGAGCCTGCTTCCCCTTCTCTCTCTACCTGCTTCTCTGCCTACTACTGTGATCTCTCTCTCTCTGTCGAATAAATAAATAAAATCTTAAAAAAAATAAAAATAAAAAAATAAAATATTCTTCTGGAAAAACAGCCTACGCACTCAGGACTTATTTAAGACCAAACCAGTTTGAGGCTGATAACTGCTTTATGCCAACATCTGAAAAGCGACTCTGGCTATTCTAGGACTTTTGGGGAGAAGGCTAATAACTTTTGCAACTCCCGGGGAAAGAGGATGGAAGGAATGACAAGACAACAGGTCCTGTGATCTTACAGGAGGCGAAAGTACTAACAGTTCTTTTATGGAGAAAAAGGCCAGAACCTTAGATCTCATGGGAAATTCATGAGTGCTTCTGGTTTATTCCATCAATCTGTACTTTCCTATCTAAAACTGTTATGTCCTCACGAAACCTATTCTCTGCGTGTGAGTCACAACGGCCTGAGTGCCAGTCTGTTGGTCATTAGTGGGCTGTCCCCAACACCTGAGAGGGAAAGGAGAGAGGAGAAAATCAAAACGCTAGACCCACTGTACCCAGACTTTTGAGGATCAAATGAGCTATTTAGTGACCAAGTTTAGGAATTAAAAACAAAGGTACACATTATGTAACCATGTATCAGTACCCAGTTTCCATAAAGCAGTTTAGGAAACTTAAAACTCAGCTCTAGAACATTAAAGCATCCTGAGAGTCCAGTAACGACATTGCAGTTTGCCTTAGTACACGCCACTGGCTGGTATAAAACATTTTATTCTCTGTCAAAATATAGTTATCAACATGCCGCGTATCCCCCAAGGACTATTACAGAAAATCAGGTCAAACCATCATATCAAGTACCTGTCTCTGTTAACTTTGCAATTCTACAGTACGGTTACAACGAATGTTCACGATGGCTCTGAATTACTGCCCCAAATCCTTACTATTTACCATTGTAATAAAGTATCTTTAAAAAATAAAAACCAAAGGAAAATTGAGTTTTATTCTAGTTCTTTGATATCATCAATAACATCATCAGTCTTTCGTCAGAACACAGCACTTCCTCAGGGCTCACCACATCCGCAAAACCTTTGTTTTCACTGTCAGTTTCGTATTAGTTCCATTACATGGAGTTCATTTTAGTGTTAAAGTTTGAGAATGCATTTTTGTTAATGGAATAACACGTCTTTCCACCCAGACTAAAACAAAATTCCGAATCATTGTAGTCACCAGCTGAGCTACGGTAGTACGCCCAGAGTTCAAGTCACCTTTTCCCTGAAGAGAAGATGTGGAAATAAAGAAATGAGTCATACTTCAGAAGCGTGGTGCAAACAGCCGTCAGAAAGTATCTCGGGGGAAAGCACCTCCAGCTGTGACAGCAACCAAAAAGGACAAAATTCCTAGGCATAAACTTCAGAAAAGCGTACAATCCATCTGGAGAAAATCATAAAATGCCCCAACACAGAAAAAATGTGCGTAAATGGAAGAGCGTGCCATGGTCCTCGGCAAGAATGCGTAGGTCATCGAGGTGTCCATTGCTCGACCCTAAATTGACATGTGAGTGTAACTGAACCCTGATAAAAAGTGTATTTTTCGGAGAAACAGCAATTGTAGAAGGAGCTGGGTGAAACCACAAAGCTACTTATTTAATTAAAATGAGCACTTACTACTTGGTAAGTAAAGCAGACTGAGTAACCTATGAACACCTAGACAGACGGGAATTCGGTAAATGCTAGTACTGGCCGTTCAGCTCAGTGAGGGAGTGAGGGTAAGAAGTGACGCTCACCGAAACTGTGCGGAAGCAAAAGCAGAAGCATCTGGGGGGTAAAAGAACAGCTAAGCTGATCTCTAACTCACACTTGAGCAAAAGTATATTCTAGAGGATTTAAAGATTAAAAGGGAAACCATATGCGTAGTCAATGGGAGAATTTTTTTTTTAAAAGATATTATTTATTTATTTGCCAGAGAGAGGTGGGGAGAGAGAGCGAGGGAGCACAGGCAGACAGAGTGGCAGGCAGAGGCAGAGGGAGAAGCAGGCTCCCTGCCGAGCAAGAGCCCGATGTGGGACTCGATCCCAGGACGCTGGGATCATGACCTGAGCCGAAGGCAGCCGCTTAACCTACTGAGCCACTCAGGCGTCCCAATGGGAGAATTTTTAAGGACAATATCAGTTGATGGGGGACCCGGGTAGCTCAGTTCGTTAAGCGTCTGCCGGCTCAGGTCAGGATCCCGGGGTCCTGGGATCGAGCCCCACAGCGGGCTCCCTGCTCAGCAGGGAGTCTGCCTCTCTCTCTTCCTCTCCCCACTCATGAGTTCTCTTTCTCTCTCTCAGAAAAGAATAAATAGCATCAGCTGAAAAGAGATTAATAAATTCGACTATATGAAAACGAGAAAGTTCTTTATGACTAAAAACCTTTCAGACAAAACCATAGACTGAAAACAAACCAAAAACCTAGCAGCTCACATCACATAAAA
Organism: Meles meles; assembly: GCF_922984935.1. Taxonomy (NCBI): domain Eukaryota; kingdom Metazoa; phylum Chordata; class Mammalia; order Carnivora; family Mustelidae; genus Meles; species Meles meles. The sequence goes on along the minus strand of NC_060075.1, from coordinate 5,699,306 downwards.
TGCTGATTTTCTGCACAGTATCAAGGGGTCTCTCAAACCAGGAAGCAAAGACGGTCCGCCCCAGGGGAAAAGGGCACAGCACACGGACGGGATAACTCCCAGAGAAGGAAATACAAATGCCCTCAAACAGGAACATGTGCTCAAATGCCTTCATCAGAAGAAAGACACTGAGTAACCAGGATACTCTCTTTCACCTAGTGGACTGGCACGTAACAAGAGATCTGCTAAAACACTGTGCCCACCGGCGTGCAGATGAGCGAGCGAGAACCGAACCGCCGGCGGAGGACGCAGCCCACCCGCCACCAGAACGTGCTCCTCCGCGCATGCGCGCACTGTCGAAATCGACATGAGACACTGATCGCTGCTGTCACTGGTGGCAGCAGGACTGGAAACCACCTGCGTGTCGACCCATCGTCAAAGTACGCTCAAAATACGTCAAAGTACGTCAAAGTAGCCGAACAACAGCATATTACGTAGCCATGGGGAGGCAAACCGGGGGTGCACGGACGGCTGCGGAACCACCTCTGGGGGGGAGACACGGTGATCCATTACTTCTCAGGTGAAAAAGAAAAAAAAAAAACCACCAATTCTATTTGTATGTTCACGTAGAGAACGTCTGGGAAGCACATCCTAGAAACGGTCCCGGGGCTGCTCTTAGCGGGGTGGAGCTAATGCCCCCAGAGTGGGAAAGACCGAAGCTTTACTATTTACCGTTTTGTGCTGTTTTATTTCTGTAGCATGTGCATTCAGTACTATTTTTAAAAGACTGTACTTAATACCCTTTTTTTTTTTTTTAAAAAGGGGGATTTGACATTATAAACACGACTCCCACTGAGTCACTTGTCACTGAGTCTACTTAAATTAGGTCCAAACAAAATCTCTCATGCAAACTAAAAATAATCGACTTGTAGTTAACCATGTTCATCACCATCCCTTGCCGGGCAATGAAACCAGCTACGATATAAACTACTAAGTAAACAGGACTTGCCCGTTATGTGCTGCTACAGTTTTACCCCTAAAACGTACACACCATGACCGAATGCGCTCTAGATGGCGGTGACAAGATCTGTCCTTTCTTCATCATCTCCCCTTGCCACTGGTGGCCTCAGCCCCAGCCCAGAGGAATCCAATTGTAAAAACGGCTCTCGGAGCAGCTGGAAATGTGACATCTCATCCAGTTGCTCCTTCTACGTGGTTCTACAGAACCACACGGCACAAGGCGACGCGCATGTCGCATAATGACAGATCACAAACACGAACATAACGTTCCATTCCACAGTCTCCCAAATGGATGCAGCCTTGAAGAAAACTACGAGCTGCAATGAGAACAAATTATTCAAGGCGGCTAAATCTGGAAATATTCTGTGCAAAAATTACCTAACTATTCCCGTCTGGCAGTAAGAGAACCCACAGGAGCAAGACAGGCAGAGCCAGTCACTGACCTTGCCGTCCCTCACACTACACACTCTGAGATCCCTGCTTCTTTGTGTGTGTGTGGGGGGGCGTCCTTTATGACTCTATCATTAAAGCAGTTAAAGGCACGTGATGCTCCAGTGTACATTTAGGCTTTAGAGCAAAACAGAGCCCTAGAAGAACACATCTGTTTTGATAAGGAGGCAACATAAAGGAATTTTCTCTCCGGAAAAATGTGTTTTTTTTTGTTTTTTTAAAGATTTTCATTTATTTATTTGACAGAGAGAGAGAGCAAGCGTTTAAGTAGAGAGAGTAGCAGGCAGAGGGCAGAGCGAGAGGCAGATTCCCCACTGAGCAGGGAACCTGATGCGGGACTCGATCCCAGGACCCTGGGATCATGACCCGAGTTGAAACAGACGCTTAACTGATTGAGCCCCCAGGTGTCCCTGGAAAAACGTTTTCAAGGATGGCGCTACTGCAAGTATAAGCAACACCTGCGCTGTTCCAGTCAGTGTCTTGTCAACATCAGCATCAACTTGCCATGCTAGGCCCTGCTCTGGTCTTAAGAGCATCGAAGATCTACAGATAAGGGGCGCCTGGGTGGCTCAGTGGGTTGGGGCCTCTGCCTTTGGCTCAGGTCATGATCCCAGGGTTCTGGGATCGGGCCCCGCATCGGGCTCTCTGCTCGGCGGGGAGCCTGCTTCTTCCTCTTTCTCTCTGCCTGTCAAATGAATAGATAAATCTTTAAAAAAAAATATTTAAAGGAAAAAAAAAAAGATTTATAGGTAAGGACCAAACCCCGTGAAGCTCACGTATCCACTCTAAACCGAGCGCCAGTCCTATGAAGGCAGGCACTACGTCACTGGTTTACAGATGAATCTAAGGCACAGAGAGCTTCGTAACTTTCTGAAGATCACCTGGTTAGTAAAAAAAGCCAGGATTCAAGCCCCAGCAGAGTGACTGCAGAGCCCATGTTCCCACAACTCTGAAATACCAGTCCTGCTTCTGGCCTCCAACAAAATGTATTTCTACAGTGATTTGCCAATTTATATCCTCATCCCCACTTTCCAGAAGCTTAATGAAAATTCAAAACGAAGATATAAAAAGCAAACCCAAATCTTGATAATGTCAGAGGCCCACTAGGAACGACGTGGCCGTGTTTCTTCACCCAGGACACCATCAGTTAACACCCACTGTCCCAGCACGGTTATTACCGGGCTCCCTTCACTCTTAGAAGTGTCTTGTTTTAGGCAATCAATTACACAGTCATCTTAACCATAAAAGATACAAATTCTGAGAATCCAATACAATGTCTTATCCCGGAAAGTTTTCTACAGTAACTTCTAAAATAAGCTGTGTCCTCCACATCCTCACTCCCCGATGGAGACTTCTACTGCTCCCCTTGTTCCTTTCAGCTCCAGACCCCCTTTCTGTCACTGGACAGCTACCCTGCAGAGTAACAGCCTGGGACGGCTCAGCTCTAAGACAGCCATCATGAGGCCTGACCACGAAGGCCCATCACACCCACCACCAGGGGGCCTTTGTACGGGGAACGAAGGGGATCCGTGGTAGATCTCTGTGATACCCACATCCCATTTATTTTCTTTGAAGCCTCCAGAATGGAAACTCCAGGGTTTCTTCTGTGCTCAAACCACCCCATATGGCTATGTTCCTGCTTCACTAGGGGGCTACACTTGGCTTCTATGTTCACTTGGAAACATCAAGCAGAGGGCGTCCATTCCGAACCAAGACAGGCCACACCACTCCATGTCTACCTCAATCTCCCCAGGCTCCGGAAGAAAAGCCTCCATTTGACACGGCAGACCAGGTCACACTACACAGCCCCCCCTGCTAGCCTGGTCCTTTGTCGACTTTAAGATGCGAGGAAGGACCCAGAGACCAACATCCCCACACTCTAGCAACTGTGTAACATGTTCAGTCCAACAGAAGTTTCTAGTAAAGGCTGGACTGGGGGGGGGGGGGGTTCAGCCATCAGGATTAAGGGGTTTCTCTGTACTCTTCAAGTTCTCTGAACTTTCACCTGCTGCTTCTAGTCAATTCCCCGAGTCTTCCATTCTTCAAATCCCTACTATGTTAACCTGTGAATACGGTGTTGGGTTTTTTTGGGGGGGGGGGGGGGTTTAATCTTTGGCAATCACCTACGGTCTACAAATCAAATCAACACTCCCTAATCTAGTAATCACGTGACCCATCTACCAACCGGCTCCTTTCTGCCTTATACTTTTCTCGTCTTTCCCCTGGAAAAGACGTACTTTTGTCTTTTTATTTATTTGACAGAGTGAGATAGTGAGAGAGAGAAAACGAGCACGCAAGTATGGGAGCCCAAGCAGAGGGAGCAGCAGAGGGAGAGGAAGAAGCAGGCTCCCCGCTGAGCAGGGAGCCCGATGCGGGCTCGATCCCACTGGGATCATGACCTGAGCCAAAGGCAGATGGCTAACCCATGAGCCACCCAGGCGCCCCTAAACTTAATTTTTGTCTTGATGTAGAATACGTATTAGAAAGGAAGAAAAAGCACTAATAGGATTCTGATACAGAATGCAAGTCTAGAAAATGGAAGTACACTGTCCTACGGTAAATGCAGACCTTCCCAATGCTATGAGTGTATTTCACACAATTCTAAAGCAGAAGAGCAAGTGAGTAATTTGGAAAAACCACCATAAGCGTCTTAGGAGAGCCTGTAAAGGTTCAGTCGCACATGCGCCACGTGGGGTTTTCTTGACATTGCTGCTGTGTTGAAGCGTCGACGGCAGGGCAAGGACTCCCAGACAGAAGGGTGGCAAGGAGATTCTGAGACCCTGGAGAGACTTACCTGCCCAGCTGTGTCAACAAGTTGAAGATGATATTCTTGTCCATTGACTGTGATCAATTTTGTGAAAGCTACAGGGGGAAAAAAGGAATGAAATATTAGTTTAAGTTGACTTTAGATCGCCTAAAGCTTGAACACTGACGACCCACTATGCAGAGTCCCTAATAAGTTCATGAAGAGATCCCGTAAAACAAAACAGAACAGATCAGCCTGAGTTTACAGACTCCTCCCCACTTCCGTTATTTAACTAAGAATACTGGCTGACTGATGAAAATCAAGGTTCAGTACGCTTTCCACTTTTTCGAAGGAACTGCCAGTAGGCGACGACTCGTCTCCTATAGAAGTCATCTGAGTGCTCATCTGTGGCGATGCCTTCCTCGTGTGAAAAAGCCAAACACAGAACATCAAGTCTGAGGTCCAGAATGAACCCCAAGCACAAAACTTTTCATTAATTTACAGGAAGTCTGGTGTCAGAGCACAATGAGCTCATATTAACTGCAGAGTCAAGAACTTTCAGCACATTAAAATAATTAACGATTCTATTGACAGATAAAACAGCAACGGAACAGTTCTGTGTGAGGCCATCATTCCCACCGAGCTTAAGGACGAAGCAATTTTGTGACGGCTTTTCCTTACCAAGGGGGGGAAAAAACCAGACTTAAATAACTTCCGGAAAAGTCAATTCCGAATTCTGAGGAGACAGACTTCAAACAAATGGAGACAAAAGAGGAAAGAACTATTAATAGTAACAGAGTATTATAAAGCGTCACCATCTGGAACCCTGACAACGAACGGGAACGGATGTCTTCTGCATCGCCGGTCCCAGCCACTTGTCTCAGACACGTGAGTCCTCCAATCTCTGGCTGCCCACTCGACTCGACCAGAACTGGGCAGCAGAATCTACTCCTTGCACAGCTGGGAGCGGCCCCACTGCTGCCCACGGTCTCCCACAGCCAAAAGGGAAAGCCGAAACAGACAGAAATATTATGAGAGAAAACTTGAAGTGACGAGGGGGGTGGAGCGGAGATCTCATCTGAACGCTGAGTTGCACAGGGAGAGAACGGGAAGCTCATGCTGGCGTCGTCACCTCCCACTGCAAGCAGGGGTGCGGGAAGCAGGTGAGCAAAAACCACCGACCAGGCCACCCAAGCGGGTTGCCCCACTTTTTCTCATTCTTGTGGCCTTGATGGGGATGACGACTTTAGGAATAATTAAATCAGATGAAAACCGAATCCAAGTGTTTCAAGACAGGGAGTACCCAATATACTCTGTTTTCGTCAATTCTCAGAAAAAATTCTGTTGTACTTCCCCCCCACCCCCCACACTGCAGCCTCCCTGAACTTGAGATGGCTCGGCCACGCTTTCCATCACTGTCCGCCAGGGGGCAGTCACGATACTCCCGTGCGAAAACCTGCCACTGGCACCTCAGTCAGGTAAGCCCAAAATGTGCGTTTCTGTCCCGGCGAAAATTAGGGAAGCAACCGCAGTGAGCATTAGATCTAAGTACCTGTGGTCACGAAATAGGATGTAACTGCTATGAAAACATCATTCATTCGCGCAAGAGCTATTTCTTGAGGACCTATCACCCCCGGGAGCACGGTTCTGGGTGTTCTTGAAATGCCGCGACTGACCTCAGTGAGTTTCCAGCCCTGGGGACAGACGGCGGACCCAGACGCTCTCAGGCATCCTCTCTGGGAGAGGAGCACCCGGGGAGGTCGACCAGCGAGTGACCCGTGCAGCGAGGAAGAGCAGGGAGGTCGGCGCAGCAGAGGCTGACAGTGGTGGGCAGGTAACCGGGTTGGGGAGGAGGCAGAAGGCCTTACAGCAGACGGTAAGGACCTCAAGAGTTTTATTCGCACTGTATGGGAAAGCGAGGGTTTTGAGGAGGGGAGTAAGCCGGTCTGATTTCTATTTTAAAGCGATCGCTCTAGCCCTGCTGTGGATGACAGAAATGGGCAAGAGTGCACAGAGGCCACTGGCGGGAGCCGGTAATACAGTGCCCGTATAGACTCGGGATCTGGAGACGATCTGGTGGTCTGGATCGGTGGGACAGAGAGGAGAGGAGAGCCAGGGTGGAATTCTGGGTGTGGTTCAAAGGTAGAGCCCAGAAGGATCTGAGACCGGCCGGAAGGAGGGTGTGAAAATGGGAGAGGCGGGATGACTCCGAGGTTTTTGGCCTGAGCAAGGAGATGCCTGAATTGGCATTTACCAAGTCAGGAGAGCCTGTGGGAGGAGCACTGGGGATGAGGGAGGACGGGAACGAAGACGCCTGAACCGAAGAGGAAGCAAGGGCAGCTAAATAAAGAAGCCCAGAGTTCGGGGCAGGGGGGAGGCGGGGAGAGCTGGGCAGATCACTGATGGCCAAGCACAGAGAAAGCCCGAGCCTGACGTCAGAGCCCACAGGCGCCCTGCGCTGCCAGGTCCGGAAGATGAAGATTCAGCCAAGGAGATGTGAGAAATACTGGCCACGAGCGCAGCGTAAAACACGGAGGACATGTAATTGTACATAAGACACAAGAAATAAAATTGTTAATCAATGTTTTAGTATATTCTTGCCCATAAAAAGGATGTAAATCCTCCAACGCACAGCAGTAAAATGAAATCGAGGTCCTTCCACCTGTCACGGAAAACTGCCTCTTCTTATTACTACAGAAAAAAGGGACGTGTAATAAGAGATCTGTCAGTCCCATAAACCAGGAACCAATTCTTCTGTGCGCTCCAAGTCCAGCCTCTCGCAGCAGCGGAAAGCCGGCTTTCTCCTCGCCTCATTTTCCTCGAACCCTCTCACCCTCCTCCTCCCTTTTTCAATCACTAGAGAAATTAATCCAATTTCCAACCGAAAATCCTGAAATTGCCCTAAGCAGCCTAATAGCTACTTACTGGTAAAGCCTGCTAAAAATAAGCAAGGTAATAGATTTCTAAAATCTGGAATTCATAAAGTGAGATTTGTGTCACTAAAGTGTATCGAGGACTCCTAATTCATATCCTACCGAGAGGCCCACCCACCATGCAATGCTTGATAATGCTGCAAAGCTCCTAATTAGAATTTTCCAATTTTCCGAGAAGCCTTATTAGTGCATCGACAGTACCACCTTTGAGATGGCAGCTGTAAATTGCTATTTGTCCTTAATTTATAAACTGCTGCTACTAAATTTCACCAGAGCAATTTGGTTTGTACTGAGTTGTCAGATTAATGACACATAATATCGCACTGGCGTACGCTGTATTTTTGGTATAAAAATTTCCCCCAACTAGAAGACTCGTGGTTTTCCGGATGTTATTCTCCCGTATCCCATTCTCAAAGATAACACAGTCCCAGAAGTTCTGCTTTCATGGTGACGCGTTCAGAGCTGTGTCGCCACGCCACGTCCGCTCAGACCACTTATTCTAGGTTATAAAGTTAAGTGTAAAATAATGACCGGATTATTTCCAGATTTACAGTCCGTGGAGCTTTTTAAAACCTTAAAACCATCCAGTCATTTGTTAGCAACAGGCTTACGAGAACCGTTCCATTTCTCAATCCCTGTAATCGCTGGACAGTGTTTTTGACCCAACAGCGGAGGAGAGGGCGGAGGAAGGGTTTCTGCCTGGGTTAAATGGTCAGAAGCACAGTAAATGGAAACAGGCCTGCATACGCCTCATGAACTTTTAAGCGATTCATACACTCTGATATTCATTTTTGCTCCTGCCTAAAGAAGAAATATTTTTAACCCATTTTTGAGATGAAAAAGTCTTTATTACTGAGCACCAAGTATTGCGTAGAAAACATTAGTTAAAAACACAATTAAAGATGATGCTGACAGGGGCGCCTGGGTGGCTCCGTGGGTTAAGCTTCTGCCTTCGGCTCAGGTCATGATCTCAGGGTCCTGGGATCGAGCCCTGCATTGGGCTCTCTGCTCAGCAGGGAGCCTGCGTCCTCCTCTCTCTGCCTGCCTCTCTGCCTACTTGTGATGTCTGTTCAATAAATAAAATTTAAAAAAAAAAAAAAATGATGTCGACAGCCTTCCAAGTAGGGTCACCTCATTCAATTTCTAAGAGAGTATCAAGGTTAAGAAAGCCGGATGCTCACTGGACCGATGAGTTACATACAGAGGAAATCGCTACACAACACCATGACTCTCCCTCCACCTCAACCCGAAGGAGCACAAGGACACACAATTACAACTACCACGTGTGTGAGCAGGGCTTACCAAGAAAGCTATATTCTATTATTGTATGAATCAAGGACCAAACGAGCCTTACCCCTTTTAGGGGACGCAATTCCAAATAGTTACATACAGCAAAGCTTAAAGCCAAGACTGCAATTTTCTTGTGTTCTATTGCAACGGAGGTAACCAAACTGGTTCACGTGGTGCTCAAATCGGCCCGCTCCTCCCGCAGGCACACGGGTGACGGTCCCCAGCGAATCAACACAGGACTGTATGGCGCCGGGACCCCTCCTTTCCAGATACCCCCAGAGCTCACTTTCAAACCCCGGTCTCCCCAGAGTCGGGTCAGCAACCGACGCGCTTCCTTCCTTGCCACCAGCATACGGGGACACAGGAGGAGAGCTGCAGTCTCAAGTCAGAGGAGGACAAACGCTTCCCGTAAAGGGCCAAAAAGCCTGTGCCGCAAGTATTCAACAACTCTGCTGTTGCAGAGCGAAAGCAGCCACAGACACGGTGAATGAACTCCCGGCTATGTTCCAATAAGGCTTTCTTACGGGCGCAGAAATGTGAACTTCATGTAACTTTCACAGGTCACAGATACTCTTCTTTTTTGACTTTTTTAATTATTAAAAAAAAATATAAGAACCATTCTTTGCGCGTGCGCTGCGCAGAAAGGCAGTGTGTTTTTCTGGCCTATAGGTCATACTGGTCAACCCCCTGTTGTGAGCCTCTTTTGAAGTCTCTCTAGCAAGCTCTGGGCAGGTGAGGTCCACAAATCTAGTTGTTGAAGTTTACGAAACTGACTGTTAAGCTGGCTTCGTGTCTAATACGCGCATCAGGTTTTGAAGAATCCCATGTTCAAATGTGTCGTGTTCCTGGTGATAAATCCTGGGTTAAGTCCAGGTGTCAAGAATCTGAGACGACTGGTTCTTGGGTCTACTTAGGGTTTTATGATCACCTGAAATAAGACCAGCTTCCAACAAACCAGGTCCTTGGATGAAATGCTTAATGATCCTAGAATCAAGACTCTCACGGTCCTAGGATCCTTTGGCAAGATTCTGGAACCGTGGATTGGAAGTGAACAAGGTAAAGGCTGTGGCTGGTCCTGTTCTCTGGAGCTTTCCTTCTGCACAGGGTCTGAAATGCCAACAGACTTCAGAGCCATCAACTGCTCTCTCCATCCCAGAAGAGCTCACTTCTCCACAGCCTTTTTTCAAGTCGTCAGGACTAGAAAGGGTTAGGGGTGCGGGGGGAAGGGCTCACGATTCCATAAGAGTAAGGTACAAAGGATCTGGAGTGTTTTCATCCTTTTTTTTCAAGCTTGAAATCCTTAAAAAGAGCTACTGTTGAGAAGGAGGGGAACAAAAAGATTGTGCTCTCTATTCTTGTTTTCCTGAAGCAGGAGTCTGGGATACGAGGTTCACTACAGGACTGGATTCCTATGGAGCTGAATAACAATTTCTAGATGGCGGGATCCGGACAGTGAATAAAAACCCATTTAGTGTGGAGTGGATCAAACTTTTGGAAGCATTTTTGGACCCCAGTTAGAGATCTGTAAGGTTTACCCCAGTAAGCCCTGCCATCGAAGCCTCCAGGAACACACAATGGCTGTTTGTGTGAAGAATGCGGGCTTCTCAGTTTATAAACCCTTCAAAACAATACTTACTGTTTTCTATGGTTGGGTCGTAGGAGTCAACAAATTGGCCTTCAACAAACTGAATCGTCAATGAGGATTTCCCTGTAAGAGAGAGCAAAAGCTCAGTATGTACCGGCATAAAAGCGGAACAAAAAATTTTGCTACTATTTTACCAAAAAACTCCCCTCTAACAAGATGAGGAGATGGAGAGTACTGGGATCGGAACACACTCCTTTAATTAACTTCTGGGCAATTTCAAAAAGGAAATAAATTTCATGAATTTGCTTTATACCAGAGGAATTTAAGAAATTAAGCTACTATGAATTAAACGCTCTTGTCCCACTGAGAAATATTACTGACCAACAAGCACATTGTGAAACACTGCGAAATAAGGGCTAAGTGAAGCTAATTTGCTCTGGCGTCCCTGGAATGTGGGTATCAATTCTAATAGAGAAAATAGTCAAACGGGATTTCTTTGGGTTTCCATATATGGCTGTTAGAAATGTAACCAGGTACAGCTCTCAAAGGGGGGAACCTGAGAATATGGAACAGAAGTCTTCATTTAAAACGCTCCTTGAAGGCAGAGATCCTGCCTCAAAATGCAGTATCAAAGGCCTCGTGATGTCTGGCACAGAGAAGACAATTAAGAAATGTTCTGGACTTCACAAAATCACTGCTCATCATTGAGCCCGTGTGCTAAGAAACCAAGAGCTGGAGCCCTAAGTTCTCACCTCTCTGTTACCTGAACTTTCTACTCGAGGACGGTAGGGACTAGGGCACTCAATACAGACAGCGCAGGAACAGTTGGAGAAGTGACGGAAGTGGTCCCTCCCAGATCTCACCCCCGTCCCTCTGTCTTCTTATGCATTCTCAGAGCACAGTTTTCAAAGGTTTTATGTTTTTAAAAGATTTATTTATCTGAGAGAGCGAGCGAGTGCGCGCGCATGCGTGAGCGAGCACGGGGAGGGGCGGGGGAGGGGAAGGGCAGAGAGGGAATGTCCAGCAGACTCCCAGCTGAGCGTGGACCCCGACTCGGGGCTCGATCTCATGGCTTTGAGATCATGACTTGAGCTGATGCTTAACTGCACCTCAGGTGCCTCAACATTTTATCTGTAAGTAATTTCTACACCAGAGTGGGGCTTGAATCCACTCCCCGAGATCAAGAGTCGCTCACTCTTCTGACTGAGCCGGCCGGGCGGCCCCCCAGAGCACAGTGAATTTTAAACACAAGCTCCACAGGCTTGCTGCGTCTCACTGAACTTCCGCCTCCCAAGAGCTTCCGGACAGGGGCGCCGGGGGGGCTCAGTCATTAAGCCTCTGCCTTTGGCTCAGGTCATGGTCCTGGGGTCCTGGGATTGAGCCCCGCATCGGACTCTCTGCTCAGCGGGAAGCCTGTTTCTCCTTCTCCCCCTCCTCCTGCTTGTGTTCCCTCTCTCGCTGTGTCTCTCTGTCAAATAAGTAAAATCTTTAAAAACAACAATGACAACACCACCCCAAAAGATCTTCCCGGAGTTAGGTTTGTACCAGGAACTTTCTGCCCCGGGGTTTAGGCTGTGGCTGCCTTCCTCTGGTCCGCGCGAGGGTAGCTGGCAGGTGGCGTGTTTTCACAACGAAGGCAGGCCCCACACACTTAGAAATTAATGAATTAATGAACCGGTTTAAGAGTGGGAGCTGTGGGGAGACAACTAGAAAACCCCTAAGTTAGCAGGCCCGTTTTACTCCTCATGAGCAGTTAAACACACAGTTCAAAGTATTTCTGGAATTATTAAAGCCTGAACTCATTCTCTACAAAGCCGCCTCCGAGAGCTTCTGACAATTACTCGTCATCTCCCCGCTTGAAATCCTCAGTGCGATTAGAATAAATCCCCAAGTCCTAACCAGGCCCACAACACCAGGCCCTCCCTGCCCGGGCCCTGCTCTGCCCATGGCCCCAACCTCTCTGTGGCCACCACTCCTCCGCCCAGACCGTCCCGGGCTCCACTCACATCCCCTTGTCCCTCTGGCCCAGCCACCTCCACAGGGCTCCACACATACGACTCACTCTGTCATTATTCTGGTCTGGGATCAGATGTCCCTTCTTCAAAGACGCCTCTGCTAAGACCACCCCACGGCCGTGCGGCGGTGCCCCCTCCCGGGCATCTGTCCCAGCCATCCTGCTTTGTTTCTTTCTAGTGCCTGCCAGTCTACAGCCATACCACCCTGGACGTGCCCGATCTCGTCTAGTGCCTGCCGGTGTCCCAGTCTCTCCAACTCACTGGCCCGCCGACACCAGTATGGTGGCCGAGGCACTGCCGACGCTCTCTTTCCAGAACAAATGAATGAGGTGAAAACTAACGTGCCCTCAGGGCATGCTCTTCCGTTCCAGATACTGCACAAGCTCTCGATCCTGTATACACACGTGCCCAGGAAACACCGTCCAACAGGAACAAAGAAGCGGTTCTTGTCCTATTTGTCTGGTTGCCCTTCGCTGTCCCGGCCGTGCCCTACAGGAGGCAGGGGCCGTCCAGGGGCTCACACGCTGCGAAAGGACCGTGTTGCAAAGACAGCATGTTACCCAGGCTAGCTCATAAACAGCATTTGCTTCAAATACAGCACAAGTATTTTATGCAAGGGAAAAACTTCTTTTAAGTTGTTAGCAAAACTGAAAAACTCAAAGGAGTAAGCAAATTCTTAATTTACGCTGAGTGCTATGGCTTGAAGCAAAAGAAATTAGACAAAAGAGAAAAGAGACTTCTTTGGGGCTTCTGAAGAGTATCTCCAGGCACTCTAATGACCTTCTGTAGGCTACCGGGGTCTGCTGGCTTGTAAATGGGCAGCGGGAAGGAAGAAAGCAGAAGGGTAATTTTTTCTCAAGATAAATGGGCGAGAGTTACAAGGGATTAAAACGATTTTTACACCTTTTCCAAAGCAGAACTGGATTAAAAATAGTGAAAGAGAGGGGTTAAGGATGGTCTACTCGGTAAGCCCAAGAGGAGGACAGGACACAACAGCTGTCAAGGACGGGCCTTGCTGCGGGACTCGAGGGACGGGGACAACAATCTCTGCCACTGTCACAGGAAACTGAAGAAAGTTACATGAAAGAAGATCGCATGAGATGAAGTGCAACAGTGGAGTTTTAGATAAACAAGTGGAGGAAATTTCAAAAATCCAATTATCGGTACATATCAAAGAGTTCCTTGCTTGCACCATGAAGGGCAGAGATTTTCTGACAGGCTCAGTTAACACCGGACTTGAAAAACACCAAGAATCCCTCCGGCACAAGCAGACAGCGCGGCCCCACCCAAATCACGGCGGGGGGGGGGGGGGGGGGGGGGGGGGGGGGGGGTGTGTGTGTGTGTGTGTGTGTGTGTGTGTGTGTGTGTGTGTGTGTGTGTGTGTGTGTGTGTGTGTGTGTGACAGACAGAGATCACAAGTAGGCAGAGCAGCAGGCAGAGAGAGAGAGGGGGAAGCAGGCTCCCTGCTGAGCAGAGAACCTGATTCGGGGCTCGATCCCAGGACCCTGAGATCATGACCGGAGCAGAAGGCAGAGGCTTTAACCCACTGAGCCACCCAGGCGCCCCATCATGATTATTCTCCTAAAAACCCACACTATTTTCATGTATTACCTCCATCTCCCCTCCCCTAACCAGTACTCTATGGAACAGCTGACACGGTCCTTGTTCACTGGGATGTAATGGGGAGGAGTAGGTTTCAATCTACCAACTAGTCTGTCAAGTCGTTTGGCGCAGGGTCCACTGGGAACAGTGTGATGTATCTGGGACACAATCCATTCCGAGGACTGCCTTCCTTTTCACCTCAAATTCTCCACATCACCTTACGGGACCCTGCTGTCCACATATATAAGATGGTTTAGCTTCGGGGCGCCTGGGTGGCTCAGTGGATTAAGCCTCTGCCTTCGGCTCAGGTCATGATCTCAGGGTCCTGGGATCGAGCCCCGCATCGGGCTCTCTGCTCCGCAGGGAGCCCGTTTCCTCCTCTCTCTCTGCCTGCCTCTCGGCCTGCTTGTGATTTCTCTCTGTCAAATAAATAAAATATTAAAAAAAAAAAAAAGATGGTTTAGCTTCAAAGTTTCACCGGAATTGCCACCGATAATCCCCTCCATGCATACCATGAAACGCCGGCTGGTCGCCCCTCCCAGAAGACTCCCCCACGTTTGCAACCTCCCTCGTACCAATCCCAAGCGGGACGGCACATCCTCCCAGCACCCTTACTTTCTGACTCCTGTCCGGGACATCTCTGGAAGGAACATTGTCAACCCAGGGGCTGTAACCCACCAGGTCATGACATTAATATACTGAGCCATGAGCAGCACTGTTTTTATCTTTTTAAATAAAGATTTTATTTATTTTGGGGGGGGAGTGTGCACACAGAGGGAGAAGCAGGCTCCCTGCCGAGCAGAGAGCCCGATGTGGGGCTTGATCCCAGGGCCCAGAGATCATGACCTGAGCCGAAGGCAGAGGCTTCACTGAGCGGCCCAGACGCCCCCATCATCGACACTGTTCTTAAAGAAAGAACACCAGAGCAGACTGCGAATAATCAAGTTGTAAGGCAGCAGTCACAAAGGTGAGAAATACACTACTCTCAACGGTCATATCCTGAATCTCCAATCTCCATCACCTTTCACTTCCTTGCCCATCACTTTAAGCCCCAAGATAAAAACACTGTCCACTACTATCTTGTCTATCCTCCAATTTCCTTTCTCTGGGCTCCTTGAAAAAACCCTCTGATCTCAATCTAATCATTTGCCTTTGGTGAGCCTGCTGAGCTCTGCCGCAGACAAACCCTGCCTTCCTCCTGTCGATTAACAGCTATTCTCAGTCTCTGCTCTTTCCAACCCCCACCCCACCCTCCCCCGTCCCAAGGCTTTAGGAAGCCTCTCTGGAGCCCCCTCTCCTCCTGCAGGAGTGAAAATGTGGTTCCACCAGCAGCATCCCAGGGGACCTGTTACAAATGCAAATCCTCAGCCCCAACCAACCCCCCCCCCCCCCCGGGGAGTATTAACAAGCTCTACCCCCCCGCCCCCCGCTGCCCTGTTCCGCTGCACCCTAAAACTTAAGAAGCGCTGTCCTCAGGAAACAAACTCAAATTTAACTGATCACGCTAGGTCATTTTTCTCTTCCAGCCTCCAGGATGTCCCCACAGCCTCCAGTTCCTTCCAGCAGCTCCTGTCCTAAGTATTTAAAGAATATTTAAGAAGAGCCAGGCACTGGGGTGCACTGGGGGGCAGGGCCCTGCCCACACCTTGACTTCATGCTTCTGAGCCCGGAGCTGTGAGGTGATCAAGGTCGGTCACAACCTGCCGTCTGTGGGGCTCTTCGCTGCCACCCCAGGAGACGAAGACACTTGTTTTGCCTTTCGATTTTAAACAACTTTACGGCGACGGAATTCAGACACTATATAACGTAACCACTTAAAGAGCACAATTAAGTTTTTAGTATATCGACAGGGCTGTGCCGTCCTCACCACAACCGATTTTAGAACATTTTCATCACTCCAAAAAAGAGTGATGTCAGCCGTCACCTCCGTTCCCCTGGGCGCTCCCCAGCCCCCCGCAACCACTGAGCACCTTTCTGTGTCTGTTACTCAAAATAACTCAAAAGGAACCCAATAAGAGGCAAGAAGACTCGAACAGACACCTCACAAAGCTCCACGAATTACCAACAGGTAAAGGAGAAGCTGCTCCCCCTCCCGAGTCAGCGGACAATTCAAACAAAACCACCACAGCATTAGCAGGGCTGAGGTTAAAGCGTTCGAGGATACGGAGCATCCGGGAGGCTGGAACGCTCGTTTGTTGCCGGTGGGACTGTAAAGTGGTACAGATACTTTGGGAAACAGTTTGGCAGTTTCCAACAAAAGTACACACTTACATACACGCGGCCTGTGCGACACCAGTCCGAGGTATTTACCAAAGACAAATGACTGCATGTCCGCAAAGATGTAAGAAACGGTTCTCACAGGGCACCTGGGTGGCTCAGTCGTTAAGTGTCTGCCTTTGGCTCAGGTCATGATCCCAGGGTCCTGGGATCGAGCTCCGTGTCGGGCTCCCTGGTCAGTGGGGAGTCTGCTTCTCCCTCTCCCTCTGTCCCTGCTTCGGTTCCCTCTCTTGCTGTGTCTCTCTGTCCAATAAACAAACAAAATCTTAAAAAAAGAGTTCTCACAGCTTTGCTCTTAGTAGTTTAATAGTGGAAACGACCCACAGGCGACAGGAGACAGACCGTGGCAGAGCCACACGAGGGACCACTGCTCAGCGATGAAAAAGAAACCACTTAGGCGTGTGACAACAGGATCAACCTAAAAACTATCACGTTTTTTGAAAGCAGCCAGAGTATTCACTGTACGATTCCATCTGTACGAAACTGTACGACAAGGAAAGCCAATCTATGGTGGCAGGAAGCAGACCGATGCTTGCCTGGGAGTGGGGGTTGGGCAATGAGGGAATGTTCTGGGCTGACAGAAATATTTTGTCTTTTGGAGGAATGGTTGCACAGGTGAAGAAATCTATCCAAACTCACGTGACTCTACATTTGAAACGCATACTTTATTATATGCAGATTATACATCAATAAAAGTTGATTTAGAAAGGTATAAAAAAAAAAAAAAGAAAGGTATAAAAAAGAGGAAGATAATTTACTATTTTTCACTAAGCGGAACAGGATGGTGATTAGCTATGCCACTGCAGGCGGTTTTCCTGAGTCTGTTTGCTTGCGTATGAACTGAGGTAATACCAGTCCCTACCTTCCAGATCGCTGTGAGCGTTCAACGAAAAATACGCGTGGCAAGGCTGGTATGTCCTAAGTTCTTGCTAAATGTCCCTATTTGTAGTAATACTATTAACTGCTCTTAAGACTAAAATAATCAGCTTGGGAGAAAAAGGCATTCAATAATTACAGCTAATAAATGAATCTGTAATCTAAGAAAATGAGAGATACTAACAACTACTTCAGCTCAAGCCTCAAAATAACATGACAGGGGTGCCTGGCTGGCTGGTTGGTGAAGCGTATGACTCTTGATCTCAGGATTGTGAGTTCGAACCCCAAGCTGGGTGTAGAGATTACTTAAAAAAAAAAAAAAATCCGGAAGTTTAAAAATACCCCACTCCCCAGCAGTGAACTACCAACTGCTCCGTCATCCACTGCCGCGTAACAAACCACCCCCAAACTCAGTGGCTAATACCGACAGCCACGTCCTCTGTTCTCGAATTCTATAACCGAGGCTGGGCTCAGCGGGCCCTCTGCTGGCCTGGCAGTCAGTCACTCCCTGGTGGCAGTGGGGGGTGGCGAGCCTCCGCTGGGCCTTCCGTCGCCCACGCGTCCTCCTCGCCTAGCACGCCCACATGTTCCTCGTAGCTCCAGGGAACACAAAAGCAGAAGCTGCTGATTTCTGAAGGAGTAAAGCCTGGCACCGGCCCACCGTCATCTCTGCGGCATTCTGCGGATTCAAGAGTGTCACAGGGACACGGCGTGAGTTCCAGGAAGGTCTTTCTCTGGGAGCCACCAAGAGGAGGGACATCAACAGAGCAACCCAGTCTGCAAACAGCAGAAGGTGCGATTATAAAGGGACGGCAACCTGAACAGATCGTCGTCATAGAAAAGGCCAGAGTAACAGTGCGCTGTACGAAGGTTCACCAATGTGTTCTCTACACGAAACGCAATGCCACTTAGATGCTTACTCAAGAACCGTACCCACTTCAGGGAAAGAGGAGTGGTTCTGTCAATGGCAGGCTGCTGCTTTTCGGAGGGGTGAGGGGACAGGCATATACATCAGGGTCACCAAGGAAGCCGTCTGCAAAAAACACACTGACCTCACCATTCTAATTTAAAAAGGCGGCGCATGAAAAATCCTCGTGTGTTCTGTGTTGGCCATGATCCTAACACATGAACCCACCCCTACAACAATCCATCGGAGTCAGATGAAGGCATGTGATGCGGAGAATCCAAAATTCAACTGTTCACTAGGACCTACAAGCCACATACCGTTTTAAGAGTTTGTACATTTTCCCATGAATTATCTCATTTGTTCCTATGAGTTAACCAGGGCTGACATCATCTCATTGTTTCTCACACCCCCTTCCTGATTTTTAAAAATAGATGTTAAGTGAGAAAAAAATGAAGGTGCTATTATTATTACAACAAGCATAAGACAGAATGACCGAGCAAAACTGGTTCATAGTTATTCCTCATTCGAATACTTCCTGGGTGCCCACTACTGCCAAGCATGATGCTACCAAATGTACCAAATGTACGCCACGGAGAACACAGGAATATAATAAAACATAAAGATTTGAGTTACATAAATGGAAGAATTTTATTAACTGTCAGGGTTATTAAACTAAAAGAAAAACAAAATTCTGCCAAGAAAGGCTATGAAATTATCTCCCTGAAGTGTTTTAAAATAGGAGATCCATTTCCCTGGGATGATTCAAAGATACAGCCGAGCTGGAAGTCAGGGACAGACGTGATAAACTGCAGGAAATTCAGTGTTCGGCAACAATGAAGAAAGAATTTTGCTACACACGTGGCCAAAAGTGGGGAGAAGCCCGGGGTCCAGGGAGGAAAAGAGCTAGGGAAAAGCAAATGAGATAAATTCTCAAATTATAACACAATCTTTAATATATTAAAAAGCATATAAAGACTCATCAAAATGAGTAATGAGAAATTAGGAAAATGAGATGAGACAGCCATCACACAAATGGTTACTTATAAAAATTATTTCTTCAGAAGTTCTTTAAGACTCTACAGTGATCCATTTACGACCACCAATTCACTCCTCCCTATTCCCGCGCTGTCCCACGGTGGGGAGCCAGTGGGCAGTGGACACTTGAAACGTGGCTGGTCCTGAGACGCATCATACATGACGTAAAACATATATAAGGTTTCAAAGCTTTGCATAAAAAAGTGACAACATAAAAAATATTCAATATACACTGAAATAATATTTTGGACGTACTGGGCTAAATTAAACATATACTTAAATTATTTCAACTATTCCTTCTTATTCCTTTATGTGGTTATTGGAAAATTTTAAATTCCCCAGAGGGCTTGATTGTATTTCTGATGGACAGTGCCGCTCTACGCCATGGTTTAAGGGTACAGGGAGCATCCTACTTGTATAGACTTAGCGCCTACCAGAAAGACTGCCACAGTTTAAGAAATGGAAGCTACGTCCGTTTTGTGTGTAGTCCAGTTTTTTAGGATAACAGTCATCCAGAAACATGGTTGGGTTAAGAAAACAATTTCTTCTGTAAAAACACACTTCACGTATTTTGGTAGCAGTTATGTACAATGAAAACGTCTAGAGGCACCTGGGTGGCTCAGTCAGTTAAGAGTCTGACTCTTGATCTAGGCTCAGGTCTCGACCTCAGGATCTTGAGTTCAAGCTCTGCCTTGGGCTCCACAATGGGTGTGAAGCCTACTTTAAAAAACAAACAAACCCAGAAATAGGAAAGAAGTAGCCTAGAGATGAAGCCCGACTCCCCGTCTCCCCAAAGCAAGGAACGCCCTTGGAGATAGACACGAGTCCTCAGCACCCCTGCCTGGCGGAGCGAGCAGTGCGGGTACGCAGGGTCCGACGGGTCTTGCAACCTCCTGTTTCCAAGGCAGCAGGGAGACAATGCTGCAGCAGGAAGGTGTGTCTGGGCACAGCCACAGGTGACATGACCAGCCAGGAGCAGCGCACCCCCAGGAGGCCCAGACGCAGGCACAGCCACCTAGCTCTAGGACCATGGGAACTGCGTGGGTCCCTGCTAGGGCCTCTACAGCCAGAAAGCAAGGTGAGTAGGTAGATACACAAATGAACGTGGTCCACCCCCAAATCCCGGTGTATCCCTTCTCCCTTCAGCCAAGGGCACAGCTGCTCACTCAGGGCCTCGTGTGAACCACCTGGAGGTTCTCCGTTCCATCTCCTCTTGGCGATTCCTCCCTTGTCACTTCTCAGCTCCGCCTCATCGTCCTGCCCGTACTGCACCTGTGCCTGACACCTTGGCCCATGAACTTCAGTGCACCGCTGGTCTGGTCCTGGCACTTCCATTCCCTGACTGCCCCACCCCCCTCCCAGAGCAGCCAGAGGGAGGGGTCTTCTGGAGGACACACACCAAGAGGATCAGCAACTACAGCCCCGGAGCTACAAGTGGTTTTTACGTTTTCAACGGGTTGAAAAAAAAAATCAGTAATATTTCACGATGTAAAAATTGGATGAAACTCAAATGTCAGTGTCTGTAAATACGGTTGCAGGGCACACGGCCACACTCACTGATGTACTGTTTACAGCGCCTGCTTGCTACGAGAGGCGGCGGCAGCGGACGGACTCCAGGACAACACGGGTGCGAACTGCGCAGGTCCACGCATATGCAGGTTTTCCGATAAATGACACTCAGTACTATACATGTATTTCCTCTTCCTTGTGCTCTTCCCAGTGACGTTTTCTTTTCTCTAGATCCCTTTACTGCAACAGTACAGTACATAATACATAATTTATAATTTCAGTACAGAAGTTTGTCCATCCTGGCGTAGATGATCATCTTTTTTTTTTTCTTTTTTAATTTTCTTTATAGAGAGATCACAAGTAGATAGAGAGGCAAGTAGAGAGAGAGGGGGAAGCAGGCTCCCTGCTGAGCAGAGAGACCGATGTGGGGCTCGATCCCAGGACCCTGAGATCATGACCTGAGCCGAAGGCAGAGGCTTAACCCACTGAGCCACCCCGGCGCCCCCGTAGATGATCATCTTATCTGTTGCTTAAAACCCGTCAGTGACTTTCCTCCATTTCTAGGGAAAAGTCTAAAACTTGCACAATAAGGCCCTCCAGGCTGTTCTTGGTAGGCAGCGGGCACACGGGTAACCCCTCCCTGCCCAATCACATCCTACTCCTCTCAGCCTCGTTCATCGTTCCCAGGTCCAGCCACACTGAGCCAAAATCCCACTCATCCTTGGCATACACCGCTCCCTTGGATTGTAAGGCTCTGTCTTTCGTCCCCCACTCCACTCACCCCGCACCTCTGCCTGGCTAACTCCAGCTCTCATGACAGTTCTTTAGGGACCGTTCTCCACCCCTGTGCATGGTTACAGGAGTTCTCCCCTTGAGGATTTCTCTCGAAGCATTTATCCCAGTCATCTGGATAGCGGCCCAAAGAGAGTGCTGGCTCCGGACTAGGGCTGAAATTCAGATCCTGGCTCAGCTACTTCACGTTTGACCTTGGGCAAATCCATTTAACCTTTCTGTCGCTCAACTTCCTCATCCACAAAACAGGCGTCATCTTCACCATCCTAATAGTACGTACCTCACTGCGTTTAAGCCCCATACCACTAACGCTTTAAAAACCATTAGGAGGAGTACTGTCTCCCAGGCCTCCCTCCCCAGATGAAGCTCCCTGAGAGCAGGGAGCAGGACTGTCTTTGCCTCCGTGGCGAAGTACACAGTGTCTGGCACACGGTGGGGACTGATGTGAACAACTAATGAACACCTACCTAAGTAACATGCCACTGAATCCACAGTGTTCCCTTCGACCCGTCATTCTAGCAACTCAGTCTTTCGGGGGACCGGAGTCCTTTGGATAGCTGACAGACGCCAACTCCTTCCCCAGAAAACATGCCTGTGATTTCAGGGAAAGCTCGGGACCTCCAAGAAGCACTCCTCTAAGCTGGCACTGAAGAGACCACGCTACCTGCGGGTCTGAAGGGGCGCTGGGTAACTAACATGCTGGAAAATGGACCCGGGTCTTCAACCTGTGGGCACTCAGGGGACCTTTTCTGAAACACAAACATAAGACTTTAGATTTCTTTCTTTCTTTCTTTTAAAGATTTATTTATTTGAGAGAGCATGTGTACAGGAGCTGGGATGGGGGCTGAGGATGGGGGAGGGTGAGAGAGAGAGAAAGAGAGAGAGAGAGAGAATCCTGAAGCAGACTCCATGATGAGCGCAGAGCCGGATGTGGGGCTCGAACCCAGGACCACGGGATCATGACCTGAGCTGAAACTAAGAGTTGGCCGCTCAACTGACCACAGCACTCGCGCGCCTCACGACTTGACATTTCAGGTTGTCCTTTCCTCACGTAGCCCTCTCAGTAACATTCCAGCCCAAACTTCGCTCGCAGAGCACTCAGGTCTCCAGAGTCCAGCGTCCCCCGCCCGCCCCCGCCGGGATACTCAAGGCCACACAAGCCTGGTCAGAGAGTCACCCTACCATGTATAACTCCTGTCCAGCGTGGGGACCAGAGATTCCAGTGTTTTCCCACTTGCCCTCCAGCCACAAAGAGTCACATTTGACCTTGGTGAGTCCAGTGTGCCAAGGTCATCTTGAGCCTTCCTCCCCTCGAGGTTAGCCACCGTGGTTGAATTTTGCCACTTACGTTTTTTACTTAAGCACCTATACAAGTCATGAACAAGGATAAAAAGAACCAGGGCACCTGGGTGGCTCAGATGGTTAAGCAGCTGCCGTCTGCTCAGGTCATGATCCCAGAATCCTGGGACCAACTCCCACATCTGGCCTCCCGCTCAGCGGGGAGTCTGCTTCTCCCTCCTTCTGTTCTTAAACTCTTGCTTGAACTGCCCCTCCATATATCAATAAAATATTTATTTTTAGAAGATTTTATTTATTTATTAGAGAGAGAGAAAGCGCAAGCATGCGCAAGTGCACGAGAGGGGAGAGGTCAGAGGGAGAAGCACACTTCCCGCTGAGCTGCGAGCCCCATATGGGACTCGATCCTGCCACTCCAGGATCATGATCTGAGCCAAAGGCAGTTGCTTGACCAAACTGAGCCACCCAGGCACCCTAGACCAGTAAAGTCTTTAAAAAAAAAAAAAAATTTTTTTTAAAATTTATAAATTTAAAAATATTCTTTTTATATTCTTTTTATTCTTTTTTATATTCTTTTTAAAATAAATTCTGAATGTGATTTAGATTTGAAAACCAGCAAAATGTCAGCTGGATGCATTTATATCTAATACAAGTCCTAGAAAAGCATTTTCGTTTCATCAAACTACATTAACTCTAAGAGCTGGTATTTCACTTCCACGTGCACACGTGATGTACCCTGACGCCGCAGAGTTAACAATCAACTTCTGATCCTGCAGAGAAGCAGGATCACGTATCTTGTTAAAACACCAATTTCCGTTTCAAAAGTCCCTGAGGAGTCTTTCTGCAAGCGAGTAAGCACAAGAAGAGAAATGAGGGAGGGGGACAGGGAGGTAAGAGGGACACCGACCAACAGAGGACATGCGGGAGTTCCTTGTATTAGGGTCTTCAAACTGCCCTGCCTTCCCTTGCCCTCAGAGCGCCAGACTTCTGCTTCTCGTGCTTCTGTTCTAAATGAATCTCAATTTAGTCTTCAAATTGCAATGTCCTATATGGAACTCTTTTTTTAATCAGAGGCCCAACATACACTTAAGAATGCTGAAATACGGGGCGCCCGGGTGGCTCAGTGGGTTAAGCTTCTGCCTTCGGCTCCGGTCATGATCTCAGGGTCCTGGGATCAAGCCCCGCATCTGGTTCCCTATTTAGCACGGAGCCTGCTTCCCCCTCTCTGCCTACTTGTGATCTCTCTCTGTCAATAAATAAATAAAATCTTAAAAAAAAAAAAAGAATATTGAAATACTAAAACAGTATTCCAGGACCTCTGTGTCTGATATTAAATTATATTTCCAAATCAAGCAAGTAATTAATGATGAAGGCCCTCACGAGTTTGCACTGTATCACTCCAGGCTTATTACTTCGGTACTACTTCATGATAAATAGTTCTAGAACTAAGAATACAGGTTCTCCCAGGGGTGATCACTCAAGACCTGGAAATGGTTTAACCTGCACAACCATGTCCAAGTTCAGTTCTGACTCCAATAACTAAGTCCAATCCACCCATGGGCAATACTGAAGTTGTTAAGGCCTTATTTTAGACCCTCAAGTAAGAAAAGTGTTGGATATTACTGACTTCATAATCACAGGCAGAGATGGCCGTTTCTGATTTTGTGATAATCTTGTTGGTACTCAGGTCCCCACCCCGCACCCCAATTCTCGTGCTCGTACGGGAAAAGCGCGTCACTTGCACATAGGTCCTGATACGCTGCCATCGTGCCACGTTCTTACTAATCTCTGGGAGCCTCGTCATTACCAGATCAAAAAACGCCACTCACCCCAAACTCCACCACAATCGGAGGCCACGTCCACTGGCTTTAGGCACCCCAAGCCTCCCCATACTCTAGTAACCCACTGCTTACTGCTCCGAAGGAACGGCCTCTTGAACTTCCTGCGAGGCCCGCCTCACCCGCGGCCCCCGACCACCGCCAACTTCAGTCCCTGGTCCCGCCACGTTCTCCGCTAGCCCCCCGGCCTCCTTCAGTTCCCAAGCATGCATGTTCTTTCCTGCCTCGCCATCCCTCTCTCCTACCAGGTGACAGGGCTTCTTCTGGAAGGGTCGTCTAAGCCCGGGGTGACCACGCCCCTCGGGCAGCATCCGCGATGTGGCCACTCTTGACTCAATTCTGCACGAGCACAGCGAGCGGTCGTCCCGTGGACGCTCTGGGGGTCCCTTGAGCCCTTTCCGGGGGGCTCATGAGGTCAAAACCACTTCCACCGCCATACCAAGATATTATTTGCCTTTGCCACCACGTCCGTGTTTGCACCGACGGTGCAAGGGCCCTCCGCACGAATCCAGACCGTGACTGCGCACGGTGGTGGGAAAGCACTGTTCTCTCCGCGCCCGTGCACCTGCCGTGAAAACACCCAACTGTCTTCACTTAACAGTGTCCTTGAGGAGGCAGGAAAAACGATTAATTGCATCCTGACCCTTAAGCACGCCTTTTCAATACCGTGTGACCAAACGGGATGCACACATCGGGCACGGCCGCATCCCGGAGCGTGATAGTCGTCTCGAAGCAAAGCACGTGTGCCAGGTTAGTGAAGTGATCTGAAAACAGCCACTTTTATCACAGACCATCATTTTTACTTGCAAGAGTGGCCAACAAACGGCCATTATTTCAACTAGTTTGCATTCGGCAGGCGTCTTCTTGAAATGAAAGAAAGGAGACTGTCATTTCGAGTAGGACTGGCAGCGCCTTGCCCATGATCCCATTCAAACCCTCAGAAGGAAATTTGAATTTTGGAGAATTTGCATCACTCACGGTGAGCTTAAAGCTTCCCAATATTTACATTTTCTCCCCAAGGAGATTGATGGTGATATTAAAAAATGTGATTAAAAAGTTTGTATGTTGGGGTATCTGGGGGGCTCAGTTGGTGAAGCACCCGACTCCTGGTTTCGGCTCAGGTCACGATCTTGGGGTGGTGGGACTGAGCCCCCAGTCGGGTCAGGCTCTGCTCGTGGGGTGTCTGCTTGAGAGTCTCTCTCTCCCACTGCCCCTCCCTTGGCTCACACGCACACGTTCTCTTTCAAATAAATAAAATCTTAAAAAAAAAAGTTTGTATGTTGAAATGTATCAAAATGTGGAAGGATTTGCAAAATAGTAAACCATTCTTTTCGAAATAACCAAGACATGACTTTACAAAATCAAAGTCATGGGTAGAGGATCCATTCAAAGTGCAAAATAAGCGATGGAATTCAACCTAACAAGAGAAAATTCTTCCACACAATTTCAGGCGGCTACTGCAACTGACCACCTATGGCGGGGACACTACCTACACCTACGGAGTTCCGGTGAGCAGCAAAGAATATAAACAATTATCTGAAAAAGGTGTTAAAAAATACTCCTGGATGCCTGCATAGCTCAGTCAGGTAAGCACCTGACTTCCTTGGGTGGTGATCTCGGGGTCATGGGATTGAGCCCCACTCAGGGTCCTCACTCAGTGGGGAGTCTGCTTCTCCCTTTCCCTTTGACCCTCCCCTTGCTCTCGAGCTCTAATAAATAAAATCTTTTTAAAAAAAGGATTTTATCTATTTGACACAGAGATAGAGAGATCACAATTAGGCAGAGAGGCAGACAGAGAGGGGGGAAGCATGCTCCCTGCTGCGGGGCTTGATCCCAGGACCCTGGGATCATGATCTGAGCCAAAGGCAGAGGCTTAACCCACTGAGCCACCCAGGCGCCCCTCTAATAAGTAAAAATCTAAAAAAAAAAACAAAAACAAAAAAACCCACTCCTCTCTTTCCCAATTAGGTATCTATGCAAGGCTGGAGTTCTCTCACATAACACATTACAATAACATGTTGCAGTGGAATGAATTTAGAAGGAGATATGAGAATTCAGCTGGTTTCAAAATCAGACATTTAAAGAATTACAAAACTATAAAACACCCTGTCAAAATCCTAGTGAGTATGTCTGTGTGTGTGTGTGTGTGTGTGTGTGTTTGGCAGAAGTTGACAATCTAGACCTAAGATTCTTACGGAAATGCAAGGGATTCAAAGGGAGCCAAAACAATCTTGAAAAAGACTAAAGTATAAAGACTGGCATGTCCTTATCTTTAAGTTTCCTACCAAACCACAGCCACCAAGACAGTGTGATACTGGCATAAGGACATACAGGTCAAAAGAACAGAATCCAAAAATAAACACTAACATTTATGGTCCCTTGGTTTTTGACACGGATGTCAAGATAATTCAGTAACAGACTTTAATAAAAGGTGCCGGCACAACATGACATCCTCATGTAAAAGAATAAAGTCGTACCTCCATCTCCTACCTTATACAAAAATTAACTCTGAGGGGATCACAGATCAAATATGTCCAAGTTAAAATGATAAAAACACTTAGAAGAAAACATAGTGGTAAATCTCCATGGCCTTGATCAGGCAATGGTTTTTTAGACACGACACCAAAAGCACAAGTCACCGAAGAAAAAATAACCAGATTTTGTCAAAATTGAAAACTTTGGCTTCAAAGCACATCAACAGGCAAGAGAAAAGACAGCCCCCCAGAACGGGAGAAATCATATGCAAATCGCATGTGCTACCACTTCACACCCATAAGCAGGGCTCAAATAAAAAAAAGAAAACTGCAAGTGCTGATGAGGATGTAAAGAAATTGAAACCAACGTTCAGTTGGCCGGAATGTAAAACGGTGCGGCTGCTGCGGAGAACAGTTTCAGCAGCTCCTCAAAATGTTACACACAAGGGCACCCGGTGGCTCACTCAGTTAAGTGTCTGACTTCACCTTGGGTCATGATCTTGGGGTTCTGGGATAGGGCTCCACGCTGGGCTCCCTACTCAGTGGGCAGCCTGCTTCTCCCTCTCCCCCTTCCACTGACCAAACCCTCCAACTTGTGCTCTCTCTCTCTCAAATGAATAAAATGTTAAAAAAGGGGCACCGGGGTGGCTCAGTGGGTTAAAGCCTCTGCCTTCAGCTCAGGTCATGATCCCAGGGTCCTGGGATCGAGCCCTGTGTCTGGCTCTCCGCTCAGCGGGGAGCCTGCTTCTCCTTCTCTCTCTGCCTACTGGTGATCTCTGTCTGTCAAATAAATAAATAAATAAAATCTTAAAAAAAAAAAAATGACCCAGCAATTCCACTCTGAGGAATATACCCCAGAGAAATGGAAACATATGTCTACACAAAAATTCGCACAGGAATGGTCATACACCATTATTCATAATAGCCAAGATGCAGAAACAACCACATGTCCATCACCTGACAAATGCGACATATTCAAATAACAGAGAATTGCTCGGCAACAAAAGAGAATTACTGGTATATGCCAGAACAATGGATGAACCTTGAAAATACTCATGTTAAACGAAAAAGGCTCGTCACAAAAGATCATTTACGTATGATGCCATTTATATGAAATATTCAGAATAGGAAAATTCATAGAGAACACAGGCTAAGGGATGCCAGGGTTAGGGGTGAGTGGGGCAGTCAACAGGTACAGAGTTTCTTTTCAGGGTGATGAAGGTCATTATGGATAGATATAACCCACATAGACATCAAAATAACATTCCGCACTGAAATATCATAATCACAAATGCAAGCTCTGACTACCCTCTCGTACAGAACAAATGAACGCCACCAAGAAAGAAAAGAGTTCATTTCAAGCTTCAGTAGACGGGGGCCACTATGGGACCACCCTGCCCACAGGTGCACAGCCAAAGTGTTAAAGAGGGCCTGAACACACAACTTCGTGTGCTACAGGATTTCGGATATGGCAAAGAACGTTCTGCCTTCAGCACTCTCAACGAACTGTGTCAGGAAAGGATAGGGTAATTTAAAAAGACAGTAAATCGGAATACAACTGGATTGTATTTTATTGGGAACAAATGTAATGATATTTCTCCCTGTAAGTATCCAACAGAAAGGTGCACCTTCTTTACCACCGAAAACATTTTGACAAGGTCATAACATGAGTTACTTCTGAATTGTCTTTTACCAAACCACAGCACTGTTTCATTTTCTCTTTTATGATCTTTCACCTTCCTGTAATCCCGTCCCTTTTGTTAACCTCGGAGACTTTTACAGGACAAAAAAATTTTCTGATTAGAGTCTGATGGGAAACTAGATTATCAAAGCTCTCTGCAGAAGATTCTAGCAAAGGAGGTACCAGATTTTACTTAAGGATTGTTACCGGATACCACATTTCAAACTCAAGTTTAGTTACCTCCTACCATAGGACTACTTGTTTGTACTAGAAACAATGGACGTAAGGGAGCGCGGAACACTTGCCACCACCAAAACAATACAAAGCACTCTCAGAAAGCCAGCCTGCGTTATAGGTGACGTGTCCTTAGAAGCTTAACATTGTAAATAACAGGAAATGTACTTCAGGAAAAAGGACTGTATTAAATTACCTGAGAATCATACATTCCTCAGTGGTAACTTTATCAATATTTTTTTAAAAAATGCAAAATTTGAAAGCGAAGTAAAACAATCATAGCATTTAATAGCTGAAGGCAAACTTTTAAAAATAAAGTTTGTGAAATGACAAAGTCACAATGACAAGTACCCTACTAGTCAAACTGGCATAAGATACTTAATCAAGAGAACATTCTAAGAAAGGTGTGGTTTCTAGCTGAGCCTTTTTCAGAAAGATTTTACTTTTAAGTGATCTCTCCACCCAACAGGGGCCTGGAACTCACAACCCTGAGATCAAGAGTCACACACTCTAGAATCAGCCAGGCTCCCCCTTTCCTACCACTCTTCACCAACAGTCAGTATGACCCAACAGCTCCGCGTCACAGAGTAACAGCACCTAGAAACACGTATACTTAAACTTCTCTAGTACAGCATCACATGCAAGCAAACATATCCATAAACTCTTATAAGTCTGAATACTGAATAATTCTCCCAGGAGCGGCTAGCACATAGCGTCAGGGAAATACTTCCTTTTTTGATGCCGGCAAAACAAAAGACCCACAAACCACAAAGTGTCTTGGTTCCTGACAAAGGTAAACAACTTTAAAATTAAAGGCAAAGGTTGGGAGTAATTTAACCTTTCCAAAATACCTTTTACTTTAATCATCACTACACCTGAAGTAGGATATAATATGACATATGGAAGGCACAGAGAACAGGGACCAGAACTTTAGTTTGTATCTCACTGGAGGCCAGTTAAGCACAGTATTTCAAAAGCACGTTAAAATACATGTTTGTGACCAGAAGGCCAAGGGGTGACCTGTCACATCCAGGTCTTCAGGGAGTTGAGGATTAGATGGGGAGACCAAACAGAATGGATTTCAACTGGACACGAGGAACCGCTTTAGCAAAACCGCAATAAACACTACACTTGCGTATTACTGAAGACCAGAGTCACCATCTGGAGAATGTCAAGGAGTAAGCCAGTATCTTTAGGACACTCTCTCAGGCTGCAAATAGGCAGTACAGGTAGAGATCACCTGTAAATTTTTCAGAGACTGCTGTCCTCAACGGATGGGCACTGTGGATCTATGTATCTGATTAGAACTTATTCAAGAGACAGGATATGTCCCCATCCCACCCTCCGAAAAGCAGAGGAAATAAGAACCGAGAAGCAAGGGCTGGGTGACTCAGGATGCTAATAAAGGTTCCATTCCACATGGGCATTTGGGGAGTGGACTGCTAGCGATTTTTAAAAGCCTCGATGTGATGCATGGTTCCTTCGGAGCTGCGGCTGCTAAGGCCCTCACCCATTCTTCCCCCACATACAGACCCATCCTTTGGCGCTGCATCATACAAGAGTTGTCCCTCTGACTCCTGGCACCCCCTATCTACACAAGCATCTCTCAGCCTCTGACTGCCCCCCATTCTAATGATCCCTCCACCCCCCGCCCCCCGCACTTTGACGAGGGAGACGATAAAAGGATGAGTAAGCACGCTGTGGCTGATCTTGGTCAAAGAGCGCAGACCCTGGCACCGGCCGCGGAAAATGGGGGTGAGGAGCAGACCAGAAAGCGGCGTCGGGGAGCTCATCCGATGGGTAGCAGCCAGTTACCAGCTTGCCTATGGCAGTTATTGTCGCCTCCTCCTGCCACCGCCGTAGACTCCGAACCTTCGCTTTCCCCTCCGCCCCCCGCCCAAGATCAAGTGCACATTCTCCTTAGACAGTTACTTCTTAAACACAACACGAAGAGATAAACGTAATTTCTCCGGGCTTCCGGTTGTCAAAGACAATAAAGCCTCGCCCTGAAGCATGGTTAAGTTCAACGGTTCTGTTTTCTCGCTCGCCTTCGGCACCCCGTCCACCCCCGACCCCGCCACAGCCCCCCCTCCCCCGCCCCGCTCGGCAAACAGGCGACTGCCACCAGCAGTTTCAGACCTAGGTCAACCTTCGGGGTGGGTGGGAAACCCCAGCAAACTTCTGAATTACTTCGACAGCCCGGTTCCAAGTGCCTGACCTTAATTTTTCCCGAAGAAAAATAGGACACCGAGAGTCGGAAATCTCGTTTTCTCCGCCTGCCTACTTGGGTCGCTGGGCACACCTCGGGGGCTTTCGCAGAGGGCTCTTTCGGTTTCTCCGGCAGGAAACTTGCCCTCGGTACCCAAACGTCCTTTAGGTCCCCGGCTTTCTTTAAAACGCCGAACTTCGCCGCGGACAGAAAAAGCCCAAGGTGCTGTTTCCTTTGTTAAAATCCCCCGGACTTTATCTAATTTGGGGCGGAAAGGCCGCCGGCGAGATCGCGCCAGCCAGCCGCAAAAAGGCGGAGAGGAGACAGGTGCGGTGGCTCCCCGCCGCGGTTCCGCCGGCTCGGCGGCCCCCGCCTCCCCGCACCTCCCCGTCCGCCCGCGGCCTCCCCAGGCACGTCCTCCCGAGCCCCGGCCGCCCCCCGCCGCCGCCGCCGCCCCGCGGCCCGGCCTCGCCGCCTCGGCTCAAAATGGAGGTGGCGGCCGCGGGCGGCTGGTTACGAAACGCGCGGCCGCCACATGGCCGCGCCGACCCCAAACTTGGCCGGGCCGCCGCGTCCCGGCGCCCAGGCGAGGCCCGGCTGGGGCGCGGAGGCCGCGCGGCGCCCGCCACTCACCCACAGACCGGTAGCCCAGGATCGCGATCTTCCGGGACTTGGACTGCGGCATCTTGGCGGCCTCCTCAGCCCCGGGCCAACCACATCAACCGCGGCGGCGGCGGCGGCTCCTGTGCTGCGATCGGCGGCGGCCGCGCCGGGGCAGAGCGGCATCCAGGGGCGGGGCGGGCGGGCGCGGGCAGGCGCGGCTGCCTGGGCTCCTCGCTCGCGCGCCCAACCGCCCGGAACCGCCGCGCGGCCCCGCCCCCAAACACGCCCACGTGACCGCCGCCGCCGGCCCCGCCGCGGTTCGCGTCAGCACCGCCCTCCCCGCCGCGGCGGCCACCCCCGCCCTGGAAACGCACGGGGGTGCGTCGGGCGACGTTTTACTTTAAGGGGAAATAGAGGGGACGCCAAGAACCCCCGGAAAAGTCACGACTGAAACTCGCTGCGTCATGACCCTCCCACCCTCTTCCGCCGCTGTTTAGTTACGCCAGTTCTTCCCGGGCGCTGATTGGATAGCCCCCGCCCGCCCGCACGATGACGCGACGGAAACTCCATCTCCGATTGGGGGCGGCTAGGAGGCGGAGCCGAGGGCGGGGCTGCTCGCCCCGAGCTAAAAATAAATTCCGGCTGAGACCCGGCGGTTGAGCGCGAGTGAAATTTGAAGGGTTCTAACCTCCAGGGGTTGGGGGAGGGGGGGAGGGGCGGAGAGAAGCTAACTCCCCTTTGATTGGATAGAACAGGACGAGGGGCGGGACAAGCCGTGGGGAGTGCGGTGATTGGCGGAACGTTGAGCGCTTGGTGGACTGGCGCCCACAGAGCCCTTAAAAGGCGCGAGGCAAGTAGCTATTGCCGGCTAGCTTATGGGGTGGGTGCTTCCTCCTTGATTGTGTTTTTTGTTTTTTTTTTTTTTAATTTTTAACCCCTTCACTCTTTTAGGGTTAGTGAGTCTAGAACTGAGGTTGTAGGTGGTTGCTAGGCGTCGTCCTTGGATGAAAGACCCCGGGAAGAATGGAATGTGCGTGAATTCCAAACGTTACACTTTTCTCTACAAATGTGTGCGCCTCCCCAGTTCCGGTCTCGGCCCTGCCGCAGGCGAACCCGGCACAGCTCCCAGGAAATACCTAGCGCGGGTCGTCGACACCTGCGTGGCTCGTTCAGTAGTCCAACTCAAACACCAGCCGTTGCTGGCTGAGAAGGCTCCAGAACCGTCCTCGCAGGGGACATTCAAGTCAGCTGGGCTTGCCCGCCTGTGTGGGCTGACCTCTCGGGAACGGGACGCCGCCGTATTTCCCACAAAACGTTTGCACGCGGGCAACCCCTTTTTCCGCTGGTGCTGGCGAAGGGCACCAATGTTGGAGGCGAGGAAGGGATGCCAGCGCTCGAGTCCTCAGTCAGGGAAAATGAAGGTGGAAGCCAGGCCTGGGAAATGGAGGATGCGCTTGGGACCTTTCCAGCCAGGGGACACTTCCATTACACTTGACCTACTTGCCCGTGGTGGTTGCTAAAGAAGCAGATACTCTCGCTAGGACTGTTCCCTACTGTCCTCGGGCTGTTTGATGGTGTTGGGACAGTCACCAGCTGGTCATAGCCTTTTGCCTTTCCCAGGAAGCACAGAGGAGTGGCAGGATTGGTTTCCTGGGTATGAAGACTTAGAGTCTTCTCTAAGTCTTCTGCCCCATAGTCATAAGTCTCATAAGTCACTGCCCCATAAATATGCCTTGTTGAGTTAGAAACTGGCGTTAGGAGGGGCGCCTGGGTGGCTCAGTGGATTAAGCCGCTGCCTTCGGCTCAGGTCATGATCTCAGGGTCCTGGGATCGAGCCCCGCATCGGGCTCTCTGCTCCGCAGGGAGCCTGCTTCCTCCTCTCTCTCTGTCTGCCTCTCTGCCTACTTGTAATCTCTCTCTCTGTCAAATAAATAAATAAAATCTTTAAAAAAAAAAAAAAAAAGAAACTGGCGTTAGGGCAGAATCCTTCCACCGTCTTGCTGAAGTGCTCCTAAGAGAGGGAGACTGTGTTCACATCCTAGGGGCTGTACCCATTGAAGTCCCAGACAGCCAGCTGGAACTGAGAAATATCGGTGAAATTCTGTTTTTTCTTCATCGTTTTTGCATTCTACTCTGTGTTTAGTTGAAATATTTAAAAACATCAGGTCTTAAAATGGGAGTCTCCAGGAAAATGTATCGTTTTTATCCTGTGAACTGGGATGCCTCTTACCCCAGTATTTTGAACTGATGCTACTAGACTGGGTTGGTTGTGAAATCAGACTTGTGGGCGTTACCTTTTATTTCCTTAAATAGAAGAACGGAATAGAAAATAGATTGCGTTACCTTTTATTTCCTTAAGTAGAAGAACGGAATAGAAAATAGATTGCTCAGATTGGTAAGTATTGTTTTGCGGTGTTTCATGATACTTCTGTTGTGTGTATGCGTTTTTAAGTGTGTGATAGGTGTTTTGGCTACTGAGTTCCATTGTAAAACGTATTTCTTACTGTGAGTTGCCTTAGAGTTTGAAAGTGTTGCCCTAGCCTGGGATTATCAGGAGTCCAGACTGAGAAGCTCTGGCGTAAAGGACAGAGTCCTTAAAGAAGCGTTCCAACTGTCTTCAAGTCGTGGAGGTCAGATCCAGGAATTCTGAAGAGTCCGTTATTCCAGAATGGGGAGAGTTGGTTTGGTTTAAGAAATGACTCCGGTTCCCTAAAATTACTTGGGACTGACGGTGTGAATTCACATAGATGTGACTGACTGCAGCCAGAACTTATAGGAGCATGGTGGGGAGAAACGTGCTTGCTTCTGAATTCTGGTTCTGCTGATTGAGATCACTTGTTACCTGTTTAAGCAACTGGAACTTCTGCCACCAGTCAATATGTCCACTGTGGGTTCGGACCCGCTCTGTCTTGTGGTCTCTGCATGCCGCCTTCCCTCTGTGTGTCCTTCCACTATATTCCATTTCCCCGGGATCTAAGAGTTCTGTCTCTTCCATTTAAATTCCAGAGCGCGGGCATGATTGGTTCCGCTAATTACCACTATCCCTTGAGCGAGGAACTCAGGCCAAGCCTGTAGATTTGCCAAGAAAGCCTCCACTGGCCTAAACCGCCAGCATTGCTGGGTATGGCAATTGCCATTATTTGAAGCGTGAACTTGTCTTTATTGTGGGAAAATTACAATGTTCAGTGAGCATTTCCAAGTTCAATGACATCTTATTTCTAGCTTCAACATTAAAAAAAAAATTCCCTGTGGTAATATATAAAACTTATTTTTATCTACCATTAGTTTAGACAAAGAGTAAAGGGGCTGGGCTTGCTTTTGCAAAAAGGACATTTGTGAAATGATTTTACTTTTTTACATATGAAAGGGTGACCCTAAGTGCAAGTGGACATGACCGCGTTTTGTTGGTGGTGGTGTTTTGCTTTTATATATTTGATGAAGGAAGACTGGAAAAGAGCTACTCTTAATCACGGCATAAGCCATTGTCAGGCTGATCTATTATGTCTCATATAGGGTATTATTCAAATCAAACAGCGCAGATTTGGGGAAACACGCCAAGGTCATTGCATTGTGTGGTCTTGTGGATGAGAGAGTGGTTTTTCTCACCAGGATCTTGATAGGCCTGTCCTCAGCATCCTAGTGGGAGGTAGTTCTAGGGAAAGGAAGTCCCTGACCTGCACTGGGATGAAAAAGATCCTTTTCTCTCTGATGCCTGGGATCAGTCTGGCTCAAACCCTGAGGTATGGAGTTGCATGGTGTGCCCCCAGAGGCGGGAAGTGGAGTAGACCTCTCAGTTCCACGGAGGTAGGCCAGGCCAGGAGTCCGGGAGGAAGTTGGCTCAGCAAGGAGATCTGGGGTCAGGTTTAGGTCTATGCAGTAGTTGTAAATGGTCCGCAGCTGTTAGAGGTGGAACGTGTCCTTCAAAAAGGTGTGCCACAGTCCCACCCTCTCAGAATGGGATCTTATTTGGAAACAGGGCTGTTGGAGGGGTAATTAGTTTAAGCTGAGGTCCGACTGGAGCAGTGTGGGCCGCATTCCCATAGGACTGGTGTCCCGAGAGGGGAAGAAGAGACCCTCACGCAGACGCGGGCCCATGGCCATGTGAGGACAGAGGCAGAGACTGATGTGACGCTACTACAAGCCAAGGAGCACCCGGGGCTCTCAGAAGCCAGAAGAGAGCACATTTATGCTATTTTAAGCCCAGCCTGTGGCATTTGGTCATGGCAGCCTTGGAAAACAAATTAAAAGAAAAAATCCAAAAAAGAAAACAAATCCGTCGACTATCCTCAGATCACCAGTAAAGTTTCATTACAAGTTTGAATCTAGTTTCTGCTGGGCTGTGAATGAACTTGGCCTTCTCCCTAGGCTCCGAAGCCACCAGAGTGCACCCAGTGGGAGCTTTTGCCAGCCGTGGGCTGCTGTGCCCAGCAGAGCGGGTTTCCCAAGGGTCCCTGGTGGTGGCCAGGCAAGATGGCTGGAGCAGAACACCTGTTCCTAAGAGCCTGTGTGACAGCACCTGGGGGATGCTGGAGGCAAGCCAGGAGACTAATTCCGGACAATGAAACAGGTGACGGCTTGTGCCAGTAAGGCTTGGATTACATAAGCTCTTCAACTGCGTTTTAGATGTGGAATTTACTCACGGTGTGCACAAGCTACGCAAAGTTGTAATTACTGTTTGAGGAACCTGTTTACTGTTGCTTCTGCCTCCTATGGGAAGACATCACAGTGTGGGGGGGGGTTTCCTAGCATGTTGGGATCCAGGGAGTTTCTTTCGTTGGTGTGCAGGAAAAAAAAAAGATTTCTATTTTAACATTTTATTTTATTTTATTTAAGATTTTATTTATTTATTTGAGAGA
This sequence comes from Meles meles, assembly GCF_922984935.1. NCBI lineage: Eukaryota > Metazoa > Chordata > Mammalia > Carnivora > Mustelidae > Meles > Meles meles. The sequence goes on along the minus strand of NC_060075.1, from coordinate 5,663,099 downwards.
GAGTGAGAGAGCATGAGAGTGGGAAGGTCAGAGGGAGAAGCAGACTCCCCGCCAAGCAGGGAGCCCGATGTGGGACTCAGTTCCAGGACTCTGGGATCATGACCCAAGCCGAAGGCTGTTGCTTAACCAGCTGAGCCACTCAGGTGCCCCCCCTTTTTTTTTAACATTTTAAAAGTAAAAATAATTGAGATTTGCTGCTATGTAATACATGGATGGACCAGGGCTCCCTCGTGGCCTGTATGACAGATGGCGGCTTGTCGTGACGGGTACGACAGGTAACCTGGCGGGACGCCCACGGCAGGGAGGGGTTGGCGGTGTTGCGCTGGCGGGTGAGTGTGCGGAATGTGGTCATGTGGTGCTCTTCAGGGGTCTGGTTTGAGGAATTATGGAATGTATTTCCTAAATTCTGCTAAACTAAATCTCAAAATTGGTCATGGATCTGAAGAGATTTCCTTCAAAGAAACCATGAATTAGTGATGAGAATAAGTAAACACTCAGCAGAAGGGCAGAGTTGACACCTGGTCCTGGTGGGAGCTCGCTGCCCGCTCCACTACAGGTAAGCCTCATAACCGAAGTCAAAATTGACAAGAGGAGCATTTAAAATACAGATTCCCATCGACGTCATTAAGGATGACTAAGTATGATTACTCCTTGATGTTAGCTAATGATATATGGTGAGTATTCCTTAACGAACAGCAAGATGTCTGAAAACCATGCATCCAAAACACCATGGCAGACATTATAAAGTGTTTCTGCTCCCCCCCTTTTTTTTTTTTGGTAAAATTTCAAGCATGTATGTGAAACTAGAGAGATTGGTATAATGAGCCCCAGCCTATTACCTAGTCAGTATTCACTGAATCACGGACCATCCTGTTCCATCTGTACAACGCCTGCTTCTCCCAGCCACCTGTGGATCATTTTGAAGCAAATCCTAGACACCATACCATTTTATTCACAAATAGGCCAGTATTTTCCTTGAAAGATGACTCTTTAGAAAATAAAACATGCCATTTTTACACCTAAATCAAAACCAGTTAAGGCCTTTTTAATGTCACTGGATACCCAGACTATTCAATGTCTATGAATGATTCATAATTTTAACCGTTTATTGAAATTCAAATAAAAAAAGCCTATATCATGCAATTTGTTGCTACATGTCTCAAGTTTTTAAAAAATAAACTTTTTTTTGAGAACTGTTTTAGACATGTAGGAGAACTGCAAAGATAGTATAGAGAGTTCTCCTACGCCTCGCGCCCAGTTTCCTCATTCATTTTTATTTAAAAGAGTTTATTTATTTATTTATTTGACAGATCACAAGTAGGCAGAGAGGCAGGCAGAGAGAGAGAGAGAGAGAGAGAGGAGGAAGCAGACTCCTGCTGAGCAGAGAGCCCAATGCGGGACTTGATCCCAGGACTCTGGGATCATGACCTGAGCCAAAGGCAGAGGCTTTAACCCACTGAGCCACCCAGGCGCCCCCAGTTTCCTCATTCTTAACATCATATGTTAGTGTGGTATGTTAGTTAGAATTAACTAGTATTGCTACTTTATTAGTAACTAAAGTCTGTACTTTATTCGGATTTCTTCAGTTTTCTCTGAATGTCCTTCTGTTTCACCTTCTCACTAACGTTTACTCATCACGTCTCCTTAGGCTCCTTTTGGATGTGATCGTTTCCTCAGACTTTTCTTGTTTTTTGATGACCTTGACGGTTTTGCGGAGTGTTGCTCAGGTGTTTTGTAGATTGGTATTTGTCTGATATTTTTCTTAGGTTTAGACTGGAAATTTGGGTTTGGGAGGAAGACCACAGAGGTAAAGCGCCATGTCCATCACATCCTATCAAGGGTATATGCTATCAACAGGGCTTATTACTGTTGATATTGACCTTGATCTCCTGGATGAGGTAGTGTTTGTCAGATTCTTATACATTTTTCCCCTCCCCTTCACACTGCCTTCTTTGAAAGGAAATTACTGTGTACAGCCCTCACAAACTGGGGAGTTAGGCTTTATCCTAGTTTCCTTCTACTTAATGAATTTCCTTTGGCATTTCCTGGAGTTTCCTGGCAACAAACTCAGCATTTATTTATCGGAAAATCGTCTTTATTTCATTTCTTTTTTTTTTTTTTAAAGATTTTATTTATTTGATAGACAGAGATCACAAGTAGGCAGAGAGGCAGGCAGAGAGAGGAGGAAGCAGGCTCCCTGCTGAGCGGAGAGCCTGATGCAGGGCTTGATCCCAGGACCCCGGGATCATGACCTGAGCCGAAGGCAGAGGCTTTAACCCACTGAGTCACCCAGGTGCCCCTCTTTATTTCATTTCTTTAACTTTTTATTTGAAATAATGATAGATGGGATGCCTGGGTGGCTCAGTTGGTTAACTGTCTGCCTTCAGCGCAGGTCATGGTCCTGGGATCTAGCCCCATGTTGGGCTCCCTGCTCAGTGGGGAGTCTGTGTCTCCCTCTGCCTGCTGCTCCCCCTGCTTGAGCTTTCTGTCTCTCTGACAAATAAAATAAAATCTTAAAAAAATGAAATATAGATTAACTTGGAGTTTTAAAAATAGTACAGGGCAGTGTATCAATAGTAATGTCTTACAGTAATATCTAACATACTACAATATCAAAACCGAGAAATTGAAATTGATAGAATCCATAGACCTCATTCAGATTTTTACCAGTTTAACAAGCACTTGTGTGTTGTGTAGTTCTATTCAACTTTATTACATGTGTAGATTTGTGTAACCAAAACCACAGTCAAAATACAGAGCTGTCCCATCACTACAGAGGCCCTCTCATGTTATCCTTTTATTTCCTTTCATTTTTTGAACACTTTTTTGCTGAGTTTAGAATTTTAGGTGGACAGTATGTGTGTTTTAGTACTTTAAAGTTGTTCCATTTTCTTCTGCCTTCCAATTTTCTTGAGTGAGAAATCAGTGATTATTTCGTTATTTCCTCAGTGTAATACCTGCTTTTAAGACTAAAATTTTGTTTATTTCTTTTTAGAGATTTTGTTTATTTGAGAGTGAGCATGAGCAGGGGAGAGGGGCAGAGGGGGAGGCAGAAGCAGGCTCCCGGCTCAGCAGAGAGCCCAACGCGGGGCTCAGTCCCAGGACCCTGGGATCATGACCTGAGCTGAAAGAAGATGCTTAACCAACTGAGCCATCCAGGCACCCTAAGACTACAAAATTTTATATTTTCTCTTTATTTTTGATGTTCAGAGTTTATGATGTTTGTGTGTAGTTTTCTTTGCCTTTATGCTGTGTAAAATTTACTGAACTTCTTAGATTTGTGAGTTACTATTTTTGATCTGATTTGGAAAACTTCCCAGTCAATATTTCTTCATAGTTTTTCTGTCCCATACTCTGTCCTTTTACTTTGAGACTCCAGTTTCACACATCATAGATGCTTTGATAGCTTTCTGCCAGTCATTGAGCCTCTGTTCTTTTCTGTATTTCCCCCCTTCCTAATTTAGTGATTTTAAAAAAATTGGGTAACAGTTTTTGTTTTTACGATTTGCCTTTTGTTCTCTTTTATAGTTTCTCTTTTCTCCTGAAATTCTCTTCTCTCTACCCCATATACCCTTATTTTCTATAGGTTAACACACTTATTTTTAAATCAGCTAGCTGTAGCATATGGAGCATTCATAGGTCTGCTTTTATTGAGTGACTTTTCTCTTGATTATAGGTTGTTTTGTTTTCACATCTAGTACTTTTTGTAGTGGGCATTATGGATGATGTAAAAATTCTGGATTCTGAGAATGAGCTTTAATACTTGTATATGGCAAAATGTATGGAGCAAAGTTCTTTTTTTTCTCACATGACTATCCAGTTGTGCCAGCACCAACTGTTGAAAAGACTTCCCTTTCTCCACTGAATTGTCTTTGTGTCTTTGTCAAAATTCAGTTGCCAATATATGTGTGAGGCTATTTTTGGACACTCTTTTGTTCCATTGATGTATTTTTCTGTCTTTACATCAACACTATACTGTCTTGATTACTATAGCTTTATAATAAATCTTGAAATCTGGTCATTTTATCCCTCCAAACTCATTCTTCTTTTTCAAAGTTGTTTTAACTAGTCTAGTCCTTTGCATTTTCATATGAATTTTAGAATCCACTTGTCACTTTCTACAAAAAGTCCTGTTGGGATTTTGATTGGCACGGGTTTGAATCTATAAGTCAATTTGGGGAGGAATCACATTTTAGCAATATCAAGTCTTCTGACCCATGCACAAGCATGAGATAATAGAAAAAAAAAAAAATATATATATATATATATATATATATATACATGCTTTGGTTCCTGGCACAGAACTCATAAAATACTTGTAACTTACTAAGTAATAACATTAGGAGCAGGGGCACCTGCTCAGTCAATAAGTGTCTGTCTTTGGCTCAGGTTATGATCCCAGAGTACTGGGATCCAGCCCCGTATCGGGCTCCCTGCTCTGCAGAAAGCCTGCTTCACTCTCTCCCACTCCCCCGCTTGTGTCTTTCTCTGTCAAATAAATAAAATCTTAAAGAATTAGGAGCATTTCTTGTTCTAATATTTGTCTTTGACTCCATCCCTGACACAGAGTTCCTAAAACCCTTATAAATTTCTAAGGTGAGAAGAGCACTTTTTGTTCTAATGAGGAGACTCTGTGTGGGTCCTAGAAAGACCAATCCATGATCAGAAGCTTGGAATTTTCAGCCCTCCCCACCCATCTTCTTCAGAAGGGGAGAGGCACTGGAAATGGAGTTAATAATTGATCATGCCGGGGCGCCTGGGTGGCTCAGTGGGTTAAAGCCTCTGCCTTCGGCTCAGGTCATGATCTCAGGGTCCTGGGATCGAGCCCCGCATCGGGCTCTCTGCTCCGCAGGGAGCCTGCTTCCTCCTCTCTCTCTGCCTGCCTCTCTGCCTGCTTGTGATTTCTCTCTGTCAAATAAATAAAATATAAAAAAAAATAATTGATTGTGCCTATGTAGGGAAGCCTCCATAAAATCCAGTAGTGCTGGGTCAGAGAGCTTCTGGGTTGGTGAGCCTGTGGAGGGGCTGGGAGAGTGGCACCCCTTCCCTCATACCTTGCCCTATGCACCTTTTCTATTGGGTTGTTAATCTGCATCCTTTAAGTATCCTTTAATAAACTGGTAAATGCATTTCCTTGAGTTCTGTGAGCTGTTCTAGCAAACTAATTGAACCCAAAGAGATGGTTGTGGGAATATCTGATTTATAGCTGGTGAGTCAGAAGCACAGGTCACAACATGGACTTACAATTGGCATCTGGGTGAGGGTGGGGCAGTCATGTGGGATCCAGCCCTTAGCCTGGTGCTCTTTCCAGGCAGATAGCATCAGAATTGAATTGGCTTCTTGGACACACCACCAAGAATGGTTTGCTGGTTTGGGGGGAGAAACATCACACATTTTGGTGACCAGAAGTGTCAGAAGTGTCCTATGTGAACAGTAAAGGAAACTCACAAGAGAGAAACACAGTAGAGAACTGGGTTTTCCTCTACTCAGAAAGGAAGATCTGAGCTTTTCCATTACAGTAAGGGACCTCACTCTATTTAGGTCTCCATTAATTTCTCAGCAATATTTAGTATTTTTCACTGTACAGGCTATAAATATGTTATAAAGTGTATTTTGTATTTTGATACTATTATAAATGGGATTAAAACATTTTCAATTTTTTAAAAGATTTTATTTATTTATTAGACAAAGATCACAAGTAGGCAGAGAGGCAGGCAGAGAGGGGGGAGAAAGCAGGCTCCCTGCGGAGCAGAGAGCCCCGGTGCGGGGCTCGATCCCAGGACCCTGAGACCATGACCTGAGCCAAAGGCGGAGGCTTTACCCACTGAGCCACCCAGGCGCCCCAAAACATTTTCAATTTTTGATTGCTTCTTGCTAGTACACAGAAATACAATGATTTCTGATTATTGACCTCTGATCCTAAAACTTTGCTAAACTTAATAGTTTCAGTAGATTTTTATAGAGTTTATTGGCTTTTCTGCAGGGGTGATAATGTAGTTTTTACTTGTAACATGTCATTTTGGGTGCTTTCAACATAACTTTCTTGCCTCGTTATACTATAACATTGAATAGAAGGGGTGAGAATGGATGTCCTTATCTTGTCTTTGATTTAGGGGGTAAGCAGCCCAAATTTCACCATTAAGTGTGGTGTTTATTTGATAAGATACAATTGGATCAAATTCTCAGACTTCAGCAAGAGATCGCTGTGTCTTAAAATCATTACAAAAAGAGAAATGTTGCCTGGTATGCCGTTTCTGGAGAAATGCTGATCACCAAGGGAAGGACTTCAGTTTCGAATGAGTGCCCTGGGTTTGAATTCCTGCTCTGACTCCTGAAGTGTGCATAGCTTTGGTTAAACTACTTTACCTTTTCGTGCCTCCGAGACCTGTAGTGATCTAACTATGGGGGAAGCTTGTTATCTTTTTTTTTTTTTAAAGATTTTATTTTTATTTATTTATTTGACAGAGAGAGATCACAAGTAGGCAGAGAGGCAGGCAGAGAGAGAGGAGGAAGCAGGCTCCCTGCTGAGCAGAGAGCCCGATGCGGGACTCGATCCCAGGACCCTGAGATCATGACCTGAGCGGAAGGCAGCAGCCCAAACCACTGAGCCACCCAGGCTTGTTATCTTGTCCCTTCCCCTCACCTTCCCTCTTTGCTGGGATTGGATTAAATGTTGATTCTGTCCTCAGTGTGACATACAGTGTAGATAGGACACTGAATACGAAGTTTCCTCTGAATCTGGTTTTCCAGTTATTCTGTGATATTGACTTTTCCCTGAATTATTTCATAATAGTAGTTTATTTCTTGTTACTTGTTCTTAATATGTGGGTTTTTAAAAAATTTTTTTATTTATTTGACAGAGAGAAATCACAACTAGGCAGAGAGGCAGGCAGAGAGAGAGGAGGAAGCAGGCTCCCCGCGGAGCAGAGAGCCTGAGGCGGGGCTCGATCCCAGGACCCTGGGATCATGACCTGAGCCGAAGGCAGAGGCTTTAACCCACTGAGCCATCCAGGCGCCCCTTAATATGTGGTTTTGATTAAAGATTTCATTTCTAAGGAGAAGCCAACTTTCCTTTGATTTTAACGGAGGAAAGATTAACTGGATAAATCTTTTGAAATTAAAGCAACTCAACCAAAACACAAACATGAAAGGAGTATCAAATGCTTCCCTGAACTAGAAGGGTACCCGTCCCAGAACCAATAAAGTTGGGAGGGCTCTCACTGCTTGACCTTGAAGGAGGTAGCCCAGAAAAAAAGAAAATCAACTGCTTTAGTTAAGAGAAGAGAGGAACAGCCAGCTGGAGAGGAACCAACCAGAAGCCTTGGAGGCAGCTCTTGGCTGGGGGAAGAAAGCATCTGATCTCAGTGTGTAGTGCACAGGTCTTCCCTGAACTGGGCAAAGCCAGGCTTGGTTCATAAGTCTCCTTTGTTAGTAGGATGTGAGCATGACCAAGGTCAGGGTCAAACAGGAAACTTACAATATGGGTTAGATGTTTAAAAAAAAACAAAAAAACTGGCGATGTGCCCAGATAAACTACAAGAAAGAAGCCAGCTTGAATTTATTGTGCATAAGAAAATTTGGCTGTTAATTTCCTTCCATGAGGATTAAAATTTTTAAAGATTAATGCAAGCATAAAATTAGTCAACTGTCAGTGGTTCAAGAAAATTTGTCATTCAGTATATCATACACTGAATGGTAAAAATATTTAAACCAGATAATTTAGGGAATAAGCTGTGTGCCCTGGTTCGACAGTGGATTACCTTATAGAACTTAGCTTAGCAATACATGAATTCTAAACTGAAATATCCCATTCTGATTCAGAGTATAAATTTATCTTCGTGTTTGCTGAGACATAGAAGCTTATCAGTAACTTGCCAGTTAATATTAGATAAAGGTCACTATATTAGTACATTGTATCTGTATGGACAGTTTTATTTCCCACTCAACTGAGCAGATTAGGGCAAGAGTTCCCTGGTTAATTATACAGCTGTTTTCTGGGGAGATCTTGGAAGGTTATTTATGCCCATAGCACCCTTCTGGGGGTTTCTTCCTGCATGGGTTGGCATGTTCTGTGCAATGTGACTTTGTAATTCTGGCCCACTGCTGGCTGGGTCGAGATGAGCACCTGACTCAAGGAGAGCCAATTTATACCTCGATCTGTGGCCTGCTCAAAGTTCCTCTGGAAAGGGTCATCTGTATTGCATGATGATTGGCTTAGTCAGTCTGATCCTCTTGGAGTTTGAATGTAAACCATGCAAAGTGGGCCGTTAGAAGCAGTAGAAGCCGAAAGACCCACAGGGAGATGGAAGCATGAGCAGCAGAAGGCATAAAGCAGAGAAAGGCACAAGATAGAAACAGTGGGTGCTGCCGCTGTTCCTGGGGTGACAGCTGGACCAGAGTGGGAGAGCCATGCTCCAAGATGCCAGCCGCGCTGGGTTGAGGTTTCTCTCCGCTTCACCCTTCAACATAATGTCCCCAGGGCATGGACCTATGGCTTCTTCACAAGATCCAGGACACCAAACGAAGGCTTAGCTTATTTAACCGACCTGTTCTCGGTACAGGCGCGCCTGGGAGATACTGCAGGCTGGGCTCCAGACCACTGCAGTAACGCTGATATTGCCATAAAGCGGGTCCAAGGAACGCTTGGTTTCCCAGGGCACAAATGTTCCGTGCACGCCCTGCTGCAGTCTGTGACCTGTGCAACGGCGCTGTGTCCAAAACAACAACGTGCATGCCTTCACTGAAAAAGACTTTATTGCTAAAACGTGCGGCCCGCCGTCTGAGCTCTCAGCAGGTGGGACTTTCTGCGGGTGGAGGGTCTCCGCGATGCTGCCGCTGCTGACCCGTCGGCGTGCTGGGTGCTGGGGGCCCGCGCGGCCCTGCGGTTTGTCGCGCCGATGGCTCTTCTGTCCCGAACGGTGGCTCGGCGGCGGGCAGTGCCGCCCGATGGCGTTTAACCCACGGAACTGCCTTCAGAACTGGAGTCCGACCCCTCGAGCCCTGCCGCTGCTTCCTCCGCAGCTCGTCGTGTTCTGATCCCTCCGTCGTCGGCTCAGGAAGCCCCTCGCTCTGCTCCTCCCGAGGAAGCGCCTCCACGTGCCGTCCCGGTCCCGTCTGACCCTGAGCCCGTGGCAGCTGCGTCCCCTCCTCGGGCTCCGCGGCTGCTCCTGGTCTCTTGCGGCTTCCTTGTGGTTCCCTGCCCGGAGCCAGGCAGAGCGGACTGGCCTGGTTCTCACGCGCCGCGGGGCCTCCGAGCGGCCACGGAGCACCGGCTTCAGCTCCGGGTCACCGGCCGCCTTGGCCCCTCGCGACAGGGTCGCCTGCTGGAGCTCTGCAGCCGGGCGCTGCCTTCTCCTCTGGGCTGTGCGAGTCCCAGCCGGCATCTTCCTCCAGAGAAGGCTGTTGGGTCTGCGCTGAAAGCCTGTTGTTTCGGGCGGCCCCCTCATCGGTGATCGCGGCTAGATGGTCCGGAGACCCGGCCGCGTCACCTTGCACTTGGGTGTTGCGGAGATGGCTTCGTCCTGGAGCCTCCCGAACCGGCCGGCCAGCTGCAGACCTTCCTTCCGCAGGTCCTCACCGCTCCGCGTCCCAGCACGGAAGAGAGTCCGGGCCCTGCTCTGGATCAGGCTTTGGCTTAAGGGGATGGGTGGCTGGTGTGGTCTCCTGTGCAGACCACGGCCGCCGTCTCCAGGCCAACAGCAAGGCTGTTTCACTTTCTTATCATTCATGTGTTCACTGGAGTAGCACTTTTAATTTCCTTTAAGAACTTTTCCTTTGCATTCACAACCTGGCTCACTCTTTGGCAGAGAAGGTCTAATTTTTGGCTTACCTTGGCTTTTGACATGCCTTCGTCACGGAGCTTCATCATTCCTAACTTTTTATTTTTATTTATTTATTTTTTTAAATTTTATTTATTTGACAGAGACAGAGATCACAAGAGATCGATCTAAGCAGAGAGCCCGATGCAGGACTCAATCCCAGGACCCTGAGACCATGACCTGAGCTGAAGGCAGAGGCTTAACCCACTGAGCTACCCAGGCGCCCCATTCCTAACTTTTGATTTAAAATGAGAGACGTGTTTCTTCCTTTCATTTGAACACATAGAGGCCATCGTAAGGGTATTAGTTGGCCTATTTTCAATACTGTCGTGTCTCAAGGACTAGGGAGACCTAAGGAGAGGGAAGGATGGGGGAAATGGCCAGTCCGTGACGCAGTCAGAACACACACAACATTTATTAAGTTTGCCATCTTATGTGGGTGTGATTTGTGGCACCCACATACGATGACGGCGGTAACATCGAAGATCACGGATCACCACAGCGAATGTAGTAATGAAGTATTCAAAATACTGTGAGAATTAGCAGGTGACCCAGAGACACAAAGGAAGCAAATGCTGTTGAAAAAATGGTGCTAATAGACTTGTTTGATGCAGGGTGGCCACAAACCTTTAATTTGTAAAAACAAAACAAAAAAAACCCCAAAACCAATATTGTGAAGCACCGCAAAGTGAAGCACAATAGAAGAAAATTGTCACATTGCCTGCAGTGGCTCTTCAGATCACTGGGTGAGCTTGTGCAGTGTCGGCTGTCAGTGTCCTCCGTATTTAGTCAGAATATGTAGAGGGAGAGATGGGAGCACCGGTGAGTACTACAGGCGAGAAAAATATTAGGGGGCGGGGTAGCTAAAAATCTGTAAAATTGGAGGATATGTCTTAGAATTTATGACTGCTCATTACTTCTCAAACTTTGGATTGTGTAAGTAGATTTCCACTAAAGAAGAGTTGTTGATGATGACATAATTTTAGTTTTTTCACTCACGAGCCTCTTTCCCCATTTAAGTAATTTTGCTGCAAATAGGGTAAAGAGCAGAGGCAGTCAAGATTACTCACCATTGGAATGTAAATTGGTATAGTCACTGTGGGAAACAATAATGGGGTTTCCTCAAAAACTTCAATATAGAAATGTCATAGGATCTAATCATTCCATTACTGGATATTTGCCAAAGAGATACGTATCCCTATGTTTATTGCCCCATTATTTTCAACAGCAAAGGATGAGATAGTGCATTTAAGACAACATGGGTGGACCCAGAGGGTATTAAACAAAGTGGAATAAGTCAGACTGAGAAAGACAAATACCATGTAATTCCACTCATAAGTGGAATCTAAAAACAGAAACTAAAACAGAATCAGACCGATAGATACCGAGAACAAATGGATGGTTGCTGGAGCAGGGGTGGGGAGGGAGGGAATAGGTCAGGCAAAATAGATGCAGGGGAGAGGGAGACACAGGCTCCAATTGTGGAATAGGTAAGTCATCGGAATAAAAGACACAGCACAAGGAAAATACGGTCAATGATACTGTAATAGCGATGTGACAGGACAGATGATAACTATCCTTATGGTGAACATAACAGGATGTATAAACTTGTCAAATCACTAGTACACCAGAAACCAGAAGTGCATGTAACTTTGTGTGGCAGCTATTCTCAAAAAAAAAAAAAAAAAAAAATTACCCACCATTACTAAGTAGGTCCATACAACTGAAGGCTTAACCTTTGATTCAAGTTTCTTAAGGCACTGTTTCTTAGTCTGCTTGGGCTGTTATAACAGTGCCGTAGATGGGATGGCTTGCAAAAATCGATTTATATCTCCTAGTACTGGAGACTGGAAGTCTGAGATGAGGGTACCAGCATGGCTGGGTGAGGACCCTCTTCTGGGTTGCACAATTCTTACTGTGTGCTCACGTGGAAGAAAAAATAACAAAACTCTTTGGGGTATCTGGGTGGCTCTGTTGGTCAAGGCTCTGGCTCTTGATTTTTGGCTTGGGTCATGATCACAGGGTTGTGAGATCGAGTCTCATGTCAGGTTCTGTGCAGGCTCCCTGCTTAGGAATTCTCTCTCTCCCTCTGCCCCTTCCCACTGTGCATGTGTTCTCTCTCTCTCTAAACAAGTAAATAATACTCTTGAAAATGCATTAGCCAGAGGCAATCACTATTAGTGCTTTGGCATAATGCATTTCTAGACTTATTTCTAATCACGTGTCTATCTATTTACAGCCTAAAACATGAAATACTTTCCATACTATGTATGCATCTTTCTTTGGCAAATACGCACCCATCTCCAGCATACCTCTATGTAATAGTCCGTGGTATGACTGACTATATCATGATCTATGATATTAGCAATTTATAGAGATTTACTGGGTTCCAGCTGCGTTATATGCATTTTCTCAACTCATCCATCTGCATGCCAGCCCTATAAGGATAGGTACGATTTGGTTTCTTCACTGGACAAACGGAAAGCCGAGGCTTAGGGCTGTCAGCCTGATGGACTGCATGTCCGTCAAGGGCAGGCTGGAATGCCAGGAGTCTGACTCTAGCACCCATACGTCTAACTGCTGTGCTTTTGTGCTTTCTCCCTTTGGGCACTTTGGTGGCTTCCAGGAAGACATTTCCTAATGACTCTTTTGGTATAAATGTAATTTATTAAACCTGATAAACAGTAAATTTCATAGAACACATTTTTAAAGGAAAACCAATCATATTTCATGCCTTTCACATTTAATAAACTCAAGTTAGAGTTTACGCTGATCCTCTTCTTGGTGAGATTGCTGTGTCCGTTCTCTCCACTCCCCACCATAGTCAAACCTTCCCGGATCTGGGACACCACATGGTTCTAAGGCTGCTCTGCTCCACAGAGGCCCCTGGCTGAGTTCTCAGCTCCTGGCAGTGTCTCCTCCTCTCCAGATTTAGCCTCAAGGGGCAGTGCCACCTGCGAGATGAGGACACAGTGCCTTTCCTCCCCAGACCCTCTTCTAGGGCCTCTATGCCACCCCATCCCCTACACCTTCCCCCATGCCCCAAAGTCATACTTACGGGTGCTGCGTAAGACCCAGTCTGCCCCTTCCTCTAGTCGGAAAGTGGTCACCTCCCCTTGCAAAAGTTATTTCTAGCAACTGCTAGCTAGGTGTAACTTGAACCCAATACAATGCTTCCTGGAAGCAGAGTGAATTCCTGGGCTGGCAAAGTGGACCTCCCACATTGTTCAATTGTGATGCTAAATGAGATGGGCAGATATTTTCCGATTTAATTCAGATTATCTCTGAGAAATGGCCAGTTTAATCCAGATTTCCTCAGGTGATGCTCTAAGGGCACTCTCATTGAGGCTTCTGAATGTGTTACATCAGGTGGTAGAAATCTGGGAAATGTACTTAGAAGGGGGACAAATTGATTCTTCTCCCTGGAGGGAACAGTACACGCTTACAAATTCCGAGTGTTCAAACAAGAGCACAGGTAACCCCAGGAGGGTGCAAAATGTTTCCAAGAGACTTAAAGAGGATCAAATTCCAGATTTTCAACTTAAATGTATCCTGTTTCCTAGATGGAAATATGCTTATTTCTGTTTGGAAATATTTCTGCTTGGAAATATGCCTGAGTTCACTGTCGTTCTTTTCCCACTCTACAGAAGTCAGGTAGCCCCTTCACCAGTCCTAAATCTTACCAGGTCGCACTGTCCCGTGTATACAAAATATTGGAGCACCAGATAAAGGGAAAAACTCCTTTAGTGGTTAATGGAAGCATCACAGACCCTTAGAACTCTGTATATTCTTTTTTCTCCTACATGTTCATGTTAAGATTGAAGGCTGGTGTTTGAAGTGAGGTATTTGGGCCTGAGTTGCGATGTTCAGAAATAATATGGGGAAGGGCAGTAAGAACAACAATTTTCATTTATTTTCCTCTTCCAATCCCTGGACTGTGGCTAACATATATCAGTTTTGAGGGAGATTTTTATGAGAGCAAAGCAATGAGAGCATCAATAAGAAATCCCCCCAAAACGAAGTTTTGAAAAAAAATTTTTTTTCAGAACATAATTCTTTTCAATTTCTCTCAATATTCATCTCTCAGTTGTTTCATTAACTAGGAAGAAAAGAACCTGAAACAGCCAGAGCAATATGATAATTAAGCTGATTCCATTAAAGGTAGCTGAAAAAATTTCTTAAACCACCAAATTCTCAATATACATTGGATAGAAACCAAGGATAAAACTTTTATATTTCTTTCAGGGTTGGTAATGCATTGTTCAAAAAAGTTAAAACCCCTTTTATCAAATCATCATGAAATATTTATATGTACTTAGCCATTTTAATTTCATCTTTTAAAATGTTTAAAATTTCCTACTTCCAAAGAGCAAAAAATAGAATTCCTTGCTAGCTCCTGGACCAGCTAGTGTTAGATAGTCATACTCTTCTCTTTCACCAAACACAGGGGAAAATTCTGATCATGACATCTAACAAAGTCTTTAAAAAATATTCTTTTATTTAATTTGAAAAATTTTAATCCCAGTATAGTTAATAGGCAGTGTTAAATTAGTTTCAGGTGTAAAATATAGTGATCCAACAATTCTATAGGTTACTCAATGCTCATCAACCTAAGTGTATTTTTTTTTTTAAAGAAAGAACATACATACAGACGGTGGGAAGAAGGAGAGGGAGAGAGAGAATCTTAAGCAGGCTCCATGGCCAGCACGGTGCCCGACATGGGGCTCAATTTCACAACCCTGAGATCATGACCTGAGTCAAAATTAAGAGTCCAAAGTTCCATGAACTGAGCCACTCAGGTGCCCCATGATAAGTGGACTCTTAATCCCCTCCTCCTATTTTGTCCACCCCCTCCTCCCTCCCCTTTGGTAAACATCAGTTTATTCTCTATAGTTAAGGGTCTGTTTTTTGGTTAGTCTCTTTTTTCCATTTTGTCTCTTTTGTCTCTTTGTTCATTTGTTTCTTGCATGCCACACATGAGTGAACTCGTTGGGTATTCGTCTTTCTCTGATTTATTTCACTTAACATTACGTGCTCTAGCTTCAACTATGTTGCTGTACATGTCAAGACTTCATTCTTTTTATAGCTGAATAATATTCCATTATATATACACATATATGTGTGTGTGTGTTTGTATATATGTATATATATATACATGTATATAATGCTACATATTCTTTATCCATTCATCTATCGAGAGACACACGTGCTTCCATAATTCGGCTATTGTAAGTAATGTTGCAATAAACATAGGGGTATGTATATCTTTTTGATTTAGTGTTTTTGTATTCTTTGGGCAAATACCCAGTAGTCTGATTACTGGATCATATAGTAGTTCTACTTTTAACTTTTCGAGAACTCGCCATACTGTTTTCCACAGTTTGCATTCATACCAATAGGGCATGGGTGTTCCTTTTTCTCCACATCCTCACCAGCACTTGTTTTTTGTATTTTTGATTTTAGCCATTCTGACACCTGTGAGGTGGTATCTCATTGTAGTTTTGATTTGCATTTCCCTGATGATGAGTGATGTTGAGCATCTGTTCATGTGTCTGTTGGTCATCTGGGTGTCTTCTTCGGAGAAATTCCTGTTTGTGTCTTCTGCCAATTTTTAAAAGGGGTTATTTATTGTTTTGGTATTTAGTTGTATAACTTCTTCATATATTTCAGATACTAACCCTTTATTAGGTCATCATTTACAAATATCTTCTCCCATTCAGTAGGTTGTCTTTTAATTTTGTTGATTCTTTCCTTTGCTGTGCAGAAGCTTTTTGTTTTGATATAGTTCCAATAGTTTGTTCTTGTTTTTGCTTCCCTTGCTTCAGGGACATATCTAGAAAGATGTTGCTATGGCTGATATCAGAGAAATTACTCCCTGCGCTGTCTTCTAGGATTTTTATGGTTTCAGGTCTCACATTTAGGTCCTTAACACCTTTTGAGTTAGTTTTGTGTATGGTGTAAGAAAGTGGTCTAGTTTCATTCTTTTGCTGTCCAATTCTCCTAACACTATTTATTGAAGAGACTGTCTTTTTCCTGTTGCATATTCTTTCCCCCTCTGTTGAAGATTAATTGAAAATATAATTGTGGGTTTATTTCTTTTTTAAATTAATATATAATATATTATTTGCTTCAGGGGTACAGGTCTGTGAATCATCAGGCTTACACATTTCACAGCACTCACCATAGCACATACCCCCCCTCCCAATGTCCATAACACAGCCACCCTAACCCTCCCTCCCACCCCCTAGCAACCCTCAATTTGTTTCCTGAGATTACGAGTCTCTTATGCTTTGCCTCTCTCCCAATCTCATTTTGTTTCATTTTTACCCTTCCTACCCCTCACGACCCCCCCCACCCTGCCTCTCAAATTCCTCCTAACAGAGAGATCATATGATTATTGTCTTTCTCTGATTGACTTATTTCGCTTAGTATAATACCCTCTAGTTCCATCCACATCATTGCAAATGGGAAGATTTCATGTTTTTTTGATGGCTGCATAGTATTCCATTGTGTGTGTGTATGTATATACATATGTATATATATACATACACACACACATATATATATACATACACACACAATGGAATGTGTGTGTGTATATATATATATATATATATGTATCACATCTTCTTTATCCATTCATCTGTTGATGGACATCTAGGTTCTTTCCATAGTTTATCTATTGTGGACATTGCTGCTGTAAGCATTTGGGTGCATATGCCCCTTCGGATCACTACATTTGTATCTTTGGGGTAAATACCCAGGAGTGCAATTGCTGGGTCTTAGGGTAGCTCTATTTTAAACTTTCTGAGGAACTTCCATATTGTTTTTCCAGAGTGGCTGCACAAGCTTGTAATCTCACGAACAGTGTAGGAGGGTTCCCCTTTCTCCTCACCCTTGCCAACATCTCTCATTTCCTGACTTGTTAATTTTAGTTATTCTGACAGGTGTGAGGTGGTATCTCACTGTGGTTTTTTTTTTTTTTTCACTGTGGTTTTGATTTGTATTTCCATGATGCTGAGTGATGTTGAGCACTTTTTCATGTATCTCTTGGCCACTTGGATGTCTTCTTTGGAAAAATGTCTGTTCATGTCGTCTTTTGCCCATTTCTTGATAGGATTATTTGTTTTTTTTTGGGGGGGGGTTGAGTTTGATAAGTTTTTTTATAGATTTTTGGATACTAGCCCTTTAACTGATATGTCTTTTGTGAATATCTTCTCCTGTTCTGTCGGTTGTCTTTTTGTTTTGTTGACTGTTTCCTTTGCTCTGCAAAAGTCTTTAATCTTGACGAAGTCCCAATAGTTCATTTTTGCCCTTGCTTCCCTAGCCTTTGGTGAAGTTCCTAGGAAGAAGTTGCTGCAGTTGAGGTCAGAGAGGTTGCTGTCTGTGTTCTCCTCAAGGATTTTGATGGATTCCTGTCTCACATTGAGGTCTTTCATCCATTTAGAGTCTATTTTTGTGTGTGGGGTAAGGAAATGGTCCATCCTTCTGCATGTGGCTGTCCAATTTTCCCAGCACCATTTGTTGAAGACACTGTCTTTTTTCCAGTGGACATTCTTTCCTGCTTTATTGAAGATTAGCTGAACATAGAGTTGAGGGTCAATTACTGGGCTCTCAGTCTGTTCCATAGATCTACGTGTTTTTGTGCCAGTACCATACTGTCTTGATGATGACAGCTTTGTAAAAGAGCTTGAAGTCTGGAATTGTGATGCCGCCAACTTTAGTTTTTAGTTTAGTATGTGCCCTCTATCCCAACACTGAAGAGTTTTGATCAGGAAAGGATGTTGTACTTTGTCAAATGATTTTTCAGCATCTATTGAGAGTATCATATGGTTCTTGTTCTTTCTCTTATTAATGTATGGTATCACATTGATTGATTTATTTGCAGATACTGAACCAATCTTGCAGCCCAGACATAAAGCCTACTTGGTCGTGGTGAATAATCCTTTTAATATACTGTTGGATCCTATTGGCTAGTATTTTGGTGAGAATTTTCACATCCATGCTCATCCAGGATATTGGTCTGTAATTCTCCTTTTTGATGGGGTCTTTGGGATCAAGATAATGCTGGCCTCATAAAATGTGTTTGGAAGTTTTCCTTCCATTTCTATTTTTTGGAACAGTTTCAGGAGAATAGGTCTTAATACTTTAAATGTTTGATAGAATTCTCCTGGGAAGCCATTTGGCCCTGGGCTCTTGTTTGTTAGGAGATTTTTTGTTTTAAAGATTTTCTTTAAATTTATCTGACAGAGATCACAAGTATGCAGAGAGGCAGGCAGAGAGAGAGAGAGAGAGAGAGAGATGGGAAACCAGGCTCCCTGCTGAGCAGAGAGCCCAATGTGGGGCTCGATCCCAGGACTCTGGGATCATGACCTGAGCCGAAGGCAGAGGCTTTAACCCACTGAGCCACCCAGGTGCCCCAGTTGGGAGATTTTTGATAACTGCTTCAATCTCCTTACCGGTTATAGGTCTGTTCAGGTTTTCTATTTCTTCCTGGTTCAGTTTAGGTAGTTATGCATCTCTAAGAATGCATCCATTTCTTCCAGATTGTCAAGTTTGCTGGTGTATAGTCACTCATAATATGTTCTTATAATTGTATTTATTTGGTGTTGCTTGTGATCTCTCCTCTTTCATTCATGATTTCATTAATTTGGGTCCTTTCTCTTTTCTCTTTGATAAGTCTGGCTAGGGGCTTATTAATCTTGTTAATTCTTTCAAAGAACCAGCTCCTAGTTTCCTTGATTTGTTCTACTGTTCTTTTGGTTTCTGTTTCATTGATGTCTGCTGTGATCTTTATTATTTCTCTTTTCCTGATGCGTTTAGGCTTTTGTTGCTGTTCTTTCTCCAGCTCCTTTAGGTGTAGGGTTCAGTTGTGTACTTGAGACCTTTCTTGTTTCTTGAGAAAGGCTTGTATTGCTATATAGTTTCCTCTCAGGACTGCCTTTGCTGTGTCCCAAAGATTTTTAACAGTTGTGCTTTCATTTTCATTTGTCTCCATGAATTAAAAAAAAAAAATTCTTCTTTAATTTCCTGGCTGACCCATTCATTCTTTAGTCTATGCTCTTTAGCCTCCATGTATTTGAGCTCTTTCCAACTTTCTTCTTGTGGTTGAGTTCTAGCTTCATAGCATTGTGGTCTGAAAATATGGAGGGAATGATCTCAATCTTTTGGTACCAGTTGAGACCTGATTTGTGACCCAGGATGTGATCTACTCTGGAGAATTTTCCATGTGCACTGGAGAGGAATGTTTATTCTGTTGCTTTGGGATGAAATGTTCTGAATATATTGGTGGACCAATATATTCTGGACCCGTATGTCATAAAAGCCTTATTTCCTTGCTGATCTTTTGCTTAGATGATCTGTCCATTTCAGTAAGGAAAGTGTTAAAGTCCCCTACTATTATTGTATTATTGTTGATGTGTTTCTTTTATTTTGTTATTAATTAGTTTATATAATTGGCTGCTCCCATGTTAGGGGCATAGATATTTATTTTTTTTTAAAGATTTTATTTATTTATTTGACAGAGAGAGAGATCACAAGTAGGCAGAGAGGCAGGCAGAGAGAGAGGAAGGGAAGCAGGCTCCCAGCTGAACAGAGAGCCCGATGCGGGGCTCGATCCCAGGACCCTGGGACCATGACCTGAGCCGAAGGCAGAGGCCTTAATCCACTGAGCCACCCAGGCGCCCCTACTTATTTATTTTTTTTAAAGATTTATTTATTTATTTGACAGAGATAGAGAAATCACAAGTAGGGAGAGAGGCAGGCAGGGACAGATGGGGAAGCAGGTTCCCTGCTGAGCAGAGAGCCTGATGCGGGCCTTGATCCCTGGACCCCGAGACCAGGGGCATAGATATTTAAAATTTTTAGAACTTCTTTCTGGACAGACCCTTTAAGTATGATATAGTGTCCTTCCTCATCTCTTATTATAGATTTTGGCTTAAAATCTAATTTATCTGATATAAGGATTGCCACCCCAGCTTTCTTTTCATGCCCATTAGTATAGTAAATTGTTTTCCACCCCCTCACTTTAAATCTGGTGGTGTCTTTGGGTCTAAAATGAGTTTCTTGTAGACAGCATATCGATGGGTCTTTTTTTTTTTTTTTTTTAATCCATTCTGATACCCTGTGTCTTTTATTTGGGGCATTTAGTCCATTTATATTCAGGGTAACTATTGAAAGATATGAATTTAGTGCCATTGTATTGCCTGTAAGGTGGCTGTTATCTATATTGTCTCTGTTCTCTCTGGTCTGTTACTTTTAGGCTCTTTCTTTGCTTAGCAGACCCCTTTCAATATTTCCTGTAGGGCTGGTTTGGTGCTTGCAAATTCTTTTAGTTTTTGTCCTGGAAGCTTTTTATCTCTCCTTCTATTTTCAATGACAGCCTAGCTGGATATAGTATTCTTGGCTGCATATTTTTCTCATTTAGTGCTCTGAATAAATCATGCCAGTTCTTTCTGGCCTGCCAGGTTTCTGTGGATGGGTCCGCTGCCAACCTAATATTTCTATTGTTGTATGTTACAGATCTCTTGTCCTGAGCTGTTTTCAGGATTTTCTCTTTGTCACTGAGACTTGTAAGTTTTACTATAAGATGACCAGGTGTTGACCTATTTTTATTGATTTTGAGGGGAATTCTCTGTGCCTCCTCGATTTTGATGCTTGTTCCCTTCACCAAATTAGGGAAATTCTCTGCTATAATTTGCTTCAATATACTTTCTGCCCCTCTTCCTTCTTCTGAGTTCCCAATTTTTTTTTTTTTTGAGTTCCCAATTTTTAAAAATATTGTTTCGTCTTATGGTATCGCTTAACTCTCGAATTCTCCCCTCGTGGGCCAGGAGTTGTTTATCTCTCTTTTTGTCAGGTTCTTGATTATCCATCATTTGGTCTTCTGTATCACTCATTCTCTCTTCTACCTCATTTATCCTAGCAGAAAGAGCCTCCATTTTTTATTGCACCTCATTAATAGCTTTTTAAATTTAAATTTGGTTAGATTTTAGTTCTTTTATTTTTCCAGAAAGGGATTTTATTTCTCTGGAAAGGGATTCTCTTGTATTTTCCATGCTTTTTTTCGAGCCCATCTAGATCCTTGATAATCATCATTCTGAACTCTAGATCTGACATATTACTGACGTCCATATTGATTAGGTCCCTATCCGTTGGTACTGCCTCTTGTTCTTTTTTTTCTGAGGTGAGTTTTTCCACCTTGTCCTTTTATCCAGATAAGAATAGATGAATTAGAGAGCAAAATACTAAAAGGGTAGCAAGGACCCTAGAAAAATATAGACTAACCAAATCGGAAGAGACCTGAAACCGGGGTGGGGAGTGGGGGGTGAAGAAAAAAAAAAGTATGTGTATGTGTATGTGTATACACATGTATGTATAAGAACACATATACACGCACAGCACATATATGTACACATGTATATGTATAAGAATATGCATACATGCATGCGTATGTATTCTTATACACATATACATTTACACACACACGTGTATGTATATGTTATGTACACACATGGCTATGTCTTATACATATACATATATGCGAATATACATACATGTGTATATATACATACACATACATATGTGTATATGCATATATATGTGTATATGTATGTATAGGTATATGTATACACACACACACACATATTAGAGTGGTGAATAGTATAGTGCCATACACTTGATTTTGGGTGTATTTTGGTCTGTTAGAAGAAATTGCCTCCCAAAATTTCTAAAAGAAAAACTTATATATGTATATTAAAATAAGGTTAAACATGATGCAGGGATGGAATATGACTGTAAAGATGAAAATTAAAACAGATTCTAAAAAAGGACTTGATGAGAAGTTGATTGAAGAGGGGAAAAAAAAGGGGAAGCATGTGATCAGGCTGGAGACTAGAACAAAAAGCCATGTGCTAGATTTAGGGTATATATTGATCTGTTAGAAGAAACCGTATCTCAACATTTTAAGGAAAGAAAAACCTATATGTATACAAAAAATAAGACTAAATACAATGAAGGGATAGACTATGACTATAACAATGAAAATTTTTAAAAGATTTTTTAAAAAGATTTTATTTATCTCACAGAGAGAGAGAGAGATCACAAGCAGGCAGAGAGGCAGGCAGAGAGTGAGGAGGAAGCAGGCTCCCCGCTGAGCAGAGAGCCCAATGTGGGGCTTGATCCCAGGACCCTGGGATCACGACCTGAGCCGAAGGCAGTGGCTTAACCTACTGAGCCACCCACTCACCCCGAAAATTTAAAAAGATTTTAAAGAAGGTATTGATAAGATAAAATAGTTAAAAATCATTAAAATAGGAAAGAGGAAACTTTAAAAAAATAGAATGAGAAAAAAATAAAAAAATTTAATTTTGAAAGACTAAAGAATCACAGTAAAAAGCCCATGACTTCCATGCCTTGTATTGCCATAGTTCTGACGTTTGCGGTTCTCATTGATCGGTGAACTTGGTCTTGGCTGGATGGTCTTGTCCATCTTCTTGAGGAGGGGACTGTTGCAGTGATTCCCAAATGTCTTTGCCTGAGGCTGAACTGCACTGCCCTTGCCAGGGGCTGGGCTAAGCAATCTGCTCGGGTTTGCTCTCTGGAGCTTTTGTTCCCTGGAGGATGGGAATGAAGATGGCGGCCTCCCCGGCTCTGGCCACGTAGGAGTCGACAGCTCAGGGCTCCTCTCCTTAATGCACCCTCAGAGAAAAGCAGCCAGTCCCTCCCATGTCCCTGATCTCTAGCCGCACTCCGAGCTCTCCCAGCCTGTGACAGAGCGTTTCTATCTCTGGCGCAAGGCCTGGTTTGTTGTCTCCAAACCCAGCAGATTCCTTCTGCACACTCCTGCGCCGCTCCTCCCAGAGCAGGAGCAGGAAGGTGAGTCTCCCCAGATCTGCCACTTGTGGGTCCCTGCAGAAGAGCAGTGGCCCGACTGTGCCTTGGATCATGGTTTAAGATAGCCCTGAGCTGAGAGCTCACTCCTGGCCTCCGTCTCTGTAGTCGGCTTCCCTGCTCCAATACCTGGGGACTCTGCCACTCAGATATCCCCGGTCTTTCTGTGACCCCACAGAGCCTGAGACCACACTGTCCCTGTGAGGGCTCCATGCCCCGCTTAGCCTCTGGAGCGACATCTGTCAGTGGAGTGGACTTCTATAAGTTCCGATTTTGCGCTCTGCTGCTCCCCTGCTTGCCGGGAGCCAGACCCTCCCCCTGCAGTCTCCCTTCCTCTATGATGCCTTGGATTCACTTCTCCCCACGTTCTATCTTCCATAAAGTGGTCACTTTTTTCTTGTGGGTTTATTTCTGAGTTTTCTATTCTTCTGCTGATCTATGTGTCTATTTTTTTTTTTTTTTTGCCAGAACCATGTTGTTTTGATCACTACAGCTTTGCAATATAACTTGAAAGCTGGAATTGGGATAATTCTTTTGTTTTTCTTTTTCAAGATTGTTTTGGCTCTTTGGAGTCTTTTGTGTTTCCAAACACATTTTAGGATGGCTTGTGAAAAATGCTGTTGGTATTTTGATAAGGATTGCATCAAATTTGTAGATTGCTTTGGGTAGTATGGAATTTTAACAATGTTCATTCTTCTGATTCATGAGTGTGGAATATCTTTCCATTTGTTCGTGTTGTCCTTAGTTTCTTTCATCAGAGTTTTATAGTTTTTGGTGTAGTTTATAGTTCAGAGTTTTACCTCCTTTAAGTTGATTCCTAGGTATTTTATTATTAATATTTTTGGGTGCAATTGTAAATGGGATCATTTTCTCAATTTCTCTTTCTTCTGCTTCATTATTAACATCTAGAAATGCAACAGATTTCTGTATCCTGTGATCTTACTGAATTCATTAATCAGTTCTGGCAGGTTTTTTGTGGTCTTTAGGGTTTTCTATATAAAGTATCATGTCATCTGCAAATAGTGAATTTTTTTCTTCTTCCTTACCAATTTGGGTGCCTTTTAGCCTTTTTCTTGTCTGATAGGTGTGGCTAGGACTTCAGGTACTGTGTTGGATAAAGGTGGTGAGAGGGGACATGCTTGTCTTGTTCTTGACCTTAGGGAAAAAGCTTTCAGTTTTTCACCATTGAGTATGATGTTAGCTATTTGTTTTTCATAGGTAGTTTTTATTATGTTGAGGTATGTTCCCTCTAAACCTACTTTGTTGAGGGTTTTTATCATGACTGGATGTTGTACTTTGCCAAGCTCTTTTCCTGTACCTGTTGAAACAACCATGTGCTTTTTATCCTTTCTCTTATTGATGTGATGTATCACATTGATTAATTTGCAAATATTGAACCATCCTTGTATCTTGGGAATAAAGTCCACTTGGTTGTGGTGAATGATTTTTTTAAATGTATTATTGGATTTGATTTGCTATTATTTTGTTGAAGATTTTTGCGTGTATGTTCATCAGAGATATTGGCCTGTAGTTCTCTCTCTCTCTCTCTTTTTTTTTTTTTGATAGTGTCTTCATCTGATTTTGATATCAGGGTGATACTGGCCTACAGAAGGAATTTGGAAGTTTTTCTTCATCTTCTATTTTTTGGAATAGTTTGAGAAAAATAAGTATTAATTCTTCTTTAAATATTTGGCAGAATTCAGGGCGCCTGGGTGACTCAGTGGGTTAATCCTCTGCCTTCGGCTCAGGTCATGATTTCAGGGTTCCGGGATTAAGTCCTGCATTGGGCTCTCTGCTCAGCGGGGAGCCTGCTTCCCCCTCTATCTCTGCCTGCCCCTCTGCCTGTTTGTGATCTCTTGCTCTTTGTCAAATAAATAAATAAAATATTTTTAAAAAGTATTTGGCAGAATTCACCTGTGAAGCAGTTTGATGCTGGATTTTTTTCTTTTTATTTATTTATTTATTTATTATTTTTTTTTGATTGGGAGTTTTTAGATTACTGATTCAAATTCATTGTTGGCCTGTTCAAATTTTCTGTTTCTTGATTCAATTTTGGGAGGTCATATGTTTCTAGGAATTTATCCGTTTCTTCTAGGTTGTCCAATTTATTTGCTTATAACTTTTCATAATATTTTCTTATAATCTTTTATATTTCTCAGTTGTTGGTTGTTATTTCTCCTCTTTCATTTCTGATTTTGTTTGAGTTCTCTCTCCTTGTCTTTGTTGTCATTGTCGTTGTCATCTTCTTCTACTTCTCCTCCACCTCCTCCTCCTCTTCTGGCTAAAGATTTATCAGTGTTGTTGATTTTTTCAGAAAGCAGTTCCTGGTTTCATTGATCTGTTTTATTGGTTTTTAGTCTCTATTTTGTTTATTTCTGATCTCGTCTTTATTGTTTCCTTCCTTTTATTGGTTTTGGGTTTTATTTTTCTTCTTTTTCTAGCTCATTTAGGTATAAGGTTAGGTTGTTTATTTGAGATTTTTCTTCTTGAGGTAGGGCCTGTTGCTGTAAACTTCTACTGCATCCCAAAGAT
Organism: Meles meles; assembly: GCF_922984935.1. Classification (NCBI taxonomy): domain Eukaryota; kingdom Metazoa; phylum Chordata; class Mammalia; order Carnivora; family Mustelidae; genus Meles; species Meles meles. The sequence continues at coordinate 5,637,858 of NC_060075.1, read as the reverse complement.
TTTGGGCTGTTATGTTTTCATGCCTTCATATATTTTTTTATTTCCTCTGATTTCTTGGTTGATCCATTTATTGTTTAGTAGCATGTTAATTAACCTCCACGTATTTGTGCTCTTTCTAGATTTTTTTCATGTGGTTGATTTGTAGTTCGATAGCATTGTGGTCAGAGAAGATGCATGGTGACTTCAGTCTTTCTGAATTTCTGGGGACTTGTTTTGTGACCCAATATGTGGTGTGTTCTGGAGAATGTTCCATGGTGCACTTGAAAAGAGTGTGTGTTCTGTTGTTTTAGGATGGAATGCTTTGAATATGTCTGCTAAATCCATCTGGTCCAATGTGTCATTTAAAGCGACTGTTTCCTTGTTGATTTTCCAGTTTGGTGATTTGTCTGTTGATGTAAGTGAGGAATTAAAATCCCCTGTTATTATTGTATTACTATTGATTACTTTCTTGTCTTTATTAGTAACTGATTTATATATTTGGTTCTCCTATGTTAGTTGTATAAATATTTATGACTGTTCTAGCATTTTGTTGATTGTTTTCTTTATGATTATATAGTATGCTTTGTCTTTTGTTTCAGTCTTTGTTTAAAAGTTTATTTTAATATAAGTATTGCTATCCTGGCTTTTTTTTTTCACATCTCTGTGCATGATAAATGCTTCTCCATCCCCTCACTTTCAGTTTGCATGTATCTTAGGTTTGAAATGAGTCTTTTGTAGGCAGCATGTAGATGGGTTTTGGTTTTTTGTTTATTTTTTTTTTTCTAAATCTGTTTTGTCACCTTATGTCTTTTGGTTAGAGTGTTAGTACAGTTACATTCAAAGTAATTACTGATAGATATGCATTTATTGCCACTTTGGTACTTGTCTTATGGTTGTAGGTTTTCTGTTTTGGGTTTTTGTTTTGTATTTTGTTTGTCTTATGGTTATTTCAGTAGTTCTCTGTTCCTTTCTTTCCTTGCTCTTTTCTCTCATGATTAGTTGGCTTTCTTGAGTAATATACTTGGATTCTTTCTTTTTTTTTGCATATTTATTACTAGTTTTTGATTTGTGTTATCATTAGGTATGTATATAATATTTTCTGCATATAGCAATGTGTATTAAGCTGATAGTTGTTCAGGCATGAATGCATTCTTACTCCTGTCCTCCCACATTTTAGGTTTATGGTGGCATAGTTTACATCCTTTTATTTGGCGAGTCCCTTGACTGATTTTTTTTTTCACTTTTTAAAAATTTCTTTTCAGTACTCATTGTTTTTGCATCACACCCAGTGCTCCATGCAATACATGCCCTCCCTATTACCCACCACCTGGTTCCCCAACCTCTCACCCCCCACCCCTTCAAAACCCTCAGGTTCTTTTTCAGAGTCCATAGTCTCTCATGGTTCATCTCCCCTTCCAATTTCCCTCAACTCCCTTCTCCTTTCCATCTCCCCATGTCCTCCATGTTATTTGTTATGCTCCACAAATAAGTGAAACCATAGGATACTTGACTCTCTCTGCTTGACTTATTTCACTCAGCATAATCTCTTCCAGTCCCGTCCATGTTGCTACAAAAGTTGGGTATTCATCCTTTCTGATGGAGGCATAATACTCCATCGTGTATATGGACCACATCTTCCTTATCCATTCATCATTGAAGGGCATCTCGGTTCTCCCTTGACTGATTTTTACAGATATACTTATTTTCACTGCTTTTGTGCTTCCTGCTTTCTTTACTTTTAGTTATGGTCTTTCTTTTCCACTCAGAGAATCCCCTTTAACAGTTCTTACAGGACTGATACAGTAGTCCTGAATTTCTTTAACTGTTGTCAGGGAAACTCCTTATCTCTCCTTCTATTCCTTCTTTATATGTTTTCCAGCTTTGCTGGAATAAAATATTCTTGGCTGGAGGTTTTTCCTTTCATTCGTTGAATATAGCATCCTACTTTTTTCTGGCCTGAGGAGTTTCTGCTGAAAAATCAGCTGATAGCCTTATGGGGTTTCCCTTGTATATAACTGGTTTCTTTTCTCTTGATGCTTTTTTTTTTTTTTTTTCTTTTTTATCGCCTCGAGCCGTATAAACCTCGGACTTGCAACGGTTGCGGGGCCGTTCCCAATCTTGGTGCTTTTAAACATTTCTCTTTATCAGTACTTTTTGCCATTTTAATTTCTGTGTGTCTTGGTGTGGACCAGCTTGGGTTGATTTTGCTGGGAGATCTCTTTGCTTCTTGGATCTAGATTACTGTTTCCTTCCTCAGATTTGAGTTTTCAGCCATTATTTCCTCAAATAAATTTTCTTCCCCCTTAGCTCTCTTTTCTCCTTATGGGATATCCATAATGTGAATGTTGTTATGCCTGATGGTGCTGCTGAGTTCCCTAAGTCTATTCTCATTTTGCGTAACTTTTTTCTCTCTCACCTGCTCAGATTGTTTTCCATTACTCTGTCCTTCAGGTCACTGATTTGTTCTTCTGCTTCCTCTAGTCTCCTATTTATTCATCTAGTGTATTTTAAATTTATTTCTTGTGTTCTTTATCCCTGATTGGTTCTTTTTGTGAGGGCCTCATTGAACTCCTCCACTCTTTTTTTCAAGTCCAGTGAGTATCTTTAATATCATTATGTTAAATTCTCTCTCAGACATATTCCTTATTTCCATTTCACTTAGGTTTCTTGCTGTGATTTTGTCCTGTTCTTTCATTTGGGACATATTCCTCTGTCTCCTCATTTTATCTAACTCTGTGAATGTTTCTCTGTATCAGCTATGTCTTTTGCACTTGAAAGCGGTCGGTTTCTGTAGAAGTTCTGTTGTGCCCTGCAGTGTAGTGTCTCCTGTTCACCAGAACCTGGTTCTTCAGGGGTGTTTCCAGTATGTGTGTTTGTTGTGTGTACCCTGCTTTTGTGACCGGCCTGCTTTTTCCCTTCGTCTAGTCATCTGCAGGGGCTCACTTTGCCTGTTGTGGGCAGTGTTTGGTCCCTGTGGTGTAAATGGGCCACTCTGGGGCCCACCTGAGGTTTGAGTTGAGTCATACCAGTTGTTTGCAAGATACAGGAACACTGAAATGCAGGATGCATTTCCTGTGTTGTCCCCTCAGAAGCTTTCCTTGGTGTTTGGGGCCTGTAGTCAGACCAGCTATCTGCTCCCAGGCCACTGCTGGGGCCCTGCAGTCTGAATGGTGTGTGTGTGGTTATCTTTCTCTCTCCCCGGGGCAGGGGTCACTTTGGAGTGGCACTGGCCTCTGTCAGAGCTGCTCACTGCCAGTCTTGTGGTACTGCTTTGGAGGGGCTCTGGCCCAGAGCCTATTGGAGGGGCTGGATCTGCAACGATTGCAGGGTGAGAGGCACAGTGTTTGCGAGGTTTGCATGTAGGCCCTCTGCAAGAGGGGACCCGTCAGCAGCAGAACGGAGGCCAGCCGGCTCGGAGGGGATGGCCCAGCAAAGCAAGCGGGGGTGGGGGCGGTGCACTGTTATCAAGGTTTGCCAGCTGCTGGTCTTCTGGGGGAGGGGACCCAGAGCACCAGGACTGAGGCAGTCCTGGCTGAAGGGGGCGCGTCTGCCACAACATGCAGGTGGGGGTGGAAGACGGGGGTTGGGTTGGGCTGGGCTGTGCCGTCAGCAAGTAAGGTAGCAAGTGTTAGTGCCCCGCTTGTTCCCGCAGGTGGTCCTGTGTTTGTGTTGGGGGTGCGGGGGAGGGAAGTGGTGCCAGCCAGCGCCTCTGATCCCGAGTAACGCTCCCTCTGGTATGCCCCAGGCATTTTTCCCAACCTCCTTCCCGCCGCCTCCTGGGGTATCTCCCGAGTTCTTGATGGTGCTCTCTCTTTAAGGGTGGGCACTCCATTTCCTCTTGCCTGCCTGGCTCAGAGCCGACCCTGCTGATTTTTAAAATGCAAGGTTTTAAGTCCCCCTGGTTTATGTAAGAACTCATGAAATTATATGGAAAAATTGAAAGTAAAATTGGAAAAAGGAGAAACCAAATATCAGCCAAAAGAAACCCTGTGAGGCTGCACTGATATAAAGTAAAATAGGTTTTAAAGCAGAAGCAGGGGCGCCTGGGTGGCTCAGGGTTAAGCCTCTGCCTTTAGCTCAGGTCATGGCCTCAGGGTCCTGGGATCGAGCCCCACATAGGGCTCCCTGCTTGGCGGGAGCCTGTTTCTCTCTCTCTCTGCCTGCCTCTCTGCCTACTTGTGATCTCTCTCTGTCAAATAAATAAATAAAACCTTAAAAAAAAAAAAAGCAGAACTGTTACTGTGGTCAGAGAGTCTTTAAATAATGATGAAAGGTTTTGTTCACTGGGAACATGTTACAGTTCTAAACTTTTATGTAAGCATAACATTCTGTTTATGCAAAATATATGAAGCAAAAGTGGCAGAATTGCAAGGAGAAACTGAAATCCATTATAGGACATTTTAATACCTTTTAGTAGTTGATAGGGGAAATCATTCTTTTTTTTTTTAAGATTTTATTTATTTATTTGACAGAGAGAGATCACAACTAGGCAGAGAGGCAGGCAGAGAGAGAGAGGGAAGCAGGCTCCCTGCCGAGCAGAGAGCCCGAGGCGGGACTCGATCCCAGGACCCCGAGATCATGACCTGAGCCGAAGGCAGCGGCTTAACCCACTGAGCCACCCAGGTGCCCCAGGGGGGAAGTCATTCTTAACAATCAGTAAAGACAAAAAAGATTTGAATGGCAGAATTAACAAAGGTCTTCTGTGGGGCGCCTGGGTGGCTCAGTGGGTTGAAGCTTCTGCCTTCGGCTCAGGTCATGATCCCAGGGTCCTGGGATCGAGCCCCGCATCGGGCTCTCTGCTCCGCGGGGAGCCTGCTTCCTCCTCTCTCTCTGCCTGGTTGTGATATCTCTCTGTCAAATAAATAAAATATTAAAAAAAAAAAAACACCAAAGGTCTTCTGTGACCATCTGTACGACATGGCTCTCAACAAATGAAAAGAAATGCGCCTTCTGTGCAGACATGTATAATCCACTTATGAAAACTGACCTAAAGCAACAAAAAGAGGCTGAACATTACTGAGCTTAGTGACCCATTTAAGAAGTTAGAAGAATATAATAAACTTAAGGAAAGCAGAAGGAAGGAAAAATAAAGAGCTGAAGTGAAAGATAAAACAGAAATATTATTATTATTATTTTTTAAGATTTTATTTATTTGTCAGAGAGAGAGAGACAGAGAGAAAGGTCACAAGTAGGCAGAGAGGTAGGCAGAGGCAGAGGAGGAAGCAGGCTCCCCGCCGAGCAGGGAGCCCGATGTGGGACTTGATCCCAGGACCCTGGGATCATGACCTGAGCCAAAGGCAGCTGCTTAACCAACTGAGCCACCCAGGCATCCCCAGAAATATTATTTTTTAAGATTTTATTTATCTATTTGACAGAGAGCAGAAGCAGGGGGAGTGGCATAGGAAAAGGGAGAAGCAGGCTGCCTGCTCAGGGCAAGGGGCTCGATCCCAGCCAGATCATGACCCCAGCCAAAGGCAGACACTTAACCAACTGAGCCACCCGGGCACCCCCAGAATTAAATATTATTAACAAAGTAAAATGCTGGTGTTTGGAAAGAATGACATTGACAAGCATCTGGCTGAACAGCAGATCTAGAAAAGTCATTGGTCCAGATGGACACAGGAGGATGGCAAGGCCCACGAGTGATATGTCTAAGAAGAAGGGAACAGATGGGTGACCTCACATTTTTGAACGCAGGGTGAGGAGACTGGTGTTCTTTTTGCAGAGCGTTTGGAGACGAGGTAGTGGTAGGTGATGGAGAACTAGGCACATGAGGGCTTGACAGCCGAGGGCCGGCCAGGGCCCTAGCGGGCAGGGCGGCAGGGCGGCGGGGCGGGCGGGGTTGGACCGGGGCCATGCAGGGTGTGAGTGTGGGGGGCGCAGAGTAGGGGTTGGTCAGGGCCCCGTGCAGTCAGGTGGGCCGGGGCTTTCTCGGGAGGACAGGGGCGGGGATCGGTGGTGTCTGGTATGGATGGTGAAGGCAGGCTGGATGAGGCGGCGGGGCGGCCCGGAGTGGCAGACAGTGGGGGACTGCTGGAGGCTTGAGCAAGAGACCGTGCGGAGCTGACGGTGGCTGGAGGAACAGGGCTGCCCCCAGGTCCGTGTTCTTTGACGCAGTGACGGCCACCTGAAAATGGCAGTGGGTCTGCAAGAGGGTTCAAAGTCCCAGACGAAGCTTCTGGGGGGAGGCGTGGGGGGTGGGGGGGAGGCCGGTCTGTCACTTCTCTGCCCGGCAGGCTGTGCTCCCCGCTGCTCACACTATCATCTTAGTTTCACCAACAGGGCTGGGGAGCACTCTTCCTCCAGGCAATTTGCAAACAACAGGAGTACACGCTGTTCTCTTTTAAAAAACTGTTTACAGTTCTTAAAACTTATTTCAAAAAATAACATTTAGGTCAACTAGTTGATAGTACAATAAATAGAACCATCAGGTGCACAAGTATAATGAACAAATCTTAATTATGCATCCCCAAGTGTTGTGTTAAGATGTCTGAAACCTATAATACGGTAACTTTTGAAGACAACTTTCCTCTCAATGTGCTAAGAATAGGAGTGTGCCCTATTTCTAACAAACGGTTTCACAGCACCAGAAAATGAACGTCCGTCGCCCTCTGAGAAACCCTGGGTCTGCTTTTTGATTCTCAGTTACAGCTTTTCTGCTGTGTGTTTTAATTTTAATATGTCTAGGCGAAGAGAAACTTACTTTTAAAAAGAATGCAAATGGCTTACTTTTGTAAACATTTTTTGGTCAAGTTTTGAAAACCACTTTTTATTGCGGAACATTTCAGTCACCTCCTTGGTGCCCAGCTCTGTCCCACCCATCTGTCCCTGTGGTCACCTGACCTTCAGTCACTGCATTGGAGCCTGCCCTAGTCCAATGTGACCTCGCTGAGCTCGATCACATCCGCGATGACCCTCTTTCCAAGTGAGGCCACATTCCCAGGTTTTGGGGGTGAAAACTTCAGCAGATCTTTCTGGGGGACACTATTCAACCTGCAGGAGCTGTTTAGAACTGGGGCGAAGAGCGTCGCTTTGGAATGAGGCCTGTATCAAGTCCCAGAGTCCGCAAATTCCAAGCGGTCCCAGCCTGGCCAGGTTACCGCGCCGGTGCTCGTGGACTGCCTCAGATCCCAGAGCCCGGACGCCGGCCCGGAGAGCGCCTGGCAGGAAGCTGGCTCAGTAGCTTGTAGCTTCTCCTCCCCCTTCCTTTCCTTTGCATTGTTATTTGTGGCGCTGGCAGTTATTAATAGAATGTGGTCAAAACAGGCCTCATCCAGAAGGCGCGATCGCGGCAAGACTTGAAAGCGGGGAGGGAGGTGGCTGGGCAGAAATCTGGGCCAGGGGCCACGGTGGCTGTTCCAGGGAGAGAACACAGCGGGAGCGAAAACCTCAGCATGGCTTGGCCTTTAAAATTGTCGCCCTGTGAGCTAGAATGACGCTCCCAAGGGCTGGGATCTGTCGTGTTCACAGGTGTGGCCCTTGAATTGGAACTGATCAGTACTAAACCACTGTTCCCTTTGATGTGGTTCTGGAAAGTAACAGGGATGATGTCATTCCAGGCTGATTTACTGGAAATCCCCCGACCAGAGACCACTTGCCTCCCCGCCTCCACCTGCCAACTCCTTCCCCACCTGCCACTCTGATCGAATTATCCCAAGGGCTGTTCCTCAAACAGCATTTTTTTTTTTTTTTGAAGTTTCTGGAAATTGTTTCAGCTGTTAAAAAGAAGACAAGGTGCAAAGAAAGTGCATGGGAATTCTCAAAATATCATGAATGGCTGCGTCTGGATTTTAAGAGGGTCAGGAGCAGCTCACTCGGTCCTCTGCACCGCTGGAGGTATGAGGGGCAGTCTCGGCGCACCCGTCTCTCTGGGCTTCCCCACTCCCAGCTCCTGAAGCCAGCCTCGTCTTTGTCGTCTTTGTGGCTGAGCAGGTGTGGCTGGCCTTTTCTCCATTCTCCTCCCAGGGGAAGGGAGCTTGGCCCTCGTGCTGTTCCACGCTCTGCCATCCCGGCCAGCCGGGGCAGCCCTCCCCTGTGACTGCAGGCGCTGGTGGGGGTCTGCGGGCCCCCACGGACCCCTTCTCCAAGAAGGAAGCGCCCCTTTATTTTAGAAAGGGAGCAGGGCGCATGCCCTCAGGAGCCTGCCTTCAGTATGCTCTCCTGCAATCCCTGTGCCGGAACTCAAACGTCAAGGTGTAAGGCAGAGAAGAGGGCTGCCTGGAACGTATAGACGAGCTCCACATTCTGCGGCGCCTCTCTACCTTTGTCAAGTAACTGGGCAATTTAGGGGAACAGTTTCACGTGCCTAGAGCATGTCATCAGCTCTACCCAGCCCCCATCCCAGTGGATGTACCGGCCTTTACCCACCACTCCTCAAACGCTAGACGGACGCTCACGAAGCACCGTCAGGCCCAGAGACGAGCCAGTGTTAGAGCACGGAGACAAGTGGGGAAAACCCTTCCCTTCCTTGAGGGCCTCGGGTGACCATCAGCGAGGACAGTGGCTGCTACTAACATTGGCGGGTCCTCCCGCGTTCAGGGAGTGCCCTACTGCCCGTGACAGTGTGCGCACACACGCGGTCTTGTCCACCTCGATAACTGTGCAGAGGGAAAAGCCAGGCCAGGCCAGGGGAGGGATTTTACCCTGGTGTCTAGGGCAGGGCTGAGCAGCTCATCTTCCGTCCCCAGGTGCCAGGGGGCCTCCAGCGGCACGCTCCGCTGTCCAGGAAGGAGGCCCGGTGGACCAGGCCAACAGAAGTGTGGCTCGGGGTAGTCGGAGGGAGGAGGCATCTGTCTGTGAGCTGGGGAGAATCCCGGGAGCCTTCACGGTGGAGGTAGCTATTGATTTGGCCCTTGAGAGAGTGGCTTAGTGTCTGCAGGTGGGAAGGGATGTGGGTGTGGAAGGCCTGGCGCTTTGAGAAGAGCAGGGAGCATGTGGGTGCGAGGCTCAGTGGAAGGAGAGGGCGGGGGAGGGGGCCTGGTCTTCATTGCCGTGGGGCCCGTGGTGGTTTCTGAGCAGTGAAATGAGTATGAGAGGGTTTTTTTTTTTTTAAAGGATTTTATTCATTTAACTGAGAGAGAGCACGAGCTGAGGGTCAGGGCAGAGGGAGAGTGAAAGGGAGAAGCAGACTCCCAGCTCGGCAGAGAGCCCAATGTGGGGCTCGATTCCAGAACCCTGGGATTCCGACTTGAGCCGAAGTCAGACGCTGAACCACTGAGCCACCCAGACGCCTGAGACGATGAGGGTTTTGGTTTTAAAAATGCAACTTAAGGGCCGTGATGAATGTAAATTGGGAGGGTCAGCTTGTCGGGCTGATCAGTCTGAATGCACGGGGCCATCAGAAACCACTACATGGTGTTTGTTCAAGGGGCGGGGAGGAGAGGAGGAGGGTGAAAAGCTCACGGAGGGTGCCAGCATCACCCCTTCCCGAGCGAAGACGAGTCCCACGTGAGGCACCTGCGGGGGGCTTTTAGAGGAGGCTTTGGCAGGGCCGGAGTTCGGGGGCGGGGGCTGTAGATAGAGATCAAGGTTTCCCGAGGGTGACCCTCTCCCTGTCCCCCTGGCCGGCTGTGGGGAGGCCTTGTGGCCTGAAGGGCCACAGCTCAGGGAGCCTCGATGGCCAGGAAGCCAAAGAAAGGCGGGCACCGGCTGTGCACCTGCCGCAGGCGGGGGGGGGGGGGGGTTGCTCCCCCTCCTCGGGTCTGTGCTGGCCAGGAAGTTGTCAGGCCTGGTGGGGAGCAGTTTGAGGGCCCCTTGGTCTTTACACCTGAGGCTGTGGCCGTAAGCAGCCCGGGGCGTAGCTTTGGGCCATTTCTTGTTTCTCCCAGGCCTCCCCAGCAGCGCAGTTTGGAAGAGGCAGGAAGGAAGGGCAGGCACGAGCGCTGGGCGGGGAGGGAGCGGCTCTGCACCTGGCGGAGCGTGGAAGCACTTCTCCCTGGGCCGGGAGGAGGCGTGGCTGGTAAAGTGACACGTGGTGGCGTTTACCGGCATTCTGGGACTGTTGTGGGGGTGACGGGTTGCCGGAGAGGGAGAGGGCCAGAAGCTCCTGACGTCGGCAGGTGGGGGCAGCCGTGAGGCCTGTCCTGCATCTCCTACCCGACAGAGGCAGGTCCCGCAGGCTCTGGTGTCAAACCAGAGCAGGCGATTGCGATGCGGGCTTTCCAGGCGGAAGCCCATCCTGAAGTCAGAGCAGCGTTTCAGCGAGTCTTCAGATTCCCGTCTGTGAGGTTCCTTGGAGGTGGAGGTCAGCAGTATTTCAAGCATGGAAGGTTCTAGAAGGAGCTAGGTACCTGGCTTTTCTCCGACCTCCCTGTAGGAAGGATCTGCAATCCGAGAGCCAGGTGGTGCCCGTACCTCCCGTGCCCTCACTTTGGCCGACGTCTAAGGGAAATTGTGTGCAGCATGTTAAGTCCGAGAAATAAAATCAGGCCACGTGTCCGTACGTGAAACTTACTTCGCCAGTATCTCCCTACGGGTTGGGATCTTCTCCTGAGAGCGCGAGGATGCAAAGCAAAATTCTCTTTCTGGTGAAAGAACTTTGGAAATAAATCCTCTGGAATCCACCTGTGGAGTACTTTGATTGTCTCCCTTCCCGGAAAGGCTGGCTGCCTGCCGAGTTTTCCTTCCCCAAAGACGGACAGACTCGGTGAGGAAGTAACCAATGTGACCAAAATATGCGGCACATTACACAAGTTTCGGGCCGTGTCTAGGCTCTTTCCTTCTTGGCATCTTGGGCTGGATATCTGTGTCGTGGGGACCGTCCTATGTAGCATCTGTGGCCTCTGCCCCCCAGATGCTTGTAGTTACCCCCACCCCTGCTTTGGTGACAACCAGAAATGTCTCCACTTTGCCACATGTCCCCCAGGATCCAGCCTCTCTCCTGGGTGAGAACTCCTGGTTTAAGAGGATTGTCTGCTCATGCAAGTGTTTCTGTAGGAGGATCTAAGGAATGTCATTGGTGCAATAAATCTGCTAAGTTTTTCTTAGAGATTAGAACATGAAACAGGACGGATGCCCTCCTTTTCTGGAACAGATGTGGTTAGTGTTGATCTGCTCTTTCATATTCATCTCTCATTTGTTCACAAGCCTTTGGGGGCCGTGGGCGCCCCGTGGTGTGCACTGGCACACGGCTCTGTGGGGTGGGGGGCGGACCCAGCAGGTGCCGGTGAGCCTCCCCCGGAAAAGGAGGCTTACCCAGCAAGGGGGTCAGGTGGATTCTCTCAGGTCAGCTAGGCTCTTCCCTGAGTCCTTCCTTCACCTGGCTCAGGTGCCACTCTTCCTTCTTTCTAGAAGGGCACAGAGAGGACACTTAGCAGGACCTGATCTTTTATCACTCACTGGAAACAACTCCAAGATAACAGCCCTCCACGGTAGGTGGCTGTGCCTCTCCGGCTGAGGCGTGGAACTGACCCTTGCAGGTGTATCCCGGGCTCTCCTGCGGGGCGGGCACGTTTGCACAGCCCCACGCCCTCCCCTTCGGCCCGAGGCTGCTGGATGGGAGTGCGCCTGTGGGAGGAGACAGTGTGAACACGGCTCTGTGAAGGGCCCCGAACTATGTTCCGAAGCGAATATATGCGTCACACGTCCGCCCGCGGTGCAGCCTGAGCACACTCGTGTGCACCTGCAGACCGGGGGTGGGCTGAAAACGGAGGTTTTGGCTTCCAAAACTGTGTCTTAGGAGCTTTGTGCCTCTTTCCCCTTTCTCCCAAATATTACCGCAGACCTAAGTCACGACCACAGTTGTTTCCACAGGGAAAGAGACGTATGCTCTCGCATTTGGCCTCTTAGGAGATGAACAAAGTGACGGCTCGGCACGTGGAATCTGCCCATCAGTTTCTCATTAAATATATTGTGTTTAATAACGGAGAGGAAGCGTTTGTGAATCAAGTCACGAGGGTTTTTTCTTTCTGATGATGTTTGAGAATTCATGTTCTTCATCTGGGGAGAGAGAGCTAAGGCGGAAACGGCGTAGACATGGCATTTTAAAGAACATGGCATTTCTTAAAGAACTTCTTTAACAAAGCAGCCGATAATAAGATTTATTTTAATTTTCCAATCTGCCAAAAAAAAACCCCAAAACAAAAAAATCAAACTATACTCATATATATATATACAGTGTCGACATTTCCAGAGCACTTACATTAGGAAACGCTGTTTCTTTTCGACCATATGACAATACTGTATATGCCACAATAAAATCTACAAAAACAATCGCATCAGCAGTCATACAAACATCATGATTTTACATTTCAATACACAAGAAAAAAATAGACATCTTCCCGGCACTTTTGTTTCCTCCTAAGCGCTGCCTGTTTCCAGTCTAGCAGAGCAGGTCTCCACACCTTCAGACACCAGCTTTTCAAACCCAGCAGCGGCTCTTTCCGAAGTCCTATCCTCTCCAGATCCAAACCGCAATGAGAAATCTGCCATTTGAAAATAACAACCAATGGTTTCTTAATGGGTACGGTGAAGCTTCCCCACCACGAGGTGTAAAAAATCGCATGAAAGTAGAAATAAATAAAGCTGTTGTAAAGCAGTTTTGTTTACATTATAGTTCAGAACAGACACTTCAACGTAAAACTGTCATTAAAGTTTTATAAAGTATTTATATCCAAATTACAACTGTTCGACAAATCTAATGAAAACAAACTGATTTGGTAAAGGTCCAAAGACTTTCCCGCCCCAGCACCGTGTGGCTCCAGCCGCCATGGGCCGCAGTGATGACCTACGCGTGTTCTGACATAAGGCACTAGGTCTGAAAAGGCCATGCGCTCGCCTTATGTCGTATTACCTGTTACAGACCAGTGAATTCTTTGAAATGAAAAGTAAGAAAAATTTCAGGACACAGTGCACTTTAATGACATACAGCACTTGAAATCGTTCAGACAAAGGTCTGAAAACAGTCTTTTAACGCAAGCCTGAATCTTCAAACACATAAACTCTGTTTCTTATGCTCAGTTTCAGTATCGCTGGAAAAAATACCCATCACTCAACCCTGATATACATTCTCAGCCATTTGACTGTCTTCTGTCACGGTCCGTGTTCACGAGGCAAAGCGTGACCCAAAATCTCTGTTCAGGTTCTCCTCCAAGGGCTTCTCTACTCACAGTGGTCATTCTGCTTCCGCCTCCTTCTGTTTGGCACCTGTTGGTAGATGGAGAAATGACAGTCTCAAAGGAAAGGGAAGGTATGTCGCAGCTGGGCCTGTCTTACACACAGGAGCAGTGGTCCCTCCCCCCTGCCCCCCCGCTTGGTGGTCTTCACCCATATTCTGCAGTGCCTTAGAAGAATGTTCCAGAAGTTGGGAGCCGGGGACAGGAGATGAGCAGGTGGCCCCAAGCCCCTCCCAAACCACCTGCTGTCCCAGCAGCGCACTTCAAATCTGTGTTACGTGTCAGGAGCCCAAGTTTGCAAGATTTAGTTCGAAAAAAAGAGAAGCGGGTTCTAGCAGCAGAGCGGCTCGAATTTTTACGCGAAGGCGCGCCCGTGTTTTGGCGAGGCTGCTGCGCGGTGCTGCTGCCCCGCAGGCGACCCCCTCCCTCGCGCTTCGCCTCCCTGCACTCTGCGCATGAATTTGTTCCTGCCACTGAAGGTCTGCGGCAACCCTGCATCAGGCCAGTCTACTGGTGCTGGTGGCCGAACAGAGTTTGTTCTGTGTCCCTGTCACATTCTCGGAGTTCTCAGTGTTTCAAAGTTTCTTATTATTTTACCTGTTATGGTGATCTGTGATCAGTGATCCCTTTTTTTTTTTAAAGATTTATTTATTTTGATAGAAAGAGGTGGTTGAAGGAGGGGAGGGGCAGAGGAAGAGAATCTATGAAGCAAACTCCCCGCTGAGCACGGAGCCCAGTGTGGGACCTGATCCCGTGACCCATGAGATCATGACCGGAGCCTAGCCAACTGAGCCACCAGGGTGCCCCTCCGTGATCTCTGACGTCACTACTGTAACTGCTGGCCTCAGGAACCACACGCACATAAGAGAGCAGCTTGATAAATGCGTGTGTTCTGACTGCTCCAGACTGCTCCACTGACCAGCCATTCCCCGATCTCTCTCTCCCTCTCCTCGAGCCTCCCTTGTCCCTGACACACAATACTGAAATCAGGCCAATTAACAACCCTCCAATTGTCTTTAGTGTTCAAGTGAAAGGAGCAGTCAGTCATGTATCTTTCGCTTTATATCAAAAGCTAGAAATGATTACGCTTAGTGTGAGAAAGGCATGTTGAAAGACAGGCTTCTTTAACCAAACAGTGAGCCAAGCTGTCAATGCAAAGGAAAAATTCTTGAAGAAAATTAAAAGCGTTACTCCAGGGGTGTCTGGCTGGCTCAGTTGGAAGGGCATGCGACCCTTGGTCTTGGGGCCGTTAGCTGGAACCCCAAATTGGGTGTAAAGATTACTCAAATAAACTTAAAAAAAAAAAAGTGGGGGCGCCTGGGTGGCTCAGTGGATTAAGCCGCTGCCTTCGGCTCAGGTCATGATCTCAGGGTCCCGGGATCGAGCCCCGCATCGGGCTCTCTGCTCCGCGGGGAGCCTGCTTCCTCCTCTCTCTCTGCCTGCCTCTCTGCCTACTTGTGATCTCTCTCTCTGTCAAATAAATAAATAAAATCTTTAAAAAAAAAAAAAAGTGCTACTCCAGTGAACACATGAATGATAAGAAAGTGAAACAGCCTTGCTGTTGGCCTGGAGACGGCGGCCGTGGTCTGCACAGGAGACCACACCAGCCACCCATCCCCTTAAGCCAAAGCCTGATCCAGAGCAGGGCCCGGACTCTTCCGTGCTGGGACGCGGAGCGGTGAGGACCTGCGGAAGGAAGGTCTGCAGCTGGCCGGCCGGTTCGGGAGGCTCCAGGACGAAGCCATCTCCGCAACACCCAAGTGCAAGGTGACGCGGCCAGGTCTCCGGACCATCTAGCCGCGATCACCGATGAGGGGGCCGCCCGAAACAACAGGCTTTCAGCGCAGACCCAACAGCCTTCTCTGGAGGAAGATGCCGGCTGGGACTCGCACAGCCCAGAGGAGAAGGCAGCGCCCGGTTGCAGAGCTCCAGCAGGCGACCCTGTCGCGAGGGGCCAAGGCGGCCGGTGACCCGGAGCTGAAGCCGGTGCTCCGTGGCCGCTCGGAGGCCCCGCGGCGCGTGAGAACCAGGCCAGTCCGCTCTGCCTGGGCTCCGGACAGGGAACCACAAGGAAGCCGCAAGAGACCAGGAGCAGCAGCGGAGCCCGAGAAGGGGACGCAGCTGCCACGGGCTCAGGGTCAGACGGGACCGGACGGCACGTGGAGGCGCTTCCTCGGGAGGAGCAGAGCGAGGGGCTTCCTGAGCCGACGACGGAGGGATCAGAACACGACGAGCTGCGGAGGAAGCAGTGGCAGGGCTCGAGGGGACGGACTCCAGTTCTGAAGGCAGTTCCGTGGGTTAAACGCCATCGGGCGGCACTGCCCGCCGCCGAGCCACCGTTCGGGACAGAAGAGCCATTGGTGCGACAAACCGCAGGGCCGCGCGGGCCCCCAGCACCCAGCACCCCGACGGGTCAGCAGCCGGCAGCGTCGCGGAGACCCTCCACCCGCAGAAAGTCCCACCTGCTGAGAGCTCAGACGGCGGGTCGCACGTTTTAGCAATAAAGTCTTTGTCAGCGACGGCATGCACGTTGTTGTTTTAAAATTCTGGACTGTTTTGCCGAGGTATTTGCTTTACTGCAGTGGTCTGGAACCGAACCCACTGTCTCTGAGGCGTGCCTGTACGTACTCTCGGAAATGGTTTAAAACTGTGCTGCGTTTACGGATATTTGCTCGTAACACCCACGGTCTGGCTGGCATATTTCCAAGTGGTGGCAGGAGCGCTACCCCTCTTCTCGTCTCAGCAGCTCCTGATGCAGCTTCCGGCACGAGACGACTTTTGAAAGAGAGTCACCATCTATGAGAACAGAGGGCTAACAAGCTGTCGCTCCTGCTCTCAGATCTGGCTCTCTGGTGTGTGCACTCGCGCGGTTTCTTCGGACAGTCTGAGTTTCACGAGGGGCTGCTGCTAAAGAAACTTAGGACAGCGAATCAGTATCCATCATGGGGACTGTGTCCATCAGCTGTTGAAATATATACCTCTGGTACCTTTTATTCGTGTTAACAGTGGACACCTTCTAAAAGTGCCTCTTTCTTTCTAGTCCGTGAACACCCACCCCGCAGCGTGGCTCCTGGGTACGGCGCACCTTGTCGTGCACAAATGGCTCCGTGCGTGTTTTGGTTTCAACTGAGAGTGTCCTTGGAGGGATGCAGGGCCTGTGTTCACCTCCTTGCTCTACAGCTGGCTGGACAGAGGCTAACTGAGCTGAGCAGCTTGCCCCCACTCAGGCAGCTCCGAGGGCCTGAGGGGCACCAGGCAACCTGGGCTGGACTGCTCCTCTTAAGTTTATAGGCTGCCGGCCCTCACGTGTCGGAGCGTCTCAAGGCTGCTGATCTGAAGCGGGCCGGCCCCGTGCTCTGGGAGAGTTCTCCAAATGTTCACTCGTAATCCAGTTATTAGGAACACGGAGCATTTTCCTAAATAGTGTTCTACATACTATATTGTAGAGAATGCTAATTCGACTACTATCTTTAGAACGTTATTTCTATGGTAACGTACATTTCAAATTCTGGCTGTGGAACAGGGATCCTCCCCACAGAGCCCTATTAGGGACTTAGAATTTTTAAAATATCATACACGGTTGGAAATGTAAACTCATCCAGCCCAACAATCTCAATTTAATTTAAAAAACTTAAAAAAATTTATTTTAAAGTAATCTCTATACCGACGTGAGGCTTGAACTCACAACCCTGAGATCAGGAGTCAGATGCTCCACTGACTGAGCCAGCCAGGCGCCCCAGCCCACATTCTCATCCCTACGGCCTGTGACACGAGGCATAAAGAGGACAGAGATCTTGGCTTGTCTGCTCTTGATTTTGCAAGGCATGGGGAATCCTGGCCACAGGACAGGACAGCTGAAATTCACCCTGACGCTGCCGGGCACGTGTTTGCCTCGGCCCAGGGCTGCTGCCTGGAAGAGGGCTGCCTTTTTCTGAAGGTGCCAAGTTACGTGCCTGCAAGGAGGAATCCGCTCTCGAGGAGGCCTTCTCCCGCTGCGCACGAGGGAGCCGTGGAAGCTGCAGGCGAGCGGCATCGCACTCCCCGGACGGCCTCGCTCCTCTGCTCGAGGTCACGTGTGTGAGATCAGACTCAGCAGTGTGCGGTCATGGTCAGCGCTGTGGGGCATCCCGCAGAACGCACGCCACGCGGCCTGGTGCTGCTGCCGGGTGTCAGGGTCGTTTCCCGTTCGGGGTTATTGTAAGTGATGCTGTCAACAGTCTCACATTCACTGAGTCCTTTCATCACTGCTTCATGATTATGAAGGCTATTGTGTTTCAGATTCCCTAACAGCTGACATTGGCAATGAGTGTCCTTGGCCCCACTGCTAGAGCTTTGGACTCGGCGACAGTCTCTAGGCGCTGCTGCTCTGCCGGTATGGCGTCCTTGCTCTCGCGTTCTGGGCCAGAAGTCTGTCTCACTGGTGCAGGGATTCCTTTAAGACAGGCATCTTCAGGTTATAAGCCGACTGAAACCTCGTCTCAGCTAGTTTGATTTCTGAACTCAGGAGAAATCGGTACTCTGGTACGTGATGTGCACTTCAAACTCTCAGAGGTGACTCGCTCTGCGGTCTCGGCCCGTCCTGGCACAGCTCAGTCCGGCCCACAGCGGGGCCGCTTGAACTTACCAGGGGAGGGAAGGGGAGGGGCAGAGAGGAGAAAGAGCAGGCCGGCGGTTTCAGGGCCCTTCAGGCACCTGTCACTATTAAACATGGCACACAGGAGACACCAAGCCTTCCTCCCCTCTCCCTGCCTGCTCGCTGACACTGGCCTGACGGCTTGCTCAGAGCTGACCCGGCAGAAAATGAGATTAGCCACCAATGCTGTTTGGGAGTTAATGGAATCTCCAATACCCTACTAACGGAAGAGTTTGGGTTCGGGTCTTCTGTTTTATATACTCAAAACACTAGTAACTTTTTTTAAAGGGTAGATAACAGTCTCAATAGTTGGAGCCCAATGCATTTCCCCTCCTATGTTTTCTAGGAAATAGTCCTAAAAATAAAGCAAAACTGAAGAGATCTTCACTTTTTAATGGAAAAGGTGATGAATCTGGCAATAAGGGTCGTGGACAGGATGCTCCTAAGAATACTTTCTAGAAACTATTCTCTTTCACCCAACTGGAGCAGTAAAGCTCCGAAGGAAAACCACACAACAAGTAACCACGGGTTACAGAGGCCCAGGTGCCGGAGAAGCAGCCGCTCCCGGCTCGGCCCCGCATGGAGGGAAGGACCTGCGGCCCGTGCACATACCTGCGGGCGTGAGGATCAGGGCCTGCAGGATGTCCGACAGCGAGATGATGCCCACGATGCTGTCTGCTTCGTTCACTACCACCAGCCGATGCACCTGCCAACGGGACAAGCAGCTCCCGTGTCAGAGTGCACAGAAGGTTCTACGACGGGTATTAGCAAATAACGTCTTTCATATACTAAACAAGGAAGACATCCCACAAGTAAGAGACAGAAACCATGTCCAGAACCACAAAAGGTCTTAGGCTCTCAAGTTAGATCAATGCTGACTTCAATGACTTGGAGGAAAAATTCGCTAGCTATGTCCCGTTGTTCTCAAATTCTGGGATACTAATATATATGCGATACAACCCAAAACGTGAAGTACAGTGTAGCCACAATACTCTCTTAAACGTGTTTTTACATTTTTAAAGTAGTATTTTAGTCCCTAAGAACTAGCTGCTACTGACTTACATGGGAAAGACGTCCAAGCGCGCGCCGGACGGAAGAGGTCATGGTTCATTGTCTGTAGTCTTTTCTCCAGGAAGTTCGTGTATTAGTATGTTCGTATAACTCAGAGGATAAAGGAACTCTAATAACGTGAAATACAGTATATTCACACCCCATGATCTACTCGGGTCTTTCCTAAGTGAGTGGCCCGGGTTGTGAGGGGTCGTTCTAACAAAGTCTCCTGAACACAGGAAAGGAGTGAGCAGGCATCGCGCTTCCCGGAGCGGCTCTGGCTTCCCAGGCCTGGGGCAGCCACGTGCCTGCTGGTTTCCTTGGAGACGATGCTCTTCTCCCTACAGAGCAGTCCCGGGCCCCACCACACACCGTGGCGGGCACAGGAAGGAGATGGAAAGGGGAAGAAATTCTGTTTTTAGATTTGTCTCTGATCCTGTGTTGGGGATGCTTTCAACATCTTCACTTGCTTTGGATTTAAAAAATAATCACTTTGTTCTCATGACTTTTAAAAGTTTCTCTAGAGGAGTCTGGCTGGCTCAGAAGTGTGTGGACTCTTAATCTTGGGGTCCCGAGTTAGGGCCCCGTGTTGAGTGTAGAGATGACTTAAACTTCAAAAATTTCTCTAAAAAACCGTTAGGGTCTTCAGTAATCCTGTGATACAACACGGTTATTATAAATTGAAATAATGGCTTGTGTCTAGGGTCAAAGAATGCTTTACAGTCTGTGCGAGACACATTTTATTGTTAACGTTCAATAATGCTAATTAAATAACTCTCTTTTGAACTTTTGAAGGTCAAGGGGTGGCCATCTCACCCAGAGAATTAATTCTACCAGGCAGAAATGACCATCAAAAACATTTTCTTGTCATTTGTTGCTGAGTCTAAACCAGTGAATATTCCTGGGTGTCAGAAAACTAGTGCGGTATTTATGTCCTATGAATAAACCAAACCATTGCTGGTACTGTATGCCCTTTCTCCAACAACTGTATTTAAGATAAAATTGGCCTGGGGCGCCTGGGTGGCTCAGTGGGTTAAGACTCTGCCTTCGGCTCAGGTCATGATCCCAGGGTCCTGGGATCGAGCCCCACATCGGGCTCTCTGCCTGGCGGCGAACCTGCTTCCTCCTCTCTCTCTGCCTGCCTCTCTGCCTCCTTGTGATCTCTGTCTGTCAAATAAATAAATAAAATCTTTAAAAAAAAAAAAAGATAAAATTGGCCTTGGTTCCCCAGTAAGGGGTCCTTGGGTGAAAGAAATTATTTCAGTGGGGCAAAAAGTCAAGATGCATAATGAGAAAAGTATTGAATTACATCTTTATTTTCCTCAGTGACCCATTTCCCATTACAAAGAAAACCCGTTGCTTGCTAGATGACCTGAAATGACAAGCCCATTACCTTTCTTCTTTAACCTGAGAGTAATACATGCTCGAACAAGAGAGCTCAGAACGGAGGAGCACTGTGCTCTCCGTGTTTACCGGAACTCCGCCACCCAGAAACAGCCAGTCAGTGCTGTGCTGTGGGGCCTTCTAGCCTCCCGCACACACATGTGCGTATAAGTGAATAGAATCATACTATCTACAGTGACTGGCTTTTTCTCTTAGCAATACATTACTGTGTTGTTTTCGTATCAACCAAATACTCTTCGAGAACATTTTTCACTGTTATGAGGGATTCTCTCATGTGGGTGTCCATTGTCCTTATAATTAGGATCACTACCTATGATCTTCGAAAGGCACATAATTCTAAGGACCTTATTAAAAGTTAAGATGTATTCCTAAGTCAATGAAAACTCTTTGGAAAACAAGAGTGATGGATATTAAGATTTAAATAGAAATAGTTCATATTGCGATGCTAATGAAATTCGTTTCAGAAGCCACAGCAGTGGTAACGGGGGGGGCAGGGGTCTCCCCCGAGGTGAGCACAGGGCAAGGTGGAGTCTGCCGTACACAATGATGAAAACAGGGCTGTGTTTCTGACAGCTCTGGCAGGGCAGGCCGTGTTCTCATGCGACCCCTACTTCAAATGTAATGCTAAGATCGCCTGTTAGCCTAAAAAATTATCAGGGACTTTCCCTCTTGGACTGCATTCTCATAGTTACCATAAAAAGTACCAGAGCAGACATATCATTATAAATGGATTCTGCAACTCAGAGACTGTTCCAGAAAGAACACTGCTGCTTCCTTCAGTCCCAGAGAGTGATACACGGGAGAACATTCCTATCCTTGTCTAATAAGAAAGGAAAGAAATGATTTGGGGAGTGGGTATACTGAATTAGATGTGTTATTCATTGCTCATCTTTAACTGAGTACATCCAAAATCCCACATGCAGTCAAGTATGAGGGCACATGAGTGCTGAGGGTCAGGAAGTCATGTTACTAGATTGTCTACTATCATCCAAATTGGAAAGAGAAAATTAAAAAATTCGAAAGATAATTTTGATTTCCCCTTCACTTTGTTGAAATTATATAACACCTTTTTAACTTCAACTTCATAAATACCCTAATGGAACTCCAAGCTCTTGGGACATTTGTTTTCTTAATTATGTATTTTTTAAACCATGAATATCTCTTACCGGTTTGATTCAACTATAATATCAGGACTTAACAATTTAATTCAATGAACATTTCCAGATGACCTACGCGGCAGGCAACACGCGAGGTTCTGGAGAGGGAAAGCGTGATACCTGCCTGAACCTGACTGCTTCTCCGGGCGTTCCTGTCATTCACGATCCCCGATCCCCCATCCCCACAGCCCTCCGGCCAGTGAGTACTTGGGGCAGCAAAGCTGGGGCAGGAGTGGGGAGGGCGAGAGAGTGGGAGGAGTGTGGCCCTGCTACCTCACCTCAGCCCGCACTATTCTGTCCACGATGGTCTCCAGGATTTCCAGCTTACTGCACTTCACGACTCCCTCGAAATACTGAGAGCGGTGCTGAAGGGCCTGGGTCACCGTGATATCTAGGTTATTGTAGGTTTTTTCAGCAGCAAGGTTCTGTAATGAAGTAACGATGAATTATATCCTTTCATTTCGATTCCCATTTGTGACCAAAGTCAGTTTCAAGTGACGTGATTTTCAGAAACATTCCCGTTCCGTTACCTGCGGCAACCTTGCGAAATAGTGACGGCGTTTCCTACAGAGGAATCCCCCCACTCTTACGTGTGAGGCTCTAGAGCCTGAGTGAACAGAGTCTTTGGAGACATGGACTGACATTTGAAAAGGGCGAGAAGTGCACCCACTGGGCACCCACTGGGAGGGCACTGAGGGAGCCACCGGGATCGAGCAGTCGTGGGGGAAGAGCAGGCCAGCCAGGCCCGACAGACCCACGTGGCTTTAGCCTTAGACGGTCCTATGCAACCAAACTCCAATCGGTCCGTTTTGCTATTGGTAAGCAGAATAAATGAAACAAAAGGGTTTGAGACAGCCGGCTGCGAAGAAATATTTAATGCTGGGATCAACATTAGGGCCAAAAATGATGAGCACGTTTGGGGCTGCTGGCGTTTCTGCTCCCTTTCTTAAAAATACCATAAAACCCTAAGGAAGTGCATTTAAAACGAACAGGGAAAAGAAAGCAGCCTGTGGGAAGATGCGGCTCTACCTCTAACAGATTTACACCAGGGATGAAAAAATAGGACTTTAAATCATCTCCTGAATGCTTTTGCTGCCTTTTTGTTCCCACCAGCGGACAACGGGATGTATCTAGCAAGGGACCCACGCTTTCCTGTGTGCACGAAGCCCTGGCCTGGCAGAGTGAACAATGGCTCGTGCATGGAAACGGGACCGTTGAAAATATTCACACATGCTGCAGTGCCGGAGAAACTGTCCACGGACCGAAGAAATAATCTCTAAAATGCTAATATGTTATTCACTGCTAAGCCAGTGAGCGTCAGGTACAATGACTGTGGTGGTCTACGGAATCCTCCGATCCGCACAGCCACAAAAGCTATTAAATTAGGGAAAAATGCAAACAGATTAGTGACTGGGTTTTAAATGCATTCTAGATGACAGGTGTGACAAAATTAAAAATACTTACAATGACATCAAATTTGGAATAAATATCCACGACTTTTCCTAAAAATGAAAACAGATGTTAGAAAAATGTCTTAGAAGCAAAAAGATGACATTGAAAATCCATCTTAACCAGGTACTTACTAGCAATTAAATGTTGCTAAATAACAAACTTGTCTAATTTTAAATGAGCATGAAATCGCATCTTAGTGGAAAATGTGAAAATAAGCCAGTTAGAATTCTCATTAAGCTGAGTGCTCCTTGGTGCTGACTCGATCCGCCATATCTAAATTTCTAGCCCCAAGCCCCAATCCCACCGGATCTGATCCTCTGACCATTTAACTCCAAGTTTGCCCCCAGGGGACAAAGCGTGGTCTTCTAGGCCCTGGTATGACCAAACCCACAGACCTGACTCATCTACCACAGGCAAGGCCGACACTCGTCTTTCTACAAAGACGTTCAAGGCTTTGATGATGGGAGTGTCCGGGTGGATGAAGGCGATGTTGTGGTAGGTCCCAATTCCAAGGGCATCCAGGTTCTGCTTCATGAAGGCAGGCTTTGGCATATCAGACATCTAAACAGGAAGATAAATACAGACGGTCTAGAGCCCAAACAGACCTTTTTAATGTCCACATGTCCACACTTGGACGAAAACTATGTATAACAAATTAAAGTTAGTGTTCTCTACCGATCTACCTGGCTCTCTGAATTAACATGGAAGTATTACGTACAAGAATTGTAGTTTTTGTTCAAACCGGTTTCTAAGCTTACATTTAACTACTTAGTAAAATACTGCAGAAAACAGATTGTAATGTTCCCCTTCCCCTCGCTCACTGAAAACGTGGAAGGAAGCGGGAACAAGAAGTCTCTTTAGAAATCAAGACCCACAGCCACCCGAGAATCCTTTATTCTGAGTTATTGATGTTAAATTCCTGGTCCTGCCGTCAGCATTAAGTATTACTTATGAAGAACCCACACATTTCCAAACCCAGAGCATCTGATGGGAGCAGCTGAGCTGCGGCTAGAATAGCCCTCACCCCATCCCACCCTACATCCTGAACTCTCCCGCGGAGGACTCCGACTCGTGATTACTGGGAGCAAAGAACAAGCCAACCGAGTAGAATTAAAAGAACCTTTAAAAGTTCACTTTTCTTTTCATGGGCTGTTTTAGAGGAGGAGGGAGAAGGCAGAAGAGAGAAGTCTAGGGTCATGTTGGACTAAAACAAAATAAGGTCTACGGTTTCAAAAATCCACCTTGTGTAAAGGGCACAGTTGATTCCGTCCTCCTGGTGTACCTTATAATTATCAGGAAAAGATGAACAATTAGAAGAAACAAAATGTTCAAGTCAAAGAGTTCATCAATATTCAAATCATGAGAATCCTAGAAATTTGGAGAAAAAAAAGAAAGACCTATTAGGTCATCTAGCCCATCTCGATGCAGGAAAACCCCTGTTCCATACTGTACGCTTAGGCTAACCGTCACATGTCTCCAAGGGTAAGGCCACCTTTTCTCAGAAAATGATCTCAATTCAGTAAAAATCAGGGTCTGAAATTTATTTGAAATTCTGTGTTTTAATCTGAAAACCTCGAGTTGAATACTCTAAGAGCATGACTTAATTACCATATTGGCCCAAATGCAAGGCAGCGCTGGGGGAGGCAACCTCCTCTACTCCGCGTGCAAGCGGGAACACCAGGGCCCGCCTCCAGCTGTTACTCCTCGCGTCCGCAGGAGCGCAGCTGTCAAAACGGGCTGGACTCGACCTCGGAACCTCTGGGAGACCTGGGGCGGCTTTAACCCTCTGAGCCGGGCGCCGAGGAGCCGAGGAGCTACCACACGGCCTGCCCGCAGGGCTGGAGGGAGGGAGGCCGCCGGCCCGCGGGAACCTGCAAGGTCACTCCACCTCGCGGCTGCACCACCTCGAAAATGGGGTTAATCAAAATACCTACCTGGGAGGGCGGAGACGAGGACGAGCTGTGTCTCGCGGCGTGCCTAGGACAGCAGCTGACACGTCGCACATACGTGAGGGTACACAGCTCCGGCGATTACCGTTACTATACAAGGCTTACTCTCCGAGGGACGAAAAGCCTGCGGGCCCTGAATACACGGCCCCGGCCTGGGTCCCCTTCGGCCTAGACGCCGAGGCGGCCGCCTGAGCAGCGGACGACACAGGTGACACCTGTCCAGCCATCTCCACACGTCGTCGTCGACTGTCCCCAACATGGTCTCTCCACTAAACTGTGTGCCTTTCAGTAAACTGCCTACCTTCTTTCTTAGCATTTATTTAACCACGGAGAGTGCTGGTTTTATAGGTAAACTGCTAAAATGCAGGACTGGCTTGATGGACAAGGGATTTCTCCCAATTACTAACACTCCTCCCGCCCCCACATGCTTCTGTCTGAAAACTGAGGCCGAGCTCCGGGAGGAAGGGCAGTGGCTGCTTAGCGTCACCCAGAATTCGAGTTTCCTTAATTGCAGCTGTGTGTAGAAGGGGATGGGAAAGCTAATGTGATGTAGATTCTCAAAGTCTATTACATTCTTTTGAAAAATGATTTCGTGGGGCCGCTGGGCAGCTCAGCTGGTTAAGCATCTAACCTGGGATGTTGGCTCAGGTCCCAACCTCAGGGTGTGAGATGGGGCCCTGCGTCGGGCTCTGCACTCAGCATGGAGCCTGCTCAGGATGCGCTCCTTTCTCCCTCTGTCTCTACAACAAATAAAATCTTAAAAAAAAAATGAATGCATGTGATCTCTTCTGAAATAGGAATGAGGCCTACTGGTCACAGCCGGCCAACTACTACTTAAAAAAAATTTTTTTTTAACGATTTCTTTGAGAGAGTGAGAGTGGAAGAGAGAGAGAGAGAGAGGGAGGCAGGGGAGAAGCAGACTCCCTGCCGAGCAGGGAGCCCGATGTGGGGCTCGATCCCAGGACCCTGAGATCATGATTTGAGCCGAAGGCAGACACTTAGCCAACTGAGCCACCCAGGCGCCCCTGACCAATTATTTCTAACCTCAAACTCAGTGCATATAATCCAGAGGAAACAAATTCAAGCTCTCTTGTAAAAACTCTGGTCCTTATGAGTCTCTTTTAAAACTGACCAAAGAGGTCACTATCATGGATGATTATGAAGACAACTCATTCCAAATGCAGTTGAGAAAACCTACAGAAAACACAGCCCGAATTTGGACCAACATGGTACTCTCGTGACGAAATTTTTATTTACTTGTGTTTTTCTATCGCAGCAATTTATAATAAGATAATCCTGGGGACAGTGTTTTTTGAATGTTTCCAAATCATGATACCAAAAAAGCATCACAAGGCAATCTGCTATAAATACTGGCTCAATTTTTCTTACATGATAGCACTGTCTTAATTAGACGGGCTTGCAAATTGCTTTACTGCCCTCATATTTTAGGTGATAAAATATTCTAATTTAAATAGAGAATTCCAAGTGTTTTTATTATTTTGCTACTTGTCCCAAAAGGCGATTGCTTTTTAATTGGAATCAGCTTGAAGAACGTACAATTTAAATACGAGTAAGTTGAGAAGCCGCCGCTGAGGAGCGGAGACTCCTAACAATCCCAACTCCAGAATTAACATCGTCTCCCACTGAGGTGACAGGAGCCAATTTACGTGAAGTAAACCAGGAAAAGCGGGTGCAGCCGCGTCTTTAGAAACACCGGGACTACTTACAAAGAGCTGGAGGAACTTGAGGATTCTCTTGTGGGTGAGAATATAAAGTGCGTTCCCACTGACGGGGTCGATAACCGGCAGTCTGTGGATTTTATTTTTGATCAACGAGTACACAGCGTCGAAGAGGCTGCGGGAAAAGCCGTCAAAGTTGTTAGGAGGCTTTAAAGCAGGAGGCAAAACGCTCTGGACCACCCCTGCTTTAGAAGCATTTTCAGTGTTTCTACATCATAGCCACAAAAGGCTGACTTGACTTGAGGCAGTTTGGGGAAAGTTCTAAACTGGGTATCTCGGCAACGGTTCTGCTTTTGCGGTCTGTGTTGATCGCGGGTTCCAGTGCGAGCTGCGGAGCTCGAGGAGAGCCGTTTCTAGTGCGTTTAAGGCTGCTGTGCGACAGACGGCGGCGGAGGACCCCGGGACCGCGCACGGCCACCAGCAGCGACGGGGAGCTGTGGCCCCGCGCCCCGCACCAGAGCCGACTCGGTGCACCCCGCTTCTGGGCTGCCCTGGCCCCTCCTGGGGCTGCCAATCAGGAGACTGGGCGTTTAGCTGTATGTTTAGGAGTTGGAAATAAACTAATAAAAATCAGTATCTACTTTTTCTCTCTAGTGCCTAGAGTTAGAAGAGTATTTTCATGCGATGTGGAAATGTATCTGAGCCGTCCCAGAAGGCCTGGGTCATGACGTCTGTGCCAGAGCGCCGCTGAGGGACTGCGTGTTCTTCCGAGCGCCCCCGGACCAGTGTCCAACGGAGGTGGCCCTGCAATGTCAGGGCGCATGAGAGCCCCCGGGGGCAGCTGCTGTACTGCACATTCCTGGGCACGACCCTCCAGAGGCCGCGGAGCAGGTCAGAGGCGGAGCCCAGGGACGAGCAGTATTAACAAGCTCCCCAGACGGTTCGTGCGGCAGGTGACCAGGATTTTAAAACTGCTTAGTATGACCATCTTCCCGGCCCCTTGTCAATCCTTTGAACAAACAATGGCTGATTCCTACTGTCTCTAGATTTATTAAATTGAGTATTTGAAATAAAGGAGGCTGTCCCCTATCTAGATTTAAAAAAAAATCTCAATCACAGAAACAAGAATCTGAATCAATGTTTTCAAAGGAGAAAAAACTTTACAGGTTTACCTTGCGTCTGGAGATATATTCACTAAAGGCTTAAATGTTTCTTGTAAATAAAGCTCTGTTTTTATAGAAAGAAAATAGGCAAATTAGTAACACATTTGGTATTTGCAATTATTACGTAAACTACTCTTCAGTTTATAGATAACAATTAGAAGGATTAAAAACCAAATCAAATTAATGTACCGAACACTACTGTATAAATTATAGTTAGGACTACTTTAAACAACTTATAAACCGTTTTAGGATGTTGCCATTGTGGAAAAATTAAATATTTAAAAACAGCATTACAATAAATGTTACAAGAAGAAAACTCAAGCAGTTGGGTATAAAAAGCAGAACCAGCAGAGGTCACTAGAATGCTACCAAGTTATCACCCTCCAGAGACAAGCACTCATGAAATCCTTTAACTAATTTTTGTAGGTTTTAACAAACTTTGCTCTTTAAGCGTTATGTTTTATTTTACCAAGCTAACGCTCAGAATCTGTATCTTGGGGGATCTTTGTAATCTATAGAAATTCTTTCTAAAGATCCACTGTAACTAATTTGCCTTGCTGAGATTTCTCTCCAGAAAGCATTCAAGAGTATCCTGACATTACCGTTATTACCACCAAATACCACGTAATATCAGATTGTAAATATGCTTAAATCCTCGTCTAACATTACTTGTATAGTAGAATTTAGAGGAAGTCTCTCTCTTGGCGTTAAGGTACATATTCATAATAGGCAGTGCTAAGATACAGATTTCATGTTAACTGAGTTTGGTTTGACTTGATAAAAGCCGTTACAAATCAAGTATCTCATTCAACGGAACTTACAGGTCAGAGGGAGTTAGAAGGGCCCCTGGCCCTCAAGAGACTCCAATGGACCCTCAGATTCTGCAGCTGCTACTCACAAAGGTTACTTATCCTTCCAAGCAGACTTTCAATAATTAACATTTTACTGTCTACAGGTCCCTCTGTGTCTATGTGGGCTTTTCTCCGAGACCCCCTACGAAACCCCTCTCGGTGCTGGTCAGACGGCCTTCCTCACTGATTCCCACCCATCCAATCCAGCAGGATGGGTCAAAGAACAGTCACACCGTCATAGAATGAGAATTTAAAAAACAGCTCCATTTTAGAAAAGATACTGTGATTTTAGAGGGTTATTTTGTCATGTGATTTACCAAAATCTTCCAGTTCAAGGTTCATTTGTTCTATGTATGTCCATAATTTGTAAAGAAATAATTATTAAATGTAAGAATAGATCTTTGCTTTTGGTAGCGGTAGGAGGCGTTCCCCTGGTGCATTTTCTAGATAGAGGTAAGTCTGTGGGCAAGGCCAGCCACACTCAGAAGTGAGTGGTGACTCTGCTGGGGGCAGCGGCTGGGGCCTGAGTGAGTGCATTCGTCCTTGTGTCCCAGCCTTAGTATACAGACTCGCTGTAGGTTCTCCACAAATGTCCATTCAACAGAGTGGATCATATTTATAACATAGGGTTCACCACTGAGATTAAGACAGACATGTTTTAATGATGTAGTTCATTAAACAGAGAGAGAAAGATCCATTAAGTTAAGACATAGTTTTACGGGGCGCCTGGGTGGCTCAGTGGTTTAAGCCGCTGCCTTCGGCTCAGGTCATGATCTCAGGGTCCTGGGATCGAGTCCCGCATCGGGCTCTCTGCTCAGCAGGGAGCCTGCTTCCCTCTCTCTCTCTCTGCCTGCCTCTCTGCCTACTTGTGATCTCTCTCTGTCAAATAAATAAATAAAATCTTTAAAAAAAAAAAAAAAGACATAGTTTTACACACTAGGCAGAACATTTTTCCTGATATTAAAAGATTAATACCCAATTGTGCTTACCCCTCCATGTTTCGATCTTATGTTCCTCTAATTCATAAATCTGTACCTGCAAATAAGAAAACTTATTTACGAATGTTAACATATATAAGACAAGAAAAGTTACTTCATAACCAATGCAGAGTCCCATAATTCACCAGGTGGAAACAATCAAGATAATTCAAAATACTAGAAATACAACAAACATAAAATGTTCTACATTTCTTTGACGGTAAGTGCCTTCTAAATTTAAAACATAATATGGGTGTCTGGCTGGCTCAGTCAGAGGAGTGTGCGACTCGAGCCCACAATGGGTGTAGAGATTACTTAAAAAATAAACTAGTTAAAATATTTTCATTAATTGAACATGAAAATTTCTGATACACTTAAATTTTTAAACATATATGGACATATAGACCCATTCCTTTTTTTTAAGGATACAGGAAATTTTTAGCAACTCTAGTTTAAAAAGGACAAATGGTTAAATTGTGCTAAGGAGACATCACAACCAACACCAGAAATACAAACAATTATAAGAGAATATTATGAGCAAGTAATATGCCAACAAATTAGATAATCTGGAAGAAATGGATATATTCCTGGAAACATATAAACTACCAAAACTGAAACAGGAAGAAAGAGAAAACCCGAAGAGACCCGTAACCAGCAACGAAACTGAATCAGTAATTAAAAACCTTCCAACAAATAAGAGTCCAGGCCCAGGCCTCCCAGGGGTTCATTCAAGAAGAATTAATACCTGTTCTTCTGAAACTGTTTCATAAAACAGAAATGGAAGGGAACCTTCCAAACTCATTCTATGAGGCCAGCATTACCTTGATCCCCAAACCAAAGACCCCACTAAAAAGGAGAGTCACAGTCCAATATCCCTAATGAACACGGATACAAAAATTCTTACCAAGATACTAGTCAATAGGATCCAACAGTACATTGAAAGGATTATTCACCACGACCAGGTGGGATTTATTCCCGAGCTGCAAGGCTGGTTCGACATCTGCAAATCAATCAGTGTGACACACCACATTAACAAAGGAAGGATGAGAACCATATGATCCTCTCACTAGAAGTCTCCACTAGAAGTCCTTGCCTCGGCAATCAGACAACAGGAAGAAATAAAAGGCATCTAAATTGGCAAAGGAGAAATCAAACTTATACTCTTCTCAGATGATATGATACTCTACGTAGAAAACCCAAAAGACTCGGCCAAAAAACTGCTAGAACTGGTACAGGAATTCAGCAGAGTTGCAGGATATAAAATCAATGCACAGAAGTCAGCTGCATGTCTACACCAACAACGGAGCACCAGCAAGAGAAACCAAGGAACTGATCCCATTTACAACTGCTCCAAAAACCAGAAGATGCCTGGGAAAACCTAACCAGAGAGGTAAACCCAACAGAGTGGATCACTGAAAAGCAGAACGCTCTGTTCTGAAAAACTGAACACTTACGAAAGAAACTGAGGAAGACATAAAGAAATGGAAAAACATTCCATGCTCACGGACGGGAAGAACAACTATTGTTAAAATGTCTGTGCTACCCGAAGCAGTCTACATCCAGGGCAATCCCTGTCAGAGTACCATCAGCATTTTTCACACAGCTGGAACAAAAAGCCCTAAAATTTGTATGGAACCACAAAAGACCCCAAATAGCTAAAGGAACAGTGGGGGGGGAAAAAAAAACACCAGGAAAAAAGAAAAAAAAAAACACCACACACCAAAAAACCCACCCAGAACTGGAGGCATCACAATTCCAGGCTTTAAGCCATATTACAAAGCTGTCATCATCAAGACAGTATGGTTCTGGCACAAAAACAGACACATAGATCAATGGAACAGAATAGAGATTCCAGAAATGGACCCTCAACTCTATGGTCAACTAATCTTTGACAAAGGAGGAAAGAATGCCCAGTGGAAAAAAGTCTCTTCAACAAGTGATGGTCAGAAAATTGGACAGTCACATGCAGAAGAATGAAACTGGACCACTTCCTTACACCACACACAAAAATAAAATGGATGAAAGACCTTAATATGAGAGAGGAATCCATCAAAATCTTAGAGGAGAACACAGGCAGCAACTTCTGTGACCTCGGCTGTAGCAACTTCTTGCCAGACACATCTCCAAAGACAAGGGAAACAAAAGCGAGAATAAACTATTGGGACTTCAAGATAAAAAGCTCTTGCACAGCAAAGGAAACTGTCAACAAAACTAAAAGCAACCTAGAAGTGGAAGAAGATATTTGCAAATGCCTTATCAGATGAAAGGCTAGTATCCAAAATCTATAAAGAACTTATCAAACTCAAC
The DNA here is from genome assembly GCF_922984935.1 of Meles meles. Classification (NCBI taxonomy): domain Eukaryota; kingdom Metazoa; phylum Chordata; class Mammalia; order Carnivora; family Mustelidae; genus Meles; species Meles meles. The sequence goes on along the minus strand of NC_060075.1, from coordinate 5,606,145 downwards.
ACCCAGAAAACAAAAAAATTTAGCCAAGAAATGGGCAGAAGACATGAACAGATATTTCTCCAAAGAAGACATACAGACACAGGAAAAGGGCTCAACATCACTTGGCATCAGGGAAATACAAGTAAAAAACAAAAACAAAACCCACCTCACACAGTCAGAATGGCAAAAATTAACAAGTCAGGAAATGACAGATGCTGGCGAGGATGCAGAGAAAGGGGAACCCTCCTACACTGTTGGTGGGAAGCTGGTGCAGCCACTCTGGAAAACAGCATGGAGGTGCCCCAAAAAGTTAAAAATAGAGCTACCCTACGACCCAGAAATTGCGCTACTGGGTATTTAACCAAAGGATACGAACATAGTGATCCGAAGGGGCACGTGCCCCCCAGCGTTCTAGCAGCCATGTCCACAATAGCCAAACTGTGGAAGGAGCCGAGATGTCCATCGACAGACGAATGGATAAAGAAGATGTGGTATGTGCGTATACACACACACAGACGCACACGGAATACATACACACAATGGAGTATTACTCAGCCACTAAAAAGAATTAAATCTTGCCGTTTGCATTGATGTGGATGGAATTAGAGGGTATTCTGCTAAGCAAAGTAAGTCCAAGAAAGACAAATAGCGTATGATTTCACTCACGCAGAATTTCAGAAACAAAATAGATGAACACAGGGGAAGGGAAGGAAGGATAAAAGAAGATAGACAGGGAGGCAAACCACCCTTAACTCTAGAACAAACTGAGGGCTGCTGGAGGGGAGGTGGGTGGGGCAGGCTGGGGTGACGGGTGACGGGCGTGAAGGGGGGCACGTGAGGGAACGAGCACGGGGTGTGATCTGCAACTGACGAGTCACTGACTTCTACCCCTGAACACTAACACAATATATGTAAACGAAATTGAACTTAATAAGGAATAAAAAAAGTTCCATTTCCATTTTGTGGAAAATCAGCCATAGAAAATTTTACGAAGACCCTACAAAATCTTTCAAGGGCAAGCTCCCCATCTCCGTGAAAATTCCATAGGAATAAGGTTGGGAAGTAAGACTGGCGATCTCGAGGGAAGAACGAGCACACACAAGATCAACGGCACTGAAGCCGGAAAGCCGAACGCAGGGGCAGAGACCTGGGGGACCGTGTCCAGTGGCCTATACACATGCAACTGAAGTCCCAGGGGAGGAAGGACGAGACAGAAAAAAATACCTAAAGAAACAGCCATCAAAAACTTCCCAGATTAGGTGAAAAGCCAACCTAGAGGATCATGGGAACGCAGCCTAGCTGGGCAGGAGCCACACAAGGAAAAGTGGACACAGGCGCGGGGCCGCCAGTGCTGACACCGGGGGGAAGAGACGGCTTGGAAGCAGAAGGAAACGCGGACTCCCCAGAGGACAGAAGGTAAACGCTTCTGCTGGCTTCTGACCCCAAGCCCTGGGAGGCCAGAAGACAATGAAATGACATCTTCAAAGCGTTAAGAACAACCGTCAACTCCTCTTCTGTAAGACAGGGGAAGTGTTCTCCGGGCACAAGGATGACCTCAGGACACTGCGACACGAACAAGAACCACGGTGGAGTGTCACAACAGAACCGACGGCGCAACGGGGACGGGGGCGCACACATGGCTGACGGCGCCTCCGCACAGAAACTACAGATGCTGTGTCTTTTTCGTCTGCATTTTGTTGAAACCAAAAATAAGGGCAGATTAAATGGCGCTAAGTCATGTAGACAACAGATCGTGTTCAGTGGCCGCAGGTGCTGGAATTCACAGCGCAAGTGCAACGGCAGGGTCCCGTGAGCACGGCAGCACCGGCCGAGCTCCGCCAGCCATGGCGGCGGGACGGGCCGCCCTAGTTCCCGGCTGCAGACAACTAGAAAATGGGAAAAATGTGTGCAGGGACGGTTCTCAGACACTGGGCTATTGGCACCCCTGGGAGAAGGCCTGCAAACACACTGAGCCCCACGCTCACAGCTCTCTCTAGATGTGACCCAGCCAGGATGCCACACTCCCGCTGAGTTAGGGAGACAGAAACCAAAGTCTGGGGCGGACAGGGCCAGGGGGAATCTGCGGCCAGAAACCCAAACAGGAGGAGCTGTCCAGGACGAGAAGAGAAGGCGGTGCTAGGATCTCCTAGAGTTGTTTTTTTTTTTTTTAAGATTTTATTTATTTATTTGACGGAGATTAAGAGAGCATAAGCAAAGGGAGGGGCAGGCAGAGAGAGAGGAGGAAGCAGACTCCCTGCTGAGCCGAGAGCCCGATGTGGGGCTCGATGCCAGGACCCCGGGATCATGATCTGAGCCGAAGGCAGACGCTAAACCGACTGAGCCACCCAGGCGCCCCTCCTAGAGTTTCTCACTGGAAACGAAGCGGGGCGTGCCCGGGGTGAAAGGACACCAGGCCAGGCCGAGACCCACAACGGAAGCCACTGTGTCCCGTGGAATGGCAAGTCCTCGCTAAACCACCAGGGAACTCCAGGGAGCTCCCGGAAGTAAAAGGACTAAACCAGTCAAAGACGAACACTCTTAACGAAGCTTAAAACCCGCCCCTGACAAAAGCATTTGAAAAGCTGTGCTGCATCATCGTCCTCGGGGGAAACGTGAATCGGAACCACAATGGGATGCCACCCACACTTGTCAGAAGAGCTGGCCTCAAAAAGACAAGAGACAGTAAGTGCTGGCGAGCATGTGCAGCAAAGGGGACCCTTGTGTACTGTCGCGAGAAGGCAAGCTGGTGCAGGCACCGTAGCAAACAGTATGGACCTTCCTCAAAACGTGAAAACTAGAGCTACCATAGGGTCCAGTAATTTCACTGTGTATTTTTTCCTTAAGGTTTTATTTACTTATCTGAGAGAGAGAGGGAGAGAGAATGAACACAAGAGGTGGGAGGGCCAGAGGGAGAAGACTCCCTGCCGAGCGGGGAGCACAATGTGGGACTTGATCCTGAGACTCCAGGATCATGACCCGAGTCGAAGGCAGTTGCTTAATCAACTGAGTCACCCAGGCGCCCACTCTGGGAAAAAAAGCCCTGCAAATACTAATTTGAAAAGATATATGTACCCCTATGCTCGGTGCAGCAGGGCTCATAACAGCCGAGATAAGGAAGCAGCCAAGTGTCCACTGATAGATGAACGAACACACACACACACACACACACACACACACGTGTGTGTGCGCGAGTATTACTCAGTCATAAAAAGGAATGGAATCTTGCCATTTAAATGTGGCAACATGGAGGGACCTAGAGGGACTTAGGCCAAGGGAACTAAGTCAGACAGAGAAAGACAAATACTATATGGTTTCACTTACATGCAGAATCTAAAGAACAAACGAGTAACTAACAGGCTCACAGGTATCAGTGATACCTATGACTAACAGACTCATAGAGATCAAACTGGTGGTCCCCAGAGGGTAAGGGAGTGAAGAGAGAAGAGAACAGGTAAAGAGGACCAAGAGGTACAGACTTCTAGTTACAGAATAAATAAGTCACAGGGATATAGTCAATAAAACTGTAACCAGCTTCTAAGGGGACAGAAGGTAACTAGACCAATTGTGCTTCATCCGTTGGTAATGTATGTAAATACTGATTCACTGTGTTGTACACCTGAAACTAATATAATATTGTATGTCAGTTATAAATAAAAAAAACCTTTGGGCTGCATATTTAGACAATTGCTTTTATAGAAATTTTGATTTAATTAGCTACTGCTAAGAGTTTTATTTTTTTAAGACTTATTTATTTTAGAGAGTGAGTGTGTTTGCAAGGGTGAGGAGCAACAGAGGGAGAGAGGGTCTCACGCAGGCTCCCCAGGGAGCGCAGAGCCCCACGTGGGCTGAATCCCACAACCCTGAGATCATGAGCTGAAACCAAGAGTCGGACACTTCACTGACTGAGCCACCCAGGTGCCCCTTGCTGAGATCTTTAACGGGGGCTTAGCTGTATTTTATCAAAATATATCCAGTTAACAGTCATACTTGTGATTTTGCTAGTTCAAAAGCAGACATATGACCATTCTAAAGAAAACCAATATTTACCTGCGTTGGTGCTATTTAAGAAACCAGATTCCTCATGTGAAATAAATATGGGATACTTATAAAATCGTTGGTCAAAGTTAATTCTGAGAGTATCTTTTATGTTTTTACTTTTCTCATTTTACATAGGAAATTAATTATTGGGCAATATTAGCTATTACATGTAAAACGAGTATTAGATTGTCTTTTACCTTTCAGATACCCAAAAGAGCATGAAAGAAAAAAATTATGCAGTTCTGTCCTTGCCCACCCTTGTCGAACACCCCCCCCCCAACAAAAACCAAAACCAAAAACCAAACAAGCTGGTAGAATCACAAAAATCACAGTGTTCGATAAAAGGCCTTATGTGGTTCTCAAACTATGCTCTTAGAAAACAGCTGGACAAGGAACCAGGGACCTGGGAGTTCTCCCACTAAAATTAGCCAGCGGCAGTCTTTTCGTAATTGGCAGAAAAATATCAAAACTGAATTTCTCTAATTTTAAGTTTTCCTTCTTTAAGACCACAGAGTACATACAGTTCTTGGGAAACAGTTTAGGGGGTAACTGCATGAGGCCGCAGTCCTGGAGGGGTGTGGGGCGGGGTTGCCTTTGTTTGCGGGTCCACGCAGTCACAATACCGCAACACACCCACAGCGCATCCAAGATCGTAAATTCAGTGACTGATGTACGCTGATGTGTCCTGCGTGCTATAGATTACGTATTTGTACGAATCAACTCCCAGCACCCCCCACCGCCAACATACACAGAAATACACCGCTCCAATGACCCATGTAAGGATTTCGGGCACTTACCATGGGTGACTTATAGTATCTGTGTAGTATATTTATGAAATCTGTAATTGTTAGCATTCCTGGAACAAAGAATGATACGTTAAATATAAAACTATGAACAATTTCATAGGATCAGCAAGCCTGGAATCTTTTCTAGAAAAGCTCCTAAAACACACTTTAAACGTATCAAGCACAGTTTAATATATTCTGTTATTTAGGACTATTAGCCTGTTAATTATCTAGAACAAATGGAGATAAATTTAGCTGAAATCAAACCTGACTGTAAGTACAATGGACTCAGCCATGGTATTTTGCAATTCAGTGGTGGGGAACTGATTAATACAAAACCTCACAGGAGACTTGCAGTGACATGTAAATAATTTAAAATACTTTAAGGTAAGGTAAGGTAAGGTATTCCAAAAGCTTTAGACACAGGACACTTCCGGGGGCATGTGGATTGTTTCCCGAGCAGCATTCTCCAAATGATGGTTCTTTAAGTACTGATTTAGTGCCCACTTATTAAGTGTCTACTGTGTGCCAGATGCCAAGACTACAAAGATGAAGAAGACATGAAACTTTTCTTTGAGGGGATTGTCCCCTAGAGCGGGAGGCAGGCGCACCGACGGCATTAAACCAGAGAGACGGACACTAGCAGAGACGACATCTGCCGTCTACCATGACCTGCACGGCGGGAAATTCTCCAGCTCAGACACCGAGTTACAGAACATTTCCGATAGGATAGCAGTGATTTAGGACAGGCATCGATCCTGTCTGTGTCATTTCATGCACGCGGTCCACGAGGGTCTGCCACAGGAGCGGGGACTACCCACTGTCACGTACACGTGAGCAAAGGCAGCCCGAGGTCAGGAGTCTGAGCACAGTGTCCCCCGTTCCCTGGCCCCACAGGAACTGCCAAAGGCACAGAAGCTCCTTCGGGGAGCCAGGGAGGTAATGAACCAAAAGAAACTGGATAAATAAATAAATATGGCAAAGAGACTCCGTGGGAGCACGTAGGTGTTCTGAATTTGCTAGCGGCCCCACCTTCCCCGGACGTAAAAGCCCAGAGTCCTTCAGCTTGGCAGAGTTTTCGAGACTGAATTCCAGGCCAGCACCTATTAGGGTACCTTGGGCTTTCTGCTCTTAGGCTCCCAGGCCCACACTGCTTACCTACAAAACTTTGTTTCTTACTCTCCCACAGTGGCGCTGCTCGAACACCATTGGCTACTAAGGCAAAGAAGGCCTTTTTCACCTAAAGACAAACAAGAGAAACAAAAACATACTTTAAAGTCCATACACCAGGGGGGAAATACCTTCAACCCTGATATCCAGCCAGATCTTACTGGTTATCTTCAACGTCAGTTTTATAAGTTTGAGAGGCTAAAAAGAGTTGAATTTATCCACACTGGCAAAAACGCTTTTGTATTCTATTTAAAGACTGGAGATTTTTTGCAATGGAAACAATGTAATTCACTTCAAAAATTCTTTTCATTGTATCTGAAGACTTGGTACACACAGAGACTTTATACAATTAAAACTGTATAAAAGAATTCAGCTTCCGTTTTATTTCTCCTATATGTGGCTATTAGTTCATTTCGAAAAGCTGAAGTTAAATGACCTGAAAAAAAAATCTGTTTCTCATATGTTTAGTAACAGAACGCGCAAGCATTCTTTCTCACTTCCCGGAGGCGGAGAAGAGCGTGAGGGAGGGAATATCCTTGCACTTGCACATGGTCTAGAGACAAACATCCAGCGTGCGCCTGGCCCTGTTCCGGGCGTGCACAGATGGCGTCCCAGGGACCCCACGGCACAGCCCGTCTGGGGACTGCACCAGGCACAGCAGGCACCGGGGGTGGGGGCGTGTGTGTGTGTGTGAGCAGCCCAAACTCAGTGCTGAAGATGACCCCCCACACGCCCAGAATACACGCAGGGAAAGTGGTTCCCCTTTATTAAGAACCGCAGAGATGGCCCAGGATCCTGGGATCGAGCCCCGCATCGGGCTCTCTGCTCAGCAGGGAGCCTGCTTCTCCCCTCTCTCTCTGCCTGCCTCTCTGCCTACTTGTGATCTCTGTCAAATTAAAAAAAAAAAAAAAAAAACAACCTAAAAAAATACATCTTTATTTAAAAAAAAAAAAAAGAACCGGAGAGATGAAGATCAAAGCAAGTTGGAAGTATCACCCAGAGCCGCTAGAGGCCAGCGTCGTTCGGTCACGGCAGCCACCTCAAGTGCTGCCGTGAAACCAGGTGGTACCATAAACCGGTAGAAAAATGCCCAAGCCACAGCGTATATCGGGAATCCCGAAAACATTCATGCTGTTTGCACGCTCGCTTTCTCTCTGTTGGATTATGTAGTCATCCTGAGGGTTAGGAGCAGGAATCAAAGATGGTCAGTCTGGCATTACTTCTAATATTCAAACCGGAAAAGTATCTTCCCCCAACAAAAGAAAATGTATTAAATACTGGATTACCAATGGGAAAAAAGTATCAAATAGTACAATTAGGAAGACCATGCTGAAGTAAAATATTATAAAGAAGGTTTATGAAAACATAGAAGGTCTATAAAAACATAGACTCTAAAATTATACACTATAATTATGTAAAATATGTGTTTAAATGAAAAAGTCAAAGAGAAATAAGCAAAAAATTAAGTGATATGAAGGGGCTGGGACAGTGACAGTGTTTCTTTGAAAAAATGTCAATGTGGCATTTTCTACGGAAGAAGGTTCTTCTCTCTCCCACTGTATGCCAGACCCCCGCTAACTTAATAATGAAAAGAAGTGAGAGAATTACAGGAGCCCAGAGCTTCCCATCAGGCTCAGGTTCCCAACCAGTTCAGCGTCGGTTTATGCCTTTATTATTACACACTTTGCCTCTGCTTGGCAGGAGTTACGTAGGAGCTCAGTTCCCCTATGTGAGTCCAGGGATGATGGGTGGGGAGGAAATCTCATTAATTGTTACATGTGGCCCAGGCCAGCCCAGCACTGTGTCCTGCAAAGTACAAGCCCATGGGGACCCCGCCTGTCTGCTGAATGAATGGCCCAGGATGGGAAGAGGCATAGGGCCACTCAGCCCTCTGGGCCCAGTCACGGGTGACGTGAGAGAGAAACAGCAACTCCGCGGCATCCAGAAATGGGTCAAATACTCTTTGAGCCACAGCATGTATCGAGAATCATAAAAACATTCGTGCTGCTCATGTAACTAACTGGCACCCGGGAATGGCGGGCCGATTTGTAAGGTCTGCTATTTGTACCCGGGTGGTGCTCTGGGAACCCTGACTGTGGTCCCAGAAAATATTATAAAAGAATATGGGGAGAAGTCACAGAAAAACAGATTTTAGGACACATTAAATATGAGCTGAGCTTGTTTTTCTAAACTGGCTGGAGCAGCAAGGGACGGGGAACCTTGTAACCGCAGCTTACTTACTGTCTTCTCCAAAAAAACGGATTTAGTGGAGAAAACCAATTTTAAAATAGTTTATCAAGATCACCCATGACACTCTAAGTGACCACAGCTGTTGAAAACCCATCCCAGAGGGCTGCGGGTCTGCCCACGATGAAGTGACTGCAGACGCCGGACAAAACCTGCAGGTCACCGAGAGCCCGGCGGGTGCCGCGCGAGAAGGTTCGAGAAGCTGCCGTTCCCCACAGAAGAGCAGCACGTGACTCGAGCGCTGCAGTCATTTTGGAACTTTTCTGTGGGGATTTTCAAGATCGTTTTCAAACAGGTGAATCTCAACAGAAAGCTGGAGTCCATCAAAAGGAATCAAATGCACCCCAGGCAGGTTAAAGCGACAAAACCACAGCTAAGCACACATCACAGACAAGATGCTAAGAGGCAAAAGCCAGGAGAAAATCGGTGAGCGAGAAAAGACACACGTATGTGCTGAAAGCAGCAACAACCCACCGACAGCCCAGCAGGCGTCCGTTTCAACTGTCAAGCGCGATGCCGGTTCTTCAGAAACGCACAGAACACGGTGCTTCCCAGAGCTCGTGTCCCTGACGGATCTGCACCCGAAAAGCTCTGAAACAGCCCTATTGGCTGTGAAGTGAGTATTTGAGTCTAATGGCTGGTGCAGACAGACCGACCGACAGAAGGACGCATGGCAGGTCCGCCCGGGGGACACCCAGGCCACGACAAGGACACCAGACGCTGACACGGCTTCCGTGAACTGCGCCGCAGCCGGGCGGGGGGAAACCCCCACCGGGGCAGCAGCCCGAGCGCCAAGAAAACGGCGAGAACTTAACGTGAGACAGCACCGTCGTGGCCACACAAAGCAGCAAACACTAAAGGGAAAAACTTGGAAGTCAAATACACCCGCTTCCCTGCGAGGGGAGGATCGCTGGACCCACTAGAAGCTTCTGTGCGCTCAGGTCCTTGGCCCTCCCTGCACCTCGGCATTCTGAGTGACAGAATGGGACAACAGGTAATGCTGTCACAGGGGACGGTGCGGACTGAGCGGGCCTGATGGGAAGACACGCGGCCCGGGTCGGCACAGAGAGCCCAAAGGAGTAAACACTTTGATTTCCCACCGCAGATGGATCCAGCCAGAAGCAGACAGAGACGGACTGTTTTAATCTCACCCACATGCACCGCGGACGCGTCCATACGTCACGGAGGGAGGCACAGTTCCGCCCTCCCAAGACCCAAGACGACACCAGGGAGTGGGCGAGACCCAGCCCTGGAGATGTGGAGCAGAGGGGTCGCAGGCCCTGTGCCGAGTGGCCCCCTGCGGCTTCCGGGGTCTGGCCGCGCCTCCTTGGCCATCTGGAAGCCTCTAAAACCCGGCTTTCTCCACACCACGAGCACGGCGTTGAAGAGCAACCGCAAACTCTACTTAGAAAACTGTTCCCCGTGACAGAAGTCGCAGGGTGTTACCAGTGACCAATGAATAGGACAAAAGGACGGCAGGCCCAATCTGATCGCAATCTGCAGGAAAAACTCTTGGGGGCTCTTGCGTACCTCTGAAAACTTTTCAGCTGACATGCGATTTGCTCAAAGTGTTTATCAGTTTTAAAATGTACCCCCCCTTTTTAAAAAATTTTACTTATTTATTTGACAGACAGAGATCGCAAGTAGGCAGAGGCAGGCAGAGAGGGAGGGAAGCAGGCTCTCCGCTGGGCAGAGAGCCCGATGCGGGGCTCGATCCCAGGGCCCTGAGATCATGACTTGAGCCGAAAGCAGAGGCTTAACCCACTGAGCCACCCAGGTGCCTCTAAAATGTACCTTTTAATAGGATTTTCAAACAACTGAATGTGATAATTAGATAAGGAAAGATGAAAAATAAACTTTAAATATAGAAATGATTTTTTTTAAAAACAGTAAGCCCTAAGAGATTCCACCTTCTCAGGACAAGTGGGACATCCGTGTTCCAAACAATGGGAATGTGGTTCCTTGGCCGCTTCATTGTTCTCCGCACAGTTTCACCTCGATTTTCAGTAACCGAGCTGATTGCGGGGCTTTTAAAATCAACACCGATGAACAGCTAAAGCTCTGGAAAACTATCTAATTTGGTTTCTTAGTGTTTACCTCGGAGCTTGCCCGGTGGCTTGAACACCACCAGAGGCCTCTCTCTCGTGCCCGCTGGCTCTCCCGGCAGCTGCGGGAGGAGGGGGCCGGCCTCTTAGGCGAGGGAGCCCAGACCTCCTGGCTCCTGCCCAGCTGACACTGAACTGGTCTTCCCTTTTTTTTTGTTTTTTCGGCACTTCTATGCCACAAAGTTCCTTCTACTTCAAGCGCACTTACCTTCAACTCTACCTATGAAAACCTGGTTGACCTTTAACTTCTAAGTCCACAACCTAAGCCACCCCATCAGTCCAGTCAAGGTTGGCACTCCTTCCCTCTCCTCCCACAGGGCCTCATTCAGCCCCTTTCTGTTACTTCTGCAGTTTCCCTGTGTCTCCTCAGGCTTAAAAATGGCAGAGCAGACACACTTCCGACACGTTTTCCTCCTGAAAAGCTCTCCCCAAACTTCAGGGACTAGAAGCTGGAAATGGGATGAACCAGGAGGTCTGCGGGCAGAAAGCAGATGGAGGGAGGTTAATGAGTGACAGAGCCTTGCTGGGGAGGGGTGGGGTGGGGAGAGGAGACCAACCTCTCCCTGCAGCGGAAGACCCAGGACTGGAGGCCCTGGCGGGGGTGGGGATGGGGCGAGAGGGGAACAGGAAGCCTGGTTTAGATCGGGGAATGGCCATGGCCACCCGCCACCGCCACCACCGAGGATCATTTTCTGGAGAACCCGCCCTGCAGATACGACGCACAGATATGAGCAGTGAAACCGACCAGTGACTCTGGGCAAGAACCCCCCCCTCCCCCCGCCATCCATCCATGTCCCTGCCGGGTGCCCTTCGGTCCCAACAGGCAGCCCAGACTCACAGCCGCTTGAGGAGACCTAGAGCGGGAAGCCACAGACGCTCCCATTGTGGGCACATCTTCCCCGGAGGGAAACGGAAACAAAACTTCCCAGGGGTAGAACCAAGGCAGAGAGAAAAAGAGGCAGGACAAGAATATTAAAGGATGATTCAGGGAGCCCAAGACCTGCAAACCGAAGTCTCAGAGAAAAGAACGGGAGGAAGAAAATTACCGAAGACGCGCACGCCTGGTTCCAACACCGCACTGTGGGCCCAGCACGAGGAACACAAAGACTACAAGGAGGCCCGTTAGGCTGGAATTCTGGAGCACCAGAGAGAAAGGGAAAATCCCAACATTTTTAGAGGCAAAAACTCATATAAAGATGACACAACCCATTTCTCTTTAATACTTGCATCCAAAAGCAGTAGAAGGATGCTTTCAAATTTCTAAATAAAGTTGATTTTCGTTATGGAATGCTATACCCAGCAGTCTATACAGTGAGTCTGAAAGATACAGATACTTAAAATTTCACAGGATGACCTCCGGGCATCTGTCCATGGGAAGCGCTGGGGTTGAGTGTGACCCCGCAGCAGTCGTATACGGGAGCCCTCACTCCCTGTATTGACGGTGCCAGGAGGCAGGGCCTTTCGGAGGGACTGAGTTTAGATGAGGTCACGTGGGTGGGGACCCCACGATGGGCTTAGTGGCAGAGCTCTGCCCTGTGAGGACGGGGAGAAGGCAGCAGTCTGCCAGCCAGGAAGGGAGCCCTCCTGGGGGAACTTCAGTGACCACCATCTCCATCGTGGACCTACAGCCTCCCCAGCTGCGAGCAGTCGGGCCCTGCCGCTGGAGCCCCCGGGCTGGGCCGGTATGTGACGGCAGCCCAAGTGGGCTAAGACAGAAGCTACGGAAGAATGTGGTCCACCCTGCAAAAGAGAATAAACCAAAGAAGCAGAAAGCATGTGTTCAAAAGTCAGGGGCTGCAATGGAGGAGGAGGAGGTACTCCGGGCCTCGGGAGACAGGGATGAGCAGGACGGGGAGTGACAGCCAGAGCAGGAAGACCAAGGACCTAGAGGGAGTGGCTCCACGGGGAGCTGAAGACATGTCCGAACAGGTCTGACCACACAGAAAATTCCATCAAGAAGTCAGAAGGTGTGGAAAGGTGTAGATGGTCAAACTAAAAAGAGGAGAGTTCTAAAGTCGGGAATAACACTGAACGGTACAAAGAAACGTGAGCGTAATTAGTTTCCACTGGGCTCGGCGGAGTGATTAAAACTGACACAGTCCGAATAATGACACCTCGTCGGGACGGAATTCACCGCCCCTTGAGACCTGGTTACGCTGGGAAGATGAGGGCAGGGAGGAGGCCACATTAAGGAGCAGGACCCCCCATCCACCGGGCCCGGAAGTAAAACATGTCTCAAGTCAGGGAAGCGACGTCATGTGGCCGTCCGGTCTAGACTGTGTGGCTGAACTGGTTGTTTCTGGGCAGCCATGATAAGGGTGTGACAAGAGGGACAGAGGCTGTGTTTGACTGTAAGCTTTTCATGCTGCTCGATGCGTAAAACCGCTCCTGTCTCCTTCTTTGAAAACCCACACACGGGTCCCCAGTGTGCTCCCGTGGGGGTCAGCCCGCGCCCTCCCCAGGTAGCGCAGGCTTGCGGAGGGCAGGGCCACGGCATCTTCGTCCCCCCACTCTTAGCACAGCGCTCGGCCCCCAGTTTTGTTCTTTTCTGGACACTCACATGCCATCCTGTCCCTCGTTCTGCACACCGTCTACTTACTCACGGGTCCTGAAAACAGGTTAGCTTGTTAAGGAATCTTTCTGTATGTTATTCTTGGCTATCTCCGGGTTCAAGTCCTGTGCGAAGCAGATGATGCCATCAAAGTCGGCACTACAGAAGTCACCGTCCTAGACACCGTGAGCCGAGCGTACAAGAACTCTCTTTCTCAGCTTGGGCTCCCCAGCAGGCAGAGCCTGGCCTGACGTCCTTTACTGGGAACGTGACCCGAGGAGCAGGTGCGCGGGACGGGCGTGAAACGGGCCCCAGATGAGCACGTGTGCCGATGGGCGGCTGACCCGGTCACAAGCACGGGCAGACTGACTCGGTCTTGCTGGCGTCTTCTGCGGACTGTCCACTCTGAGGGTGCAAGGTGGAGGCGTCTCTCCCCTGGCGTCTGTCCCCCACTGGTTAAGGAGATGGGGGTATGCTGGTAGGCCTGGGCTGAGGTGCCACCCCGTGGTACCTGTGTGACTTGAGAGGTGGCCGGAGTCACAGGTGACGTAAGTGGATTTTAAAAGGACGCAGCTGGACACGGTGCTCCGGGCTGAGATGTCATCAACGTCCTTCTGAGGCCCAGACCGAGCCATGAACTCACTCACCGAGCAGACAGCCCGCACTCCCGCACCCGCTCCGTCAGCTGTCTAGCTGAAACCGAGACATGCCTGTCCTGTTTTACCTCCGCTGTGGAAGTAAGAAAGGAAATCCGGCTCGACTTCTGTGACTTTTTTTGTCAATTCGTGGTAGGTTCCCAGAGACGACTTTTTCTTTGACTTTCGCTAATCATTCATTCACACATCTTACCTGGGACGGGCACCACATTCCACACCCGCGGGATTTTTTTTTTTCTTTTTTTCTTTTTTGAATCTGTTTTCTTTCATCTCTAGCCTGGGGCCCAGAACGCTTTTCACCATTTCTGTGATATCACTAGCAGATTGGCGATCTGCTTTCTAAGTCCCTTTATTACACTGGAATGTGATTCATCTGGGTCAGAAAGCAAACTGGTTCCGTGGTGCCCGCCCAGAATCTCTCCACCCAGAATCTCTCCACCCATCTCAGGCTTCAGCTTCCTCTAATCACCATCTACCGGACTTTTTCCACTTTCACTTCCATCATTTTCCCTGATAGGGAAGAAGTACAAAAAAATTTGAGGAGGTTTTTTCTTTATTTGCACCTGCAGCGTGGATCCCTCTCATTCCTTCTTGCTTTTACTTATTTTTACTTATTTTTCTGAGGGTGGGTGGAGGGGCACAGGGAGAGGGACCGAGAGAATCTTAGCAGGCTAAATGCGCAGAGTCCTAAGCAGGGCTCGATCTCAGGACCAGAACGGAAATCAAGGGTCGGTCACTTAACCCATGGGGCCACCCAGGCGCAGCGCCCCCCTTGCTTTTTTTTTTTTTTAAAGATTTTATTTATTTATTTGACAGACAGAGATCACAAGTAGGCAGAGAGGCAGGCAGAGAGAGAGGAGAATGCAGGCTCCCTGCTATGCAGGGAGCCCGATGCGGGGCTCGATCCCAGGACCCTGAGATCATGACCTGAGCCGAAGGCAGAGGCTTAACCCACTGAGCCACCCAGGCGCCCCCCCCCCCTTGCTTTTAAAATAAACAAGCCCTGCACCCTCTCCGCTTGTGGACCTCAATTCGAGTCCCCACTTACGCCCACCCTGGGCAGCCCCTCCTGCTCTTGCCCCCGCCCCCACCCCGCAGCCTGCTTTAATGCTACGCTCTTATTTTCTGCGTCTTCTAAGGACTTGGGCTTAGCACACAGCCACTTACTCGGCCGCCTGCCCACTTTCCCTCCATTTGCTCTCACATTTTATTAATAGTCATACTGGCTGAAATAGCTGAGCAACAAAATACAGTCGCAACGGGTCCTAACGGAAGAGCACACGTGTGTTCACATGTCTGCGCTGACACGAATGAAGGTACGGTAAGGACGGAAGGGGACCGCGTCCCCGCACAGGCGCCCCACCCAACCCCGGAGCGACTGTGCTCTCGGCCGCCGCAGCCCCGCACACGTCACGGGCTGTGCCCAGTGACTTCGAGGACGACAGCACAGACGTGGAGAAACCTGAAGACAACCGGGCTGCCGGGTGACCCGTGTTACAGTCCACAGAGCTAAGACCTGCTAAGGGTACGCACGCTTGGTGGGACGGGATGAAAGGGCACCTCACCTCCGTGGCCTGCCTTCTAAAACCCATAATCCCAGTCGGAGGGTGAGAAAAACAGCAGGTAAATCCCAACAGCGGGGTCTCCTACAGAACACCTGCCCAGTGCTCGCGAGAGCCGGTAAGGCCACAGGAGCGAGGGAAGTCCGAAACACTGGCACAGCCCAGAGGGGGCCCAGGAGATGCGGTGACCCAATGTCACGGGAGAGCCTAGGTGGGCTCCGCAGACAGCAAAATGACATCAGGTAAACAGTAAATCTGAACGAACTTGGGCTTTCGGTGACCATCATGAGTCAGTACTGGTTTGTGAACTGTGACAAGTGTTTGCCACCCTGATGGGAGATGGCAGGAACGGGGGAACCGGGGCCTGGGGTGCCTGGGAAGTCCAGACACACTTCACAGCTTCTCTATAAATCTAAAACTACTCCAGAATAAACATTAGAAATAGTTCTGTTGGTAGAGAATTGCTAAAAAGTCATATTGCCGTTGTGAGGGAATTCTTAATGCTCCCCTCCCGCACCTCAGTCTGGGGAAGTTTATTTATTTCTGAGCCTCTCATCACTCCTGACGTGTCACCATTTAGAATCCGAGAGCACGAAATCCGATCTTTCTCTGAGCGACCAGGCTTCTCTGGAAGGGCTGAGACGCGTCCTCCTTCTCCCCTGGGCCATGTAAGAAGCGGCTGTCTCTTGGCCCCAGACCGGAAAGGCCTGGCCTGTGACTGTCTCTGGACCAGCCGTGAATTACTGTCAACTCGATCGCGTGGTGACTGACTGTGGTGATTCTTCCTGCCGTGGCATCCTGGGGGACCTGCCACGGCTGCCCAGACGCATGCTTTCTCGCCACAGCATCCCAGGAGGAGCCCAGCAGCAGTCTGCTTGTACCTGGCACGGACCCCCCAACGTGCCTGGCGGCTATGCTGCCCGCCTGCCCTCTGCCTTCGAGCATCTGCAGGGACGTGCATCCTTCCGGCGTCTGCGTGCCACCCGGGTCCACCGCGCCAAGGACAGAAGCAACACTGCAGACAACGCCCCCGTGGGCCGTAAGGAAATCAGAGGGTGAGTCGCAGGGTGAGGGGATGCTGGGGCACTCGCAGCCCCTGCGAGGGAAGTTCAGGTCGTTGCTCCGCGCACACCCGCCAGGCACACATAGCGGGGGGAGCTCTTTTGGAAGCAACAGGCACCACGAAGCGGCTATGTTGACACGTTCACTGAGTGGCCCATAAATGCTGTTCTCAGGGTGACCAGAGCAAGGGAAGGCCTGGCAACAGGTCCAGGCTCCTCGTCCACACCGGCCTGTCACCTGCAGCGTCCACACGAGGGATCCTGTACGAAGCCCCATCAGGCCCCAGCACGAGACCCCGAGGGCACACGTCTGGGGCTGCGAAGAGCAGCAGGAAACCACGCCGCCTTCTTCTGTGGACAGGTCCCGTCCCTCTGAGAAGCAACTCCCGGCTTGCTCCCGGGCCTGGGACAGACGGAACGACGGACCGTGAGCTGCTGAGCGGCCTGCGCTCCCACAGAGAACGGGCTCCACTGACCGTCGAGCGGCACGGCCGGCGGTCAGCAAGTGGCAGCGGCGTGTCAGGGACAGAGCTGCCTCCTCTGGCTCATTCCGCGACCAAGGGCTGGGGGTGCTCCCCACGGACCGCTGCCATGAGGGAAAACCTGGCTGGCTCTACAGACCGGCCGGCCCCGGGTGGGGGCACAGCTGCGCCCGTCCTGCTCCACATGGAGCGGCCCCAGGACTCCACGTGGGCAGCACTGCCCGTGGGCAGGACCCCAGGCCGTGCGTCTGGCTTCCACGCCGTCGGGATGGAGACGGATGCCGGTCCTCGGTGAATTCCAGTATGAAACAGGCATTTTGCCGAACCCGACCGCGGAGAGTCGAGCTGGTCTCTCAGAGCCACAGGCTGGAGGCTGAACGTGTCTGAGCTCTTCTTTCCCTCGTCTGGGGGAGCCGCTCACCCCACTCTTCTCGCGTCTGTTCTAGTCTCCCAGTTCTGGGCGCATCTAGGACTTAGGGCTCTGGCGCTCTGGATCCTCACAATAACGGGCTCATCTACTTGTCTTCTTCTGCAACTTGCTTTTTTACTTAAAAATCTATTCTTGACAAACACTTCTTTCGTTCCTCTTCATGGCGACGTACTATTACTCCAGGAGATGCTACACCAGGATTTACCGAACCAGTCTCTTAGGGTACGTGGGCTGTTTCTGGTCGTCTGCCATCCCTTTGTGGTGTTCTCTACGCTTTCTCTGCCCTCGAGATGTAGCAACGGCTACTACTGCAGCCTGTGTCTAGAAAATACTCTCCTCACACCTTTCGAATGCATGTTTAACTCTGCTCTATCCACGACACGCCTCTGCCCCTATTTCCCTGGTGACAAGGTTTGGCTCCTTCGATGCCGAGAGCCTCCCAGGACTCGTGACCAGGCAGTGAGGCGCACACAGCTTATTAACTCGGTAAGTGATGTTACTTGACCACCCACAGAAACAGCACATTTCTCATGTATCACCCACTTCGGCTAAATTTTAAATTTGGAAGAAAGTCAATTCCAGGGCAAAGGAAGAGCTGAGTAGGAGTGAAAGCAGACACAGGTCTTACGAGCCGTCTCTGACTCTTCCGTTGGTGGGACTTCTGGGGTCAGGAGACCTGGGTGTTGAACAAGTAATAAACCTTTTGGGGAAGGGGAGCGAAGGTGTGATGGGCTGATCAGGTAGTTCTGTACTTTGGAAACTGAGATTTTCTAGCTCTTTTACTATTGAAATCTAGAGTTACGGTTGTAAAGACTGGCTTTTTCCCGATGTTCTGTTGGTCACGTTCCCCACAGAGCAGTCTACTGGATGCTTACCTATCCTCATGGTGTCAAAGAATCAGACTCTTAGGGGTTTAGAAGAAACCTGGAAGTTTACCTGGCCTGACGTGAGTTTAGCTAAGTCACAGGATGTTAAGGTCAATTTACAAAAATCAGTTGTATTTCTGTACGATGACAAAAAAACCAGCTGGCCAATGAAATGAAACCAGAACAAAGCCGTTTTCCCATCCTGAGCGTCCTGTGTGGCCTGCACAAGATACAGGCAACGTGGCCCTGAGAGTCCAGGTGTCCTCTGCTGAGTCCCAGGGGCAAGCTGCTGGGGGGACAGACCAGGCTGGGATGGGGACAGGGACAGCCCCAGAGTGAGGGGCAGAGCTGGCCGAGTGTTGACGCCTCTCTCCTAGGACAGGCCTGGACGAAGGGAGAGGCTGGGGTGAGCTCACAAGGGCACCCCCGCCCGCCACGCTCTTCCGAGGGGCCAGCTGAGGCCACCCTGGCAGGGCTCTGGCCTCTCTGGGTCTCCCCCAGTCCTGCAGGGGGTCCCTTGGGAGCACACCTTAATAAAGCACCAGCGGCCCACGAGCTCCTGGCCCAGTGGCTGCTCTGGGAGCACAACGGAGGCTCCTTCTTCGTGACGACTCACGCACAGCTCCAGACACTAGACACCTGCGCACCTGTGTATACTTACCACGCTGGGCGGGACCTGGTCTTTGCAGTGAATGCATCATTTAGGACTTTCCATATAGGACTGTACATCATATGGGCATAAAATTAGCTGCAATAAGCCCATTTTTCATACCAAAATGATAAGGTTCAATTTCTCCTGCTAAAAGAGATCAACAAAGTTCCTTCTCAAGGGCTCATCTATCTCAGTAATTTTTTTCTTTTTAACTAGTACTACTTCAAATTAATTTATTATATATTCTACTAAATAAGAGAAAAAGATCAGGATACCCTGAGGAAGGTGGTAGAGGTTCACGCTTAATGACTCAGGCTCTGACACACAGGACAGACCCTCTGTGGATTAAGTTACTAAATTCTCGAATCTGTGACTTAAGCTCTCAAGAACCAGTTTCCTTATCTGGAGAAAGAGGATGGTGAAAGACGTTCCTTCCACGGCTGCCACGGGGACGGAGAACACAGACAAAAGCTCAGAGTGACACTCGGTGCGTCCGCTGGTATCGTGGGACGTAAATTCCCCTACGAAGAGCCAGGTGGACAGCGTGACAGCCGTTTGTGGAAACCGCACACTTACTTGTAATGTAGTATCAAAGACCACAAGCTTCGAACTGGTGGGAACGATGTCGTAACACTTGTGTGACCTCATGAAGCGCATGTAAACACCACTTTCTGAGTCTTCTGCTGAAAGGACAGAAAAAAGGCAAATATCAGCAACAGCGAGGAACCTGCTAACAGCTGGCGAGCGCATGAAACCCCACGGCCGACAGCCTATGGACACGGTGACAGGCCTTCCCCGTAAGAGCGAGAAGGCACCGTGTTCACGCGTGTGGACACCATCCACCACCGTCCCGGAGATCCTCGCCCGGACAGCACGGCAAGGAGAGGAACAAAGATTCTCTCCAAACAGACTGAAAAGAAGAAAGCAAAACTTTTTCTACTGGCAGACACAGATGATTTTTTACATAAAAGATACCAAAGAATCGGCAAAAAGCTCCCAGACGTGAAAGAATGGAGTCGAGCAAGGTCACAGAATGCAGCATTACTGAGAACAAAGAAACACATAATTTACAAAGAAATGCTTAATTTACCCGCATGCTAAATGAACATATGGATCTACTCAAGGATACAAAGCACCAAAACCGGTAAGTCTGTAGACAGATACACAGAGTCTTTAAATCTCTGTAACGGCAGCAGACAGTCAGCAACAGGATGGCGAGGACTCGTGGGGGTCCGGCACGGTCACGAGTGAACGGTGCGCCGCCCCCGTGCAACCCACCCTGCAGAAACCTGGGCTTCCTCTTCATCACGCCGCCTCCCCCACCCTCCCCGGTTTCCTGCGAAGCCCGCGGAGTTGACTGCAAGTCTCTCTTGAACCTGTCCACTTCTCCCCACCTCCATGGCTCCTGGGCTGGGTCTGATAAATGCCCTCACTTCCTAACTGGTCTTTCTGCGTTCACCCCTGTTCTCGCCAGCTGTCCGCACTGCATCCGGAATGGTTTTGCCAGATGCAATTCAGATCGTGTCACTCCCCTGCTGAGAACACTGCAATGGCTTTCGAAAAAGACAGAATCCCTGGTGCTGCCTACGAGACCGTGTGGCCCCTCTCTTGATGCCCCAGCCTCGTGGGTCACCGGCCCACGCCCCAGTGTGCCTCCAGCTACCATGTCTGCTCTTAGTCCCTCCTAAGCGCTAAGCTCCCTTCCTCCACAGCGCCTTCAACTACGGTCTCCTCTGTCTTCAACGTTTTGTCCCGCTCTTCTTGGCTCCGTTCAATCCTCCCGCACCCGACTGTAGCTCAAGGACAGGACTGAGAAGTCGTGCAACCAGAACTTAGGCCTGGACGCCTCTTGATTCCAAAGGTGCACTCGCAGCTGGACGCTCGCCCACCGCCCCTGCCTGCAGCGGCCCAACTCCTGGCCGGTCTTCACGGTTGTGCGCCAGCGTACTACCTGCGCGGGGCTTCCTCGACAACCCCTTAGCCCGCACGGATCTGCACAGTTTCGGGAAGACTGAGATGACCTGGGAAATACTTGGGAAGACAAAGATCACTTTACTGGAGACATTACCAAAGTCAGTGTTGAAAAGCGTGACACTAGCAAGTCCCTGAGGCGTGGAAGAGGCGCGTGACCCCTCGTGTGTCCTACGGTAAACGCTCCGCACCCGCTGCCTGGTTTGCCAATTTCACGACGAACTACGCGACCACTGCTGAGCCTCTATTTCTGATCCCGGCTGCTTTCCCAGGTCCCGGATTTCATCATCCCACTGTCCCAGTCACCTCCCGGCCAGTTCCCCTCTCAGTCATCTCCCCGCCTGCTCGTGGAACAGTTGGGACGTCTCGGTCCAGCATCCACGAATCTCGTTTCTCCACCTCCTGTTCCCACGTCGAGGCAAACAGCTCTCTGCGAAGTTTCCTACTGCGTTTAATCTCACTTTCTTGTATTTGCTCATTCTGCTTTAACTTAAACACCCTTCTCTAGGCTTTCTTGCCCAATTTCAACCCAACCCCAGATGCCGTATCATCCACAAAAAAGTGAACATTTCAATGTTCACTATGGGCCACACATTTTTGTACCATATCCGTTTCAGTTACGTAACATTGAGGCGTCTGCGTTAACTTCTTCACTTTACATACGAGCAAGCGGAGGTGAGGAGAAGCTGGGGAGCTGGCCTAAAGTCGGGCGCTCAGCGAGTAACCAAAGCGGGATGCAGATCTATGTCCAGGACCCCCACACTTCCCGAGAGCTCTGCAGCTTCGATGGCACACGCACACGCATCGTGGTGCGCTGCACCACACGCTGGCCGTGGCGTGGAGACAAAGGGGAGCACAACAGGCAGTGACTGCGCTCCAAGTCCACAGGCTGGTGGAGAACGAGGGCACCCGGATACACGCCACGTGGCAGGAGACGCCCTGGACCAGGAGCGAGGACTCGGGCAGACGACCAGCCCCGGGTCAGGAAGGCAAGGAAGTCCAACGACCTCCTCCTGAAGACGTGCGGGCCTCGACCTGAACTTGTCGTCGGCGGTTCCCTCACGTCCCACTCACAGTGGTCTGTGCGGCTCTCACTCTTCTCCTTCTGGGCCGATCACTCCCCTGAGTGGCCAGGACTTTGCTCGTCCACACTACACTGACGAACCCAGTTAATAACTACTTGTTGCCTATGGTCTCTGTGTGGGTTCTAGCAAAGCCGGTCAGTTTGGATCTGTGTGATCCTTCTCGCAGAATCTCAGTCCTGGGGTGATGTGTTTTGGGAGGGAGATGACAAGGTCAGAGGCCATCACAGCCCACCTAGCAAGGTCACCTGCCGTCCCCATGACTCAGCACCTGGCCTGCCTGCTCACGTCGTCTCCGTCAGATTTCTGCAGCGGCTACTCTCCCTCCTCCTGCGGCCTTTGCAAGACAGTTACCACGTGTGGCCCGAACCGAGAGGGCAGGAGTCAGGCTCCATCCTGAGCACAGCGCTCCGCCACACGTTATTTGGAATTCTGTACAGAATTGTCTGTCTGTCTGTGTTAGATGGATTTATAATATTGATTCCATACTTTGGGTCAGGAAGGGAGAATGGGTCAGGAAGCACCCGGGGCGTCCACGCTCCGAGATCGGACAGCCTTCTGCCCTGCTCCGGCTTCCTGCAGGTCCCCCCGGGACTTCCCCGCCGGACACACGGCCTCCCTGTCAGCCAGGAGTCTGTGGAGAGCTGGGCTCTCTGGGATCTCCCCGGTGAGGGCCGCCTCAGACGGCGAACGCACTGCGAGGGGTGCTCCCTCGCTCCTTGTCCGCGCACCCCAGCCCCCATGATGGGGGGACATGTGCTTTGTCTGTCACCAGCGTGTGATGTTATTAGCATGGTGCTTGTTACAGTTCCCAAACCAGAAAAATAGTGACGAACAAACTGTTAACAGAAGTCCATGCGTTACTCAGAATTCCTCAGTTCTGATCCCTCCAGGAGAGCATGTGACGTTCAGCCATGGCTCCTTAGGCTGCTGTTGGCTGAGGCAGTTTCCAGAACCTTCCTCATTCTGATGGTCTTGAGGAATCCCGGGATGCGCTGGGCAGGTAGTGCCCCGGCTGGAAGTCTGACCAGCTCCTCACAGTTAGTACGGGGTTGGAGGAGGACCCACGACATTTAAAAAAAATGTACGAAGCCCAACCAAAGAAAGGAAGATGTTAAATACGTAAAACAAATCATATCAAATTTACTTTGGTCTGGAATAAGGACAGAGGTTATCACTGTCGTAACAAAACCATATTGAGAAAAAAGGTAATAGTATTTTAACTTAGGGAAATAAGGTGAGCTATTAGAAAATGTCACGGCTTCCCTACATTGAGTATAAACTTTCTGATTGTACGTGGCACCATCTGTCTTATTTTCACTACGACCAAGTCTCAAATTACAACCGAAGAAAGAAATGTGATGAAATGGAAAGGAAGAGTTAAACTAAAAAGAAAAAAACGAAAAACCCCCCAAAACCCAAACCATTCAACACCACCGGGTTGTTTGGGATGCGTCATTAAGATTCCTGAGAACGCAAGAAGTTCAACCCCCTTCTCCAAGGGTGACTGGGGTTAAGACATTATCGGGGTTGTGTTCTTGCTTCTGCTCTGTGTCACCGGCCAGAAGCAGGATCACGGAGCATCCCTGGGTATGAGAGTCCCTGGGTATGAGAGGGACGCGCTGGGGTGATCTGAAAACCCACCGGCCCTCCAGCAGCGCGCTACCCCAGGGCGGGCGAGGCGGCCGCTACCGAGTGCTACTGGGAAGCAGAGTGTGCGTCAGGGTGTTGAGTTTCTGACGGTTGACGGGACGATCTGAGAACGCAGCATCGCAGTGTACGTGCAAACAGTCGTGCGGGCCGGGCACAGCGGCGTGGAAGCAGGCATCCCCTCGGAGCCGAGCTGACGGCACCCCCTCCCCGCGCCCAGCCCTCGCGCGAGGGCACCAGGCACCGCACATCCATCAGTCGAGCTTTCCAGCCCCCTCACCCCACACCCCTCCCGGCCTCCTCTCCTGCCACACCCCCCAGGAATCGCCCACTCTCAGATCCCGCTGATCCGTCCTTTCCAAAGGCTTTTTTGAAGTCTGGGAAGTTCAACTTGGGGAATGTGCTCCCTGGGTTTCTGCCTCGGCTCCATTCACACTGTTCTCTCTCCTGAGAACGCTGCCCCCTCCATGACGGCCTCCTGGAAATCCTGCCTGCCGGCCTTCTGGTCGCTGCACACTGGCTCCCCCGAAGCCCAGCTGGGACATCGGAACGTGATTTTCTTTGGAACAAAGGTCTTTGCAGATGTAACCACAGGAAGGACCCTGAGATGAGATCAGCCTGGATTAGGCTGGGCCCTAAATCCAGAGACCACGGATCTCATGAAACAGAGACGCCAAGACGCAGAGAGAGGAGAGGCCCCGCGCGGGACGCTGAGGGCCACAGGCAACTCCTGGAAGCCGAGAGCGAGGCCGGGCGCGGACTCCCTCGCAGGGCCGCCGGCGGGGACCCACACGGCCAACCCGTGAATGAAGCTCTCCCGTCCGAAGTTCTCATCTGTGGCAGTTTGCGGTGGGGGCTCGGGAAACTGATGCAGCTTCCCGGTGGAGTTCAAGGGCCGGGAACACCTTCCTCGGAGGCCCTCAAGTCAGTAATGGCTTGTTTTGACAACCCCTTAGTGCTTTGCGAGTAATTCACTTCTGAGTGTCGTGTACCTTGTGCTGAAGTTACGGGGCTGCCTTCCTCTTACCCTGCGGCTTCCCGAGGCGCCGGAAAGGCACCCGGTCCGGCCAGTTCCCAGCAGGTGCTGGGACAAGCTCATGCCTGCTTGTGAGTCAAATGCAGAGGATTGAGTATGAGTCCAAGCTTCTGTATAGCACGTCTATCCTTCGAGAGAGAAATCCTAACAGAGGACCCCCGTTTAAAAGAATACTGGTGAATCTAGATTTAACGATCAGTAAAGAAACTTTAATACCTTTGTATTAAAGGGATGTTTTTTGTCATAGAAAAAATGTACCTATGATCGCGTCGCACGCAATTTTCTTTTTAAAGCAGAACAGCATTATTTTAAAGCTTTAAACGTGTTTGCAAACATATTTTATATTGAGGCTACTTTCTAATTCTCCGGGACAAAAAAATGTAACTGAATTGAATACAACTGAAGAAGCATTAAAATGTTCACACGGTTGTAGAACATATTTTAAGAACCTGAAAATACAGCAACACAACTTGATGAATTCATATTTCAGAGGTAATCACTAGAGTCCTAAATTACTTTTTATAAAACCTACTCACATAGACTTTTAACTTACAACGAATTTGTAAAAAATGAATTCTAAGATGATGTGATTCTTCAGCATTTCTAGCCTTAACTGCAAGAAAACGAAGAAAACAGACTGCCACTGATAATTATTCTAAAAAAGGCAAGACGAGGTGGCAGGTGGAAGGTGCTAGAAGGCTGGCTGGGAGTGGCTTGCAGATGGCTCTCCGGTGCCACGGGAGAGAAAAGCGCAGGGGCTGGTTCCAGTGACCTGAGATTCCCTACGCACGTGACCACACCCGCAGCAGCCGGGTTCATTCTGCCTGCTCTGGGCCACATGTCCCAGCAAACCTCTCGGCAGAATCCGAGTCAGAGGACGTAAATCAAGCCCGTATAGGAGAGGGGGACTGTGACTGCTCGTATTGGGGTGCTGTCCTAACTCAATCAGCCGTGGGCATCCTTCCCAGCGGCCAGTCTGTTAGCAGAGCTGTGAGGCCTGGGGGCTTACAGGACGGACCAAGTGTGCAACCCTCAGAGGGACTGGCGGCCTCTCCTTGGGGGCCGGCTTTCCAAGCTACTGTCCAGCTACCACAGAGAAGAGGCTCTGCTTGGCCACGGCCACAACACACACCTGACTCCAAGCCACGTCCCGGCTCCTTCGTTTACCAAGACTCAACACTGCTTCATAAGTCTCAGTGGTCAGAGCAACAGATCCAAACTCTGTCTCAAAGAGATGAGTGTGCACAAGTGGGAGGGGCAGGCGGAGAGGGAGAGACTCTAAGCAGACTCCCTGCTGAGCACAGAGCCTGAATTGGGGCTCGATCTCATGACCCCAAGATCATGACCTGAGCCAAAACCAAGAGTTGGATGCTTAGTTGACTGAGCCACCCAGGTGCTCCAGGATGAAAGCATTTTATTATTTTTTAAAAGATTTTTATTTATTTATTTAAGAGAAAGAGAAAGAGAGCACAAGCAGGGGGAGAGGCAGAAAGAGAGGGAGAAGCAGACTCCCTGCAGAGCAGAGAGCCCAACACAGGGCTCGATCCCAGGACCTGGAGATCATGACCTGACCCGAAGCCAGACACTTAAGCAACTGAGCCACCCAGGTGCCCCAATGAAGGCATTTTTAACACAAAATTCACACATCACCCCAAACTTCACTTAAAACCCCCCTGAAACCAAAACCCCCAACCCCTTATTTCCAATCCCCATAATTTTATCTTAATACATAGACATGTCACTATAATTCCCCAAATGATCAGTTTTTAAAAAATGTATTTTATTCTTCATTCTACATTTTGAAACATAAGTTTAACAGTAAACTAAATAGTAAACTAAAATACACATATAGTAGTTTCTTTTTTTTTTTAGAAAACCATTTAAAATAGTTGAGCAAGAAGTAAGTGAAAATGGGGAACATGGAACTTAAAGTATATGGGAAAGCCCAGACTCATGTAGTTTTTCCTAAAGTGCTTAGAAACACAAATGTTAACAAAGTCAATGCTTAAATGTAATTTTACAGGTAATAAGGTTTACCCCCTAATTGGTCTTTTCCAAGAACTAGGATCTTGTTTTTCTTAAGAGGAAGCAAAATAGGGGCGCCTGGGTGGCTCAGTGGGTTAAAGCCTCTGCCTTTGGCTCCAGTCATGGTCCCGGGGTCCTGGGATCAGGCCCCGCATCGGGCTCTCTGCTCGGCAGGGAGCCTGCTTCCCCGTCTCTCTCTCTGCCTACTTGTGATCTCTGTCAAATTTAAAAAAAAAAAAAAAAAAAAAAAGGAAGCAAAATAAATAAGGTGCACTAGATCTTTTCTTTCCATGCTTTTTTGCATTTGGTTTCACGCGTGCGGACGGGGGAAGTGTGGGGGCTCTTCCAGGAAGGGCAGTAAAGACTCGGTGGGAAGGAAGCGTGGTAGGTGAAGGCAGAGCATCTCTCCAGTAGCTCAAAACCGGCTGCAGTGAATGCCTGAGGGATGCCACAGCCAGAGCCGTGACCTTGAAGTTACATGTGATTCCTGTTCATTTTAAAATGGTTTCACGCTGAATTCTGGGAGTCACACGAGTGAAATGTGCACCCCAGCCGACGTTCCCTTGTTCTCAGGACAGACCTACGAACTCAATGGAAGCCACGGTGAGGACCCAGCCCCGAGCACCCGAAGGGCGGGCAGGGTGGTGCCGCCCGGAATGCGGACGATGCCAGGAACCACCTCGCAGCTGCTGGAGGCTTCTGTCCGGTCTGTTTCCATCAACTTCAAGATGTTTCCTTCTCCCTCTGGCTTATTAAGGATTTTGTTGAAGGAACATATGCTGACCTTGCTCAACTGCTATTCTGGTGTCTACTGAGATGACCGGAGGCTCCTCGCCTTTAACCGGCACCGGTTAATTCTCGGGTGATTTCTTAGTAAACTGCGCTCTTCTTGCATTTCTGGGACACCACCCTGCTTGGTTGCCGCGCAGCCTGAGGCTCCTCCCGCTGCTGTGTATGCGGGGGTTCGGCCCATATTCTCACAGCCAGGTTCGTCACCTGTTTTCCTCTTTGGGTGCCATCAGCTGGTTTGGATGTCAGGATCCGCCTAGCTTCAAAGAACGAGCTGGGAAGCTGCCATCTTTCTCTACGCCGTCAAATAATGTAAATAACCTACACGTTAACTGCTCCGTGAAGGCCTTCCAGAACGTGTCCATCGACAGGCTGGACTCCAGGCCTCTATGGCGGAGTCACAGGAAGGCTGAGAACTTTTCGTTACTCTTCTTACAAAACAGCTTTGTGGAGACACTATTCACATCCATACCGTTCACTTATTTTTTAAATTTCTTTTATGGTGACCGAAAGAGCTTTAAATTTATCGCTATAGTCTGGTATACTCGGGTTACATTTAATGCTATTCTCTAAATCTTTGCATTTTTAATTAAGAACCCTCCCCCACCCCCCTGATTTCTGAAGCTTTGTATTTTCACTAACTACATTCCTGAACAGACTTTGCCTACTTTTTGGTCCCTTCCGAGAACTAAGCTTTTGGTTTTGTTGAGCAACACTAGGTTTTGGGGCGCCTGGGCGGCTCAGTGGGTTAAAGCCTCTGCCTTCGGCTCAGGTCATGGTCTCAGGGTCCTGGGATCGAGCCCCGCGTCGGGCTCTCTGCTCTGCGGGGAGCCTGCTTCCTCCTCTCTCTCTGTCTGCCTCTCCGCCTACTTGTGATCTCTGTCAAATAAATAAATAAAACCTTAAAAAAAAAAAAAAAGACTAAGTTGTGTATTCTGTTTCATTGATTGCTGATATTTCAGTAGGATTTCAGGAGGGAAGAGAGATCCGTGAATATATTCAGCAAATCAGCTTGAGGCACAAGTGTGGCGGCCCACGTCAGTCGGTTCCGTCAGGTGCACTGAGGTCTGTGTGTCACCAGGGTCCCACACTGGTGTGCCGCAGTCCGGGATTTGGACAGAGCGCTACTCCAGCTCACACGGCCCGCTGCAGTTTGCCAGAGCGTGGACGCCTGTCCGTGAAGGCTCGCACATCACTGGTTTAGCAACAGGATGGATCCTTCAGCACAGACCCCCCCCCCCCCCCCCGGCCCGGGCAACCTCCCACACAGCACAGCCCTTGCAGAGGAAGGCACTAACAGAAGATGCCTCTACAGGGCCCCAGGCTTCTGGGGCTTTCCTCAGGCTGGCAGGCAGCAGGCTGGTCTTCTCCCATGCGAACTCTGGGCAGTCTGGGTTCCGGCAGGAGGGAGCGTAGCGGGAAGACCGGGGGAGTGACAGCAAACCCAGATGAGAACGGCCGCCACGTCTGTGCGCGCTTGGGCCAACCACTTCACGCCCTTAGCTTGCATCCCTTCCTTGGCAAGATGGGGAGAACACAGTTTTCCTGCAGGAAGACCGAGCAATGGGGAGAATAAACTCCGATGCCCACTCCGCGCAGCGCTCACACAGGGAGGAGTCCGGCAGAGCAGGGACTGGAACCCTGCTGAATAAGCCACTGTCACCGCGAGACACGCTAACGGTGACCCTGACCTTTAAATTCCCGCCTCTGCGGGGAACTCCTCGGGCCTCCACCACGGGCCACCCCTGCAGAGACCGTCCTGCTGGGCAGGTGAGGTAGTGGGCACTATGCTCGTGTTCCTTAATCCTCGCACAACCCGATGAGCTCGGTGCTGCGACAACGTGCCTGTTACAGGTGAAGAAGCTGCAGCCCGGAGGAAGCTGCCTGGCGTCCCCCGGCTCTCGGGCGGGAGGAGCCGGCCTCCAAGCGGCTCTGACCTGTGCGCTCGGTGACTGAGACGCTAATTACACATACAAGTGTGGGGGGGGTGCCACACACATGCTCCAGAGCTGGAGAGGTCCGTGGGACACGGGCGAGCAAACACAGGGTGTAAGGAAGCACGTGAGGAAGTGGGCGTGTGTCTTCCCGAGGTCTTCAGGGGACGATGGGAGACTCCATCACAGAAAGCAGCGTGTGATCTGCAGACCGCAGGTAGCCGCTTCTGTTAGTTACAAACGACCCCTGTACAGCCGTGAACCTGGCACGTCCGTCCACCCAGACTCCCACGAAACAGCTCGGGGGGGGCAGAAGCAGCAAATCAACAGATGAACAAGTGACACAGACACAACCAGAAGGTCCCCAAAAGAGTTTCCTCCCCGAAACTGACTCCCCCGCCCTCTTTTTGTCAGAGATCAGCAAGGCCGCTTCTCCCCCAACATGGGTGCCGGGGCAGCTGCAGCCGCAAAGGAAAGACCTGAAAGGCGTTTGCCTCGGTTCCCAGCTTACGAAAGCGAGCCACCCCATTTCCACCCCCGGCGGCCGTCGCTCCGGCGCCCAGCGCTTGGCCCCCACCGTCCGGGGGAAGGGAGCCTCTGCGCCCCTGCGCGGCACCCTGAGTCCTCGTCCTCCCGCACGCCCCCAACTGTCCCTGCTCACGCTAACTTGGCAGGTGGATCTCGGTCTTCCACAGAAGACCTTCTTTCTTTAGAAGAAATGACGTTGACGACGTGTAGCACCCTGAGCTCCTGCGCCGGAGTAAAAGCTAAAACCTTGAAAATGCTGTACATGTACACGCGTGTGCACATGTTCACGCACGGAACCGCTCAATGACCACGGAGTCTCACGCGTCTCGGTACCTCTGAATCCCGGAGGGCGGTGGGTCGGCAGTCCCCAGCCTCGGGGAGCGTACAGGCTGGTGAGAGAAACACGGGGCACTGCCTCTGCTTCGCGGCCCCCGCCAGGCCGGAGGGATCAAGAGATCGAGTCCCATCTGGGGCTTTGGGAGGGGTGTCCCCAGGGAAGTGATGCTGGCGCTCAGGTCTGCGGAAAACCAGCAGGGGACCAGGGGGAGAGGAAGGCGGGGGAGCAAGGCGAGGGGCCGAGGCCGAGCAGGGGGTGACAGAACACAGAGGCACAAAGGGGGCACCCAGGTCGGCAGAGAGCAGGAGAGGAAACGCAGCCCGGAGCTCTGGGCTTTATAAACCACCGCTGCCGGTGCTTTTATAACCACCTTTCAGGGCCGCAGGGCCTCCCAACCGGAGGGCGCAGCCGATGTCCGGAGCAACGCTGCCTGGGCCTGGCCTCACGCACCGGCAGGAGTGACCGGGGTTTGTCACTTGGACGCGGGAGGGGGAGTGAGCCCCAGCAACAGCCCAGAGGCCAGGGTGCGGGTCAGTGGAAGCATCGAGCAGACAGCTGGGGCCTCGGGAGAGATGTGGCCGGGTCGTCACTCGGGCATCGCCGGCCACCAAGCAGCGAGGTGATTACGGACACGGGATCCAGACACTGGGTCACCGAGGCGACAGCAGCGAGCAAGGCCGTGGGACTTGAAGGCGAGCAGGCCCCGCCCAGGCCCGTGTCAATGGCCAGCGCTCGAGAAAGATGAGTAAGGGCCATCGGGGAGCGACAATGACCCGCTGGCCGTGCATGGGGGCAGCATGGTGCCGCGGGGGGCACAGGGCAGAGGCCGGCTCTGCGGACTGTCACCAAGGGTTCAAAGCAAGCAGCAGCACTGCGGGTCCGCGGGAGTGAGCGCCCCGAGACACTGGCAAGCGCCCGGGCGGCTCAGCCGGAAGCCGGCCGGCCGGTTACAGCAGGCGGGAAAACAGATCTCCCAGTAAGGGATGCTTCCGGGCCGGTTCGCACGCGGAACTGGGGCACAGGACTGTGTTGGAATCCTGCTTCTCCCCCTTCCCAGACACGGCCCCGAGGTCATTTACTTCTTCTTACTTTCTTGGGTTCTTCTCTCTAAAACAGAGATGATAAAAACACGGGCTCTCAAGGCTGTTCCGAGGGCTCGATACAGGTGGACTCTCCCCGCCGTGCTGGACCAGCTTCGTGTGTGCCGGTTCTGAGAACCACAAAAAAGCGTTCCCCCAAATCTTCCATTTCTTTCAAGTAAACTCCAAATGCTCTGTAGTATCAAGTTTCTCCACTTTAAAACCCACGGGTGAAACTTAAAGTCGCAGAGATGCCGGTATAATGTCTTTCAGGGACCGTGCCGCCCACGCAGGATGGGACCGTCCCCGGCCACCGCCCTGCCATGTGGATTGGGTCTGGACTGCGGCCTGCGCTCCTGGGGTCTGAGCTGAGTGTCCCCAGGAGCAGGCAGGGTCCGCTGTGAGAGGGAAGGGCATGGAGATCCAGCCACCACAGAGAGGGCCAGGATGCTGCCTTGGCTCCTGAGGACTGCGCAGTGACTGGTGAAGCCTGGAGGCGGGTCCTCTTTCAAATGCCCCTCAGTCTGCCGCACTCTCCTCCTGATTTCGAGTAGTCAGGATCTTTCCATTTCAGGTAACAAAACCTCCCCCGTCTCCCCCCGACCACGCAATCTCATCAAATCTAAGACACCATCAAATGTCAAGCTACAGCCTGACTTCAGAGACACGAAATCTATGAGATGTGGCAAGTTTTAAATATGGGGCCAGCTGGAGAAAAAGGATTTGAATTGTAAATGTTTCGTAAAAGTGTGAGTACTTTTATAACTAAGAGAGAATCTCTCGTCTAAGGTAAGTATGTAAACACAGGAGGGACGGAGAGTTTGGACGATGGATTATCAGAGCCCTTCTAATAGTCTGTAACAATCATCATCGCGGAGGGGCGGCCACCGGGTGAGGACGAGCCTGTCACTGGGGCAGCTCTGCCACCAGAGGTCAGCACTCCTCACACGAGGGCCAGCGGCCCACCTAGTGGACTCCGCTGAGCCTCACTGAGCAGAGGCTCTAAGGCGGGTGTTAAGGGGGTGCTCTGGCAGGTCATGGGAACACAGACAATTCTTCCTGAAGTCAGAGCAGTGTTTCTCAAACTTTTTTCACTATCCAATCCCCATCTGAAATTTCTTATACATTTTCCCTCCGAACTGTCCCACCCCCAAGAAACTTTAATACCGCAGATACACTGTACATCCGTCTACGTCCTGTGGCCCTTTGGAGAGCCACGAATCACTGAAACATCTCAGGTCCTTGGTCCCCGGACAAGACTCGATCTTTGCGCACTTTGCTCCGCCAGTTTGGAAGGAATGAGTTTGAGTGGGCACCAAAGTTTGGTTCTGTTTATCGGGTGGCTGCTGGTTGCTGGAGGCCGTGTTTTTGAATTAGAAGGAAAAGTTCAAGTTCACCAAGTGCCAGGCATTGTTTCCGATGGAAAACTCACAATGACCCCAACAACAAAACAAGCCAGCAAAGCCCCAAGGGGCTCTGGATTATCTGAGGACACAGCTACTTCATTACCAAACTGGGCCCGAAACTCCGAGGCCCTTCACTGAAAGATGCCTTCCCTCCTGAAAAGGTGGCCCCTGTGTCTCGCATACTTTTGATCCGTGCAGACTCGGCTGACCAGCCTTGCTAGAAAAATGAGTTGCAGGTGAGTTCTGGAAAGAGTACGTTCTGGAAAATGCTGTGAGGGTGAAGGACAGCCAGGACAGCCAGGACGGTCTGGGATCAGGGAGGAGTCAGACGAAGAGGGGAGAAGGCCGCCGGAGAGCCAGCTAGGTGCGACGAGACAGCCACAGCAAGTTACTGAAAACTCGAAATAAGTGAAAAGTCCGTGACAGCTGAAGGGACAAGAGAGAAGCCGGGAGAGAACACAGATAGCTCCGAGGGGCGTTACGTTCTTGAAGCAGTGCCAGAATTACAGAGTTACTAGTCGCCAGCGAGCGGCTGGCACTTATCCACTTGGGAAAGCACATTCCTGGGTTGCGTTTCGGTCCCTATGAAGTACTTGTGCTTGGTCCTGCCATTAAGTCAGTCCGAGACAATGAATCCGGACAAAACAAACATAAAGATGACTCACGTGTGAATCAGAAATCGGAAGAGCAAACACATACGGCCACGGTTGCGGGTGAGGCACCGTTCTCACCGCTCCGCACACACGGAATCAGAGGCTTCTCCAGGCTCCCATAAGGTAACATTTACGGAGATGCCGTCCTCGCTAGACGGCGTCCCAGCCATCTCAGGCACGGGGA
The DNA here is from genome assembly GCF_922984935.1 of Meles meles. NCBI lineage: Eukaryota > Metazoa > Chordata > Mammalia > Carnivora > Mustelidae > Meles > Meles meles. Next base: position 5,572,887 of record NC_060075.1, on the reverse strand, counting down.
ACAGCAAGATGAATCGTGAGAGAGGCACAGAAGGGATTTAGGGGGACAGCCTCGACAAGAGGGCGAGTTCTGGGCAGAGCCACGATGCGTCAGGAAGACTGGGAAGACCGAGGAAGAGGAGGTCCTACCCGCAGTCTGATGGGACACCCTAACGCGCAGACACCAAGACAGGCACGCAGAGCAGTGGTCTGGCTAACTACACCTGGGAGCCCAATCCAGCCTGTTTTCTATTTTATTTTACTTATTTAAAAGATTTTATTTATTTACTTGACAGAGAAAGAGAACACACAAGCAGAGGGAAAGGCAGGCAGGCAGAGAGAGAGAAGCAGCCGCCCCGCTGAGCAGAGAGCCCGAAGTGGGGCTCGATCCCAGGACCCTGAGACCATGACCTGAGCCGAAGGCAGCCGCTTGACTAACTGAGCTCCCCTCCAGGAACCACACCGCCCTGCTTTTTAAGTAAAGTTTCACCGGAGCGTGGCCTGTTGGCTTGAGTTTGGTCTTCCGCGGCTTTCTCCCTAACTGCTGGGTAGCCGTGACAGAGGCAGAGACCATCTTGCCCTTTGCAGAAGTTGACTGAGGCCTGTTCTAGGGCCTTGTTCTTCACAGACGGGTCTATGAAGCAGCAGCACCGGGAAGTGTTGCAGAAATGCAGACTCTCAGCCCCCCAGACCCACAGAATTAGTACCTGCGTCTTAAAAAGATGTCTGGTGATTTCTGGCACAGAGCGCCTTCTGATCACTGGTGTGTGGGGCTGGGAGGAGGTGGTGAGGCTGCACACGAAGAGAAGCACGCACTTATCCTCTATAGAGATCCGAGCCCGGGGTAAAGACTTTACCGTAGGGAAGCGGTCCCTCCGTCAGAGTGGTACGGGAGGAAGGGGTGGCCGCCGAAAGTGGGCAGGCCACTGGTGTCAGAACCCGGGCAAAAGATGACCCCGACCAGGCCCGGTGGATGGTGGTACAGCTTCTTCCTCCTTCCCAGAAGCCAAGGACGTTTTAAGAGATGACTCTGACTTCACCAGGGCCCCCAAACTGTTTCTCACAGATAGAGGATCAGTTATAATTTCTTAGGAAATAGAAAAATATTTGATAACAAAAATATTCGTCATTGTGTGTTTCTGTGCATAGCGAATGTCTCTCCATCTAAGCCGGGTGTCCAGAGTGCAAGCCATGCATTACGACATGAACTGGATGGGAAGGAAATTTAAAGATTTAATGAGGACCCATTCAATAGCTATCTATCACGGAGCCTGCTGACACTTCAGTTCACGGGATATTTAAAGGTGTAATGGCTCAAACTGTTAGGACTCCCTCCCCGCACACCCCCAAATAAATGTAGGTAAGATTCTGCCTGATACTCAGTTTTTCCATACCATGGATGAATAAGCAATATGAAGTTCAAAAGAAACAAAGCAGCATTTTAGACAACCACGCCAACACTATTTCTTCCAGCTCTGCTAACGGCTTCCAAGCAAGTGTTTAACATTCTGCCTCCTTAAAAACCTAGAAAAGTTTGACAGGGTTATTTGTGGGATTCAGCATGCTTTAAAGTCATGACAGCAATACAGATAAAAATAGATGGGAGAAAACTGGAAATCCCCTTTCTCAGATGCCTAGGTTTAATACGTTAATAATGTTTAATAATGTTGGCAGAAACAATGCAAAAGAAAACAAGGCTTGTGTGTATCAGCTTTGAGAACATGCAACATAATTAAATCAATAAATCCCAAATGAGAAAAAACCCCCATCGGCTCCACATTGAGAACAATTTCTACGTTAAGATTCATTAATAAAAGCCTTAAAAAGTCCATGAATTCGATAAAGTGGTTAATGGGACTTTAAAAATAATAGTGACTAACACTTCCAGAGCACTCACACTGTACTCCCGCTCCGCAGATGATCTCAGTTAATCCTCGACACACCCCGTATCAGCTCCATCTCATAAACAGGGAAAGGAAGGCTCGGAGGAGTTCAGTAACTTCTCCAAAGTCACAGAGCGGAATAATGGAGTTAAGCTGTGAAGCTGGGACCGCGTTCTCCACCACAACTGTGGGCGCCTCGCTAAGGCAGCTGCTCTCCACTCTCCTCTTGCCCCCACGTGAGTCTGCAGAAAGTTTAAACGTAACAGACTCTTCATCGTTACTGGTCTCGGGGACAAAGAAAACCCCCAGGATTTAGACAAAGTCTCAGTGGGCAGGGAGGCACACCATACCGCTCTGTGGACAGTGGTCAAAACTGGACACGGAACTGATGAGTAATGGGGTGGATTCGACTTAAGATACTGGGTTATTTTTCAGTAGGATAAAATGCAAATTAAGTCTCAGTAAGATTCTGAAATGTATCGTGTAACTGCTGGTTAATAATAAATACGGATGCAGACTTTTAACGACGATTACTATGCATGCATTAGCTTCCAGCTGACATGTTTGTGAAATGCTGCAGGAAATGTAAAACATAAAATACATGTAGATACTGGCCTAACACTGTCTGGTTGACACTGTCGTCTTGGCCGTGTACGCTTATTTAAGAGATCGCCTGATTAAATGAACACAAGTATTAGGAGTAAGGCTGGCACAGGGGACAGCACCCACATGGCACATTCTTTGTTCCAGGAGCTTTTTCTATCCATACTCGGGGCAAAAAGAGAAGTCACCAAGTAAATAACGCAAGTACGCCAGGCAGTGTGGAGTTCTTTCAAAATAAATGCCTCAAATTGTCAAGCATCTTGTGCGAAGTTCTTTCTGGACTTTGAGCCCATCCTATCCCATTTCAAATGCGAATTTTGCCCAAAGACCAGCTTATCCCCTTCTAGTTTTAACAGTTTCAAAATAAGATCCAGGTGAAGGCTCCTGGGATTCGCTTTTAAGATGCTAATTTTGCCCGAGAACAAACTCTCCCCCTTCACATTTCAACAGCTTCGCGACGAGATCCAGGCGAGTAAGAGACCAGGGCAGCAAAAAGACAAGCCGAGCGAGAGGAGAGGCGGCAGAAATGATGGGAGTGACAGGGTCACCTGAACTCCAGACCAATGCACTAAGCCGCCGCTGGTGTTGCTATTTAACTTTCCCTATTAACCAGCAGACACACCCTGCTGGTGGTATTTTCGGAAACACAGATAAGGGAACCGGAGCGTGTTATTTAAAGGTAGGGGCCGTCCACAGGGTTGGGGGGCTCCCTCGACGCGCACGGTGGCAGTACCAACAATTTCGCGGCGTGACACCTTGCTCTCCTTCGAGTTGGGCCGGTAAGGACAAAAGGGCCGCCCCTCGGTGCGGAGGGCCGGCCGGCGCCGCTGCCTCCCGGGCCCGGCGAGGGTTCCAGCCCGACCGGCGCCCGCGGGCCACTGCGGACGTCCCCCGGGCCGGCTCGGCGTCTGCATCCCCGGCCGCGCTCGGCAGGCAGCCCGGGGCCGCACGGCCTCCGGGCGTGCACCCCGCGGCCCCCGCGCCCGGCCCCGCGGCGACGACACGGAGCGCGTTCCGGCGGGGGGCACTCACCTTCTTCTTCCAACTCGAATTTCTCCAGCATGCCGGCTTCCGCGGGTCCCGGGGCCGCCGCCAGCGCCGCCTGAGGAGGAGGAGGAGGACAGGGATCAACATGCGCTCGGCGGCGCTCGTCCCGGCCGCGCGGGCGGGGGCGCGGGGGTGCGGGGCGGGGACGCGGGCGGGGGCGCGCGGGGGTGCGGGCGCCGAGTGCGGGCGGGGACGCGCGGGCCGCCGCGGGGAGGGGCCTCCGGCCGGGCGGCGGGGCGGCGGGGCCCGGGCGGGGCGAGAGGGGGAGAGGGAACCCATCGGCCCCGAGAGGGCGCCCCGGCCCCGGCCCGGCCCGCCCCCGCCCGGGGGGCCGCAGGTGGCGCGCGCCGCGGCCTGACCTGCCGCCCCTCCCGAGTGGAACGGCCCGCCCCCCCCCCCGGCCGCTTTGGTACGGACCGGCGGGGAGGAAGCGTGGGAAGAGGACCCCGAGGAGCCCGCGGCCGGCTTGCGCGACGGCGGCCGGGGCGCCCCCCTCCGGCCGCGGCCCTGCTTCCCGCCGCGGCGGCCGGGCGGCCATTAGCGCAGGCCGGCTTTCCCATCCTGCCCGGCCCTCCCGCCCCGCCGCGCGCGGCCGCGCACCGTGCCCGCCGCCCCCCGCCGGCGCGTCCCCGCGGGCTTCACCTGCGCAGGTGTGGTCTCGGCCGGCCGGGGGTGGGGCGAGAGGGGCGCGCCGCCGGGTGGGCGGGGCGACGCGGCCGCGAGAGGGGCCGGGGGCAGCGGGCGGGGAGAGGGCCCCGCACGCCGGGCTGGGGTGGGGGTGGGGGCACTGCTTTCCTTTTTTGGATTTTAGATCCAACTGCCCATCCTCGCTCCCTGTTTAAAAAAGGAAAACGTATCGTGGATGCACTTGGCAGCTCTCCGTGTGACCCAGCCTTCGTGTGCTCGCTTTCTTCACAGCTGGCTCTACTTCGGGGGAGCCCCGGCCCCGAGCTCACACAAATCTCGGTCTGGCCAGGCCACTCCTGTCACCCTGGATCTTGGGTATCTGAGACTCTCCTATCGGCAGCTCAGGTTGGCGGTCAGGGAGGCTGCCAGGGCCGCTCGGAGAGCAGGGCAGCGGGAGGGGAGACGGGCGCCAGGCTCCCTGAGGCCCTCCTGCGTGACAGCCAATTTCTGCCCCATCCAGGGCGCCCTTTGCTCACTGCGGACTGCAGGGGCCCCAACGGCGATCAGCTCTCTCTCGCTGATTAGGGCTGTAAAGCACCCCCCACCCCACCCACACACCCACCCCTTGAAAGGAAGCTAGTTTTATCACTCTTGCAAGCCTGGCCTGGAAGAGGAAGTACCGAAGTCTCCTTTTTGCTCTGTCATCTCAGTTGGGCCAATCCCTGTCTTAAGCTTCTGCTTAAAAAGGGGGGCGGGGGGAGGTAAGGAAAAACAAAAACAAAACAGAAGCCTAGAGCTCTGTCTTCCTGAACAGCAAGAGCTTGAATGCTTTCCCTCTAAGTTCAGAAACAAGGCTCTAGGCCTCTTTGCACACTCCTTATTCAACATAGTACGGAAGTTCCAGCCACTGCATTAAGGCAATAAAGAGAAAGAAAAAGCATACAAGTTGCAAAGGAAGAAATAAAACCATCTCTATGTGCAGGTGAAATGGTGTCTTCATAGAAAGTTCCAAGGAATTTACCGAAAAACAAAACAGAACCCCCCCAAAAAAACCAACTTGGGGCGCCTGGGTGGCTCAGTGGGTTAAAGCCTCTGCCTTTGGCTCAGGTCATGATCTCAGGGTCCTGGGATAGAGCCCCGCATCGGGCTCTCTGCTCAGCAGGGAGCCTGCTTCCTCCTCTCTCTGCCTGCTTCTCTGCCTACTTGTGATCTCTGTCAAATAAATAAATAAAATCTTTAAAAAAAAAAAACAAACCCAACTAGAACGAGTGAGTTCAGCAAAGTCATAGGCTCCAAGATCAGCACACAAAAATTCGTTGCATTTCCATATACTAGCAATGAACCTGTGGAAAGTGATATTCAAAACGATGCATAATTTATAATCACTGCAAAGGAAATGAAATGTGCAGGTACACACTTAAACCATGTACAAGATGTGTATGTGGAAAATTACAATATGTGGATGAAATGAAAGAAGACCGAAATAAATGGAGAGACACCCCATGTTTATGTTTTGGAAGACCCAGATTAGTAAAGTTGTCCGTTCTCCCCCAGACTGATCTCTACATTTAATGCAATTCCTACCAAAATCCCAACAAGATTTTCTGTAGAGAAGATGAGCTTATTCTGAAATTTATACAGAAAGGCATAGGCTGGAGAATAGCTAAAGCAATCTTGAAAACGAAGAATGAAGGGGAAGTAATTAAGATTTTGTGGTATTGGTAGGGCCATAGACACACAAGTCAATAGAAACAAATAGGGAACCTAGAAATAGACCCACAAAAATATGTCAGACTGATGTTTGAGGAAGGTGCAAACACAGTGGCGTTGGAGCAGAGGTTGGTAGGCAAAAAAATAAACCTCCCCGTAAGCCTCACATCTTATACAAAAATGAGCTCAAATTGGGTCATGGACTTGAAAATAAAATGTAAAACTAAACAACTTGCAGGAAAAAAAAAACATCTTTGGGATCTTCTAGGCAAAGGGTACAAGTTGATATCAAGAGTATGATCCATAAAAGGTAAAATGAACAAACTGAACCTCATTAAAATTAGAAATGTCTGCTCTGTGGCAGGCCCTGGAAAGAGGACGAAAAGACAAGAGACAGAGTGGGAGAAAATACTCGTGAAACCACACAGCTGACAAATAACTAGCATCGATGCACGTAAAGAGCTTTCAAAACTCAATCATAGAACAATAAAAGTTAGAATTCGGGATAGGGCAAAAGATATGAAGAGACAGCTCAGGGAGAAAGAGGAATGGCAGTACGCATGTGAAAAGATGTTCCACAACATCAGCCATTAGGGAGGTTACAGATTAAAACCAGAGTATACTGTGGCCACACACCTATTAGAACGGCCAAAATAAAAACAGTGACAACACCAAATGCTGGCGAGGATGACAGGAAACAGGATCCTTTCTGCATCACTGTGGGGATGGGAAGTCATCATGCCAAAGAGAAACCCTGTACCCACTAGGAGTCACTTCCCGTCACTCCCTTAAACCCCCATTCCCAGCCCTAGGCAACCACTAAGCTATTTTCTCTCTCTGTAGATGTGCCTGTTCTGGACATTTCATAGAATTGGACTCTCATAATACGCGGCCTTTGAGCTCGAGCTCCCTTGACTCAGCGTACTGTTGTCAAGGTTCATCCCCGTTGTAACATGGATCGGCACTTCCTTCTTTTTTTTTTTTTTTTTGGCCGAATAATATACCATTGTATGCATACACCACATGTTGCTTTTCCATTCATTGGATGATGGATATATAGCTGTTCTTCCCTTCTGGGCTATTGTGAATATTGCTCTATAAACATTCAAGGACAAGGATCTGTGCGGACATATGTTTTCATTCCTCTTGGGTATAGACCCAGGGATGGAATTTCTGGGTCATATGGTAACTCTATATTTAACATTTTGAGAAACTGCCAAACTGTTTTCCATAGGGGCTGCACCTTTTTACATTTTCACTAGCTATGTGTGAGGGTTTCACTGTGTCCCGCACTCTAGTTTTTCAAGATGTTACCATTGGGAGAAACTAGGTAGAGGGCACTCATCTCTTACAAAGAACTGTATGTAAATCTACAGTGAGCTCAAAATTAAAAGCTTAATTAAAACAAACAAACAAACACGGGGGTACCTAGTAGAAGTGTCAATCATACTCATTTTTGAAAAATTGATGTTTAGTTTCTTGCAGTAATTCCAGTATAACTATAAAACAAATCCCTAATTGGTGTTTATTGGGCACACAATCAATTTCACCTCTAATCTGGATGAGTTGTTTTTTTGGGGGTGGGGGCAGGCAGAAATGGGCCATAAATGGGAGTATGTGTGTCTGGAGGCGGAGAGCGTGCAAATGGGTCCTGAGACTAAAAGTCCTGTACCCGTTGCTGTTGAAGTTGGGAGAGAATGGAAATTAAAACAAATTACAGTGAGTTTCTCAGGCTTCACTCCACTTGATCATGGGTGTGCAGGGGAAGATGGAAATAAAGATTTTATTTTTCTTTGGGAGAGAGAAAGAGAAAGAGGGTGAGAGGGGAGAGGTCAGAGGGAGAAGCAGACTTCCCGCCGAGCAGGGAGCCCGATGTGGGACTTGATCCCTGGACTCCAGAAACATGATCTGAGCCAAAGGTAGGCAACTGAGCCACCCAGGTGTCCCGGAAGATGGAAATAAAAGCGTCCCTGTATTCCAGGTTAGCGAGGCAGAGCTCCTTTCCGTAGCTTGCTTCCACTTAGCGAGCCATCTCAGAGATGGAACCGCTCTTTGTCACAATACACCAGGCCCGTTTCAGGAATCCGAGGGTCTGCGGACCGTCTCCGGCACGCACAGACACGGCGACGGGGTCAAACACGCGACGGATGGTTAGCACACCATCGAAAGTTGGTGGCCATCAGGTGCCCTTTCGTGTGATAGTTTAGGTGAGGTTTTCTTAAGATCTCAACGGACTTAGACGCCTTGCTCCACGGGAGCTATTTCAGGGAGGCGAGGAAGCCAGGAGAGGGAAGGGTTGGGGCAACGTTCTGGATGCCGAGAAGGGCTTTGCCCGTGTGATGCCGTCTCCTCTCTCTCGAGAATGAAACTGGCAGATCACAGTAGAGAGGAGCCGGGGTTTCCTAGCTGGGCCTCGTGCAGATCATAATATTTCTACCCGGATTCTGTAGGCTTCTGGAGCCAGCCTGGGCGGCCGCCCTCTCCCGTGACAGGGACAGAGCAGGAGGCTGGACTTGAACTTTATTGACCGAATGCCCGACAACCAGGGAGCCATTACCATTGTGACTTGCCTGTTGGTGAGAAATGCTAAATTATTAAGGTCTGTCTTACATAACTGTGCCTAGGTGTGTTCTGGACGACTATCGGACAGGAAAACCTATTCAGGAAATGACTGCCAAAAAAGCTTTCCTTGATGCGCTGAGGTCGGATGTGAGTTCACTTTACCTTTTATTTTATCTTAAATAGCTTCTGCAGGAAATAAATCAACCTTAAATACTGGGTAAGTAGCTCCTGAATAATTTAGCATGTGGAAACCTGCAGCTCTGGCGTTCCCGCACCCCCCCTCCACCCCCGCTGTCTTCTTTGAACAAAGGCGTCCTCTGTGTGGAAGAGGAGGTAGCACGGGACGCCCACCAGTGCCAGGACAGGAGCTGCCTGTTCTGCGACTCGCTCAGCTCTGGGACCAGCTTTGACCCCTCCTCTGCGCGGACCACTTCCAAGCCTCAGTCACAAGCTCCCAGCAAGCCTGAGCTTGGGACTGCTTCCTGGTGTTGTCCTGGAATTTTCTATGGACAATTCAAACTCACCCCCCGAAGGTAGTCCTGAGTCCTCTCCACCTGTCTTCCTGTCCTTGGAGCCCCCCCACCGCCCACCCCGGTCTCCATCTCTCCTGCGATGGTCAGTTGGGCTTCCGCTGTCTCATCTCATCTCTGTGCTGGAGGCAGTGTTTAAACACACAGCCTCGGGGTGCCTGGGTGGCTCAGTTGTTAAGTGTCTGCCTTCAGCTTGGGTCATGATCCCAGTCCTGGGATGGAGCCCCGCATCGGTCTCCCAGCTCAGCGGGAAGCCTGCTTCTCCCTCTCCCACTCCCCTTGTGTTCTCTCTCTCACTGTCTCTCTCTGTGTCAAATAAAATCTTAAAAAAAAATTAAACACACTGCTTTGTTCCTGTTAGGTCCAGCCCCCCCACTGTTTAGAACTATTCAGTGGCACTGGGGGCCTTTGGGAATGCCCTGTGAGCGCCTCAGCTCAGAGCAGGGGTTGGGTCCTTTCATTTCTTCGTCTTCTCTTACCAGTTTTCTCTGTGTCCCCCACGATCAGGCCTTGCTGCGTGGTTCCTGCTCAGAGCGCTAAGGGTTTGACCATTCTGGCCTCTCTCCGTACTCCCGACACTTGGCTAGTTTTCCCCATCCCTTTAAGAATGAGTCCTAAAGAAGAAGGCTCAGCCTTCACCAGGAAGCCTTTCCTGCTTCTTCTTTTTTTTTTAAATATTTTATTTATTTATTTGACAGAGAGATCACAAGTAGGCAGAGAGGCAGGCAGAGAGAGAGGGAGAAACAGGCTCCCTGCTGAGCAGAGAGTCCGATGCGGGGCTTGATCCCCGGACCCTGAGATCACGACCTGAGCCGAAGGCAGAGACTTAAACCACTGAGCCACCCAGGTGCCCCCTTTTCCTGCTTCTTGACCTCTTCTACAGCTCACCTGGTTACCTGCTTCTCTCACCCACCTATTTCTTTCTACGAGGCCCTTAACACAAGATTGGGATTTATTTAGCTATTTCCCCAAATCCCGTCATCGCTGAAGACCCATCATCTTCGTAGCGCCTGTGCCAGGCACACAGTGGCTGGTCCAGAAATCGCTGGGCGAAGTGAATTATCATTCTTAGCCAATCAGTTAGAAAACACGGCAGGTAAACAATTGATTTGTTAGGATGAATGGGTTCGCAGATGATTTCTTTCCATTTACTCATGTTTCTTCTGGACCGCATTCCTATTTACCAATGACTACAGTCGCTTTCCCTTGAGCAATGGAACTGACATTTAGAAGAAAAAACAAAGTGCTTTTGCTAACAAGTGGTTGCAGCAAATATTTTTATTTTAATAGATTCCATCCGAGGATGAGCCTCGGCCACAGCACTTCATGTCCTGGTTTGGAAATCAGTGGGGAGCTCTGCCGGCTCTGATCCCCACCCAACAGCTTTAATTCTGCTAAGTGAAGACAACTGATTTTTTATTTTTTAAAAGATTTTGTTTATTTATTTGACAGAGATCACAAGTAGGCAGAGAGGCAGGCAGAGAGAGGAGGAAGCAGGCTCCCTGCTGAGCAGAGAGCCTGATGCAGGGCTTGATCCCAGGACCCTGGGATCATGACCTGAGCCGAAGGCAGAGGCTTTAAACCCACTGAGCCACCCAGGCACCCTGACATCTGATTTTTTAAAACTGGTGTGGAGATTTGGTAAAAACTCAAAAACTTAACCTATTTGACAGTATAACTATTAATTCTTCTGATCGATTTCAATCAGTATATTTGGGGAAAAGGTTTTGTTCATTTTGATAGTTTTCCAAATAACAATTTCAGATACTACCAAATAAACTTAGTTCCTCCCTAACATTTATGTACGGTTGGTTTTAAAGAGCATCTTTCCACAGTATTTTTTCAGAGTGGTAATCGATTTCTACAGTTAAAGTCGGCTGAAAACCTGTTTCAGACGATCAAATAAGAGATGATGAAAATGAACTAAACCCCAAAAAGTCCCTTTTGCCTGGATTCTTTCTGTTAAGCTATCATCTAACTCCCCCAAAGTAGACAATGTTAAGATTTTGAAGACAGACATTGAACAAATATTTAGTATCTGTCGCATGCCGGGCACCATGGTAGGCAGGTCACTAAAATATCTGGGAGGATTAGAAATTCACATCAAAGATAAGAAGGAGGAACGCTACACATAACAGGGTTAGTCTGTAACTCCCCAAGTTCCGGTTCTGTGGACCCAGGAGTCAGGGTCTGAAATATGTTTTTCTCTTGCTTTTAGACAAGTAAACCCAAATTTGTTTTTATTTAGGTTTGTGTTTGACAGGACTTACTGACCGCTAAATATATTCTAGTCTCTTGATAATTCTTGTCGTCCTATAATACTTTGCCAATAAAAAAAAAAACAAGTATTGCTCAATAAGTTCAATCATCCTTTCAATTTTTTTTTTTAAAGATTTTATCTATCCACTTGACAGACAAAGATCACAAGTAGGCAGAGAGACAGGCAGAGAGAGAAGGAGGAAGCAGGCTCCCCGCTGAGCAGAGAGCCCGATGTGGGGCTCCATCCCAGGACCCTGAGATCATGACCTGAGCCGAAGGCAGAGGCTTTAACCCACTGAGCCACCCAGGTGCCCCCATCCTTTCAATTTTTAATGCATCAAGCCGTAAACTTTGTGCTGGGTTTCTATTATAAAGCAACACAAAAGGGGGCTCCTGGCTGGCTCAGTCGGTGGAGTGTGCAACTCTCGATCTCCGTGTTGTGAGTTCGAGTCCTGCATGGGATGGAGAATGCTTAAAAATAAAATCTTTGAAAAAATAAAGTAACACAAAGAAGATCTAAAGTCACAAGAAGGCTTTTTCATGGTTCTCTACTCTTTCCCTTACAACTGGCCTACTCATTAGGCCTTTCCAGAACAGACCACTGATAATAGTTTTTCAGTCTTTTTTTAAAAAAAGATTTTATTTTTAAATAAATAAAATTTTAAATAAATAAATTTAAATAAGACATAGAGAGGGAACACAAGCAGAGGGAGAGGGAGTGGAAGAGGGAAAAGCAGGTTTCCCGCGGAGCAGAGAGCCCAATGCGGGGCTTGATCCCAGGACTCTGGGATCATGACCTGAGCCGAAGGCAGAGGTTTAACAACTGAGCCACCAAGGCACCGCAAGTTTGCAGTCTTTTTAATCCCTTCATTTATAGAAACTCTGGCCAGAAATTGGTGAAAAGTTACAGAACTGATTAACAGACTACTTCCATTTTTTTCCTGCTCTGTTCTATGTAAAGTGCTCAGAAGAAAGTCCAATAGTCAAGCTGAAATCAAAGGGGCCTGTTAATCCTTCTGTTGCCTCTTCTGCCCTTGGCTCTGCAGAATTTGGCGATCTTTATTCGCCGTTATTTACAGTGTTACATCGCTAATTAGGAGGACTGATGTGAATGCGGGACACAGAGCAGACCAACTATGTGTGGTTTGCAGAGCCTGCTGAAGGCAAACTTAATCCTTTAAGAAAGACAGTGTCTTTTTTTCTATTGATATAATTTACTTACAAGAGCCGGGTCCATTTCAAGTGCATAGTCTGATAAGCCAACGTAAAATCACCACTAGAATCAAGATACAAAGTATTTTTATCGCCCCAGATGTTTCCTCTTGCCCCTGTGTGGTTCATTCCTCCTTCCTTCTGCCATCACAAGGCCATCGGTGGTCTTGGTTTTGTGGCCATAGATATTTTCCAGAATTTCATATGGATGGAAACATTCGGTGAACACTTGTTTGCCGCTGGATTGTCACTCAGCATCAGGATTTTGAGATTCAGTCACCGGGTTGTGCACGACAGTCCTCTGTTCGGCTTGCTGCTGAGTGGTGCCCCCTTGCATGGATATGCCAAAGTCTGCCTTCATTTGGGGATGCCTTTTTGACCACAGTGAACAAAGCTGCTATAAACGAACACGGTCAGATCACTGCATGGACCCAACTCCATTCCTCTTGGATAAACAGCAAAAGGTGGAATGACTGGGTCACATGGGAGGTATATGTTTAAGGTGACAAACAGCCCGTTTTGCTGATGGGCTGTGTTTTACCTTTCCCGTGTGATTAACTCTGTTCCTTGCGTATCCTCCTCAAAAGTTGGTATGGTCCTTTTGTTTTTCTTTTCTTTTTTTTTTTTAGTTATTCTAGTGGGTGTGTAATTGTTTCTCCTCATGGTTTTAATTTACGTTTCCTTGAGGCCTAATGATACGTTTTTTATGTGTTTATTGGCCATTCATGTATCTTCTTTAGTGAAATGAGTATACACATCTTTTGCCTCCTTTCTGATTGGATTTCTTTCGCCCAAATTGAGTTCCGTGAATGTGGCAGGAGACTCCAGGATGGCCCTGATGATCCCTACGTCCTGGGCCTCATGTTCTTGTGTAATTCCCGCTCCCCGAGTGTAAGCTGGGCCTAAGGACTTGCTTCCAACCAACAGAACGAGCAGAGGTGATGGCCTGTCAGCTTCCACGATTAGCCACAGGAGACTGGGACTTCCGTCTTACCATCAGACTCTGTGCCTTGCTGGCTTGGATGAAGCAGACTACTGTGTTGGAAAGGCCCATGTGGAAAGTCACTGGGGTCTTCTCTCTAAGGAACTGAGTCTTGCCATCAACCACATGAGTTTGGAAATGGATCCTAGCCTAGCGGAGTCTCCAGAGCGGACCCTTTTTCTGATACATGTATTGTGAACATTTTGTCCCATTTGTCAATGCTTTCACATGTTTCTAACCGTGTCTGTCAGAGAGGAAAATGTTAAAAATTTGATAAGATCCAATCTACCCTTTTATGATTCATCCATTCTGTGTCCTAAGAAATCCTTGCCCTGTCCACGCCCAAGATTGTGAAGATTTTCTTCAATATTTCCTTCTAGAATTCTTATATTTTGACTTTTATATTAGGCCTCTGATCTGTTCTGGTTTAATTTTTTTACTATGATGTGTGGTAAGAGTGAGGTTCATTTCCCCTCATGCTGATATCTAGTTATTCCACACTGTTCGTTAAGAAGACTTTATGTTCCCCAATGAAAATAAAAGATTGTTCCAGCATCTTTATCCAGAATCAACCTACTACACACTGGGCATCTAACTCTGGCCTCTCCGTTCTGTTCAATGATCGATATCTATACTTCTGTTGTGATCACCCTTTCTTGATTATTGTAGCTCCGTGGTTAAGTCTTGAATCATTCTCCAACTTCGTTCTTCATTTAAAAAAACTGCTTTGGCTCTTCTAAGCCCTCTGCATTTCCACATACACTTCAGAACAACAAGAAGCCTCCTGGAATTTTGGTTTGGGATTGCATCTGATCTGTTGGTCAATTTGGGAAGAATTCCCCTCTTCACAAGGCCAGACCTTTGAGTTCAGGACCATGGTGAGTCCTTCCCTTCCTTTGTGTCTTTGATCTCTCTAAGTCATCTTTTGTGGGTTTCAGCGCAGAGGTCCTACCTATCTTTTACTAAATTTATTCCCTAGTATCTTACGGGATTTTTCTGATGCTTTTGGAATTTCTTAATTTGCTGCTAGCATATAAAGATATCGTTCATTTTTGTATATTACCTTTGTACCCTGGGACATTGACAAATTTACTTGTAAGTTCTAGGGGCTGTTTTGTTGATTTACTTAGGATTTTCCACCAAAGTAGTCATGTCATCTAGTGCCTCTTATCTTTAGTTCTTTATGTTGTAGTTCTGTGATATGGTATAATTCTACCTATTCTTTTTTTATTTTTTAAAGAGTTCATTTATTTATTTGACAGAGAGAGAGGGGGAACACAAGCAAGGGGAGTGTAAGAGGGAGAAGCAGGCTTCCCGCTGAGCAGGGACCCCGATGCGGAACTTGGTCCCAGGACCCCAGGGTCATGCCCTGAGCTGAAGGCAGCCGCTTAACTGACTGAGCCACGCAGGTGCCCCTAAGTCTCAACCTTTTCTTATATGTTTAATGTGCTATATGTCCACTCTGATTCTTGGCTAAATGTGTCATCTTATTTATTCCTTGATTCAGAAGACATAGTATTTCTCATACTCTACAGGATGTTATATTTGTGACTATGAATTATGTATGAATGTTATGCAATTACGGATTACATAAGTAAGTACACGTGTGTATACGGGCATGAATAGATACGCACAGGTAGCCCCTTTGCCCTCAGCTGCGTACCCTATCAGCACAGCGCACCTCCGAGTGTGGCGTGTTGTGTTACGTTGTGCGGGAAACTGCCGGTTGGTTGCCCGACTGCATCCATCCTCCCATTCTCCCACCACCTTCTTTCCTAGAATAAGCCCCGAATTTCATCACAGCACACACGCTTTCCTTACACGAGTCTTGATGGTGACAGTCTTTCTTACTGTCCCAGAGTAAAGGGAAGAGCTTCCGGCTGAAGACAGCGGCCCACCAGCCCGGGCATGCATGACCCTGCCCCATCCCACTCTTGCCACCGACTACTTGTGGCCCTGACTGCCAGGGAGGACCAGCCCTCAGCTGAAGCCACGGCCGAGAAAGAGCTTGGGTCCTGGTGACATCACCGAGCAAGCCTGTAACTCCCCCTGCTTGGGGCCTGTCCTACTTCTGCAGCTGTAGCACGAGGCAGCAGATGTCATTCTAGCCGCTCTGACTTGGAGTTTTCTGGTACTTTACAGCCCAGAACCTCCTACATGATACTTGGGAATTACATCAGATCTAGGCCCTGCCCTCAGGAGGTGACAGGCTAATTGGGTGGAGGTTTTAGCCCAATTATGAAAACTGTATTTCTGTCAAAAATTATAAAGCCGGGGGCGCCTGGGTGGGTCAGTTCATTAAGCGTCCGACTCAACTTCAGCTCAGGTCATGATCTCAGGGTCGTGAGATGGAGCCCCTCATGGGGCTCCACGCTCAGTGGGGAGTCTGCTTGACATTCTCTCTCTCTCTCCTTCTGCCCCTCCTCCAGCTCGCACGTGTGCGCACGCACTCTCTCTCTCAAAAATAAATAAATCTTAAAAAAAAAAATTACAAATCAGGGGCGCCTGGGTGGCTCAGTGGATTAAAGCCTCTGCCTTTGGCTCAGGTCATGATCCCGGGGTCCTGGGATCGAGCTCTCTGGGACTGGGCTCTCTGCTCTGCCGGAAGCCTGCTTCCCGCCCCGTCCTCTGGCTGCCTCTCTGCCTACTTGTGATCTCTGCCTGTCAGATAAATAAATAAATAAATCTTAAAAAAAACGACCAAGCAGTTTAAGTAAAAAAGAAAACCATACAAAAAACAAGCAACTCTAGCACCGGCACAGTGTGCAAACGCTAAGGAATGTTTGGAGAGGTTGGGCTTCTCTTAGGAGTCGCCTGGACGCACACTGGAAGGAAGCGAGGGGACTCCACTTCAGGTGGTGGCCACAACAGAGTAAAAACTCTAAAGGCAAAGACATTTGCAGGACACAGACAGGGAATGGCCTTTATCGGAGAGCGGAGTGTTCTTGTAGAGAAATTAAGGACAGATCTGCGGAGACGCCTGGGAGCTAAGATGATGGAATTAGATTTCATGTGGTAGGATTCTAAGGGCAAATGTAATCTTCTCTGACTGTTTGGACAATATCAAAAGATCTTAATACCTGTGTCGAGTGGAAAGGGATAGATATGGGAGCGCCTGGAACCAACAAGAATGTTTACGATGTTTTTACAATGAATGTAAACATCAAGCAAGCTACGCAGAGAAGTTATCGCAGAGATTAAAGAAAAGAGTTTTGGACTTGATATTTCTAGGTTAGGAGATAAATAGAAGAGACTAGGATATTGGAGAAAATTGACAGGATGAGCCAGTTTGAGGTAAGAAGAAAGGAGAAATGCTGGGGTAAACCAGCGAATTTCCGATGTCGATCGGGCATCCAAGAAGTACCTTAGGTAGGTTACTAGGGTCGCCGTGAGTATGAGTGAGCAGGCAGTGTGTGCCATGTTGGGTGAGAACGACAGGGTCTGGGTTCTTCTGCTCTGCTTCCCAAACTCCAGTCAGGTGCCATTTTGTCAACGTACAGTCACTCAAAATTGATTTAAAAAAAAATTAGTCTTTAGGCAACAATACCAGGAAATCAGCAGTATGATGTTCTGAATATATTTTTCCCCCCGGATACACAAATATGTAGCTATTAAAATGTTCTTCCTTATACCACCTAAAATCATCTTGCATTTCCTAGTGGTAGTCATCTTCCCCCTTGGGAACACTGTTCTAGGAGAACAAGGAAGTCAGCACCGAGAGCCAGAATTCCAGGGTTGGCATCTACATGGGCAAAGGGGGGGACTTTCAACGAGGAGACAGAGTCCTCTCAAGGAAGCGAGAAGACAAGTCAAGAAACCCAAAGAGAAGAGACACTTACATTTGACCAGAAACGGCCCCTTGTCACTCAGGACGAGCACATCTACTATAAATAGAATATTGGAAACCAGCCTATAAGGAACCTAGTCTAAACCAGTGGTACAAAACCACAGAGTGTGACCCACTCCTGGGTAATGAAAATAGTTTAATGGGTCAGGAGTAGCTTGTTTTAAAACGAAGCATCATTGGGACGCCTGGGTGGCTCAGTTGGTTAAGTGTCTGTCGCTAGCTCAGGTCACGATCCTGGGCTCTTGGGATCAAGTCTGGCATTGGACTCCCTGCTCAGCGGGGAGTCTGTTTCTCCCTCTGCCTGCCGCTCCCCGTTTGTGCACACACACTCTCTCTCTGACAAACAAATGAGTTAAATCTTTAAAAAAAATAAAGGAACTATCACAGACATACCAGCTGTCATTGAGGGGATCATTGTTTCAAGAAAGCCAACTTCATTACACATACATGCATGAGAGTAGTGGGTCAAGTTTCCTTCTTATTGTAATTTTTGGTCATAAAGTAGATAATAAAGGAAGATGGTGTATAACTCATAATGAACCTGGGTTGGAAGATTTAGTCATACGTGCAAGACACGAGTCATGGGAAGTTTTGTTTGTCACTAAACAGGATCAAATTTCCCCTCCCCACAGAGCAGCCAGTGTCTACAAGGACTACGTTCAGCCTGAGGGAAAAATGATCTCAAATCATTCATTTTTAAGGCACATTAGAGTGAAAAATGAGTCTGGACCAAACTCTTTGGACATGTCAGTTGGCACTTTTTCAAGGTGTATCTAAAGGTAAATTTTAAAGGTAAAGGGAAATTTAAAGGTAAAAAACCTTTTTAAAGGCAGCTTTACCATATATATATACACCATATATATATAAATTATATTATTATAATACATAACTTAATATATATATAATATATATATATATTTTTTAAAGGCACCCCTTACCTATATATATAGTCTACACATCTGGGAGGAAACGTGTATGCGTGTACACACACACACACACACACACACACACACACACACACAAATATGGGCGTGGCAAAGAATAAAGGCAACAGCATTTCTCCGTTTTTTCAAACATGAAACATTTTAAGGACAAATGGTAATGGCTAATGATTTTCCTGCTGAAACATGGGTGGTTAAGAACCCTTTCCCTCCAGGGAATGGCTTGTGTGTTGAGATTAGGACCCAACAGGGGACAAGGATACGGCCCTAAATCCTATGAGACTCCTCAGTCCCGGTCTCTGTCGGTGCTGTTCTGAGCGACGGAGGGGCTGCAGCAATGCCTTTTAACAACCTCTGAGCTATACTGCTGGTTCCCAAAGCGTGGTCAGGGGAACCCCTGGGGGCAGGGTTGTCCCCGCAACCCTTCCAGGGAGTCTACAAGGTCAAAACCTCTTGCGATAACACTAAGGCAATTATCTGCTGTTTCCCCGCCACGGCCTGGGCCCCATCGATGTCTGCGCCCTGGAAAACTCCAGAACCTCATCCAACACCACGCTGCTGGCAAATGACACTCACCTTCCCCTGTGGGGAAAATAAGCCAGTTTCACTTCAGAGCATCCTTGAGGGCGCGGTGAAATTTATTTATTTTAGGGGGCCCTGGGTGGCTCAGTCAGTTAAGCGTCCCACTCTTGGTTCCGGCTCAGGTCATGATCTCAGGGTGGTGAGATCGAGTGGGCCCTGTGCTGGGCACGGAGCCTGCTTCCGATTCTCTCTCTCCCTCTCTCTGTGACCCTCCCCACCCTACCTCTCTCCACGTCTTAAAAAGGTTCTTATTCATTTTATGGAACCTCAACCCTTCAATACGTGTCCTTTTAACATCCTGTGCGAAGAAACAAGTATCTACAACACTCCTGTTACAAGCTGCAAAATGATGGTTTTCTTGAGGAAACGTACGTGTGGGGGTGAGCTGCCTTTTAAATGAGACATTGAAAAACCGACAAACTGTGGTTTCTCAGACTGGGGTGTTTGGCAGACATTTTTTTCCAAAATGAACAAAGGGAGCCTGTCACTTCGAGGCAAACAACTGACCGTATTTGTTGCCAACAATGCAATGTTTTCAAGCAAAAGCCAGAATTTTGGAAAAGCCGTGTCTGTCATAATGAGCTTGACGGCTTCCCAATACTTAAAGACTTCTCGGAAGGAGATCGGTGGTGTTATTAATAAAGGTGATTTTGTTTTTTGAATACTGTGCAATGAAAGGTGTCAACATTTGGAAGATCTGCATTAGTCAGTGACCCAGTATTTTCCAAAGGACCAGTGGAGGATATTACAGAATCATGCATGGGGTAAAGATCCACTCCCAGTGCAGGAGAGATTGGTAGATGTTAATGTAATAGAATAGATTCTGTTATGCAGTCTGTGAAGCTTCATTAATAAGGCTTCAGATTCCACATTGCAACTAACCTTTTAAGAAACTACTACTTGTCCAGAAGACAATCCACAGTTTCTGACGAGGCTATTAAAATATTCCTCTCTTGGTATGCCTGGGTGGCTCAGTTGGCTGGGCCTCTGCCTTCGGCTCAGGTCATGATCCTGGAGGCCCCGGATCGAGCCCCACATTGGGCTCCCTGCTCAGCGGGGAGTCTGCTTCTCCCTCTGACCCTCACCCTGCTTGCATGCTCGCTCTCTCAAATAAGTAAATAAAAATTATTTTAAAAAAATATAAAATACTCCTCTCTTTTCCAACCATGTTATCTGTTTGAGGGTGAAATTTCATCACATACTTTCTCCCAAACAATATCTATCTACGGCAACAGGAGAGTCCCACTCTGCTTTCTCCCAGGCCTCAAAAAGATTTGCAATCACGGAAAGCAATGCCAGCCTTCCAGGTTTTTTTTTTTTTATAAAATATGTCCTTGGTAATATGTCATGAGTTTATTATTGATATTTTAGATCAATTAATACATATTTTCAAATTTCTCAGTTTTAATTTTTCTTTTTAAGATTTTATTTATCTGAGAGAGAGCGTGCATGAGCTGGGGGAGGGGCAGAGGCAGAGGGACAAGCAGACTCCAGGGTGAGCAGGGAGCCCCATGTGGGGCTCAATCCCAGGACCTCGGGATGCTGACCTGTGCCAAAGGCAGACCCTGAGCCACCCAGCGTCCTCAGTTTTAATTTTTAGTATGGTAAATGTCAATCGATGAGACCCACACAAATAAAATCCCAGCGGGTCCTCACTAATGGTCAGTGGAAAAGGGTCTCGACAGCCACATGATCGAGAACAGCCGACAGACCCCGGGCAGCCCAGCCTAGCGCTCAGACATAACCCCTGCCCTCGTGAAAATGAAAGGAAATACCCATTTCATCATCTTCTCTGGAGTTAGAGGCCTTCGCTTGTTAGGCAGCATTTCCTTCTGTTTCTACTGAGACGCTGACTCTGATTATTGGCCCGTCACCACCTGAGCCCCCAGCACGGCCACCGTCCAAAGTCACGGCGTCTTTTACGAACCACCAAGCCCCGGCCTTTCCATCGCACTCACATCACGCGTGATTTTTTTCCAAACGACTATGAAGTTGGCTTGTTGAAAAAATAGAAGACATTAGCTTTCAGCCTAAATGCTTTTCACCCTCCGGAGTTTACAGGGCGAGGCGCGCTCAGCTGCTGCGGTGTGGACCCTGCCCGCCCGTCCTCAGCTCCACCTCCTGGGCCGCAGGTCAAGGTGACCACTCAGTGCCGCGCCCCGCCCCCCGCCGCTCCCGCCCCAACCGTCCACACGCAGCCACCCGCCTTTCATGTTGTGTCAACATTCAAGGTTTCCCATTGTCACGACTGCAAATACTGTGCCCCTCCGAGCCAAGCTGCATCCTGTGTTATGTCCACCTTCCTTGCTGTGCGATTTCATGCTTTCTGGGGGTTAAATTTTCAACATGTCTATCACGAAATTGTTGCCAAACTCAGCGGAAGCCAGAACTCTTCTCTCAGTGGGATCCGACACAGAAGGTGATCTGCAGGTTTTGTCCTTTGCTTGGAGACGTTGTCCCAGGCTTTCGAGGCTGGACAGGCCATCTGGACCCGCCACGTGGTGGTCCCGCGGCCTCTCCCTCCCGCATCCTTCTGGGCATCTTTCCTGATGCCTGGGTCTTAATTCCTACCCTTATGGCGAGGGACCAGATGCTCCAGGAACTTCCCCAGGAAAGGAACGGGGAGGGGCGTGACTTATTTGAGACCTTGCAGGTCTGAGAATGGCTCTCGATTTCACACCCTGCCAAAGTCCTGACTTTGAAATCATCTGCCCTCCATTTCGAAAGCCCTGCTCCGTTCGCGGCCTTTTAGCCTTTGCTGTTCTGATGCCTGCTCCGTTCTGATTCCCAGTCTCTCCCTCCTCCTCAGGAAACTCTTTCTAACGCCTTTAACTCACTTCCTTATCCTTGATGCTTTGAAATTTCATGATGCTGTGTCTTGGTGTAGGTCTTTTCTCTTTTCCTTGTCCCCCTCCCCCCCTTTCTTTCTGTTTTGTGCGGGCCATCATTTTGTTTTGAGTCTGGGAACTCATGCCCTTCACCAGCTCTCCTCTGATTCTTCTCTCTTCCTTGTTCTTCCTGTCTGGACTCGTAGGATGTAGAGGCTGAGCCCCCCCAGACTGATGTCCACATGTCCTTCCTTTTTTCCTTTTCTTCCCTTCCCCTCCCCTCCTCCCTCCCTTAAATCAATTTTCCTCTTTGCCTTTGGGTTTACTTTCCAGGAGACAGGCTCAATTTTATCTTCCAGCGCATTCGTGTATATATGTGTACCTGTTCGCATAGTTTTACTTTCTCAGAATTCTTGGTCTTCAAAGGCCCCTTTTCAATGTTTAGAGCCTCCTACCCCCTTTCCTGCTTTCTCAGGTGTTCTTTTTTTCAGTTCGCATCTCTCTCTGTCCTTCATAATAGACTTTCCTCTACGCCTGGTTTTCTTTGGCTGCATATTTAAAGGCAGGCGCTAAGAAGCTAGGTTAGGAGGTCTGCCCGTGCAGCTGGGAGTCGAAGACGGGTGGGCTTCGCCACGGTGACATGGGAGTGGCAAGCTGAAGGTTTCAGGGTCTGCAGATCCTCTCTAAAGAGAAATCCTCCTTCTCCGCGTGGCTGGGCGGTCGTGAGAAAAGCTAGCTGCCAGCATTCTGGAAGCCAAGCAGGGATTCAGGGAGGCTCATTAGTCCGCGTAGGGGCTTTTAATCTCTATTTTTGGAACCCATCTTCTGTGAGCAAGTCTTCTTGTGAGGGCAAGCATCTGGGATTTCTGTATATTAACTTTCAAACGAAGTGGCAGCCTCGTCTTAGAGATAACCGGGGCCTTCGAGCCAGAGTCCCCACATTCCCATTTCATTTGAAAGTGAGTATTTCAAGAGGAGCGATAATTAAAAATAGAGGCATTCATCAAAAGAAGCCTTTAAATATAGCAATGAAGTCTTTATGGAAGCAAAAGAAAGCCAACAAAGGAATGTCGACAGGATCGGGATCACAAGAGCCGCACTGCGTGGCTATAAATAACACTCCGAAATTTCTTGAGGTTACCTGCTTGTTTATCTAAGGCCTTAGCTGGCACATTTTTATTGTCTGGCTTTTAAAACCCGTGGCTTAGACGCCATATTCTCCGCAGTTTTAGAACTCTCCTAAAAGGAATGCAGCTAGAAAATTTGCATTGTTTTCCTGGAATGGCCCTAAATAGTGTTTCGACTTTTGTTGTTGTTGCTGTTTTCAAGCAATCGATGACAAGATTTATTTTAAAAAAGCTTCGGGAGTCCCAGCAACTCGGGGCCTTCCCTCTCCTCTTCCTCCTGGAACCGACAGCAGCAACCGGTCACGGAGTCCCGGGGCCTGCTGTTGGGTTGGTAGTGAGGGCTCCTCGCAAATGAGGCCACCCAGGCTCAGGAGCGGCCAGGAGAACGGGGAGGCAAGGAGGCTCAGGCGGCGTGTGGCAGTTCAGGTTTTCAAAGCAGAACAATTATCCAGAGCTGAAGGAAGGCCAGCCACTTGCGGTGTCTGGAGTGCAGAGGGGAAGGTTGCCGAGACTTGCCATTTTTCTCCCAAACTTCATCCTTGGTCTGACGTCTGCGAGTGAGCATGCCAGAGGCAGGAAATGCAGACAAGCGGGGGAGGAGAAAGAGAAGCATCGAGAAACTCCAGGTCTGGTCCTGTTGTTGTGAATTCACTGGTGAAAATGAAATTATTCCCAAACTTCACCTGAGGAGAGTCACCTGAATTATCAATATAACTCCAAAAATATGTGAACTGGTAGTTATGTTTTTGTTTTTCTTCTGCGTTGTCTCCATGGACAATTCTTCAGGAAAGAACAGCAACAGTCTTATACTCGTAAAGGGGCCAAAGTAAGAGAAATTAGAGTGCGGGTCTCCGGGCAGCCTCACGCCACCATTTGGGAGGGCACCGGGCCCACGAGCATGCCGCCAGGCGTCGCTCTCCCCGGCTTGTTCTTTAAAAGGACCCATTAGAGCCTCGCTGATGCTTCCGAGGACCCATGAGCCATGAGCTGTTGCCAGTGAACTCTCCCCACAGCTGCGTCCAAACGTGTGTCACCCTGCACAGAATGTGTGCAAAGTAGCTCTCTGGGGGGGAGGTCCACAGGCCTCACAGCAGGACGGCCCCTCTTGGCCTAGAACTTACTCTCTGGGCGGCAGGTCAGCATGGGGACGGAGTGTGGACTCCGGAGCGGAGTGCCTGAGCCTAATCCTGGCTCTCTCACTCGGATGTGGTTCGATCTCTAGCACTGGCTGCCCTGCCCAGCCTTTTGCCCAGAGCGAAAGGAAAACGCGGGGCCCCCTGCTCAAAAATGAAGAATTTCAAGATGACAATAGATAGAGCTTTAAAGCAGGAAGGGGTCCTTGTAAGCACAGGGCGAGTACTGATGTCACACGCCCATGGAGCTGGCCGTGCCTCGGTGTCCCCCCCTGAACAACGGGGGTCACACAGGACCTACCTGGTAGGGCCGTGAGGGATATGTGAGTTAAAAAGCACTACAGCAGCACTGAGCCAGAGTTCAAGACATTATTGTCACACGCCCACAGAGCCTCGACTTCAAGTCACACCATCTCGAACGTACTCTCCAAATCGGGCGAAAACCCAGCCAGCTGGTTCTCTGTGATTATGGTGACAGACAGACAGACCCAGTTTTATAAATATGATTAACGGCAATCTGGAGGAGGGCGCTATGCTTTTTCAACCCTGGGATTTTTTTCAGGGAATAAAGTCCAATGACCGAAAACCCAGAATCACCCGGAAGCCTGAGTAGCACCATTTTGGGCCTCGCTTTTGTGGATAAGCTAAAAAAACCCACTAAGCACATCCTTATTTATCGTGGCCATGGAGAAATACACACGTTGTCTGATGAGTCAAGAGAAACTGGAAATAACTCAAAGTTTAAAACAGATGACCATACCAGATCTGCTTCCTGACCGTGCGAGAAGACACAGCTTGGTCCACAGGTGACGATCTTAGTCCAGCAACATACTGAGCCAAGCATGAGTCTCTGGAAAGCTCGGATCCATGCCTCAGGGTCTGAGGGAGGGGACGCCATGTCCACAGAGCACGTGTGAATCAAGCGGGCATCTGCCTTTTCTTTCATTGTCATTTCCGGCCTTAGGAAGGCGACGGGACTTGGGGCGTCTGGCTGGCTCAGTGGGTAGAGCACGTGACTCTTGAACTCAGGGTCATGAGTTCAAGCCCCACGCTGGGCTGGGAACCACTTTAAAAAAAAAAATTAAAAAAAAAAAAAGGAAGGGGAGGTGACCTGGTGATATGGGGCCGAGTGCTTTGATGCAAGTGACATGGTGGAATTCAGAAGCCACGTACGGGCGAAGGTGACCGGAGCATATTATTCATCAGGTGTTACTTCTAAGAGTTCTAAGACTGATGTCAAAGTCAAAACAGGTGCCCAAAACAGGAAAAAAAAATGAAGAAACCAGTTGTGTGGATGGGAAGAAGGTGGATTTGACCTCAAAGCGCATGCCCTTCTCGGTCTGCGGCGGTCCCGGGTGCGAGTCCCGGCTCTGCCCCACACCGGCTATGTGCCCAGAACATCCCTCTCCAAGGCTTGTGCCAGTGTGGGCTTCTCCCCTCTGGCGGGCTGCCAGTGAGTGACGGCCACTCTTCAGGTGGGGGCTGCCGCTGGGTCAAAGGTAGGTCTCCAGGGGCACCGTGTCTCTACTACTTATGGGTCGCCAAGTCTCACGCCATCACTTAATGTTTCCATGACTTGATTCTTAACCTGCTCACGAGAGATGATACTGGCTCCTTTGCTGAGCCGGCGGAGCCCTGGCTGGGGACGGCAAGCCTGGCTCCTCACGGGCATCAACAAGTGGGTTGTGAGTGCGTCCCTAATTTTGTACTCTGCAAACCAGGCAGGAGAGAGTGATCGTATGATGTCGTGAGGACAGGAAGTCAAAGAACCTGCATTTGCTGTAAGAAATCAATGCGCTGAGGGGCGCCTGGGTGGCTCAGTGGGTTAAGCCTCTGCCTTCGGCTCTGGTCATGATCTCAGGGTTCTGGGATCGAGCCCCACATCAGGCTCTCTGCTCTGCTGGGAGCCTTTTTCCCCCTCTCTCTCTGTCTGCTGCTCTGCCTACTCGTGATCTCTCTCTGTCAAATAAATAAATAAAATCTTTAAAAAAATTTAAAAAAAGAAATCAATGCACCAAATGCGTATTATTTTAAAGGAATAATAAACTATGTTATATTGGAAGAATGGTGGGTAAATCTGTCCGACAGACCCCAGAGCACCTCTTGTCATCCTATGCATTCTCCAAATCCATTGAAGATTGTTTTTAAGACTGAACGATGACACTTTAAAAATTTTATTTATGTATTTATTTGCAAGAGAGAGATCACAAGCAGAGGGAGTGGCAGGCAGAGGGAGAAGCAGGATCCCCACTGAGCAAGGAGCCCAACACACAGGACACACAGGACTCAATCCCAGGACCCTGGGATCATGACCTGAGCTGAAGGCAGACACTTAGCCAACTGAGCCACCCAGGTGTCCCTGAAAATGATACTTTCATAAATTATTTGCCACCAAATGTGCCTTATCTCATTGAACACTGGGCTGAGAATACATGCAGAAACACTATGAAATAGGATGATTCCAAACCCACGGATGAGGAACGTGTTCTAAGATGATTTTATCTAACCTAGAACCAGTATCACGAAGCATCTAGAACAGTGTGTCATCATCATTCCATCAAGGTTATTTCTGGTGCCGATGGCTAAGGGGCTGGTTTATATTACTTCACCTGCTGTGCATTTGTGTGAAGGACCAAAAGGCCCGGGATGGGAGGGCCTCCTAGTCAATTCAGAATGGAACTCAACCTGGAGAAGAGAACGAGGGGCGACCGACCGTTACAGATTTCTGGTGCCAGACTGAGCTGCGTAAAGGTCCTCCTTGACTCTCTAAGCGTTGGGGGGATCAGCGATCAACCACGATGCAAACCAACCTGTGGCAGGGCTGTTGGAACGGAAATAAAATCTGACCTTCCTCTACACACTCAACTAGTCAACAAAACAGATTTGTCAATACAACTCGATCTGCTCGCATTTGGTCTCGGTGCCTTACTAAAAGAGCAGTCTCCTTATATTTTTGTTTGGAATGCACCTTCTTTTATTACTTGTGTTTGTGTTATCTAAGCAACGTAGCCCATGCTCTGCTTCCATTTCTGCCTCCTAGTTCTCAGAAAAAATAAAAAATGACTTTGCTTTGTGGAGGGGAGTGTGGACACCCCCTGCCAGGGAAGTCAGGCCAATGAGCTCCATGCTGGCAACGCTCTAAGTCCTTGGAGCTACTGGCTCTGAGGGCCCTTTGTGCTTGCTTTCACCTTCTTATAAACAGGCAATAGAGGAGCTTCTATGTTGACTTTAGGGCTTTTCCTCTCATATCACACAGATACCGTAATATGAGGGGCCCTTGCCCAGGGGCTGCAAACCTAGCGCATAAATTAAATGCCTAGCGCATAAATTAAATTAAATACAGTTTATGCCCAGTGGGCAATAGATGTTTTCTTTAACTGCCCATTTATCAGATTGGGTAAGAGGGCAGGCAGAGCGACAACATAGCCCCATCTACGGACATGTGTCCTGGGAGCAGGAAGGGTTACAGACTCCTTCTTGAGCACTAACACCAGGTCTCTATTTTTGAAGAGAAATCCTTTCCTTCTTTCAGCATGCAGTGCTATACACAGCCTCCTGGGGGGCACACTAGGAGAAATCCTGAATAAATAATAGTATTTTTTCCACTAGTGGAAAATTATTTCTGTAATGATTCTCACATTCTGGAAAAAAATAAACTATGCTGATATTACAGCCTGATTCTAGTATCTTCAAATACGGGTACTGAGCACATAAATTTGTATCTGGGGACCCTCCCCCCAAGCCAATCGTCAATTGCCAGCCACGGTAAAAGCGAGAGGCCAGAATCAAGTCCAGGAAGAGGGACAGATCTTAAGAATGGGGAAACGTGACAGTTCACCTGCCCACCTGACTCCTCAAAGTGGCAGCTGAGTCCCTGTCCGGCCGGCAAACGGCTCTAGAACCTCCCGCAGCCCGCTGGTACTCCAGCACCAGGTACTCGGTTCCTTAAAAGAACCGGACCGCTAGTGATCACGCCTCATGAAACTGTACTACGTCTTATCCAAACAGCACTACGATCTCAGTCTGACAGCTTTGGGTCTGTTTGATTATGTTTTTTGGTAACTTTTCTTTTTTTTTTTTCCTAAGATTTTATTTTATTTATTTAACAGAGAGAGACAGGGAGAGAGAGAGAGATCGCATAAGCAGGGGAGCGGTAGGCAGAGAGAGAGGGAGAAGCAGACTCCCTGTTCAGCAGGGAGCCCGATGCGGGGCTCGATGCCAGGACTCTGGGACCATGACCTGAGCCGAAGGCAGACGCTAAACCGACTGAGTCCCCAGGCGTACGAAGGGCCTCGGGGATGTAAAACGTGCTCTGTAGGCTACAGGTAATTATTTATCGTTCACTGGCTTAGACCATAATTTCAAGGGTATATCGTGTGACCACCAAATTTTACGGAAACAAGACCTTTAAAGATGGCATCTTCCCGACAGGAGAACTCTGTAAACTGAAGACAGGGGCCTGATGATCACATCAGTGGAGGGCTCAGGCCTAGGTCTGCCGCAGGTCCACGGCTCCGGCTGCATACGAGGGCACAGCAAAGGCTAAGCAAGATAGGCCCCAGCATCGTTTAACTGTCTCGGGGCGGCAGAATCGTGTGAGGTTTTTATTCCCTTTATGCTTTTCTGTCTATAATCAGAGGAATGTGAATTATTGAAAAATTTTCAAATTGTGGTAAAGCAGCATAAAATTTGCCTTCTTGATCGTTTTTAAGCGCATGGGTCAGTCGCGTTCAGGACACGCACACGACTGTCCTGCCACCAGTCTCCAGGGATGCTGTTCTTAAAGGAGATAATCAAAGACTTCTCCAGATGTACCTAATTTTAAAAATTAAACGCAAAGACGGCCAGTGGACCGGCATAATCAGACTAACCCAAGATAATTGAATAGCCTTTCCAATTTGTGGATGAACACAAGATAAGCAACGGGCTATTAATCTGCTTTTGATAGAGTGCACAAGAGGGGATCATTGGCTGAGGTGTAGAGATCATGCTGGAATTTTCTCTGTAGTGCCCTAGAGGATTGTTACCGAACCCCCTCTACTCGTGCCAGTGATGAGCGGATGTCTTCGTACTCAGGACTCCACACGACCGTGTTCTAGGGTTCTGCGCTCAGCAGCAAAGACCGCACACGGCCTCCTGAAGCAGGTCGAGCACCGGAGGGCGTCTGGGTAGTCACTCATTAACAGGTTACACAGTCTCAGGCACCTGCGGCGGGAGGCCTGCCCTAAACTTTCCCACCATTCCAGCAGCTAATTTCTAGAGTCATTCAGCAACCGTCTTAATACCGGTGTTCGGGTCTGTGTCACCGGTTTGCCCATGACACTTCTCCAGCCACAGCGAGAGCTTTCCCGAGTGCTGCGGGCTAGAGGACAACCCTGGTTCTGAGCTGAAGGAATTCTCATCTAAATGCAAATCAAGCCCGTCTAGAATGCAGGAGCAGATACAGTAATTTTTCCCCATCTAACGTTCAACACCCCCCCCCCCCCCGCCAATGCATTTTCATGCAGCTGTGCTGGTAAGAAGTGTCCCTCGTGCGAACACAATTCTGTTTGCTTTCCTCGCTGCACCAGCTGCGGGGAGGTAAAGGTGTTCGGAGTCTTGATTTCTTTTGATAAAGGGGACAAGGAGAATCATTTCCGGCACATAAAGGGGACAAGGAGAATCATTTCCGGACCTCTGCTTCTCCACTCCAGACTTACATATGTGGGCCCCTGGACACCTCTATCTGATGTCCCACAAGAATCAAAGAAAGTATGGTGCCAACAGAGTTAACTTTCATCCCAAGATCTACTTCCCCTCCCAGTTTAAGGACACTGCATTCAACGTTTCGTGCCAGAAACCGGAGTCGCCGGAGCCTCCTCCCACGGGCCACGTCCCTGGGTCTCCCCCAGGCCAGCCGATTTTACCCGCTGCATGGCTTTGTAACTAACCCCTTCCCCTAAGTCTTCACCCCTGTGGCCTTAATTCAGCCCTTTGTTGTGTCTCCCTGGACTATTGTTGTCCTTTCTTTACGGCTCTGCCTCCTTGGTCTTCTGGAGGCTTCCTCTGGCCTCTCGCCTATCCTTGGAGTAACCCTTCTATTAACACGCACGGCTGTGGGGTGCCTGGGTGGCTCAGTTGGTGAAGCGTCCGGCTCTTGGTTTCAGCTCAGGACACCGTCCGAGGGGCAGGAGATCGAGCCCCGTGTCGGGCTCCCCGCTCAGTGCAGAGGCTGCCTGAGAGTCTCTCTCTGTCTCCCTCCCTCTCTGCTCCTCCCCCAGCTCATGCACGCGCACTCTCTCTCTGTCTCAAATAAATAAATAAATAAAATCCTTGGGGGAAAAAAGCACAGCTGACCAACTCATTCCTCGAAACCGCTGCCCAGGTAGGCAGTGAAGACTTCACACGAGGCCCCTTTGTGCTATTGACTCAAATCTGAATCCTTTCCTCACTCAAGGAGAACGACGGGCCCAACAAAGTGCCCTTCACCTGAAACTTACATGACCCCCAATCTCCCCAGTCCAGTCCAAAAGCAGACCGCATGACGTCACAGTGCTCGGAGGGTAAGGAGAAGGCAGACTGCCTCAGTCTCAGCTCTACAGGACTACCTGCCAGTTAGCCAGCCTGAGGGGCAGCCGGCCTGCAGGGCTGCGTGAGGGGCGGGGGCAGGCCCGATGACCAACTTCTCTCGTGCCCTCTGGTGGACCGGTGCTGCGCCCTTGGCGGGGCGGGGCTCTCCCGCTGGCCTCCTTGCCTGCCTGGGGACTGGACTCACCCTGGCACTTTGCGTGGGACATCCTATTAATTAATGAGATGCAGGAAAGGGAGGCCCTGGCAAAGATTAGTCAGGAGCTGACAAGTTTTTTTTCTGAAAAAAGGCCAGATGATAAATACTGTGTGTTTTGCGGGCCCTCTGGTCTCTGTCGCAACGACTCACCTCTGCTGCTGTGGCGTGAACGCAGCCAGAGACGACGCAGAAGCGAAAGGGGGCGGCTGTGTGTTCGTAAAAGGCGAGTTACAGAAAGATGATGGGCCAGGCTTGGCCCCGGGTCAGCCCTTGAATGAGGCATATGTGTGCTAAGACGCTGCGTCAGCGTGCCATGGGTGGGCTGAGAAGCCTGGACCTCTCTAGAGGCCGTAGGAAATCACACCAGGGACATGGGCTTTGGAGCCCCATTTCCTTGGTTCAAGACTCGACTTCAGTGTTTGCTAGCAATGGAGCTTTGAGAACCTTATGCGGACGCTCTCCGTTGGTCCTCACCTAAAGCCTGCATCTTCGGAGGATGGAGGGGTGGGTAGAGATGGTGGAAGTTTCTGGAACCTGTACCTCCCTCCATCAGCATTCACATGCTCAGGCCACGCCCATGTTTGAGCGAAATGCCATCTGGCTCCCCGCCAGCCCTGGCCCTCACTCATGGCTCCTCACTCCAAACTTCTTGACAAAGCTGCCTCTGTCTACCCTTTATCACCGGGCAGTCACCTTGTGGTCCCTGGAAGGCTGGCTTCTGCCCTGAGCTTACAGACAGCCGTGATCAAGATGATTTCTTCCACAAGAGATACACCTAATCCAGGCCCATTGCACGGTTAGGCAGCGTCCTTGACAACGCCCCCCGCCCCCCAGGAAGGGAAAAGCTAATTGCGATGTATTCCTCCTCCCAGCAGAGGCGCTATCTGTAGGCCACCCTGAGAAACTCCAGTGAGCCTCCCAACTCCATGGGACACCGATATTTCAACCATTGCTTTGTCCAGGGTTGCTCCTTTTGGGTGGACAAGTTCAAAGCGAATCTTAAAGCGGTTGCTGTCACGATGGCACATTTCACCATAGGAGACTTGGCTCTATCAACCAAGACGGCAAAATAACTCACTCTGGGAAATTTACATGTTCGCCCGCCATCACGTGATGCCGAGTGCATGTCCCCCATCTGTTGGCCTGGGGCCCGTGAGGGAAGAGGTGGAGGGTCCCCCCCGGGTCCCCCCCACCCCCCGCCAGCTGCTTTAGCTCTGGGGGTCCTGCCTCCATGAGACCTGCCCTTGCTGTGACTCTTGACGCAGAAATGCTCTCAAACGTCCCCAAGCCCTCGGTGCCCAGCCCGCTGCCTGGCAAATGATGGCGTCTTAGGAAACAACCATTGAATGAGTCATTTCCCTCATGGGCCACAGGGGAGGTGACAGAGGTAGGGCATTTGTCCAATTAAAGAAAAATTAAGGTAAAAAGATTCAACATCCTCTCCTGGAGCTCAGCTACCCTGGGGAACAGAATCAATAAGAATCCCACAGACCCAGCCCAAGCGCTCAGCCAAGTACATCTCTCTTATTTGGGCTCGGCCTACGGTCTGCTCGCGGAGTCACGATCCTGCCCGTGCGGGGACCCAGGAAGGATGCCAGTTATAAAACCTTCTTTTGACAGCTGGGAGGGTAGATATTCCCTGCCTGCCTCTTCAACACACTGGCGACACTTGTGTGAGCAACAGCTCTCGGGATAACCAATCCCCTTCTGAATCAGTTCTCGCTGGCCCTCCTACTCCTCGACCCTATGTGAATTTTCCCCAAACTATTTGTACGATAGCTAATCTGTTGTGAGTAATGGACTCTGGAACTGTTAGTTTGCCGTTTCTGGGCAGATGGCCTTAACACCAAGACCTTATTAGGTTGTAATTTGATATTTCAAATGGCAAATGGGAATATAAGAAACCAAATAGTGCTGATAAAATCTTATCTATTCCTTAATATCAAGTGATTTGAAATATTTTTAGATTTTTAGAGTGCTTTCCTATCTTAAAAAATAAAGAAGGTAATTATTCCAAGTAACTAATTTGGAAATTATTCCAAATAATAATTATTCCAAATAACCAGCCTTCTTGTAGGGCTCATTGGTGACTTCCTCCCAAATATTCACACTAGAAAAAGCAGGGATCTTGGGGACTGATTCAGTGACAAGACAATCAATTTTTATTTATTTTTTAAAGATTATATTTACTTATTTGACAGAGAGAGAGATCACAAGTAGGCAGAGAGGCAGGCAGAGAGAGAGAGAGAGGGAAGCAGGCTCCCCACTGAGTAGAGAGCCCAATGCGGGGCTCGATCCCAGGACCCTGAGACCATGACCCGAGCCAAAGGCAGAGCCTTAACCCACTGAGCCACCCAGGTGCCCCCAGGACGGTCAATTTTTAAAAAGAACCCCAAACTTCTGAGTTTATCATCTCCCCCAATACACGACAAAACAGGCATTAGTTATCTTTTGAGATATAACAGACCACCCTAAAACCCAGTGGCTTAAGAGAGTAATGGTAATTTATTATCTGTGATGCACTGAACTGTGTCTCCCCCACCTCCAAATTCATAGGCTGAAGCCCTTGACCCCCAGTGTGACTGTGTTAGGGGATGGGACCTTTAAGGAAGTGACTAAGGTTACGTGAGGTCATAGGGTGGGGCCCTAATCCAATAGGACTGGTGTCCTCTGAAGAGGAAGAAGAGCCCGCAGGGATGTGTGTAACAGAGGAAAGACCACATGAGGACACAGAGGAAGGTGGCATCTGTAGCTAAGGAGGCCTCTGGGTCCTGCCAACACCCTGATCCCGGACTTCTGGCTCCCAGAACTATGAGAAATAAATTTATTTCTTTTTTTTTATAAATATGTTTTCATATTTACTTATGGGAAAGAGAGAGAGAGCGCGCAAGCATGAGCAGGAGGTGTGGCAGAGGCAGAGGGAGAAGCAGGCCCCCCGCTGAGCAGGGAGCCGGATGTGGGGCTCGATCCTAGGACCCCAAGATCATGACCTGGGCTGCAGGCAGATGCTTAATCGGCTGAGCCACGCAGCACCCCGAGAAATGAATTTCTGTTAACACCCCTAGTCTGTGGCATTTTGTTAGAGTAGCTGCAGCAGAACAATACATTATTTCTTATGGCTTCTGTGGGTCAGGAATTGATGAGCCGTTCACACGGGTGCTCCCGGATCTCTGGTATTGGCTGGGGCTACAGTCTCATCCGAAGACTTGGCTGGGGCTGGGATTCAGCTCCGCGCTGGCTCACTCCCGCAGCCGGGGAATTGGTGACAGTGTTGCCTGGGGCCTTAGTTCCTCTCACCCTGGGCCTAATAAATCCTTTCTCATGCATCCCCAACCAACCATCCTGAACCCAACCAACCATCCTGAACCCTCTTCTTCAGTTTCATTACATTTTAAGTACATCATAAGGAGGAATATGATACCCCTTATTTTCACCTGTCAGAATTTGGGGATCATACATTGAAAGAATAAAGTAGAGACCGTAAATAGGTCTGTGGTTAGAGGTTGTGATGTACCACTCAGATCCCCTTTCAGAAGTGAAGGATTCCCCCCGCCCAGCTATTGGGGCTCTGCCAAGTGATGGACTCAGCTATTAGCCAGCACTGCCCTTGGCTGAGGAGAGTTGGCTTGGCCACGGTGAACGCCCTTCCAGGAGAGCCGCCATCTTAACGACTGGTTGATGCCAGGGTAGAAGGGCCTGGCTCCTTCGCCCCAACTTGGGACAAGTCTGGGGAGCCGCCGCAGTTTTAGTGCTCCCTGGGGGTCGGCCGAGGACCTGGTGGAGACAGCGCTGCCTGGCGGCTTCTCCCTCAGGCCCGCCTCCCTCTTTCCTTTCTCCCTCAAGCCTGACCCTCAGAAGGCTTCCGAATGAACACCCTGCGCGTTCATTTCTGTCTGGAGTCTGCTTCTCAGGGAACACACACGGCAGCAGCCACCTTTTCAGGGAAATAGTCTCAAAAGAGTTAAATAAGCCTCCTCAGGCAGGGGTAAATGAACCTCTCCACTCCAGTGTGTGGTGTCGGGCTGCAGGCCCCGCTGTTGAAATCAAGTGCTAAGGCGTGTGGTAGATCTCAGAACGGGCCCACACCGGCCACCTCTTCCTGCAGGGAGGCTCTCTGCAGGGGGCTTTGTCACTCCGGCCGCATCCTGTTGGCCGAACCAAGGAGAAAACGCAGTCCGGCTCCAACGGGAGAGGAAAGAGATTCTACCTCGGGGAAGAGTTAGGGCGCTGGTTCTGAGCCTGGGCCTCAGGAAGCCTTGCCC
This sequence comes from Meles meles, assembly GCF_922984935.1. Taxonomy (NCBI): domain Eukaryota; kingdom Metazoa; phylum Chordata; class Mammalia; order Carnivora; family Mustelidae; genus Meles; species Meles meles. Next base: position 5,538,008 of record NC_060075.1, on the reverse strand, counting down.
CCGTGCCGCCTGGAATCCTGCCACTGTCATAGAACTAGTCGGGGACGGCCTCTCCCGGGGAGGAGAGACCACACGGAGCCGCGGTGCCACATTCAGGTGAGGCCTCTCGGGGCCGACCGGCCGCCAAGTAACCTGGGGAGCGAGCGCAGACGTGTGAGCGAGCACGGCCAGGACAGAACAGCCAGCCCGAGCGGACGGCCCGCAGGATGGCGAGCTCAAGCCACGGCCGCTGTCTTGAGTTTTGGGGAGTTTGTGATGTGGCGGCGGAGGCACGGCTACAACACAGGAACCGACCAGGCCAGAGAGGGAGAGACCCCGGGCCTCAGCCGGAGCCTTGGGGGTCCCTGTCACCGGCCCGGGGGCCGCTGCTGGGGGCTCAAACCCGCAGCCTTCTTCTAGGATAGTCCTTGGGTGACAGGTGCCATCCCCAGCGGGAGGTGAATTTCCCTCAGCCCGGGGCACCCCCAAACTAACGGCTGCTTGGCGTGAGGGGAGGAAGGCCGGCCTTCTTGCCTCCAGGCAGGGCAAACTCTGGCACAGTTTGCACTCCAGAGCTCCCCCGCCGTCAGGCTGAGGCTACGGCTCATCCCAAACCACACGCTCACCTTCCTTCTTTCCTTCCTCTGCACCTACAGGCTTATCCTGAGCACGCTGTGATCAGCCAACACCCGTGCAGCCCAAACCCCACCCCAGACCCCGCTTCTAGGGTCTCTGACCCAAGACGTAGGTCAAGAGTGAAAATCCTAGAAGAGAAAGGGGAGGAGCACGGGAATGACTGTTGTGGAAAGGGAACCCGAAAAGGACTGACCCCTCTAATACCTTCACGTCGAGTCTTGAGCACAACAGAAGACGATTCTTCCCCTGGTCCAGGACAAACATCTCCCACCACCCAAGGACTCTTACCCGTTTCCTTGACAAGAGCAGGATGCCAGGCTTGCCTTCTCCCTTCAGTCTTTACGGCTTCCGTCTCACTAACCCTGCCCGATGAGTGTTGAGACCTGTTCCCATCTATAGGAAAAAAACCATCACCTCCACTGAACAGCGACAGCCCCGTCCTTCCCCTGCAAAGTCAGGGTTCTCGAGCAATCTGCCCCAGAGATCGCACCTCTTTACTCTCCACCATCCAGCCCGCGTTCCATGGCTTCCGCACTCGGCCACGGTATTCCTGCCCCAGCTATCAGGGCCGACCTCAGTCCTTACATCACAGGCCACCCTGCTGCACCTGACGTCACCGGTCCCTCCCTCCCTCTGAAGGTGCGAGACAGCGTGAAACACGTTCTTTTTGCTTCCGTGCTACTGTGTTTGCCTGGTTTTCCGCCCAATCTCAAGGCAATCCAGAATCCTCTGTCTTCATTTGTGCCCTAAACGTCCACGTGTTTCTGGTTCTCTTCCCACCTGCCACGTATTTTTCTGGACGATTTCATCTACGATCATGGCATAAATTGCCCTTCATATCCTGACGGTTTTCAATCTTAATTTCTGGCTCCAGACGCACATATCCAGCTGCGCTTCGGATACCTCCTCTGGAACGTTCCACAGGCACCTACCACCAGCACCTGAACACACACGTGTCTGTGGGCCTATGCACACCCGCACACCGTGCACGGGCTCACACGCACACACGCACACACACCCATAACCGGCTCTTCTGCCCCGTTCCCTAGCCCAGCAAATGCAACTACCGTTCATCTAGTTTCCTGAGGCGAAACTTCTGGAACCATCCTTGACTCTTCTCTACCAATCACGGCATTCCAAATTCCTCTTAATTCAACCTCTTAAGTGCTCTTTACTTCTTTGCACTGGTCACTCCGTTCCACCGTCGGCAACCACCAGGCACAGATAATTTCACACTGTGTCTCGTCTGAGCTCTAGTCCTACTCACATCCAGTCTCGTTTCCACACCCAACCAGACATAAAAGGCAAAGCTGGTTATCGCTCTCTACAGGGAAAAAATGTCCACTTCCTCTGGGACTGGCTGTTCTGCTCAACCAGACTGGGCTGGTTGTGTTCTCCCATCCTAACGACCCAGGTTTCACCAAACTCCGTTGTGATTATTAACCTGCCTGCATCCCCCATAGAGACAAACCCCCTCCCTTTTTTAGCGGGCCATGAGCTATTTCTTAAGCCCTCCCATGCACATTGTGCCATTAATCGAGTAGTGACGAGGACACGCTTGTCTCTTCCTCACACAGTTGTCACCCGCTTGCCCTTTCTGAACAGTTCCTGACACACAGCAGTTGTGAGTCTTTGTTGAGTAATAAATGATAAAATGAGTACTTTCTACCAAAGATTAACTAATTACTCTTATTTTAGAAGAAGACTCATGGGAACATATTTTATAAAAGTGAACTTTGGGTCAATGTTTACAGAAAGCGTCTTTTTGTTCCAAAGGACAGAGACAAATTATATCTAAATATTTTCAAGCTGAAACGATTTCTAGTCTCTGAGGTATCACATTTCTCTGGTGAAGATCGTGGCAGGAGCCAAGTTCATGAAATCAGCCAAGCTCTTGAGGAACTTAGCACATCGCTTATAGACGATCGGCATAGTCTAATGACAAAAAAGTGAACTTTGTATGAAGTTGAAACGACCACCAACCCTCTGGCAAAGTGGACAGTCCAGCCCCCGCTGGCTGCAGAGGCCATGACCGGGGCCCCCAGGACGCCTTGGGTGATAAAGCTGACCGGTGGGGTCAGGCCTGTCTGAGGTCGGGGAGCCCGTGGGGACACTGTCTTCCGATTTTGAAATGTATCCCTGCAGAGTGTAAGTGGGAAACCTCACCCTGATTTCTTGAAGTCTGAACTATATGAACATTGTAGTCCTGTCCGGATCACTTTTAAAAAAAATTGTAGTAAAAAAATATACGTAATATAAAATTTACCATTTTAACCGTTTTTAAGCGTACGATTTGGTGATATTGGGTATATTCACGCCGTCACCCTCAACATCTTCAGAACTTTTTCATCTTCCCAAATCAAAACTCTTCCCCCACTGAAAGACGACTCCTCAGTCAACCCTGTCCGGCCCCTGCCGCCCACCCTTCTATTTTCTGTGTCTATGAATCTGACCATCCTGGGGTCCTCGGACACATGGGATCACCTGGGATTCGTCCTCGTACGACTGGCTTATTTTGCTCCACGCAATGTCCCCAAGGACCACCCACGCTGCAGCATGCGTCAGGATGTCCTCCCTTTTTAAGCCTGAGTCAGAGCCCATGTACGGAATGACCACCCCTCGGTGCTCCCCTCAGGACATGTGGAAGGTCGCTGAAATGTCACCGAGATGTCACGCTCAGTGTTGGCCGCGTGTGTGGGATCACAGGCCCTGACCAGGGCCCACGGCATGTCCGTCGCTGAGTGTGGGACACAGCTGAGGACACATGCACTCTGGCCCCAGAACCGCCTCAGAAATCCCGGAAGGACGCAGGCTTCTGAGTCGTGGGAGGTTTAAACAGCTGAGAACACCACTTCTCCGTTGTTGTCAGAGGGAATGCTGACTTTGGACCGAAAGCACTTTCTGGATTCTCTGTTCTTTAAACCGGAAAGGCCAGCAGCAAACTTCGGCCGTCACGGACAACCGATGTCCCCATCACTCCCGTGGTCTAAACCCCGAAGGACGGTTTCCGCCGCAAGCTGGCATCTCTTGCTCCAGGGACTTACCTACCAAGTATCACTCGTCAATGAGAAGAAGCCAGTATCCGAACACTTTCACGTCTTCCTTGCCCTTGGAAGCCCCTGTGCTGGTCACCTCCCTCTTCGGTCGTCCCCGCCGCTCCCAGCCCCCACAGGCTCCTTCTGTCCCAGATGGCCTAGTCCATAGGCTTCTGGGTAGGTCTGGCCCAAGGCTGGACATTGAGGATGTGGACATGGAGGAAGCGGTAGAGACACCAGGATTTTTATCTGCCTCAAAGGCCATCTCTGGCCAGCGGCTGCTTCTCCTCCGTAGCCTCAGCCGGGCAGACGCACGGGGTTCGACTCCCCTCGGACGGACTCTGGTAACCCGCCACCCCTCATGGCCCCTCCAGCCCTCGGGGAGTAGTCGCTTCCTGCTTTTGACAATCTGGGTCGCCTCACTGTTCCCTTTTTAGATTCCTTTTTGTCCCATTACCTGTATAACCAAGCCTCTTTTTGAAGCGCCCAGGAGAGCCTTTCTAGATCTTCTCTTATTCCCACTCAAGTCATGGCGACTTTTCTTCTCTGGAAGCCTTTCCCTTTGCCTCCCCTCAGTCCAACCCCACCACGGACGCAAGGCCCAGCTCCCTGGCGGCCCGCATCGGACCACTGCGCTTCCCTCCCCGCCGCCTCTAGCGCAGACCCCCGCCCCCCCGCAACCTCCTTTCTGCTTTGACTTAACTCTTCCCTCGGAGGGTCGCCCCGCTCCCAGTAAGACGGGAGCCCCGGAAGGCAGGAACGACACTTGCATCTGGTCCCTCAGCACCTCAGACAGCCCTCTGTCCCATGAAGGCTACCTCTCGTAAAGGAATCGCTGAAGGAACGAGGAGGACCGCGCTGGCCTGTCCCCCGCGTGACAAACACGCCTTCTCGCTCTCCAAAGATAACAGCACTTGTGGTCGGACAGCGTCTGATGGCGAGGTCTTAGCCTCCGAGGCCTGGGACCGAGACCTCGTTTGGCAGTAAGGTGTCTGCGGACGTGGTCGAGCGCAGACGAGGTCCCATGGGAGCAGGCCGGGCCCTGATCCGGCACGAGTGCTGTCCTCGTGAGAAGAGGACATCGCGGGCACACAGACGCGGCCCACGGCCACGTGAGGACACAGGCAGAGACCGGAGCGATGCTGCTACAAGCCAAGGATCACCCGGGGCTCCCAGAAGCCGGAAGAGCCAGGGAAGGATCGTCCCCACTAGAGACTTCACGGGGAGCACGGTCCTGCCCAAACCAGGACTTCACACCTCCAGCCTCCGGAGCTATGAGGCGGTAGCTTCTGGGTCTTTTAAGCCCCCCGGTTCACGCCACCTCGTTCTAGCAGCCCCAGGGAACCACCACGGCCACCGGACCCCACCGTCCCAACCACATCGATGGGCTTCAGGGACACAGTTCTCTGGGATCCCAACCCAGAAAAATTCAAATAAAGCTTCTGGTGACGGACATCTTAAAAGAGGCCGAGGCAAGACACACGTTCTGGTCAGGTTCCAGACGCTACCACTTTCTGTGTCGTTTCCCTTCGCCTTGTGGCACCCTCAGGGTCTCTTCCTCAGCCTGGGACTCGTGACAAAACACCCCCAACGCGTCAGGGGGGGCGCAGTGTCGGCTTCCGTGCCCCCCACCCCAATGCCTGGAGGCCCGGGGCCGCAGGACGAGGCCAGACTTACGGTTCTGGGAGAGGCATGGTGTGTCGGCGAGGCCGCTGGAGGCCTGGCGATGCCCTGGAAGGAGGACGGGCAGTACCTCTGGCCTGTGTCCGGAGGGGAAGACGAGGCGTAGATGCGATTTTCCAGTCGCTCAGGCTCTTGCTTGTAGGACTCGAGGGGAAAGGTGTGCTGCTTGACCACCTGGGTGGGCGTCGACGGAGAGGACGAGAGGCCGGAAGCTGCGGAGGAGACCGGAGAGCGCTGTCAGAAGTCCGGCCGAGGCAGAGAAGGCCGAGAATGTTCTTCCTCAAATGGCAAGGGTCTGCGTTATTAAATTCTGAGTGTCGGGGACAAGGCTGTTGGTATCTATATCTGTTCTGGTGTCGCGTCCCCCAAATAGCTGGGTTGAAATCTTAACCCCCAGCACCTGTGAGGATTTGGAAATAGGGTCTTTGCAGACGTCATCGAATTAAAATGAGGTCACTTTGGAGTCAGCCTGGCTCTTAACTCAGTGAGACCAGGGTCCTTATAAGAGGAGACATGGAGACCTAGACCATCCTCAGAGGAGAAGCCATGTCACATGGAGCGACGCATCTATGGGCCAAGGAGAAAGTCAGAAGCCAGCAGCAGGGAAGGACTTTCCAGGGTCTCCGAGGGAGGACAGCCCGGCTGACACCTTGGCTTCAGACCTCTAACCTCTTAAGTGGGAGAGAACAAGCTCCCCTTGTTGTAGGCCACCCGGCGGGAGGTACTTCGTTACGGCAGCTCTAGAAAACTCATCGAGTCAAACTGATGGACACTGATTTGTTTTCTGAGAGAAGCAGAACCTGGATTTGGATCTGGTGTCTCACGTCTACAGAAAACTACGTAAACTTTTTGTTTTAAGTTTGGTATTTAAAAAATTTTAAGCCATGGGACTCAAAGCAAAGACGTCAGTGCCAAGGGCTACGTACTTGCTACTCGCGGCTTCTGACCCAGACAAGGATGCGTCAGCCTCCAGAGCGGAGCTACTCCGTCCCGAATTCCAGCCCCTCTCCCCGCAGTCCGCAGTCCCTGTGCACATGTGTGTTCCCTTCTCTGCTTCCGTCTTCGCTCCCCAGAGGAACCTCCTGTCCCTTGGGAGTCGATTCAACCAACCCCTTTCTCCTGACTCCCAGCCCTGTGACCCCTCCCCGGGCTCGTGAGCACGTCCCACCCCACTGCGTATGAGGAGGTCACCACGCTATTTAACGCTGAAACCAAATGCGGAAGTTTCTAAGTCTCCTGTCTCCCCGCAAAATCCATCTGTCTTTGGGGCAGGGGTTCTGGCTGGCCTTTTGGGCCCCCACAGTGGCCGGCGCTGCCCCGGTGAGGGGGAGGTGCCTAGGAGATGCTCACACCCAACAGGCAAGGTGAGAGAAGGGAGCCCGGGAGGGTGCGAGGCCCAGGCTCTACGGGTGCCTGCTCTCCTTCCCCGTGCCCGCAGAGTGTGGGGGGGGGGGGGTGGGACATAATTTCCCTGGTGGCAATTTGGGAAGGAACCAATCAAAGGAGGAGTGTCAACTCGGGGAACCCCCTTTTCCATGAAGCCATCCCAAGTGGGAAGCCCTGTTCCAGGCCTGGGGCTGACCTCTGGGAGGCAGGTCTAGGTGAAAGCAGGAGAGAGAACACTCAATCACCCACGGTTTTGTGATTCTCAAAACTTAATAGAGCAACGGCCTCCAACAGGAAAGCCCCAACTCTTTTAGAAACAAAAGTTTTCCCTCAAACGTCTTGAGAAGCAAAGCCCATTCTGAGGTGGGGCTTGGGGGTGGGGGAGGAAGGAGAGGGAGGCTCCAGAGCAGGAGATCTGGTGGGTTCCAGCTGCTGGGGGAGGGGCGGGGTGGTCCGGCAGGCAGGGTGACAGAGTCTGGGCCCGTCCCCAGCGTCACGGCTTCGGTGCTCCCCAGTGATGCCCACAGAACGGTGAGGACTGAGGATGACAACCAAGGCTCAGGGGGGCGTGGAGGGGCCTTTCAGAGGGTTCTGCCACGGAGCACAAGAGGGAAGCCCTTGTCCTACTTTGTTTGTGGGGCCCGGCCCCCATGGGCCTCAGGTCCCCAGGGGTGGGGGCCCGTCCTTCCACGGTTCTCCCCGCGAGAGTCCTCCGCTGGCCCCCCAGTCTGGCTCCTCGCGGAGTGGCCCAGAACAGGCTAGTTCCCACGTCATAGGTGAAGAGAGAATTTTATGTTCTGTGCTCCCAACGCTCGCCCCGGCCACTGCACACAGAGGCCCTGTGGGTGCTTCCCGGGGGCGAGAGCTAGAGACCCAACAGACCAGTGAAACAGAGTGGGGTGGGGGGCATTTGGACTCAAAGTTTGGGCCACGAACCGTGTTCTGACAACCTGTGAGAGCCCCTCAGACGAAGCCCCTGTGGGGGTCTTGGTTCCCCACGGTAAGGCGGAGCAGCCCTCAGTGCTGATGCCCTGTCCAAACACGGGGACAATCAAACCGGCTCCTCCGTCCTGCCTGTCCCTCTACTCCCAGGCCCAGCTTGGACTCTGGCTCAAAACACACCCGCAGAGTTGTTTCCAGAAGCCGGGACAAGTATGGGCTTCCATGGAGGCATTCCGGAAACATCTACCAAAACTACAGACGCACGTGTTCCCCGACCCAGCGACCCGCTTCTGAGGTTTCCTTCCGTAGACATAGCTGTGGCGTTGCTAAAGGGCGAGCGTGTGGGGTTGTTCGTTACCTGGTGCTTTTAAAAGCAGAGACTGGAGACGCAGACGCTCACCGACAGGGATGGGGCTAACGCGGGGCCGGGACATCCACGCAGATGGTCATGGCTCCCTGACGGGCGCGACGGGCTGCATCGTTCTCCTTACCTCTGAGACCGCGCGGGAAGTGAAAAGGCAAACCCCAGAGCCACCTGTACCGAACGACCCCACGCACGGTCTCAGAAAAGGGGCCTGTCCGCACGTGCCAGCAGTGTCTCGGGAAGATGGGACGAGCTGGCAGGGACAACTGTCGTCGTCCGTCCCTTTTCCTATTTTCCCGCTTTCATAGTGTGTGATGTATTAGCGACTCAGAAAACCCCTTCCTCCAGCCATGGTTCTGCTTCTGAGCTAGGAGGCTTGCTAACGCCGTACAGACGCACCTCCGGCCTCTTGCCCTGATCCCAGCAGCCCTCACCAGCTCCGACGAGGTCTGTCTCCATGGAAGCACCCAAGGGCAGGGCCTGGTCTGTCTGTCTGTCTGTCTCTCTCTCTGAGAGGCTGTCCCATTTATGACATTCTTCAGGGATGAAGCCTGTTGCCATCGTGTAAGGGACATTCACAGCTGGCGGACCTCCGCACAAGCTCTTTGGGTATAGAATGTTCCTTCCCAAGTGTAAATAATTTAAGAGAACATGACTAAGCATTTGGCCCTTAAAAGGGCCCTTTTAAGCCCAAATGGCTCATCCTCTGTGTGCCGTCCCCACCTGAGTCCTGGAATGGTCCAGACCCATGCTATGGAGCATAAGAAAGCTGGTGCAGGACACCCACAGCCTGGACACAAGCTTGCTGAGCTGTCTGGGGTGAGGAGAAGATGAGTGGGCTTCCCGTCTGGGGGGGGGGGGGGCGCTTCTAGAAGAATAGAATGGTTCTCCATGCCCCCAGGAAATCCCCTCTCAGAGAAGTGTTTCCAAGTTCAGAAGATGCCTCCGTCTCTCCACCTGGCCTTCCTGGCCTCCTCTCTGCACCCTTCCCAGGGTCGGTGGTCTCGCTGGGGCAAACAGGACGATGGGGGAGGGAACGGGTAAAATGAGGGGAGGATTAGCAATATGTGTGGTTTAAGGTACAGGAGAAGAACCTTCCTAGGACCAAAATTATGCCCCACCTTTTCACTGATACCTGAACCATCTTTAAGATGAGGTAGAGTCTTGGAAGAGCAACATCTTTTTTTGCACATTGCCGCACCGTTCACAAAGAGCTCCTACACCTCTTGCCCCATTCGCTCCCTGAAGCCATGGCCCCAGGGCGGCGGGGGGGGGGCGGCGGCTGTACTTTCCCTCTTTGTAGGGGGAGAAACCAGTGACTAGAGAAGCTGCTTATCCCGGTCCTTTAGTGAGTAAATGATGGCAGAGGGCACACGTGTAACCTGTGTTCTGACTCCAAATCCTAAACCCTTTGGCCAGGATCGAACAGGGAGCTGGCCAAGAGAAAGATCACAAAGACTTAAAACAACATTTTGGGCGTGCAAAAGTGGGGTTTCACAGGCCTGTGGGCAGGAGAGCTTAGAAAGCACTGGGTGCAGAAGGGAAGTGAGAGGTGGGCAGAGGGAAAAGGGGGACGGGACGAGAGGGTGTGCTTGGGGCTCTGTGAGCTTCCTCCCAGGGGTGGGTTTCGTCCCAGGGGGTGGGCTTCCTTGCCAGCCAGCAGAGCGGATACGTGCTCAATGCAGAGGAGAATTTTACTCACATTTATGCTGTTTTACCGGGGAAGAGGGGGGGCTATCTTATGAGAAAAAGCAGGGCGGGTAAGAATGACGTTCCTAAGTCTTTCTCTTCTTTTGAGTGTCGGTGATGCACTCCATAAACGCAGAGGCGAACGGGGCGGTGCTGCCCCAATGCCCATCACTGTGAAATAGACCAATTTATTTCCTAATCACGGGGCCAACTGCCAAACTGCAAAGCTTTCAGGAAGACCAGGGCCTGCTCAGCCAGCTGCCGGGGGCCGAGCGGGCACGGGCGTGGAGGAGGGGGCATGTTCAGACGAAGCCGCTGAATCCCACCTTTCAGTCTGGTTGGGGAAAGCGGGGCAAAACCAACACCCAGCCCCAAACCACCCACAGACCATGCAGGGAGCATGGGGGCTTAAATGCCTGGAACAGTAACGCAGGAGGAGCTCGGGGAAGGGGGTGGGAAACCTCGGTAGAGACATCGGGAAAGAGCCAGGCCTGCATTTTGGAAAACAAAACAAATCTGGCCCCTGCCCCCCACTGCCCAGTGAAGGCAACTTTCTGAAGGGCCCAGACAAAACTGGGCTGTGGCGATAGTACCCAGAGCAGACAGGTTTCCCCCGTTTTGCTCTTCTGAGAAGGCTTTCCCTCCTCCTTCTGCTCCTTAAGGACTTTGCTTAGGACCGCTGTCAGCCTCTGAGTGGGAACAATGCCTTTGATTCTCCCGGGGCAGCAGCCAGGACGAGTGAATAGGCACAGTGAGTGAACAGAAACGGCTCCTGGCAGCCACACAGGACACCAGGCAAGTGGCTCCAGACACCAGGGAGCCGCGAGCTGGTGATTCACAGGGCCAGGCCGTCCTGGCATGAGCTACGTCTAGAGAGATGGGGGCGGAGGGAGCTCAGGGGTGCCCCTGGAAGGAAGCGAGCAGACATCCACAGAAGGACAGCAGTGTGGTGGGGAGGGTGGAGGCCCGGATTTCAGAAGCCTCAAGTTCTAAGCCTAGTTCTACCGCTAACTGGCCATGGGCCCTTGAGCAAATCAAACCCTTGCTTGGTTAAAAAAAAAAAAAAAAAAAAAAAAGTCAGGTAGACCAGATGGCCGTGTGGTGTGTGCATGATCCCCCTTCCCCTGCCCTAAGGCAGCACATGCATACAGTCTGAAATAGTAAGAAAAAGAAAATTCACTCTGTCCCTTCTCTTAAACATCCTTGCTGACCACGGTCTCATGAGAAGAGCAAATACTCAGTTTACACTGGGTGGGAGGTTTGCTTATATGCAGTTTTAAAAACTAGTGACTCGTTACAGAGATGAGGGGACTTATCGCTGTTGTTCCTAACTTTGAGGGAATGGTGACGAGGGTCATGGGGGTGAGGGGAGAGTGGCACAGGCAGGGAGAGGCAGGAGACCCTGCTGCTCAGGAACTGTGCCACAGAGAGGGGCACTTAAAGGGTCAGAAAGCCCCAGCAATATGGGCAGCACGACTGATGTGTACACACATTGGGTCTGGTGTGGTATGAGAAAGAGCCCGTCAGATTCTCACTTGCTTAGGAAGGCTTTTCTCCACGAGTAAATTTACTGCTTCAATTTTTAACCTTTTGCCTCTTGGCCTTCCCTCTGGCCTAGTTACCCTTTGCTCCTCCCTGAACTGGCCCCCTTCATTTTTTGCTCTGAATTACCTGAGGTGGGACCCACCCGAAGTGGGAACTACCTGAGGTGAGAACTACCCGAGGTGGGAACTACCTGAGGTGAGACCTACCTGAAGTGAGAACTACCTGAAGTGGGAACTACCTGAGGTGGGAACTACCTGAGGTGAGACCTATCTGAGGTGAGACTATCTGAGGTGAGAACTACCTGAAGTGGGAACTACCTGAGGTGGGAACTTTCTGAGGTGAGACCTACCTGAGGTAAGATCTACTCAAGGTGGGAAATACCCGAGGTGAGAACTACCTGAGATGAGAACTACCTGAGGTGAGACCTACCTGAGGTAAGACCTACCCGAGGTGGGAACTACCTGAGGTAACACCTATCCGAGGTGGGAACTACCTGAGGTTAGGCCTACCTGATGTAAGACCTACCCAAGGTGAGACCTACCTGAAGTGAGACCTACCCAAGGTGGGAATTACCCGAGGTGAGAACTACCCAAGGTGAGAACTACCTGAGGTGGGAACTACCTGAGGTAAGACCTACCCGAGGTGGGAACTACCTAAGGAGGAGACCTCAGGAAGGACAGGAAATCCCTTCCCATCTCTACTCCCTGCGTTTCCCCATCGAGGAACCTAGGGGAGCTTGGAAGACACTAAAGGCAGTGGTAGCTCTCCGTAGAAAGGAAGAAGCAGCTTCATTATCAGGAAATGTGGGTCGAAACCTGAGACCCTCATGAATCCTAGGCCTCTAGGTCTAAACCTTGATGGTAGGTTTCCAGATTCTTCTTGGTTTTAAGGAACTAATCACATCTTGTAGCAGCTGGACTTTCTGGGGCATGAACTCTACCTGTGGGGTAAAACTAGACTTCTTTGGCCTCAGTGGGCTGGGGTTGCAGTGGGTACAAACATAAGCAACCATTCTTATTTGCTAATGAGGAGGGTTTGGCTGACCTTCCCTGGTACATGTCCAGTTTAGTGATCTGGTATAAGGCTCTGTGTAGAATATTCCCGAAGCATCCTAATATCTTTATTATTGCACTTTGGACAACTTTCTGCCTTCATCTCCCATGGGAAGGTTTTGCTCAAAACCTTCGGTCTGGGCAGTCTCTGGTCTCCAGCTTCACGGAATTAGCCCGACACACTTGGCACAGCTTCTGGGCCACAAGTTGAGATGTTGCCGGACTGCGGTCATCAAACCCAGCTGGGCATAAGGATCACCTGGCAGCTTGGAGAATACATGTTTCCAGGTCTTAAATATTCTGGTCGGGTGGGTCTGAGGTGGAATCTGGTTTTTCTAAAGTTCCCCAGGTGGTTCAGTGGCCAGACAGGTTTTAAACCATTAATTGAATGCAGACTTTCCATTCTATAAATAGGAAACTTGTAAAGGAATCTCGGTCCCATTTTACCTTGTGGCCATGGAGAACCAAGACCTCAGCCTTCTCTCTTGTAGCTCCCTTCTTTGAGAAGGTGAATTCCCTTTCTTCTGAGTCCCAAGACCCCGGCCGGGTCTCTGTGGAAGTCACTCTTCCTGGAGTCAACTACAGTCTCACGCAGATGACCCCTGGGTGATACCCCATCTCCGGTCACCAGGTGTCCACACAGCCACCGGCCAGCTCTCCCTGGGGCCCTGCTCCTTCTCAGCTGGCTGCTTGGAGCCCTTGCTCCAAATGCTCCAGAATCACTCATCTCCTAAAAGACCCTTTCCTGAGGTCCTTCCCTATCCACCCCAGCACGGCCCCTCTCCTGGGGGTAAAGTCTCTGTACTCTTGTCTCAGGATTGGCCTGGATATCTTTATCAACCAATGGCCTTGGCTCTGGCCATACTTGAGCTTACTCTCAGGTAAGGTTTTAGGCTGTAAGTTTTGCTTATAGATCCTAAGAATCTGTTCCATAATCTCTAATAGTTGAAATGATTCAAAGCATGTTGGAGACCATCTAGAGTCATTTTGGAATCAAAGCATTATGGTAATTCGGTGGGTGAAAAATTCTTTCTATTAAAAAAACACAAAAGTTCTTTTAGGACATTCTCTAAGGTTCTTATTTTCCTAGAAGGCGTCCAGGAAAAACAAGATTTACAGGGATGTGTATACCCCATAGCATTCTGGCCCTAGTTATTAGGTCGCAGGCTTAAGCATATCGATATCTGCAGTGGTAAACTGGAAAAGAAAATGAAACAAAGACGGGGATAGAGAAGGAAAGGGGAACTGGGCAGGGGTTGACTCTAGATCAGTCCCCACAGGGTGGTCCTCTGGAAGAATTGTGCCCACTTCACACTCATCCCGAGGTCGGAGTTCTACTTCATGGACCCAAAATGCCAGCCTAGACACCTCACAAGAGCACATGTGCCCTTTGATGTTGAAGCTAAAAGGCAATCCTTGAGGAAAGGAGGAGAGAGAGAAAAGCCCTTGGTCGCTTTGTAAGAGGGAGAGAATCTAGAACAGTCCAAAACAGATTCCGAAAAAGCGACTGGCAGAGGATTTGCCAAAGGAGGGGAAATGGCGATGCCGGTCCCTTCTGATGACGATCTTTGTGGAATCAGAAAAGCAGCAGGAGTTGATACCGCATAGACTAATTCAGCCGAATGTGCCAGAATCACGATAGTCCCCACCAAAAGAATCACAGCCGGGGCGGGGGGGGGGGGTGGGTAGGAATCGGCGGCGAGTGACATTAGCAGATAAACATCCCACGACCTCATTTTACAGCGGACGATGTACAGGCCCTCAGAGCAAAGTGTCAGGTCACGTCCAGCAGCGACGTGGCTCTTCAGATCCCCAGTCCAGAGCTAGAAAGATTCCAGACACTGGCTTCACAACCACGGAGGGTCTGCGAAGAGACCAGCTGTGCAGGTGAGAGGAAAGCACACGTGTTCACACAGGAGGCCGGCGGGTGCTTGGTGTCGGAGGTGGGATGTCGGGACACAAAGGCGACCCCTGCGGTCCACACTGCTGAACTCGGGCTCTCACCAGCCTGGCCCAGGCTTCCCCTCCCAGGTCCACCAGTCGCCCCCAGAGCTCCCGCGGGCCGCACCGCAGGGAGTGGGTCGTGGGAAGCCACGACCAGTACATACTGCATTTGGGAGAGGAGGAAATGAGGGGACTCTAGGTTCCTTCCTGGGTCAGTATGGTGACTGCCATCTCCTGAGAGAACATAAGGGAAGGACAGTGATTCAGTAAGAGACCCCAGAATTTCATACTCCAACGGGGACCCAGTGGGCAGAGGACAGGCAATCTGGTGTTGGCCACAGTGGGGGCTGGAAGATTTCTGGGCAGGAGTCGTCCCCCCGCCCCACCAGTGTCCTGCCCTGCTTGGATGTGCTCCCAGGTCAGGACTAGCTTTCTATGGACGTTCACACAAGGCTTTCTTTTTCTTTTTTTTTTTTTTTTTTTTAAAGATTTTATTTAGTTATTTGACAGACAGAGATCACAAGTAGGCAGAGAGGCAGGCAGAGAGAGGAAGGAAAGCAGGCTCCCTGCTGAGCAGAGAGCCCGATGCGGGGCTCAATTCCAGGACCCTGGGATCATGACCTGAGCTGAAGGCAGCGGCTTAACCCACTGAGCCACCCAGGTGCCCCCACACAAGGCTTTCTAACCTCATTTCTCCGAGATGCCTGCTCGTAACATTGTCGTTCGGCAAACGGGTCTGGCGAGGCCAGCCTGCCTAGCGCACGCAGGCATCACTAGGATAGAAACAGCGGATCTGGTTGGAGGGTACGTCTGCAATGAACTTGGCTGATATGGGACCGCAGGGAGGGTCAAGACTCCCAGGCTCCAAAAGCTTGCCTCTTGGTAAGAGGTCTCTACTGGGAGAGCTTCTGCCTGGAATACCCCCGTTCTGACCGGGCCTGCCCCCTGTGCCGGGAACACGGACACACCATCGCTCCCCGTGCCCCGTCTCCAGCCCCTCTCGGAACTCTAGTCAGCCACCACCTGCTTATGATTCCAGCTACTGGGGAAACTGCCCCAGACCCTGGGAAGGGATTCCGAAGTGTGGCGGGTCCCAGGGCCTGTCAGAATCTGCGGGAACTGATAAAGGAGGCACAGATACACAAATGATTCTCTTTTCAAAACAACCTCATGGTGGTTCTAACTCCCCCAAAGGCCAAGTTTTAAGAATGTGAATTCCAAGGGGTCTCACAAGAGTTCGTGGTTCCTTTTCCGAAAGGGCGGCTGGGCTCCCACCGTTTCCGCTTCTAGCAGCGGCGTTCCCTCTGCGGGACCCTCACGGGGGCTAAAGCTGGGGAGGGAAACCATCCGTCCTGAGAACCAAACCAAGAGAAGCAAGTGAGCGCACCTCACCGGGACGCTGGCCGGAGGAGGTTCCCGAGCGGAGAACTTCCTACACCTTCCACAGTTTGGGCTACTTGAATCTAACCAGTACCCCTGATTAAATCTAACCAGTACCCCTGATTATAGCCGCTGCACCAGTACGAGCCACTGGTAGTGATGGGTAACCCTGCGGCTGGGTCTGAGGCCCCGCCCTGAGGTTTTCCGGGCTGTTTAACCTGTCCCTAGGCGGTGCTCCCCCGGCCCCCTGCCTCTGTCTACCCTCTGGGCTCAATCCCAGTGAAGACGGGATGTGGGTGATCCAGGAGGTGCTCAGAGCCACTTTCCCCTCCCTGAGATAGGTCTTGGGTGATTTCCAGATGGGCAAGACCCACGATTCTACCAGGCACGAGGGCCTGTGGGCCCTGGGAGCACCGTTTCCGAACCTCTTCTCCGGAAGCCACGTTCAGCAAAGCAGGAGGAGGCCCTAGAGGCTGGGCGCTGGGGAGACGGTCTGAGCAGCTCGGGCCTGGCTCTCGCCCTCCCGCTGGGGCTCCGGGCAGGCCAGGCGGTGGCTGGCAGCCAGCTGGGGGCATTCCCTTCCCGGGGTGCCGGCTGCAGCCGGCTGCCACGGGACTCCGACCAGGGCTCTCCTGTGGTCTGTTGACTCAACACGTCACCTGACGCCGCACGCCAGGCCCCCTGGGTGTGAGGTGCCAGTGAGACCGTCGGCTGTGTGCGAGGCCAGGAAGGCCTCAGGCCGGGCCGGCGTCCAGGCCGCCTCTGCCACTAGCACTGGTTTCTGTGGCGCTGGTCGGGGCTCTCCACTCTCCTCACTCACCTTGCGAAGAAAGCGGCTGTAGGCCCTACTGGTTATCCGGTCCCGGGGAAGAATGGGTAGATTCCCCTCAGAGGAGGGAGAGGGGAGCAAGGAGAGGGGAAGCAAGCGGACAGAAGGGAACCAAGCAGCTCATGTTGAAAACACATTTCCCGGCTGTGTCCTTTTACAGGCAATCTAGAACCTTCCGCCTAGGGTTTGCCTCTGCCCTTGACAACGACAACAGCAATCCAGCAATCCTACAGCAGGTCTGGGAGTTGAAGATCAAAGATGACGGCATCAGACCTGAACTTCTTGTGATTTTAGTAGAGCGGCAAGAGCCAACCAGAGGGAACCGGGAAGGCGCTGGCCTTCTGGGGAGCCCAGATGTCCTCACCTCCCAGTGTCTGACTTACATTAAACACCATCATCCAAGCTCATTTTATGGGTAGAAGAAGCCAGCCTCCTCTTCACATGACATCTGGGTTTGAAAGGTCCCTTGACCCCTTCCAGACGCCTCATCTACTCCATCAGTCTCTCTGGTGACCAAGCCTGCCCTTTCTCCACATTGTTTTTACCTAAAGGACTCCACTTCCTGTTCATTGTGGCCAGGCTGCTGAAGGCTGGCCTGGATAAAAGTTACCCTACAAATGACAGCAGGAAGTGCTGTCCCCGGGAGGGCGAGTGAGGGGCGGAAGGACAGGGACGGGAGCTCCAGACTTGGTTGCACCCAGTCAGCACACGCTGTCTCCGCTGTTCTTCTCTCTGGTGCTCCCCTCCCTGGGTTTCTAGAATTGGCGCAGGAGGAATGACATGAGAACGCTGGGCTTCGGGGAGCAGGTTTTCCCCTTTTACCTCCTGGTTCACTCCACAGCTTCGGCATCTACCTGTTGGCTAAGCCCATCTTTTGTAAAGCTGGCTTCTAGAGATCACCGGTTTTTTCTTTCTTTCTTTCGAGAGAGTGTGTATGAGTGGGGGAGGGGCAGAGGGAGAGGGAGAGAGAGAATCTCAAGCAGGCTCCTTGCCCATCGCTGAGGAGCCTGATGTGGGGCTTGATCTCCCAACCCTGAGATCGTGACCTGGCCAAAACCAAGAGTCAGACGCTTCACCGACTAAGCCACCCAGGTGCCCTGAGATCAGTGGCTTCTAGAGTTAACTTATCCCTCCTTTTTATGCACCTGGCACGTTCCCACATTACAAATTATAGTATGCTGTAATTACTTCTTTACATATCCTGTCTCCTCTGCTAAGCATGACCGGTAGTGAATTTTATTTACCATCGTGCCCCAGCCTCGTACACAAGCCCTGCTCGCTGAATGTTCACAGCACCTACGCAGCACACCTGGGTTCAACAAGAATGCCCAAGCAGCACAGACCATGAAAGACCAAACAGGTAAGCTGGGTTTCATTAAAATATAGAACTTGGGCCCTTCAAAAAATACTGTTAGGAAAATGAGAAAAGATAAGTGACAGGGAGAAAATATTGGCAAAACATACTTGTTAAAGGATTTGTATCCAGAGTATATAAAGAACTCTCACGAATCAATGACAAGAGAACAAATGGTTCAATAAAGAAAGGGAACAGAAGATTAAAACAGGAAGGTCAGCCAAGAACACATTCAGATGACAAGTGTGCTGAAAGGTGCCCCGCATCATTGATCATCAGTCATGAGGGATACGAACTTCACGACAAGAACGCGATACCACCACACCCCTAAGAGACTCGTGAAAATTCTCTCTGAAACTGACAATACAAAGTGCTGGCGGAGATATGGAGGAACAGGAATGCTCACACGTTCAGAATGGTGCGGCCGGTTTGGAAAACCGTTGGACAGCTGAACATATATTTACAATACAGCCCCACAAAACCACCAGGAAAGGGAGTAAAAACTCACGTCTATACAAACCAGAATGCAAACGTTTACAGTGGATTTATTCATAGTCGCCCCGAGTTGAAACAACCCACAAAGTCCTTCAGCTGGTGAATGAGTAGACAAGCTGGTGCCTCTGAAGAATGGAACATTCCAGTTACAAAAAGGAACGGACCTTTGAGATATGCGGCACCACGGATGAATCTCAAAGGCATTTTGCTAAATAAAAGAAGACTGTACACTAGATTTTACCATTTAAATAGAAATTATAGGGGGAAAACCCAAAATTATAGGGAACAGAAAAATCATAGGTTATAAAAATTATAAAGGGGCATGAGTGAATTTTTTGGGTTCCATATCTCGACGGTGGTGGGGACTATACAATTACATATGTTTGCTGAAACTCAAAGAACTGTACACCGGAAAAAGTGAATTTTACTGTATATAAACTATATGCCAGTTAACCTGACTGTAAAAAAAAAGACACCTCTAATATGAGTTTGAGGTCGGCTGTCTATGTAGCTTGGGCTAATGGGGGACCAGGTATCATTTTCCCTGGGCCCTGAAGGAGAGATGGGTAGAGCAGGGCTGGGAGGCAGACATGGGCGGGGCTGGGAGGCAGACACAGGTGGGCCTGGGAGGCAGACGCGGGTAAGGCTGGTATGCACACACGTGTAGGGCTATGATGCACAGACGGGTAGGGCTGGGATGCATCCTGTCGGTGCAACATGGAACGCAACCTTACAGCTGAGGTGGGGCCCTGGCGTGTGACCCAAGACCCGCTCAGTTACAAACAGCAGCTAGAATCCCTCCTCCCTCTGGCCAGAAGACTGTTTTGGGAGACAGTACGGAGTGACCACTGCTAAGCAGGGGGAAAGAGTGAGCTCTCGGCACTAGGAGCTCCTGAGCTTGCTGGCCTGTGCTCTTCAGGCCACTGGGAAGGGGAGCAGATGAGGAGAGTTCAAAGGTCAGGCTGGAGGAAGGGAAGAAAGTCCCTGAAGAGTGAGCAGAGAGAAGCAGGTCAAAGTGAGGCCCTGGCAGGTCAGGGCCGTGGGACAGACTCGGAATGGGGGTAGGGTCCAGAGCAGCACCATGGAGTATGATGCCCACCTCCCCTCCCAGACTCACTCCTCTCCCTGGAAGTCCCCAGGGAGCCCCCCCCCTCCCCGCAGGCCCAGGAGTTTTCTGCACAATTGCATCACCGCCGGGACCTTCCCCATTTTAAAACACGGTGGTTAAAATAAGAGTTTTGCTTTATTTTTAAAAACCCTATATGCTAAGTACAGGAATCCAGGAATATCTGAGAAACATGTTAGTAAAACTTTCTGAATAAGCTAATTTGTTGATCAGAACATCTTAGGGAAAAATTTTTAATCATAAAATGCAAAGAACGTAACGTTTCTCATCTTCGTTACTCTTAAGTGGACAATTAAGGGGCACGAAGTACATTCACCCTGTTGTGCAGCCGTCGGCTCCGTCACGTCCAGAACTTTTCATCTTCTCAAACTGAAACTCTGACCCCTTTAAACACGCGTCCCCATCCCCCAACCCCCATGCCCACCCTTCTACTTTCTGAGTCTGTAAATCTGACCACTCCAGGACGCTCACGCACGGGGCCTCACAGAGGATCCGTCCTTCTCGGTCTAACTTATCTCACTCAGCATGATGTCCTCAAGGTTCATCCCTGTCCTGACATCCCTGTGTCAGGATTTACTCCTTTTCAAGGCTGAATACTGTTCCATTGTACGGCTAGACACACAGTTCTTTCTCTCTCTCTTTCCTTCCTTCCTTCCCTCCCTCCCTTCTCTTTCTTTAAGATTGATTTATTTATTTTTAGAGAGAGAAAGAGAGGAGGGGGAGGGGGAGAGAGAATCTCAAGAAGACCCCCCCCCCCCCACCAGAGCAGGGAGCCCAACATGGGGCTCGATCTCCCAACCCTGAGATCATGACCTGAGCCAAAACCAAGAGTCAGCAGCTTCACCGACCAGGCCCCCCTGGCGCCCCTCACACAGTGCTTTCCTTTAAAACTCCCTCCCAGCTTCGCTATTTCTTCATTTTTCTCAAGAGCAGGTAAACCCTCCGGGTGTGCTACTGCCCTCCCCTTCGGTGGGAGGCTTGCCGTGGCTCCCACGCCCGGTTTCCGCGTGGCCCCTCAGCTGGGCTGCGAAAGGCCCAGAACGAGGAGTCAGGAGTGCGATGCCCACGCTGCTCCCAAAGATCCCCTGGGGACGCCCCCACGGTCCCTCCTGGTCGGAATCTCGGTCTAGCTGGGCTGCCCCTAACCTCCGGGCTCTGCGTGTCGGGCGGATGCCGGGCTGCAGTCACAGGACCCGGCACGGGTCACCGGGCCTGCAGTGGGAGGGAGTCGGGGAGATGTCAGACATTCCTTGCCTTCCGCAGCCAAGTTTCCGATGTGCTCTCGGAGCAGCCCTGCCAAGGGTAATGTGACATCTCCATGACACCTGGGGAGGCTGCCGGCAGTGACACAGCCTGAGTGGGGAGGGTTGGGGGTGTGTCCCCGGGCAGGGAGCCGCGCCTGGGCCCAGTCCGATGACTCGCTGTTGTGTAAATGAAAGCAAGTCACCTGATCGCCCCTGTCTCAGCTGACCCCACTCCCCTGACGTGACCATCCTCTCACAGCGTCGGTCACCCCGACCCTGGGTTCTCTTCCGCTGCCTTTGCCCCAGCAAGCCGTTCGAGAAAATCCCTATGGTCTCCCCGGGAGGGTGACGCAAATGCCACAGTGTGGGTTACTGGGACGGGCCCCCGGGGAGGACAAGCCCCTCCCAGCGGGCGCCTGTGACGGGTCATTCCGTGGGTTCATGGAGCTCACGGGGGGCTCGCGGGGGCCGCAGAGGTTCTGCAAGGGAGCACAGCCCTGGCCTCTCGTGGGCGCTTCAGCCAACTCCAGCTCCACCGCTAACCAGAGCCGCCCCCGTACGTCCTGGGCCTCAGTTTAGCTCTCAGCGAAATGGACAAATGAAAAGTGGACTCCTGAGGGGCGGCTGGGTGACTCAGTCGGGGAAGCTCAGTCCTGATTTCGGTTCAGGGCACGATCTCAGGGTCATGAGATCAAGTTCCGCATCAGGACTCAAGACTCTCCCTCTGCTCCTCCCCGCCCCCTTCAAAAAACAGATGAACTCTTGAGTGGGATACCTCCGCTGGGTCACCAGGCAACTCTGCTCCCCACGTGTGCTAGAAGCCGGTCCCCGTCACAGTGCTCTGCAGCGACGTCAGGCTGGGCGCCCGCTTCACCCTTAGCCCATCGTCAAGGGTAGCCCTGGCCTGCACAGCCTCTCACAGGGCCCACCGGGGGGTTTTAGTCGCAGGGAGAAGGTGGACACTGCACCCTCCAGACTGGGGACGGCGAGCACAGTCTGGGGCCATCTGAGCAGGAGGTAGACCCCCTCTGGGCACGTCCCACCCCAGCCCTTCCAGGCTCTGCGGGCACTGGGCCAGGACCAGGGCCCAGCGGGGCCTGCTGGAGTTTCCTGGTGGTTTGGCCTCGCGCCCCAGACCTTACTTCTATTTTGGCCCCCAAATACCTCCTCCCTCCTCCCTCCCTTCCCCTCGTTCTCTACCCTTCAGAGGGCGGCTCTGACCTGCCAGGCTGCGGCTAGCCATACCGTCGCGGACGCCATCGTCCCCTGGGGCCTTCTCATGGCCCGTGTGGCCGCCTCAGCATAGGGCTCCGGGCCAGCGTGGGACTTTATCGTGGATGTGGCGAAGCACCTGCTCTGATGACCGGGGACAAGTGGGAAAGTGGGGGGCTTCCGGGGGACCAAGCCAGGCCTCGGCTGCTGTGGTCATCGGCTCTGCAGGCCCAGGCCTCCCGCCATGCATCGCGCAGCCCCGAGCGCTGTCATCCCTCCCTTGACTGGAATGGCCAAGGGGAAACCCCCCCCCCAGTTATGGACGCTTAGAGGTTCCCCTCAACCTCCGTCCACCATCAACTTTCAAACAATGCAGTCTTAGGTTCTAAACACCCCAGTCTGAAAAGTAGTTTCGAGAGCCCCGTGAGGGTGGGTCTGGGGCCAACCTCCCTGTCCTTTCAGGTCAGACGAAGCCAGCTGGGAGGATGGGGTGTGAAAGGGAAGCTGAAGGTGCCGGACAGAGGAGCAAGCCCACGGCTGGGCTCCTGCTGTCCGGTTCCTCCGAGGAGCTCTGGAAGGCTCTGTGCGGTGCCGTGAGCTGCCGAGCCGGGCAGCTCCCTCTTCTCCGGGCGTCTCTCGGGGCCTGGGGCAGCCACCTGCAGGCTGAGTGCCTCCCTCTGATTCCGGATTCCGAGAGAGAGAGAGAGAGAGAGAGAGAGAGAGATGGGCCCGGCCCTCAGGGAGCCGCTGGACGGGAGACAGGCCGTGAGGCAGGGGTCAGGCTGGGTCCGGAGTCCAGGCGCTGTGGGAGGTGCGGCCTGTGGGCGGGCGGACCCGACTCCCAAAGGATGCCTGGGAACAGCCCAGTGGGAGGATGGCAGCCTGGGGTCCCGGAGGGGCACAGAGGGAACTCCAGGGCCTGAACAAAGTGGGGGTTCAGCTGTGGCTGCCCAGGCGGGCCTGTGGCGGGCCTTGACCTCAGGTGGCTTTACTCCACGACAACAGCTAGGACCGCAAGCGGGAAGGCCGTTGCCCGGGGGCCGCCATCACGCTTCACGCCAGTGCAGACTACGGAATGGGCCGAGGGAGCCCCTCTGGAAGGGGCTGCTTCAGCTACCTGTGGAGAAGCGCCAGGACCCTGGAGCCCACATCCAAGAAGATGGAAGCAGGAGGGAGGGCCCTGCCGGACGTCGGGGTCAAGGGAGGAGGGAAGCCCCAGGTTTCTGGCTGGGACCGCTGGGTGGTCAGTGGTGCCGTCATGATGTGCTCCCCAAGGACAGTGTGACTGGAGCCCACGGCGGGCGGGAGCTGAGGCCGACTCGGCCTGTGAGGACCGGACCTGGGGGTTGGCGGGGCCAGGGCAGGTGCGGGGAAGAGAACTGACGGGTCAGAACCGGAGCCCCGGAAGCGGCCCAGGCCGTCACGTTTGCACCTCTTGACAGAGAGGTTCGAGAGCACCAGGATGGAGAAGGGCGGGTGCAGAGGACTGAGACACCCGCACCAGTTTGTCGCTGAGCCCTTGTCTCTGAGACCACTTTGGAGGGAATCCACAGTCCGGGCAGGAGAATGGGCACCATGAACACTGGCCTCAACCACTTGCACGCCTGGGAAGAAGAGAGTGTGCCTGCAGACGCCTGGAGCATGGCCTTCCGGCCCCCCGAGGCAGGCCGAGACGCAGCGAGGGTCCCCGTGAAATCCCCCGCAGGAGGTCCAGGCACGCTCCTGTGTACGCGGTTGCCGAGCTTGAGCTGGCAGAGTTTCAGCGAGCAAAGGAAACAACCTGCAAGTCAGCAGCCCTTCCAGAAAATCTGGGCAGCGTCCCTAGTGCCCCGGGGAAGTGTGAGGTCACCCCATCTCTGGGCTCCACTCGCCCCCCCTGCACACCACGTTGTCTCCTGTCCATAGCCGGGAAAGCTAACCTGTGTCGTAGCAGGTGACTCTTGAGTAACCAAATGAACAATTACACTGAACGCACGGCAGCCGTCAGTACTCTGGCCGGGGGCGGGGGGGGTGGGGGGTGGTTCCTGGCTGCTGACTCCTGAGGATCCCCTTCAAAGGCCACCCTCCCCGCCCCAGGGGTGAGGCCACTGCTGGCTGAGTCCCAAGAGGCCTCGGGGAGATGCCACCCGGCTGGCCCGAGGTCTCGGGCCCCTGCTGAGAAAGAGGAGCTGGGGAGAGCAGCGGCACCCCAGATTCCCTGGGGCTGGGAGGGGGAAGCCCTTCTCTTCAACCTTTAGATAAAGGAGGCTAGGACGAGGAGGAGCCCATACTGCTGCGGTGTTTATTTTTGGTTAAGAAATGGCAACAGGGCCTTTCGGAGGATTTTTGCTTTGAAGAAATCAGTTAATCGGTGAGGCGATGGGTGTTTACTGGGAACCTATCGCAGACTGACATGTTCCGAGGCGTCCAAAGAAGGCACGAGCCACGGATCCTGTGCTCGGGGCGATGGAACCGAGCCCAGAGACAGGAAGAAATGTACGAGCCCATTAAGCCGCAGGGAAGCCCGTGACTGAGTATGCGTCGGTCCTCTCTGGAAAAGGAAGAGGTGTTTGTAAGCGCGTCCAAGTATCCTAAGCTCAGGGCCTGGTACACAGCAGGGCAAAGGGATGTGGGCATGGGGCGGGGGCTGACCTTGGAAGAGGCTGGTTTGAGAATGATTCAGATCAAGGAAGTTGGAGGAGAAAGGGTTGGGGAAGGAAGAGGGTGGCGGAAGGGAAGGGGGCTGGTGCCAGATTGTCACCAATTAGTACTCCCAACCCGCAGGGACGGGATTCCATGCCAGCTAATGCTTGGCTGCCTCGGAGAGGAACGAAAGAGTCCCAGTGAAATCCCGCACCGCAGTTCTGAGCGCGTGGCTTCTGTCTTCATATTTAGTAGGAAACGGGCCATTGCATAAGTCATCGGGAAATGTTTTCTTCCCCCACAGGGGATACGAGGTGAGTTTTGGCAGCCCTCTCTCCGGCACCAAAAGATTTTAAGGTGAATGGATAGGGAAAAAGCAAAGTCCTGCCTCTGTTCTGGTTCTGGGATCCCTCTTGGGGCTTGGGTTTCTGCATCCCGGCTGCTTGGAGTGTGGTCCAAGGACCAGCCCCCTGGCATCCCTGGGAGACTGTCAGACACGCAGACCCTAAGGCCCCACCCTGGACTCGCAGAAGCCAAATCTGCCTTTAATGAGATCGTCCAGTGACTCATGCAGCTCGGCTCTGCGCCAGCGGTTTTTTTTTTTTTTATTTATTTTTTTTTTTTTTATAATTTTTTTTTTTTTTAATTTATTTATTTGACAGCGAGAGACAGGAGATCACAAGTAGGCAGAGAGGCAGGCAGAGAGAGAGAGAGGGAAGCAGGCTCCCCGCGGAGCAGAGAGCCCGATGCGGGACTCGATCCCAGGACCCTGAGATCATGACCTGCCGAGTGTCATCCCTGGCCGGACTGGTGGGACCACAGTCCCCCGGGCCCCACCCCCAGAGCCTGGGGTTCAGTAGCTGGGGTGGACCCCGGGACTCTACATTTCTGACAAGTTCCCAAGTTGCCAGGTGGCGAGCTGGCTGGACACCCGTGCTCTGAGAGCCTAGTGTTCTAAGGGCTTCCTTGGGTTCTGAGGGAGCTGGGGATCCCGGGGACCCCCCCCCCCCCCGCCAAGGAAACGCAGGACAGCAGCTTCCCCTGCATGGCCAGGGCACGGTTCCTTACTCTCCACACCCATTCCCTCCATTCAGGAAGAGTCTGGCTCTGTGCCCAGCCTCAGATGGTCCTCAGCTCCTGTCCTGCCCATGTGGAGAGCAAACATCTCTGCAGAACCCAGACCACCTCCCTGGGACCTCTGAGCACGATCTTCCGGGATCCTCCCGGTGTTCCGTGCTGACAAAGCCACGAAAAATTAGAGGCAGCCTTACTGTGCCAGTGAGGTCACAAAACGCATCTAGGTCCCATCAGAGTCCCCTCCTCCCTCCCAGGCCTCAGGGGCTGCCGCCTGGAGAAGCCTCACAGGACCAAGCAGGTGACACCAGCTTGGAGCCGTCACTGGGCTAAGGGTGGCTCTAAAGAGAAATGCCGAATGACCCCACTTCTCTCTCCACGGTCTGCCGCTGTGCCCACCAGGAGGCCGTCACTAGCTACTTGTGGCTGTTGATACTTAAATAAAATAGAAACTTCAGTTCCTCATCACTCTTAAGGATTGAATTATGTCCTCCAAAAGGATGTGTTGAAGTCTTACTGCCCCCAAAACCTAGGGGTGTGACCTTCTTTGGAAATAGGGTCTCCACAGAGGTAATCAAGTTGAAATCAGGTCATGAAGGCGGCCCTCATCCAAAATCACTGGCGTCCTTATGAGAGGAGGGAAACTGGACACACCTGTGGGGACAGAGGCAGGGGCGGCACGAGCCCTGTGCCCAGGACTGCCAACAGCCCCCGGTGGCAGCGGGAGACTGGCTTGCAACAGATTCTCCCTCAGAGCCTCGAGCAGGAGCCAACCTCCGACACCCTGGTTTCAGACCTCTGGCCTCCAGAATTTTGAGAGAGAATTTCTGTTAAGTCCTCTGGTTTGTGGTGCTTTGTCCCCAGTGCCCGAGACTAATTCATGTGGGCTCACTGTCCTTATTCCTGCTGTCCCCCCAGAGCCACACCAGCGGCTACCACAGATGGAGGAGATACCCTCCCATCTTTGCAGAAGGTTCCGTTGGACAGTGTCGTTCTACGCCGCGTCTTTATGAGAAAGCAGCATAGATGAACAGTTTGGTTTTCAGAAAAAGTCAGCGTTTGTTGGGTCGGCCCAATCCCGTCTTCCATATCGTCCACGTCCTTAGTCCCAATCCTTCCGAAGAGAGGGGGCCCGTCATTGTCAAGGGGAAACCAGGGGCTCTTAGTGGCTCTCCTCCCTGACATGAGAAAGTAGACCTTGACATTTAGGCCCACTTTTCCTAGATGCTGACCGCAGATGGTGAGGGCGGATGGGCACGCTGAGCCCGAGAACCCAAGCCCCAGAACAAGCCCGTTCCAGCAAGCTCACAGGGTGTGCTCCCATTGGCCTGCCTGCCTTATCTTTTACGTGGATTTGTCTTCTCTCATCTGCTGACGTGCCTGTTCAACACTCACGTGTTCATAATTTATTCCTTGGGATGGAGGCCTTTTAAGCCCAAGAATCCCAAGAGAAAATATTCTCAGGAGAGCGCACGGTGTCAAAGTATTGGACGATAAGACGGTAGCATGAATGGGTGATCACATGAAGGCCTGGGAGGCACAGCTCCCAGGACAGCGAAGGCGATGGAGGGGGTGGGGTGTTGGATGACGGGAAGGAGGGGGAGGACCAGAGTCCTGGGAGGCGCCTGAGTCCATGACTGTAGGAAAGCCCACAAGGCCGACGCGGAATGGCCAACATGCCTCTACCTGTTCCTACACATCCTCTCACCACTCGCCTCTCCCTGGACCCATTTCCTCTCTTTGGCCAATCCCTTCAGCTCCGCACACACCACACACACGCAGAGGACAGGGAAGCCTGGCAGAAGGACATCCACCTGCCCCTGCCCTCCTCCCAGGCTCTCACACTGTCTGTTGCCGAAAATGGCTCATGTCTCTTTCATGCCATTGGATGGTCTTTGTCTTTCTCTTCAGCAAGAGCCAGGGACAAAGAAGAAAGAATTAAAACCGGCCCTTCTCCACCACACAGAACACTGCTCTGCAAAGAGACTGCAGGTTCTCTAAGCCAGAAGATCTGTTTGCGGAACTCCTCCGGCTGTCCTCACAGTGTTTCTAACTGACTTTACCGATGGACAAATAAGTCTGTGTCGCTAGCCGCCAGTACGTTCTGCGGAGTGGGGCAGCCCTATCCAAGCGCTGCCCCAGCTCTGGGGGTGCTCTTGGGTTTGCAGTATTCATGAGGGGAACTCAGCTCGCCTCCTCCCGCACCTTCTGGTGGCTTGTGTTTGCAAAAACGCTTTATCGGAGCATTGTGTAAAAGTGCACAGAACAGGGGCACCTGGGTGGCTCAGTGGGTTAAGCCGCTGCCTTCGGCTCAGGTCATGATCTCAGGGTCCTGGGATCGAGTCCCACATCGGGCTCTCTGCTCGGCAGGGAGTCTGCTTCCCTCTCTCTCTCTCTGCCTGCCTCTCTGCCTACTTGTGATCTCTCTCTCTCGCTGTCAAATAAATAAATAAAATCTTAAAAAAAAAGTGCACAGAACAGGAGTGGACACTTGATGGACGTGCACAGAGTGGACGCAGCTGAGTGACCTGCTCTCCGATGCGGGGAGGACGAGCCTGCTTCCGCTGCCCTCTGCCCACCTCCTGAGACAGCCACAAGCATGACTCTAACGTCTGGTTTTGCCTGTTCTCGTAGGTTCCACAGATGGAACCAGACAGCGTGGACGCCTCCACTCCAGGCTTCTCCTGCTCCCACTGTCTGTGAGGTTCACTGTATTTGCTGTCCGTCGCCGACCGCTTATTCACATGACCGCAGAACATTCCGTGGTGTGTACCATCGGCCGCATATGTCTACCATCTCTGTGGCCGCCTGGGCCCTGGGCAGCTCCTCCATCCTGACTGGCACCGCCAACCAAGCGTCCTGTCCACACGCTCACCAGGGGGCACGCACGCTTTCTTTGGGGGTGCTGCTGGCTTTGCTCGGAGCTGGTCACTCGGAGCAAATATGTCACGGCAGAGGAGGGGCGGCCCCTATGCGGCGTCCAAGGAGCCTCGTCTGACGGAAGCCACGCCCCCGCCCCCGTCGGGTAGGCACGGACCCCTCTGCACCGGGACCACCAAGGCTTGGGGCCGCGCGCGTTCCTGCTCAGGGAGGCAGAGCAGGAAGAAGGCCGGGGGACCAGAGTTTGGACCTCCTGCCCCAGCCCCAAACCTGTGATTTAGGGGACACAGCATGTCCCGGAATGCCAGCGTCCAACAGCCCGACCCTGGCAGGCTTGGCCACAGGAAACCAAGAGCCGGGAGCTGAGCTAGGTTTCCTGGAGCATCAGGTGCTCACTCCGGTCAGACCCGGCCCTGGACGTGCTGGCCAAGTGCCACCCCATGACTGACGAACAGCAGGCTAATGAGAAATTCTCAGTGTTCCGGTAAAAGGTAAATGCAGCCCGACGGTACTCGCCCCGAACAGAGGCACTGGCTTCGGACGTACACGACGAACGCGCCACCGTCAGCTGCTTTGGAAACCCCTGGTCTCCGCGTTGGCTGAGGATGTCAGTTTCCTGGCCATTCCTGCCCATAGGCGAGAAGTCCACTTCCTTTTGAGCAACACTGAGAAAACAGGATTAGTGGCTGGGTTCTCTTTTCTCAATCCGACTGTAACACACACACACACACACACACACACACACACACACGACTTGGAATTGAACCCTGCCGGGAGAGTTGGTTGGAGACCACTAAGCCCCAAACAGGGAAACCCCAGCCGGCTGAACACAGGGCCAGCATCCGGCTGCCCACAGCCATCCCTCCCGTGAAGCTGGCCACGGGACCGTCAGGTACGGTTCCTGCCACAGATGCGCGGAGGGTGTGACAGATGCTCCTTGGGGACACAGGCAGAGGAGGGGCTGTGTCTGCCCACGCGGCTACTTGATAAGACTCTGTGAACCACACAACATCGTTCTGTGGCTTTTTGTGCCATGCTGTCATTGGGTGAGGCAGGGTCACTCTGCTCAGGAAGGACTCGAGGGCAGGTGTTAGGGATGGCCACACTCATCGATCTGGAAGGCAGACTTGGAAGCCACGTGTCCCTGTCAGGCCAGCTCCTGATATGCTCCCTTATGTAAGGGGACAGCGGCTGTGGCCATATCTGGCCCACGGAGTCCCAGTAAGGGAAACAGGGACGTATCTGAGACAGAAGAGGTGTCAGTGTTCACAAGGGCCTGGAGAGAAAATCATTCTCTTTGTCCAAAAGATCAGCTCCCTAAGCTCCTGGCTTTACCATCCCAAATTCTAGTGCATTTCCATTCCTCTGCCTAAGGGCCCAGGCTCTGGGGTCTCCAGCCAAAGTTAAAGCAAGAGCCACGGATCTGCCTTTCTCCTGCTGGCTTCATGCCCTTGGGAGTCTCAGGGACAGGGCTGGCCTCAACGTGGCCCTTCCTGGCCGACGGCATCTTACCTACATAACCACATAGTCCCCAGGATCGCTGTTGTGGAGGGAAGGGCTTCAAGCCTGGGGCCTGTATCCCCAGGTCTCACTTTTCAGGGTGCAGGATGACAATCTGCCTCGTGTAGCGTAAGGCAGGGATGGCAAGCGATGGCATCCTTCCCTGGAGTGAAAGGTCACACACCGACTGCTCATACAGCTGCAGTGTGACCCAGAGCAGCAGACCCTCATCCCGGGGAAAACCAGCCTGAAGGGGTTTGCACTGGGCAAGGGGGGACCCCTGGCTCGAAATTCACCAGGACTTATCAGAGGCCCCATTTCTCGAAGCCGAGTCAGGCCCTCCCCAGTGTCGATCCCTTGTTTGACAACCCCCGGGGACATGACCAACAAAGACTACAAACCACTGTGAGTTCCCGGGTCGCCAGCAGGGCCAGCCAGGGACAGGCCGTGACTCCTCAGTCTCTCTGGCAATCAAGCCCTGGGCCACTGTCCCTACTGTAACCACAACTAGAACAGCAGGCTTACAAAGCCACGGGGGGCCTGACTCAGCAGGAGTCCTTGGGGACCAGGCGGCACATTTGCTCTGGCCACAGACTGCCACCTGGGCTCTTGGAACCGGAGCCTCAGCCACAGCATACGAGAAGCAGAAATCCGGAGGGGCCCAGGGGACACCGGAGGGAGCCTGTCTGCAGGACGCCCAGCCATTCACAGCGACAGTGCCAAGCCATAAAGGAAGGCTAATTATAGTCGGCGCAGTCTTTTGTTGCCTGGGAAGGCAGGGGTGCATGGGGAATATTCTAGAAAGAAGCCACTGGAAAGGAATCCTTGAAGGGTGAATTTCTGGTCTTTCAAAGACTCGTTGATGAGAAAGCTATAGTCCCCAGCCCTCTTATGAAGCGGTTCTTCCGTACGAGGCATTATTTGGGGGGATTTACAAATCACATGTGATCTAACCTCACAATACCCCAGGAGGGAGGCTTTGGGGTCCACGACAGGTGAGGAAACAGAGGCCCAGGGGGCTCACGTGACTTGCCCGGGGCTGCACAGCCAGCCGGGCCAGAGCTGCAGTCACCCCGCGGTCTGGTGCCAGAGTCAGCCTCCCAGCCGCCGGCAGCCCCGTCTCCGGGCCTGCAGTGCCAACGGACAAGCCGAGCTTCGTGTGTAGACGGACGGGACTGGCTAGAAGTGGGGGGCCAGAAGTCGCACCCCTCACTCGCTGGGAGGTCAGGCCCCGGCCCGCCCGATCTCTGGCCAGTTGGATTTTCCAAGTGCGCCCCTCCACGGGTCTCCCCAGCCGGGGCGGAGACAGCCAGGCTGGCGGGGGGCTCCGATCCACCCCCACCGGCGTCTCCTCCCGGGCCAGCCTGCAGCCGCCGAAGCACGCGGGGCGGAGGTCCTTCCCGGGGGTCCCCGGAGCCCCAGTCCAACCGAGCCCTGTGTTCTTGCTGTTTCTGAGGGAGAGACTCGGGGAGGGACCAGAAGTTCTCTACTCATCCCAGGACGTTTAGCCCCTGGTCAGAGGGCGAACTTCCACATCTGGGTAACAACCAGGTCCATGTCGCTAAGTGCCGTCCCCAGCTTCTCAGAAGCTTCCCAAACTCGGGGTGTCTCCGTCTGGGCTACGCAGCCGCTTGCTGCGGGAGTACGAAGGGCAATGTCACCTCCCCTGGCCGACGAGTTGAGACCCTGCTGGGGCAAACCCGGGGGGGGGGCATGGAACGCGGCGGGTGGCGGGGGTGTGGGGGTCATTGCCTGCTGCTGCGGGTCCAGAGGTCCCTCGCACCAACCAGGGAAACACGGAGCACCATTCCGGGCAACTCACCCCACCCCAAGCCTGCCCGTCAGCTGCCCCAGGGTCTCCAAAGCTGCTGTCTCAGAGGGGCAGGGGGAGGGGAGGCCGGGGATGCCAAGAAGGTGAACCATGCCTCTCAGCAAGCCAGTCACTCGTCCCCCCTGCTCCCTGCGGGTCAGTGCTATGACAGGAGACTGAGGGGGGGGGTCCTGATGGGGTCCCCACTCCCCTGCGGTGGCAAACACAGGATGCACGAAGGATCCGGTGCCTGTCCGAGAGCCAAGTTCAACAGGGCCAGTCAGTGAGCCGGACCCCGGTCAACAAAACTCCAGAGGGGGGCCACCGGGGGCCTTGCAAAGCAGTGCCTGAAGGCAGAGCTGGTCCAAAGGCACAGGGAGCCCCAGGAGGGAACAGGATTGACACTTACTAGAAAACTCATCCAAACCCCAAAAGGGTGGAGGATAAGGGTGTATAGCGACAGGCTCCAGAGCGTCGACCCTGCCAAGGCCCCCCAGATGCACCGTCGTAGTGATGCCAGCGACCACCTGTCACAGGGCTGGACCCCAACCTGGGACCATCCGCCTGCAAAGCCAGCTTGTTTTGGTCCTGAAACTCTCCCCATGGTCAGTTCCCACTCAATACTACGGAGGAAAAGTATGATGGATGTTACTATTATTATTTCTCCTTTATTAACTGGGCTCCGAGAGGCTGAATTAATGAGCTCAGAATTCTAGGAACTATTGGTGCTGGGGCTCGTCCTCAGTGAAAACTGCTCAAGGCGGCATTCTGTTGCTTCTCCGTACTGCTATGGCCCTCCGAGGGGTCTCTATCCTCTGATGACCCTCCTTCCCACCCTCAAGGGAAGGAGGAAATAGAAAATGGAGAATGTAGGCATCTTCTAAGGAGCATAAGTGGTTAATTCTTTAACCCTCTCTTGTTTTGGCAAGCTGCGGCATCTGCAAGGTCAGGGTCGTCCGGAGCCAGTGAGGTGATGACCTAGGCCACGGGCGTGTGGTGCCCCCCCCGACAGCGGCCTGCATGCCCCAGCCCAGAGCAGCTCCGGTGGACCCCCCGCTAGTGAGAAAACCTTGGCCACATAGAACGCATTTTCCTCTTTTTACAGCACTGTGCCCCAGGAAATGCTAGCAACGACCACAAGAACGCCGAAATGTTTGGGCAGCGCGGTCAATTCTACACAGAAACGTGATCGGCCAAGTTCAGGATGGCGACGGCTCATAACTACGCCCACAGGAAGCCCTCAGCAGTGCAGATGATTCAGGCTCAGTGTGGCCGCCCAGACAGCCGGGGTGGCCTTGGCTGCTCCGAGTCAACCAAGCACCCAAGAGGAGAGCTGCCAACGGTGGGTGCGAGTCACGGGGCTCCCAGCGGGAGAGACACGTCCAGTCCTGGGGACTCCATGACCACCGCGTGTTTCAGACGGTCTTTCGGGAGGACAAGCATTTGCACTGGGGCCCCAAAGTGCAGCCCAGAAGCTGAGCCAACGCCAGGGAATGGAAATTACACGATGTTCTAACCTCAATTTCCTGGTGAGAGCAGCCATCCAAGGCCTCTGGGCCTCTCCCCCGAGCTCCACTGTGCAAGTAGGGATATGGCAAGAGGCAACTCCAACTAGATTCTAAATCAAGACTCTTAGTCCTATACCTGCTACCCCTCAAGCCCTGCCTGGGCTTCCCCTCCCAGCCACACCCCTCCCTTCCGTGCTCCCGGCCCTGGCCTGCACACAGGAGCCTCCTTTGCTCCCGGCACTCACCCGTCCCTCTGCAGTTCCCTCCTTTTTTTTTTTTTAAATTTTACGTATTTATTTATTTGAGAGAAGGAGTGGGGGGAGGAGCAGACGGAGAAGGACGAGCAGACCCTGTGCTGATCATGGAGCCTGAAACGGGGCTCGATCCCAGGACCCTGACATCACCACCTGAGACGAAAGCAAGAGTCCATGTTTAACCCACGGAGCCACCCAGGCGCCCCGTCCACCTTCTTCACACGGAAGCCTCACGAGTCTTCAGGGGCTAGTTCCTGGCAGCCCTCTGCTTGAAGCTCTGTGATGGCCCCATCGCACCTGGACGAAATCTGGCAGTCACGGATGGGCCCGGCCCCCGCCAGCCCTCACTCAGCTCACACTCCGCCACCTGCTTCGATTCCTTTACTCCACTCACCGCGGCCTGACTCAGCACCCCAACAGACACACGGTACCCTGTACCCCCCTGTGGCCTCCTCCCACTGGCAATGGGCTCTCCGGGCCCGGGTCTTGGCTTTCTGCACCCTGGGGGTTAGGCATAGCAGGATCACTGACCGCGGGGGTGGGGTGGGCCAGGGGCAACTAGGCTCGGCACTTCAGAAAATATTCGCATTCAGATTCAGCGGGTTAATCTGTCTAAACACTCTGTCTATTCATCCTCCCTCTCCCCCACCCCCCTGCAAAGCCTCTGCGGTGGGCACTGCCGTTTCCATCGCAGGGACAGTAACACTGAAGCCCAGGAGGGGCGGGCAGCGGCAGGTGTCTATCCGATGTCTGACCAACGTTTGTTGAGTGAGTAAATGAACAAGTCACCCATCTCTGGCAACGTGCGAC
Source organism: Meles meles (assembly GCF_922984935.1). Classification (NCBI taxonomy): domain Eukaryota; kingdom Metazoa; phylum Chordata; class Mammalia; order Carnivora; family Mustelidae; genus Meles; species Meles meles. Next base: position 5,503,655 of record NC_060075.1, on the reverse strand, counting down.
CCGAAGCTGAGGACTGCTTGTGAGGCTGACAGGCGGTTGGGGCTGGGGTGAGATTTTCAGGACAGTGACCGGCTGGTCTGTGGACTCAAGACCCCAGGTTCTCTTCTGTATTCCAGAAACCCTCAGACCCGAGGACTCTTCCTCACCTGGGCCCCGCGGTAACCCAGTGACTGTGGGACGCAGGTCAAGTGTCAGGGGAGCGTCACCAGCTGGGTCTGGTGCCATCGCTCCAGGAGCCCCCGCCCCCCCATTCGCTGAGGGGGCCCCCGGCTGGCAGCCCTCTTGGGACTCCCTGGTGCTGCCTCGTGGGTGGCGGTCACCCCACACCTCCCCCCGCCCCCCCGGCGGTGGGGCCACCTCGCAGGTGACAAGGAGCGGCGAGGAGCCCGGAGGGTCCAGTGTCAGGGTGTGACCGGCCACCTGGGCCCCGGCCTTCCTCCCACAGCCTGCCTGTCACGTGGTGGAACAGGGCCAGGTGGCTTGTGACCGCCGCCCTCACCCCCCCGCGCCCCCCTCCGCGCTGCCAGCTCTGCCGTGAAAGGGGGTTGGCCTGCGCACCCAAGCCCGGGCCTCTGCGTGGGCATCAAACGAGGCGGCCACAGTTGGGTCTCCCTCCTCCCTCCTTGGAACTGACCCTCCTCTCAGGTCCCCCAAAGCTGCAGATGGCAACCACAGGGACGGCCCTACGAGGTCCTCTGTTCTGGTCTGCTGGGAGAGAGAGAGTCCCTGTCCCCCACCGATGAGACGGGACAAACTGCCCTTCTCGGCTCGGTTGCTGATGTCCACCCGCAAACCCCTCGGGGCCAGGGTGCGTGCTGCCCGCTGGCCTGCCCGGAGACACTGCGGGGGCTGCTGCTGTAGGAGGGGGGCCTGGGCGAAAGGAGGTTCCTGTTACCACTGAAGGGGGTCAGTGCTGGGTAAGAGTCACGGGCTTGGTCACCCAGCCTGGTTCCCCAAGGGAAGATGAGACCATCCTGCCCTTCGCCTACCTCAAGGCTTACGCACAGTTCGACAATTCAGAGGAGAAAAAATGTTCCAGTCATGCAAATTCATCCCACTTGCATTTATATCTTCCATCACTCATTTGGGTACAAGATATTTTCAGCAGACTCCCAGCACCCAAAGCCAATCCTATTTACGGGGTGCCTGGGGTGTTCGGGGAGAGCGGCCAGGCCACGGAGGAGAGGGGTGCGAGCAGATCGGTGTTCCCTCTGCTCTGTCCACAAACACTCCTCGCCCTGGTGCACCCATCTCCCTTTGGAGGTGAAGCAGTTTCCAGTTTCTTCTTTCTGTGGCTGGATAATTAAATCAAGGCAGGATAACAGACTATGTCAGACACACAGAAGGGAAGACTCAAAGGCAAGAATCCCAGAAGGGCAGCAGGTCAGGGAAGAGAGAATTCGGATCCTGACGTCTTAGAAGTCAGATCTGCTGGTGTGTAGATCTGAATGCCCTAAACTGTATTCTGGGAATGGAGGGAATTTGGGGTTTATTATCTTTTCTCTGACTCCCACTCCCCACCCCCGCCCCCCGGGGGCCCCCAAGACAGACTTCTTTAATTCCGGGGCCACGGATGTGCCCCTGGCCGTCAGCCAGGCTGTCTTCACGGACTCGGTGTCTGGAACCTTTTACGTGTGTGTACTGCAGGCGCTTTTGCTTTGGCACGGAAAAGTGTGAACACATTAAAGGGGGAACAGAATCACGCACCTCCACCTTGCCCTCACCCGGCCCAGGAACTACGAACGCATGAAGATAGTTGTGTGGGCGACGTCCCTCCAGTGCTCGCCAGGGAATCACTTGCAAGTCTCATTAAAAATCCCCGGGCCCCCTCCCAGACTGAGTACTTGTCAACTTAGGGGGCAGGGCCCAAGACCTGGTACTTTCCCCACACATTCCCCCTAAGGACTCTCATGGACGGGGAATGTGGGGTTCACCCCTGAGGAAGGTGGGACCCGTAATGCCTGTTCTCCTAGCCCCCTCCGTGACTGGGCATTCATGGCAGGGGCAGGGGCTGGACGGAGCAGACCCACCTCGTCCAGCCAGGACTGGATCCGGGCATAAACCCTATTGCCGTGTTTGTCACGCATAGAGCTCAACCCATCCCGCACACAGTAGGTCCACGACAATCCCTCACAAAGGCAGATGGGGGACATGGCTCCCATCACGTCACTGTGGAAACCGAGGCTTACACAGACTCAAGCTTTATGTGACTCCATAGAAATTCATACAGAAAATGATTGGGAATTATTGGTTTGGATTCCTCTAAGGAAAAGTTTCTACAACCCAGAGCTCTTCCGAAAGCATGGAGGTCTGAGGCAGGCAACCGGTTCAAAGATTTGAACATCTACGGGGCGGGTCCAGGGGCAGGGGAGTGGGGAGGGACAGCCTCACACCTTAAGCTCTTAGGGAAAGGAGCAGCCACTTGCCCCATAAGAATCTGGGGCAACAAGGGAAAGTGGTCGCCCTTATAAAGTTAAGTTTTGAAAAGCACATAAAAAGAGGGCGCCTGGGTGGCTCAGTGGTTTAAGCCGCTGCCTTAGGCTCAGGTCATGATCTCAGGGTCCTGGGATCGAGTCCCGCATCGGGCTCTCTGCTTGGCAGGGATCCTGCTTACCTCTCACTCTCTCTGCTTGCTTCTCTGCCTACTTGTGATCTCTCTCTGTCAAATAAATAAATAAAAAAAATAAAAAAAAAAGAAAAGCACATAAAAAGAAGACGTGATTAGCCACTGATGAGAGTCACCCCAGAGACTGTGATCCCACGGCACAAGAACTCGGGAACACCCATAACTCCACTCAAGGTGACCTGGGTCACCTGCAGGGAAGCAGAGATAATATTTTACTCGAAGTTAGTAAGCAGACACTTTCTGGAGAAACTCCAAGCCCAGAGGAAGGATGCTTATCCAAGGGCACGAAACAGGAAGCTCCAAATGCCTTTCCGCACACCGTTCAAGGGAAGGGTGGCCAGGTGCCAGAACATCCTACATCACACTTGAACTCACTCAGCAGCTGTGGGGCTGGTTCCCCATGTCTCTTGGCGAGGAGGGTCCTGGTGTGGCACCCCGGTCACACACCCCGGTCCACATGTGCCCATCACCTGGACCACTGAGATGACAAAGCCTTAGATCCCGACGGTTTTAGGAACCGAGGAATAGGTATGTTCTTGGTTCCTGAAGGGAGTGGGTTTTCGAGCCGACAAAGTGGATTACCCTTCCTGAGACCTGGTGACCCACAAAGAAATGTTACCATGTGGGAGAGGTCTCTTGGCAGCTTGTCTCAACCATGCTGGGGCCCTCCCTGGAATTTACCATCCTATGTCAGGAGGGTGTTTGCCCACTCAGCATCTTTTGAATCTTCCCTATGCCTGGCTTCTAGAGTGGGGAGAGGGGGTGTGAAGCGGGGCGAGTCCCTTGAGACTCACTTTTCCTGTCCCTCTGTGGCAATGGTGTGCCGCCAGGAGACCCAGACTGGACCCCCGGACAAGCCAAACTTCTCAGAAGCAGGTGCAAAGCAGGATCCCCTGGTTCCCAGAGACAGCTGGCTGGAGAAGTCTGCTCAGGCTGCCGTAACAGAGTAGTACACACCGGGTGCCTTCAATAGCAGACAATTTTCCCGCAGTTCTCCAGGCCGGAAAGTCCAACGTCAAGGTGTTAGCACGGTCAAGTTCTGGTGAGGTCTGTCTTCCTGGCTTGCAGACGCTGCCTCCTCACTGAGTCCTCCCACGCTAGAGCGTCTCCCTCTTCCCCATTTTACAGGGCCACTGATCCTATCGGAGCGGGTCCCCACCCTTGTGACCTCAATTACCTTAGTTATCTCTTAAACGCCCTATTTCTGAATGCAGTCACATGGCAGGTTAGGGCTTTAACATGTGAACTGGGGGATGCTGCATGGATTGGGGGGCGCTGTGCTGACAGGGGTCACCCCGGCACGCCTGGGGCCTGGCTCTCCCAGTACCGTGTGGGGGCCCACTGCCCCTCTCTGGAAGTGACTTTGGGCACTTCTTGGGGGACATGCAGCTTGGTTCTTTGCACACTGGGGATTCTCTGAGCTACTCAATGTCCTTTGATAATTTTTTTTTGGGGGGGGATCCATTTGAACTAGCTAGAACTAATTTCTGGGCTAATTCGGAACTCTGATGCCAGGCCACACAGGACCGCTCTGCACAGAGTCCCAGGTCGGCTTCTCTGAATTTCCAAAGCGGAGTCACAGGCTCTTGCTCACCAAATGTGAGGGTAGGCCAGCCCCCTCCTCCCTCTCTTGGTATCGCTGTATTAGAATCTCCTGGGAAGGGTGCTTTGGGGCTCTAAGTAGCACAAAGTCTAATTCAAACTGGCTTTAACAAAAACATTTGCCTCCATACAGGGAGTTCAGCGTGGGGCTGTGTGCTTTCTCTGTCTGTCTGGGCTTCAGCTCCCTTCGCTCCTGGTCACAGAGGACTGCCAGCAGCTGGGGCGTGTCTGTGCCTGTGTCCCTGGAAGAGGGAAAGAAGAAAGAACACGCCCCACCCTGGAAGGGCAGCCCCAACCCCAGTGAGCAGCGCTCGGCCTGGGCCTACACTGTGCCGGATCTGCCTGAACCCCGCTGTGCCAGAGAAGCCAGCCAGCCTCGGGTAAGCGCCCCGGAGTCCAGCCCAGGAGCTGGACTGGGCTGGGAGCGGCCTTTCCGTGGATGCGAGCAAGTCCAGCCAGCAGGGAGGACTCTGAGCACAAGACACAGACTGACCGGGGTGACCCCAGAGGTCCCGGCCATGTCACAGGAAAGGCAGAGGGCCGTGCAGGGGAGCCGGCGAGGTGCCGGGTGGGGGCAGGCCTCCAGTGTCTGGGTGGGGACGGAACAGGGCGCAGGCCCAAGAGTGACAGTGTGGGGAATGAGACAGAATCTCTCTGGCAGAACCCAGGTACCAAGTGGGGCTCGATGGGCTGCAGGAGGCAGACTGGCTTCCGGGGCAGGCTGAAGGGAGGGAGAGGGGCTGTGGCGGGGAGAGCCCAGGGCTGGGTGCAGACTGACGCCCGGGCACGGGGTGGACAGGGAGCACTGGCGGCAAGAGCCCAAGGGTCAGCTCGATTCTGAGAATGTTCTGGCCGGGTGGGTGGGAAGCGGCCCCTCAGAGTCCCACGTCCTGCAGAAGACCCTTCTCCCCTAGACACAAGGCCACACTGCCCTCTCCTTTGGGCATCAAAACCTGCTCCGGGGAAAGAGCCTATTCTCAGTCTTTTGTACCTTCTCCCTCCCCAGGGGCTCCACTGGCAAGGAGGGCTCTGCTGCGATAAGGGAAGGCTGGTCGTTAACTGGCAGGGAGAAAGCAGACTCGCCTCTGTCCCCAAAGCAGCGAGGTTCTGGGGGGACGCACAGAGCCAGCAGCCCTGCCTCCACGGGCTTCTGGACCAGCCAGGAACCAGCCTTCCCGCTGTCAACCAACAGATCAACACCAGTCCCCGTTCGGGGGCCGTCCCGTCACCTGGCATTTCTTATTACGGACGGAGCCGCTGGCACCCCCGAACTGGTAAGACACGGGCCCCACAGGTGGTGTTAAAGGACACGCCTCCCTCCCCAAATGCCTCTGAGTCCTCTGAGCAGCTCCCACTTCCGAGCCTGTCACGGCAGCCCCTCATCCTCCCTTCCCATCCTCCCGGGGTCTCTGCGGCAGGCACAGGCATGGGGAAGCTCGGGAAGCCGGGACTGCGGGCAGGAGAGGCTCCCGCCCTCCCCTGATGGGGAGCTGGAGTGGTTCTGGCCGGGAGTCATGGGCTCCCGAAGCCTTTGGATCCCTTCCTCTAGCGAGTCCCATAGCGTTGGCCCTCCCTTGGGTCCATGTTTCAGTCAAACAAACCACAGAGCCCCCTCTGGCCCTGGAGCCCTTCTGCACCCTCTCCGCAAGCCCAGGAGCGAGAATCTCCCCTGGGTGAGGCAGCTCAGTCCTGCTCCTGCAGGCACCGCGCCCAAGGAAAGAGGGGACTCTCCCGCGGGCTGTTCTGCTCCGAGGCCCCTAGGTCTGGAAATCTCGCAAGAACCCTTAGAAGGTAGGGCTGGTCCTCACTCACCTGGGATGAATGCCAGGCCTGTCTCCATGTCCCACTACCCCCCCACCCCACCTAAAACCCCCTTCTCCAGGCTTCCTGGGCCTCTCTCTACCATTTTTCCTGAGGACCCCCATGCCACCTCTCTTGACCAGGCCAGTTTCCAAGCCCCCTGCCCATCTCCCAACCCAGAGTCACTATGCCTTGCTCTGTAAGAATGGCTAGCTGGTGTGGTTTGTAAGGGCTTCAAGAGACACAGAGGCCTGTTGGAAGGGCAGTGGAACAGCAGATGGGGCCAGGATCCAAACACAGGCCACCCGGGCGGACAGTTGCATCTTTGCAAAGTCGGATGTGGAGGACCTGGGCTGTTCCCCATGTCCCTTGGACCACGCTGCAGGTGGCCACCCCTCAGGTTCCCACGGGGCCCGATACCCCAGCGGTAACTTGGGGGACGTCGTGCTCAGTGACATAAGCCAACCCCAGAGAGACAAAGGCCACGTGATTCCACTTACGTGAGTTACCGCAATAGTGAAATTCACAGACAAGCTAGAAGGCGGGTCTACAGGGGGCAGAGAATGGGCGCGCTGCTGTTTAACGGGGGCAAGAGGAAGTCCTGGGGATGCCGGCCGTGCTGCTGGCACAGCGGTGTGAACGTACTAAGGCCACAGAACCGTACGCTTAAAAATAGACAAACGGCCAATTTCGCGGTTATGTGTTTTTTATCCTGATGCAAAAAAAATGCCCAAATAAAACAAAACGAAAATAAGGAATAGCGTGTCATGCGGAGCCACCACAGGGAGCTCATGGGGAGTGAGGGCCCCCGTGGAGCGGAGAGGGGACTCCCTGGGAAGGTCCAAATCCAAGGAGCCCAGGGCCCCCCAGGCCCCGCCCCTCGCCTGGGCCCAGAGGGCTCACACCTGGGACCTGGGGCTCCAACCAGTCCCCCTTTCAAGCTTACTTCTCGCCGTTACCCACATCCACGTTCTGTTCTGCTTGAATCTCAGAGCCAGGACCTTGAGAAGGTCTTGAAAAATCCCCCATCCGATGTTTAAAAACTCACCCTTGGCTGGAACACCCCTTGTGGTGACGAAGGACACTGCGGAGCGCCTACTGTGTGCAGGCAGGGGTGTTTACCCTCTGGGGGCCGCCAGCCCCACCCCTACCCTGTCCAGGCTACTGCCCCAGAACGCTGTCCTCCTTAGGGGCCCCCAGAGATACCGGGGTGCTGTGGAGGCTTGAGATCGTGGGAAATTTGTCTGGGTTTTGAACGCTTTGACGTTTTATTTGAAGTCTTAGATTTTTAAAACGTAGTAAAGCGCACTTTAAAAAATACATGTAGGTGGGGCGCCTGGGTGGCTCAGTGGGTTAAGCCACTGCCTTCGGCTCAGGTCATGATCTCAGGGTCCTGGGATCAAGTCCCGCATCGGTCTCTCTGCTCAGCGGGGAGTCTGCTTCCCTCTCTCTCTGCCCACCTCTGTCTACTGTGATCTCTTTCTGTCAAATAAATAAATTTTAAAAATCTAAAAAAAAAAAAAGAAAATACATGTAGGGGCACCTGGCTGGCTCAGTGGGTTAAAGCCTCTGCCTTCAGCTCAGGTCAGGATCCCAGGGTCCTGGGATCGAGCCCCACATCGGTGAGCCTGCTTCCTCCCTCTCTCTCCGCCTGCCTCTCTGCCTAGTTGTGGTCTATGTCTGTCAAATAAATAAAATCTTAAAAAAAAAATACATGTATTTTCACAGTGGGGGAGGTGAATATTTCTTTCCTGTGAAGTTGAGTTCTGTTTCCCTCCGGGATGAGAACAAGGTGACCCCGCTTCGTTAGGACACACCTTCAAATCTTTGAAGGCCATTCCCACCCCTTCCTAATAAGATCACTCCCGTCTGGGCCACCACATCTCCAAGTCTTTCAACTCCTTTTCATATGACAGGATTTTCAGGTATCATATCACAGTGAAAATTAAGTCCCTGACCTTGAAAAATGTTTACAAGCCCATAGAAGAATTACAATTTAAGATTAAGAAATGGAATAAGGCCCACCTGGAATGACTGTTTATAATTCGGTATTAACTCCTGTGGTTGGGACCAGAAAGGAGAAGATAGAGAAGGTCCAAGCAGTGGGGAGGCTTCCGTGCCTCTGGGAGCCTAAGAATGTCCGCAGGCGACTGGCTACCCTGCTCCAGGCCTTTCTGCTTTTAGGTGGGCGGCTTAGAGGCCCGAACAGCTACATTGCCACACCTCGAAATCTGTCTGGGGACTTGCGGCAGAGCGGACCAGGCCCTCCCCCACTTCGATTTTCTTTGATTTTTCTATCCTAGGGATGAGGTGATCTATTTTTAGTGTAGAGGCTGCTGTAAGTGAGAAGTTGCCATAGCGACAGCTGGTGGTTACCGACCAGGTCCTGCTACAGTTCCCAGTCATAAATAAATCCCCAGTGCCGAGCCCCAGGCAGCACGCGGCCTCAGACATGGGAGCTTGTCCTGGATCCCCCGGGGACCCTACCTGCTATGCTGCACGACTGCCGTGAATAGGCTGAGCCAGAGTCCTTGCCAGTGGGGAAGCCGACCGGGACGTGGGATGCTGGGCACAGCCTTCCACCGCTTCCCCAGCGGCTGACGCTGCCCCTCAGTCTCCAGGCAAGGAAAAACCCCTGTGTGCACCAGATGTCGGGCAGGGCACCAGGTGAGGAAGTGTGGAATAACGCAGCCCTGGCCTCTGCTTGGAGACCAGCCCAGGGGGTGGGCTGCACGCACAGCTGACGACGAGCCATTGGCCAAGGCCGTCCCTGTGCGCCGGGGGCCGCGACCAGCAGCCGTGCCCGCCTCCAGCAGAAGCATGCAAACGTGCGAGAACATTCACAGAGCCCGAGCCGGGAACCGCCATGCCCACGCAGGCAGGCGGATGGAGGAGCTGCGGTGCACGCAGGGGACGCGGCAGCCAGTGAGGGCACACGGCAGCGACAGCCTCGGTGGGGCGCTACCTCACCCCGGGCGAGGGGACGAGGCCGGGCGGAAAAGAAATCTCTTGTGGACGCAGCCTAGAAAGTTCAGCACACACCGTGCTGATCACGGGGGAAGGGGGAAGTGCCCAGAGGGGGTGCGGGGGAGGCTTCTGGGGTGCTCCCGGGACGCTCTGTTCCTTGATCTGCTCGTCGGTCACACGCGTGCAATCAAACTGCACATTTACGCCTCTGATCTGTACCTACTTCCACTTGCTTCCACTTCCGTCGCATCTGCATTCACAAGGTTTGAGAAGCTACGATTGCGTTGCTAATCAGTCTCAGCAACGTCATGCCCGAGATAGGTCTGTTCATGGGTGCTGGGACCCTCTGGGATGAGTAGACCCGAGCCCCATGTGGTTCCAGCAGGTCCAGGGGCAGAAGTGCCAGACCCGGGCATAAGGATGGGGTGACTCTGGGTGACCTACCACCAGCATGGAAGCCCTGCCGTGGGGTCCTCCGGGAGAAGGGAGGCTGGTGTTGCAGCAGACCCTGGGAAGGGGGACCTTAGATGGGCTTTGGTAGGTGACAGCCATCACCCCTAGGCTGGGCGCACCTTGAGGGTTCCCGGCACATTGGCACGAGACTGAAGACACAGCGCTTCGCTCCTGGGCACCTTCTGGGCATCTGCTCAGGCAGGGCCACCGCCGCTCAGAGGTGATCCTGAGGCCACAGCCACTTCTGTTTCTCCTCTGATCCGCTGTGGCTGTACAGTGACCAGGCTGAGTCACCCAGGAGTGAGCAACAGGGAGGACAGGGGACTTCTGACTCAACATCCTCCATGACTCACGGACCGCCTGGGGTAGCAGCCGGAGTGTGGGTGAAGAATGTGGCAGAGAAAGGGGAAGCTTTGGGTGTCACTGTGGCAGACGGGAGGGGCACCGGGGGCCCACCTCGCAGGCATTCAGTAGAGGGAAGCCCTGTAGAAACGGTGCCCAGGGTCTTGGGGCCGAGGCTGCCTGCAGAGGGCGGAGACACTCATCTCCTTTGATAGGCTGCTGCGCGTGACTGACGTACCTCTTGGCCACTCTGGCTCTGGTTCTCCCATCTGTAAAATGGGAACACCCCTGCACCATGGCCGCCAGCAGCCTTAATAGAGCCATTGAACGTAAAAAACTGCAGAGCCGGCAACAAGGATGCCCGCAAGCAGGTGGCAGGAGGTGCGAGGCAGGGGCTGCCCCAGGGCTGGAAACACCTGCAGCCCCTCCCCCCAGGGGGGCGAGGCTGAGGGAAGCTAGTACGGAAGCCCAGGGAGGGAGCTCTTCCTGCCAGACCAGCCCTGGCTCTTCCCCCAGGCCCTCTCTTAGCCCTGTCCCTGGCTGACACCCCTTCCGGGAGCCCCAGCCTGGCATCTTTGGTTCTGGGCATCCCGGCCCCATTTTCGCTTTCTGGATTTTTCTTTGACTGCCCCTCCCCCCACCCCCGTGTCTCCACCAGTCCAGCCTCACCTCCTGGGTCCAGTGTAGACAGAGCCCAGCTCCACCCAAGCCCCAGAGCACGGGGCACCAGTGCCCGTCCGGGGGCCTCCTCTGCAGGCAGGGGTCCCCCAGCCAGACTGTGGGCAGCCACGAGCCACGTCTCACCCCCTCGCCGCGTTTTCAGCACCAGCCTAATACACACACGTGATACGTACATTTGTCAGATGGATTAACTAGCGGTTTCCGGCTTCTCTAATGGTGTGCGGCCAGAAACACATCGAAAAAGAAATGTGTCCAAACCTGGTTCGTGCAGAGTCCAGAGCGCGCAGCCTACTTCCGGGCTCACCGCGCGGCCCAACACCTAGTCTGCAATTGACCGGCACACCTGCAGTTGAACCATCAAGTCCATGTCTCCCTGCGGTGCAATCTTCCCAAACTAAGTCCTATTTTAAATCCACAAAAAGGGATACAGTAATTTCAAGAAAACGACCGATTTGTATAAAGTGTTAACAGGTCTCATATTTTTTTAACGTAAACTTAGATGATCAAAGTTTTCCTAGAATGAGTCCACTGCCATAGAGTGAACACACAGCTCTAGGGAACACGGAGCTGGACCAAGGTCAATGGCAGGGCCTCGGACACAGGGTCCTCATTGCCGCCTGGGCCACCCCACCTATCGCACCTCAGTGTCCTCGGTCTAAAGGAGCCACATCACCACGTGGGGAGAGGCTCACAGATGCCCTGCATGGTCCTCAAGTCATTATGGGCTGCCCCGTGTGCATCAAGTTCCATGTGCAACTGTATCATGAGGATTTAGTTTGTTCTCATTCCACAGAAAAATCCAAAATCACAGTGGTTTCGGCAGGGAGAAGTTTATTCTCCTTTCACACAAAGGATGCCTGACAGGTAACCAGTCCAGAGCTCTCTGGTAACCCAGACTCCTGTCTCTAGATCCCACTGTCCTGAGTGTGTGCCTTCGACCTCAGCAGTCACTTTAGGGTCCAAGATGGCTGCTAGAGCTCCGGTCATCACAGCTGCATTCAAGGTATGGGGAAGGAAGAAGGATCCACGGGAACCCACCCTTCCCCTCTTCTATGAGTGTCTCTGGCAAATGTAAACAACATTCCCCCTCATAGCTCACTGAGTAAGTTTGTCGCAGGTCCTCCCCAGCCCTGTACAGGCCACAGAATGAGAACCAGGGTCCTGTGATGGAAGAAGGTGGGTCGTGAACGTGGGCAACAATTGAAGATCTGCCACAGGGAGAGACAAAAGACACAGTCTCCACACCCGAGGAGTTTGGCGAGTCAGCCTAACCAGACTAACCGAACACTGCGCCAACAGGAGCAAGATGGTGGCAGGTCCTGGAGGCTCGGGAGAGACTGTGGAAACGCACCGAGAAGGCGGTGGGCCTGGACGAGGAGGAAGAGGAGGGTGAGGAGGCGCATCCAGCGAGGGGAAAAATACACTCAGCCCCGTTCTCTGCAGCTTATCTTCTGAGACAACACGGAGCCGGAAGGGACCCCTGTCAGCCACGGGACCCAGAGAAGCGGCTCTTGTGGCCTGCTTGTCTTTTCGATCAGCCTGGAATGGCAGCAAACCCCCCAGGGGCCGCTGGCGAGGCCGCACTGACCTCAGCAACAACGCCAGGAGCAGGTGGTCGGGGTCGGACCTGTACCAGGGCCACTGTGTGGGGTGGCTGCCACCCAGGACGACCTCCCAGGTGCTGAGACGCCTGTGGCGTTCCCCTGAGCTCTGGGCACCCTGCCAAGGGCCTGTGACACTCCGGTCCTCTCTGCTCCCCTCCCGAACCTCTCCCCTCCACCAGACACCCGGCTGGTGAGCTCTGGTGAGCTCTGCCCAGAGCGGCCTTCCTCTCCCCATCCCCCACATCAAAGTCAGAACCTTCCTGTCGCTTTCTTCCAGAAATCAGGCCACGGATAGGCGAGGTCCAGACTCCAAGCAAATGGGACACAACGCATCCTTGTCATTTCCCACCAGGCACGAGGTTGTTTTGTGGAATCCCGTCCCAACAACGGGAGAGAAGGCTGCACGCCGCCCTTGTCCACAGATGCTCACACGGAACTTTCTGTGGCCGAAAGATACCCCCTCAGGGACAGACGACCCTTGACCTTGGTGCGCAGGTACGAGAGACGGTTCCTTGCAGTGAAAGGGAGAAACACATCCCCAGAGGGAAGTAACTCAAGGGGAGCCAGGCACGGAAGGCCCGGGAAGCCTGGGTGTCTGGACGTGGGGACACAAGCCCCCCCGACCCCGACCCTGCACGCTGGAGGCTCAGCTCTCAAGGAAGGCAGAGGGCCACCCGGCCGAGCTGAAAACAGCTGGAACTGGAAGGTAAGGAAGACCGAAAAGTCTGGGGATGAAATTTAACATGAACTCCATGTTCTTAATTCTGACGTCTGGGTCCCCACCCACGGGGAAGACACTGCCCCTCCCAGGTCAGCCAATTCTTAGAGAAAGTGCGCCTTTTGTATGCAAACAAGCCAATCCAGCAGAACCCCCTCCCCTGTCCGGTTCTTACACTCAGAAGGACCATCCCAGGGCCAGGGACCAGACAGCCCGAGAGCAGCTCGACACCGCGCAGTCTGCCGGAATTGCCCAAGTGGGCCGATTCCAAACCTGCCCACCCCGCCGGGCTTTGCCCTTCCCCTGGAAACCCCCTATGAAGGTGCTTGACCACCCTCTGCCCTCACCCCGGGCAGCCTTCTGCCTCCTGACCCGCCGGGAACCACCCATCCGTGGCAGCACCCCTGACCTGCCTGTCGGCCTCGGCGAACCTGAATATAATAAAAACCCCGTTCAAAATGCCATCTCCCCATCATCCGTGCATCTCCCTGCTCCCTTCTCTGTTCCGCGCCAGAAGATTGATCACGAGGCTTCCCAAAGCACAGGCGCACCGGAAACGGCCAACAGAGAACGTTCCAGGGAAACATGCACTCAGCCCAACTAACAGAGGCTTTCTCAGAAACCCTCCATGAAGGGCACTGAACCAAAGTGGTTTCCCAAGGTCCTCACTCCCCGGGTACTGAGCGCAGAGAAAGACAACTGGCACCAAGCTGCACGTGGGGAGCTCAGGGGTCCTGTTTTCTGGTCGGCCCAGCCTTGCCTCCCGGCACAGCTGAGTTTCTAGGAGGAAGGGGTTCCACGAGATTTGGTTTATAGATAGGAAAGCTATAGAGAGGGACACCTGGGTGGCTCAGTGGGTTAAGCCGCTGCCTTTGGTTCAGGTCATGATCCCAGGGTCTTGGGATCGAGTCCTGCATCGGGCTCCCGGCTCAGCGGGGAGCCTGCTTCTCTCTCTGCCTCTGCCTGCCTCTCTGCCTACTTGTGATCTCTGTCTGGTAAATAAATAGATAAATAAATAAATAAATAAAATCTTTTAAAAAAAAAAAGAAAGAAAGCTATAGAGAGGCTGAATGCAGGTTAAGCTGGGCCCTAGGAGTTGATGAAATCCCTGGTATGAGCTGATGTGTGCCGTGTCTTTCAGCCTGGCGTGGGGCTCGGCTAAGTATTTCAGGACGGCTTCTGAATCCGCCCTGAACCCTCTCCCCCTTCCTTCCCAGCAGTGCCCTCGGGCCGGAGCCCCAAGACGGGGTACCTGTGTACCCACTCTCACGGTCAGGGGCCGGGCACAGCTCTGACCCGGGGCCTAACTGGGAGGGGACGCACTCCCTCCGCCGGGCTCACCCTCGGCACCAGCACCACCGCCAAGGGACACCGCGGGCCCAGAAGCCTTCTACGGCCTCGGGTACATCCATGCTGCTTGGTCCTTGAGAGCATGACCCTGGATGTTTTTTCCTTCTCAATCACTAAAGACAAATTATTACTGAAGAACAGAATTCATCCTGCTCTTTCGACGTCCCGAGCTCTTGATCTGGTCCAGAAGCGGGAGGCCCACACAGGGCCAGCCGGTGCCAAGGCTCCTGGGCCCGTAGACCCACCCTGGGTCAGGCCCTTCCACAGGGGTCTGACCCCAGACAGGCATTCCAGCCCGGAGCCGAGTCACTGAGCCACGAGAGGCTTCTCCATCACTGTCCAGAGTCACCGTGTTTAAATCCAGCCCCTTTCCGGAATATTCTGTCTCCCTTATTTCTCTAGGCGCACTGCCAGCTCTGCAGCCCTGTCCTACTGCCGCAGACGTCCGCAGTGCCGGCCTCATCCGTGAGGGTCAAGTGTCTCTGCTCAGAACTGGGCTCCCCAGAGGCCAGCAGCTCCTGGAACCACACTGCTGAACCACACACCTAACCTGTTGGGGCCCCCGGGCACCCATTTCCCTGTCTGTGTCGTCACTCGGCCTGTTGCTAGGATGCTCCTCTCTATCCTACAGCCGCCTGCCTGCCTGCCCGCTGGGTGCGGACCACCTGACGCGTCGCGCGATCCGGGGAGCCCGCAGAGAGAGGACGAATCCGGAAGTGCTTCACGGAGATTGTCCCAGGAAGCCCGCATCCGGGCCACGTCTTCTACCTGTTTGCCAGCGGCCCGTGTCCAGGGACCGCTGAGCAGTGCTGGTGACAGCTGCCAGGGGAGGGCACTCCCCACCGCCTGGCATCGCAAACGAAGGCTCGCTAGTCTGTTGAACGGGCCACACACAAAAGACAAACCCTGTGTGGCCACCCTTGCATGAGGTCCCTAGAGACTCAACTCAGAGACGGGAAGTTGAAAGGTGGGTGCCAGGCGCCTGGCAGGGTGGGATGGGAGGTGTTGTTTGATGGGTGCAGAGCTTCAGGTGGGGATGACAGAAAGTTCTGGAGACGGATGTGATGATAGCTGTACTCACTGCCACTCAGCTGCGCACTTCAAAGTGGGGAAGGCGGTAAAGCTTATTTGACCACGATTTCAGACACCAGCTCAGACGTGAGCCTCCGTGAGGGTGGCGGGCGTCGTGCTCACGGCGGTGCCACACGTCACTGAACCTGACAATGGGTCTATGAGGCTGTTTTCCCTGCTCCTCTCGGTGTTTCAAAATTTCCACTACAGAGAGGTAAAGACATATTTGAACGAGCACCGGTACCTTTCGAGGCAACCACGATCGCATGCAGAGTGTGAGGGACAGGCGGCAGGGAGGGACATCTGGGGGAGGCAGGAAGGACCACAGACATTACTTTCCAGCCTGGCCTGCTGCTTGAGGCAAAGAGCGAGGGACACCCTCCCCCCCCAACCATGCCTGGCTGTGGTCTCCGCTTGCCTTCACAGAGGACACTGGGACGGGCACTGTGGGGCAGATGAGTGTATCTGGGCGCGAGGAACTCTGGAGTTCGCTTCCAGAAGTGGTTTTACGTTCATCCCGAGGACAGCTAACAGGAAGGGGAGGCTCCCTGTGATGCAGAGACCCACCAGAGGTTCTGGTCTTCAGCGTCACTTAGACCTCTGCGGCATGGGGACAGAGCGCCAGCTTCCCGACACACCCTTGGCTTCCCGTCTCCAGGACGGTCCTCAGAAGGGCTCTCTTAAGGCTTCAGGTGCACACACCTTTTAACTACTCCCCTCTAAGTGCAGAGGGTGGAAAAGCTCCTGCAGCCAGTCCTCTCGTCTGTCTGATTAGCATGCTCCTTCCTAATCCTCCTTGTGCCTTCTTACTATTACTGCTGCTCGCTCTTTGTCTACGTAATCTGGACGTCTGTGGACCAGAGAGGCTGGAAAAGTCGAAATCATCGCTTGTGTATCACACAGAGAATGAAAACCTGAGCCACTTGCTTCGCTTTGCACGGGAGCTGGGTACACGTAAGACCCCGAGGCCGTAAGCGATGAGATTTTCATGACCCCGGACCCTCAAGGGTGTTTTAGCACAAGGCGTGAAGGTTCAAAATCCCAACGAGAGTTACACACTTCCAAAGGAGAATGCTGTCCAGGCAAATACAGATGGGCTTCGTGATCATTGATCGGCCGTGGACTGATTCTCCGGGTCGCTCTGGCCGGTCGGGAGGCTACCCAGACAGCCGGGTACAAGTGTGTGCACACCCGTACGTGTGCGTACGTGTGCAATGAAGAAGTGTCTCGGCCTGAGGAACTGCAGAAATGCCAGCCCGTGAGAAAAAGTGCACCGCATCCCACAGGCTCAGCTCTACTCTCCACCCTCCGCTGGAGCAGGGACACGGTGCGCGGCTCCTGGGACCACGGGCACACCCCCAAGGCGCGAGGAGCCCGTGCCAACTACTTGAGCATGCTTGAGTTGGGGGAAATGGGGCACGAGTTCGGGACCGACACTGTCACCACCCTCACGGAAGCTTCTTGGGGGCAGAAGGGACCCCTTCTAAAATTCTTTGCTACAGGAATAACCGTGGGAAGGGATAGAGTTCAGAAAACAAGAACCCCGAACCAATACCTACTCGACAACCAGGAACAAGGCTTCTCGTAACCAGTAATTCTGCAGTGAGAGCATGGGATGGGGTCAGACGGCGGACAGACGCTCCTTTGGGGCCACGTCCCTGTCCCTGAGAAGCCAGGAGATCACAGAACGGGTGACTGGGCTTTAGGGGAGGGATGGCTAAGCTGAGTCTGGGAGGTGGGTGAGGGTTAGCCAGGCACAGAGGGAGAGGAAGGCCCAGGGGACACTGTTTTTCCTTCATTTGGTGTCTCCCCGCGCAGCACCTGCCGTGTGGCCGTGCTCGTGGCTCCTCGCACACGGAGACTCTAAACAAAAAGAAAACCAGGACACACCACAAGCCTGGATGCCTGGGCTCTGGCCACCTTGAGTGGCTTCAGCCTGCTTCCCGAACCCCAGAGGAAGGTTCTGGAGGGAGCGCTGATCTTCCTGACCCTGGTCAGATCTGGTATTTGCATGTGAGCACTCAGAAACCTTGGTCGACACGCAAATATTATTTTTGATCTCAGAAGTGTAGGAGACATGACGACAGCCGGGTTTTACATGAAGAGGCGAAACCACAGTCCGGCAAATGACAGGCTCTTAATAACGGGCCTCTCCGTCCCCGTCAGCAAAACGCGACTTTCGGTTCAATACTGGGTTCAGATTTAATTCTAAGGTAAATGAGTGTTTATTACTTTATTATTTTAAAAAGAGTCTTCTTTTTTAACCACATCTATGAATCAAGTCCAAGACATCTGTCATTCCTTCCCCAGGCAAGGAGCAGGCGTCAGGCTCCTACCTGATTTCCCCCGGGCATCCGATCAGATACTCCTCCTTAGTTTCTTCAGGAGGTTGAGAACCCCCTGATTCCAGAGCTGCTGTGTCCTCTGGCCACCTCTCCAAGGGGCACCAGCCTCCCACCGGGGCTGTCAGAGGCCTTCTGGAAGCAGCTGGTTGGATTGGATTAGCCAGCCCCGGCAGCGAGTTCTAGATCTACCTTTTCATTTTCATGTACTGCCCAGAAGCTTTGCCAAAGTCATTTTCCTACTATGCACAAGGACTATTTTTTTTTTTTTTTGCCATATATCATGTCATATGCCACTCAAGGGACACAATTTAATGCACTGCTCAGCTTCCCCCTCCTCGCGATCTCTGGGACGTGTGTGGGGGCCCTTTGCTCCAACTCAGAACCGGGTGCTCGGGAACATTCCACGTCAGACAGCAGTGGCCACCAGGAAGTTAAAACGAAGAAGTCTGGCATCTGATTTTGAGTGGGCAGGACTAAGCCAGGCCTCCGGGGGGCTGAGAATGCTTTGGAATGCTTTGCTACACCAGCCAGCCAGAGCGAGACCCACCCCCGATCCACAGGTCCCTGGAAATACTGAATTGCAGACGCTCCCCACATGTCCCGGTCACACTGGTCCCAACCCCTGTGTGTGGAGAGGCGGTGGAAGGTCCCAGAAGCCAGTGCCACCACAAAGCAAACTTCCTTCTCAGGGGACACCAATCAGGCAGGTGCTTTTCCTTCCCACATGAACCCCTGGTCTGTCGGATTCCCCAGCCAGGGGGGCAAAGGGTCCATCCCCTTGGCCCTCGACACTAGCTCTCTCTCCACGCACACGTTTTATCCTTAACCAAAAAGAACAGCTCCAGCCCATTCTCTCTCTTTCCCAAACCGCTGGTTTTGCCTAAATGAATGATCCTCCAACTGAGCACCAATCTCATTGAGCCAGGAGGGGTGAAACAGGGGACAGTCACCAAATAGCGTTGGGCGCTTCACCAAAAGCATCACCACCCATAAGGAGGCACCTGCCGACCGAGTCCTCTGACTCCTGCCTGCAATGACACGCGCGCACAGCGACCGCCTGGGAGGCTACGCACACGCATGCACGCACGCCGCGGGGCTTCCCTCCGACGACCCAGACCAGCAGAGCACGGGGCCAAGGGACTGTCCTACCAAAAAGGCCATGGGGCTCCGACTGGCGCCTCTCAGTGCTCCGGTTTGCGTCCTTGTGTTTCTTGTTCCCCCTGAGGCTGCCGAAACGCTTCATGAGGAGCCGTGGCCACAGGAGCAGCGACAGGTGACCATACCAAGACCCGTCGTACGGGTGTCAGCACCAGGTGGCCGGGAACCGGGAGAGGCCAGGCATCAGCCGCAGGTGTGGGGCACGCGGCAGCCTCAGCCCCCAAGGGCTTAGAGACCCGGCCCGTGAGTGCAGGTGTCCCGGCCGGGGGCCCTCACCCCCACGCAGGGCGGGTCGCTCTCGGGGCCAGCCGCCACCCTGGGACTCGCGGGCAATCCCACAGCAGTCCTCCCTCCGCGAGAGTGCTCGGCTGTCCTCCCGCCACACCTCCGGCTGTCGCGGAGCAGCCCCGCTGTCCTTAAGTAGGCAGGGAGCTGCCCGAGCGCACGCAGAAGCTGCCAGTGGGTTTGTTTGTGCAGCTGAGGTCAGCTGCGCGCTCAGACACTCCAGGGCTTTTCCCCGTTAAAATCAGAAAAGACTAAATAGGCAAGCGGAGCCCGGGCCCGCCGGTCATGTGCAGATCCGCAGATGTCTCTTTAAAAAGACTGTAAAAGGAAACCGCCCCGGACAGACAATTCTTGGCACCAATGGGCCAGAGCGCATTCCCATTATGACATGACATCACACAACTATTTTGATTCATGTGTTCCAGAGTTCCACGGGGTCAGCAGGCTCTGGCTGCTTCTCGGCGGAGGAGCCCCAGGTCCCTGGGCTGGAGATCACCGAACCCACTTCAGCTCACGCTCCTTCGTGACGAAATATGTGAGACCACCTGTGAGACGGGGATGGGGGGCCCCCGGCATTCCCTGGAAGGTTCTTCAGCAAATGCATGACTTGGGCCCCGGGCTTAAGAACTGCAGAATACCAGAGCTTGCTTGCTTCTGTTTATCTATTTTATTGTTTTATTTATGTATTAGGCTCCATGCCCACAGAGAGGCCAGCGTGGGGCTTGAACTCACAACCTTGAAATGAAGACCTGGGCTGAGCTCGAGTCGGACACTTAACCAAATGAGCCACTGAGGTGCCCCCTAGAATGACAGAGCTTTTAGACAGAGATTTTAGAAAGGATCTAGTCCAACCCCTTTCCATTAAAACGGGGAAGCTGAGGCCCAGGAAGCGGGGGGACTTGCCCAAGGTCCCGTAGCTAAAGGCAGAACCAGGGCTCGAATTCTAATTTCCTTGACTCCTAAGCCAAACCCCAACCTAATAAAACACAACAAAAACCTCATACGTGTTTTGTAACTCACAAACCAAAGTTTAAAAATATGAGATAGAAAAATAACATTTAAATTAAAAAAAATTGTTTTCCCAATATCTTCACGAGATTAAAGGGGCGTCACAGGGTGTGCCTGGCTTTCTGAGCCTGATAAGTTATTTCCCACTTCTGGGCCTCAGTCTCCCCTCTGTGTATCAAGACTAGACTTGGTCACATTAGGATTTCGTCGACTTTCGGAAGTCTGAACTTCAAACGGCTGTTTCGTGTGCCTTTCCTTTCCTGCTGGGACTGACGGACAGAAGCAGTGATCAAATATTTGTAGCCAGGACGCGTGAACGAACAAACAAAATAGTTCTGCTTTGAAGGAATTTGCAGATGACAAGGATAAACTGTAAAGCAATACGAACGGCCCAAGAAAACTGTATGGGATCGATGGCAAGGGGCCGGTCTGGACAATGATTGGCATCAGCATGCATGGACACAGGGCAATTGTACGCCCCCTGCCCCCTTGGAAGGGAGCGCTGGAGCTGGCTTTGAGGGTAGAAGGGTCAGGAGGAAAGGAGAGAGGCCAGGCCAGGCCAGCGCGGCCCCCAGAACAAGTCTCAAGACCCACCTCCAGCTGGGTCCCCCAGTGTCCGAGTGGGTCCTCTCTGTTGTTAAATATGGTCGCCCACACGTACCGGGATTAAACTCTGAAAAAGACGGCGTAAGTAGGTTTTTCCCCTTGAGATTTCTTTCTCTTTCTTTCTTTCTTTTTTAAGATTTTTATTTATTTGACAGAAAGAGACCACAAGTAGGCAGAAAGGAAGGCAGAGAGGTAGGGGGAAGCAGGCTCCCCGGCGAGCAGAGAGCCCGATGCGGGGCTCCATCCCAGGACCCTGAGATCATGACCTGAGCCAAAGGCAGAGGCTTAACCCACTGAGCCACCCAGGAGTCCCTCTTTTCTTTTTTTTTAAATATCTTATCAATTCAGATCCTAACAGAAGTAGGAATGCTCTTCTGATTTAAAAATAAAAGAAAAGAAAGCAGGAGCACCTGGCTGGCTCAGTCGGTAGAGCATGGGATTCTTGATCTCAGGGTCATGAGTTCAAACCCCACACTGGGCACTGAGATTACTTAAGAAGAGAATCATGAATAAAAATTCACTTAGAAAAATAAAAGCAAAGCAGAACTTGTTTATGAAAATGCTACTAAACACGTATTTCGGTAACAAAGGGACATATTTGATTAGAAGGAAAATGAAAAATTTTTCTCGAAGCCAGTATAATATTCTTTGTACTAAGTGATAAAGAAGGTAGCGAGACATAACATTTCAAAGCGTGGCGGCCAAACATGGGCGAGTGTAAATTTGGGTGGAAAATAAACAGTGACTTTGGCGTGCCTGGCAGTTCTGTGCTTTGTTCCGTGGTCACTCACTCATCAAGTAGTTATTAAACCAAATGTACAGGCCGGTGGCTGATGGAGATTAGTGCTATGAATAATTCAAAGGCATTCTTGTCCTCTAAGAATTATACTTTAATTAGTAAAATAATAAATCCTGTTTTTGGGTGCCTACCCGAAGCCCATTGGAGTGCTGGTCACCCTACAGTTCTCATCTTACTGCCATCTTCCCACGGTCCTGTGGGGCAGGCATTGGTAATGCCATTTTATTTAGAGACGAACAATAGGGGCACCTGGGTGGCTCAGCGGGTTAAGTGTCTACCTTTAGATCAGGTCATGATCCCAGGGTCCTGGGATGGAGCCCCGTGTCCGGCTCCCTGCTCAGAAGGGAGTCTGGCCCTCCCTCCCCGCTGCTCATGCTCTCTCTCTCATAAATAAAATCTTAAAAAAAAAAAAAGATGAACAACGGAGTCAGAGAGGTAGCTTGGCCAGGATCACACAGCTAACACGTTGGGAGGACACGGACTTGAACCCTCGTTATCTGATTCTGAGATTGACATCTTCACACAGTACCGACATTTGTCAGATACGGGCCCAGGAAAATTCACCACAAGCAAGGCAAGAGTCTGGGCAGTACCCAAAGCTGGATCTTATGGGACGCAGAGGACTGTGGGGGACTGGAGTGCTTTGCGAAGTTTCTCTGTTCTCACTGGGCCTTTCTGATCTTCAGGCTGGCGGACTGACAGGAGAAAGAGAGAAGGACCCCGTGTGAAAGTCCAGCCCGCAGGTGGGGGGTCTGTGCTGCCGGAATTGACCAAGGAACTTGCTGTGCTCTGCAAACACAGAGCTGACCTTCTCGCCTCCCCCACGGACGCGTGCAGGTAGGTCCCTGAGCAGAGACTCAGGAAGCCCTGTTGTTCCCTCTGCGTGGCTCGGCACTGGGCTCCCCACCGTCTGAATTCACTCAGTACGAGTGTCTGGGGCCTTGGAGAGGGGCCGAGAGAAGACAAGTATTACCCAGATCATTCAGCGCCACTGCGCTGTTACTGAGATGGTAATAGAACATTCTGGAAAGAAATGGTCATCTTGGTCTGATTCAGCAAAAAGGTTTTGGCCCAGGATAGTTCCTTGTCCTGCAGGATGGAGTCTCAAAAGCTTGAGACTGGAGGTTAGTGCAGCTTTCAGCCTGATAGGGACACAAACTCCCAAACAGACCCCACCTACTTCAACCTGTACTTTCGCCCTCCCTCGAAATGTTCTTCCCAGGGTCGGTTTTACCCAAGGGCAGAGGTAAAGGCTGTTGGCGACACACGATTTCAGAAACGGAGGAGCAGTGGCGTCCTGGAAAGTGTGGAACGGGCAGATCTCTGGGAGGCCGCGGGCAGGGGGAGGACGTGTTCGGCCACGTTCCGTGGTGTGAATGCTCCAGCACGGGCCCATCTCAAGGCCCCGGGGAGGGGGGGGCATGGACAGACTTGCGAACTTCCTGATAATTTAACAATTGGCTCGCTTGCCACTGGGGTCTTCCTGTTCGACTCACACGTGCCTGGAATTCCTTCAACTGGGGACAGCGCTTTTTGTTCCACAATTAGGGACAAACACTGACACTTTGGCAGAGGGGACACGTTCACACAGCAGGTGAAGCCTCCCAGGACCCTGCCTTCAGCATGTTGACCCAGGGGCTGGGAGAGAGAATCGCTCACTCCCTTCTTCCCCGTTTCCATCAGCTGATGGTCTGGGACGAGCGGGGGCGGGGGGGGGGGGGGGGGGGGACACGCCCTTTATGCCACTGTGATTCAGCCAGCAGGAAGACATTCCGACGGAAGGCTTTCCGTACTTGGGGATCTTTTTTAAGAGAAGGACTGGGGGAAAAAGGAACTAGTGGCTCCCAAGATGGAACTGTCCTTTTTAAAAAAAATCTTTTTAAATTAAAAAAAATTTTTTTTATATATTTATTAGGGTGAGAGAGAGCACAAGAGAGCAGAGAGCACGGCGGGGGGCGGGGAAGGGCAGAGGGAGAGGGAGAAGCAAGCGCCCAACACGGAGCTCGATCTCAGGACCCCGAGATCATGACCTGAGCTGAGGGCAGATGCTTCACCGACTGAGCCCCCCAGTCACCCCTGGATCTGTCGTTTGAAATGTATCTTTAAAGGGTCTGGGCCTTTCTAGGTCATACTTTACAAATCACTTGTTGGGGTCACAGCCGGAAGCCTGGACTAGGACCAGGCCCCTGGGGCAGGAGCTGCCTTCTGTCCTTGCACTTGCTCCAGGCGGAGGGAACCCGGCCTCCCTGACCACCACGTCGGGGGTTCTACAAGGTTTGGGGAAGGACGGAATATGTTGTTCGCTTTTGCTGTTGCTGGAGTCGCAGTCTTTCGACTATGAGCTGATACCCGACAATCAGAACAAGACAAGAGCGCTGGAGAGCACGCGAGCTCGCCCCATCATTCTGCGTGTTCGTGGGCTGCTTCTCTCCCAGGAGACGCTGAATGCTCCAGGCACGGGGACTCTTAGCCCACAGGAGAAGCTGAATCAGCACTTGGTGATGAGATCTTCGAAGCAGCTGGTGGGCTGGGAGGTGGGCCAGGGAAGAGAAGGTTGTGCTCTGTGCCCCCCGCCCCGGTCACCTTAGGGGCAGTCACCTGACCCCCACGGCTGCCTCTACTGGAGGCCTGAGAGCCAAGGGAGGCTGTTGCGATGCCCCCCCCCTCGGTCAGCCGACTGTCTGCACCCACCCTTGGGCAGCACCTGCAGGGTAGGGCTGAGGGCAGGGGCACCATGACACTGGGGAATGGGTCCCCTTCCTCTGATGCTTGCGTTTTCCCTGGCGGACTGGTCTCTGCCCATGTGAACCCTGCACACCACGCAGGAGACAGAGTGCACCGGTGACTGTCTAGCCAGTGGCACTGCTGGTGAGAGGAGAGATGGAGGAGAGGGGACACCACGGGGACCGCAGACAGGCCCACAGGACAGCGCTCCCTCCCCACTGCCGCGGGATGCGGGCAGACGGAAAGCTCTGGCTCCCTCCCTGTGCGGCCCGCGGCCTCTCCACGCCCTGAGCACCTACACGTTCACAGAGCTCTGATGTGTGAGACCTCGCTGGCGACCCCGGGGACCCCGAAACACACGTAACCCAGGGCAGTCGTTGGAAGTTCTCCACTGGTGATCAGGAGGCCTTGTTCCCACAGCCCGGCGGCAAGCGCTAAGACATAAGGCCTCTGTTGTCCCCGTAACTTGGTCCCATTCCAGGCTCGTGGTCATGGCTCCCACCAGGACTCGTCCCCTTTCTGCGTTAGCCCCCGCGGCTGATGTCGCCCCATCTCTGTACACATGGGTGTGCAGCAGCAGGGGCCCCACCGCCGAGCGGGTCCTCACGGGGTCGCGCAGGTCGCAGACCATCCCGTCCTCCTCCCTCAGAAGCTCGGGCGGGGCCGTCCAGGGAGCCATCCCCCTGAAGCCCACCCTCACTCTGGATTTCCAATTATAATAAAATAAAATTTTCCTAGGTCCCAAACTTGGTCATGGAAGCCACCTGCGTAGCGTGTCAGGTGCGGGTGCGAACGGTTCACCAGAGGGTCACGCGGGACCGGGATAAGACCCGGCAGGCCACCTTATAAGGCACTTCCGGCCCCGAGGACGGGTTCTCACAGCCTCATGCACCCCTCAAGCGCGCCCTCGCCCCGGGGGACTGTAGACAAGGCGCAGGTGCACACCGAAGCCGCCGGCAGGCCTGGGCCTGGCTGCCATGGGACCCACCCTGTTAGGGACGCCGCCGCTGCGTGAACAGACAATACCGACGTCTCCCGGGGGTTTCCCCACCACACAGGCAGGCAGGCAGGAGGCCAGCCCTTATGATTCTGTTTAATTAATACAAAGAAACGGAGCTTCCGAGAAGCCGACTGATTTGCCCAGGATCCCAGCCAGGGGAGGCCAGCAGTAGGGCTGGGGTCAGACCCGGGGTCGCCGGTGCCCCCCGCCAGCGGCATTAGGACCTCGGGTTGCCTCTTCTCTGTCGGGATGTGGGAAGAGCAAATAAAGACATCTGGACTGAAATCCGACTCCGAAAACCTCTGAGGATCATGTGACAGTACCTGAAAAGCACCCAGAGCCCCGAGAGCCTGCGAGCCAAACCGAATCCCGGTGTGTAAGAGGGGAGCGGGCGCCCTCGGCGCGCGGCAGCACACAGCGGCTCGCGCTCTCCCGCTGGTTGCAAAAGACTGGGTCCTATTTCATGGAAAGTTCTAAAGGTCACTGTGTCACTTGACTCTGAGTGAGACTGCCGTGTCACCTCACCGGGGCCTTCCGTGTCCCTTCTCGGAGCTGTTTATGCGGTCGAGGCTCCGGACGGGGACGCACCCCTACCCTGACTCAGGCCCGCGTGCACGCTCACGTGTCACTGCAGCCCGCTCACGGTCACGGTTACTCACCCGGTCCCCGTGAGCTGGAGGCCGGAGGCTCCAGTCTGAGTGACAAGAGGGTGACTTTTTTGGCAAAGACAAACCACCTCTGCCTAAATAGTTCAACCCACACCAGGGACATCTAAACCCAGTGACAACAGGGTATCATCTTTAAGAGCACAGAAGTGTCTATGAAGAGTGAGAAACGATGGCAGTAATTATTTTTGGCATGCCCAAGGGCAACGCCTGAAAGCATGACTCCCTAGATGGTCTCAAAGTCTTCCGTGGGGCATCATCACGCGAGATAAAACTGCAAAAATATCCTGAAAGCTGCAGAGCGTTGTAGGTGGAAAGCATCGTGTCAACCTTAATGCGGCCCGGAAAGATCCTTCCCGGCTCACACTCCGAGCGCCTCAAGGACACGGAGGGGAAAGCCGCAGCAAAGCCTCGGTTACCGAAAGGCGCCTCCTTGGGCCCTGACCCAGAGCTGGCTGCCTGGGCTCTGCGTCTCGGTGGAGGGCGTCGGATCCTTAAGCCTGGCCAGCCGGGCAGGCGCCAGGACCTGAGCTAGGAGCAGCCCACGGGCCATCCCTGCTCCCAGTCCCAACCCAGAGGACAGAAGTCATCGGACAAAATGCTGCTCATTAGCCAAAACACTCACAGCCCAAGCATTTTATTTCTTCAGTGAGGAACCAAGGGACTTTGCTACTAAGAATTTACCTTTTTTTTTTTTTTTTACGATTTTATTTATTTATTTGAAAGACAGAAATTACAAGTAGGTGGAGAGGCAGGCAGAGAGAGAGAGAGGAGGAAGCAGGCTCCCTGCCGAGCAGAGAGCCCGATGCGGGGCTCGATCCCAGGACCCCGGGATCATGACCTGAGCCGAAGGCAGAGGCTTTAACCCACTGAGCCACCCAGGCGCCCCAAGAATTTACTCTTTTTAACCACATGCACGAAGAACACCGGTAGGGGGTGCTACCAGGCAAGAACACTGGCGCAGAGCACGTAGCTGACCCGAGGACGGAGACAGGGAGGACGAGAGTCAGAAGCCCTCACCATCCAGAGCCTAGTCCCTGATCGTCTGTAAAACGTGAAGTTATAGTTCATACCTTTCGAAGAAGAAAACTTCCAAGTGTATAATGCATCTAACAGTTAAATAAGATGCATGTTTTGGTGCTTAATGGTTGAAGTTTCAAATATCTCAAAAGTTAACTTGGGTGGCTGGTTCACTTCTTGATGTTGACAAAATATAACAACGCTATTCCAAAATTCAGATCAGTGGCTCATTCAGATTGGCCTTATCCCACACGTGTCCGATGTGTCACTGATATCACTCACCCCGACTTCCTCTCCCATGACATTATGATTCTGGGGGATCGCAATGCTGCCTCTAAGGGGGTGAAAATGGCTCTTGGGGCGGGAGATGTGCTCTTTTCACACATGAAGTGCCCACAGACCCGCAGTACGAAAATTATATACAGTGTATCTGTCCTGCTAAAATTGCAAAGGGGTGATTAGAAACAAATGCCTAAGAAGGCTCTTGGGGGGGGGTGGTGATAAGAAGAAAAGGCCGCTTAATTTTTTAATTTTAAAAAGGAAAGCGGACGGGAAACTGAAGATGTTAGGGCGTGAGTAAAAGAGAACGTACACGTTGTATCATCGATAAGCCGTAAAACAGCTGACTACGTACACAATTTTAAAAGGTTCCTTTTAGGTTTTGGTGGAGTGGGGTAAGGACTATTGCCTTTCAATATCTATCATGGCAAATTGTTTGTGTTTTTTTGCTATCATGTAACTGAACCGCTTTACCGAAAACTAAAGTGTAAAGAAGAGAAAAAAAACACAAGCAAAAAAATCTTGTCAGTGGGGATCATTATCTACAGCAGGAAAGTTTAGCAAGGTGCATTCACAGTATGTTGCTTCAGCAAAGGCTAAAAAAAGAAAAGAAAAATGTTGGGAAACACTGTTGCAAGCGGAGCCTGAAGAAAGCAGCCCCTGGCATGCACGCCCATCTGGCCAGATCTCCCGCTTTATCTCTTATCTCTGGCCCAGATTTGGAAGATTAGCAGAACGTTAGCCCAACCCTCCCCCAGGGAGGAGAATGCACTAATTCATCAGTGTAGCGGCTTCCTGCCCTTCAGGAGGTTTGGAGCTAGTCCAGCGAGGGTCCCTGCAGGATCAGAGGGCGAGGAGGAAGGTGGGAGGTTCTCCTCCCAGAGCCTTACGTTCTCCTCCCAGAGTCTTACGAGCCACGAGAGCCATCGCGGCGTGTCCTTCCAACATCCCCACCAAGAAGAAACTCTGGGAAGAGACTGGACCTGCTGCAGTCAGGCAAGGAGCTCCTAGAAAGTCAGAGGGTGAAACTCAGGAACGATGCTCCAGACAATCTCTTGTCTTTGCTCTCCCCTCACTGGGGGCTTTAAGGGGATGGTCAGACCCTGAGGCGGCCGGTCACAATGTGGTGACAATGAGGCAGTCCCCTCATCCATCAGCGTCTATCCTGGCATCTCCAGAGTCAATGAGCTGCGGTCCCTGGCACCCCCCACCCGTTCATTTCAACAACTCTAAGCATCCACTCGGGCCAAGGACTAAGGAGCAATATGTTAAGGTATTTTTGGTCATCAAGACCCTGCTGTCATCGAAAGTAAAAGTTTTTACACTGCAAAGGACACGATTAAGAGGAATAAAAAGCCGTCCACAGAAAGGGAGAAGAAATTCACAATGCATACGTCTGGTAAGTGTCTGGCATCTGGAATGTAACAAGAACTATAATTCAGCAACAAAAAGACAACCCAATGGAAAAATGAACAGACATTTGCCCAGAGAAGATACACAAATGGCCAATAAGTACATGGGACGATCCTGACGTCCTGAGGGAACGGCCAGTCAAAACCACAGCCAGCGCCTGGCATCCACGAGGAGGACAATGGGAACAAGGGAGAAGGGAGAAGTTGCAGGAACTGGAACACAAAACTGGGAATGCAAAATGGAGCAGCCACTCGGGAAGACAGCTCGGCCGCTCCTCATCAAGTGAAACACGGAATTACCACAGGACCCAGAGACTCCACGCCTAGGTATCTACCCAAAAGAACAGAAGACAAGTGTTCAAACATAGACTTGGATGTCGACGTTTCCAGCAGCACTGTTCACGGTAGGCAAAAGGTGGAAACAACCCAAATGTCCGTCAGCAGATGGATGGGTGAGCAGCACCTGCTCTGTGTGTCGGAACACAGGGAGTAGTACTCATCCATAAAAAGGAACACAACGCTAACACCTGTTACAGCATGGAGGAACCCGAAAACAGCATGCTGAGTGAAAGAAGCCAGGCACAGAAGGCTACACTTTGTATGATTCTATTTATATCAAGTGTCCAGAAGAGGCAGCTCCGAAGACACAGAAAGTACATCAGTGTCACCAGGAGCTGGGGGGAAGGGGAACGGGGAGTGGTGGGTGTCAGGTTTCCATCTGGGGCGATGAAAACGTTCTGAAACTGGATGGCCACGAAGGGTGCACAACCATGGGAACGTACTTGATGCCTCTGACTGCGCACTTTAAAATGGTCAAGATGGGGCCCCTGGGGGGGCAGCCTCAGTCGGTTGAGCGTCTGACGCTAGGTTTTGGCTCAGGTCATGATCTCAGGGTCATGAGATGGAGTCCCATGTCGGGCTCTGCACTCACGAGGGGGTCTGCTTAGGATTCTTTATCCCTCTCCCTCTGCCCCCTCCAAAATAAAAGAAAATAGTTAAGATGGTAAATGATCTGTTGTGTTTTACCACACGAAAAGGAGTTACATTAGACCAGGCAGACAGCAGAGGAAAAGAGACGTGAATTCCTCTACAATCTGGGTTTAGGGAAAGGCTTTCTATTGATGTCTAAGTGCTTTTATCTACGGTCCAGGGGCCATCTCTGTTTCTTGGGAATCGTCTATTCGTGTCTGTTGCCATATTAGCTCAGAGATACCATCTTTATATTTTGTCACAGCCGCGTGGTACTCCCGTGTGGACATACCTTCTCTGCTGCACCCACCGCTCTCCTAGACGCACGCGTATCTCCAGTGCGTCTGCTGGGAGGACCGAAACGCCGCGATGTCTCAGCAGCCACGAGCACACTGAGCACCGGATCCTATTTCCAGATACTATCGGCCAATAAAAGTAGCCCTTGCTACTTTTGGGTAGATGGCCGATTCCAGGCCAGGGCAGGGAAAGGACAAAACGAGGCTGGAAGAATTCTTTGATTTTTTTTTTTTTTAAGATTTTATATACGTATTTGAGAGAGAGCGAGAGTGAGTGAGCGAGAGAGCATGAGGGTGGGAAGGGGCAGAGGGAGAGAGAGAAGTAGGCTATCCACTGGGACCAAGCCCCCCCAGGCACCCCCAAAAGACTTTGTTTTACCAGAAAGGAAGGCACCGTTCTGACATAACAATAGGGACAGTCCCAGGAAACAGGGACCAGCCTGGGGGCTCCTGCTGGCCAAGTCTAGGACAACCTGAATGTCAAAATAGGATCATGACAAATCAAACCACTGAATAAAACGGGAGCCTGTGAGCACCTATGTACATACATTCACAGGAAAGCAAATTTCCTTCCTTAGTAGAATTTCAACCAGTCGCTATAGAATCCACGATAACATCGGAAAATCACCTTCTGGCAACTGCCACAGTAACAACCCGGTTGGACGGGGACTAATCAGCAGATGCAGAACTAGCAAGTGAACATTTCATGAGAAAGAAGATACTTACAGAACCTCAAAGCAGTGTGGCTTCCAAAGGGGAAAACAGTAATTCAGTTAGGATCTCACCGTGGCAGAGGCTTCCCTTCGCCCAGCGATCAGTCTGCACCCCCGGGAGTGGGTCCGAGGGACATCACGCATTTCCCACCGTGATGCCAGCCGGGGCACGAGACGTGGGGCCCCGCCACCCGCCCAGCAAACCCCGATCTAACTGTAAGGATGCGTCAGGCAAACCCTGAAGGAGGCAAAGTCTGCCCAGTAATGGGTCTGGGGTCTTGGTAGATGCTGAGCTCACAAGAGACAAAACTGAGGGCTTCTCTGGATTAAGACATCTTGGGAGAGACGAGAATCACAGGCAATGCCTGATTGGGCGTTTCCTCTCCCAAAATATGATGCTACCAAGATAATCTGTGAATGGAGAGAAAATCCTGTAGTTCAGCGAATACTACCCGAATCACATTAATTTCCCGAGTTTGGTCATTAAACTCTACTTCGGAGAATGCATTTGTTTTTGTGAAATACACGCAGAAGAATTTAGGGGTAAAAAGGACATTATGCTGGGACGGATTCTTGACCGTTCAGATTTTACGTAAACACCCACATATTTATGTATTCGGGGGCAGACAGGAGCCAATTCGGGAAGATGGTAACGCCAGGGAATCAGGACAAAGGGTCCATGAGCATTCTTTGTACTCTTTTTGCAACATTTCTGTGAGCTTGAAATTGCCAAAATGAGATGCTATTTTTTTTAAAGATTTTATTTATTTATTTGACAGACAGATATCACAAGCAGGCAGAGAGGCAGAGAGAGAGAGGAGGAAGCAGGCTCCCCGTGGAGCAGAGAGCCTGATGTGGGGCCCGATCCCAGGACCCTGGGATCATGACCCGAGCCGAAGGCAGAGGCTTTAACCCACTGGGCCACCCAGGCGCCCCAAGATGCTATTTTTAAAAAGGAATTCAGAAATAAAGCAGCAGGGCAAGAATCACTAGCATCTCCTTCCTCTCTGTCCCACGATCGCCCAAGCAGGCCCTTAGAGCACGGGAGAGCTCTGCAGCTCTCTGAGGGAAAGGAGAGTCTTCTGGAAACTTCCCCTTGGCTTCTCCCAAATACTAACCACCGCCCGTTCTGAGAACACCCTGCTGCCCGGCCCTCGCAGACACCTTTCAGGGACGCCGGCATGATCGCCAGCAGAGGGCGCTCTCCCAGAGGGGGACCCGCACCGGGTGCCAGGCGGCCGCATAGCTCTGCAGTGTGTTGGCTGAACTTTTCAGGAAACTTGGATGCCACACATACTTTTCCTTTCTTTGTGGGTAGGCGAGATGAGTCACATTTTTCTGAAGTCGGCAGGGCCCCAGGATTCAGTCTCACCAGCTGCCCCGATCCAGAAGGCTCCAGCAGTGGCCTGCGAGCCAGGGCGGCTCAGGGGAGGTCTGGGGACGGGGTGTGGCCAGGGGAGATCACACGGAGCCAGGCACAGGGTAGAGCCCGTGGAGCTCTGCATCCTGGCGGCACGTGGTACGTCTGCCCGCAGCAGCCCCGGGGGAGAGCCGGGCCCTGGCTCACGGCCCCCCGCAGCCTTCTCTCACCTCAGGCACCGCATCAGAGCCCACCGGTCCTTCCGGCCTCCCTGTCCGCTCATCTGTTCATCCACTCCCCACCGCCTTTCACTCCAACAGCCTCTCTGATCGTGGGACCCGGGGCCAGCTCAGGAAGGGGCCGGATCCTGTGTCTGGTGGCTCTCTGTTGTGGGCGAAGCCAGCAGCAGGGGACCGAGTCCCTCCTTCCCGAAGGGGAAGCTGGAGGCACAGCGTGGCATCCGTCCCTGGGACCGGGAGCGTCAGAGGCCAGGGATGTGCAGCAAGACGGGCTCAGAGCCAGCCCAGGGCCGGGGTGCAGAGGACCTTTCGACTTGGGTGTGGTGGGAAGGATTGGTGCAAAGGAAAGGATTGGGGGTTGCAAAGGGGATAAGATGGTCAGGTTTATGTTTTAAAACGGGGGGACCCGACCCTGCTGACCACCTGCTTTTATAAATAAAGATTTATCAGAATGCAGCTTACACCGTCTGGGGCTGAGTTTCCGCAAGACACACCAGGTGCCCACAAAGCCTGAGACGTTTGCCATCTGGCCTCGTGCAGAAAACATTCCCCGGCTCCAGTCTGAGAAGTCCTCTCTTTCCAGCATCTCCCCGGCGGCCAGGTGGCCCCCACAGGGTCCGAAGCCCCTCAAGGTCCTGCCCAGTGCTCACCCCCACAGTTACACCGCTCGCTGTAACGGCAGAGTCTGCATCCTTTCCCACTGTAATCTGTATATGTCCCCCACACATGCCAAGGGGCTGCTCCTGGGCTGTCGGGGCCTCCCGGGCCTGAAGGGGTTCCTGGAGCAGTGGAGGGACCGTCCTTGGTGTTCCCCTGTGTCGGGAACAGCCCGCCCAGCCTCCACCTGCTGTGGGCCCTGCCTGACCCCGTGATGAGGGCCCTGTCTGTGCTCCTGGATCTCCGGGCACTTCCCTGCATCCATCCTGGGCAGGAAGAGGGCCACACAGACAGCGAGTCGGAAGGACGAGCTGCTGTGTGTGAGAAGAAAACGTGCGCAAGGAAAGAAAGTCGGGTCCCAGAGGCCAGAGGCAGCAGCGAGAGGGACAGTGGAGACTGTGGAAAAGGTGAGAACCATCTGGTTGGGGGCGGGGCGGGGAGGAGCCAGTGTCTCTCTGTCCTAGAGCGTGGTTGGGAAGGGAGAGTTTTAGGGCCCCTTCCAGCGTGTTGCAGGGCAAAATTTCCCTGCTCGCCGCGTACCCTCAGCGTCTAGGAAAGGCTGTGTGCGCATGGCTGACTGGGCTGCCCTCCACCTCCCGGGCCTCTCGCTGCTGCCGCATGGACACCAGCCGCACAGGTCCCGGGACCCGATCTCAGAGCGAGGTGCAAAACCAGCCCCGCAAAGGACGCCCTGCAAGCAATCGGCAAACTCGGGGATCTGCACATGGGGAAGTGGCGGCTGGACCACACATAGAGGACATCCTAGAGTTGACTCCTTTCAGTGGAGGCGTCACAGAGGTTCCCCGAAAACCTCTCAGCTTGCTGTCACCCCAGTGCTGGGGGGCTGCGCCTGGATGCATCAGCAGAGCGGGCCGTCCCTCAGCGCTGCAACTTTGCTGTGGGTCCTCACCCGCACTCCTGGTGGGTCCCCTGCTCTGCCTGCTGGGCACACAGCATGCCGCCCCTGCAGCCGGGAGGCCCCGGGTCCCCTCTCGGCTGGCTTCCGGCTAGGGCATAAGAGGGGCCTTGGGTGGCAGGTCTGGCTGTGGGTGCATCCCCTCCAGGCCCCCAGTCCCAGCTCCCATAGGTCATGCCTGCGCACCCTGCCCCGGGCTGCCCTCCTCCCTTCCCCTCTCCTACCCAGCAAGGCGTGGGCTTTTCACTGATGTCTGCGCTCCCTCCCTGACCCCCACCTGGCCTCTCAGCAGCTCCTCACCTTTACAACCGCACAGCCCTGCAGGCTGGCCGTGGCAGATACGCAGGGACCCTGAGGGACACGTAACGTCAACAGATTCCCGAAAATGCTCAGCGCAGATATTCTGCAGAGACACCAACCTCGAGGTCCAGACCCACGGCCTGGGGGACGCAAGTCACTGTCTGGGTGCTCTCCCCGTGCGGGCGCACCAGACCCCAGGCGCTCACAGGCTGGCGGGCCGCCTGGGGCTGGCCGGCTCCACGCGCAAGCCCAGGCAGGGAGCTTCTCGGCACTGGGAAGCCCTTGGCATGCGAATCAGAGACTTAGGGCTCTAAATTAAAGTTCATTTCTCTGCACACAGTACAAAACCTCTGGCATTTTACGGAAAACAAACTTTTATTGAAAAATAAACTCGAGTTGCCGGGAGAGAAAGGAGGAGCTGTCTGTGATCCAAGACAGACATGGTGTGAAAGGGCCAGGAGGTTTCCAAGTTAAACAGACTTCTCTGGAACGCTCCTGCGAGTTTCAAACTGCTGTCAGGGCATCCTTTGATCCAGGTCCACGGACGAGGGGCCGGTTTAAAGCACGGGGCTGTAACTGACCTGCTCCAGGATGACAGTCAGCTGTGGCGGGATTTCGGCGTTTAAGTACAGACAGAACATGATGTTTATTTTGAGTGTTCGAAGTGCCCGTGACCTCGGTCTCAGTGGTGAGCCGGTCTTAGAAACAGAAAGTTCGAACGTCTAGCATTGCACATCTCTGGCCAAACCCCCGTGCTTCCTTCCACCCCACTGATCCTCGTGCCCTAAATGTTCCCGGCCGGACTCCCTACGCAGGCATTCCGCACCCATCCTGCGGGTTATGGCCATCTACGGCGGTGTCTCCCAGAGTGCCCCCCCCAGCCCCGCCCCACCAAAGACCAGCTGTGTGGGGCAGAGAGAGCTTGCTTTTACAACAACTAAGCATCGCCTTGGAAATAGAACACACAGGCCAGGGTCGGTACTGTTTCCTGAGAAACGGCTTTCTATCGTAAGAATGTGTGTGCTGCATTATAGCATAAAAAGGCTCTCTTGCTGGGGTCTGCAGTTGAAGACATTCCAAACCCCTCCGTGATGAGGCTGCTGGCCTCATCGTCATGCCCCGAGCTGTAAGTTCCTCCCACCAGGCTGATGCAAACTCCCCGGGTGCCAGGGTCCGTCCTCCACCTTTTCCTCTTAGCCCTTCCTGCAGATAGCACGGTCATGACCTTGAGCAGCCGTCAGTGTACTCAGAGTAGGTGGCTGTCCAGGTCAGCGATTTTCAATGCTTTTTTTCTAACAGGACCAAGCTAATGTTCCAGTGCATGGCAGGGCTGACTTCTGTTGGTAGTGGTCACTTGGTGTGACCGGCTGTCCACGCACGACAAGATACCATTTCTCAGCTCGGTGGGGAGGCGGGTACGCTGGCACAATGCCACCATATGCAAGCCGCCGAGAGCCATCCCTGCACAGTCTTAGGGTTCTGGGAAGACAACTGCTTCCGAAAAAGTCTGGTTTTGGTGCTAGAAATTCCCCCTCGGTTACAGGCTAAACGTGTCAACAACCCCTGAAATATGTAACCTTTAACCTCCATCACGCACACCTTGGTCTGAACATTTTTTTTTTTAAAGATTTTATTTATTTATTTGACAGAGAGAGAGATCACAAGTAGGCAGAGAGGCAGGCAGAGAGAGAGGAGGAAGCAGGCTCCCCGTGGAGCAGAGAGCCTGATGCGGGGCTCGATCCCAGGACCCTGAGATCATGACCTGAGCCGAAGGCAGCGGCTTAATCCACTGAGCCACCCAGGCACCCCTGAACACTTTTGTCAGACCCTTGTCAAAGTTAGTTTTGGTCTGAGGGTGTGGGGAAGGATAAGGCATCGCAGCTCTCAGAGCCGGGAGCCCACGAGAGGAAGAAGACAGGAAAGGGCGCTCCAGGGTCCCCAAGATGACTTTGCCTCTTCACGGAGCCGTGAGGGCCAGACCTCTCCCCGCAGGTTGCCACAGCCTTCTGGGCTCCCCCCAGACACACCCGCTCACCCGGGAGCGTTCTCAGCCCAGATGCCTGAGCTCTTCTCTGGGAGGGCGACAACCAGAGGCCGCAGGGGCCATGCTGCTCAAGGCGCTAAGTGGCATGGGGGCGGGGAGGGGATGCGGGAGAGCGTGGGGAAGAGGCAAGCACGAGAAACATTAAACACACGATCTCCCCACAGACAGAAGGTAGCAGACGCGTACCACAAGGGAACCCAGACGGCACGGATACGGAGAACCACACTGCGACTTCAGAGCTCTGGCAGCTGCTCGTGGCAAGCACAATCAGGGAAGGCTTTCTGGAGGTGGCAGGGCTCCAGGAGATCTCCAGGGAGGCGGGAGGTCCCCAGAACTGATCTCCGGGGCTATTCCAGCGGCCCCCAGCCGGTCCCCCACTCTCCCTGCCCAGTAGCCGACCCAGTCCTCCAGAGTGCAAGACATGCCCTCAGCCACAGGTGCTGACGGCCTCGAGGGTCACCCCGTGCAAGGATCGCTCGGAGCAAACCCCGGATCGGGGCATGGCCTGCAAGGCCCCACCCACCTCCCTGACCACCCCGCCTTCTCCCTCCCCACTCAGTCCACGCCAGACGGCTTGCCCCTGCTGGGGACATTTGCACGGCTCCTCCCTCTGCTGGGCTCGGCCGCCCCCCACATCGCCTGGCTCCGTCCCAACCCCGCTCAGAGCTCCCCTCCACGTGGTCCAGCCCAGAGCAGCACCGTCCAACCCTCACCCTCTCCCCGTTATTCTCGGTACCATGCAACATGGCTGGACACACAACACACACGCCTCCTGCTCTCTCCTCCCTAGACGGTAACCCCTAACCCCCGCGAGGGCAGGAACTCCCTCGTCCTGCCTGTGTCCCCAGTGGGCGGCAGGTTCTCCTTAACCACTGGCTGAACAGACGAAGTCAATGTGAGAAGACACCCTCCCTCCCCTTTAAAAGCCCCGGCGGGGCTGGTCGGGTGTGAGGTCCACCCGCCTGCTCGGTAACATCGGCTTGCTTCTGCTCGGGCGGACTGGAAGGTGGACGTCCCTGCGGGGAGGACCGGGTGGGGACAGCGGCCGGCTCCAGCCCACCTGCCCGGCAGAAGGCTCAGCACGCGGGGCTCTATCGCCCCCTCGTGGTCACTTGGCCACAAAGCCGGAGAACCGCCCCCACATTTTTCTCGGGAAAACCAGGCTCAAAGGAGCAATCGGGATACAGAGGCAAAAGGAGGGCACATACTAAGCCCACCTCGTCTTGAACGTGGGAGAGATTAATACGGACAGATTTCATCCTGCTGTGGCTGGGGGCGGACCAGCTGCCCTGGGATCCGGCTGTGGGCGAGGAGGCCAGCCCTTCAGAGCCGCTCCAGGCATGGATGGCTGTGTAGGAACTTGTCAAAAGTAAACTTTTCTTGTTGAAGGAAAGGGAGGGAGGAGGCGCACACAGAGAAGATGAATTTACAGAAGGCAGAGTACAGACCCAAAAATCAGACCTTGCCCAAGTCGGCCTGATGAGCTCGCTCGCTTGCTGACGTCGACTTCGACTTTGGGAGGAAAAAAGGCTGGGAACAGACACATATAGTGAGGCTTTTGCTAACCCGCACTGCGTTTTCCTCTGTCTCAAGCCTTCACGGTCCCCTTATGGGACTGCTCCTCCCCTCCCCTTCCTACACAAAACAGCACCCACCCCAGTCAGCCCTTGTAACCTGCTCTGTTTTTCTCCGTAGCACAGAGGAAAACCCAAGGCTGTCTGTGCTCCAGTTCTTCCCTCCCCCGCGCCAGCCCTCCATCTGGAATATTCCCGATTAGCCCCTCCAGCTTTCCTTTGGTTGCCCAATGTGGACGAAACTCGCCTCTGTCACCAAAGAGACACGTATCAGCCAGGATCCTTCAATGGCATGTAACAAAAAAATACAGCTTAAAAGAGACTAAACAACAGGGACGTCTATTACCTAGAACGCTGAGCTCCGTGACACACACCGCCCTGAGGATTCCATGCCCACCTTCCCATTCCACCATCTTGCATGGGGGCCATGGTCCCAAGATGGCCACCATAGCTCTGGAAACCATATCCTCACACCACGTCCAGGTGAGGACAGGGAGTTAGTCTTCATGTATCTCTTTATGTTGGGGGAGATGACTTTTTGATCTTTCAAAGAGTTCTCCTTATATTTTGTTGGCAAGACATAGGTCCCTGGTTCACCTCAAGGCCAGTGACCCCGAAACCAGACACTTCCCCAAATGGGAAAAGGCTAATTCCGACCGAACTAGACCAGTGATAAGTCCTGCCCTGGCCTGGATCCTGAACAAAACCAGGCTCTGTTATGAAGAAAGGGGGAGCACTCGTCGGATGGGTTGTCAGAGTCTGCCAACACCTGGTAAGAAGAAGGAAGGGCCGAGGGACTAGGGGGGAGAGTGGGCAGAAAAGATACGAGAACGGGGCTACACACGGGAGCCAAGAGCAGCATGGCCGCCCGTCTGTGTCTCGAGCTAGAGATGATCTCAGCGATAGGCAGGAAGACATTTCCAAGACTGTGTCGAATGGATGAAGGGGCTTAGCTCTCTGACGGTGTTTACACAGACGCTCTCAAATATATATGTATGTTTAAGGACCAAACAGGCAGAGGAAAGACTATGACAGCTCCTCAGGGCCCCCACAAAGGAGCCACCACCGAGAGGAGTAAACTCAGTGAGGTCAGAGGGGCCGATGGGTTCTGAGGAGAACATTCCAGTGTCCTCAGGAAAGGGACGGGTCACACCTCGCTTAGCACCCACGGCGTTCGGGGCCGACCAGCTCACATGCACCAATGCTACCCCTGAGCTCGGCGGCCCTGAGCAAGGCCCCTGGGTCAGGGATAAGCAGCTGCCTTGCAGGGGTGCTGTGGGGCACACGCAGGCTCCTCGGGCAGACCTGAACTTGAGCCTGCGCAAAGAGCGCACTGCGGAACCGTGTGGCGGCAGCAGCGAAGGCACGGCGCCTGCGCACCCGAGGAAACGCGCTTCGTGGTGCCAAAGGGACAACCACACAGCAGCGGTGCAAAGCCCGGAACAACCCAGAGAGGCCCAGAGGGCTGACGCTGAGTGATGGCAGCTCTGGCGGGGCAGGCAGCCTTGTTGGGGCCATGAGGACAAACAGGTGTCCCCAGAGCAAAAACCCCGCAGTCTGATGGAGAACAGAAACCAACACCTGAGATGGATGCAGGCTCGTGTCCCTGCCCCTCATGACCCGTCTCTGTGTTTCAGGAGCGCCCCCATCGGCTGCTTGCTTCTCAGCCTGTGCGTGTGTTCATCTCTCCTATCTTGAGGTCAACAGACCAACTCAAAACTTCCTTGAGCCCCAATCTGTCCATTTCTACCAGTCTACCTTGCTTTGCCAGGATAGGCTCAGCGAGGCCACAGCAAGAAATAAGCCCCAGGTTCTCAGTGGTTCGACATAAAATGGGTTTCTTTTGGTCAGGTCGCCAGCCCACACGGGGAGGCAGCTGGCTCTGAGCTGCCCTCCCCACTGAGGACCCAGATCTGGGCCAAACACCTCCTGTATCCCCAGCACTGTGGCCCCAACCCGGCTGCAGGGAGGGGTCAGGAGAAACAGAGGAGCTCACGCCGTGACGGGGCACCCGGCTTGGCCACCCTTCACTCCCCTTCCCTTCCGACTCACAAGATATCTCCAACTCAGTCCTTGGCCAGCTAACACGCTCTCCTTCCCTTCCCAGCTGCTGAAACGGCTCTCTTGAAAATCGCCCACGAGGAACTGGCCTCAGGACCAGCCTTCTTCCTCCCCAGGGTGAGGGCATCTGAGCCCTGTGGTAACATCCCCCCCACAAAAGTGTTCTTGTGATGTAAAGATCATGAGCCAAACCTGACACGAACACCAGTTTCCTATCTGTGAAATGGCATCGCTGTCCCGTGGGAGGGTCACAGGAACAAAGAAAATCACAGTGTGTGGGTCAAAGTCTGAAATGAAGGCCGGCAGGTCCCCACAGCCTCTGAAACTGGGGGGATCCTTCCTTGGCTTTTTCAGCTTCTGGTGCCTCTGGCCACCCCTGGGATTCTTCGTTCTAAACGCATCTTGTCCATCTCTGCCTTCCTCCCACGGCTTCACCCCGTGTGCCTGTCTCCGTGTCCCCCTCTTCTTACAAAACACGAATTATGTCAGATGTGGCCCCCACGCACCTCTAGGATGACTTTTTCTTAACTCGTTACATCCGTAGCAGCTTTATTTCAATAAGGTCACATGCAGGGATCTGGTGGGGGGGCGGGGGGGTTTAGGACCTCAAACTGTCTCTCTTGGGACACAGATAAACGCACAAAAGTTATTGTAAGGACTAAAATGAACTGGTACTTTTTAATAATCTACCTACTACAGATAGATTTTTTAAAATCTACCTATATTTTAGCAATCTACCTGAAAGAGAGGATTTATCTCACCTGATTCTCCACCGAGCCCTCGCCTGGTTACTTGACCTTAATTCCTACATGAGCCCCGGTTCTCTGGCCCGTGCACCTGCTGTAGCCCGTGGCATTTGCCGCCGAATCCAGGGCCTTCCTAACACGGATGGTCATGTCCAGAGCCTGCAGGCGATTCACGTACCTCCAGGAACTCTAATAAACAGCAATTTCAGACTCAATTTCCGCTCACCAGGGCTTGTGGGAAGATCACCTCTGCGAAGTCACAGGCCAGGGCCGGCAGCAGAGAAAGCAGCTGAAGGCTGGTGGGTCGGCGGCTTCCTCCCTCACGCAGGCAGGGCTGGGATCCGACGTCCACCTTCCCGGGAGGCGGAGGGCGAGGCCGGATGGATGGGCGGACGTCCGTGACCGTGTGGAGCAGCTGGCAGGCTGCCAGGAGCAGGAATTCGGCTTTAGCGGCAAGCTCTCTCTTGTGCGAAGGCGAGAGGGAAACCTCCTGCTGGCTGAGCTCCCGGCCTTTGGTGGAGAGGGAGCTTCTGCTTCTGCTCGTGTCTGTGTTTCCGAAGCGGTTATTCCGACGCGATGCATTGTCGCATCTACCCTTTATCATTGCCGAGAGAGTCGTGCTTACTTCTTGGTGGACATGGGCAACGGCCCGCATTCAGAAGGAGCCCGAGCCCGAGCCTGAGAGCCGAGCACATGGCTGGGCTCAGGGGTGGACGGAGGGGACCGGGGTTGCTGGACGCCCGTTAGTGCCAGGCGCTGTTCTAGACGCTGAGAAAGGAGCCGAAGACCGAACAGCCCCCCCGCTCCGCCCCCGCTCGGAGAGCTTCCATTCAGTCAATTCACAGCACTCACTGTGGAGAAGCATGTAACGTGCAGAACGTGTCGATTTTGTGCAGGTCCCAGAGGAAGGCCCTGCCGAAGAGGAGGTGTGAAGAGGCAGGTGGGAGCCGGGGGTGCAGTGGTCTTCTCCGAACACGGGAACCCCCTCTAGATGCATCCTTTCTCTCTTCCATCCGACCCAGCACAGTGACTGGGCTGCAGTCTCTGGTCTCGCTACCAGAACTCCCACGTCCTGCCCGGCTCAGATTCACCTTCTGGAGCCCTGCCTTCACTCATCTGACCACCCATACCCATCACGGACGTATGCACTTCTCCTTTGAATGCGCCCTACCTTCTCTCATACAGACCCCCCAGCTCTTCTCTACCCAGACCACCATCCTGATGCTCTGAGCATCAAGCCTACAAACTTCCAGGGATGGTGAGAAAGGTGTGAGGTTTACTCACATTTATAAACCCATTTTTTCACCCTTTTCAAAAGAAAGGCCTGACACCCCAAGACTATGATATTTTTCCATTTTGGGGGACATGTGAATAACATACAGTTTTGCTCCATATGGAAATTATTTTGGTGTAAGGAATCTCCAAGGAAACCCTTCTCCTTTCCTTTCTCCTAAATGGCTGGCTGTCATCGACTATTGGCTTAGAGATTCCCAAAATCTTCTCCTTCCAGCAGAGTCTTCGCATCTGGGTTAAAAGTAGATTGGGGAGTTCAACTCAGACCACCTGAGTTCAGATCTTGGTTCTACCACTTACCAGCTGTGTGGCCTTCGCTCCATGGCTTACCCTCTCAGTGGTTCAGTTTTTATTTTGATAAAAATGGTAAAAAGTCACTTTATAGAGTTTCACACAAGGATTAAAATAATTGTCATGTATGATGCCCTTAGGAGACACAGTAAAAGCATTTGTCATTATTTGTGACGGTTAGCCGTAATATTTGTAATTACAGCAATTAGAAAGCGCAGTGTAGTGACATGACGCGAAGCCATTCTTGAGTCCTTGCTGACCGTGCAAAATTATTTTATTACTTTTTAAAACTTTAATCTTATTATTTGAGTTCACGAACATATTGCCCGGGCTTTCTTTTCTTCATCTCCAAAGGCAAGATTCAGTTCGAAAAACCCCTTTGAAGATAAAGCTTCACTTTTCTGGAAGCTTCTCCTGCCACACGACGGCTTTGGACTTCTTGAGCTACTAGACGGTAACTAGGTCCAAACACTTCAGACTCTGTGGACCAGATCCTATGGCTGCAACATGAAGGCAGCCACAGTCCAAGGAGCCAAATGGGCGTGACTGTTTCCAACGAAGCTCCATTTATACCAACAGGTGGTCGGCCAGACTTTGTCGCGGGCTCTGGTTTGCCCACCACTGTATTAGAAGACAAGGCAGAAGAGTGGATGATTGATTTGGGTTGGACAAGACCTTGGCCATCATGAGAATTATGTTTGTGGCTACAGCGGGGCTGGAGGGACTATGATAAAACCCCAGAGTCCCCAAGACATGCCTCGAATCCACATGCCACCT
The DNA here is from genome assembly GCF_922984935.1 of Meles meles. Taxonomy (NCBI): domain Eukaryota; kingdom Metazoa; phylum Chordata; class Mammalia; order Carnivora; family Mustelidae; genus Meles; species Meles meles. The sequence continues at coordinate 5,460,904 of NC_060075.1, read as the reverse complement.
GATCAGCAGAGCAGAGGGAGTGGGAGACAGCAGCCACGCCACACCAGCAGGTCCTCCGTGGGATGGATCCTTCTAGAACCAAGATTTGGTTCTCCTCCCTGGGCCACGAACACCAGCCAACCTGGGAAATCGCTGGTCCTGAGACCAGATGTGGCATCTGGATCCATAGCCCCCACCTGCATTCCCTTTCTTGTTCTCAGAGTGTCTGAAGACTGAATTCTCTCCTTTTCATTTTTTATGTCCTCTTAGAAGAGGACTGCACTCGTGATTTCTCTCGTCCATCTTTCTTTGTCCCGATCATTAACGACGGTGCTCATCAAGCTCGACTACGTATCCGTGCCACCCGGGGAGCTGCTGAACCTTCATTCTAGGTCCGTCCTGTGGGGCCCAAGTCACCCGATAGAAAGGCAGACTGCAGACCGAACTCCAGGAGAAATGGGTGGCCTCGAGAGGCAGGACTTGGAAACATCCTCACTTGTTCTGGTCAGACACAACGCAGGGTTGCCGGCTACGGAGGAAGTGTTGTGCCCACTTACAAGCATACATGCAGTGACTGGATGGAGTCCCAAAAGGGACGCTGTGTACACGCACGCATGCCGGGCACTGGGCGAGTAGAGTGTGAGAGCTGCCTGTTGGGCTCTTCTCTGGGAACTTCCTGCCCATGTCTGGGGTGGGGGTGGGGGGGTCATGGGTCATTCTGGTCTTGCTGCAGGATCTGCCCCTCCCCTCACAACCAGCTGGTTCAGAGACCCTAACTGGGCTAATCCGGTATCCTATAATGACTTCAGCGTGGCAAGAGGAGAGACACAGAGACAAGGAAGTCTCTGGATCTCATGGAAAGATCCGTGCACTCTCGCTGCCAAGGCCCCCACAGCCAGCCCGGTCCCCTCCCTTCCTGAGTCCCCAGCAGTCAGCTCTTCTTTGACTTCTATAAATACCCCCAAATCCTTCCAATGAGTTGTCTTCCTTGTTTAAAAAAAAAAAAAAGTGGTATGAAAGAAGGATGGGGACCAAAATTAGATTCAGAAATGAGGCTCGAGAAGCCAGCTTTACGCCCCTCGTACAAAGGCAGCTCTGAGACGTCCGGCAGGTAACAGAGCTGTCACGAGGTCAGTGTCCATCACAGACAAAACACCCCGATCGCTCGCAAGCTCAGCTCTTCTCAGGACCAAGGCTGGACAGGTAATGTCTCCCAGGGGCCTTGGGGAACGAACGACGTCTTTGCGATGCTCTTCACAGCGGGTCTCATGGGCTGTTTCCCATAAAGACCCTGAACGCAGACTGATGAGTGACATTACTATCCGGCTCCATCGCGTGAAACCAGTCCTGGGGCAGCGGGGAGAAACACTTGGTCTGGGGACCTTGATCCAGGAACTGATTCAAGTAGGCCGAGAGGCATCGACGGCACACCCTGCAGGCAAGCCTCCTGCGAGCACGTTTGCAGACCAAGCGGCAGGGAGCCCAGGTGACCCTCCTCCCAGCGAAGTAGAGCACCCCTCCCCCCAGGAAACAGACCTTCATTCATGACAGGGCCTGGCAGGACGGGCTTCCACGTGGGGAATACCAAGTTCCTGGGCTCGGTGGTTCAAGGTCAAGAGCATGGGTGGTGGGACCAGGCCTACTCTGGTCTGAGCCTCCCCGCCCAGGGAGCTTCTTGGAGAAGCCAAGCGCCCAGCCCCACCTAATCAATGCTTGTCTTCACGAGCGGCTGGAGCCAACCAGAGCCTCCGAGCTCAGTCTACAGCTGCCTGGCCAGATGGTAGAGAGGAGCCTTGACAAGTTACGGATACTCCAGAACATCTTAAAAGACAGACCCTGGAAATGGGATTTTCTGGCCAAGAACACTGAAGAGCCATTTCAAATGCCAAACAGAAAAAGGCAGCATGGCCTTCTGCTTCCCAGGGGGCTCAAAGGCCAGCCCAGTACCACCCCCCCGTGCACCACTCTCCAGACTCCGCGTCTTGGCTGCTCCCTTCCGCCTTCAGAAATGACCCTGGCCTTCACAGGCTGGCCCCTCTCCACCCACAAATCCTCTCCATTCCCAGCCCATGACGTGAACCGTACATCTTGGCTTTTCCTATGTGACCCGTGTACTGGCTTGGACGGTGTCCTCTCCACTCATGCCTTTCCGGGAGCCTCGGAATGTGACCTTTTGCGTGGGTAACCCTGCCGACGTAACCCATTAAGACGAGATGCGACTACACTAGAGCAGAACGGTCTGCTAATCCGAGACTCAGCTCTTACAAGAAGAGCTAAGAGCTAAGGGCGGAGACCCACGACACAGACACGCGAAGGAAAGATGCCGTGCGATGACGGAGGGAGAGGCAGGGATTGGAATGACGCTGCTCGAAGGCAACGGGGACCACGGGTTACCGGCGCCACCAGAAGCCAAGAGAAAGTCGCGGAATAGATCCTTCCCGAGACCCTTCAGAGGGAGAACAACCTCTGCCATTCAAGTGGCATCTTGAATTTGGACTTCCGGCCCCCAGAAATGTGACAGTCTGCATTTCTGTTGCTCGAACCACCCGGTTGTTACAGCAGCCCCAGGAGGCTAAAACAAGGTAGTTCTGTTATAACCAACACAGGCGTGATGCCACCAGGGAAACAAGGCGTCCTGACGTCGACCTGCCTGGCATCCCCTCCTCTTAGACGATATTTGAGACTTTCACAGTCTCGGTCGAGGAAGCCGCAGCTCTCTCTAGAGCGTTAGATATCGGTGCCCGGACACTCCCCTCTCCCTACTGGGTTTGTAGACGTAATTCCCAACGGCATGTCACCCAGTGGCTGGAGGGCCACTCTGACCCATGACCTTTGTGCATTTACGCTTAGGGCCAGTCATTAGGGGGATGACGTCAGGGGTACCAACAACCATACCCCACACCACACAGAAAAGGAAAGACCCCGGCGCTTTCCTTCTAAGCCCCGGAAACTGAATATGTGCTCTATGCCTTGGTCGTGCCGATCAAGTATTGCTTTATCCCGCGGGTCCTGAGTGTAACACACGATCTGGAAAGAAAGGAGGGTGACCAACCGCACGCCAAAGGGCAAGTTTGGTTCCCAAATCACTGCCTTCCCAAACAGGAGCTTTCTACGCCATCACGGAGACTCAGATGGCGTGGGGAGATGTGCTAAGACACGGGGAAGGAGGAAACCCACTCTGTCTACTTTGCTGCTTGCCCGTTACACTCCCAGGTATGATCAATGGTGCTCAACCGAGAGTATTTTGTCCTTAAATCACAGATACTCATGAAGGTGAAGAGCACTCACCTAAACACACATTTTCTTCCCTTGTTTCTCCAGTAAATCAACCCCAGCTGCCCAGCACCCAAAACAGAAAGTCAGGCTCTGTCAGAAACCGGTCCATTCAAACCCCACAAAACCAAGCCACAGGTAGTGAGGGGCACATCTGGCAGAGGAAACCAAGGTCTGGGTCCTCTGGCCCCGGGAATGTGCCGAAGCTTAACTTGCTGCCGCTACAGATTTCAGGGAAGGCTATGGGCCCAGGTTTCATGCAGCTGTCCTTGCAAGTCCCACTGGGAGGACAGGGACGTTTGTGCAGCCCCCATACCAATGGCTTTGTGTAGGCAGAAAGTGGCAGGTGGAAACCAACCGTGTTCTGGAGAGGGCGCTGTCCTTGGGGGACAGACAAGACACATGCACCTGGCACCAAGTCACCGACACCCCCCCAGCCGGCCTGGGTGCCCCGGCGAATGACCGTAGGAGTTCCAGTCCCCAGCAGCCCAGCACCCACCTGAATCAATAGCATCAATGTCTTACTTTTTCTGGAGCGGGAGAAGAACCTGATGCCCCCGGGGGAGGTGGACGGGTTGGAGTTGGGAGAAGATTCTTTGGACGAGGAGCGGAAGATCCCGCTGAAGCTCATGCGGCGGGGGGAGCGGGGTGGAGACTCCTGGTAGGAAAACGGGAACACGGTTTTGGGAGAGCCAGGGCTGGTCTTGGGTCTCACGGGAGCAGACACGGGGCTGGAGGGCCGGTGCTGGGGGCCTCTGGAGAAGAACCCTTTCGAGGGGCTGCCCGAGCTGCAGGGGCTGTCCACCTGGGGAGAGACAGACAAACAGACGAGACGGGTCATTCCCAGCACAGGCACTCGGCCCTCAGCCCTCAGCCCTGCACTGAATCGGTCCCTCCCGTGCCTGCCCCTCCAGACGTTCTCTGTCACGAGGCTGCTCCTCCGTGGCCCCCAGCCCCAGAAACAGCCATGAGCTCTTGTGCAAACATAGGGGGCCACCCCGTGGCCTGGAGGAAAGCACCGGACCCAAGGATGGCCGGCCTGTGGGCCCGTCAGCGCCACCCAGAGCCCCACTGACCACCGTGCCAGCTCCCTCGAAGCGGTTCGTGGGGCAGAGGGGAGGACGGACGGGAAAGGCAGCAAGAAAGGCTCGAGGCCATGTGTTTTCCCTTTATCCCATCTGCGGGTCCGTCCTCCGGCCTTTACTTCTCAAATCCTGACATTGTCCTTCTCGAGGTCTGACTACACCGGCAGGATGTTCTCTTGGCCCTCGTCGGAGGAAACAGGCATCTCTACCCTCTGAAACGCCATGGGCCCAGGGCTCGGGCCCGAGGTGCCCTGGCGCTAGGAAGCATGCATTTCCCCTCGAGCGGCTGTGGCACTGGGACGACAGGGGTGGCCGACAGAGCTCAGGAAGCAAGTGAAGAAGGCCGAAAACCTCGGAGGCGCACTCCATGGGCGACTTGACCTTGACGGTTTGGGCAACGTCCGGACTTTGGACGTTGCGCACAGCTCACAGACTTGGAGGCCCATCGGATGCGTCCTGCTGCGGGGCGCAGGGACTGCTACTTGCAGCCCGAGGGGAAGGGTCTGACCCCAGCTCACCTCTCACTGGGCCCTCCTAGTCACTTAGGCTCGCTGTGCCTCAGTTTCCTCCTCTGTTAAGACCAGGTGTCGTGCCCACCCTGAAGCACAGGAACCGGCTCTGCACGCTCCGCTCCTGCTGTGGCTTCGGCAAACCTGCGACACGGGCGCCGGAAGGACCTCAGGGCGCGCCTGGTCCCGCAGCAGGAAAGAACAGCCGCTTGTCCACGCGGCTCCTGGGGCACACCGGCCACGGAAGCAGCCACCACAGAGACCCTGGGAGGCCACTCAGCAGGTGGCCACAGATGCATGAAGGCAGGGGAGCCCACGTGCCCAGGGGCAGCATCTGTGTAGCTCTGGCCTCTGTCCACGCGGGGCCAAGGGGGGCCCAGGGCCCCGGTGAGCTCTCCCACCACCAGAGGGCACCCCGAACTGGGCTTGTGGCTCCTTCCAGGGGGCTGTGCCCTTGTGCAGACCCCTTCGGTGACTCTCAATCACCAGTCGCTTCTCCCTGCAACTCCCACCCTATGCCAGAGGGCCCGTGTGGCATATCGGGGGAGCACCGGCTGGCTCCGTGCCAGTCCCTTGGGCGGGTGAGTTTCCAAGCCTGGGGACGTGCACAACAGACGCATCACGCAAGCACCTCTCCTCCTAGAGAGCCAAGTTTTTCTTTGTCCATTTAATATGGACAACATCTAACCCTCCAACCCCTGTCGTCAGAGCTCCGGGTCTTGCCACTCTCCCGCCTCCTCATGGGACTCAGGCTTTCTGGAGTTTTTCTGAACCCCAAGGAGAAGCTCTCCAGGCAGCAGATGTGGCTGTCGACATGGGGGGTGGGGGCCGGGGGGAGAAAGAGCATACGGGGTGGGAAACGACCCTGTAGCACACAAGCAAGGAGTGTGGATAGGGGGACCAGAGTTGGAATCCCGGCCCCGTATCCGGCAGCCTGGACGAGTGACTTGAGCTTCAGGAGCCTCCTCTGTCCAGTGGGGACACTAGGCCGACTCACAGGGTCTGTGCTTAAGGGGATCTCCGACAGGGAAGCCCCAGCACAATTTCTGGACACGGTAAGTCTGTGCATATTTGACCCACACGCCTCATCATGAATTAGGAACGAATAGTCGCTTGATATGTGCGGAATGTTAGGGAGGCCAGGCTGAAGCATGGAAGGACGCCACATGCGGTGTAAGAACCTCACTCTTCTCTGGGGCTTTTTAGCCAGCGAGTGACACAGTCAGATTTGCTCAGGGTGGACCATCTGCTAGCCTCTCCCCATCACTTGCCGAGCACCACTAGCCCGAAGCCAGCAGAAGGGGCCAGCGGGAGGCAGGGTGAAGGTCACAAAGCTGGTAAGTGGTGACACGGGACTTCGGGGCCATGGCCTTAACCTTTACACCATATCCCTCCTGAGGGCGGCAGAAATAGCTGAGAGGCGGAGCAGCCTGGTAGATGCGCAACGACTTCAAGGTCAAGTCCGAGGGCAGAGGCGAGAGTCCCGTTTAGGTGCTACTTGCAAGCTGACCGCACAGGGGAGCCCCTTGTTTGCTGCGCTCTGCACAGTGCTAGGAGATCCTCAGGGAGAAGGCAGAACCACCGAGCCAGGGCTGGCCTTGGGGTCAGGGCCGGGGGGACAGGACGGGGATGGCAGGCAAGGCATGGCGAGTGAAGAAAGGGTGAAACGCTGTGTCCCACGGGGGCCGGTGGGGTGGAGTCAGAGAAAACCTGAAAGCTGATGGGTTTTGCATGGGCTGATGGGTGGAGGGCAGCCAGGGCCTGAGAAGGAGGAGACAGAATGGGAAGCACAAACGGCCGTTTTCTTGGGCCGCCAGGAATGGGAGGAGCCAAACACCACCGGGGAGACCCCCACAGAGGGGGGCTCTGTGTGCCAGCCTGAACCTCATTTGATAAACCAGGGGGAAGCCTCGGGTTCTCCTGCCTGGGATTCCATTCTGTACTGAGAATTCCAGGCCAACTGAGTCAGGCACTGAGGAGGAACCCAGAGAAAGTAGAACTTTCCCCCAAAAGGCCAGAGAACGGTACACACGGCTGGCTCCACCTTCTCCCATAGGGGGGACCGTGAGAGCCTCATCGTGCTCCCGGGCAGTGGGAGCCAGCACGCCCCCCCCCCCCCCCCCGTCTGCTCCCCGCCCGCTGTGTGGGGGGCGGGGTGATGCAGATCCAGGCATCAATGGAAGCTTCCAGGGACGGGGCCTCGGCTCATGCCTATTAGCAAGCTGCCGTCCAGCAGAACTTCGGTACATGACATTGGATGAGTCCCTGGGTCTGGATGAACAAACGGGCCTAAAGACCCCCCCCAGGTGTGTGCTGCTGTGCAGGAGCAAACGGGGGGCAGGCAGTTGGGCCGTCTGCCAGGAGGGCCGCTAAGGCAAAGGCCAGGCTGCCTGGTGCTCAGAACCCCCTCCCCACCGGCCCAGACACCACGCCATGCTGGCAGATCCAGAGTGACGCCCACCATGTGGAAAGATCTAGAAATCCTGCCATTGAGCTTCCCCCAGAGGCTGGCCTGGGAACCACACGCTTCAGCTGCGTGGAGTCAAGGGGACCAGAAGCTCCTCACAGACGCACCGTATACGACAAAGAGCTGCCGTCTCGGGGGCAAGGACAGCACAGACAGGGGTAAAGTGAGGGGGACTGGGGGACCGCAGGGACAGACATTATGGCACGCCAGGTTGGTGTCCTGCAGTCGTCAGGAACACCTGTGAAGGAGCGCCCAGGTGGGGCCATCCATCTCCCTTCGTGTGAGCTCCTGGGACCCAAAGGGGGGCCGCCAAGCACTCGACTGTTCCCACACTCTGTGCCTGTGGAGCCTAGCGGCACCTCCCACCCTCTTGGGCCGCCCGCGTCACGTCTGCAGAAAGGGCTAGCTGCCCGAGAATCTAACCCACATGCCCCTTCAGGGGTGTTGACATTGTGATCTGGATTGCGAAGACGAAGGGATGGGATTTGGCAGGGGAGGAGGGCGGCCCTTCCAAGGCGGTCTGGAAATTCTTCTTGGTAGTGGCCAAACTCTGCCTCTCAAAAAGGCCGGCTTTCCGTCTATCTAATTCCGGGTCACTGGAGTCTCACGGAGATTCACTGGAGAACCGCCAAGGTTCAAGGGTCAGGAGGAGGGATGGGGATGGGGCAGAGGTGGGCGTGGGGAGGCCAAGGGAAGGCCACAGGCAACAAGGTCGCTGGGAATCCCAAGCGTCCTCGCCCTGTCCACTCGCGGCCAGCGGCCTTCATCCAAGGCCTGTCTCCAGGTTGTGTCAGGGAGAAGTGGCTTCCCAGCTAACTGGACACAGAGGTCGCTCCATCTCCTGCACCACCAGTCAGACCCTCTGGAACAACTCGCTGCCTTCTTGGGAGGTCACGCCCTCCTCTCCTGCGAGGCCACAGGCAGGGGAGGCCCGTGTCCCACACATCACCATCACCAGGGTCCCGTAGCATTCCGAGACACAGTAAACCCTCCAAGGCCCCTCTCTGCTCTGCAGTCATGCATTTGTGACAATGATTTGGCTCTGGAACCCTCTGGGAGCTCCCAAAGTGGGGGCCGGTGGCTCTTTACTGCATTTCCAGTTCTGCCTTAGGTTTCGCTTGAAGGAGGGCATCTCGGAGTCAAACCCATGGACGTGGCCAGCCCGTGAGGACGAACAGGCTGGCCTGCAGCCTCAGCCTTGCCTGCTGGCCTGGGAGCTCCGTGGCTCTTTCCTGAGAGCATCCTCTGAGCGCCGTCTCGGGCTGGGCCACAGTGACTGCTCATCGGGTCACCTGCTCACTCAGGACGGGGAGCTGGGAACAATGGAAACCCACAGGCCTAACCCAGTACGTTGCCTTCATTGTGGGCAGTTCGAATGCTTAGGGAACAGGCTAGCTTTCCCAGCACGGGCGCTCTCACCGCCGCCCCAGGCTGCCAGTACCCAGAGCTGAAGAATCGTGTGGCTCTGGATCTCCACTCCGACAGCTCATGGCACCTCGGTGGCCAGCCCCTCCTCACGCCACCTCTCACTGGGCTGTGGGTAATAGGGCCCAGGAAGGACTTGCCACCCAGCTCTCTGGGTGCCGTCTCAGTCTTGATTGCAGGCTGCCTTGACCTCCCCTTTCTCGCCAGGTCCAAGGACCCTCATGGGATACACACTCCTTCTTGGCTGCCTGACCCTATATGGCCACCAGCCTTGCTGAGCCGCTGACTGGCTGGTGGGGGAGAGAAGGCAATAAGCTACAGAGAGGCAAGGAAAAGTGGTGTGGACACCAACGGGAAGGAAGGCCTGGAACAGGACAAGTGTAGGGGCGTGGCAGGTGGGAGGAACTCCTGTCCAAGATGGGACAAGCTGAAAGCCTCGGACTGTCTCCAAACTGCCCATTTACCGACACTTTTAGCCTCTTGTCTTGGCATATTGTTGATCTTCCAGGTTAATTCTGCCTTCTCTGGGGAGTCTGAGGGGGCCATGGCTGAACCCAGAGAAGAGGAGAAAGGAGCAAAGCCCAGCAGGCCCTCAAATTAAGACAGCTGGCAGGGAGGAGGGGCACGGCCACATGAGGTGGGTGCACTAGTGGGTAAGCAGGTGGAGTGCAAGTAGGAGAACAGGTGCATGAGCAGGTGGGAGCACAGGTGCATGGGCAGGTGGGAGCACAGGTGGATGGGCAGGTGGGAGCACAGGTGCATGGGCAGGTGGGAGCACAGACGGATGAGCAGGTGGGAGCACAGATGGACGGGCAGGTGGGAGCACAGGTGCATGGGCAGGTGGGAGCACAGATGGACAGGCAGGTGGGAGCACAGGTGGATGGGCAGGTGGGAGCACAGGTGGATGAGCAGGTGGGAGCACAGGTGCATGGGCAGGTGGGAGCACAGGTGGATGAGCAGGTGGGAGCACAGGTGCATGGGCAGGTGGGAGCACAGGTGGACGAGCAGGTGGGAGCACAGATGGACGGGCAGGTGGGAGCACAGGTGCATGGGAAGGTGGGAGCACAGGTGCATGGGCAGGTGGGAGCACAGGTGGATGAGCAGATGAGAGCACAGGTGCATGGGCAGGTGGGAGCACAGGTGGATGAGCAGGTGGGAGCGCATGGGCAGGTGGGAGCACAGGTGGATGAGCAGGTGGGAGCACAGATGGACGGGCAAGTGGGAACACAGGTGCATGGGCAGGTGGGAGCACAGATGGATGAGCAGATGGGAGCACAGATGGATGGGCAGGTGGGAGCACAGGTGCATGGGCAGGTGGGAGCATAGATGGATGAGCAGGTGGGAGCACAGGTGGATGAGCAGATGAGAGCACAGGTGCATGGGCAGGTGGGAGCACAGGTGGATGAGCAGGTGGGAGCGCATGGGCAGGTGGGAGCACAGGTGGATGAGCAGGTGGGAGCATAGATGGACGGGCAGGTGGGAACACAGGTGCATGGGCAGGTGGGAGCACAGATGGATGAGCAGGTGGGAGCACAGATGGATGGGCAGGTGGGAGCACAGGTGCATGGGCAGGTGGGAGCACAGGTGAATAAGCAGGTGGGAGCACAGGTGGACGGGCAGGTGGGAGCACAGGTGCATGGGCAGGTGGGAGCACAGGTGGCTGAGCAGGTAGACATTTGTCCTGGGCTCTCACTGAGAGAGACTTGCCTCAGTGGCACCTCAGGTGAGCCATGAGAAGTTGTGAGACATGTGGCCTCACCTTACGAGAAGAATGCTTTTCTGCGCTCTCCAGGTCTCCATCCAGGAGCGGCATGGCAAAGGAACTCAGGTCCTAGGAAGGAAAGAGAGCATATGGTCAACACGGTGGCCCTCAGGTGCCCATCCAGCCTTGTCCGGGGGCAGCACTGGCTCTATGCACTCACCATGCCCCCTTCCTGAGTCCTCCATGAGCACCGACCACCACGAAGGGGTGTGGATGCAAAGGGAGTAAAACGAGGGGTGACAACGTTAGCTTCTTCAAAGAACCTGAGCATGCATCCCTTCTAGAACATAAGGCTACACTGCGCCCCCCGTTACCCGAGGTAGGAGCAAGGGGAAGAGGCCGGGACTGGAGGCAGGAAGGAAAGCGCCCCAGGAAGAAAGCAGGATGGAGAGCAAGGCTTCTCGGTGCCTTGGGAATAGCTGATGGACAGGGCCTCATCCAGGACACAGAACGTGGGGACTCAAGGAAGTAGTCCAGGATGCGTGTCTTCCTGGGAGAGATGACGGGGCCTCGTGGGGAGGAGCTCAGGGCTGGTGGCTAGGCTGGAGTGGTCAGGGAAGTCAGGTGACACCATGGCCAAGAGGAGTGGTGTGGGCCCAACTTGGGTCACTTCCCCCTTCCCTCTGCTCCTCCTCCCCCTGGTCTCACCTGGTGACCTCCTGCACAGCCTGGAGAGAAGCCACATGTAGGAGAACTTGCCTGAGTCCTTTACCTTTCTTTTTTTCCCTTTTCATTGAGTTACAATGCATGTAACATAAAGCTTTCCATCTTAACCATTTTAAGTGCACAGCTTAGTAGTGGTAAGCACATTCCCACCATGCCATCATCACCACCATCTGCCTCCAGAACGTTCTCATCTTGCAAAACAGAAACTCTGTCCCCATGAGACAACTCCCCATCCCCTTCGCCCAGAGCCCAGCAATCACCATCCTACTTTCTGTCTCTGTGAACATGACAAGGCGCTGCCTCAATTATGTGGAATCATGCACTATTTGGCTTTTTTTTTTTTTAAGATTTTATTTATTTATTTGACAGACAGAGATCACAAGTAGGCAGAGAGGCAGGCAGAGAGAGAGGAGGAAGCAGGCTCCCCACCGAGCACAGAGCCTGATGTGGGGCCTCATCCCAGGACCCTGAGATCATGACCTGAGCCGAAGGCAGAGGCTTTAACCCACTGAGCCACCCAGGCGCCCCTGGCTTTTTTTGTGACTGGAATATTCATTGTACTTAAGCATAATGTCTTCAGAGTTCCTCTATGACGTAGCCTGTGTCAGTTTCCTTCCTTTTGGTTCCATTGTAGCGACGTACCACATCTTGCCCACTCATTCAACCACCAGTGGACACTTGGGTCGCTTCGACCTCTTAGCCCTGGTGAGTCATGCTGCTGTGAACATGGGTGTTGAATTGTGTCTCCCCCATAACCGCCCATAGATTGAAGCTATATCTCCCAGAACCTCAGAAGGTGACTGTCTTTGGAGACAGGGTCTCCACTGAGTTAAAATGTGGTCGTACAGGTGGGCCCTGATGCAGTGTGGCTACTGTCCTTGAGGAAGAGATTATTAGGACACTGACACAGAAGGACGACCGTATGAAGACACGGACAGAAGACGGCCATCTACGAGTCAGGAAGAGGCCTCAGAAGACACCAACCCTCCCAACTCCTTGATTTCGGACTTCGAGCCCCCAGCATGGTGAGGACAGAAAGTCACCCTGCCCTGCGCTACTTTGTCACGGCAGTTCTAGCCAATGAATGCGTGGACGCGTAGCTCGTTGAGATCCTGCTTTCAATTCTTTGGGTAAACACCCTGAAGCGGAATTGCCGGATCCCATGGGAACCTATTTTTAATATTCTTGAGGAACCGCCGCCTGTTCTCCACAGCAGAGGCCCCACTTCGCATTCCCACCCACAGGGCACAAGGTTCCAACGTCTCCACATGCTCACCGATGCTTGCTACTTTCTGGGTCTGGTTTTGTTTCTATAGGAGCCATCTTGAAGAGTGTCGGCTGGTACCTCATCGTGGTTTGGATCCGAGTGTGGATCCTCTGATGGGATCTTTCATGTGGGATCTCTTTTCAGGAGATTCTGGCCATTGGTGCATCTTCTTCGGAAAAATATCTGTTCAAGAAGCCCTTTGGCCATTTTTTAACCCAGGTGGCTTACGGTTGAGTTGGTAGGAGTTCTTTCTGTATTCTGGACACTAACCTATCAGATACGTGGTCTGCAAATATTTTCTCCCTTTCTGGAGGTTGCCTTTCACTCTGTGGATGGTGTCCTTTGGGGGCACAGTTCTTAATTTTGAGGTGATCCCATCGATCTATTTTTACTTTGCTGCACTTGCTTTTGGTGTCATAATCAAGACTTCAGTGCCAAATCCAATGTCCTGAAGCTCTTTCCCTCTGTCGTCTTCCAAGAGACTTTTCTAGTTTCAGCTCTCATGTTGAGGTCTGTGATCTGTGCTCAGTTAGTTTTCCTGCATGGTATAAGGTGTGGGTCCAACCTCACTCTTCTCCAGGTCCATAATGTCCCCAACACCGCGCACTGGAAAGACTGTCTTTCTCCCACTGGTCTTGGCACTCTAATCACAAATCATTTGGCCACATATGTGATGGTTTACTGGGGGGTTTCTATTCTGTTTCATTGGTCTCCATGTCTGTCTGTTTTAATTACTATAACCTTGTAATAGGTTTTGAAATCAGGAAATCAGCAACTATGAAATATCTTACGTTGTTCTTTTTTATCATTATTATTTTCAAAATTGTTTTGGCTACTCAAGGTTTCTTGAGTATTTCCATACAAATCCACTTAGGATAGACTTTTTTCCATTTCTTCCCCAGAAGGCACCAGCTCTCTCTTGGGCTTGTTCTCCAAGACTTTCAGCCTTGCCCATTTCAGGCCATCTCAAACCTCTGCTCCAAGAGTGATCCCTGAAGGTGTGGGCCTTATAGTACGCGGGCCCCTCCCCTCACGCCCTGGGGAACTTGGCAATGGCTTCCACACCTGTTCCAATGGAACACACTGGGGGCCTTGGGTCCCACCACAGAGGCGAGCTGGTTAGCCTACAGTGCAGTACGGGCGTCCCCATCATTCAGCTGACAGCCCAGGGGTACGGCCCCCAGCTTCCCAGGGACCGCTGGGAGGAGCCATGGTCAGGAGCTCTGGGCCAGGCCCCGCAGCCTCCAGTGCAGGCCCCGTGCATCTGCCGACCTCTGCAGCCTTGTTTCTGACGCGTTCTGTGCCCCGGCACGTTTCTGCAAGCGCGCGGACGGACTACTGCGGCTCTTCCACGCCCGGCTGCGTGTCCGTGGACACTCCGTTGGGAAGGCCATCTCAGCCCCTCGCACACCTCAGTTCAAGGCCGCCCTCCGGCAACGGTCCACCCCGTCCCGGGAGAACAGACCCTGCTTTGCGAGAGTCCCTCCCAGGCAGGGCCGGCCTCCTGCACGGAGCCTGGCCCAGGGCCCAGCGGGGACGGCCAGCTCTGGTCCCCATTCTCCACATGCCCCAAGCTCTTGGCCGCCTCTGGCCTTTTCGGCCCTTCCTGCCCTTCAGCCCCAACCGTGAACTTGTACGGGCCACGCAAGTCCCAATTCCCGTATGATCTCTGGCAGGGACCCGCCCTCAGGCAGAACGAATTCTTCTCTTACCTGTGTTCCCACCACTGTAGACAGGCCTTGATGACAGGACTTATCAGGCCATATTGTGGTCATTCATCAGTCTGCTTCTCCGGCTAGACTTCATCAGGGGCAAGGGCGGGCGGTTCATGTGGCTCTTCCCTGCCCGCATCTGTGGGACACACGGTGGGCACGCAGACGTGTCTGAACCCGCACCCCCTGACCCTGTGGCGGCCAGCGCGGGGGGGGGGTGGGGGACACTGCGCGGTCTGAGCCCACAGGCCCGGCAGCGAGCAGGCCCTGCGCGGTTCAGCTCCCTGGGAAGGAGGAAGGACCAGGTGTGGGCGCTTATCTCCCATTTTAATGAGTACATTCCTCTCCGGTTTCAAATAATCATTACCCTCGAACATTCGTGCCGTACAACAGTTTCCACACGCGAAAGCCTTTTCACAAATACTCATTTGTTCCTTAAAGCACCATCGCGCTCTCGCCCCGAGGCCCCCAGCGGTGAAATGACTCATGTTAGCCAGTCTAGAAAGGGGAGAGGCCAGGAGGCTGGTCCGGCTCCCATCACCGGCGGCCTCCGGAAGGCAGGGCTGCCTCCAGGTCCCGCCGCTATTCCTGACGGGCGCCAGGTCTCTAAAGCCTCCAGCGCCCCGACCCCGGAGGCCCGCCTGCCCCTCAGCACCGCGGCCTGGGCCTGCGCGCTCGAGCATCGCTACAGGGAAGTCCCTGGGTGGGAGGGGCAGGCTTTGCTGGAAGGCTCCCCACCCCACATTCCAGGATTCTAATCTCGGCTCCCATCTCTCAGGGCTCACCGGGAAACAGCGCGCACCTTGGAGGCCAGGTATGGGGAAATCTGGAGCTGTGGCCACAAGACTATTAGCCAGTGGAATAATCGAGACCTGGCCTCCTAGCTCAGCTGACCTTCCCGAAGGCCCAGGCTCCCAGAGCCTGCCCTGGTCATGTGATTTCTAAATATTAAACTCCCAGGAGAGCTTCGTGCTTTCCTCACGGCTTTATCGTCGCCTCGTCATCCCTCAACGTCCTTTTCGGGTCTGCCAGCCAGGCAGGCCGGTCCTGGCACTGGTGGGCATTTTGCTGGGCAATGTCGAGGCACTAGGAGACGTGGGAAGGGCTGGTGGTGGCCACGAGACCCTGGGCTTGTCGCTGGCCACACACACTCCATTTTAGACCTTGACCCCAGGCTCTGGAAACGAGTATCAGGCTCTTCGGGGAAAGGGAATTTTCAGGATGTGCTCAAGTCACCTGTCAGGAATGCATAGGGATAAAAGAGAAAAGCTCCAAGTTCGAGAAGATTCCCAAGATGTGAGCTGACCTTCGAAGCAGCCGTGTAAGCCCCCAGCCCCACCCCCTTCAGAAATTCTGGCAAAAGCCCACATTCTACCACCAAAAAAAAGGGTCAGCAACAGAGCTGTCCTGATGTGCCATTACCGTGCCCTTCTTTGATCTTATTTTGGTCCTCAGAACAGCCCATACAAGTAGGAAGGGCAAGGGCATACCGCAGTCTAGAGCTGAAGATGCTCCGAGTCAGAGAGGCGTAGCCCCCGGCCCTAGCCGGCTGGCCTGGCAGCAACCGCAGGCCGTGGAAGCCAGGACCAGCCCCTCCCAGCTCAGAGCCTCCCTGCGGCGGCTCAGCTCCAGGGGCAGACACCAGCCGCCATCAGAGGCTGCGAAGACCTGAAGCTCTTCCTCGCCTAATGAAGAGCCTTGGCCCAGGGCGACCTCGGGGAAGAGAAGGATGAGTGCGGATCCGCGCGGCTCAGGGACTCATCCCCAAAGCAGCTGGTGACCGTCTCTTAAGTCCTTCTCTTAATGAAAAGTACTTCCCGCCGCGGTGGCGGAGAGCAGGGTCCCACCACCGGATGCCATCACTCCGCACGCTGGCGGGTCTACAGTGTGTGGAGTTCGGGGTTTTGTGGGCGGCTCCCCCACTCCCCATAGATCCTAAACGGATTTGTGGATTCCCAAAGGACAGGGACTGTTTTACCCACGTTTGGGCCTTGAGGTAAGCATGCGAGGTAAGCGTGCATCGGTCAGATGTGGTCTGGCCTTTCAGTATTCCTGACGCTTCGTCCTGCAAAATGCCTTTGTTGACGCAGCTGTGGGCCACCCCCGGCAGAGGCCTGACTAAAGCACAAATGAGGACAAACAGAGAGGCTGCCAGTGTCAGGGCCCGTGGTCTGCATGAGGGTCACGACAGAACATTCCAGCGCAATTGCCAGCAGGTGGATTCCTACTGGGGAAGGAACACATGGAGGATGGTTTTCATTCTCCGCTCCCGCCGAGCAGACCTGAGTACACAGAGCACCGGGGACATCAGGACCCACCCTGCACTGGGGAGGACGACAAAGCGGGGTCCCGCATCCCTCCGCCCGCGAGAATAGGACCCGTGCACGGGGAAGGAGCCAGAAGGCCGAGTTCCGCCCCAGTTCTGCTGTTTACTGGGGGGCGGGTCTCGGGAGTGTCTGAAGTCAGTTTTTCATCTGTCAGGTGAGAGGGTTTAACTAGAAGATTCCAGAAGAGGCCTTTTGGCTCCCACAGTCTTGGGTCTTGGTTTTTTACCACTGAACTGAACATCATCCCCGGATCCTGGGAGCACTTTCGAGAAGCAGTGCTGGATTGAGACTAAAATGCGCTTCTTACCTCATATGATGGCTCAGAAAGATAATTTTCTTCTCCTCTCCGACTACCAAATAATCTCCCTGGCTTTCGAAGCTCAGGGTTTGGGGGCAGAGTCTGCGGGAACGTGGGCTGCCCCCGCGGAGGGCGGGGTGCACGTCCTGTGCTCTGCCGGTACCTCAGAGGTGAGGGGACACAGCCACACGTCTATCTTGACGTGCCCCTTAATCTGCTTCCAGGTGCTAACCTTCCGGTTACTCAGCTGGGTACTAAGGTCCCCCATCATGCACCTGGGTCGTCAGCACAAATGCAGGTGGGTCCTCCCGGACGCCTGGCACGATTCCAGGAAAGCCGGGAGTAGCATGCGTCCAGTCACTTGGGTCCCACGGAGGACGCCCCTGCCCGGCCCATCCGCCCGGCTCTCCGAGTCCCCATCACACCACAGGACGGCTGCTCACGTGGGCTAGCCTTCTCCGTGTCTGATCCGTGGGTCCCGTGGCTTGAAGTTCACCTCTCGCGGTGAGGGCCTTGGCAGGCCCCTCAGGTGGGAGGCCCCTGTGAGGCGTCTCCAGATGGACTAGGTTTGCGCAATCCCTCCAAACCGCCCAACGCGCAGTTCTTGGTACCGATGTGGGGGGTGGTGACCAGAGCCATGGTCAACTGCAGACTTTGAAAAACACTCACATTATATAACTGCCCTCAGGAAAATAAGGAACAAACCCTGAGTCGCTGGAACTTGGCAACAGGGGAGGGACAGGGGCCAAATTAGGGAAAGCCTAAACTTAACTCTCGGAGAAGTTCCAGAATTCTTTATTTTCCACAGAGGACATCGTGGTTTCTGACTGCAGTCTGAGAGACTTCCTGACGCACAAAAGAAAAGAAAACCCCTATTTTTCACTCCTGCAGCTACCCTGCCTGCCCCATGCCCCCCACCTGGGGGTCCCCGACTGATTGACACAGCTGGCTTGGGCTCCCCCACCGACTGCCCTCGGCCTTTGTGCCAAGGAAAGTACTTCAGCCGCTGGGCTGGGCTGGACCTTCTCCAAAGAAAGAAGCCCTGGACCCCAGAAAAGGCCAAAGTACGGCAAGCCTGAGCCTGCCCTGGCGCCGCGGAAGTACTCGGTCCTGGCGCTCGGGAAATACTCGGTCCTGGTGCTGATGTTATACTCAGTCCTCGCACTCCAAGAAGTACTCAGTCCTGGTATTACAGGAAGTACTCGGTCCTGGTGCCAAGAAAGAACTCTGTCCTAGCACTCCAGGAAGTACTCGGATGTGGTGCTCCAGGAGGTACTTGGTCCTGGTGCTGATGTTGTACTCAATCCTGGAGCTCCAGGAAGTACTCGGTCCTGATGCTGAGGTTGTACTCGGTCCTGGCACCGAGAAAGTACTCAGTCCTGGTCCCAAGAAAGTACTCGGTCCTGGTGCTCCAGGAAGTACTCATTCCTGGCCTTGAGGAAGTCTGGGTCCAGCTGCTCTCGCCAGTTCCCACCCAGCGGCTTCTCTAGCTCCACAGCAGCATCACACAGTGGAGTCTCTTCTCAACAGAACCCCGAGGCTGGGGTGGCCAGGAGGCCTCCACTCCCCCTCAGCTGTCGGGTGCGGCAGATCATTTTAGCCTCTGTGAGACTCAGGGGTTCAATCCGTAAAGCAAGCTGGACCGCGGATATCCTGCAGTGTCGAGACTGTGAGGGCCAAGGCCAGGGACACGCCAGCCTCACCAGCCAAGGCTGGAGAGGACACAGGATGTCACCAGGACACTGCGCCGAGTCCCGGGTCACCTGTCCACCCGGGAAGCCCTGGTGGTCTGTCAGGCCTGCTCAACCTCGGCCTGAAATCCAGTCGCAAATGTTCTGTAAAGACTCTAGCTGCTGGGACGCCTGGGGGCTCAGTCGGTTAAGCCTCTGCCTTCGGCTCTAGTCATGGTTCCAGAGTCCTGGGATCGAGCCCCATGTTGGACTCCCTGCGCAGCGGGGAGCCTGCTTCTCTCTCCCCCCAGGCCCCTCTCCTGCGCTCTCTCAAATAAATAAATAAATAAAATCTTTAAAGAAGAAAACAAAAAACAAAGACCCTGGCTGCTCCTCCTTATAATTAGAGAGCAGCCTTTACCCGTCCGCTCACCGAAGGACGGTTGACCGAGGACTGCGTGAGCACTTGTGAAGCCGACTGACCAAGGGCCGGCTGCTCTGCTCTCCCCTTGTGAACAGGTAGCCGGGTCTAGCCCCGCCTTGCAGGCACCTTGACCGGAGCTCAGCGGAAACTCGGATGGTCCCCATGGGCTGAGGTCGCTGTGCAGAGGGGACGGTGCCTTGTCCACAGCCTCCAGGGGCTGGGGCTCTGGAAGGCCCGAGGGCCCCCAGTCCGCATGCTCCGCCCCCCCAACCCCCTCCTCCCTCAGGCCCCTGGAGTAACCCCTTAAAGGCACGTGCCCCAGACCAGGCTGAGTCCAGCCTCTGTGAACACTGAGGATTAGGAACTGGAATCAACCCCATTTCTTGGCTTCTTCCAACCCAGTTCCTCCCGGGAGAGGGGAGCAGGGGCAGCGCCGGAGAGGCTCTTGGGCGCCCCTGGGAAGGAGGGTGAGCCCAATCGGCCGGAGGGGGCCTCTGTCCCCTCAGCTGGGCCTTCGCTTTGCCCACGGCCACAGAAGTCCCCGAAGGAAGGACCTGGAGGAGGGGACACAGACGGGTAGGGAAGGCTGTCGTCCCAGTGGAACTGAGCGGCCCAACAGGAAATGGCCCCGGCAGGCCTATTTCTCCTGTCCTGGAAGAACCTTGGCCACACATAAAGGAGAGCGGCAGACATAGGACAGGCCCCCGGTCCCATTGCAGCCTCATCAACTCAAGCCGCAGCGGTGAGGGGAAAGCAGCCGCCCCCTGTCACCGGCTGGGTGACGGGTTTCCGCCAGGCACCTGCTCATGCTGTTTTACGTCCGAGAGCCCTTCCCCCTCCGGCGGCAGCCGGCTTGCAGCCGGCTGGCAGCAAGGACCCTGCCTGGTTCCCCTGAGCGACTCGTTGCTCCCCCGTGCCAGGATCGCAGCTGGACTCAAATGAGAGTCTGTCCTTCCGTGAAACAAAACTGAAGCTGGGGAAGGTGCGAACGAGGAATCAGAGCCAGACGACGGCCTGGCGTGTGCACACACCGAGATCTGAGGACAGGGAATGGCCCGCCCAGGGCTCTCTGGGGTGGCTCAGGCCCTCGGAAGGCAGGACGGACCGAACAGAGCAGCCATCTGTGGGAGGAGGGACAGCCCTTCATCTCCAGGGCTGTGTTCAGCTCTGACATTTCACTGTTTTGCTAAGACAAATCTTAAGATAGAGCTTGAAAAGACCAAGTCTGGGTTTCTGGACAGGGTTTATTTACTTGCAAATGAAACACCAAACCACCAAACCAAGGCTGTGGTGGCCTTAGGGAGGCCACGCACTGCTGCCCAGCTGGGTGACTCTGGCCATGGGGGCTCCCCTGCTTTAACGTCCCCTTCACGAGGAAAAACACCAGCCTCGAGGGAAAGTGGAGGGGCTGCCGGGTCCGTCCCACAGATCCAAACGGCCCTGCGTCAGCCTCAAGGCCCCCCCCCGCCCCCAACCTGCAGACAGCGCTGGCCCCACAGGGAAAAGCAGACCGTTTGGGTCTACGCTTGAAGGCAAACTGCAGGAGGGACACCGCAAATTAGAGTACAACTGGGCACCCAGGGCACATTTTTGTAAGGTCATGGTGCTGCTGGCTGGTTCTGAGACACACCCTCCGCTCTACGGGAGGGTCTTGTGCAATTCTGCTGGTGCGTTTCTGCTCCAGCCACCTACCCAGTGTGGCTCTGGGGCTTGGCCCAGGAGCTGAGCTGATGGCCGCAAAGCTCTCCAGCTCACAGTTTCCGGAGGAGCCAACGTCCCTATTTGTAACACCATGCATGGGAAGGTTCATCCCACTTTCAGCAGGAAAGGAGGATTCCTCCTCCAACCCCTCGTGCCGTGCCGCCCACCTGCTCCGGGCCAGCACGTCACACGCTGAAAAGTACAAGACGTTCAGAGCAAGCAGCAAACACCAAGGATGCAGAAAGAATTCAAAGGCTTCCTGCACTAAGCATGATGGAGAGACGTGTTTTTCTTTGTTCCCTCCTGGGTGAACGGCCTGCTCCAGAAACATCTGGCCACGGTTTGCAAACGAACAGGCCAGACCCATCGATGGATCATCAGGTCGGTTTAGTGGATCACACAACCATCAAAATACTGGGAACGAGAACAAAAGAAGGATGCCTTGCATTGTTTCGCCGCATTTTTGATCCCACACACAGACGGACATGGGACAATGCACGTCTTACTGCGCTGTGGACAAAGGAGACTCAACAGTTGGGCCCCGAAAGCTTTGAAGCAGGTACGGGTAGATTTCAGACAGGAGCTGAGCCTTGGTCCCTCGAGATGTCCTAAGAGTGGAGAAGGATAAGCACCATCTGTTTTCATCTGTCCTCTGCCCAAGCCCTCTGACCTCTCCCTGGATTTTGTGGCCAGAAATATGCATGGAGTAAAGACACAGAGAGCCAGACAGAGAGGTGGGCAAGTCCTTCCCTGCTCCCCTTTGGTCCTGGCCCCGAGTCCCCTCTGCCTCCCTCTCGTGGTCCTGAGAGCAGTGCGCAGGGCTGCTCCGAGCCAGCATGGGCAGCCTGGCTTCCACCAACCCCTGCAACCCTGGCCAGCACTGGGATCTGCCCTTGGGGCAACTGCCCAGCCCTGCAGACTGGCAACTGTCAGAAACTCTGCCCACCTGGCCCACACCTGCTGCGGACCCCCGGGTCTCCTGACACCTAAGCCTAGGAGAAGAATGCAGTCACAGTACAGGACAGTTGTAAAAGGTCTCAGAAATCTTCTGAATCTGGGGTCCCTGGGTGGCTCAGTCGTTAAGCATCTGCCTTCAGTTCAGGTCATGATCCCAGGGTCCTGGGATCGAAACCCGCATTGGGCTGCCTGCTCAGTCGGGAGCCTGCTTGTCCCTCTGCCCCTCCCCACTGCTGTGCTTGGGCTCTCTCTCTCTCTCTCTCTCTGTCAAATAAATAAATGAAATGAAATGAAATGCAACAAAATAAAATAGAAATCTTCCAAACCAATCAGTCCCCTTCCAGGCCAGGTGGAGTAACGATGTCCAGAGAGATCAGTCCGAGTGGTTCAGAGCCACACAGCACAGTCACGAACCAAATCCGGGTACCGCGACTTCTAGCCAGGTTCTCTCTCTGCCACACGATGCTCTCAGTAGCTGACGTGGACTTTCTAGCTTATGTTTCTACCGCAGAAGAGGACAACAACACAATCTTACAGAGTCACAGCGCAGTGCGAGCCCCTCGCGTGGGCCTGGCTGTCCTGGGCGCGCGGTAAATGTCCACTGTGGTTGGTCCGTGAGGCCATCCTCTGATGCAAGTTTGACCTTTCCACATCCTTCCTCCAGTGACAAAGCTCTGGTTCCCAATGGCCCTTCTTTGGAACCATCAGCCTTGTGTGAATGTGTGATTCCTGGAATCTGCCACATCCGTGTGGTGGCGGTCAGGGTGAGCAAGAAGTTACTGGAACCACAAGAACCTGTGTCGGCTGGCTGAAGGCCGGTGGGTGCGCTCCCCAGAGGGGCCAAAGGTGCTGCCTGCCAGAGCCCCGCGCAGGTGTGCATGGAGACCGGTGGGCCAGGAGATGGAATCTGCCCATGTCCCCTTCCCTCCAGGGCTGGGCCTGCTGAGGGCCACGTGAGGCTCGAGCCGGGAAGCTCCATGTGGGAAACCAGAGTTCTCGGGTAAGCAGCCCCCTCCCACAGAGCTCATGATCATGGAGGCTTCCAGGGACCCCATCCTGGGCCCAAGTTGCCCCCAGGGTAAGCTAGAACTGTCTAGTAATGAAAGAAAAAAGCAAGCGCAACAAAAGGCTAGAGCTGGTCTCAGTGCCGTGGGCCAACCAATACCCGTGCCACTGGGCTCGGCACCCACCCTGTGCCTTTACCATCCGGAGACAGAAGGGAGCCTGGGGTCTAGCTGAGGGGCCTGCCTGCAGGCCCATGCATCACTCCGTTTGAGGAAGGAGCTGGGGCCTGGTCACTCCCCCCAACGTCCATGGCTCTGAGGCCTTCCCGGACCCAGAGGAGCAGGTGCACTGCACATGCCCAGACTCAGGGTCCTGAGCAGAGGGGATCTTGTCGAAGGCTCCAGGTAGGAAAGATAAGTGAGGAGATAAGGTGACCAGTGGGGTTGGGCAGCCCGAGGGCCAGGAAGTTCTGAGAGTCTAGATCTCCTCTTTCAGGCCAAGCCAGCCAGTGGGGACCCAGTGGTGGGGCTCGGGCCTTCATGCTCCAAATGGAAGCAGGTGCTCGCCAGAGTCACCAGGCAGCCTCAGGATGTGTGGCGTGGGAGGACAAATCCCAGCGCCAGGCTGGAGACTGAGTGGGCACAGAGAAACTCACGGTTCTTGGTCGGGGACTCAAAGCCACAAAGCACAGTGCTAGTGAATCCAAACAAGGAATCTGCTAGGTTTTTCTTTCTTTCTTTCTTTCTTTTTTTTTTTGCTGCCAACAAGCCCATTCTGTTCTGGAGGGGCTCGTTATGTAAGTAGGGAGGGAAGAAAAATGCTGGACGTGAGGCCAAAGTCACCAGAACAGCAGAAACTTCTAGATCAGCCTCTGCCACAGCAGGGAGTCAGGTACAAAACACAGGGCTTGTTTGTAGCTTTGCTCTTTCAAGGGAGGAAAAAAGTCTGCTTCCCACATCCTAAGAATTGGGTTAAAAGCCATCATCTCTCAGGAGGATCTGATCATTGAGATGTCTCCTGTGTGTAGCCTGTGTCCCCAGGCCATGTGTGCCTCCCTGTGGGCCAGAATGGGCCTAGGACAAAACACGTCCCTGAGCCTGTCCTCCGCATTTCTCATCTACTCCTTGCTAGAGTGGTTTGGAACCTTTATTTCTTGCTGAAGAAGCCCAGAGAATTCTGCACCAGGTCCTATGGGGATATTCCTAGAGCCAAAGGACCCCTTGGAGCTGTCTGTCCCTTCGCCAGGCCAGCCCCTCATTTTCACTTGTCACTGCCAGTGTGTCCTGGAAGCCTCTGGACCACACATCCCTCTCTCCTTTGTATCTGTGAGGCCCCGGGGACAGCTCCCTCCGCATGCAAAGAACAAGTCCTCGTGCCCAGAGTGCATGGGCTCTGACCTTCCGGAACCACGCTGGGGATGATCTGGGGGAGGTCCACAGAGAAGAAAGAGAAGCCCCAGAGGCAGAGAGGGAAACCAGAGCCACCAGGGACATTCCCTGCCACCTCTCCTTCTGTGCACATGGCCCCATCCGCATGGTTTAAAGGACAGAAATAAAAGATCACGTAGGCTAGTTCTCCCTGGTCTGTGCATGCGCCCAGCTTGGAGAACGGGATCACGCCGAACGGGAGCCCTGCTGGCCAAGACCTTAGGGTCCCTCCTGCCTGAGCACAAAGTCACCACACCCCAGTGCAGCCAGGCCATGTGGGACTGGCCTGCACGCTGTCACCAGAACCTTGCACGTCAGCGAAGGTCAGGACACACAAAGATTTTTTTTTTATGCATTACAATTTTATTTTGAGCTTGACATTTGTTCACCGGTCACGGAATTTCTAGGTCAGGTTCAGGTAACTGAAGAGCCTTTATAATTCATTTCTATTGTCTAGCGCCACGGGATGCTGCAAACACAGTCTATTGCAAAATGGGAAATCACATCTTTCTAAAGACGGCTGAGCAACTCTGATTCAGGAAGTTGTCTCCTCACAGCGTAGGGTGCCCTGACCCATCTCCCTCGGCCACGCTGGGGCTCTCACGCCAACCTTTCCTCAATGAGCCGGAGCACAGCCGTCTGTGTTGGACAAGCGACGACTCCTGCGTATGGGTCTGAGGCGTGCAACCTGATAGCACCCCCCGCTAGGACTAACCCCCCCTTTCTCCTACGCACGGGTAAGAGGACCTACTCAGCCCCCAAGAACTAGCTCAAGCCCCACAGATCTGTGACGCCTCTCCTAACGAGACCAGTCGGGACCCTTCTCTAACCCCATGCAGTTCAAGAGTTCCAGATACGTGCTTAAGAATGGAAAGAGTTAAAAAAAAAAAAAAAGGAATTGAAAGAGTTTCGAGTTAAAGAGTTTTAAGAATTTAAATCCCTCAAGCACTGTCTGGGATCTAGTGATAAATTTCATCTCTGCAGAGATCCGAGCCCTCTTGAGGGCAGCAGCTCTTCCGTCCATGCATGTGGGTAACAGCTAACTTCACGGGATTCGGAAGTCAGAACAAAACACTGCAGGATGGGAAAGTTGGGGCTCCACCCTTGGCCCCATCCACGTTGTGCCCCCAAAGGAACCATCTTTAGCTGCATATCCTCCATATCCTACCAGACTTCTTTATGCACCAGCATCCTATCTAAGACTAGGGACCCCCGTCATGCATACATACATTCTGCCCCACACTTTGCTTATCCGGGATATCATTCACTATCAGCACAGAGAGATTTTTCCGGTATCCGGCGCACACTCCTTTGGATGGAACATTCTAGCTGTACCAGCCCCTGTGGCAGTCCGCGTCTCTAATCTTTGGCCATCCCGACCAGGCTGTCCTGAGAACTTTGTGCATCCTTCGTATTTCTAGGATATGTCCCCAGAAGCGTGACCGTGGCTCAAACGGCCGTGAATTTGTGACTTCCGGACAATACTGTCATGCGTCCTCCTTACGACGGAGCCGTTCTGCCCTCCTCACTCCGGGGGAGGAGGCTCTGCTTCCCTCGGAGCCTCACCCAGACTGTCTATGCTGTCAAAGCTCAGGATTTCGCCGGGTCGGTGCGGAACGGCACCTGTGTCTCCCATGTTTCACCTGCTTACTCTCGTCTCTGGCGTGCCGTGCAGCGCAGAGTCAAGTACTTGGGTCGGCAAGCTGGGGGACAATCCCTCTCCGCCTGCAGGTATGACCCGGGTCCTGACATGAGCGCAGACCCAACCGGCTTTGTCGTCGTTGTTAGTCAAACAGAACAGAAATGATGCCCCTGGAAGTGTGTTTGATGGTGTGTCCATCAGGCCAGTGGTGATGGGAAGCTCCTCACCAGGGCTCACGTCCAAGTCAGCGGGCTGCCGGGGAGGGGGCTGCATGCAGCTGGCGGGATGGCTGAGCGCTAGTCCGAGGCGCCGACTGCCACCGTCCCTGAACGCACAGCCGGGCGTTCCCGCCGAGGAACAGCCCCTCCTCCGCTCCCCAAGTCTAGGCCCCTATGATCAACAGAAATGCCCCAGGGTAGGAAGCAGGTGGCTTATCCCTGGATCTCCTGGAATCTGCCCCGCGGGCCACACCAACTGTTAAAAATCCTGCTGCCTGGAGACCACCCTGCCACGGGGAAGCTCACCCCAGCCAAGGGGAGAGGCTGCACTAAGACCCTCCTAGCAGCTGTCCAACGCGGTGTGAGGAGACCTTCAGAGCCCTCGGCCCTCAACTGTGGTCCGGCCAAGAACACGGGTGGAACATCACGTGGGAACTGGGCCCACCGCGAGCCAGGAAACCCCCGGACCTGCGATGATCCTCGGCCACACTTCTAAGGTCTGGGTGGCTTGTGATACAGCAACAGATGACCAGCAAACTACGTGATCTTGTAGAAGTCAGTTTCTCTGTGCCTCAGTTTCCTCATCCATAAAATGGGACTCATAGGAGTTCCTCTCAGATTCTGAGTTAACACACATACACATGTAAATACGTAACACGAGCTCCTCCCCTGGTCCGTAAAGGCAAGATGCCATTATGTAGGGGCATAATGCTGTTCTTTCTTTCTTTTTTTTTTTTTTAAGATTTTATTTATTTATTTGACACAGAGAGATCATAAGCAGGCAGAGAGAGAGGAAGGGAAGCAGACTCCCCGCTGAGCAGAGAGCCCGATGCGGGACTCGATCCCAAGACCCTGAGATCATGACCTGAGCCAAAGGCAGAGGCTTAACCCACTGGGCCACCCAGGCGCCCAGAATGCTGTTATCTTTGAGAGAGGCGGGGGTGATGTAGGCTGGGGCTTCTAGTCTAGGGTGGGACGCTCCTGCAGGTTTTTCAGTCTTTCAGGAGGTGGGAAGGAAATGCACACGTGCCCGTGACCACGCAGGCAATGAGGACGGCCAGCCCCTGCTTTCACCTGCTCTCAGTTCATCGGCTCCAGTAACGCTGATGGTCTTGGGCTGATCGGGAGACTGGTCTCAGGAATGACTAAATGCAGAAACTATTTATTAACAAGTGTTTATCAGACAGTCTTCCAAAATGTAGGATGAATGGGAGAAACCAGAGGAGGCTTGAGAGGATTTTAAAAATACATGAGAGCCACTGACGTCTTTATTGATTGAAACACGTGTCAGGGAGCCTTGTGTGTCTGGGACTGGGCATTCACAGGGGAGCCCCACGTTCCTCCCCAGTCTCAGGATGGGGCTGGGGGAGGAGACAGACTGCAAAGGCCCGAGGGACCCACAGGGTGATGGAGATGAGCTCTGTCGTGAGGGCGGTGGTCGCATGCCCACTCCCACTTACCACAGTCTAACTGCGCACTTCAGCTTGGTGCATGGCATTGTATGTAAGCTATAGGTCAATAAATCCGAGCCCAAAGTGACCCACCAGCCACCACCCATCCCCATACCTTAGGAGAGGAAAAAGAAAAACGTACAATCTGCAGAACACAGGGAAGATGTCTACGTTATTGATCCTGGAGTACTGAATGTGCTTTCTCACGCAGTGGGAGTAGAATTTTCAGGAAGCAGCTGTGCCGTGTGGGTGATAGCTATACTCTATTTCCAGCAAAATGCTCTGGTTTTAGTCGCCCTCCTGGTGACGAAGTACCTGGCTACACCTATCCGATGGGGCACAGTTGTCCCTTCTTCCCCGTCCTGGGATCTGAAAGTCCAGCAAGTCACCTTCCAGGACCCAGCTAGAGGCACAGTGGCTACAGATCTAGGGGGAGAGATGTGTTGGACAGCAAAAACCCAACTTCCCCCAAGGGTACAACCCAATAGTGTGAGATGTCACAATCCTAAATTTCCTATCCCGAGGCCCTTTATTCGGATCAAGGTACTATTTAAATGATAACCATGAGAGACAACCCATGATGTGAATTCCTTCTCTGAATTAGGGGATTACGGATTTAGCTAATCTCAGAAAAGGGCCCTGACGGCCCAAGGATGAAAAGAGAAATTCAGGTGCAGTAGAGATGTTCAGACAGAAACAGCTCTTGGATGAGGCCAGTTTGGGGAGCACTGGAGTGGGGACCCGAGGGAGGCGCTTGGGGTGGGGAAGGGGATACCCAGAGGCGCTCATGGGCTGAGGCCACGATTCCCCACCACCTCTCTATTAACTACCAGTCTGTCCAGCCAAGCAGGAAATGCAGGGATCACTGAGCACCAAGAATATGGTGGATATTTAAATGTGATGAAGAATGCGGATCACGGGCAGTTGATCTCAACCTGACATCCGTCCTCACCGGCATGCCAGACTTTGTCCAAGTGCCATTACCGAGAGCCCGAAAGTGCCAGAAGCTGGGTGATGTCAAGTTTGTTTCACTGGTAAATGCATTTTACAGAGCTCTTTTTTGACAGCATTCCAAACAAGACATGGATGCAGGTCTCAGAACTTTGGATTAACCAGAGTCCTGAGGCATTTGGAATTACTGAAAAATACTCTTTGGATTTTGCACAATACTCTCTTATCTATCTCCATGAACAAAACTAGAGAAAGCTGACTTGGGGTGTGTGTGGGGGGGGGACTGTTAGACTCAGTGTCTAGTTGGACCTTGGGTAAGAAGGTCTAAAATTGTCTTTGTTCTTCTTTTTTTTTTTTTTTTAAGATTTTATTTATTTATTTGACAGACAGAGATCACAGGTACACAGGCAGGCAGAGAGAGAGAGAGAAGCAGGCTCCCCGCTGAGCAGAGAGCCCGATGCGGGCCTCGATCCCAGGACCCTGAGATCATGACCTGAGCTGAAGGCAGAGGCTTTAACCCACTGAGCCACCCAGGCACCCTTTCTTCTTCTTTTTAAAAAATATTTTATTTATTTGAGAGAGAGGGAGAAAGAGCGCGCGTGCCCATGAGCAGGGGGAGAGGCAGAGGGACAAGCAGACTTCCCGCTAAGTGCAGAGCCTGACACGGGGCTCGACCCCAGGATCCTGAGATCATGACCTGAGCCGAAAGCAGAGGCTTAGCTGACTGCACCACCCAGATGTCCCCAGGATTTTCTGTTTAGATAGACAAACTGGAGGGGGAAACGCTGAGTCCAAGTCAATCTACTCCAAGTACAGATTCCTGTCTTCTGTAAAGCCAGTCCTCAGAGCATGTGAGATGCTACTGAGAAGCCCTGAGGACTCCGTTCAGTGGGCTGCGGTGGAGCCAGGAAGGCACAGTCTAACGGGCCCCCAGAGCCACCCTTTGAGAACCCCTCGACACTCTGGTCCACTGACAGAGGGCATTCCTCCCCATTTAGAAGACAGTGGAGGCAGGGAGGCAGGTGGAGGGGGGGCAGGGCGGGGAAGTGGGTAATTATTCTCATCTGCCAAGTAGAGATCTGGGAAGGAAGAGGAAAAACAAATTTTGTATGTGGTGGCGTGGCCCAGTGTCCTCCCTATGCAGCCGGAAGAAGGAAACTAGTCCTTCTGGGGAAGGCTGCCAGGTGGCCGCTGACAAGGCCTGGAGGGACATTCTGACACTAGCCCAAGGGACCCGGAGGAGAGGGGTCCCCAGAGCCCCTCAGCCCGCCCCAGGCCAGATGGAGCACGCCCCTCCCCCCCCCAAGACCCACCTTCTTTCCCAGTGTCCCCCCCGGAGTTTGTGTTGGAAGACCAACCGGTAAGCGCATGTCCAGGCTCTGTGATTTCAGCAGATAAGTGTGGGATGACTCAGAGCGAGTGGGTGGTGACAGATGCCTGCAGTGAGCTCTGAGCCAGGCCCGGCTGGTTCTGGGTAAGCGCCTGGTCTGGGTCTTGGCCTAATGTGAAGGGCGAATCCCACCAGGGGATAGAGCGCTCTGGGATTCTGAGCGGAAAATCTGTTCGAACAGATCACTCCCTAGCCCAGCCCCCTCCTACCCAGCCCCGACCCGGCACAGCAGCAGCAGCAGGGTCTTCAAGAAGCCTGGGCACCTGTGTCAGAAGTCAGAACCCACGCGTTTGAGGGGTCCACGTGGGTGCCATGCCAGCCTCCCCCCAGTGTCTGGGTGCTGGGAGCTGCCCTGTCTCCTCTGTCTGCCAGGCCTTAAAAGCACAGCACTCCTGCTCTCTACTAAAATGCAGACACCCCTCCAAGGACACACCCAGATGCCCTACGGGCTCAGTCTTGACTCCTTCGTCTTCGGAGCCTGGCAGAGACGCCTTATGGTGAGGAGGTCCCGTTATCCAGAAAGCTCACCTTTCTGTCACAGCTGCACCGGGCAGTAATAGGTACCAGCAATATAGCGCCTGAAGAATCACAGTTATCGCTAACTTGACTTTTCAGATGAGCAGAAAGCACTCTTCTGATCCTTTTCTCTTTTTTCTTAGATTTTATTTATTTATTTTGAGAGAGGAAGCACAAGCAGGGAGAGGGTCAGAGAGAGAGAGAGAGACTCTCAAGCAGACTGGGCTGAGCACAGAGCCTGACATGGGGCTCGATCCCACGACCCTGAGATCATGACCCAAGCTGAAATCAAGAATCGGACGCTCAACCAACTGAGCCACCCAGGCGCCCCCACCCTTCTGATCTCACTGGTGAAAATATTTCCAAAACTGTCCTCATACATCTCAAAGCTCTGATAAGGAGCACGGGGTGGGCAGGGTCTAACCGCCAGAAGGCCTCGGTTTGTGGGAAGTGCCAGGCCTCTGCCTCCAGCAGCGCCAGATGGAAGGGCAGGGGCAGGGCGGTGGCGGCAAAGCCCAGGCCTGATGCTCTCTCTCCAGGAAGGCGCCCTTTCACACCTTGTGTTCTGCCATCTTTTTTCCTTCTGGACAGAGTCCCACCCCCGATACGGCTCACGGGAGATTCTGTCTGCTGCCCCTGGTTAAGGGGAAGGCCGTACGCTGTCCAATCACTATGCGAGGGTAACATCCCGGTTGTCTCCTCATGACCTTTTCCTGAACACAGGCCACCCCAGCTCAGCCTTCCACCTTAGAAGTCTCCAAAACCCCAAAGGCCCACAAGTGTCCGCCCCAAGTTTACTTCCAGCCATGAAAGCGTGACTCCGAATGTGATTCAGCCAATGGAGCTCGCAAAGCAAGGACAAGGTCTGCATTTAAGGTCAAAGACATGAGCTGTTTGGGTGATACGAAAAGGAAGAGCCCCGCAGAGTTTTCTTGGTGCTTTGTCTTACTTCTCCTTAGCTCCTGTTTCTGTATCTAGTTCTGTCTGCAAGAAGCAGCAAAACCCTGTCCTCGGGGCTCTCAAACCTCGGCAGTCCGTCCCGAACCAAAAAGAAAAGGCAGAGCAGCCTGGGAGAGAATGAGGAGCCCTGACTCCATAGCCTCCGTTCTACCCTCCTCAGGCCGCCTGGAGGCCCCCACCATGCTATGAGCCTCCCAACATGTCAGCGGGGTAACTGCGGGGTGGAGGGCTGGCTCTGTTCCGATGCGCTGGGTGTCTGTTCTCTTATTCCCTGGAACCTGCACGGCGCGTCTCTAACTCACGAGCGACTAAGGAGACGAAGCCATTATTACCAGGCAGATGGCAGACCCCGGTAAAAGCAGACATGAAGCAATAAAATACCACCACATACCTCACTTGCAAAGCAAAATCAAAACAAGAACCCAAGTCTGGTTTTGTTTTCTATTGTCTCCCTACTTCCCTCTATCCCTCTATCTTAGGGCGAAAAGATGCCAAAGGCGATCGAGAAAGGAAAGGAACGTATGATCCAAGGAAGACAGGGCAGACAGGCCACCGTGACCTTCAGGAGACGGCGGCGGCAGGGAACCACACTGAGCCAGCAGACAGCTGCGTCCCCCATGCAGCACGTGGGGCGGGAGGGACGGGGCCAGCCTGACCAACTCCAAGGACAGGTTGGCAGCCGCCTGCCTGGAGCGGGGAGGGAAGTACAGGAACCCCACAGAACCCACAGCCCTCTGGCCTTGATTTCCTGGTGAATAAAATAAGTGATAAGACCTGGAGAATTTTATCTGAAAACCCATCGCTTCAAGGTCCTGCTTTGGGAGGACTTGGCTTGGCTCAGTGCGGGGCAGCGGGCCGCTCCCCAGCGGGAAGAGGCCGGCTACCGTGAGCACCTGCTGCAGGTGGGGAACTAGCCCCTGCCAGCCGGTCTCCCCCCAGCCCTGGGAGCACGTATGGCCATCTCCAGCGTCAGAAGAAAGAACAGGCTCAGAAAGGTGAAATGATTTGCCCACAGTCTCCAGCAGGACACAGGCTGAAGGTCAAGTCCGACTCCCAAGTCCAATACCACGGGTTTCTGGGTTTGGGGAGGCAGCTTCGCCGGGTCGTTGAGCATCAGGTGCTTATGATTACACCCTTCTGAAAACCCCAAATTTTAGTTCTTGAGGTCAGAGCTCTGCACTCCATCATTAGGGCTCTAGAGCCTTAAGTCATGCTCATGGAAAAGAAGTTTGTCGGGGAGAGGAAAATTTACCAGAGACACAGAAAGCCCGTGGATTCACGCTGTCGCCCCTGGTGGCAGAACAGCAAGTCCTCGGGGTCTCGGGGCCGGGAAAGTGTAGGGCCTTGGAGGTCCTGCTTGGTCGCCATGACATGACGGCGGCTAGGACACACGTTTTCACTGTTGGAAGTTTGCCATGTGCTCAGACAGTGCAGTGCGGGGGGCAGGGGGCCCCAGGGAGGTGGGCTGTGGGGGCTGCTACTTTGGAGTCAGAGGACCTGAATCTGAGCCCTAGTCTGTCATACACCAGCTCCGTAATCTCAGCAAATAGTTCAAGTTCACAGAGCCTCAATTTCCTCCTTTGTAAAATGAGGCAAACCTCCCAGGACCATCATGAGAACCAAGAGAAAAACTAACATCCATGAAAATGCCACGTGTGGCACCTGGTGCCTAATACATAGTCAATGAATATTTACCAAAGCGTAAAGGGTTAATAGCAGGTGATGCAGAGACAAATCCCTTTAAGAAATGAAAACCCTAACTGACCATAGGGAATCACCCATCGAATGGATACGCCTACAAGAACGAACTGAACACAACTTAATACAAAATAATGCACAGAAAAAGCACAGGCATGAGCCCGTCTTAGCCCACAGGCTGTGTATGAAGGAATAGTAAGGGGGTTTTCAAGAAGGTACAGGGCAAGACTCCTTCGTGTGGGGAGCCTGTGGGAGGGCAGACTGCAACACTTTTTAAAGATTTTTTTAAAAATTTACTTATTTGACAGAGAGACAGCAAGAGAGGGAACACAAGCAGGGGGAGAGGGAGAGGGAGAAGCAGGCTTCCCGCTGAGCAGGGAGCCCGACTGGGGCTTGATCCCAGGACCCTGGGATCATGACCTGAGCCGAAGGCAGATGCTTAACGACTGAGCCACCCAGGCGCCCCAGACTGCAACACTTTGAAAGGAAGAGGAAAGTATATGGTTTGAAAGAGAACAGCAAGGAGGCTGGAAAAATCCAAGGATTCTACTAGCTACTAGCTGAGCTGAAATCGTGAGGCAAAATTAGAAGGTCCATTTTCAGGGACCCCGGCTGCCCAGTACTACTGAAGGACGAGGTCAAGACCAAGCATCGCGCTCACCGCGGCTGGACCCTGCCAGGCCTGTGGCACTCGAGAGTTTGTCTCCGTGAAAGGGTTGACTTGGATACTGGCCTGGGGACCCGTGCGCAGGAATCTGTGACAAGGGGGGACATCCACCCAGCCATCCACATCTGCTCACCTCCCTCCTCCCCACGCCTGCCTCGGGGAGACGGGGAGACGACCAGGCTGGGCCCTGAGCCACCCAGTTTCTTTCTCAGTTCAGTCCCCCTGGCTGTAGGTGTGGCAAGGAGGCTGGATTTTTCTACCCGGAATGAATCTTATACTCAGCATCCTTTTGCATAAGAAAGGAGTTAATCCCTGCCTCCTAGGCCTCACTTTGGGCTAAAACAACCAAAAACAAACCTAAAACCCCACCTTGGAGTTTTCCAGCCCTTGGAAGCTCCCGCACAGACTACAGAAGCCGGGGAGAGCTGAGAGGCCGTACTGCCCTCCTCTCGGGTCGGGAGGTGAGCCCGGCTGCTCTCGGAGTCAGCAGTCGGCCTGGCGGAGAGGTGGACGGCCTGCGAGCACTGGTCCAATCTCGAGGCAATCTGTTCATCACTTCCCTGGGAGGCTTCCTGGGCTGACCGCTCGCGCCCCTCCCGTCTGCCTCCACGCTGCTCTGACCTAGCCACACCTGAGAGCACCCGGCAGGCCCTCCATGTATGTTCTGGGGTCTCCCCTGCACTCACACATAAGCCTGCGTCCCGCTGCCCCCTCCGTGCTGCCCCCAGACCACCAGCCCCTGCCTTGCACACTGGGCGTCCGCCCCATCCCGTGCTTGACTTCTCCACTGTTCCCCAAGTCCTGATCTGATATTCTGTTCTTGCCCCCACTAGATTGTAAGTCCAGAAGCACGGAATCAAGCCTCATTCTTCTATTTTCCTGGCCCCGCTGCCCATCCCCCCATCACCAGGACTCAAGTACCAATCACAGACTGTGAGCTCAAGCTCGGTCACAGACGACTAATTCAGGCCCTGGTTTATATGGGGGGGGGATTGTTGGGGGCGGCGGGAACCGAAACACTCAGCAGCTTGCTCCAAGCGCATGGCCCCGTCAGCGGCTTCATGAATCCAGCCCTTTCCAGAGGCAGCGCTGACCCCCAGAAACTCGGGTTCTCAGCCCCCACCCTTCTCCTCGCACCCAGGGAAGGGACAAGCCCCGGCTCAGTCCCGGGTGAGCGCCTCTCCCATCTTCCCCTCTTCCCCTCCTGCCCCCGCCCCCCACTCCCGGCTTCTGTTTCTCCCATGTGTTCCCCATAAGTTCAAAAGCAACAAGTATGCCTCCCAGAGCGCACCCTCACCAGGCAGGGGACCGTCGACTCTGCGGTCCTGAGCCTTCCAAGGGACAACTCGGGGGTGTCCCCAGGCTCCCCCATCATCCCCGATCTTTTCTGTGCAGGACAAACTTAACAAGTGATGACTGGGGAAGTGGGAGCAGAAAGCCAGAGGATGTCGACTCTGCTAAGATGTCAGCGGGGGACTGGAAGCCAAGGTGAGACGGTGGGCGGAGAGCCGGACCCAGGAGCAGCAGCTGGGGGGTGGGGAGGGACAGAAGACGGGGAGGGAACAGCCACGAACACGCCCCCAGACACATACCACCTTCACGACGAGCCTCTTTAAACCCCAAGGAAAAGTTACGTAAGGAGAAAACGTACAGCTCCGAGGCAGGGAAAGAACGCGGAGTTCCACCTGAGGGTGTTTAATTTAACAAGAGGCCCCCACAGAACAAAGCAACAATTGGGCACCGGTCTGGCGAAGAGTGGAGACAGAAGCATCCGGGGGGGGGGGGGGGAAGGCACCCACACAGAAACGCACAGTCACCATGCACTCGGGGATCGGGGATCGGCACGGGGAGGGGGGTCCGCTTACTCAGCCCCAAGTGGTCCTGGAGGTCTCCGCCTGCGGCTGCGGACGGCAGGTGCCCGGCTGCAGGATGCTGGCCCCCGGGATGCCGGTGCTGCAGACACAGCGCTCCGAGCGCCGACAAATCCGGATGCCGGCTCCGGAGGCCCATGAGAGAAGGGGTTTCCCAGCCCCCTCAGCACAGGCGAGTTCTAGGGCTCGGCCGCTCCCCGAGCCGCTGCCACCGCCGCCGCACGTCTGCAACAGATGGGGACCGGGGCTGGGCGTGTTCCCAGTCCCCCGAGCGGCGCACCGAGCGGACGGCAGACAGCATGAGCTGGCCCGAGACAGCGCAGGCGACAGTCTTGTTGGCTGGAGCTGCTGTGCTGCTCAACACGCAGGCAGAGCGCGGGCAGATCCCCTCCGTGACGGGCCCGCAGCCAACTGTCATTACCCCCTGTGCCAGCGGCTGCTGGGGAGGCAACTCCTTACTACACAGGCAAGTGAGCAGGAGGGAGGGCTGAGCCGGGGCTCTTAAAAAGACAGGCAGCAGGACAGATGAAGGCTGGCAGGGCGGATGATGCAGCAGGGGCCCTGCTCCGTCCCCATCAACACAGCTTCAGGGGACACGGCCCAGCGGCTGCAGCAGCCTAGACTCCCTGGGGAGCCCTGCGCTTGTAATACGGAGAATGCAGCCTTCCCTCCCGCAAGGATCCTGGCGGGGGCCCTTCCCCAAGGCTCTGCTGGGGAACTTCCCGTCGGAAATCGGGGCCCTCCACCCTGCCCATACAACCTGCAGCATCTGGAAGGCAACAAGGTCCCTTCCTGTATGAACAACCATGGCTTGTTTTCCATGATCCTGATGCTTTGACATCTGTGGCCTCGCTGACCCAGGCAGGATCCCCCGCCCTGGGTCAGCCACTCCCTGGAGAGAGTGAATGGCTCACCTGCGAGCCTGCCTTTCAGACGCAAACCAGCCCAGCTGGAGCTCGTACACCCTGACCTCCTCCCTCCCAGGTCAGGCAGTACCTCCTGGGCCCCCCTGGAATGTTTCAAACCGCCAATCCCAAACACACTGGCCCTGCCTCACCGGTGCCTTACAGCAGCAACCACAGTAAAGGCCCCTGCCTGCGTCGTCCCCTCCTGCCTAGCACCTTCTAGCCCAGCCCTGTGCCTCTGCCCGGTCCTGCCTGGCGTGCTGAGCCCCGAATCCAGGATCTGCGAGTATGGTCAATTTCCTCCTTCATGAGAGTCATTTTGGTGTCTGCGTGTCTTACCGTCCCCAATTAAAATGAATCCTGGGTAGCCTTTGATGTGGGAAACAAAGGCAGGAGAGATATTTATATTAAATTTCCTTACGACCTACAGCCCACTGACAAGTCCTTGCAACAGGCAGAGGGACATTCCTCTAGGGACTCAACTGCCTGGAAGTTAATACTTTGCTAAGGGCAAAAGGCAATCCTAGCCCAACCCCAGGATCCTGTAAGTCTACTTTAAAGTATCAAAATTCCTTTGGAAATTTCCTTTATCCCTAAACCCCCCAAGATATGTCTTGGCCATCACCCCCCAAGCATATGACCCACCATCCTTCTAAAGGATGTCAGAACTCGGGTTTGACTGACCGATAATAAACGACCTTTCCCCACCATAGCAAGTCCCCTCCAGGTCCTGGAAACCTCGCTTCCAAATTCCTTAGAGATTAGGCTATCCCTAACCCCCTCCCAACTTGAAAGTGCATAATGAGACACTCTTCATGACCCATGGCAGCTCTTTCTGGCCCTGGGACCTGTCCCTGTGCTTTAATAAAATCACCTTTTTGCACCAAAGACGTCTCAAGGATTTTTTCTCTGTGGTCAGCTTTGAACCCTAACGTCTTCCCTACATCACTGTCACACACGTCCCTGGGGAGTACGCAAGCTGGTTGGGAAGCAAATGGATCAGGAGAAAACAGGGGTGGGCGGACCTCCTGGCTGGCTCAGTCGGAAGAGAGAATGAGTCTTGATCCCAGGGTTGTGAGTTCAAGCCCCACTTTGGGTGTGGAGATAACTTATAGACATTTAAAAGTCTTAAAAAAAAAAAAGAAAGGAGAAAATGAGGATCCTCACATCAGCACCCCGCAAGGTTCACTTTTAAACTCACTAATGACTTGGACTTCTCAGCAGTGGAGAAATTGCTTCGAAAGACAGTGAGCGACTCAGGGCCGCAGGTCAGCAGGCCGAGGTGAAGTCTCCCTCGAAGAATCTGTTCTTTGGTCTAAGACAGGATTTAGCTGGCAGATTTGTGGTCCAGGAAAGGGTGACCTCTGTGAATGACCTCTGGGGTGACCCAGGACGCTTCATGGGGAGAAAGGAACACTGCACGGCTTCCAAGGCTCATGAAAAGACAGCTAAGAGATTGGGACTTCGGGGTTGGAAGTCTGTGGCTTTCTTAAGGTTCCTTTCTGCCCAGAGGGTATGGGCTGGTCCCTGGAACCCAGTGGTCCATTCTGAGGTCTGAAGAGGGATCAGAGGCATTGGGCATGGGGCCAGGATCTCCCTGGGCACCAGGAATCCTGGGACCTACCTGGGAAAGTCACCTGAACCTGAACACTGTTTTCCTGACTGTAGAATGAGCAACACTGTCACCTAAAGGACCAAAATGCAGACATTCTGTGACCATAGCTCAGATCCACGCCATTTCCTCACCCTGCACATCTCCCAGGGCTGCTGCTGGGATAACGGACAAGCGAGCATCTGCACAAACATAAGCAGCAGCTCGGACTGTACGGGTTAACTCTGGAACCAGAGGGCCAAGCTAGCGTAAACTCATGGCTTAGCAAAAGGCTGGTGCCGCTTAGTGATGCGTGGAGCCCCCCCGCCCCCCACCCCGGCTCTGGGACTAGTGGTCCCCCAGAGACCCAGCCAACCACAATAGTTCCTCCTGCTGGTTCTGGAACTTGTCTTGCTGGGTTAGCGAGGCTTGTTTTATTTTGTGCTTTATTCCAAAGTATACAAATAAGCCCAAGAAAAAAGCCTAATTAGTTTTGCTTGGAATGGCTGCAGATGTCAGAGAAATGGGCGTCACCATGCAGAGCGCTGGGCGGTGTCTACACCTGGCGACAAGTGCCTGTGGATGACTGGTGGCGTGTGAGGGGCCTCCTGCAGTACTGACCGCCAGCGATCCCACGGGCCGGGCACCCGATGTCAGAGCTGGAGGAGCATCAACAACCCCACTCCAGCCTACAAGCTGCCAACCTCCAAAATGCTTATTGCTTTCACCTGCATCCGTCCCGCTCCCCAAATCTCCACTGTGCTCTGTGTCCCCGCTTCCTCCGCAGGCTCAGAGCTTTTCCACTGACTCCCGATTCCCAAAGAGAGGGTGGAGGTCCGCTCCCCAAAAGAGACGCCCGGGACATCAAAGACATTCGTACAGCCGAAGACCACTGGCCATCTCCATCAGCTGATCTCTGGTCTTGGGGCTATTCCTGCCTGTGGGACATCTCCTCTGACTCACCTCCTCCACACGAATCTTCCTAAACGTGGCTCTCTGAGCATTGCCCTTAGCACCCTCGCCAGACCCAAAAAGACGAAGCAAAAAACAATTCAGGCAAGACCCAGAACACTAGCTCCACGCCGCCTGCTGAACAAAGCCACATTCCACAGTAAAGGAAACCACGCCCATGATGGCCTGGCCCGCGGCCACCCCACTTTCCAACTGCCCCACTTGCACAAACCTGTCACCCAGGGTCCTCACGGGCCCTGCGGCCCCCCGTGCCCGCACACTACTGACTCCACAGTTCTGCATCCAGAGTCCTCGTGGGTCTCCTCTACTCCCAACGGGCTCTGCCGACACCTGCCGGTGACTCCCCGGCATCTCGCCCGGCACTGATTTCTTGAGTGTCCTCTAGTGCTGGTATTTACGAATGCTATCTCAATTGCACAACAGGTAAGTGGGTAAAATAATACTTTTTTTTTTTTTTAACCAACGAGGAAATTGTAGCTCAGAGAGACTGAGTTGCCAAGGTTGAGCACAGGACAGTGGCAGCACCAGAATTTAATCCGAGGTGCGTCCCCTCCAGAGCCTGGCTGGGTTCTGCACTGTTTTCCTAGGTTCACACCCCGCCCCCTTGAATTTATTTCTTTTTGCTTATTTGTATCTTCTGGTTTCTGTCTGCAGCACAGGCTTGTTTATTGTGTGACTAAAAATAAGAGGATATGCTCATTCTTGAAGTTGGAAAGTTCCCTTTTAGGGGTCTGTCTCAAAGAGAATCCGAAATGCAAGTGGAGGTTCATGCACAGAGGTGGGGCATGCAGCGGTGGGGAGGGCTCTGACGCCCCCACCGTGTGCGAGCGCGGAGTTCTCGTCAAGTGTGCTCTGATGAAGTCATGCACCGCGGGGTAAGGAAATGACAGCAAATCACAGCAGTGCCTTCAAAGGCTGCAAGTAACATGGGAAATGTGGCAGGAAACCCCCAAACTGTTCCTGCATGACCTCAGCTGTGTAAGAGCCACAGAAGTCTAGAAAAACACATCCAGCCCCTGCCCCCCGCCCCAGTCATGAGTAACAGGCCTGCGTTCGACTTCTGAGAGCCCCAGGAATCCAGAACAGACCTTGCCAGATCCCATGCCACCTTCAGCCATGAGCCCGCATGCCAAATGCTGCATGCCAACCTCGTCCGGTGATGAGGCACCCAGTGCAGCAAAGCAGCCAGCCCTAACTGCAAAGGGACTTCTAGCCCCACACCTACACTGGGTGCAGTGGGTCACACTGCTCGTGGAAACCCGCGGACCAACAGCAGCTGCTCAGCAAAGCCTTATCTCCTTACTTTTGCAGGTGGCGGGTGCTGGCCCTGTGCTCAATCCTGGGGCCGCCGGATCTATGCATGGGGAAGCCAGGGACACCGAACCCACAAGGCTCCCCGGGCCCAGCGCCCAGCTCCTGGCTGCACGAGCTGCATGTGTATTTCAGTCGGGAGCTTGGTGGCCTGGAAGAGGCGGCATGGCACGGTGTTAGCATGTGTTGGCTTAGCTGTTGTTGGAAACAGATGTCCTGGAGGGATGCTGATGGCTGAGGCACTTCACTTCGGGATCCCATTACTACAGCCTTCCTGCATCTGTTGGCACGCTGCAACACGTTGGGGGCAGTCTGGTAGCTTCTAGAATATTCCAGATGGGAACCAAGACGACAAAGAGGATGACTCAGCATGGCCAACATCCTTACTGAAATCTACACCAGAAGACTTCTGGATCAGCTCAAGAAATGTCAGAGCTCTTTTCTCTCAGTGGAGTGAGTGGTGTTCAAGGTTAAGTGCATGCTAGCTCAGGCTGGCTCAGTACGGACGGCACGGGCACCAGCACGTCCGAATAAACCAGCTAGAAAATCCACCCAAGGTGGCGGCAAGACTTCCTTGGAGCTCCAGGAATAGGTTGTACCTGCGGCCTAAAATCGTCTGTGGGATCCGAGAGGGAGACAAACCACAGGAGACATAGGAAACAAACAGGGCTGCTGGAAGGGAGGCGGGTGGGGGGAGGGGGTCCCTGGGGGGACAGGCACTGAGGGGGGCACGTGATGCAATGAGCACCGGTGTTACTTGCATTGATGAATCACTGCCGTCTACCTACCTCGGAAGCCAATAATACATTATATGTTAACTGAATTTAAATGGAAACAAGTAAGTTTTTTTTTTCTCTTTTAAAGATTTTATTTATTTATTTGACAGAGATAGAGAGAGATCACAAGCAGACAGGCAGGGGGCGGGAAGCAGGCTCCCCGCTGAGCAAAGAGCCCAATGCGGGGCCCAAACCCAGGACCCTGGGATCACGACCCGAGCCGAAGGCAGAGGCTTAACCCCCTGAGCCACCCAGATGCCCCTGAAACAAGTAAGTTTTAAAATAAACAAATAAATAAAACAAAATCGTCTGTGGGGCTTTGGCAAACTCCGCTCTGAGATTTCCTTTCATAGCAACAAACCGCCCGGTACCAAGGCTGCGGGGGGCACACGGCCTCACTCGCCTCCAGCACCGGAGGCCATCACAGTGCACCAGGGCCCCCGGATGTCTGTCAGCTCAGACACGTGTGCCCTGCAGCCCCTCACGGGGTCCCGCCCGCCAAGCAGAACTAGGAGCTCGGCAGCCCCTGGACTGTGAGCTCACGTGCAGCCCATGCGCTCCCACGCCCTGGTTTCCGTGGAGAGGAACCAGAACCAAACCCAGTGCCCCTAAGGGTAACCCTGTCTCCATCCTTCACAGCCAAGTTCTGGACTCCCAAAGGTCTGCGGAGACTGAGACGACTTCGTGGAGCCAAACATGCGGAGACTGCCCTTGGGCCTCCGTCTCCCTCGAGCCTGAGTGTGGGGCAGGCACGAGGCCCCACGCACAGAAGCCAGCACCGTGTGCAGATCGGGGTGTGTTGGGATCCACTACCTGCCCCGTTGTGGAGTTGCAGCTCCCAGCTAAGCCAGCGAGGAGAGGAGCTCTAAAACCCAGGCGACCTGTTGGGAAGTGACCTGCGCCCCAGGCCACGCAGCTGGGTGCTGAGAAGGCCAGGACCTTGACCCCTGGACGGACAAGGAAGGGCTTAGTTAGCCCTGCCTGCCTGAAAGCTCACCAGGTTTGTTCCTGTGGCCCCATGGTGACCTCTCCAGACCCAGTCTGAACAAGTCCAAGGTGTAGAAGGTCCAGAGAACAGACAGTGGGAGGGGAAGGACTGGCCATCTGTGCTAGCGGCCAAAACAGTGATGCACACTGCAGGAGCACTGGCAGTTTGGGGATAAATAAGACACACGTGTACACTTGCACGCACATCCGCACGCTTAGCTATTTGCCTGCCAAAGCCTGCGTGGACCTCTCCTCCTCTCGGGTTCTTCTCTGGGGCCACCTCCAGCCTCACAAAGACTCCCCCACGTCCCGTACCGGTTCCTCCACCGTCCACCATGGTAGCTTCTCGGGCCCGCCCTACAGCTCCGGGGGAGCGCACACTGTTGTGAACACTGCGTGGCCTCTGTCTCATCCAGGGTCCCTGGCCGGCCAAGGAGAACGCTCCTCAGATCCAAGAAGAGGGAGTCCAGTATCGGGATGCAGTGTCCTCACCGTCAACAGAAACCCCTCGGCACCTGGGAAGCCCTCCTTTTTCATTTTGTCATTAAGAACAGAAAAGGAAGGGGCGCCTGGGTGGCTCAGTGGGTTAAAGCCTCTGCCTTCACCTCAGGTCATGATCTCAGGGTCCTGGGATCAAGCCCCACATTGGGCTCTCTGCTCAGCAGGGAGCCTGCTTCCCTTCCTCTCTCTCTGGCTGCCTCTCTGCCTACCTGTGATCTCTGTCAAATAAATAAATTAATTAAAAAAAAAAAAAGAACAGAAAAGGAAGCCTTTCCTTTTTCATTTTGTCATTAAGAACAGGATGGGCTTCTCCCTTAACCCCATCCATGTTCCCTCGGTCTGTCCCCGCCGCCCCCCCACGGATCTTGCTCCACACCTCTTGGGGTCCCTCTCCTACCGAGGAACACTCATGGAGCCCCCAGCTACAGAACACAAGAGAAACAGAAGAGAGAGAGCCCTGACCTCGGGGACTTGTGTTCTGGCTGGGAGGAAAGTCAGGGAGACAAGGAACAAGCAAGCTGAGGGTTGATACGGTACAGACAGCAGCCTCCATAGAAGTTCCCAACAGTAATGACTTTGGAAGCAAAAGAGCTTCCTGGGGTGCCTGGGTGGCACAGTTGTTAAGCGTCTGCCTTCAGCTCGGGTCATGATTCCAGGGTCCTGGGATCAAGCCCTGCATCGGGCTGCCTGCTCGGCAGGAAGCCTGCTTCTCCCTCTCCCACTCCCCCTGCTTGTGTTCCCTCTCTCTCTGTGTCAAATAAATAAATACAAAATCTTTGGGGAAAAAAAGAGCTTCCTGAAAAGAGTAAGGTTGAGGCTGAGGGTTTGAGAGGTCAGCAGGAGCGGGTTCAGAAAAGTCCTTGAACTTGTAAGGCTCCCCAGTACAAGCTCCCTCTCCCGTCCCCGGACACTCTGCCAGTGGAAGGCTCCCGGCCACCAGAGCTTCTCTCTACGCCCAAAGCCAGGCTCGGCGCAGCCACAGGTGAATGCTGCGGGGCCGAGCTCGGCCGTGTCTGGCAGGTGCTCCAGTTCTGAACATCTGTGACCTAAAACCACCTCAAAGCCACCATAGGACAGAAGGCTCTGGGCTGCCCAGGTGGCAGGAGGCAGGCTGCGGCCAAACACGCGGCAGTCTTCCCGATTTAATTGAAACCGACACAAATCACACTGGGGCATAAAGCAATTTTCTCCTCCAGACTGCCCTCCACAGCCAAGCCCGCAGGCGTGTCTCTCTCCAGCGGGACTCACCGTCCCGGGCGGACGGTGAAGGTGAGAGTCTGCACGTGTTTTTCCAAGCGGATGTCACTTGCCTGCAGATTCCAGTTCCGGTTCTGCCGGTGACGAGCGCTGTGACCTTGGATAAGCACCGAACCTCTCTGTGCCTCAATT
Organism: Meles meles; assembly: GCF_922984935.1. NCBI lineage: Eukaryota > Metazoa > Chordata > Mammalia > Carnivora > Mustelidae > Meles > Meles meles. Next base: position 5,417,154 of record NC_060075.1, on the reverse strand, counting down.
TCCTCTTCTGTAAAATGGGATTAGTTATAACCATACCTGCCCCACAGGGTTGCTGTAGGTGACGTAGGTAAAGAGAGACACGCGTAGGTGCGTCCACACATTCGTTTTCTAAATACAGAGACACGGCCTGGCGCATAGCGTGGGCTGGGGGGGTGCTGGCTCTGAGTCTCGAGCCAGTGAACAGGGCGCGGGAGCTGATGGGAACCAGCAGCCGGGGAGGCAGGAGGGTCCATTTTACTGACGTGTGACGCAGGTGTTACAGGAGCCCGACCTGGCATCTTATGCTACAGCGATTCCTCAGAGACTGAACGTTAGGGCCAAGTAGGAAGTGGTGAAAGGTAATCAAGAGAAAGCTCCAGAAACACGCACCTGCGATCACCTCTGGGGCGGGCCTGGGGCTGGAGCCGAACTGGGGATGCCCAACGGGAGTCTCTAGCAACGGGAGGGGCGGCAGGACCTGGAGACGGGCTCAGACACCCCCGCCACCTCCTTGACTGGACCCAGGGTCCAGGGATCAAGGAGCCGTCCCCTGCCAGGGCCACACAGGAACCAGACACAGGCTCTGCCCTGGAGGAGCATTTGACTCCTGAGGTGGGAAGCAGGTACAGAGCCACAGAACACGCTCACGGGATGACTCGACAGACAGGTGTCCCATGTGCTCAGGGACGACGGGTCCATTTGGGCTGAAGGCTCCGAGCCAAGGACCAGGAATTGGGCTGGCAGGACGTGACCCGCTGCCCCCGTCAGTGCTGGGGGGTCCCGGGGGCAGGGAGAGCCACCACGCCACACAGCCAGGCTTCCTCCGTTCTCAGAAGTTAATGGCTACTGGGGACTGGGAGAACAATGAATCCACAACAGAAAAATGTCAGCCCGGATTTAAAAAAGCAAGAACAGGGGCGCCTGGGTGGCTCAGTGGGTTAAAGCCTCTGCCTTTGGCTCAGGTCATGGTCTCAGGGTCCTGGGATCAAGCCCCGCATTGGGCTCTCTGCGCAGCAGGGAGCCTGCTTCCTCCTCTCTCTCTGCCTGCCTCTCTGCCTACTTGTGATCTCTGTCTGCCAAATAAATAAATAAAATCTTTGAAAAAAAAAAAAGGCAAGAACATAAAAATAATCTTCCTGCATCCATCAGCCTTAGGGAAGTCGAGCCTCTGCCAAGCACGGGGCATCGTCCTTTCCCCGAGGACGCCTTGGGGAAACCTGGTTCTCCGCTGCCGTCACCCCTTCCCCTCCCACGCCCACAGCAGGAGGAACGTGCCTCAGTCACCGGACCTGCTCCCTGACCTCGCGCCACCTCTGGGCAGGAGCCCAAGGCCTGAGCCGGGTCCCTGAGGCGGGTGGGTGCAGACGCGCCCCCCCCCCCCCCGCCCCCCGTGGCAGACGCAGTCCTAGTGCAGCGCCTGCCCACAGACCTCCCCGGGAAAGATGGAAGAACAGGTCGGTTCACGTCTCCTGGTCTGTCGGCGAAAGGAATTCCACCTCGTGAACTTTTCTGAAAATTGAATGAGCACTACAACTTCAGCTAAAACTTCTTAAACATTTTCACAGGTTTAAAATAAGTTCTCAGAATGCATTACACCCTTCCTTGCTGTCGTGGGTCGGATTGTGTCCTGACCCTAATGACCTGATTCCTCTGAACGGGACCTTATTTGCAAAGAGGGTCTTTACAGAGGTGATCCGTTACAGTGAGGGCACTAGGGTGGCCCTGGTCCAATGGGACTGGTGGCCTTAGAGAAAGCGGAAATTAGGACACATAGACACACAGAGAGGGGAGGAGCCAGAGGAAGACAGTGACTAGGGATAGGAACCCAGGAGAGAGGCCTGGTTGCCCCAAGCCCCCCGCTGGCTGAAGCTCTGTATAACCACCCCTGGAAACTACCACACGCGCTTCCCCCCCTTTGTGTTTCAACGGCTTTATTAAGACAGAAGTCACAAACTTATTCACGGTTAAGTTCACCCATTTATTATTTATTTTTTTAAGTTCACCCATTTAAAGTGCATGATGAAACAGTTTTTAGTACATTCACAGGGCTGTGCGGCCCTCGTCACAGCCAATTTTAAGACATTTTTGCCACCCCAGCAAGGAACCCCAGGCCTGTGAGCCGTCACCTCCGCTCCCCTGGGTGCTCCCGACTCCCCGAACCACTGAGCTCCTCTGTGCGTCTGCGGACTCGTCTGTTTTGGACGTTTCCTATAAATGGGATCATTCACCGTGCGGTCCTCTGTGGGCTCTCACTTTCTTTTTTTTTTTTTTTTTTAGATTTTTATTTTTTATTTATTTGACGGAGAGAGAGATCACAAGTAGGCAGAGAGGCAGGCAGAGAGAGAGGAGGAAGCAGGCTCCCTGCAGAGCAGAGAGCCCGATGCTGCGGGGGCTCGATCCCAGAACCCTGGGGGCTCGATCCCAGAACCCTGAGATCATGACCTGAGCCGAAGGCAGAGGCTTAATCCACTGAGCCACCCAGGCGCCCCCTGGCTCTCACTTTCTTAACCAGAATAAGCTTAGGTATGCAAACGTAGGTCAGCACCTCACGGGGAAACCGCCGGCTGGAGGACCAGAGTTTGAATCGCTCTGCGCCCTTAAGTGGGTTTCTTCAGCTGTCTGACCCAGAGTCCCCCCCCTCCGCCCCGATCTGCGGGGGGCTGCAGCTCCGGGGCTGGGGGATGCGGCCTGCCAGCGCTGGTTCTAGCTGCCGTCAGCGTCCGTCAGCGTCCGTCCCCTCCTCATGTCTTGCAGTCTCGCTGCCACTTCCTTAAAGTTGTCATTTACCATGGAGACAGCACTGGGGAACCGGGCAGGTCGGGCCTCGGGGGCCCTTCCATGGAACGCCCCAAATTGTGGAGCTTCCCTAATAGTTGATGAAAAAGGGTTTTCTGCCAGGTAGCCCAGGGCTAGGTGCTGCCCACAGAGGGTCACTGCTGTTTTTACTTGGTTCTTCCGGCCCCTCCCCACTATGAGCTTCTAAAGATATTCTCGCGTTCTGTGTTTGTTTTGTTTTCAGATTTTATGTATTCATTTGAGAGAGAGAGAGAGAATATGCAGGGAGAGAGGCAGAGGGAGAGGGAGAAGCAGATTTCCCACTGAGCAGGGAGCTTGACGCGGGGCGTGTTCCCAGGACCCCGGGACCATGACCTGAGCCGACGGGAGATGCTCCCCTGATGGAAGCCCCCAGGCGCGCGCCCCCCCAAAGACGTTCTTGTTTCCGGAAACGTCTCATCTGCCACCCTGTCACAGAAGGAGCCTGACCACCATCCATACGTCTGTGACCAGCTCGTCATCCACGTCCTAGTTAGTGGGGGGGAGACGCTAGCCACAAGCTCTGTGATGGGGACCTTCACTGTCTCCCCACAGCCTTGCTGGCCCTGCTGATGAGGTGGAGAAGAGGAACTCCTGGGGGCCCTAGCGCCATCACAGGGTCTAGTGACCAAGACAGGACACCTGAGGGGTGTGCAGGAGCCGCAGTGACAGGCAGGAGAGCCAGGGCGGCTGCAGGAATGCTCCGTAACGGGAGTCCTGGTACGGCTCTGGCCTCGGTCTATGAGCACTCACCGTGCACCAGGCATGGTGCTGAGCACAGGGCCCTCGGCCAGGAAACGGACGATATGGAATCTGGGACCATCAGACTATCGGTCGCCTCACCTGCCCCAGAAGCTTCATAGCTCGGCCATGTCAGAGGCTGGTGGGGGCAAGATATGACATCCTTGGTCTGTCCCTCGAGCTTCCTCAGCCTGATCCTGGGATCCTCCACCAGGGCTGGGCCCAGAGGCAGGCCCAGAGCCACTCCAGCGGGTGGGATCTGGAAGGGAGGTCAAGGCCACTCCTGGCGAAATCCTTCATCTGATGCTCTGAACCTGGAGGGACCATCAGAGGCCCCGGGGCCCCGGGGCCCTGTTTCATCAAAAGCTAGATGCCCAGATTCATCTGGAAAGGTACTGCCTCAGAATTTCCAGGGCTGAGAACAGGGGTTCAGGGGGCTGAAATGCACCCTAATTAAGAACCAGCACCTCAGGGTGAAGACAGGGAAATAAAGCAGCAGTTCACGGCATCATTCGTCCTCAAAATGGAAGGTGCCTTTGGGAAGGGAGATAGGAAGTCAGGAACTGGAGCTTCCCCTTCATGAAGGAATCCGGTTTTGAATCAAAGCCAACTAAAGAGCAATCGTGTGGACTTTGGGTTCTCAACGGCAGTGCAGTCCGTCGCTCTGGGTCTGGAATGTGTAGACTGACTCAGAAGCCTTCGTAACCAGCTCCGGTCAAAGGTCCCAGTTCAGGTGGCACTTTGCTCCGTGTCATTCTGCCTGTCTCCTGACATCCAAATTCAGAGAAGGGAGAGATGTGCGGCTTGTGCGGGCTGTGCTCACACGCCGGCGCGTGCGGTCGTGGCAGGGGAGACAGCGGTCACTCGGGAGCTGCGGGTGGGCCGCGTTCTCTGAATTGTCATGAGACCACGGTGGCCCGGGCCGCCCTCTGACAGACGTCCCTGCCGCACACCCCCAGCCCCGACGTCAGGCCCCGCCACACGGCTGACTTTTCCCAGGAGGCAGGCGCCTCACTTCCCAAGGGAAGGTTTGGAAGCTCTCCTGTGTTCTAACACTGTCTCTCATCCCTCTGACCTCGAGGACTCAGGGACGATGGCTCCCGCAGCCTGGGTCTCCAGAACCAACAGGACACACACTGACTGCAAGAGAAACAGACCTCCATCATTGCTCGTCACTGAGATCTGGGGTCACTGGTTAGCCCTGTGTCCCCTAGCTGACACTCACCGTCAATGCCCCTCCTCCTGTCTTCAGAGTCTCCCTTTCCCTGCGGAAGCTCAGCTGGCAAACTTGCTGGGGTTGGAAATGCACCTTTCCTGGCCCATCCCCCACTACACCATTTGAGTCAAGTCTGGATCACCGGGGTCTCTGAGAGACAGTCCTGAACCCAGATACAAGGCGATTCAACAAATTCACTTTCTCTTACTCTCAGATTATTAATACATTGTACGGTTTGTGTCCTCTGTGACGTCTTAAGGCAGTGGTATGACGATCTTTCTGTAAATACTCCTAACCCTTAAAGCAAAGCCAGACACCAAATGCGTGCTCTCTCTCGGCTGGGTTTAATCAGACAGACGCATACCAGACGCTCACGGTGTGCCAGGTGACCGGGGTACAAAGATGAAGGTCCACGTCTGAGCCCCTTAAGCAAGTCCAAGTTCCGGGGGAAAGAAGACGTTCGAGACAGGTGTTTTTGCCTAAACGCCTATTTTCTCAGCCATCTGTCTCTGTCCAGGCTCTCCTCCGGGCCAGCCCTCACCCAGGAATTCACTGCACATTACCCTTTCCTTGGGACAAACGGGTTAGGTGAAGGTCTACCCAGGTTAGAGACCCTGCAGCTTCAAACCACGCCACTGCTAGCCAGGCCTCACTTCCTGCCCCCACCCCAGGACTCCTTCCCTTCCCTTTCCTGCCCACAATTGCCTCCAAACAAAAATTAGTAACCAAGCAACCAGTATATCCTCGGCCAGTAATGACAGTGACCGGCTAAGTCTTGGTTTGCCCAGGATTGATCAGATTTTAAAACAGAAAGTCTCACATTCCAAGAAATCCTCAGTCCCCGGTGAACCCAGACAGTGTGTCCACCGAAGGGACTGAGGCTGGTACCCTGTGCCCCCCTCAGACCCCCGCCTCCCTGGAGGCGGTGTGCACCTCTGTGCGTCTGTCCACACCACCGGCCAGGCCTCCCACACCCATGCCCGCTTCCTTTCTGTCTCTCCTGACTTCCAGCTCCATGAACAGCTGCCCTTTCCAGCCCTTTGGAAATGGAGGAAACACCTTCCCACCTTTCCCTTCCTCTCGTGCTTTCATTTATTTGGTAAAAATTAGCCCTAATCATTGAATGAGAAGAGAGCCAGGGACTTGTGTCCATCAGGAAAAAGTAATTACCGTAAGTGAAAACAAAAGTTTTAAAGTGAAATTAAACCTAAATATCAGTGTCCTCCCGTCTCTGGTCATGTTGAGGATGTCTAGAAGGATTTGGAATTCCTGTAACATTGTCTATTTAGCTCTTTTTCCTCCTCCGAACAGGCCCGCTTTTCATAAAATGCAGCTTTAGAGATAAACAAAACATCACTGTAATTCCATTTTGCCTCTTGCTATTAAATTCCTACACTCACGGCCCCCTTCACCCAGCAGAGCGTGTTTCCAGCACCGCAAAGCCAGATTACGGCAGAGATCAAAGCCATGAAAGGTCATGTTTAAGCCAAAGACCACTTTATTGCCCATCGGCCAACAGAAACGAGGATCAGAGACAGCTTAGGATGGGAAGCCAGAGAGCCAGAGAAAGCAGGGGGGTGGGAGGTGGGGGCAGAAAACACTCAAGTCAGCTCAGACATTTGGCTCCAAACTGCCCAGGTCGCACTGATTCTCAGCCTCAGACGTGCATCATCGGGGGAATTAAAAACAAAACATCAGAGTTTCGAATTACATTCCCCAGGGGAGCAGCTGGGCACTTGGGAGTTTTAAATGCCCCTCAGGTGAGCGCCATGTGCAGCCAGGTTTGAGAAGTACGGCAGTTAAGGCCAAGGAAAGTAAAAACACGATGGGCTCCAGGTGCCCATTTCATGCAAAGAGAGCACAGACCAGTTCCTGGGTAGAAGCGCGGGCTCTTCCCGACACATGTTTCTGTAGAGATTTCTTGAGATGGTTTTAAGTAAAACCCGGATTACCGCAGCCTTTCCTGGCCTAGTTTCCAACATCAGGCCCCGTACGTCCCTGAACGCAGCCCTGGGGGGTCACAGGGCCCCCTGTCCTTGTGCTCCTTCTTCCCGATGCTCCTCGAAGCCCGAGCAGAGACCGTGAACCCTGCCTCACCCTGCCTTACCTGCCCTGCTCATCCTGTCCAGGAAAAGGCCAGTGGAGAGATGCAGGGCAACACGAGCCTGGGTTCCGAGTTCCTCAGAAGGAGGGTGTCTCGCGCAGGATAGGGGGCTCAGGAATAACGAGCCCTTGCTGACCCGGGGAAGCCCCGGGGGGCTCTGAGCCGCCCCTGAGCCCTGAAATGAGTGCAATTCCTGTCCATGGGCCTCCACACTCGTGAGAAAGGCCGGCATCTCCTTCCCATGAAGCCTTGAGGCAGGGCCCAAGGGTCAAGTGGGCCTTTAGCGATCCTGAGAGGAGGATACTGGGACAGACAGCAACGACCACCACACAAGTGGGGCACAGGGTGGAGCTGTCCTTGAGAGCAGGGCCGGCACCTGAGTCACCGGGCCTGGTACAGGGTCCGATGAACAGTATGCACTCGGCAAATATTTGTTGAGCGAGAGAACGAATCATGTCTCGGGGAAAAAAAGAAACAAATGATGAAAAGCTCATCTCACGAAGATGACAGGGACGGAAAGTCTGGAAAAGCAAACGTGAGAGGAAAAAAGGCATTTCTGCAGATTTTGGAAATGTCCCTCATCCGTTTCAGGGCCTTCAGCCTCCCGGAGATCTCGATGGGCCGGACACCGCCAATACGTGCGCTCATGGGGGGCCCCTAGGCGCTCTGACGAGGTGTGCGTGGTCTCGGCCACAACAGCAAAAGCACAGGTAATAAAAGACCAAAAAAAGAGATAAATTGGGCTTCTTCAAAATTCAAGGCTGGCTGCTTCAACAGACACCAAAAAAAGGGAATGGATGGAAACATATTCCAACCACGTTTCTGATAAGGGATTTGCGTCCTGAATGCCTAGAGAATTCTCAAACTCGATAGTGAAAAGACAACCCGATTCCAAGCAAGCACGGGGCGTGCACAGACATTTCTCGAAGGGAGATTGCAAATGGCCAAAAAGACCAGGGAAAGCTGCTCGACCCCATTGGGCAGAGGGAAACGCCGAGCGAGAGCCTGAGGCACCCCCCTTCCTACCTGTGAGGACAGCCACAGCGAAGAGACACACGGGAATGGGTGAAACACGTCCACCCAGACACGGGCACGGGAACGGTCGCAGCAGCGTTTGTCCCCGTCGCCAAAAGGCGGACTGACCCCCAATGTCCCTTAACTGATGAACAGACCAAGCGAGGTGTATTCGCACCATGGAAGGGTGCGAAGCCCCCAAAGGAGGAGGGGAGAGCTGTTCGAGCTGCAACACGGTGAAGTACGAAAAGAGATGGTAAGCGGAAGAAGCCGGGTGAAGACCACGTTACAGGACTCCGTTTACCCGGCGCCCAAACAGGGAAATGTGCGGGAGCAGATGGTCCTGTCCTGGTTGTTTGGGGGGTGGGCGGGGAGGGCGGACGAGGGAACCGTTGGGGATGGCCTCGGCGTCAGGGGGCTCCCTCGGAAAGGATGAACGTATTCTAGAGCTGACTGTGGCGAGGGTTGCCCAGATCCGTGAATATCCTAAAAACCACGGAATCGGACCCTTCACAGGGTGCCTGGTGGCTCTGCTAACTGCATTCAGCAAGGCTGTCTGAAAAAAGAGAAGGTGCGGGAAGACCCCCAAAACGGCAGCACAGCAACGACCCTGACCCGCGTGTCACCAGTCCAAGCAGCGGAAACAATGAAGCAGGACGACAGGTGCTGTCCGCCAGCTTGCGGGAGAAGGGGCCATATCCGCGTTCACGTGTTGCTGCCGCACATACACATGGGTACGTCCCTCCCCCGGGGAAATCTGGCGACAGGTCACGGGAGCGCACGAGCGTGCATGGGAGCACGTGAGCACATGGGACCCTGTCTGCATCCGTGTCTGCGTCCGGGCCACGGTACGTGCCCAGGCCCCGCCCTCCCCGGCATACGCCACCCAACGGGCTTGGCTCAGCGTCCTCAGGAGACCTGCCACTGGCAGGCACGTGACTAGCTCGGCTGAGCCACTGATACCGATCCAGGGGGCTGTGAGGGACCAGATGGACCACAGCCTTGGTCATGCAGAAAACAAGGGAAAAGCAGGAAACCAAGACAAGCCTGAAGGAGGAAGGGGTTGGGATGGTGTTTGGGAAGATGGGCTGTGATTACGGGAAAGGCCACGAGACGCTCTGCCTTTCCCTAAGGTCAGAGACTATCTTCTCCGTACTTCACCAGGTAGATTCTTTCAGGAGCGGTTTCCAGCGGAGAGAAGTGCAAATGCAAAGGCCCGGAGGCAGGAGAAGGCAGGCCTGTCCGCGGCACAGCAGTGGCCCACGGGACCGAGGTAATCAGTGGGATCAGAAAGGCAGTGAAACGATACCCATCTGAACACAACAGGGAGCCACTGGGAGGTTCTATCAGGGAAGACATGATCGTTATGACCTACGTTACATGACCCATGTTAACAAGACATATCGTTACACAATCCCTCTGGTCCCAGACAGTAGGGGGCAAAGACGGGGATGGTTGTCAGTTCCAGGATGGACCCAACCCACAGGTGATGGGGAGGGACAGGAAAAGTGGACAGGAGGACCTAATCGTGGAAGAAAACGGGGAGGAGACTAATGGGGTCCTGGGACAGTGGCCTCGACAAGGTGATATCCTAGCATCATGTGCTCCCGGGCACCATCCCAAAGGTGAACGTGTGTCCCCAGAGAAGCAGAAAATGGTTCATAATCATCAGAAATAGTCCATATAGAATTAAGGCGTATAGAAATAGATAAAACACATATTTTTTTTAAAGATTGGAAGCTGTCCTGAGAAAGGGGGCGATCAGAAAGTCGAGACAGTGAGGAGAGGAGTGAGAAGGTTCTAGGCTCAGCGCTGCTCGGCCCACCTTGCTGGCAGCGAGCTTTTAGGCATCAGCACATTGAACACTGCCCTTTAAGGTGCTAATGATCTATGAAGTGCTCGTTCTAGCGACCTCGGGCTCCTTGGGCAGAAGACCCCTCTGAAGGCTTAGGGTCAGGGATCCTGGTGTCCCACTGCCTGCAGCCAAACCAGCCCGGCCCATTGGGTGCTAATGGCAGCTGCTCCCAGCAAAGCAGGCTGGAGAAGAGACCTCGGTGAGGGCAGGGCTGGTGTGTGAGTTAGGATCGGAGTCTCCATGAAGGCTTGGGGCTTCGGGGCTGAGCACGGGCTAAGGCAAGAGGGCTTAAAGAGCAGGAAATCCTACAAACTGAAATCCACCTTTCTGCCCCTTCCAGGTGGCCCTTCCATTTCTAGAAGCCTGGAGGCCAGTTCAGAGCTCTAGGGCACAATGGGCTGGGGTCAGCGGGGGCTGGGGCATGGTACAATCACACGGCACTGTTCCAGAGCCTGCAGAGGGCCTGGTGTCCCCTGGTCTCGGGCAACACTGCAGCTCTGCCAGGCTTGGCCTGGCTGGCCTCTGTCTGTCCCCCGTCTGTCCCCTGAGCAGCCTCAGGCTGTCACCTTGGTCTCGGGCAAGCACGTTTCCTGGACATGCCCTGCTTGACTTAACTGGAGGCAAGGTCCACGTAAAAAAGAGCGGGTTCTTTCAGTGCCGAGTCCGTAGACTGGCAGCGGCCAGATATGCGAACCAGGCCGTTTCCTAATCGTCTAGGAGTGGAACACCATGTGCTCACAGGCCCCCACCCCCAGCCACCCAGCGCTCCCCAGACCAAAATCTACATAGGAAAACAGTTTTTTCAAGAATCAAAACGGTAGTAATTTTCTCAGTCATGAGCCAATTACAGAGACTGATCAGAAAAAAGGAAGGGAGGGAGGAAGGAAGGAAGGAGGCACAAAGAAAGGAGAAATCAGTGCTGACTAATGGACAGGCAGCGCGGCGTGGCAGCCATCAGACCGGGCTTCACGCCAGCTCTGCAGCTAAGGCACTGCCCACACTCCCTGCCCAGCCCTGTGGGCCTCAGTTTCCCCGACCTAGACAATTACAGTCCCTGAATCTGCCCCTTCTATTCTTTCTCCCTCAGCAAAGTCGTGTTCGCAGCCGATTCTGTGTAAGGACGGTAGTGTTTACGACTCCAGAGGCCAGGGCACTCCTCGCTCCTGTCTGATGCTCTGACGCTGCTTTGTGGTTTGCCGTACGCTTCGCCTGCACCATTTATCCCTTCCCCGAGGGAATAAGGCTGTGAAAGAAGCGCTGCCTGGGGCTTTGGTCACCCCCTCGGGGAGGAAGGCGATGGGAGACCTGGTCCCGGCTTGACTGGCTAGAGCTCCGTCCGGACCCGAGGTGCCGGGCCCCGAGCTGTCTGTCACACCTGCGATGTCACTGGGCCTGGAGAGTGGCTCATACCCCAGGGCGATCTCTGCACCAAGCCCATGACACCGCAGGGGCCGGGAAGCCGCGGCAGGGGCAGGCCAAGGGCACTTGCCCAAGGACTCCTGGGAAATGGGGTGGGGAGGGGGGCACAAGAGGGAGACTTGACGTCCCCCCAGCACAGCGCGTGGAGGCCAGATGCCTACCCTCTCTGAGCCTCAGGGTCCTTAGCTCTCCAACACGAACATTAAGTGAAAGAACACGAAATGCCTAATAAATGCAAGTGAACGTAGGACTCAGAGATTTCGGGTCTGGGCTGAGTGTGGCTCCTGACCCCGGGGCGGGGGGTGTGGGGTGACGCCTGGGGCACAGTGGGGACGGGGAGAGAAGGGGAAGTCCAGCCTACAAGGGCCAAGAACACATTCCCAAGCTCACTTCTAAGCACTCTCCGTACCAAGTTCCTTCTTAAGTGAGTTGTCAGTCTTAGAATTCAGGGGCAAGTGCACCCAGAGGACAGAGAGCAGGTCAGCGGTGGGATGCCCTTGAACGTCCAGTTCCGGACAGTGCCGTGGAGTCGGCTCTGTCTCTACCGACCAGTCTGGTTAGGTCTGTGCAGGCTCGGAGCCCACACGCCAGCCACCTAAATCACGCCTGTCCATACGAGCACAGACGTGCCCACGTGCGCAAACACATAGGCATCGACACCTCCGTATGTGCGCGCGATTTTCTGTACGCAGTGCTCTGGGGCACCGAGCGTTTTGGGCGCAGCGCCGCGCACACGCAGGTCGTGCCCATGGACAACAGGTGGGCCACCCATCCGGAACCTAGAAGAAACCATGAAGCTGGCACTTGGGAGCAAAGGGAACCGGGCAGCGGGGCTGTGTTTTGTTTTGTCAAGTTCCAAAGCTCGTACGCGTCGGACACGGCATCCCAGCCCCACAGACCTGCCCTTCGGAAGGACGGCGGCAGGAAGAGCCGTCCAAGTCGGGCTGGACCATGACCCGGCTGTGGCTGTTGCTAGGGTTTCACATGTGTTGCCCTGTTGTTGTGTCCCCAAAAGTTTAATCAATTATGTCGCCCCTCCAAAACAATTTTGGAGCAAAGTTAAAGTGATATCTCGCTAGGGTGCTTCCAAAGAGAATGAATGGATTTGTCCTTCTTGTTCCAGCATCTGGGGTCACACGGCCTGTCTCCAGGCACAGTGGGGTGAGGCCTCCCAAGGAAGTTTAGACGGGAGCGTGAGACCACTTAGTCCCAAACAAATTAACAAGAAAAATTTGTGGAATCAGCAGACTCGAGGTCAGGAGACTTGGACCCCATTCAAACATCTGGACCAGAGCGGCTGCTCCTCTCTGATTAAGAGCAGAAGGAAATCTACCTTGTTCTCTTCTCCTGTCCGGCCGAGGAGCCACAACCTCAGGGGCCGACGCCCTCAGCCTAGGGCGGGGGAGCCTGAGAGGAAGACAAAAGCCTTGGGCCTCCGGAGGCTCCCAGGGGCCACGGAGAGCAGGCCACGAAGGGGGCGGCAGTGGGCCCCAGGGGCACTCCAACCTGTGGCCTTGGCTCCACGTCCGGGCTTGGGCAGACTGGCTGAGAAGCTTCTGGACATTTCAGATTCCAAGGCCTCATCCTGAACCACGACTCTCGGTCAGGGTTGGGGGAGGGTGCGGGTGGAGGGGGGTCGGGGAGGAAGCAAGCGCAGAAATCAGTCCTTGCGCTCCCAGCTCCTTTCCAGCAGTCCCACACCGTGCAGGACGGGGACGCAGAGGGGTGTGGTGGGGCCCTGGGATAGTTAAGGCAGCTCCCCTCAGAGGCCAGTACTCAGGTCTGCTGTCTGCTGGTGACCTCTGGGCCTCAGTTTACTCTTCTGTAAAATGGGGAGATGCTACTAAGCTGTCTCTCATCTCTGACCCTCGTCCCGTTCTCGGGTCCTGTGGTGCTGTGAGGTCGGTGGGCTTCCTGGAGGAGAAGGGAAGCGTTCTACCACTTAACAGGGGGGCAGGACTGGTGAGGCAGGAAGACTCTCCCAACCAGGCGAGGCTACCTCCCCGAGCGCTGTTTTTCAAACGCTGGCCAATCCGGTAGATCCTGAAAGTCTCTGAAGTGGGCCACCCCCCACCAGTTTTTAAAAAATGAAACACAACTGAGTAGGGACCCTCGCGGTGGCGGCACAAAGCACGCACGAAGGAAGTGTCAGCCCTTCTTCTCCTTATCTCCCCTGCGGCCGCCTTCGGAACAAATCCACAGCAGGAAGTCACTGGGAAAGCACGCTCACGTGTGTGTGTCGCCTGTGTCTCTCCCGCGCCGGAGCGCGAGCCCCGAGCACGAGGGATTTCCGACAGTTCTGCTCCCTGAGACCCTGGCGTCTCCAACAGGGCCTGGCACCAGCTACACGCCAAGAAACACGTGTTTGGACGAATGAACCAGTAGCGTTTCGTGACGAGGCAAGTTGGGTGCCCAGGAGGGGAGAGGGAAGTAAAAGGAAAGGTGGTGTGGGACATCTTCAGGCTTCTGCCCGCCTCCCACCCGCCTTACCAGCGAAGGCGGAGAAGGCCAGGTCACTGGACACCGAGAGCTGGAGGCCGGGGGTGGGTATTTGCCAAAACGGTGTGTTGGGGCAAAGGACCCACCGAGGAGGCCAGAGTCCTTCCGGCCCCCCGGGGGCAGGACTCCCAAGCTCATCCACACGCAGAGCCATGCTCTGGTGGCGTCTGCTGCTCCGGGCCCCTCTGCCGTCCTTCTGGGGCCGGGCTCCCCCACGAGCCAGAGGCCTGGCCAGCAGAGCAAAGGTGGGAGATCATCCCAGCAGAGGGCCAGGCGGGGTCTCTGGGGAGAGGCCGGCCAGCCGAGGGCAGGGAGCCGGGAGGCCCCGGGGTGATTTTAGGCGGTTCCCTGACAGACTCAGTTTACCCAAATTCTTCTGGGTTTGTGGTCATAGTGTGTCAGGAGTCACACTGGCTTTCCATTTCTGCTCATTCTAGGGAGCTTCTGGTAAGAATAGATTTAAGAGGGGCACCTGGGTGGCTCAGTTACTTAAGGGTCTGACTCCTGGTTTCGCCTCGGGTCATGATCTCAGGGTCGTGAGATGGGGCCCCACACTCCAGATCCTTTCTCCCTCCCTCTCCGCCCCTCCCCCTCATGCCCTGTCCCCTCAAATAAATAAACCAACCTTGAAAAAGAAAAGTAGATTTAAGTTAAAAAGTAGTTCTTAGGACACAGACTGTGCAGGTTCGGTGAATCACCACAGTTTCGGGCTAACCTATCCCATGATGCTGCCTCAGTTTCCCTGCGGGGTCAGGAACTTGGGACACCGGAGGGAGATGGCATTTCAGCCCAGGCAGGAGCGCGTGTGTACACGTGTGCAGACGTGTGTAGCTTGCGTACATGTTTATGTGGATGTCTGTGTAGCCGTGTGTACTGGTGCGTGTGTGTGTACATATGTGCGGCTGTATGTGCGTGTAGTTGTGTATGTGGACACAAATGCGCGTCTGTGGAGCCGTGAGCCTTCTTCCAGCGAGCTTTGTAAAATGAATCCCACTCTGGCAATCACCACAGGTTTCAGGAAACGGTATGTTCTAGCACACTTTCCATATCTGCACTGTCCCAGAGTTTGGTCTGCGGGCGTTTCCACGACTGTTCCGTGAAACACGGTCACAGACGGGGAAGGCCCAGCAGAGCCCACAGCTGGGAACGGGATCCCGTTGTTTTGCAAGGGAATTTGTGTTTCGATGACACAAACGCAAGTCCCTACTGCTTATTAGACCGTTGTCCTGCAAAATCACCAGGGCTCCGATGACAGAAGTGGGCATGGGGGTAAAACGTCAGGCAGAGGTTCCCATGTGCCAAGCCTGGGCTACAGGGGCTGCCTACGAGGGAAGAAGGGGTGGTCTGGTTACGGAATCTCGCAGGGAAAACGCTGGGACCTTGCCGGAAGACGGTCCCTCGGCTGGGGCCCCTGGCTCCCTGGTGTCGTGCTGGGTGGCCAAGCTGGGGACTGGCAGAAACATCCCTTCTTGGCAAAGCAAGGAAGGGGAGATCCTGGGCCACTGGTGACTGCGCCCAGCCAAGGATCAGGTGGGGTTAAGCAGTAGGGGCGGGACGGGGGGCTGCGAGGGTGCAGAGGGTTAGGTGAGCTGGTCTGAGGTGACCTTGCCTCCACCGTCGGCTCTGCTCCTTTTGTCAAGCCGTAGCATCATCGTGGGACGGTGGCCCCCTCGCGCCTCCCACCTGACCACTGGGCAGGATCTAGTCTTTCTTAGGCCCTCGAGGCCTGACCAGGCTGCACCCCCTACACTCAGGCCTTGCCATCTCCATCCCTGTCCTGGGGCTTTGCCGTCCTCTGAAGACACAGCTCTTCCAAAGTGACAGTGAGTTCATCTGCTCAGCTGAACGGCAAAGGGCCAACAGCGTGCCCCGTGGGGGCTGGCTGACCCTCTCCCCACCCCCGCAGACCCTCCTCCTGCCCCACATGGGAAGTCCCTTCAAGCGGCTTTCATTCCAGACACAAGGCTTCCTCCCTCAACGGCAGGCCAGGAGACGAGGCGGTGCACCCCTCCGACGTCACACCAGCAGGAGCCCGCCAGGACAGGTGGCACAGTCCCGCAGGCCACTCACAAGCCCCCAAATCCGACGGCTCCTCTCAGCCAGCTGTCAACCATTTACGAGCGGCCCACTGGCCCTTAGACCACGCTGGGAGGGTGGACCCTACCCCGCATCCGGGGCCGCAGAGCCAAGCTGCAAAGGCCAGGCTTCCCGACACAACATGGGAGCCCCACCCCGACGAACCCTTGGACGAAACACCTTGCGTGTTTGGATCATTGCAAAATGTGAAAACAAAACTAAGCATCATAAACAACCTGAAGCTCCCTTTCAGTGAGCACACATCGTGTCCCGTGTCCTCCACACCCCGTCACAGGTGAGGAAGGGGCGGCGGCCGGCGGGGCCGCAGGGGGCTGGCCCGGGCAGGCCCGGGGCCGGGCTACCCGCTCCCACGGAGCTCTTCCCAGCAGCGTCTGCTCCGGAGTAAGAACTAATTACTGTTTAGGAAGTTGTCTGTGATCCCTGATGGAAACGGCGGAGCTGAGCTGCATCGAGGGAGAGGCACGGGCACGGGCACACGCCGCTGCCTCGGCGTGCTCTCGGGCCTTGAGAGGTGGGCTGCTTAGGGAAAGGATTTCCTGACGAAGCATCTCTGGAGAAAGTTCTGGCGGTCAGAGCGCTCTCCCACCCTCACATGGCTTTCCTGGAACTCATCTGCTGGAGTCTGAGGGATTCCCAGACACCAGAGGATGGCCGGGGAAGCTCAGGGTCAAGGCACTGCCTGCCTCAGTTTCTCCTCTCCCTAGAGGGTTAGGAGAGCCAAAGACAGAGGGTGAAGAGAAACACAAACCGTGCTGGTACCCTCGTCCTGGGGCGGCCAACCCAGCACCACACGGGGCTGAAGGGGGGGCTCCAAACCACAGACGCGCATTCTCTCCCAGTCCCGGAGGCTGAGGGGCCCATCTCAGGTGTCGGCAGAGCTCCTCTGGGACCTGGAGGGGACAACCCTCCCTTGCCACCTGCAGCCTCTGGTGGTGGCCGGCACTCTGTCTCTGCCCCCTCCTCTCTGTGGTCGTGTTTCCTCTTCTCAAAAGGACACAGTCCTCCTGGGTGAGGCGCCCACCTCGTCATCACAACCCATTCCATCTGCAATGACCTCAGTTCCAAATAAGGCCACATTCTGAGGTCCCTGAACATATCTTTTGGGGGGACACAATTCGGCCCACGGCACCTGCTGCTTCTGGGTGTGGCCAGTCTGGGGAACCCCACCATGGTCACACCCGACTGTTCTGCCACTTTCCAGAAAACAGCGTAGCGATCGCAAAGAGGGGCACCGCCGAGCTGAGGGTACCCAGCACAGGGACCCTAGGCCCCGAAGGGCAGTCCACAGGCCCGAGGTAAGCAGTGCCAGTGAGGCTGAGACCCTTGGCACCGCAGACCGAGGGGACCTGGATGCAGGCAGCTCAGTGACTGCGGAATGAGGCAGGAGGATGCCACAGAAACACACCACTGCTGTCCACACCCGCCACTTCGAACAACTACCCTGGACAGTGGGGTAAACCAGGCATGTCCAGGACGAACCAGGGACAGTCCCCTTGCCTAGGGAGTTTCTGGACTGTTTAACTGGAAGGCAGCCCGCAGGACGACTTCTGGAAGAAGAGATTCAATGTGCTTGTCTATTTAAATTGCAAAATAACTGATAGAACACACCATTACTTCAACTTAGGGGAGAAACGAACACCAGGCGTAAGGCGACTTGTCCTATGCGCTGCCTCAAATAACCTGACATGGGACCCATTCCCTCTCTTTCTGAGGTGGGAAACTGAGGCTCAATCATCCTCCTGGGATAAACCAGCCCAGCCTCACAGCCTGTGGAAGCATCTTGAGCCTGGATCCGGACTCAGGTGCTCCGATTCCAAACCTTTCCGGTTTCCCGGGCCCCTTCACACTCACCCCACCGCCACTGTCCTGTGTCCAGGACAAATGCCCGTCCCCGCCTGCCCACCTCGCCAGGTTATCTGCCAGCGAATCACAGGAGGACACTCGGTGTCAAGAGAAAAAGGATGCACCCCCCCATTCCTTCCCACAGAGGCTGAAAATAATCTGGAAGCCAAGTCTGACGACAGCCGATCAGAAATCCTGGATGGGCCAGGTTCTCAGCCTCCAAGGCCACTGACCCCCACCTGGTTCCACCCCAAGAACTCAGTGGGGCTGCAGATCGGGGGCTCAAGCTCCCTCCTGCAGTGAAGGCCAGGACTCCTGCGGAAAGCTTTCTCTTCTGTCTGCCCGAATGCCTCATTCTAAGAAACAAACGACTTACGCTCTTTGTCCCAAGACAACCGTCATCTAGCAGATTTTTAATGGCCTCAGAGGGAAACATCACAAAATAAACACATACACCGAGCAAAGGGAAAAAACAAAACAACAACAAAAAAAACACTCCACACCAACTCAAAAGCGAAGGCCAGAGTTTAGCCTGGTTATGACAATCAATTGTGAAAGGGCCAAACCCACAACTTTCCGGAGCGGGAGTGTGTCTTCCTGCTGACATAATGCGCTAGGGCACTTGGCTGGGAACAAGTTTTCCCCGTTGGAGGCTGGCAAGTTTGGGGCCTCTGCAAACAAGTCCCTTCTGCTTTTGCCAAAGCTGGCTTCCCCTTTTCTGGAGACTGCTCCCCCACTCAGTGTCGGGGAGGGGGGCCTCCTCCGTCGCTGGCCAGGCTCTGGGACGAGCATCATAAACAGTCGTGTCGTGGGCGAGTTGTTTTTTTCTGATGTTGATGTTTCTCTCCAGAGTCGGCTACAAGTGGAAATTTCCGTATTCCCCTGTTCAGCAGAAATTATAGGCTTTGGTTTCATCATCACTGTCAAACCATTAACCATTAACCCCTGACACCCCGCGGAGCCCTCAAGGAAACGGCCTGGGGCACATTCCTGGGGCTCCGGGCTGCTGACCAAGCCGGGAGGTCTCGGGACCCAGGGTGGCCAGAGGTGGGTGCTTCTGGAAAGAAGCGCGGAAGCCTCACTTTCCACTGATCCTCCTCCACGCCTCACATCCAAGTGTCTTATTCTGTAACTACCTTCATCCCTGTCGCCTCGGAGACTCACTCGCTCCTCGGGCTCCTGGTTCCCCCGGGGTGGGGGGCACTGGGCCGTGCCCTGCGTCGGCCCGGGTGGGGGACTGCCCTCCACTCCCCTCAGCAGGAGCCCAGGGACTGCAGACACAGCACAGAGAAGCCTTCCAGTGAGCCCCACGTGGGGCAAGACCAAAACGGGAAGTCATGGCCTTGTCCACCCCCTGCGCCTCTCCCCTCCCATTTCTAGAATACCTGCCTCAACGCAAAAAGGTCAATAAATACTGACCCTGAGTGGACACGTACCTCAGAACCCAGACACCTGCACAAAGCCCGCAGACTGGCAAGTGCCTAAAAAGACACTGGTGGGGGACTGGCCCCTGGGGGTGCAGCCTTAGGGGTGTAGACCTCCGTGCCGGCCCCTGCCGAGAACAGGAGCCTGCCACCCTGCATGGTCACCATCCCACTGTGGAGCTCAGGGTCAGTCTATGCATTAGGGTCCTGGAGGCCAGCTTGTGAGACGAAGGGCTCTGCCCCCCAGAGGCAGACCCACCCCCGAGCCCCTGGCTCCCGCAGGAATCCCATCACCTGAGCGCCCCTCCCCCACCGAGACACGGGAGAGAAGTGGCTCAGATCCGGACCCCCTCGCCCCCTCCCAGAAAGCCGGGGCCCAGCTCTTCCTCTTCTCTCAGCATCTGCCAGCAGGAGGAGGGACATGCGCCCTCGGCGGGCACCCCAGGAAGGCACGGGCTACCTACACCACTTGCTCCAGCTCTGAACGGAGCTTAATTCCACCCTGGAGAGGGGGCCGCTGCCTCCGACGGCTCCCTGAGCGTTCCGGCGTGTCTCCAGAATCCGGTCTAGGTCAGTGTTCTGGGAATCCCTCTCAGAGCTCGCCTCCGGGAGATGTGACATGACAACTTAAAAAATGTTTTTTAAAAACGTTGGCCACGTGTGGCTCCCCGTTCGCAGGCCTGCACGTGGCGGTGTTGGGACGCACAGTGATGCAGCTCAGCCCCGCGGCAGGAGTCCGAAAAAGGAAGAGAAACACTCGGTTGCAGCAAAGGGTGGGGGGGGGGGGGGGGACCAAAATGCCAGGGTTGGCAACAAAATAATTTGCAGTTTCGAGTCTTAGCTGTATTTAAAAATGATTCTTAGATTCTTTTTTGTATGTGAGTTTCAACAGTTTTACAGGATGGACGGGCCAGATATTAGGGCAGACTTTAAGATTATCATTTTTGAGGTTAAAACCATGGTCAAATGGATGAATAATTTGGATGAATTTGGATGAATCTCATACAATCGACGGCTTCTCACTGCCGAGGACACAGGGCACGAAGATGACAAGGGCTGAACATGACTTAAACCAAGACTTCCCCTCCCAGTCCAGGCTCTTCCCGAGAACCCACTGCATCACTTCCGGCCCCCAAACCGTGACAGAATCCAGGCCCCCTCATGTCACAGCCACGGAAACTGAAGCCTCAAGGCCAGGCCCAGCCAGCCGCCTGAGGACACGCCGATAATCAGCCACAAAACAAAAGGTAAAATCCACTCCCTTCTCCTTGTACAATGTCACCATGCGTGCCCAACTCCGATCATAAAGTCCTCCTGTCCGGCTGCTGTCATTTATTCCACTAAACGTCATATTTAAAATATGGGAGCCTGGGTGGCTCAGTCGGTTAAGCATCTGCCTTCAGCTCAAGTCATGATCCCAGCATCCTGGGATCAAGCCCACATCGGGCTCTCTGCTCAGCGGGAAGCCTGCTTCTCCCTCTGCCTCTGCCCCCTGCTCGTGTTCTCCCTCTCACTGTGTCTCTGTCAAATTAATAAAAAAAAAAAAAAAAACTTAAAAAAAATAATAAAATAAACTGAACCTCCAAGCAGTTGGATTCAACTTAGAAATTCAGGAAAACTGAACCTGGATATTCTCTGTCTCCTCGTCTATGTCCATGTGTCTGTATCTACATGACTCCCTCGACCTCGATCCGATCTACACACACACACACACGTGCATACACATGACCGTCTAGTACTCAGGAAGGGCCCATGGCCATGTCGCCAGCTGTGAGGCTAAGGGTAACATGGGCCTCTACCTCTTCCAGGGCTGTGTGAGGCTTGGGGCTGGAGAACCCCTGCCTGGAGAGCAGCCCTTCCCGAGCGCCTGTGTGCGTCCCCCGGCTTGAGGGAGAGATGAGCACGCGGAAGCCCGCGGAACCAGGGGACAAGCAGGGGCATGGTGCAAGAAAGGACGGAGTTCCAGCAGGGGACACCCTCTCTGCCTGGCTAGAGGTGGCTGTGGGCCCTGTTCTTCCTGGGTTGAGACTGGGCGCGGGAATCCCAGCCACCTGACTGCACGTACCCCACCTCCCGCCCCCGCCGTCCATGTGCCCCACCATCCACACCCCACTGTCTATACCCCAGGGTCTACACTCTACTGTCCAAGGAGACAGCAGGAAGATCGGCGCACGTGGGATGTGCCATCAGGGAGGTGGGGTGGGTGGGAGGTGGGGAGAGGAAGGCAGAACTAAAAAGGACCAGGAACGGGGCCCAGCTCACACCCCCACCTGGCATACGGCCCTGTGGAGGTTTGTTTGTTTGCTTGCTTAATTAGAATTTATCCAAAAAAAAAAAAAAGAAGAAGAAGAAAAAAAGAAATTGGTCGAGTCCGATGACACTTGTTCATAGCCTGTCTTGGTCACCACAAGCAAGCTCAGTGCAGGAGGACACGGCACGTGACAAGCAGGACAACAGCAGCCGCAGAAGAACCATGCGGGGCAGGTCCGGGCGATGCCGTGCTCAGAGCCGTGAGTCGTGGCCGGGCAGGCACGAGCCACACGTTTGCTCTCAGCGCTTCTCCAACGTCACAACCAACAAACGACGAAGATACTTTCATAACGATAATTGACTCAAGTTCGCTGCATGCCAGGCAATCATGCGGTCATTTTATTCTCAAAACAGCCCTCAGGCGGGCCTTCTTCTTGCTGGTTTACCAAGGAAGCAACTTAGACGCAGCAGCGCCAAGGAGCTCGTCTAGGTCGAGATACAGCAGGTGGGAAACCCAGGTCCCCAGATCTCCTCCTCGTCGTGATCTTTACAAGACCTGTAGTCTAAGGAAGGGCCTTTGGGAAGTGCGCAAGTGACAGGCCAACACTGATCCTGTGATCTCTGCAGCTCCTAGAACCTTCTGCGTGCCTCCCCTCACCCCCACTGAGAAGAAATCTCAACAGGGAAAGATTTTGGAGGCCACCACACCTGCTTTAAACGCTGGCTTTGCTTCTCACCAGCTGTGTCTCATGGACAAATCATTCTGTCTCTTTGACCCTCAGTTTCCCCAGTTGGGAAAATGGGGGCAGTAACAGGAACCTGACAAAGAGTTAAGTGATGAAATACGTGGTAGGGGCCGTCAGAGTGCCCCATAACCACGTACCTCACGTTTTCATTCAAAGGTGACCTGCCGGTCAGAGGCACAGGCAGACAAACCCCCCGGCACCAGGGGCCGTGTCCCCACAGGAACCTGGCTCGCCGGTGCCTCTCGGCGGGTGTGGTCAACAAGGCAGGAGAATTGGGTCAGAAGGCAGGTTTTTCAAGCCTGGTGAAACCCAGCTCCGAAGAAACAAAACAAAGGATGAGAAGAGATTCAGGGCAGGGAGAGAGAAGAAAATGAAAAAATGAAAAAGAAACACAAAGGAGGAGAGAAAATAGAGCCGAGCAGGGGAGAGGGGAGCAGCTGACAAGAGAAACCACCAGAGGGGAGGGCAGCCCGAGGCCCCAGCGTTTGCCTGCGGCTGTCAGCGTTGGTCACAAGGGCAGCCTCTCACGGATCCAAAGACACGTGTGTCACTGGTGGAAAGTGACATTGGGGAAAACCCCGCGACCCGTCGATTCTCAAGTAGCCAAGGAGCGGTCACGGCTGTGGTCACCGCTGTAAAGGGTGTTTGCTGAGGACAGGAGAGGTCAGAGGCGGAGCCTCGAAGGGGAGTCAGGGCCCACCCTGCGCTGGGAGGAGAGGCAGGGGAAGGACAGCCCCACATACACGAGGACACGACAGGCTGCTTCTTCGGCCCAGGTGGTACTCAGGACGTGTCTTCTCTGCCGGCGGCTGGCTCCCTGCTTCAGACCACTGAGGCACACAGGCTCGGCGCTGGGGGCCGCCTGCCGTGGAGAAGCTGTGCCCCGGGGGTCCCGTCGGGGCCCAAAGAAAGCCTTCGGACTCCTTCACCCAGTCAGCCTACAACAGCGGCTGGAGGTAAACGCCCTCATCCCTTCCACGCGTGTCTTCAGGGACACTTTGTCTCCCAGACCCTGGGGCTTTGGGGCTTTGTGCCAGCCAGCTGGGGCCTGGGGCCTGGCCTCTGTGTGCCCTCCCACCTGTAGAACGGGGACAATAATAGCATTGACTCACTTGGCTCAAGTGAGCGGAGGCCCGTGTGCGCCCGGGCGTGCGGGCTCAGCGAGCACGAGCTAGTTCTCCGGGCCACTGTTCCTCTTCCTTTCTCTGAGGCTGACCGTGAGAATCGTTTGAGCCAAATGCCTCCCAGATGGCTCGGCACAGGGCAGACGTGACCGCTCCTTCCACTTTGGATACGACTCTGCCCTTTGCTTCTGTCCCCAGGAAGGAATGGGACAGAGGAGATGCAGACTAGCAGGTCTGGCCCTTCGGCTGTCCCCGAAGCAGTCCAGCGTCTGGATGCGCCTCCCATGGCCCTCCCTGGGAACGAAGGGCTTGTTCCCGCAGGCCGGTGGCCATCAGCTGCCTGCCCCTCGTGAGGGGTGTCCAGCCTGAGGAGGCCACGGTGCCTGGGCCCCGGGCAGCCCTGATCTGATGAATGACTAACTCTGCGCCACTTTGAAGCTAACCTCCTCCCTCGTGCTGATCCCCGTGTCTGAGTCCACTCATCCTGGAGCCCAACCAGGACACGTGAGGGACCAGAGAGACCAAGGGAACGTCAGTTCCACTGATAACTTGTGTCTTCCAGTCACCCCTCTCCAGGCAAGACTCCGGCCGCCCCGGGCCTCCGTCACTCCAGGGGCGTTTTCTCTTTCTTTCTTTCCTTCTTTCTTTTTTTAAGATTTTATTTATTTATTTGACAGAGAGAGACACAGCGAGAGAGGGAACACAAGCAGGTGGAATGGGAGAGGGAGAAGCAGGCTTCCCGCAGGGCAGGGAGCCTGATGCAGGGCTCGATCCCAGAACCCTGGGATCATGACCCGAGCCAAAGGCAGACACTTAACAACGACTGAGCAGCCCAGGTGCCCCTCCAGGGCGTTTTCAAAGGCTCTCAGATCACAGTCACGGAGAGCAGCAGAGTCCTCTGACGAGTGGCTGGAGGCAGGCCAGGCCTCTCCCATCTGTCACAGGACAGACGCAGAAAAAGTGGGCCCCCGAGGCTTCCGTAGGGAGAGGACAGCGGGTCTGTGGGCAGCGTCCCTGAGCCACCCAGGGCCACTGACCTGGGGGACAGGGACAGCCAGGCCGTTCCTGAGCGGCCCCCCCGCGGGGACTGGGGGCGGCCGCAGCACGACCGAGTCACAATCCTCCCTGCCTTCTCTCGCTCTCAACAGAAGCCCTGCATGTGAAAAAGGGGGTGACACAGAGAGCCCCCATAAGACATGTGCAATTCTCTAAAGAAAGGAGCCACGGGGGCGGGAGCCAGTCGTGGTCTTCGGTGGGCAGGCAGGGCCCCCTCGCGGCTCACGGAAGCTGGACCTGCAGCAGGAGCCGCTGGGAAGGACGTTCCAGGGTGACCTGCCCAGCGGCTGGGATGTCGCCCTTCTGTCCCCGCGCACCTGAGGCTCTGTGCCCAGAAGCGGGTCTGCAGTTGACGCCAGCACCCAGAGCTGCCCTTGGCTTTGTCGGAGCCGAGGGGCTTGCGACACTTCCTGCGTCTCTCTCCCACTCGCTCGGGCACCCACTGGCTGGGCGGCCTCACGGAGAGGGAGTCCCCACTGATTCAGTGGGATCCCTCCGGGCCCCTCCCGTCTGGCCATGCCGGCCTGCTTGGGACCGTGGGACGAAGGCCCCCTCCTGGCCTCCCAAACTGACCCCGCCGGACCCGCCTGTCCCAGGCAAGAACTATCTGCGAACACCTGGGGGATTCGTGCACATCTCCGTCGGGGACCAGAATCAAAATGGGTGACGAACGACAGCCCTGTGCCCCTTAGACAGAAGTCGTCGGCGGTACCAGAGGGACATGTCCACATACAGGACTTGCCCAAGTCAGCAGAGCCGGCGGACGGATGTGGGGTTGGAGTTGGACCCTCCTTCCCTCCCGTGGCCGGATATTCCTTCCACCGTGGCCCGGGCCCGGCCTCCTGGGGCTGCGGGCTGGGAGGCGCGGCAGGCGGTTTGGCAGGTATCACAGAATCGGGGAATGCTCGGCCTGGGCAGGGGGGCGCTTCCAGTTCCCATCAAGGCTCTATCTCCCCATCAAATCCTTCATCCCTCCTTAAGGAAGAACCAGCCGTCAGCTGAGACTCCCCCTGCCACCGACGCACACCCAGCAGCTTTCCAGAAAGGCCTGGGGAGCCAGGAGGGCAAAAATACAGGCTGCCAAGCGCCCCCCTCCCCCGACTTTGTAGCAGAGCTTGCTACGACACACTGTCCCTCCCATTCCGCTCCCCGCCTACACGTCCACTAGTCCCTCCCTCCCCGCAGCCTTCCCACCCCTGCCCCGGCTCTGCGACCATCTCTCCTCCACTCGCTCCTTGGAGTGTGTTCTGGTCTGTTCCTGTACCAGCAGGAGATGAGAAACAGAAGTAACACACGTTGTCCCCGAGAGTCACACACAGGGCCCGGGGCCCCGGGGCGCATGGGGGGACAGGAGGTGTTGGTCTCACCTCATGGGGTGGGGGTGACTGGAAGACACAAGGCAGAGCGCAGTCCATCCCCACCCCCGAGGACTAGAGGGGATAGGACGTGGGGGGCCCAGTGCCCCCCAAAAGCCCCGTAACACTCTCTAGAGTCAAGACGCAAAATCCCCAGGCAAGCCCTACTGAATGACAAATGCCCCACAGGGCCGAGGGCAGACTCCAGGTGCACCAGCACAGCAATGCCAGCCGCCGCCCACCCTCACACCCCCAGAGCCTGCCAGCCTGTCTCTGTGCAGAGTGACTCCGTGGGCTCTGTTGGCTCTGGGACACAAGGAGACAGAGGCAGGCAGGTGCAGGGTTCTGCTCCCAGGCGGAGCCTGCCTGGGTCCGCTGTGGGGGTGGGGGGCACCCCTAGGCTCTCCACACCCCCACCCAGACTCGGCCTTCCAGTTCCTGCCAGAGGCCAGGTCTCAGCCCCGGGGCTCCATGAGGGGCTCACGATGGCTTTGGCCCTGGGGTCAGGCCCTGTGGACCATCTACTTATAAATAAGGAAATCTGCAAAACAGTTCTGTAAATGTATTTAGCCAAAGCACTGCAAAGGATAAAAGTAAGTTCTCATCTTAATTTATAATTAAGAATCATGTCCATTGAAAAGAACAACATCGTCTTAACTAGAGTGGGATGGTGGTGGGCTACATTCTTAGGGGGATCTTTCCCAGGGGCCCCTTTACAGGGGAGTGGAAACCAACATTCCCGGGCCACCAACCTCCTGCTCCCCCAATCTCATTGCAGTTTCCCCCGAGCCCTGTGCGGCGGGGATCATTACCCGCCTCCGACAGGTGAGGAGATCGAGGCTCAGCAAACACGGGGAAACTGCCAGGAGACACGGAGCCAAGGGTGACATGAGCACACAGCAACGATGGCCGGTGACACCCAGACTTACCCCCGCAGCAGACCCCTCTTCTGCAGAGCACAGGACACCCAGCACATCCTCCCTGCTCTGGCGAGCGACTCTGTTCTAGAGACTCTCACACAAATGACAGCTGGGTTCTCATCGGCTCTGCGGGGGCGTGGGTGCTCTCCCCTCCTGTGGCTGAAGGGGCTGGCGCCTGGCCTTGGACCAACCGTCCTGTCCCTCCCCGCTGTCGCTCCATGTCGGAGGTCAGTGAAGGTGCTGGACCGGTTTCTAAGCAAACGATTATCACGCCGCTTAAAATACCCCATCACAATAATGATGCTCCTACTAGTCCATAAGCAAAAGCCCAAATAACTTTCTTACGTAGCAGACAAAGAAAAAAGGAAAAAACCCCTAATATAATAATGTTCCTTAAATGTGCTCTTATACTAAAAAAGAAAAAAAAAAAAAAAAAGGGCTCTTTTACCGAACCAACAAAACATGGGATGCCTGAAAATGATTTTTTCATAAGATTTGCAGATAACAGACTCATCCAGGTTTTTCAAAATTAGTTCGCAGAGTTAATGAAGCATTTAGATTCTCAAAGAATATCTGTATTTTCTTCCTTCCTCCAGTGAGTTGGGCTTTTGCCTTTCCTCACCACCATCGTTAACAGGATCGGCCGTGTGGGGGAAGGTTTCCCGGGGCAAGAACATGACAGGTGTAGACGCAGCCTATCCTCGAGGAGCACGTGACCTCGTGAAGGAGACAAAAGTCTGGCCACCCTTGTCGCGACCTGGGACAAAGCTGAGGGGCCATCCCAGTTCCAGAATGTTCCAGTGCATCCACAGAGACCTAATTTTTAGGGGAAGATAACAAAGATCATGAGAGGGGAGCTCACCACTAAACAAGGACTATAACCACCCAGGTCCATTTGACCCGAAGTTTTGTACTGTCTATTACTTCATTACGGTAGTAAATTCTACGTATGTAGGCCAAGCCTAGAGAGCTTCTCGTTGAGGCTTTCCTGGAAGCGGGTGTTGCTGCATCCAGAGCAGGAGGGAGCCGCGGACAGACGGCAAGCCTGAAGCCAGGGAGCTCGCTCTGGAAAGACTATATGCTCACTCGCCGCCGCCCACAGCCCTTGGTTTTGAGCCACTGAAAACAGAACTGCTTTGGATTTGTTTTCAGCTCTAACGCAAGGTGTGGGCATCGCTGGCAGAGAGCAGATGGGACCGGCGCTCTCCAGAAGCCTTCCCTCCCCTGTAGCCGTGGATGCTGCCTGCCTCCCGCGTTCCTCCAGGAGAAAACCCTTGTCCTCCCTGCCTTGCCCCTGGCCAACCCTGTGACCCTAGGCCAGTCCCTTCGCCCCTCCAGGCTGCCTCCTTATGATGAGGGGTCCCCGGTGAGCCCCCACCTTCTCTGGCACGTGGCAGGGAAGTCACGCCCCGGAGTTTTCCCTTGGACCAGTTTGGTACTGCTGCCCAGTGTCCCCCTCTGTCTGTGAGCTGAGAATATCCTATTACCCGGGCCCCACGCTCATTTCGGAACCTCAAACTACACCTCACGAGCAAAGAAGAGAAAAGTGACAAGAAAAGGAGCTTTTCTGTTCTCCTGGCATTGGCCTCGCCCCAGGAGCACACGGCCTGTCTGACGCTGGCCCATCTCCGGGGAGGAAGCGGAAGGTTGGGTGGCACCATCGAGCGCTCGCTGTTGGAAGGAGCCCAGCCCCATGGCTCCCGCCTTGTTCACAGCCCCTCGAGGCCCTCCCCGTCCCTCAGGAAGCACCACTTGTCCGCATTCGTGGTGACTGAGCCCCGTGGAGACGCAGCCCGCAATCCTCTTCTATAGTCTCAGAATGTAAGAATTAGGCAGGGTCCCCTGCGTGGTCCAGTCATTTGAGCGTCTGACCCTTTGTTTCGGTTCCGGTCATGATCTCAGAGTCATGAGATCGAGCCCCGTGGCAGGCTCCACGCTCAATGAGGAGTCTGCTTGTCCCTCTCCCTGTGCTCTTCCCCACCAACCGCACACTCTTTTTCTCTCTCATTCTCTCTAAAATAAAAAAAAATTATGTGTATGCAGTATATGTTATATATATTTCTAGATGTTATATCAAAATAAGTATGCATTAATTATATAACATTGGTCATTAACATTACTATGTCACATATAAACCTATTTAAGATGTCACGATATTAATTATTACACATTATAATTGAATAATGTGTTATAGGTTATATTTACCTATAGCTATGTTTTTTTTAAAATATTTTATTCATTTATTTGACAGAGAGAGAGATCACAAGTAGCCCGAGAGGCAGGCGGGGAGGAGGGGGGAGCAGGCTCCCTGCTGAGCAGAGCACCCGACATGGGGCTCGATCCCTGGACCTTGAGGTCATGACCCAAGCCGAAGGCAGAGGCTTAACCTACTGAGCCACCCAGCTGCCCCTATTGCTATGTTTTAATATATATTTATGTAACAACGTAATCAACACATGCATTATATATAACACTAATTATTATACATATTTTAAGTATTTGAGAACGAGTAAGTATGTGTTGTTTTGAGTCACTATGTTTTGGTGTGCTCTGACATCCGACAGCAGAGGTGAACTGAAAGGTGATGGATGTTCGAGGCTCCCCTGCAGACTCCAAGCCTTGTCAGGGGAGGGCCCCAGCTGTCCTCTCTGAGCCGTGCCCAGTGCCTGGCACATAGCAGGCCTTTGAGCAGGGTCTGCTAACTTAGTAGGAAAAGCCTCTACAGCTGTGTGGCCAAAGACCCAGCACAGGATTTCCCATTCCTGGTTCAGTGCTCATACTAAGATTCCGTTAATTAAAGAGTAAATGAGAAAGAACTAAAGACTAAGACCGATGAAATTATACAAGGCAGGTTACTTATTTTTGAGATGAGAAGGATAAAGAATTGCTTTCAATGACCTTCAATAAAGAATGTGGTAGCCACGTCAGGAGAAGAGACCTAGTCAAGCCCAAGGGCAAACCGCCGGAAGGCAGCAGGCCAGACCAGGGGTTCTGTCTTCTGTGTGGCGTTGCCTCCCGCCCTCACACTGCCTGGACCGGACACGGGACATCAGAAGCCAGGGCTGGGGTGTGGCCAAGCACAGACATCAAAAACCCAATTCAAACACAGCCGAGAGTTTTCCAGGCGAGCTGAGCTAGAACAGTTGTGGGCCACGGACAGCCCATGTTCCTTCTCTGCGGTGAGGCTAGGAACACTGCTAGTCAGAGTAAAGCTATCTCACAGGTTTCTTTTTGAGACAGAGAGGTGGCTTACACCAAGGACACGCCTGCCACAGAGAAAGTGCTCCGTCACTAGCAGCTAAATCTAATGACAGCCATGCCCCCCCCGATGGCATCGGGTAATCAGTGATACTGATCCGTCACCGCTATGAAGGAAACTACCACGGAGGGGTGTCTGAATTTGGAGGAGGAACCTCTGGGCTGTTTGGTTACACCACATGCCATAGTGTAGACATGGGTAGACACACATAGTGTAGACACATGCCATAGTGTAGACAAGAATGGGGCCAGGTGATGACGGCCTCAGGCCCGTGTCCCAAAGGCTGTGTGCACGGCCCGTGCTGCAGGGCAGTGTGGAATGAGGTGGAGGGCTTCCCCATCAGCCCAAACGACAGAGAGCTGCCAGTCTTCTGGAAGCTGAGCGGGAGACCGAGCTGGGCCGCCCGCTCCCTCTCCCTCTGTGTCCACTCTAGGGTGGGAGAGAAGGGGCTCTGGACAAGTGGAATCCCGGAGCTGCCGCGCCGGCCTCATTACTCCTGTTTCCTGGGTGCCCGGCCCAGCCCCACCCACGCTGCTAGGCTTTCCGGCAGAGGGGAGCAGTCCCAGAGGGGACGGGATGCAGACCCAGATCTGGGGGAAACGCAGCCAATGAGGGGGGAGAGCAGGGAGCGAGACAGATTTGCAGGCCTTGGACTACCCTCCGCGGGGCCGTGCTGGGGAGTCCCGGCCCCTCAAGGAGCCTGCTCACGTGACCACCACAACACGAGTGGCAGTCCTTGGTCTGCTGCCCCAGCATGCTTCGAAGGCAGAGACCCTGTTGTGTTTGGTCCCCGAGGCCACCACCACACAGCGTCGTAGGCAAGGTGGCTTCAAACAGCAGAGCTGTATTCTCACAGTTCTGGAAGGCAGAAGGCTGAGAGCAGGCTCTGCAGGGCCATGCTCCCCCCAGATCCTCTAAGGGAGGATCCACTCTTGCCTCTTCCGGCTTTCAGGGGCCCCAGGGTTGTGGCTGCCCTGCTCCAGTCCCTGTCTCGGTCCTCATGGGACCTTCCCTCCGTGTCTGCGCCCACATAGTCCTCTGCCTCCAGGGGCGCCCGTCATCCTGATCTCGGGGCCCAGCCTCATGGCCTCGTCTTAACTGGGCTAATTACATACACGTGGACCCTATTTCCAAATAAGGTCACCTTCACAGGCTCCGACTTCAGGGATTCAGACTTCAACGTGTCTTTTTAGGGGACATAATTCAACCCAAAACCCTGTTCATCTTTGTATCCTTGGGCCACAGCCTCACTTGGAAAACAGACGCAACGAGGTGACTGGTTTCCCAGCACCAGCTTTAACCCTGCTTAACTAAAACGTGATTCCCAGCAATTCCCCAGCCCTCCTTTGCTTTCAAAACGGAGGAGCCGGTGTCCCACTTTCTAAAATTCTCCCCTGGCCGGCTTGCGTCCTTCCCCTGCGCGCACCGCCCCCTGCCTCTCCCCCCCCCCACCCCCCCCCGGCCTCTTCCCCCCCCACCCCCCCCGGCCTCTTCCCCCCCCCACCCCCCCCACCCCCCCCGGCCTCTTCCCCCCCCCACCCCCCCCCCACCCCGGCCACTCTGGGGCTGCCCGGGGTCCACCCTGCAGCTGGCCCAGCCCCCTCGGGACTCCCCCTTCCCCAGGAGGAGGGTAACAGAGCTGTAGGGCTCCCAAAAAGCCTGGGCCTCATGGGAAAAAGGCTGGACCCCGGGGGTTTACCAAGAGCAAACTGGTCTTTCTTGTACATTCACCAGCAACATCGCTGCCAGGTCAGAGTATGTTAAAACACAAAGGCCTTGGCAGAAACCCCAAAGTCTGGATGATATCTGATTGGTCTGAGACAAGCCATGAGCTGGCGCGGAAGAGTTTCCTGTCAACAGGAAGGAAAAGAATGGAGATCAAATTGTTTTCCAAGTAGGCGGTGGGAGAGAGAGAGTGAGATTGGGATTAGACGCTCCACCGCCGGCCACACCGGCTGGAGGGCAAGCAGGGAAGATCCAGCGGCTTCCTCGGCTCCCGCGCACACACCGTGCAGTGCGGGCTCGAAGGGTTCCCCGTGGCCGAGCCTCAGGGACACAGCCTGACTCTCGTGGCCCCTCTGTCCATCCCAGAGCAAGAGAGCAGTCAGCGAACCAAGCAGATTAAGGGCTCCGCCTCAGCTCTTGCCTGCTTGGCATCTCAACAGCCTTGGTCATACATTTTAGGAGACTTGATAACATTTAACATTTGGTTGGTGTCATGGCATTTCAAGATGGGTCAGTCCCCCGGCCTGAAAGACGCAGGAGAGAGCGGTGCTTCGTGTGCGACCGTATTCACCGTTCAGGGTCCGGGGGAAGGTGGCTGGAGGAGGATGGGGAGAAGAGCGCCGGATTCTGGCCCAGCTCTGAAGAGTGTCCGTGGCCCGGCTCGGTAGCCTGAGTCACCCCCGTAAAAGTGAAATGGTGCCCAGACACACAACGCCGTTGGCTGTGAGCTGAACAAATCAAGCCAGAAAACCGGAAAAGCGAAAGAAAATAGTCAAGAACATTGAACGTCGTGTGCATCATCAAAAAGGACAGGCACTTGCAGAACGGTTTTAGGGGATACAGAGTGACTCAGAAGTCACGGGATGAAGTCTGAGCGGGCAGGAAAGCACCTGCAAGTACCAAGTGCCCCCGTGCCCCTCCCGTCCAGCAAGTGGTAGGACACTCAAAGTGCAACCGCTGGCTGGAGGTGAGCCACAGAATATAGCTTTGCTGGGGCTCCCCGGAGGAGGGCAGCAACCCCCCCCCAAAAAAACAGGCAAAGCAGAGATACTTATCAGGCAGCGAGAATTCTACCATGGTATGTGGAAAGATGCAATGCTGAACACACGAGCTCTATCGGGTGGCGGCTTCTGGCTTTGCCACCTGACTGCCGGAGATGTCCTTTGGGAGAAATCATGATCCACAGTGTCAGTAGTGGGCATGAGGACAGGAGGTAGTATTCAGAGCCTGCTTTGCCCAAGAGTGTTGAAGCCCTTTCCCGCCGGGTACTAGAGGGGGAACCGGGCAGCATGGGCCAGGCTGGAACGAAGATCACATTCTGCTCCTGCCCTGTCATCCAACCGCGGGATGGGGCATGTGCTTGTTCTCAGTGGGGCCACTGTAAAGTGGGGACAAGAGGACAAGAGAAGGGTACATCCCAGCACTAAGGTGGGCACCCCGAGGCACCGAACAGTGATTCGGCAAATCCCTGAGTTTCGTGCACGCTCCGGTCATTTCACAAGAACTGGTCCGTGGAGATCCGCGCACACTCTGCAGGGGACAGCCTGCAGGGAAGGGGACTTCTCAATCCATTCTCTTCCTGCCTATTCCCTCCAGAGGCTCAGGGCCAGACTGGCGCATTCCTGGCACTCAGCCAACGTGCTCTGCCCACGCTCCGGGAAGCCCGTTCGCCAGTCGGCCATACTCACATCCGGCGAGATGTACCCAGTCCTCACTGATAAACCCTGGCGCCGCGGCACAGTTCCGCGGCCTCCATCACTGGAAGCCCGAAGGTCCCGAGATCATACTCCGGGCTCTACACGAGCCTGCTCAGGGCACCCATGATGCACCAGAGGGCTGAACCAAGAAACGCTACAGTGGGGCCTAACAGGCTGGCCCACACGGGGCTGCCCGGGCTGGGGGCTGAGGCAGGCTCTCGTCTTTATTTGGAAGTCAGCAGTATCCCATGTCTGTTCAAGGGTCAGCAGCCAAGGACATCTCTTCTCAATGACAAACGGTGCACATGGTAGGTGATGTTAGATGGGTAGATAGAAAGGCAGATACACGAGTAGGCAGACGGATGGACAGATGGATGAACGGATGCCTAAACAGACAGCCAGGTGGAAAGAACAGCTCACGGGGCAGAAGGAACAGAGCAGCATTAACACCAGGGAAGTTGGGAACCAAGTGTTTTTAAACCACTGTAGGGGTGAGATGCACCTGAGGAACTTACCAGAAACACGGAACCACGGCCCCACCCTTCAGAGACTCTGACTCAGTAGGTCTGGGCTGACACTTGGAATTTCAGATCTCAAACACACACTGGGTACTTGGACTTAAGCAGGTCCAGGATCCACACTTTGAAAGACCCTGCTTAAAACCCTCGCCCCGCAAAATCTGTTCATGGGGTAGAAACTGACCAAGGTCAAGGCCAAGATCAAAAATGATACCCCACTGTCCTACAGGGCACCCCTTTTTCCTTCCCTGAGGCTCAGTCCAGTGTGTTTTGGTGATGGGACCAAAGGTAGTGAGCGCTCTTGGCATTCGGTGCTCCAGCCCCAAGGGGCAGCTCCCACCCCACCAGCAGCCAGCCCGTGCCCCCCCCTTCTGGAGTCTCTCAGCAGAGTGGACCTGAGATGGAGGGTGCTGGTCCAGGCCCACCTCCGGGGCGGGGGGCAGGGTCCAGGCCTCAAGCAGCACGAGGCTTCCCTCTGGGGACTCCATGGTCAAAGTCATCACGAGCGACAGGACTGTCCAAGCCAAGTGGTGTCTCCACAACCTTCCCTGGCCAGCCAGCTTCTCCTGGCTCTATTTTTAGTTTGTCCACAGTGACTGCGAAGGATTTCTGGGGCACCTCTCCCGAGAGGCCCAGGGAAAAGTGCCTTCTGTCCGTGGTAATATGGGGGCACTGCCACAAGGCCGAGCTCCTTGGCACTGACTCTGTGTCCCCAGAGGCTCCTGCAGGGTCCTTTTCTTGGAAGCCCTCCCCTCCCCCGTGGCCTCCTGCCCCAGCACTGGCTTGTAAACAGTTCCAAAGACCCACAGTATGCTGACCGACGGTCATCCAGTAACATACGCCTGTATTCCCACCACCTCTGTTGTTACTCCTGCTTTACATTCGGGATGAAGGCTACGGGAAGAGAAGCAGGGAGACACCAAGCTGTCGGGGTTCTAGAGAAGGCGCCTCCCGTTCCTTCTACGGCCCAGTGCAAACCCGAAGGAGTCCGTACTCGCCTCCCACCTTCCCTTTCCCCTGACGAGACCCTAGCGTGTTTTCCCAGAAAGGAGATCCCATCTACCTAAGAAAGAGGCTAACACCAAGTCGGGCTCATCCTCCGTCAGGCCTAGTGGCCATTCTCCCTTCAAAGAAATTCAATTCATAGTTAATGTAGTGGGTGATTCCGGGTCCCCAAGACCTGTTACAACCCACAGGCCCAAGGGCCTCCCCTAAAATGGACCCCTCTTTTCTGGTGTCTCAGGGCACGACAGGTGCTCTTGGTAGCAAGGAGGGTAAAGATGGTTAAGACGATCCGAGCCTGAGATGGAGGTCTGCAGGGGTTCCAACTCCGAACACTCTAGGTCATGGTTCTGTTTATGCACCAGACACAGAGGTAGAGACAAAGGCCAGTCGTATCCAAATGGGCCTCGATCCAGCTCAGTGCATGGACAAGCTGTGTGGACACACTGGAGATCTCCGGAGGCCGCTTGATGCCACCAAATCGCCCACTCACAGGACTGCCAGTGTCCCAGGACCCACCGCTCAGAATCCCAAACGTCCTTGGAAAGGACGTTTTCAGGACATCAGGGATCAGCTGGGGCCGGGGCTGAGGAGTCTGCGGTGCTGGGCTCAGCACGGCTCGGGCTGGACTCCCCACCTCTCCCGACCTTCCTTATACCAGCTACCCTGAAGCCGGGAGATTAACTTAATCCGTGTCCTCCTCCCCCGCTACCAGGCATGCCGCTCACCCTTCCTTACGCCTCTCTTCCCTTGTCTGCTCCTATCAGGCCTGCGTTAGCCCCTCAGACCCTCATCTCTGGATATTTGCCAGGGCATCCGAGTTGGCCCCCTGCCCACGAGCCCTCGTTCCACGAAGCCGCTGTGCATGCTGCTCCCAGGCTAACTCTCCTGATGTCGCTTTCATCACATTTAACTGCTTTTTAAAAAAATATTTTATTTATTTATTTGACATAGAGAGAGAAAGACAGTGAGAGAAAGAGAGAGCACAAGCAGGGGGAGGGGACAGGGAGAAGCAGGCTCTCCACTGAGCAGGAAGCCCGATGCGGGGCTCCATCCCAGGACTCTGGGATCATGACCTGAGCCGAAGGCAGACACTTCACGACAGAGCCACCTGGGTGCCCCAAGTTTAGCTGCTTCTTAATTTGGATTCCCCCCCACCAAGAGAGCAAGACAATGACTTAAGATTCAGCAGTCTCTCCTAGGCAGGAGAGCCGGATGAGCCCCTAAGGGTATATTAATGAATGGACACCAGGGTGGGCATCCCTGCCTGGACACCGCTGGGACCCTCCGGGGCTTCCTGTGGAACACATGGCACCAGGCAATGGGGAGGCAGGGGGACCATCCCACCCATGTCCCTCCTTGGCTGTGGGTCGCCCCTTAGGACCTAAACCCAACCCCACACTTCCGCCCAGCCTGCACTGGGGCTGAGCAAACTGGCACCCTCCAGGAGGTCTCTTGAAGACAAGAACACAGAGGTCAGCGGTGGCATGGAGCGGAGCTGTCCCGCAGGGCCCCACGAACGCTGGGTAGCCACGGGGGCAAGGGCAGGGCCATCAGTGTGTTCGCAGCAGCTTCTGGGCGCCTTTAGGACAAAGTCCTCACTCCCTCAGGCTTCCTTCTGGGTAGACCTGCCAGATAAGAGGCAGGACGCCTGGTTCAACTGGGATCTCAGCTAACAGTGGGCGATTTTTAACTGTACATTTTCCCAAAGGGTCCACGGGACATCCATACACAAAAAATTGCCCATCGTTTATCTAAAATCCTACTTTAACGGATCATTCAGTATTTTTATTTGCTACACCTGGCAACCTTGCTTCAGAGCCCTCTTTGATCGGACCTCAGTCTGTTTTTGAGAACCCTGATTCTCAAACCCCTTCTCCGCGCTGTGCCTAAAAGCAGTCATCCAACCCCCAGCTCACGGAGGTGGTCACGCTGGTCCTCCGGCAGGAGTGACCCAGGTTCTCACACGTGTCTCTGTCCTGCCCACCGGCTCTGGGTCTGATGTCTCTGCGAACATGTCAGTCCGCTGTCACCTCTCCCACTGTCCCCTCTGAAAGCAGGTGCCGCCAGCACCGGTCATCTGATGCCCTTGGGACATGTGCTAGCATTTGTCTGCACACCTGATTTTCCCAGCTAGAGCACAGCTCTCACCTAGACCAACACAGATCAATAGGCCGTTACTAGGTGGTCAGTGACAAGACCTCCCAGCCCCACCAGCAAAAAGCAAGTCCTATAAGGAAGGAGACAGAGCCCCCCTTTTGCTCCCCCAGATCTCACCATCAACCAGAGCACTACACGCACGCTCTGGAACATGTGAGTGAACAGCACTTTTAGCAAGGGATGGAACATGCCAGAAGGTTGTTTAAAGCAGCCTAAATCATGTCCAGCAAGCAAGAAGGGGGGTCAGATAGTCCAGCTCCATCACGGCCCCTCTGCTCTCACAGTGTGGGCTCTTAGCCCGTTTCCGGGTTCTGGATTTTGGCCCACACGAACCACCAGCAGCAACCCTCCAGTGGCCCCGAGCACACACCGTGCACAGTCGGCCTCAGTACAATACCACCTGACACTGGCAAGTGTCCCTTTCTTTTCTCCATGTTTCTCTCTCTTTTTTAAAAGATTTTATTTATTTATTTGACAGACAGATCACAAGCAGGCAGAGAGAGGGGGGAAGCAGGCTCCCCGCTGAGCAGAGAGCCCCATGTGGGGCTTGACCCAACGCAGAGGCTTAACCCACTGAGCTCCCCAGCACCCCTCCATGCCTCTCCTTTTAAACCAGTTGCTCTGATGTCAACATGATGGCCATACGCGTTTATAATACTTTACATTTGCAAGCGCTTTCCCATGACTTATTTCATTTCGACATCACTCTCAGGTAGGCAAAGCAAATTATCTCTGCCAGATGGGAGAAAGCAAGTGGTAAAGGGCTCACTGACTGGATGGGTGCTCCAGGGAGACTGGTAATACCATTGTCTAAGTTTTCATTTACAAATACAGCAGAAAGTCTCATGTTAGCCATGTAAACAAGAGTAATCCATTCTAAAATGGGGTGCTTACTCCTGCATATTTGGGTCACCACCCAGCTGGCCCCGTAGCACCAGGTTACCTGCCCCCTGAGCTTCCCGCAGCAGAGGCGGGGCTGGCTCCCTCCACCAGCCACAGACCTTCTCCATCTGAGTGTGGGCAAGGGAACAGAGCTGCCTTCAACAAACGCTGAAGGAAGGGCCCTGGTGGGGTTTGCGGGGAAGTGAGCGGCCAGCAGCCCCACCCCAATCCTGCCCAGCCCCTGGCAGGCCTCGGAGGGTGGCGCTGGACAGAGTGGGACTCAACCCTGCACTCACTCCCTGTGCCCAGGGCCAGTCATCCCCACTGGGAGAGCACAATCACGTTCTTCCTGGAGCCCTCTGCTCTGCGTATGCATGTGTCTGGGCGCGTGCATCTGCGCGTACTTGTGTTTGCACAAACATCCACTTGGTTGGTGTAGGCCAGGGGCGTGACTCAGTTGGGGGTTTCTTTTGGGTGCAGGTAAGGGCCGCGCTGCGCGTCCTACCATCTGACTCCTCCACAGAGAAGCTGGGGAGGGCCAGGGCTACCTGGGTAGGCAAACCCCAGGGTGGGCGCAAGACCCTGCTCGGCGCTCCCTGCCCGGGATGTACAAAGTCGAGCCGCAGACCGATCGATGTCGCCAAAGTCCGGGCGCGGGCTGCCGGCGTAGCCGGGGCTGAAGTTCGCAGCAGTTCCGCATGTGTTAGCGAATACCGAGTC
Source organism: Meles meles (assembly GCF_922984935.1). Classification (NCBI taxonomy): domain Eukaryota; kingdom Metazoa; phylum Chordata; class Mammalia; order Carnivora; family Mustelidae; genus Meles; species Meles meles. Next base: position 5,378,736 of record NC_060075.1, on the reverse strand, counting down.
CCCGGTAGCCCGAAATGGGCTCCCCAGGGGTGGAGGGAGGGAGCAGGCAAAAGGAGCGGCTGAGAGCAGCTCCCCGGCCCGGGCCCAGGCACACCCCGAGGGGAATTGGGGGAGGAGAAAGGTCCATTGGCGGGGGGACCGCTACACAGTCACACACACCCACACCCACCCCCCTACACACCCGCCTGCTGTCCCCGCCCACCGCCCCTCCCCTGCGTCCCCGGCAGCCGCGCGCGGCTCCACCTCTCCCCAGTGCAGTCCACACCGTCCTTTTCAACAAAACAACACTACGCACCGCCCCCAGCACCCGCACCCGGCGGGATCCGGGGCAACGCCCAGCCCGCCACCAGCCGCGCCCCGCGCCCCCTCCCGCGTCCCCTCCGCAGTCGGTCGCCGAGTCCCGGCCGCACGCCGCTGGGGAGAGAGATGGAGCCTAGTTCGGCGGCCAGCTCGACCCTGCGCCGCCACCCATCCCCGAGCGCCCGAAGTGACAGGAGGGGCACGCACGGCGCGCGCGGGGCGTCCCGCGTTAACCGCTTCGGCGCCGGGGTCAACCGCGACGCGAGGGTGGGGAGCTGGGGACCGCGCTGCGGGCACTCACCGGGATGTGCACTCGCAGCGAACGCCTCTTCTGGCTGGGGATTTTTTTGCCGCCGCTCCCGCCGGGGCTGGAAACCTCTTTCTTCTTCTTGGTGTCCATGGCCGCGCTTCCCATAACTTTCACCAGAAGTTAATTCCGGGTGACTCGTTCCTGCAGCTCGGTCCTCTCCTTCCCGGTCCGGCCCCTGCCGCCGGCCTCCGGCCGCGAGCTCTTTATTATCCTCCGTCCACCCCGGAGACACCGCGCGGGGACTTCCGCGGGGAGGGAAGGTGGCGCAGGTACCTCGGGCCGCCGCCGCGGGGGACGGATGGCGGTCGGCGTGGGCGCGGAGTTCACGTGTCCTCTTCCTCCTTAGAGCTCAGAGGTGCAAAATTAAAGCCAGAGGCCGTACTGGCTCTAGTGTCTCTCCGGCTTACGCGTGGCAGAGGTCCCCCGCCGGGTGACAAAGTTTTCTTCCTTTGGCGAAGCGAAGCAGCATTTTCCACCCTCTCGGCTCCTCCCACGGATTCCCAGAGGTAATCCGCAAGGCAGGTGCACGGAAGGACAGTAATCTGGGAAACAACGCTCCGTGCCCGCGCCCAAGCGGACCGTCTGGCGAGAGCGAGACAGTTTGTGTGTAAATACGATCCTCGGCCGCAGAATGAACCAGCCCGGAGTCCGGAGCTCGGCCCGTCCCCCCGCAGGGCGAGAGAGGGGAGGCGGGAGGGGGAGGCGCAAACGCGAACGCCCAGGCAATTGGGCTCCCGCTCGGCTGCGCGCCCGAGTCCCGGCGGCGGCTCGGCTCGCGGGGCCCGGCCAGCCCGAGGGCGCGCCCGCTGCGTCCCTCCGCCGCGCCGCGTCCCGGGGACAGGGAGCCGGCAGCGAGGGGCGGCGCGGCCGGGACGCAGGCTCCGCGAGCGCTGGGCGGTGGAAGGCCGCGTGCGCTGAACAGGAAGTGCACGGCGCACGCCGCTCGCCCGCTCGCCACGCCGCCCCGAGCCGCCCCCGGGGCGCCGCACGAGGTCGCCTGCCCCGCGGGCGGGGTCCTCCCTCCCCTGCGGCCGCGGCGACGCGGGACTCGCCGGGAGCCCATTTGTGATGCGTCTCGTCGCTCCCGCGTCGCTGTCTACGCCCGGCCCCCGGCAACACGCCCCCGCGCCCTAGCCCGCCGCCCCCGCAGCGGCGGAAGCCCGGGCTCGCGTGGGGACGCGCGCCGACCCGCGCCTGCTTCCGGGAAAGCCGCGTCTCCGGGCCCTCTCCGCGCGCCGTGCGGACCCCAGCGCGGCCGGAGCGCGGTCGGCGTTGCGGGGGAGTGCGGCTCGCCACAGCCCGCCGCGAACCGCCGCCACACCCGGCTCATCCCGGGTTCCCCCGGGGCTGCGCAGCGGAGCAGCGGTAAGTGCGGGCGCAGCGTCCGCAGCCCCGCGCCGCAGAAGACGCGGAGTTCCCGGGACTGCGGGAAGCAAGGGGTGCGGAGAGGCCTGGAACCCCCGGGCGAGGCTTCCACGTGCCACCGCGTCGCCGCTCTGGCGCGGCCGTAGCCCGGGTCCGGGGGACTTATGGGGTGGCGTCCCCGTTCCGAGTGCCCCAGGATGGTGCGACCTTGGTTCCCGGCTGGAAGTGGGGTGAATGCTCGATCGGGAGACGCCTCCTTTCCCGCTCTAGGTCCTGAGGACGTAGTGACCCCAAAAGTCACTGGGGCGCCCTGAATGCTGACGTCAGCCCCGCCTCTCTAATCAGAGAAAGAAGGTGCCGAGCCGGCTTTAACTGCCGTCCAGGTGTGGAGATTTGAGGAGTCCCCTCCTCGAAGGAGCGGGGATTAGCCGGCCTCGGGGACACCTCTTAGGTGGTGCCTCCCACCCAGCCAGAAGCCAGGGGTTTCAGCCATCTTTCCCGGTTCCTTCCAACCCTCCTTCCAGTCTTCTGCAGTGAAATCCCCTGCAGTCTGGGTGGTTCCTTGGTTCCTAGGGGTGTGTATCTTCCTTCTCTCTTTCTCCTGCTCTCCAATCCAGAACCGAGCCAGACTGGGAAATCCTGGAGCATTTCCTTGCTTGACCGAAGGTAGAGATGCTCTGGAGGGGACTAGTCTGGGTTCAAAAACCAGGTAAACAGTCTGGTTCCACAGCTGTGGAATTTCACACTTTGACCTTTTCTGACTGGCTGGTGGAGGGGAGCATGAGCTTTCATTAGTCCCCTAAATGCTGGAAGCACTGCTTAGTAGCAGAAAAGGAGGTGGGGGAGCTTTACCTTGCCACCAAGGGAGCGCCCCCCCCACCTGCTCAAAATTACTCCCTAGCTGTCCCTTAAATTTCATCTCTTTAGCTCAGCATTTTAATCCCTGTCCCAGTAATAATTTTCCAGGGCATGGAAATCATCCCATTTGATGAGAACTGACTTGGGAAGGGAGGAGGGAGAGGTGGGAAGGAGCAAGTAGACAGGAAGGGAAGTCACCAAGACGGGAGGGAGGGTTCAGAATCCGGAAGCCCTGGGTTAATGCTCAGGCTAAAAGCGTTGTCAGGGGCCTGTCCTGGTTGATGGGCAGTGATTAGAAATTCTAATAGGTTCTTGTATCAGTTGCTTTGTGTAAATACACCCAATCATTCATTAGTAAAATTTATGTGTTCTCTGAGTTTATTTTGCTAGAGTACAGACTTCAGTGCCTGGGGATCCTAGATTAAAATGTTTTACTGTAGGGGCACCTGGGTGGCTCAGTCGGTTAAGCTTAAGTGTCTGCCTTTGGCTCAGGTCACGATCCCATGGGATGGAACCCACATGGGGCTCCCTGCTCAGCGGGCTTCCTGATTTTCATTCTCCCTCTGCCTCTCCGCCTGCTTGTCCTCTCTCACTCTTTCTCTCTCTATCAAATAAATAAGTAAAATCTTAAAAAAATAAAGTTTTACCGTACTGCCTACGTTTTAAGAGCCTTTTGTTGTTGTTACATATGTTAATAGTTCTGAGATCTGGGTGTTTTTTTATAGGCCTCGCCAAAGAAGAAGCTTACAGACTTTTTTTTTTAACCTTCTGAAAAGATACTAATAAATTGGTCCTATATCTTCTAACCAGGGGAGTCTTAGAATTGAGTTTTTGTGGTGGTTTTGCTTTGGGGTGCCTTCTGAACCCCATCTTCGCTTCCGTCTTGCTGCTCACAGCTCAGCCAGCGGTGTGCCAAGCAACTGTGTCCATATGATGAGCCTTGCCCCTGGTTGTTTCTGAAGGCGCTGACCTATTCCCTTCTCAGAAATAATGCAACACGAGCTATGCTGAACACAGTATCAAAATGTAAAAATTGAAAACCTTAACTGAGTTTGCCTTTTGCTCAGGACAACAGCGTTACTGATCCTGTGTTTAAGAAAAATTCTGACTTTGGGGGGCATACATAAAAGTCTCTACAGATTATGTATATAACAAGCTTATGTACATAATTGTATATGTAAGGGTTATATGTGATCTATGTAAGCTTTGTACATGAAAGAGGAAGATGATGTATAAGTGTATCTTTGGCTATGTATGCAGCAAAGTTAGAGCACAGGGTCTGGGTAAAGTTTCGGGTCACCCAATATCTGTGTGGTCCTCTCCATTTTCCAGTGCTCTGGCGGTTAGGCTAAGAATGTGTAACTAATTCTGGCCAATGACGTGAGTAGATTTAATGTGCATTATTTCTACATTAGGCAGAGTCTGTATGCCTCCCTCACTTTCCCTCCACTGCCGTCATGGGAGACCACGTGTTCCAAATGGTGTCCAGTAAGAAAGGGGAAAGCAACTTACTTCCACTTGATCGAAGTGGGTAGAGTCATTGACACTGATAATTATTTGTTACCACAGCATCGCCTTGCCTATTAAAAATAATTACATTGAGATAGGACTTATCACGATAGAGTTTTTTGGCGCCCCCTTAGAATTTTACCCTGGGTGTCCGCCTCACCCTGGTGTGGCCCCGTCCTTTTGACCGATGGAAGGATGAGAAGTGGAGGCTGGCCAGGACCGTGGAGGGCGGTGGGAAGCACCTTGAAGGCTCCAAGAGTGTGACTTGAGTCCTCCCCCAGGGCTGCCATTGATCTGCTCTGTGACTGTGAGCAACACACTTCTTTCTCGCTGCTGCAAGACAATCTTCTGACGATTTCTAAGGCCTCTTTAACAGGGAGCTTGTATTTTGTCTTCATTGTATATATCGTACATCTTTGTTAATTTTATTGCTCTGGTAATCCCTTTTTTATTTAGCTTTTCAGAAGTACCCCCTGCACAATGAATTGAAAATTGAAAACAAAAAGCAAACAAAAGGCCCCTGGTCCTTCACCACAGATGGCTCAGAACAGTGCCTCTCAGGGAAAGGGGCTTGTGGAAGATGTTTCCACTGGGGCCTCGCTTGTACAAGCTCTTAATAATGAGAGGTACCGATCGATACACAGCACCTACTAAAAGCCAACGCTAGGGCGGTCTGTAGGCTTGTACCTCTACGGGAGGCGTGCTCTTCACCCCATTCCAAACCATACATGTGTTTGTGTAATTGTTGTTCCAAATTTTTTTCTATTAAAATCCCCTCGAACTCTCAGAGACTTTTACAGAGGAGGGGAACGGAGACCCTCTGTCAGAATGTGTTTGCTGTCCATTTAACTTCTAGCTATTGATTTTAATTCCCAGGGCTTTCTGGAAAGAAACTAAACAGCATGGCCCCCTTTGATTTTAAAATCTTTGTGCGCGGCTAGCAATACTATCTAGGAAATTCTTTCAGGGTGACCTTGGAGAGACACCAACATCTTAGCTGAGTAGGTCTGTATAATTGGGAAACTGGTCACTCAGTTCTGTGCAGAAAGCCCCTCTTGGAAAAATGAATCAGGGTCTGGACTGAGGGCTCCCTGCGAATGCTTTGCTAATGCGTTGGATACCAGAGAAGTGGGTCTGGTCATCTCATCATGAAAACCAGGGCTAAGGGTCACGTTCAAATTTTTATTTTCCTTTAAACACGGGCACCGATTATGTAAGCCTGGGAAAGCTTTTGCTCCCCGGTGCAAAGGAGGCCACTGATATCAGTTCAAGGTTAGAGCCGTAGGTGCACCCGGGACCACTGGGGAGGGCTGCTTTGGGGCAGCCTATCTCTTGACAACCTTTTTCTGGGTCCCTTTTGATTTTGTGGGGGACCCACACGAGCTGCCTCCTTTCTCTGTGTTACAGATGACACTTCATCCAAAATGCCAGTGAACTACGGGTCGTCCTGCTCCTGCAATCCCCCAAGTACTTTGAATTAAGATAGAGGTAAGCTCTGTGGCAATGTTCTTCTCCCAAAGGACAGACTTGCCGTTCACATACTTCTCTAGAGAGTAGCCTGTGCCTTGACCGGCTCTGTGCCGAAACACCCACTCAGCAGTTCTAAAGAATGACAGATTCAGCAGGCAGGATACGGGTGACCCACAGCACTCTGCAGCCGAGAAGCGTCTGTTTGCTAAATAAAAGAATAGGTAATCCTAGCAATTATGTCCCCTTCCTTGACTAAGGGTCGTGGTCACGTAAACAGCATTAGCTGGGAACAAAGTCTTGGGTTCTGCCGATGGCTGCTTTCGTAACTGCTTTACAGAGTTCCATGTCACTTTTGTTCTGGTGACCGACGTTTCCTCTCACCCAGGGAGTGGGTTTGGACTCCCTGGGTTGCGGAATTCGACTAAAGGTTCTGTGTATGTTGGTTAGTCCGGAGCGTTGAATGCATGATATGCATACAGATCAACCCAGGGAAATGGCAAATACCACTATTATCGGAATATGGCTCAGGACCGATTTCTGACCTCCCACTCAACCTATCTGGGGCGTGATAAAATAATGCAAATTACTGATAGCCATTTCCCAAGCAAAGAAAATTTCTTTGGCAATTATACTAGCCCCAAAGTTCACATACTACAGTGCAAACGTGAACACGAACTCACATGAGAGGGTGCTTACCGACACTCTCTGAACCATTTGCTCATGTAACTTGCAGCTGGGATCCAGAACTGGCCTCTAGAATGCCAGATAGGGTTTTTTAACAAGGCTGCAGAAAAAGCACATTTACAGTGCCGTAGGGCTGGCTGTGTTTGGAGAGCGGAGCTCCGGCGTGTGTCCTGGATTTTCAGGTGTGTTACAGACACGACTCTTGACATCCATCCATCGCGGAAGACGCACTTCCCATCCTGATTCAGAGAGAGCGGTATCCCTTCCAGAGGGCCCGGCCACACCTGGAGCTGAAAGCCCGTGCACAGACTTGCCAGCGTCTCTCCCTGTCCTTGAACCTTGGCACTTCACATCGCAATCAATAAATGCCTGTTTTGTACAGAGACAGAGCCTACGAGAGGCTCAGTTCAAGGGCTCTGGTTGTGCACGGAGGCTGTCAAGGACACGGTGATTTCTGACAGTCCTCCTTATGCCATGTGGGTCAAAGAGGTATTTTATTAGAGGTTCCTAAATATAACCGCGTAGAGTTGCACGAGGTCTTGGGAGAGAATGGGGAGAGAGAAACTCCATGCCATGGGCTTGCAGAAGCTCATTTTAAATCATTGCAACACAAGCTCCCAGTGCACCGTTGTGCAAAAGGACTTACCTTGGCTTTTGGGGTTTTCTCCCTATCCCTACTCACTGTAGCAATTTACCCTCTAGGTGAAAAAGTGAAGCATAATGACAGAGCTCATTGTTCTTCGAGCAGCCTGGAGGAACATTTTCCTGTCCTTGTAGCTTATTCACACGCTATGCAAGGGGTTCTGAGAATCTTGTGGAAGTGGATGCAGGGTTTCTCGGGGCAAGCAGAAGGGCCTTGTGGGGAGCACAGGCTCCAGCATGGGGCTCGCTGCTAATACAGAGCACTCGTGAGAGTCCATGCTCATGCCGGTCAGCACCGAGGCCAGCAAACCGTCCAGTTTTGTGGCTGGGCTGCGAGCGCAGCGGCTTTGGCCGGGGCTGCAACCAGAGTCTGCATCTTGGTAGCATCATTGGGTCCAAGGCTTTCCTTTGTCTTTGCAGCCTTCAGAAACTGACAAAATTTGTTCACCAAGAGCAGAGACAGCTAGAGAACTGGGTCATTGTAACCACTCCCTCCTGAGAGACTGGTTTTTCAACCTGTCAAGATTTGTTCTCTTGCAGGGGGTGGGGTGGTCATTTCCTCTGCCCTTAAATCCGGTCTCCCTCCCTCCCTACTCTGTGTTGTGCCTCCCCCCGCCCCCGGAACGGCCATCCCAGGACCTTTAGCCAACAGATCCTACTTCGCGTCTGGCTGGGTTTGGCCAGAGGGGGGATTAGTGGAGGAGACTGTGGAGTGTGTGGGAGCAGGAGGACGCCTGGGGGTTATCTTGGCTTGTTTTGCCTTGGGGAGCATTTTTTTTCCTCTGTAGCTCCAGCCACACTAGCCAGACCCTCCTTCGATGGCTGCCAGGCTGCCCTGACTGTGGTCCCAGAGCCCAGGGGACATCTGAGTGGAAACCCAGGGTGGGGGGCATGAAGGAGGGAACCAGGTGGGCAGCTGTGGGGGAGCATTCTAGGACAGGTGAGGAGGGCAGTGTGGCTGGGGGTGGCCGGAGGACATGTGGGGATGGTGTTGGGAACAACAGCATGGCATGATCCGGCTTCCGTTCTGACGGATTGGCCTGGCGGCTCTGTGAAGTAGGGAGTAAACGTGAGATGCTATCCCCGTCATCCAAGCAAGAGACGCCGTGGCTCAGATCTCGAAGGGAGAGGCAGGGGGGTGAGAAGTAGTTGCTTCCGGATGTATTCGGAGGACAGAATTCCCAGAATTCCTGGTAGACTGGGCAGGGGGTCTGCGAGAAGGAAACAGGTGACACATGGCTCTAAGGTTTTGGCCCGAGCAGCTGGAGTGATCCTCTTTCCTAGGAGGGGAGTCTGGGGGAGGCCGGGGAGGTGGGGAGTCTGCTTCCGGCTGGAGTGAGTCTGAGGTGCCTGTAGGGACCTAAGTGAAGGTACCCGAGCAATAGGGAGACGTCTGGCTGGAGACATCGGCCCCCTGGCATTTCAGGCCAGAAGTGGGAGGAGATTCGGGTGCGAGTGTAGACAGCAAAGAGGTCAGGACTGTACCCCATGACCCTCCACCAGGTAGAAGCTGGGGAGATGAGCAGCCTAGAATTCTGAAGAGAACCAGGAGAGAGTGGATCCAGTGGCCAGGAGACAGAAGCGCGTCCAGGAAGGCACACCGTGAGTGACATCAGTTGGCGGTGACCATGGGGGTTGGCCCCGCCCCCCTTGATGAGCCACGGACTGGTGGGAGCAGCGGCCTCTTGGAGAGGGCTTGTGGGGGCAGGACCACGGAGGGGGCGCTTGCTTGGTAGCTAGTTCCAGGAGCTTTGCCAGGAGCAGAGGCAGGCAGTGGGGAGTGGACTGTGGGTCAGCAGAGGCTGGTTTTTTTGTTTTTTATTTTTTATTTTTTATTTATTTCTTATTTTTTTATAAACATATAATGTATTTTTATCCCCAGGGGTACAGGTCTGTGAATCGCCAGGTTTACACACTTCACAGCACTCACCATAGCACATACCCTCCCCAATGTCCCTAACCCCCCTCCCCCCAGCAACCCTCAGTTTGTTTTGTGAGATTAAGAGTCACTTATGGTTTGTCTCCCTCCCAATCCCATCTTGTTTCATTTGTTCTTCTCCTATCCCCCTAACCCCCCACGTTGCATCTCCACTTCCTCATATCAGGGAGATCATACGATAGTTGTCTTTCTCTGACTGACTTATTTCACTAAGCATGATACCCTCTAGTTCCATCCACGTCGTCGCAAATGGCAAGATTTCATTTCTTTTGATGGCTGCATAGTATTCCATTGTGTATATATACCACATCTTCTTTATCCATTCATCTGTGGATGGACATCTAGGTTCTTTCCATAGTTTGACTATTGTAGACATTGCTGCTATAAACATTCGGGTGCACGTGCCCCTTCGGATCACTACGTTTGTATCTTTAGGGTAAATACCCAGTAGTGCAATTGCTGGGTCATAGTGTAGCAGAGGCTGGTTTTTAAGGAGCAGAATGTTCCAGCATGTTCGAGTGCTAATGATATGACACTGTCACGGCCCAGGAAGGGAATCTGTGATGCAGAAAAGGAAAAGTGTAGGAACGAAATACAGAAGTTGGCAAGAGGGGTAAGGTATGCCAGCCCGGGGTGGGGTAGGGGACAATCCATCGGGTGACAGGAGGCTCGTCACGTGGCTGGTGGGAGGGGCACCCTGAGACATGGGCAGGGAGCTGGGGGGTTCTAGTTTCTCCAGGAATAGGGAGCAGTGGCCCCCGTGATGGAGAAGGAGAGAGACAGATGGGAAAGCAGAGTGGGGGGGAGACACACGTGGGGACCTTTCCACGCACGAGGGGATGACACGGTGTGTGTCTGCTAACCCAGCACCGTGTCTTGGAGGGTGTGCCTAGCAGCTTGCTGAGAGCTGCCCTGTTCCCGGGAATAGCCGCGTCATATTTCGTTGTAGAAACTCCACCTGACTTACTCAGTTGTGATTTTGTTATTTATCACATTTGTTTATTCAAGCGGTTCCCTCCTGTGGGGCCCCGCTCTTGCTCCTGGCACTGGAACGCGGGGACACGCCGGCGGTGTTGCGAAGGACCCGGGCTCCAATGCTCACACGCCGTGCACCCTGAGGGACAGGCCGTCTGTCCTGCTCCGACGGATGGTCTGCCCTCCCAAGCCTGTCCCATGAGGCCCAGCAGCCAAGCTGCTTTTCTAACTTGCTATTTGCTCATCCCTTCGGTGAAAAGTTATCTCGTACCTGGACTGTTTAGTGTTCTTGCTCTGAATGAAGAACAGCTTTCGTGCATCTGTATTTCCTGTTCCGTCACCTTTCTGGGAGTTGTCTGTCTGAGCCTTCGGCCCTTTCTCCTATTGTGTCTAGCTCTTTCTCTCACCTGCTTATAGGGCCTCTTGTACCTTCACAGAATTAGCCCCGTCAGTGCCCTGGACCGTAAGCATTTCTTCCAGGCCTGTTTGTCTCTGGACTTGGTTTATCCTGCCTTATTTTGTACGCGAGGTTTCCCCCTCTTTATGTCGTTTGGGTTATTGATTTGTTTCTATGGTAGTGGGATGGGTACAGGCTCTGGACTCACACTTGCCTCCGTCACTCCGCAGGGGTGAATTTGCAGACACGTTGCACAACCACTTGGTAACACAGGACGAGCGTGCCCGGGAGTGTGTGAGCCCCTGTGTGCCGGAGATGTGTCTTTCTCTTCCTCAGCGTCAGTCCCCAAAGCAGAGCACATAAACATGGCATGTTTGCTGTTTGCTTTCCAGAATTCTTCTGGGAAATCACAGTGCCCCTAATTTCCTGGGCCTATGCCCTGTGGCCCCCTGAAGTCCACCAGGCCTGCACGCTGAGGTGATACTCACCCCTAGAGGAGAGCTCACGTCCTAGAAGGCTGTTCTGGTTTCCATCAGTCCCGGGGCAGCCGAGAATCTGGCACCTTGGAGACGGAAGTAGCCTTTCTTGCGGAGTGGCCTGCGGGCGCTGGCTCGTTCCTGACGCTCTGGTGGAGCGGTTTGGGGCAGGCCATGTGCACCTGCTGGTTTGAAGTTTGAGACCTGCTGGTCGGACCTTTCCTCCGCGCCTTCTCCTAGAAAGTATTTTGGGAACTAGAGACACAACAGCTGCGTGCTTTGCTCTGTCTTTCCAGCCAAGAGAGTTGCAGTCACGGAGCGTGCCTGTCACCCAGCAGAGCGTGTGTGGCTGTGGAGGGTGCCCTTGAGAATAGCCCGTCCCCCAGGGTCAGCAGGCCGGAGAACACAGCTGCTTCCCACGGAGCCGGCCACTGAGCCATCCTCCCTGCTGTGTGGGCTGAAAGCCTGTCTGAGTCCCAACAGGGTCATGTAGGGATGGGGTGCCAACATGCGTCCCCTCCCATGTCATGGGTCTGAGGTCTGCACTGAACCTTACCTGATGAGAGATTAGGTTGTATGAGATGCGAATGTGAGTTTAGGGTCTTTGACTTTATAAGTCTTTCTAGAGACTCTTGCATTACAAACATTTTACAAGCGGGAATGAGTCGGAGGCCTGGAAATGGGTTACCACGTAAGGCCCAAGCAGAAAGAGGGATTTTTAAGAGGAATCCCATGGGATTTTAGCAAGTATGGTGGGCTTTGCCCTGGGACTCCTCAGGGAGAAGGACAAAAGAGTAATTTGGGAGTGGTGTTCCAGGGAGGGCACGAGGCCCGGCAGAGAAATCTGTTTCTACCTACAACTGTTCCAACCAGAGCCGTGTCTGAAACCCCGACAGACAGGACTCGATTCTATTTAGGGCTCGGGCTCCGTGTGCCTAGCCAACATGGGGATGTGATAGTTTGAAACATAAAGAAGACATATGTTAAGATCTTCCCAGAGAAATTCCTGTGGGCTCTTAAAACCAACCACAGATCTCTTTCTCCTGAGCTCTTGGTTCGGTCCTCATGGACCCTGGAACAGACCCTTGTGTCTTTCTCACGGGTGGCCAGAGCACAGAGCATCAGCGCTGAAAGCTGGAACCCACCCACGCATGTGGTGTCCCTTCATTGCTTTATCCTCTTTGGGGCAACTTGCCTGCTTTGCTGGCAGGGGCTGCCCCTCATGGCAGGGTTCTGGTCCTTGCCCACTGGCTCAGCCAATCACAACCACCCTCAGGGGGAGCCAATCAGAGCCTTTCCCTGGGATTCTAACTGGAGCTGACCAAGCCCCCTCCCTCCCACCTCTAAGGCTGCAAGTCTTACCCCTGGAGCTGCCCCCTTCAAGGGACAGTAGCCTGAGAGTATAGCTCTTGCAAAGAGTAGGGAAGGGGGAACCTGGAAGCCCTCGCCCCTGTCACCCCAACACCATTTCCTCCTCTCCCCCTCCCCATGGGCCAACAACGTTCCCATCTTTTCGTAAGATAGAGTTGGATTTCTGTCCCTTGCCAGACAAGAGTCTTAACTAATGAACGTCTCACTTTTAATTAACTTAATTTTGTTATTCTTTCTAGAACAGGGTGTGGAGGAAAAGAAGGGAAATGGGAAGGGAGGAGAGAAGCAAGAAGAAAGGGAAGGCTGTGTGTGTGGAGGCTGTAGCCGACAGGAGTGCCCGTTATCCGGCTGTTAGAGCCTGACCCCTCTGCCCTTTGCCCGCCTTGGCCACGGTCTTTGCTGTGGTCAGGTAGCCTGGCCTTCGTGGCCAGCAGCCTTCTGGAGGACCCGCAGGACTGGGCTGTTTATGCCCAAGCCCGTTCTGGATATCGGTGGGAACGGAAGGCTCCGAGGCCGTGAGACGCACGCCCTCCATGTGGGCAGCTTCCTGTCTCCACACGTGTCTGTGGGATCCTATGGCCGTTTCCAGAGGCTCCCCAGACACATTGGACATTCTTGTGGCTCTGGGGGCTCAGTTTCCCTGATGGGATCGGAGCACGTAAATCTCCCATAGGAAAAGATCTTTTCCCTCTGTGCTTGAAGAAAGCCTGCTTAAGTTTACTAATGACTGGGATTATCAAGGTCCATTGGTCATTTTTCAAGTTAGCTGAGCATGGAAAAAAAAAACCAAAAACCAACAATGACAGTGATCACAGAAGCCAAGACCCAGAGTCGTCAAGCTCACACTGGCCGTTTGCATCGACAGGCAGAACTCAGCCCTTTTTACTTCTGCTTAAACCCCGTGGTTCTGTAAGCAGATACCTCCGGGCTGGGAGGACGGGCTGCGCCGGGCGGAAAGGGTTTTTGGGTTGATGTAAATGTTCACATTTCTGGTTCAGAGAATTACCAGGACCCGATGAAAAACAGCGCACCTTCCTTTTGTTTTCCTCTTACCATATCCTCATTTTTTTTAATCCTTGTATCTCTTTGTGTTTTTACATCCACATTCACCAAGTGGCTAATCTTAGGGCTGCATGCGATCGCCAAACGCCTTCCCTCCCTGTTCTGCCACTGTTCTGCTTTTGCCAAGAGCAAGGGAACGGTACGCAAACAAGAGCCTCACAGTAGAGCCTCTTCCATGGGAAGAGCTGCCTTTGCTCTAATGATTTTCCGACTGCTCAGAATATTTCGGTACTCCTTTTGAACCTTTTTTTAAATTTAGGGGCCAGCTTGTGAGGTGCAAAAAGGCAAAAATAGCCAGGTCAATAGACTTCCAACAGGATACTCGTGCAAGCATCTAGCCAAATCGTCAGCGTAGACGAGACACAGAAAGAATCCAGTCGTGAAAATCCCACGGCACGTGTCTATCCACGTCCCACCAGCCAATGAACGCTGCTCCCCGTGACCCTTGTTAATGAAAACTCGCATCTGTTTCAGGCTGAATTGCTAGGATCCCAGGGGTTACTCAGTTCATCTCTGTCTCCCTCATTGCATGAAGAAACAGTGACCTCAGAGGCCCCCATTTGCGGGCATATCTGTCGGTTGGGATCCTCCGGGAGGTGGAGGCCGAGACAGAATTAGGCGCGTACGGGATCGAAGGCGGGGCACAGCATGGGGCTGGGTGCAGGGTAGAAGACGCAAGGGTAGGTGGGGAGAGCCCCAGACCACGGCCCAGGTCTGACACCCGTGGAAGGACAGCGGACGGGGCTGGGAAGGAAAAGCCTCAGATCAGCATAGTTTTCTGAGCACAGTTCACAGCTAGACCTGGGGGGGGGGGGGGCATCACCACCCACAAGGGATAGGTCAGAGACATACTGCGGACTCCACGTGTTGCGTCGTTGCCTGGGGACAGCCCGAGGAAGGCGTGGCTTCACCACACCCCCTGACAACACACAGACGCCTGGTTCTTTGCTTGTGTAGGGAGCAGCTCCCCTGTGGTTTCCTGGGTCTCTCTTCCTGGCTTGGGGAGACTTAGAAGAGGACTGATGAGATTAACTGTAAGGCAGTATTGCTGCGGGTGGTCTTGGGGCCCCATGGGCACCCCCCCAGCCTGCACAGTATCCAGTCTAAATGGCCTACCTGGGGGTGTCACCCAGACCTCGTCCTGAGGGCTCAGAGTCCCTTAGAATCGCACTGTCCTTCGGCCAGGGCTGCACGAGCGAGGAGCCACACGGGTCCCTGGCTTCCACGAGTCTTCCTCCCCCACCCCATCGTATGAAAGCACGCCGCCTCCTTCTTCTGATCGAGCTCATCTTACCCAGCCAAGAGAGTGACTCCCTTCCTCACCCACTGGGCCCTGGCCATGCAGAGCCAGAAGTGTCCTGGGGAGGACTTGTACAAACTGTAGCTTGTAGTTCAATAGGACCCTGGCCGTGTCCCCTGGCAGTGTCCCCTGGCAAGAGAGTGTCCCCTTTTGGGACCCAGACTTTTAGCTCTCCAGAGCACGGGGTTGCAGGGACAGGAAGCAGAGTCTCCCAGCAGGTCACTGGGGTGACTCCATGGTCCACATGTTCTTTCCACGGGAGACACAGCGCCAAGGGGAGGTCTCTGATTGAAAGCACATGCCACATCTGCAAGGTGGTCCTTCCCAAGCCTGCATGGCATCCCCTCCAAGCTTCAGGGACGCCGTGAGTCCACTATCCTGGCTCTCTGTGAGCCTGGCTGCTGTGATAGACCAGGGCATCCTACAGTCATGTGTCCCCCCCGCTCCCACCCCACACCTTCTTAGCTATAAAGTCAGCCCTCCGTGGGATGCACTGTTGTGTGGAGTCCATGCCTGGCCAGCTGTCCCATAAGCCCAGACGGTGGTGCTAGCCAAGGCTCTGTGGGCAGGAAAGGCACAATCCGCACCTGGAACGGGTACCTATCCTTGTAAGAGGAGCCGCCGGCCCTTCTGAGATGGAAGGGGCTTAATGTGGCCCCTTGCTGCCGGGCCCGTGGTCTCCTCTAGGAATAGCCCCGTCTGGGGTCGGCAGGGGTCTCAGCGGCTGACGGGCTGCAAACCCAGAGGGGGCAGGATTGTCCTTGATAAATGGGAGTCCACGCGGTCGTCTTCCCCTGCCCCCATAGCCTCCTTCTCTGCCACGTCGGCTGCTCCGTTCACGTACCCATCCCCCAGTCCCGTGGTGGCTGGTGACGAAGGCCCGCTGCCATCCACCAGTGAGTCCATTTGCACACTTGGCTGTCCGGTGCCTCTTGCACGGTGGGTGCTCTCTGGGGGGGGGCCCTAACATGGGGTGCAAACATCTGTACGCCTTGTGCTCACTCTCATTTGTCCATCTACCTGCCTCTACCCAGACCTTTCCATCCCTGACCCTCCAGCCCTCTTCCTTCCAGACCCGAGCAGCTAGCTGGGCCACCGGCCACAGCCCAGGTGCCTTGGCCTTTTTGCCTTTCCACGTGGGTGCGCTCATGCCCACTGGGAAGAGCTGTCTCCTGGGTCACCCGGGGCTGTCCTGGAGCATGACCAGAATGCAGCTGCCCGGCACTTTCAGAGCCCCTCCCCCAAGATGGCCATCTGTCAATCAAGCGGGGATTTTTTATCTGCTGCTTACAGGGGTCATGCGGGACACGCCCCTCCCCGCAGGGCCGGAGGTGGGGGCCGGAGAAGGGACGCTGGTGGAACCATGGCGAGGGGCGTGGCTGCCGGAGATGCCGCTAGTGCAGCTTCTCACTCCCTGTTTCTCACTCAGCCTTTACCCGAGTCTCCAACTCCCTCTTGCAATGGACTGGGGCTCGTCGGTTCAGCTTGGTGACTCGGTGGGTCCCACAGGCTCTAGATCCCCGGGGGTCATTCAAGTACATGCACAGTTGGTGCTCCAAGGTCAAGTGTCCCCTCAACCAGGAGCCTGCTGGTTGAAAGGAGCACAGTTCCCTGCTGTAGTGGGCATGGCCGTGCTCCAGACCGTTGTTCCCGTGTTGGGATTCTCCCCTGGCTGCGCTTGACCTCCACGCCGCATCTCCTCCCCCTGTGGACACCGCCAGCACTTCCGTGGGCTCATCAACCCATCCCGGACCACCAGCCCCACCTGCCTTAGCCCTCCCCCAACCCCGTTCCCCAGTTCTATCCAGCGGTATCTCCCCCGAGAGGTGGGCAGGCCGGTCTCCGCAGGCCTACAGCATGCTATGGGGGTTGAATTGTATCCCCCAAAGACATATGTTGAACCCATATACCTGGCACCTGTGAACATGACCTTGTCTGGAAACTGGGTCATTGTCAATGTCATCTAGTGAATGAGGGGGAGGTCATTAAAGTGGCCCAGCCTAGATGACCGGGTCCTTATGAGAAGAGAGGAGGCGCAGACACAGGCACGCGGCGAGAACGCCTTGTGAAGACACACGCGAGGAGAAGGCCACGGGAGGGTGGAGACCGGTCAGAGTGCGGCACCAAGGATCGCCAGCAGCCCCAGCATCTGAGAGCTGGGCGCCCAGCCCGTCCTCCCCGAGAGCCTCGCGGGCTCTGCTGATGGCCCAGGCGACACCCTGATTTCAGACTGCAAACTGTTGGGATGCGTTTCTGTGATGAGCAACCCGGTCCGTGACACTTGGCGACAGCAGCCGTGGACACTAGTGCACACTCCTTTCTCGGCTGCCCCTCTGCACCTCTGTCCCGCGTCCTCTCCTGCCTGGAGCACCCCTCCTCCTCTCCGCCACTCACCACAGCTCCCTTTGTCCCCTTCAGGGCACCTCAGTTTCCCACGGAGCACCCAGGCTCTCGCTGGCCCCCTTCCCTGCTGCATTCGGGACCGATCTCCGGGCGGCGCTGTACCCTGGCCCTTCAGTACAAACCTCCTTGCGTGATTTGTTTGTATTGGTCACCTTGCTCTCTACAAGGATTTTCCGCAGCGGCTGCTTCCTGTTGCTCGCGAAAAGGCAATTTCTGTCATACTTTTCAAGACTGACCTGACTGGTTTTGGACCCAAGTAGGGTCTGACCTCGCCCTCAGAGGAGAGAGCGCACAGCGGGTCCCTGCATGGGGTTAGGGACTGCGGGGGAGGGGACCGGGTCGAACGGATACAGGCGTCATTAAAAACCCAGATATCAGGGGGCGCCTGGGTGGCTCAGTGGTTTAAAGCCTCTGTCTTTGGTTCAGGTCATGATCCCAGGGTCCTGGGATCCAGCCCCACATCCAGCTCTCTGCTCAGCGGGGAGCCTGCTTCCTCCTCCCTCTCTGCCTGTCTCTCTGCCTATTTGTGATCTCTGCCTGTCAAATAAATAAATAAAATCTTTAAAAAAAAAAAAACCCAGATATCAGGCCCCAGCCACGCCCCGCATCTGACTCCAGAAGCTCTGTTGTGATCAATCTTCAAGACTCTGACTCTATGTGACTAACCCAGCCCTAGCGGCACGGGGACCGCAGCAGAAGCTACGAGAGAGCAATCTGTGCAGGATTTGGGCCAAGCCCCATATTTGAACCCACCCAAGCCTCTGACTCCGCAGTCCTTTAATAGCTCTCAGTAGGAAAAAAAAGAAGAAAGATCCAGCTCCTGCCACGTGAAAGTCAACGCGCAGAAAGGGACAGGAGGACCCGTTCTGAATGTCAATCGAAGAAAATCCACATTTAGCAACAGCCGCATTTAGCACCCATGGGCTTCAATTTTAATTAAGGCAGTGAGTGGCTCATCTCCAATCAAGGCGAGAATTAGCGCATTCTCACGACCCGTCACGTCGTCGCAGAGAGGCTTCGCAGGGAGCTCTTGGCAGGATAACCATCTAGAGACCAGCTGTGTTCTTGGTGGCACCTGGTGACTGTGCACTGCCTCCCCCAGGACCCGTCTGACCTGCAGTGTGGGAGGTGAGCATAGCGATAACCTGTTCACGGGACCCTCTGAGGCCCCTGCTCCGTCTCCCCCTCAGTGAGAAAGGATTTGTCACCCCATCACCCCATCCCATGCCAGCGCCGACAGCCGTGCATACCTCAGTTTCCTCATCTACACAATGGGCGTCTGCCTCACCTGGCCCTTCACTCGGCGGCTTGAAGGAGGAGACGTGTGGACCGGCAGTTTGCAAGACGTGAAGCCCTAACAGAGCAGGCCGTCCCCACCATAGGTCCTGTGGGTCAGAAGCCTGTGAACTGTCATCCTTTGCTTTTGCATCCTTTTGCATGCTGGGAGGGGCATCTCAGAGACCCACAGACAGGAGAGACGTCCAGCTGGAGCAGAGCAGCTGACCGCATGGGACCGGGACATGTGGCTCAGCTCTGGGGCATCTGGGCCCTGTGTGACCCTTCTGATTAGACTCTGCAGTGACGTCACAGCCCCTATCGAATGGTGCCAGGCCGTCCTCTCCCTGTCTGGTGCTGTGGCCTCCTCACACAGACCTGGGATCTTCGGCATCCTCACAAAGGACAGCCCTCCAGGCAATCCTGGAGGTTTGCTGACAAGGCCCCCAAAACCCTACCTTCTGGCCTTTCAGTATTAGGGTGGCTGGGTGCCCCTTTCCCACGAGGACACTCTTAAACTAGCCCAGGGACCGAAATGCCTTGCCGTTTTCACCGTTAGTGGGCTTTGGGGGGAGGGGGTGAGACCAGTGTCCTCCTCCCCCCAGTCCAGAGGAAGCTGGGTCTTCAAGAGCTAGTGAGCTGCCATTTCCCAAAACACGCTGGAAAATTTCACAGCTCATACACCTGCAAATTTAGCAGCGCCGCCTTCAGAAAGGCAGGTTCCCGCCCTCAAGCCCAGCAGGTGCAGAGATCAGGACGCGCGGCTCTCTCCAGTGCCAGGGTCTCCCGCCTTCCCCTCCCCCACCCCGGGCCAGCTTGTTGTCCAGTCCTGTTTCTTACCCTTACTTTAGTGGCTCTGTTACATTGTGCCTTTTATTGTACACGATCTCAGATGGTTTTCTGCTAAGTGGGAGAGGTACAGATCACCCGTCGTATTTATAGCTCCGCCGTGAAGATCGGAGTCGGAGTTAATCAACCGGGGAAGGAACGTGGAGGGAAAGATCCTGGGCAGACAGGCTGCTGTTGGCACCTTGCTTTTGCCTCCTCCCTGGTTTCGATGATCTTGTAGCTTCTACCAGACAAACGCTCAGGAAGTAGCTAATGGCTCAGCCAGAGGCATTTACTGACCGCGTCCTTTCCACGTGGCCAGCAGGGACCATGCGTCCTGGAGGACATACCGGGGAAAGTGCGGGTCCCCCGCACAGAGCCATGAGAGGGGCCCTCGCGGTGGAATGTCGCCGGTCCCCAGCCAATGGGGAACGGTCACGGGAGCTAACATTTATTACGTGCCCACGGGGGGCAGCTTTGCATTACGTGCTCTCAGCCCACTGTGACCTCTCCCCTGTCCCTCGGTGGAGGAGGGTCCTGTCACCATTTCACAGATGAAGAAACGGAGACCTGGGACACTAAACTTGGTCAAGATGGTGCAGCAGCAAGGGCCAGAGAGCTTCAACCAGGACTGGACAGCCTGGATTTCCAGCAGGTCCGGGGACCCCCGATGCAAACACCCAGAGCTGCGGAGCAGCAGGGAGGGGGTGGCCAGGCCGCGTGATCTCACCCTGAGCTGCCGGCTACGAAGCCACAGGGACCCCTGTGCTGCCTGGGACCACCGGAGACCTCCGAGATACCTTCCCTCTGTGGCTCCCCTCCGCAGCCCAGCCAGGAGCCTCTCCTCCTGCTTCTCCAGCAAAGGGACACTCCGAAGGGAACTTCTGCCATGCCCCTGTCCCCACGGGCCCCCTCCCAGCAGCGGCTCCCCCAGACTCTTGACTCTGTTCACTAGATCCGCCCCCGGTCTCCCCGAGCCGTCGCTCCCTCTCTCCTGCTCCATCAGTGTTTCTCCCGCGCCGCAGTGGCTCATCTTCTTGGAAGCACCTGGTGAGCTTCAAAACAGAATGGGGGCCTCGTTCCGGAGCAGCTGGAGTCCTCCCCGGGCATCCGGAGACATGAAGCCGATCGTGTGAAGCCTCCGCAGCCGAGACCAAGCTTTCCCAGGGCGCCCATGAGCCAGCTGTCTCCCACCCACGCCCCTCCGGCTGCTGACACCCCCCACCCCCCAGGCCTCAGTCCTCATCTTCCTCACCTTCCACAGCACGGAGCAGTCGGTCTCTCCCCCTTCCACGAAGCACTTCCTTCCCTGACTCCCTGACCTCTCTCTCGCCGGGGCTCCCTGTCCACCTCGCTGGCTCTTGCTGGTTCCTCCTGATCAACTCTTGGTGGCCCAGGTCTCCATGCTGGATTCCCGTCTCTTTCTGGGGTACACTCGCCCCCTCGCTGTGCTCGCTCGGCCGGCTGGCTTTGTGAGTCATCATTCACTGAGATTGGATCTCTGGTCTGGCCTCTTTCTTGCACGCCGGACTCACTTATCCGGATGCCCACTTGACCCTCCGCGTGGTGTCTTTTTGACATCTCAACCCGGACATACCCCAGACGGGGATCCTGCCCTTCCGCCCACCACCCCACAGCTTTGCCAACCTTCCTGTCACTCAAGCCAAACACTGAGTTGTCTTGGCTTGCTGGCCTCCTTCATGCCTTCTTCCAATCCCATCTGCAAATCCGGGTGGTCCTATGACAGTGTATCCTGAACCTTTGCTTCTCACCCATCCTCCATGCCAGTCTGGTCCCAAGTGGATCATCTCGCACCTGGTAACTGGTTTCTACTTCCCTTGGTCCATGCTCAAAACAACAGAGTGATCCTCTAGCAAAGTCCCTCTGAAGGCTCTACCTTTCACTCTTGTCAAAGCCCATGTCCCTGCAATGACCCATTGATGGGCTCTCCATTTGTCCCTTCCTCACCCCTGCTCCAGCCAGCTAGCTGTTCCCTGAGCTGTTGCTCCAACCTGCCAGATGCCGCTCCTACCTCAGGGCCTTTGCATGGGCTACTCCCTCTGCCCGGAATGTTCTTTTTTTAGGTATCTGGATGCCCTACTTTCTCCTTTCCTCCAGCTCCCCACTCAAATGCCGCTTCTCGGTGAGCCCTTCCCAGACCACCCTTTTAAAAAAAACTGAAGTCCTCGTTCCTGGCATCTCCCTTCTTCACTCATTTATCTCTTTGCCACATGTCACCTCCTAATACGTCCTACTGCATAGTTGACTTACATGTTGTGTTCATTGTCTGCTCCCGCAGGAGGTTTTAAGTCCCATGAGGTCAGAGATGTTCGTTTTGTTCAGTCCTCCGTAGTCTTATACGGTGCCTTGTGTTGGTGGAGAGTCCGCAGTGTTTGCTGAATGAACAAATGTGATGCAGACCAGGAGCCGTGGGGGGTGGTGAAGGGAGGAAGAAGGCCTCGTCCTGTTGCACAGGGATCTCACTAGTATTTGGTGCTGGGAGGCTGGCGGTGCTTCCTGAAGAAGACTGGAGCTGAACCTCCAAGGGAGGACAGTCTTTAACGATACTGGTAACAGGTGGGATAAGCAACAGGACTCAGGAAATTATTTCTTCAGAGCTCTGCTCTCAGAGGAGGGGCGACCCTGGAGAAGCCCAGCCGGAGGTGGGGTGAGGAGGTGGGGTGTGAGAGCAAGCCCGGGGGCAGGGACCCCGTCTCCTGGAGTGTGTGGGCACTGCGGGAACTGCCAGACCCCCGTCCAAGTCCCCACCGCGACGCGTCCTCCGCAGCTTCCAGGCCCTGGGCAAGACGACGCAGTGCGTCCCGGAGAGCGGGGGGAGGTCAGGAATCCTGTCTGTGGCTTCCCGGGGATGGACCAGTCTTGGAGGAAATTCTTCGTGGAGGCGGGAACAAACGCCATGCAGGTCCGTGGTCAGTGACCACGTGCGGGTTCCTGTTTCCAGGCACGCGGCCCCTGCAGTTATGCGTTGCCATGACAACTGCAGGGTCAGGACACGCTGTGTGCACTTTCCCACCTCAGCCTGAGATGTGGAAGCCCTGGGTTTTCCCTGTCGGGATCCCACGGAGAAGGCCACAGCTCCCCCTTCAGGAAAGGGAGGGTGCAGGGCCGATTCACACCCCTGCTCAAAAATCTCAGAAATACTGCCCACTGCACCCTCCGTGGTGCCCCCTCCCCAGCTTTCTGTCTTCCCTCCCTCAGGCCTGCACCACTTGCTTTGGCCAAATTCTCTTAGTCATAATTTTCTAGATGCACCGGGGAAGAGAACAGTGTATGGGCAGGAGACAGAGGAATAAAACAGCATGGAATGTTCTGGAAGCACTTGGGGCTGTAAGGGGCCAGTTGGGGAAGAAGGACTCTGGCATGCTGCAGACCCTGTGCGGACCCCAGCTCTGTCATTCCTGGGTGACGGGCAGGTTCCCTCGTTGTCTGACTGTGCTCTCCTCACCCCAGTAAGACCGCCGTGCACATCAGTGCTGAGGGCTAAGCGAGGCTGGCTGTGTGCACGCGTCCAGCACGGAAGCAGACGGCTCCAAACACAGCAGAGGTGGGCAGATGGGGAAGGCGTCCTCGTGCTGCACACCAAACACTCAGAGTTTGGCTAGTGGGGGGCAAGGAGTCAGGGAGAGATTTAAAGGTGTGGAAGGGTTGGTGCTGCTGGTAATCCCATTTTATGGATGACAAAACGAAGGCACGGAGAGGGTAAGTAACTGGCTCAAGACTGCACACTTAGTAGGTGGCAGAGCCGGATTCAAACCCAAGTTCTTAACTACCACAGCGTTTATTCTTCCTCCGGCCAACAGGAAAAGGAAAGGTCTTTGAGACTAAGGCCAAGTTAGGGACCGCGGAAGAATTGACTGAGACCCACAGAGAAGCTGGACTTGGCTTTGCCCAACATAGTGGTTAAGCCGCTGAAAAAAGAAGAATTTAGGTGATCGGCGTGCCCATCAACACGTCTTCTTGAACAAGGATGGGCCAAGGATGGACTCTTTCCAAAGCCTGTGGCTTCGCGGAAGGCCTGTCGAAGCCCTCCGTGCTCTGGGCCAACCGGGCGGCCTTGTAGAGCTGGTAGTAGGAAGAACAGGTTCCCAGCAGCGTTTCCAACCCTCCAGGCAGATCTGGGACGGAGAGGTCCTGGCACTAGGACTCAAGACTGCTCAGACACACACACACACACACACACACACACGCACATACACACACACGCACACACACGCACAGAGCACACACGCACATCAGAGAGGTGTGCACCAGAAAGCCCAACGCCTACATCAGGACTCAGGCCGGAAGGCAAGAGTGTCCTTTGCAGCCACGTGTGACTCTGATGGCCCTCTGTTCGTCAGGGTCCACTGCACGTGTCTCCGCCAGAAAGAATTTAACACGGAGCATCAAACCCAACACAGACCCCATCTGACAAGACCATGGAGCCAGCCCCGCCGCTGCTGCTGCCCTTACGGGGGAGAGGTGGTTGAAGGTGGTTTTACCAGAAACCCCCAAACCAGAGTCAACTGACTGTCACCTGGCCATCAAAGGAGGGCTGTGTAGTGGGAGTGGAGCCAAGGTGGGTTGCAGCTTCTTCCAAGAATACCCCAGAAGGCAGAGAAACACTCCGGACTGCCTTCGCCTCCCCCACATCTTTCTTCCAGGGCCTCCGTTAGTGGGGCCCGGAGACGGACTGGGGTTTGTGGTCATGTGGGCCCTACAATGAGGGCAGGGCAGGCAGGGCAGGGAGGTCAAGGACGGATGGGAGAGCAAGAGATGTGGAGGGGACCTGCCGCTCATCCCACCTGGAACAGCCTGGGGTTACGTGGAATCTAATTCCTGTTGTCCCAGTAACTACTGAGGCTTTCCGGACACTTAAACATGGGTTTGCCCCGATATCAGATTTGTCTTCTGGACACACGGCATCCCACATTCCACGCGCTCCGTTGGACCTGACCCCAAAGTCTGACTACAGCGTTTTATCTGAACAAAATCCAGTGTTCTTCCCAGAATTAAAAAAAAAAAAAATTCCATAATAAAAGAGTAATCAGATGTTATTTCCTTAACATAATAGAAACATATCTAACAAAATCATTAGAAACACCAGAGGTTGCCTCTTTGTTTTGTTGACTGTTTCCTTTGCTGTGCAGAAGCTTTTGATCTTGATGAAGTCCCAAAAGTTCATTTTTGCTTTTGTTTCCTTGGCCTTTGGATACTTATCTTGAAAGAAGTTGCTGTGGCTGATATCGAAGAGGTTACTGCCTATGTTCTCCTCTAGGATTCTGATAGATTCCTGTCTCACGTTGAGGTCTTTTATCCATTTCGAGTTTATCTTTGTGAACGGTGTAAGAGAATGGTCGAGTTTCATTCTTCTACATATCGCTGTCCAGTTTTCCCAGCACCATTTATTGAAGAGACTGTCTTTTTTCCATTGAATATTTTTTCCTGTTTTGTCGAAGATTATTTGACCATAGAGTTGAGGGTCCATATCTGGGCTCTCCACTCTGTTCCACTGGTCTATGTGTCTGTTTTTATGCCAGTACCACGCTGTCTTGGTGATCACAGCTTTGTAGTAAAGCTTGAAATCGGGTAACGTGATGCCGCCAGTTTTGTTTTTGTTTTTCAACATTTCCTTAGCAATTCGGGGTCTCTTCTGACTCCATACAAATTTTAGGATTATTTGCTCCAGCTCTTTGAAAAATATCGGTGGAATTTTGATCGGAATGGCATTAAAAGTATAGATTGCTCTAGGCAGTATAGACATTTTAACAATGTTTATTCTTCCAATCCAAGAGCATGGAACAGTCTTCCATCTTTTTGTGTCTTCTTCAAGAGGCAACCCACGGAATGGGAGAAGATATTTGCAAATGACAGTACAGACAAAAGGTTGATATCCAGGATCTACAAAGAACTTCTCAAACTCAACACACACAAAACAGATAATCATATCAAAAAATGGGCAGAAGATATGAATAGACACTTCTCCAACGAAGACATACAAATGGCTATCAGACACATGAAAAAATGTTCATCATCACTAGCCATCAGGGAGATTCAAATTAAAACAACATTGAGATACCACCTAACACCAGTTAGAATGGCCAAAATTAGCAAGACAGGAAACAACGTGTGCTGGAGAGGATGTGGAGAAAGGGGAACCCTCTTCCACTGTTGGTGGGAATGCAAGTTAGTGCAGCCACTTTGGAGAACAGTGTGGAGATTCCTGAAGAAATTAAAAATAGAGCTTCCCTATGACCCTGCAATTGCACTGCTGGGTATTTACCCCAAAGATACAGATGTAGTGAAAAGAAGGGCCATTTGTACCCCAATGTTTATTGCAGCAATGGCTACGGTCGCCAAACTGTGGAAAGAACCAAGATGCCCTTCAACGGATGAATGGATAAGGAAGATGTGGTCCATATACACAATGGAGTATTATGCCTCCATCAGAAAGGACGAATACCCAACTTTTGTAGCAACATGGACGGGACTGGAAGAGATTATGCTGAGCGAAATAAGTCAAGCAGAGAGAGTCAAGTATCATATGGTCTCACTTATTTGTGGAGCATAACAAATAACATGGAGGACATGGGGAGATGGAGAGGAGAGGGAGTTGAGGGAAACTGGAAGGGGAGATGAACCATGAGAGACTGTGGACTCTGAAAAACAACCAGAGGGTTATGAAGGGGCGGCGGGAGGGGGTGGGGTGTGGTGGGAGGTTGAGGAACCAGGTGGTGGGTAATAGGGAGGGCACGTACTGCATGGAGCACTGGGTGTGATGCCAGAACAATGAACACTGTTATGCTGTAAATAAGCAAATAAAAATAAATAAATTAAAAAAAAAAAAAAAAGAAACACCAGAGGTATTCTCATTAAATTCTGAATGGTCCAAGGATTATAAATATTAAGAAGGAAACAAGAATTTGTTTGATGATATAATCACCAACCTAGAAAACAAATTAAACTTGACTGGAAAACACTTAGAATGAGTATGGTAATTCTATAAAGTGGTTGGCTGGAAAATAAATATTCAAAGGGTAATGCTTTCCTTATATAATAACAATAACCAGCTGGAAAATTGGAAGAAAGATGTGACTTACAAAAATTAATGGGCATGGGGTGCCTGGGTGGCTCAGTGGGTTAAAGCCTCTGCCTTCGGCTCAGGTCATGATCCCAGGGTCCTGGGATCGAGTCCCGCATCAGGCTCTCTGCTCAGTGGGGAGCCTGCTTCCTCCTCTCTCTCTGCCTGCCTCTCTGCCTACTTGTGATCTCTGTCAAATTAAAAAAAAAAAAAACAGTTTAAAAAAAAATTAATGGGCAGCTCCTTTACAAGGGACAGGACAGACCTCGGTGGGAGGCTGGAAGACGACAGGGGCGATGGGAGAGGGGACCACGTTCCTGGAAGGAGAGACCCAGAGCAGTGAAAGCAGCCCTGCTTCCTGAATACCATGTCCAGCGAACAGAATCAGATTCTATCACCACCACCACGCACACACACACAGGGTTTTAAAATTTGGGATGTGTACTTTTAGAGTTCCTGCAGAAGAATAAATATAGGAGAAAATGTATTAATAGTTGGGGGGTGGTTAGGAGAGAATTTCTTCAGCTGATTGTACGTATTACATAGTGGAATCCTAAAAATGACGTAGTTGCGGGACAACAGGAGGCACGGGGGTCAGGGAAGCCCTAGTGGATCACGGATGATCATTTACATATTTTACAAAATAACGCGGTCACCGTTACACTGGCGGCTCTCAGTGACTGCTTCCGCAGGCTGACGCGCCTTCTCCAGTTCCTTCCGAAGCTGGTTACGGGATGGCGAAGGAAGGAGAGGACATGGAACCTCTGGATCCCAGGAAGATGATATGATGTCCTGGCAGGAGCTCACGCTCATGTCTTCCATTAAAAGCTCTCGGCGTTATAAGCAACTCGGGAATCATTGAAAACGACATCAAAAACTAATGATGTACTGCGTGTTGGCTCACTGAATTTAAATTAAAAAAAAAAAAAGTCATCTCTGGAGGGGTTCTCGTCCATCTACCCACCTAAGAGTGGAGCTTGCAGAAGCCACAAGCTCTCTTCCCTTTCCTGTCCGCCGCCTGCTGGGCAGCCACGGGTGAGCGTGCCTGCGGCCGTGCCGACCAAACTGGGGTCCGGATGGGCAGTGGCTGCTGGGAGCTCTGTTGCTTGGAACACGGCATCCAGCCTGATGGACAGACACCAAATGACAAGACCCCGGGGGGAGCAGATGACTCCTTCAGTGCCATCTTCGGTGAGACGGGTGCTGGCAGGCATGTGCCGGGGGCAGCGTTTATAGACCTCGAACCCCCGCTCATTGAAGTTCACACTGGCGCCCACCACCCTGAGCAGCTCAGCACAGGCAAGGAAGATGCTGCCAGTAACCGTGCCCGAGGGCACCATGCCATGGGCAAGGAGATCATTGACCTCGTCTTGGACTCAAGTCAGAAACTGGGTGACCAGTGCATAGGTCTTCAGAGCTTCTTGGTTTTCCTCAGCTTTGGAGGAGGAAGCGGGTCCGGGTTCACCTCCCTATTGATGGAATGTCTCTCTGTCCCTTATGGCGACAAGTCCAAGCTGGAGCTCTCCATTTACCCTCCCCCCACCCAGGTTTCCACAGCTGTAGCTGAGCCCTACGACTCTGTCCTCACGACCCACGCCACCCTGGAGTGCTCTGATTGTGCCTTTGTGGTAGACAATGAGCCCATCTATGACATGTAGAAATCTCCGTACTGATACCCAGTCCACACTAGCCTGAACAAGTCGATAGGTCAAGTTGTGTTCTCCGTCACTGCTCCCCTCGGAGCTGGTGGAGCCCAGAAGTCCAGACTAGCCTGGCCGCCTCCTGCCAGGGTCTGCATTTTCTCACGCCTGCACCTGCCATCTGTGTTCGAGGACACTGAGCTGTTGACGGGGAGGGTCTCTGCCCCCACGCGCCCTGCTGTTGCTGTAGGATTGCAAAACTACCAACAGGTAGCAAGAGAAGTCTGCAAAGAGGAAACATTTTCAGGAAGAACTTAAAAAAATACATTCCCTGGAAATTGCCTTTGAATTTCAGATCTGCTCCAGAAAACTGCTACAGAAGCTTGAAGCAATGAGCTGTCATCCTTTGGATAATCGCCTTTCAACCATCGTTGAACATCCCACCTCGCAAACTGAATCAGTTGTAAAATGTAGGGGCTCTTAACCTTGAGAAGCCCACAGGGATGTGCAGTCCGGAGCCAGACACCCAACAAGCCACTTTAAAACAATGTCAGTAGTTGCCCTCTAGAGAAAGTTAGAGGCACACCGCTTCGTTGTTGTTATTTTAATAAGTCTGTCCAATTTTTGAGTCTTTGAACGATTTGCCTTTTTAAATGATTTGACTCTTGAAGCGGTATTTGCATACAATTATGGTAAAAATAAAAATGAAACAGGAACCCCACGGGCATCTCATTTCCCACTTTGACCTCCCAGTATTTGTTACCACGAGGTCACTGTGCCCAGCAGTCAGCAGTCCCTGGCTCTTCCCGCTGCCGCCAGGGTGCCTCCTGACCCCAGCGTCACGGCGACTGGTCCCTCAGCCATGGATGGGAGCCTGGCAGCTGGCGAGTCCCTGTCCAGCTGCTGGCCCCGTGCAGGAACCACGTTTCATCAGTAAAATGATGAGTAACGGTGGGAACAAGAACTAGACCTTTAGAAGAATTCTAACGTCGGAGTTGGGCCTTAGCCCTGTGGGTGGGCGAGGATGTTGTGTTGGTTTTTAAAGGCTGAGCCTCCCCCAGGTTCATCATGCAAGTTCACCGGGCAGCAGCTACCAGGCAGCGCAGAGCCGTCCAAGGACCAAGTTCCTGGCAGCCTTCACCTGCCGAGTTTCCATCTCAGATTCCGCCAGTAAGGGCCACGCGGTCATGACATCAGCAAGTCTATATCAAAACCTGAGCTCTGAAGCAGAAGAATTCAAGTGCGACCTGTGGGAACTGGCCAGCAAATCCCCAGTAACAGTCCCAGGGAAATCCCAGGGAGGCCCCGGACTGGTCCCACGTGCCAATCGCTTTACCCACCCCCCCTCCAGATTCATCTAAGGGGCAAGTAGGTTAATAGAAATCAGCACACCTGTAAGGGTCAGGGTTTCCCAGACTGACTGACCGTTTTTTATCGGAAGCTTCATGTGGAGCTGGGGGCCGGCAATTCTGAAATCCAGGCCGGCGGACAGGTGGAACCTCAGGTGAAAGTCGGTGCCCCTCCGGCCCAACCCAGCCGCCCCAGGACGTGTGTAGGGCCTGTGAGTTTGTCAGTTGTCGCAGGCACCTCTGCAGACCCGCCCAGGCCTCCTCCTTCGGTGTGCTTCTGGCATTTGCTTTCAGCCCCACATTCTGGCTGTGAGAGGCTCCCAGGACCCCTAACCTGGCCAGACTGGCTGCTCCTGTTCCCTGCAAAGCCAAGACCTTCCTCAGCCTTGACTCTCTCCACCACGAACAGGCAGTGCATTTTGTAGGGAAGCTTTCTGAGCAGAAGTATAGGGTGAGGGCCTGTCCGGACACCAGCTGTCTCTGGCTTCCTTCAGAAGCAGAGCTTGAGACAAAGGACTTGTGATGCAGTGAGTGATTTGGGGTCTGATCTTTCACAGCAGGACTGAGAGAACAGGAAGGAGTCCCAGAAGGAGAAGGAAAAATGACTCGAGTGTGTGTTATCAAGGTCACTGCCAAGGATACCTGGTTCTGCCGGAACCTCTGGAAAGCAAAGAGAACCTCACGGCCCTCACTGCTTTTTGAGGGCTGCTCTGGGCCCCTGTGAGCTGAGGCTGTGTTGACAAGGCCTTGGGGGTCTAAAACAGGCAGGCGCCGTCTGAAGGCCCCGTGCCTGGTGCCCAGAGCAGAGCAGGTCACGCAGGAGCCATTCTGAGCCCACAGGGTTAGCCTTTCAGCTACGCAGAGCCCTGGGTTGGGCTGGTGGGGCTCTGCTGCCTCACGGCGAAGTATCTGAAGGCACAGAAGCTGTTGAGCCTGGGGGAGAAAGCCCTGGACACCGGACAGAGGGGCCCAAATACCAAAGGGCAGTCTGTGCTAGATACAGTGGTGGTGTGAGCGCTGGGGTGCGGAGAGCCGGTTCTGCGCCAGACCTTGGCCAGCCACTCCCCAGGAATATTCACTTGCAAAGAACAGTGGCAAGATAAAGGAATATAATGCTCTACGATAGTGACCTTGGCCGGTTCTCCAATCAGGTGCAGAGAGTTTCTGTTAGCTGGGCTGGACCTCAGCAAGCATTCGCGTGTCCTCGTTATTTAGGCTTCTGAAGAAAGTAGGCCACGAAGCCCTCCGTGTTGCCTCTCCGAGACCCGGCCCTGAATCTTGATCACGCCAGCACTAGAGGCAGCCTAAGGCGGTGGTGAAACACGCAGGTTTTGGAGCCAAAACTTCAGAGCTCGGACTTGCATCTCAGCTGGACCATTTAACTAATCCCATGACCGTGGGCAAGTTTCCTGGTGTCTCATTTATGAAGCAGATGTCCTAACAGGGCCCACCTCCAAAAACACTCAGACTGTTAGCGATGATTACTAGTACTCCCTGTAGCAGGATAAAGGAAGAGGGGGACGGAAGGAGGGAGGAGGAGGGAGACGGGCAGGCAAGGTTCCACCGGGCATCGCGGCTGCTGCCTAGCAACACCGCCCACCGAGAGTGGTTAGAGCCCACATTTTGAAAAGTCTGATTGTTACTCACCCCTTTGGAAAAAGCAGGGTGGTGGATAGCAGAAGGCTGAGAACTACTTCTTGCCTGGGCACCTCCCCAATTGAGAAGGGAACAGGCTCGTTTTGTGCTGTTTCTTGGAGTTCAACCAGGCCCGTGAGGGTAATATTCGTTCTCAGTATCATCACAAGCTGTCTAACGTTCGTGCTGTTCTCGATGGGATGATGGGCAGTGCTCGGGTTCTCCCACATGCTAGGAAATCGAGGGTGGGTGTGCCTGTGCGAGACCCTGCGCACTCCCACATTTCCTCCCTCGCTCCTGAGATGGAACAGGGGAAGCAGGGCGGAGAGAAGCCCGCTCTGCATCAAGCCACCAGACTTTTTCGATAAATAACATTTTCTAAAATGTATTGACACTCAGCTTGTTCTAGGTAATTGGGAGCACTTTCAGTATGTTCTTTCATTTGACCATCCCGTGGGCCCTGGGATGCGAGTGATTCGGTAGTGAGGCTCACTTCCACGCTCTGGGTTCTGTGAGGAGGGATTCCCTTCCGCACAGTGGCCTCTTGCCTTAGCCCTCTCCTCCCTACAAAGGAGGTAGGTTACCTGACCCAGGAGCTCGGCTCCTTTCCTGTGGGAGCCAGCTGACAAGAAGGAACATCCTGCCTGCTCTGGGCCTCCGTTCCAGAAGTTCTAGTGGGCAGGCACCCTGCATGAGAGACCATGGTTGTCCAGCATGGCCTGGGAGGGCACGACCACATCCTCCTAATTCTGGGGCTTGATGTTAGCAACAAATGCTTGGCCTGCAGACCAAAAGTCAGGCCTTCCAAACCAAGTGTATACCATGTACACCGTGATCTTTTTCTACCCACAGACACCAGATGTGTGGGTTCTTTCCACACCAACAATTCTCCAATTCCCCGGAAACCGGCTGGGTGTCCTCCAACTCAAACTTCAATTCTGACACCAACTGCCCAGAGTTAGTGCAGACCCCACAGGTCAAGGGCTCCGTCCCACCTCAGACACCCAGCGTAAGTCCCAGTCTGCCTCAGTTCTTCTGACCAACCCGCTCTAAAGTTCCCACAACCGCCTTCTTGGGTTTAAGAATTTGCTAGAACAGCTCACAGAATTCAGCAAAACACACTACATGCACTGAGCGGTTTGTTGTAAGAGTACACCATCGGTGCAAATGAAAGGGTGCATAGGGCGAACTCTACGAGGGGAGGGGGGTGCATGGAGCCCCCTGCCCTCTCAAGGCGGGCCCTCGATGTACTATCCAACTCAGAAGCTCCCCAGATCGCCCTGCTTCAAGCTTCTTATGGCATTTTCTTCACATAGGCCTGATGGAGTCGGTCATGGGCCGTTGGTGATTGATCTCTCTAGCTGCTCCCTGTTCCCGGAGGAGACGGGTGGGGGGCAGTGGGGCTGAAAGTTCCAACACTGTCCTCATGCCTTGGTCTTTCGGGTGACCATCCCTGTCCTGAAACCATCCAGGGGCCCCCAGCCACCAGTCATCTCATTAGCAGACCAAGGCGCTGTGAGCCAGGGAAGGCTCCAGAAGGTGGGAAGAGAAGGAAACAGATTATCCCTTTGAGCTTCCAGAGGGCATGCAGCCCTGCCAACATCTAGATTTTAGCCCCACAAAACTCATTTTAGACTTTGAACCTCCAGAACAGTTAGATAATAACTTTGGGTTGTTTTAAGCCATTGTATTTATCATAAGTTGTTACAGCAGCAATCGGAGACTAATACATTCTCCATCCATTTCTTTTACTTACAATGTATCTGTTGAACTCTGGCCTTTTGGCCTGTGAAGCTTCCTAAGGGATGACTTTGCTAACTATGTACCAGTGGTACAATTGAACATTTTCCTCCGTCTTCTGGATGTGCCACAAATTGGCAGCTGAATCGAGCCACTGGGAAAGGCTCAGATTCCATTCCTTTGGCACACACTGTATGTGATTTGTTTTCTTTTCAGGAGGTGTGTGGTTTTTGTTCTATTTCAGTTTAGCAGCAAATGATGTTCAGGTCTCAGCTCCATTAATGAATTCATTTGGAGTTACAAGCTGGTGGTATTTGAATTCTGCAGTTTAAAATTTTTTATTAGCTACAATAGTTTACAGGGCAATCCAACCCTTTGTCTACTATTTGGTTGAGCAGCGGTATTGTTATATAGGGAAGACAGTAAAGGCTTTTCCTTTGCTTTTGTTGACTCCATTTTCAGGATAATGAATTGGTTGCCTTTCATCCTCAAAAGGTGATCAGTTAGTTTTTATTTAAATATCATTATAGGGGGGACTGGGTGGCTCAGTCACTTAAGCATCTGCCTTCAACTCAGGTCATGATCCCAGGGTCCTGGGATCAAACCCCACGTTGGGTTCCTTGCACAGTGTGGAGTCTGCTTCTCCCTCTGCCCCACCCTCCGTCCCCCCCAACTCATGCTTACTCTCTCTCAAATAAACAAATAAAATCTTTAAAAATAAATAAATATCATTATAAATTTATGGACTTTAGCATATTTGATGTTTTAATCCACTGAAATTCCTTTTTTGCATCTCAAATTGTGGCCAGTGGGAACTCTTGATTCATTTGGACATGGCCTTAATAGTCTTGGGTAGTTCTTTGCTCTTTGGTATCTCCAGATGTTCCAGACTCTTCTAGAACATTTCCTGCCTCCAATCCAAAATCACCCATTTCTCCTAGAATCTCTGGTTTCTTTTAACACAGAATTATTATTTTTTTTTAAGTGAAAGCATGAGCAGAGTGCGACAGAGGGAGAAGGAGAGAGAGAATCTGACATAGGGCTCAAGCTGACAATCTCAAGATCATGACCTGAGCCAAAATCAAGAGTGGGATGTTTAACTGACTGAGCCACCCAGGCGTCCCAATAGAGAATGATATTTTAAGAGTACAGTCTAGAGGCTATGAATATGTATAAAAAATATATACAGAGGGAGAGAAAAAATATAGAAGTAATGAGCAACCAGAATGCAATGATTATCCATAGCACATCCAAATGATCATAGCACAACCAAAATGATGTACTTGTGTGTGTGTGTGTGTGTGTGTGTGAAACTTTACATATTTATCAATGTGTGTCTATTTATGGAGATATCTATCTATCCACCATCTACCTATCTTTCTTGAGTTCATAGAGAATTTTTCAATTCAAGTTGAGAACAACAAGGCTTTTATTTAACCACTTCTATATTCTATCTGTATCTTCTTTCTCTCCCACTGACACTCTTAGTTCTCAGTGACACATGGAAGGATAGAATTAGAGTACCCCATAACTTTTCATTTGCTTCGCCCCACATTACACATACTACAGTCTCAGTACAACAATGCCAGTCCTAACACATTAATTATGATTATTGAAACCACTTAATAACTTAGTCTGCCTGTGCTCTCCCCATTCTCCCTTTGTTATGATTTATTTTGTCAATTTATTTTGTTAGGATTTATATCATCAGATCATATAGTCATCACATACAACAATCTCTGCTTTTAAACTGTCTCTTAGTTTTACGAGTAACTATATATTTAATGCTTAACAGCTGTCCTTGTGCTGATATTTGCAGACATTTCGTTGTCTGAAGTTTATTCTCTACTAGATTCCTTAGGAAGAGCTCAGGGGAACACTATTTCCTGAGCTCTGCACACTCACCAGAATGTGTGGACTTTATACTGAAAGGCATTTTACTGTTTTAAAATCCACACTTCCCATCTTTCCTTGAGGACCCGAAATACATTGCTCTTGTAGCATAAAGCATGGTTGTTGAAAAGCCTGATGATAACCCCATATTTTTTACAAGCCACTTTCTCTTTTTTTATCAAGATACTCAAGTTGTATTTTCTCCTTTTCCCTAAAGTCCTGTACATTTCCTAGAATGTGCTTTGGCATTGATTTTCATGGATAAATATTCCAGAGGGTACAATGTGTCCTCTTTCAATGTATAGTTTTAAATCTTTGTGATTGGGAGAACTCTCTTGAGTTCTAGTTGTTAGTACTGGTCTGATCCCTTCCTTTCAATTTTCTACTTCTGGGACTCCTATTCTCATGTGTTGGATCTTCTTTGTCTATCTTCGATATTTTTATACTCTCACATATATTTACCTTTTTCTTCATCTTTTCTGGATTCTGGAAATTTTCCTTCCCTTTCCCTTCTACTTTTCTTGTCATTGTCTGTTGTTTTTATTTGTTCTTGTGTTCCTTCTACTTCAGTCTTCACTTTTAAGATTTGTTCCTTCTGTTTCTATTTCTTTTTTATTTCTATCAATTCAACTCTGAGATTTTTCTGATTTTGACTTACGTTGTTCTTTTTTATCTTGTGTCATTTTCTTAATATCTCTTAGCTTTTTCTGAAGTGCCTTCTAAGATAGCCTCCAAGAGTCCAGCCACCTGGTATATGTCCATCATAATCCCCTTCTCTTGATTATAGGAAGGACCTGTAACTATAAAGGATATCATTCCCATGATTAGGCTACATTTTAAAAAATTTTTATTTATTTATTTTTTATTTCTTTGCAGTGTTCCAGAATTCATTGTTTATGCACCACACCCAGTGCTCATGCAATCCATGACCTCCATAATACCCACTACCAGGCTCACCCACCCTCCCACTCCCCTCCCCTCCAAAACCCTCAGTTTGTTTCTCAGAGTCCACAGTCTTTCATGGTTAGTCTCCCCTCAATTTCCCCCAAATAATTTCTCCTCTCCATCAAAGGCGAGAGGAGATTTCATTGTAATTAAGATTCCTAATCAGTTGGCTTTAAGTTAATCAAGGTGGAGTATCCTGGGTGGGCCTGACCTAAGCAGGAGACTTGTTTAAATGAGAGTCTAAAGATCAGAGACAGAAAAGTCAGAGAAATTCAAAGCAGCAAAGACACTCTCCTGTTGGCCCTGAAAATGAAAGCTGCCTTGTTTTGGAGGGGACCAGGTCACTGGAGACAATAGACAGCCTCTAGAAGCTGAGGGTCTGAGTTTGACAACCACAAGGAAGTGAACCCGGCCAACACCAGTGAGCTTGGAAAAGGACTTCAACCTTCAGGTAAGCTCACAGCCCCAGCTCACCCCTTGATTTCAGCTTCATGAGACTCCAGGCAGAGTACCCAACTAAGCTGGGATTGAACTCCTGGCCCATGGAAACGGCAAGATAGTAAATATCTTTTAAGCTACTAAGTTTGTAATTCATTATGTCTCAATAGGAAATGAACATGGTACATTATAGTTTCTCCCTGTTCAATGAGCACGACTTTCCAGGATGCTCTCACTGTTTGTGTGGATTGTATGTCATTCTCCTTCTCTTAGTCTTTTTCTGAATAGTAACTTTGTATGAGATTTGACCTTGATATTTTGTGTTATTAATTTTTATATGAAGTTGGTTTCCTGAACTTTTAGAAGGAGGCTTGGTTTTAATAGCTCTTTTTTTTTTCAAGCTTAACAAAGATCCTTCTGTTGTTTTTATGCAGCAGCTTGCTTGATGGCATTTATTGGCTTGGTTCTCAGTTATCTGGACATTCTCTTTTCTTCATTTCTGTCATCCCCATTCTCCTCAATCTTGATTTTACTCCAAGTACTTTCTCCATAGTGTGGGGCCTCAACCAGGAAGGGAACCTTGCTGGGCCAGTTTCAGAGCATTTATAAGGTTGGACGGGTCCAGCCTTTGGGGTTTCCCTGCAAGACCTTCATATGCTCTACTGAGATGAGCGAAGCTCTCCTCGTCTCAGTCATTGTCCGTGAATTGGTCTGCCGACGTCTACCTGTTGTTCTGTTGGATGCCCTGGGATTTCCCTGAGTTCTCCCGTACATAAGTTAGTACCATGCAGGTTTCCCGGCTGTAGTGGTTTGTCCTGCCTGATTTTATTTCGAAGTTAATGGAGATGCCCTCATAGCTGATTTTCTTGTACATGTTGTGCATGAATTTTTGTTTTCTCTCTAGTTGATCTGTGTTTATTTGGGGGAATTGGGAGGATCCAGAAACGGTTCTGTGACCCCTACTGTGAATCTCCTAATAATTCTCCTGCTATCCCCTTTTTATGGCTGGAGAAGCCTGAATTCCCAGGGGGGTTAACTGATTTGCTTTAATTCACACAACTAGTAAGTGGGAAAACTAGCATTTGAGCCTAGTTCAAATTTCAGAGCTCTCCCCCCCCCATATTTTGTCCAAAAACGTTTTTACTGTAACAATTTGCAGATTTAAGACTTAATGGTCTCCCATTACCTAAACCAACCAGTCTGAAGAGCCCAAGCATTCAAGCCCCACCCTGCTTGCCCAGCCTCACCCCCTCTCCCTAAAGCATGCCCCCTTGTTCTCCCCCCAAAGCTGTCCCCATTCCCTCCCTGATCCATTACTGTTCTTTTACTCATCCCTTCCCTCTCCAAATCAAGTCCCCCCTCTAACCAATTACCAGCAACTCTAGTTATTTCTGTTTGTTTATTTATGATTTGTGGAGGAGGTTATTTTAAGACATTAACCTATGCTTTTCTAGAGCTCTGTGTATCTGTTTCCTAGCATTGCTGTATGTAACAAAACCACATGAACTGGGTGGCTGAACATGACGGAAATGCATTGTTTCATAGTTATGAAGCCTAGAGGTCCAAACTGAGCATATCAGCGGGGCTGTGCTCTCTCTGATCCTATAGAGGAATCCTTCTTTGCCTCTTCCCAGCTCCCGGTGCTCTGCTGATAATCTTTGGCATCCTTTGGCCCATGGATGCATTACCCCAGGCCTCTGTGCTCACGTGCTGTTCTCCTTGTGTGCCCGTTTTCATATGGCCATCTTCCTATACGAGGACACCAGTCAGATGGGATCTGGGGTCCCCCTACTCCAGGATAACTTCGTCTGAGCTGGTTACCTCTACAGTGACCCTATTTCCAAATAAAGTCACCATTTGAAGCACTAGGGATTGGGACTTCAACGTATCTTTTCAAGGTGGGGGACACAATTTGACTGCCAACACTTTCCTTCCCATTTCCTCTCTCTCATTTGAGCAGATAATCGTTTTGATTTTTGCTTCGGGAGGAATGGCAGAGAAGTGGAAAGAACTGTGTCTATGGTGTGGGCTTTCATATACCCAGAACCTTCTTGTGTGCTGGTCCTCTGAAGGCACACCCATTCATCGGACAATCTTCAGAGTTTCTACAGTCACCTTCCACGTACAAAACCTGCGCTGGGACCTGCAGGGAATCTGAAGCGTCTCCTTTGGTCGAACTGAAGATCCAGTTGGTTGTCTGGCTCACCATTATTTTATGTACTTCCAAGAAAGAAACACCCTGACAAGCGCTGATACAGATCAACAACTTCAGAGTGGTTACGTGTCAAGAAAGTCATGTCTTAGGATGGATGAAATAATGCATGAGGCACCATGTCTCCTTTTCAGGAGCTGGAGTCTTGGTGGAGAGAAAACACACGTGCACGCATTTGCACACACATAGCCACGCACACACGTGTGTGCACACACAACCGGAGGCCGTGCCTGACTGAGTGTGAAAGGAGTTGTAGGGACTGAGACTGGAGTTGGTTGATCTTTGGCTGGATCTTGAGGAGTAGATGGGACCAGGGTCATGCAGGTGGAGCTCAGGAGAGCTATCGAGAGGAGAGGAATCCTGTAACGTGGGGAGCACAGGTGTATAAAAGATAGAGAGGTGTCCAGAGGGAGAAAATGGGAAATGATATAGTAGGGAAGGCAATCAGATTATAGTCCTCCCTGAGCAGTTTGGGTTTTATTCTTTAAGCAATGGGGAGCCATAGAAAGTTTTGGAGTAGGGAACCTGGGTGACTCAGTTGGTTGAGCGACTGCCTTCAGCTCAGGTCATGATCCCGGAGTCCTGGAATCAAGTCCCACGTCGGGCTCCCTGCTCCGTGGGGAGTCTGCTTCTCCCTCTGACCTTCTCCCCTCTCATGCTCTCTCTCACATAAAATCAATAAAATCTTAAAAAAGAACTTATTTAAAAAAGAAAGAAAAGAAAGAAAGTTTTGGAGAAGAGAGGAGCACACCAAGCGATGTTTCAGGAATGTTAATCTGGTAACAGGCAGAATGTATGGAAGGCAGTTAGGGGACGTGTTTAAGAGACGAGCTCAGGGGTCCAGGTAGCAGCAAAGAGAATAGTAGTGTGAAATGAAAAGGAGGGGACAAAGGGAAACTTGTGCAGAAAAATCCACAAGCAGGACTTGTTTAGGAAGAGGGGCGCGTCAAGGCTGGCTCTCAGTATTGGAGTGAGGGCAGCAGACAATGGATTGCCAGAGTTAAGGACCCCCCGGGC
The DNA here is from genome assembly GCF_922984935.1 of Meles meles. Lineage (NCBI taxonomy): Eukaryota > Metazoa > Chordata > Mammalia > Carnivora > Mustelidae > Meles > Meles meles. Next base: position 5,339,622 of record NC_060075.1, on the reverse strand, counting down.
CCTGTTTATCCCCACAAGCCTGTCTGATCAACACAAAGATAAGCCCCAGACATACCAGATGACGTGCCCATGGGCACTCCAGGCTGAAACTGAATCATGGTTGCCGCAGGTTTCTATAAAGTGGTCTAGTGATATTGACATCCTTGGTGAGACGATCAGGGAAGCGAGAGCAGCTCCTGTTTCACAGTCTCATTTGACTTTATGACCTGCCTGAGTGGTAAGGCAAGGGCAAGTTTTACTCTATGTGTGTCAAAAAATCAGATGACCTTTATAGAAACCACATAAGCCAGAAACAAACCTGGGAATAAATCCAAGGTTTCCTGATGCAATGTTTTTATCTACACATGTATGTTTGCTCTACCGTCAGTAAAATAGAACAGAGCACTGTGTAAACATTAAGCACCCTGTAAATTCTAGGTAGTAAACCAGGGAGAGAGTCAGTTCGCAAAGTGAGAATTAACCCTGTGGAGGGATGCTCCCTCTGTCCCTGACTCTGTGGGCGGGGGATGGGGTGGGCGTGCTGTGGCCGGAGCTGGCCACCCGATATGTTAGGCATGCCCTTGCCTGCATACAGAGCCTCGATTTTATCTTGTTAGTGTTGGAGGCTCTCAGAGGAAACACTTCTTTTTGAAGGTCAAGGTCCAGGGAAAGTGGACTTTTTTTCATTTTTGTTCTCCAAATGGAACTGTATGTTCAGAGAGTAAGTCCAGTCCCATAGCATCTGTTCATAACGGACTTTGTCCCTCAGTGAACCAGGAACGTGGAGAACCTTCCAGCTAACAGAGCTCAGGCCCTGGTCAAGGGAGCAAAGATGCCACAGAAACAAAGCTCAGTGTCTGTCCTCAAGAAGCATCATTCCAGTAGAGGGAGGGGGACCAAGGGAAGGAGACAAGAAAAGAAGAGCATTTCAGGAGCAACCAGGGGCTACGAGGAAGACAAACCAGCAATGTGGCACAGAGTGGCTGCTTCAGCCCCGGACCTCGAGTAGAGCCTCCAGTGAGGAGGATGGATCCAGCAACCACCCCGGGGAAGCATTCAGAGCAGCACAATGTTGGAACCAGCTTAGTCTAGCCAAGAGGCCGTGTGATAGTGGGGAGGGCAAGAAGCAGCAGTAAGTGGCCTGACATCCTTCATCAAGAGTTTGCCTTTCGGGGCGCCTGGTGGCTCAGTGGGTTAAGCCGCTGCCTTCGGCTCAGGTCATGATCTCAGGGTCCTGGGATCGAGCCCCGCATCGGGCTCTCTGCTCGGCAGGGAGCCTGCTTCCCTCTCTCTCTCTTTGCCTGCCTATTTACTTGTGATCTCTCTCTGTCAAATAAATAAAATATTAAAAAAAAAAAAAAAGAGTTTGCCTTTTACCGTAGAGGCCTTTTACCGTAAGAGGATTGGGAACAGATTCTGTAAATCAATGACCCCAGCAGCTGTATGTGGGTGCCCTCTAGATGCAGGGTAAGGGAAGTAGCTGGGACTCGGGAAATGCTCCAGGCGAGGGATGGTGGTCCAGGTCAGGAACAACGGTCCAGGTGTAGGACGATGGTTAACATGAAGGAAATGGTTCACGTGAGGATAATTATCACAAACCTGGATTCAAGTTCTAGCATCAAAGGGGGTAGAGCTAAGATAGGAGTGAACCTGGTAGGTTCTGGCTGAAAAATTGCATAGGTTTCATTTACTGAGTAGGGAGAAGACTTGTGGGGAGCCCATCTGGGGGCATCCTGTAGCCCTCTCTCGGCCATGTTCCGTTGGACACGTTTTGACATCTGAGAGGTGACTCCCGGTGGATGGTCGGATGGTGCTGCATGGGACTCAGCAGTCAGGCTAGGACTGGGGTTGGGTAGCTCAGAATCATCCGGGCAGAGATGGTAGGTGAAGTCCCGGGGCCGGCTAGGATTGCGGTGTTCGCTTCTTAGAGTCGCGGGAACGAAATGGCCACAAACTGGAGAACTTCAGATAACGGAAACTTACTCCCTTACCGTTCCGGAGGCCAGAAGTCTGACTCGAGGTGTCAGCAGCGCCGTGCTTCCTCTGAAAGCGCTACTGCAGAATCCTTCCTGGCCTCTTCCAGCTTCTGGCCAATTTCGGTGTCACTGGCATCCTTGGCTTGCAGCCAGCTGCGTTACCACTGGTCATCCCCAACTGCCACCAGACGGTGTCTTCCTCGTGGCTGTGTCCCAGTCCCCTCTCCTTCCGTGGACCCCAGATGTTGGATCGGGGCCCACCTTACTTTCGTATGACTTCATCTTAACATGATTGCATCTGCCAAGACCCTATTTCCAAATAAGGTCAGGTTCCCTGGTTCTAGACCTGTGGGAACACCATTCCACCCAGTGCAGTTACCTAGAAAAAGAGTGTAGATGGACAAGGAGGCTGCTGAGGATAGGACTTTGGGGTCCTGATGTTGGGAGGACTGAGAGAGGAGAGAACAGGGGTGTCTGCATCTCTTGGCTAGAGAGGCGTCCCTCCAGTGAAGGAGGTAGCCATCACGGGGCACACGGCTACTGTTTATGGAGATTAGCCCGTCTCACCTGGTTAACCAACTTGGGGAAGGAGGGCAGATTGACCTTTTGGCCTTGGCGATGTGGAAATAGTGGGCAACTTCAAAGAAACTCTTCCGTGAAATGGTAGGACAAAGGTATGGTTCTGTTGGGTTGAAGATAGAGTGAGGACGGCGAAACTATACAAGTGATAAGCAGAGGCATCTTTCTCTGTGAGAAGTGAGAGTGCACCTGCGGGGCGAGGGACGGTTGGGCGACGTGTGGACGGCAGCTTGCTGGTGCCTGCGGGTGGTGTCCAGCAGAGACCAGCAGCAGGGGAGAGGCTGACCATGCAGGAGAGGCGAGGTTCCCTCTGAAGTTCTTGACCTTGTGAGGGACTGGAGTTTCGCACACTCGGGGAGGGCGTGGCTTCAGATGGGAGCAGAGATGGGCTGATCACATAATAGGAGGGAGGGCAACATTTCCCAGTACCCATTCAGGGACATCGGTGGGACCAGTGTGGGGAAGATGGTGAACTCTCACTGGATGGCCTGAATATTACCTATCTATCTTGGTGACAGTTGGCACTTGGGGAAAGGATGTTGGGTTTGAGCCGAGCATGGTCATGAAGTCTGGGACTCAGACAGATGGAGGTGCGTGCCCCAGCAACTCCCAGTATGTGGTCAGGCCATGCTGGGGCCCACTGGGAATCAACGTGGATGGAGTGTGTTCCGTCGTCTCTTTGGTGATGAGCAGCAACTTGGGCAGATGTACGGTGAGGCCATGGTTGGGTTGGTCATAGTCAGGGTTCTGCCAGAGAGAAAAATGAGAAACGGAAATTAGGGGGTTCCTGGAGGAGAAGTTACGGTGAGGTGTGGGCTTGGCGAGGCAGGACTGGGAGCCTGGGAGATGCTGGCAAGTGGAAAGATGGAGGGCTGTGGATTGGAAGTCCATTTGGGGAGGAGAGTTGTGGACACGGGAGCACAGAGCAGGTGAGCTGTGATGATACAAGGTGTGTTTGAGGGGCGCCTGGGGGGGGCACAGTCTGTTGACCATCCAACTCTTGAGTTCAGATCAGATCGTGATCTCAGGGTCCTGGGATTGAGCCCTGAGTCAAGTTCCATGTGCAGGGGCATGTCTGCTTGGGATTCTCTCTCTCCCCCTCTCTCAAATAAATAAATCAATCTTTAAAAAAGTTGTGTTTGAGATTGAGCTTTTGGAAGTGGTACAGTGGGGGGCACCTGAGTGGCTCAGTTGGTTAAGTGGCTGCCTTCGGCTCAGGTCATGATCTCAGGGTCCTGGGATCGAGCCCCGCATCGGGCTCCCTGCTCTGCAGGGAGCCTGCTTCCCCCTCTCCCTCTGCCTGCTGCTCTGCCTACTTGTGATCTCTCTCCATTTCTCTAATAAATAAAGTCTTTAAAAAAAAAAAAAAAAAGAAGTGGTACAGTGTTTGGTTGTGGCCGGATCTAGTGTTTGGCCATACGAGCTGATAGGGCTGAGGAGGCAGGGAACCAGGAGGCGAGGGCAGTGTGCAGGGATCCTATGGGAATGTGCTAGTGTGAGAAAAAAAAATATGGCTTATTTGATTTTTTTTTCTCCTCCATGATAAAAGGCATGATAAAAGGCAAAGGATAGAAAGTCAACACTCAGTGCCAGAAACTGGGGGGCCAAAAACCTAGAGGGAAGGTGTCTCTAGGGGAAGGGAGCACTCTCTCCCACCTCTAGGCTTCGTGGCTTTTGTAAACCCTCCCTGCGCGGGGTGAGAGGCCCACACACCACGCAGAGAGCGGCTGCGCAGGGGCGGGACGGACTTCTAGTCCGCACCGCTGGCGGACACAAAGCCAGAGATCTGCGCCGGCCAGGGAGAAGGGCCCGGGAAGCACCTCAGCTTCCCTGGAGAATGGAACGACCGGAAATAGACTAACGTGAAAGCCTGAAATGCAATTTGAGGTGGAAATGGGGTTGGGAGTGAAGGAGCCAGCCGTTAACAGGGGGAAACGGTTAACAGAACAGGGGTCCCAGTGAAAGGGGTCCCCTCAAAAATAAAGCCAATCAGAATTTGCTCCCAGCTTAAAATTTCTGAGGCCCTGGGAACAAATTTTCCTCATTTTACTTGATCATTAGTCTTGCAATATAAAAACAGTTCACTGGATGAAATTTCCTCAAGTGAATCAGGCTTTTCCAAGAGACGGATTTATGAAACACTGAACAATGAAGTATTTGTAGAAATTAGAGGTGAACGTGACAGATGTGTTTGTCTTGGCAAAGGGGCATCTTCGGTCCTGGTTCCACTCCCGTCTCCTTCTGATGACTCTGTGTTTTGGGGTCTTTCCATTGTAATCTTAGACTTCCCTTGACTGAGAATTCTGCTTGACAATGTCTTGTGCCCCCCCTCTCCGCAACTGGTGGGCAAGATCTCGGGTAATCGTGGCCATTGAGAAAGGCAAGAGGTCAATACTGGTGGGGTTGCAAGGATTAGAAACGCGGGTGACCCCGTATGGACCCGAGAGTTCCCATCTTGCAGCGGGAACTGCGAGACGCCAAGATACTACGTGACTTTCTCTTGAAACCCGGGAAGTATGGGGGCCAAGATCAAGCCCACGTGTGGATGCTCGAAGCCCGTCCTCCTCCCAATTTGGGGTGGCATGGGCTGGCGCATTCATCGGCACCCCTGGAGGTCATCAGAGATGAAAGGGATTTCTCCATGGTGCCCTTACTCAACCTTCATTTTGCTGGCTTCTCATTCTTTCTTTTTCTTTTCTTTTATTTCTTTCTTTCTTTCTTTCTTTCTTTCTTTTTTTTTTTTTTTTTGGACCAGCAAGTATTTATTGAGGAATACTCTATGCTCGGAGCTGGTGATTCGGAGATGAGGCACCCAAGGAGGTCACGGGCGAGGAGAGAGGCAGACAGACAGCAGACAGTCACACGCAGAGTAGTCATGGCAAGTGGGTCTGCAACAGACCCATAACCAAAACTCCGGGCATCGGGGCGAAGCGCCAGAAACAGTCCAAAGGCTAAATAAGGGCTCCATGCCACGGCCAGATCGTAGGATTCTCATTGGGCCCTTAAAATACTATTTCTGGACGTATGAGAAAAATGTCCACAACACGAGGCCCAGTGAGAAAGACAGGCTTCAAAACGGAACCTGAGGTCTGATACCCATGATGTTGTTTATAGACCAACATCCTTCTGGAGGGTAGCTTCTGTTCACCACCCCAAGATCCACTTTCCACCTCTTTCCCCCTGCTCCGCGCCCTGACAGCTGAGCTGTGTGGCCTCTGGCTTCCGGGTGGCTTTGACCAGAGGAAGGCTTTGGATGGAGGGAGGAGAGCGAAGTTGGGGGTCTGCTCCGCCTGCCCCCCACTGTTCCTGGCCTTAGCCTGGCTGGTCTCCTGCCCCCGCCAGGGCTCCTACAGGTTCTAGTAACTTCCTCAGGCCTGCAGAGGAGAGGAGCCTTGCTGTTATCCACTCCAGGGTTCTGCACCATCCTGGGGGCTTCCCTACAACCTGCCCCCACCCTTATAAATGGGCCCATGTTTCATCTTTTCCCAAATGACCTAAATTGTGGTGCCAACCCATGTGTGGGATTATGGGCCATTGTGTTGTTCTCTCATGTGATTCGCTAGTTTTCTATAATAATCACCTTTTGGGGCATCTAGTGAATTCGTGACTCCTCGTTTCCTTTGAGAACAATCTGCCCAATCACAAGTGTGGACCCGTAACTGATTGGTCTGGAGAAGAGACAGAGACCAGCTGGGCCAGCCAGCTGCTCTTTCCTGGAAGGCTTGGCCAGGACCGGAGAAAGCCTTCCCTGCCTTGGTGGATAGATACCCTGTGATCAAAGAAAGAGGAGTCAAAGAGAGATATAGGACCAGAATGGCCCTTGGCCCCAAAAGTCTGCACAGACCCCAGTTCTAGCCCCTTCCTAAAACATGGCATCACGGCTCCTTTGATGCCTTTGACTCTCAGCCCTATGGTTTTGTAATAACCGACCCCCCTTTTAACATAACTCAGCTTGAATTAACTCAACGAAATGACTCCTGAAAAATACAATCATGAATTGCTCTTACAGTTAGAAAATATAAGAGATGTACTTTTATTTTTTTAAACTTCTCACTTTGAAATAATTATAGACTCAGAGGAAGTAGCAAGAATAGTACCCGAAGGCTCATATATGTTCTAAACCCGGCATCCTCCCATGGTGGATCCTGTAGGGTTCTAGAACAACACAGAAACCAGGAAGAGATGGACGCTGAGGCATGGATGGTAACCGACTGCAGACACTCAGTTCTCACCACGTTTAAGTCTGCATTTGCCTGTATGGATGTGTGTGTGGTTCTACACAGTTTATCCCAAGAACAGACTCATACATCCACCACCATAATCAAGATCGAGAAACTGTCCTGTCATCAAAGCAGAACCCCCTTGAAGCTGCTGTTTTGCATTGCACTCACTCTTTGTGCCACGGATCTCTTCTCCATGTCCATACTTTTACCTTGAGAATGTTGTATTTTGAAATGACATGGTACATCACCTTTGGAGATCCACTTCTTTTTACTAAGTATAATACCCTTCTGGTCCATCCAACTGGCTGTGCCTACCAGTAGTTCAGTCCTCCTTATTACGGAGGAATATTCCACTATGCAAATGTCCCAGAGCTTATCCAACCATTCACCCATAAAAGAACGCTGGGTTGTTTCCACTATTTTGCTATTATGAATTAAAGTGCTATGAACGTTCACATAGAGGTTCTGGTGTGAATATGAATTTTAATGTCTCATGGTTGAATGCCTGAGGTCATATGGTAAGTGGATGTTTGGTTTTGTCAGAAATTGTTGAACTATTTTCTAGACCGGCCATTTGGTACTGCGAATTCGTGGCTACCATTTTGCATTCCCACCCACAGTATATGAGAGATTCAGTTCCTCATCCCTCTGTTTTTCTTTTTGGGTCTTCTTGTGGGTTCCTTGAACTTCTTTACAATTCCATTTCCTCCCCAGTGCTTTGGAATATGGAAAGACAGCCAAGTGGAGACGCAGCCCAAGGGTAGGGATTTGCATGCACCAGCCTGGAAAGAAGAGAAAAGTGCGGGTATCCATGGACACTGTGTGCTTGGCATCTGGGTGGATTTTAAATCATGGGAAAGATGAGGTCACCCAAGAAGAGAGAAGGCTCAGCCAAGCGGTCACGTTAGGGAGATGAGGAGGGGGGCCAGCAAAGGACCCTGAGGAAGCAGCTTACAGGGCATCGAAGGAGGACCTTCTCGATGGCGCTCATCAGAGACGCACTCAGAGCTTTTCCCACCAGATTAAGGTAACTGTAGATACTGTTCTGCCATCCCTTTTTATAACTTGCTGTACTGAGAATATTCTTCCTTGTCTTTAAAGATGCTTTTACAACATAATTTTTAATGATTGCATAGTTTTCTGCTGTAGGGCTATATCACGATTTCTGTTTTGTACAGGTTCCTTCCAGAACCTTGTCCAGGGTCAAAGTCAAAGGTACTGGCCTCTATTTTCTGGAAGTCGCTTCTGCTTTTTGAAGCTCGGGACTCCAGTTGTTTCTCCTTAGTCCCCTAGCACTTCTGCTGTTTCCCACATTCTTTTGAGCACATCAGATTGTCACCAGAGTCTTCTATGTACTTTTCTAGCCCTCTGGAATTTAATGCGTTTAAAGTTCTGTGATCCCTCCCATAAAACCTCAAAACGCAGTGCTAGATCTGTGCTATTCATCCTCACGACATCGTGTATAAGCTTCCTAACACCCTGTGTGCTCGTTTTTGTCTTTCCCTCTTAGAGATGGACACAAGCTCAGAGGGTGTGTGTAGTTCGCGCCCATTACAGCAGCTGGTCAGGGCGAACCCCAGGTCTGATGCACAGGGCAGTCTCCCGCTGGCTGCCGTTGGTTCTGCTCTTCATGCTTTGGAGACCATGACCCCGACAGACTAGAGACCAAACATGAGTTCAGCAGCTCTGTGTTTTCATCTGTTAAATTTCACCATCTGTCTCAGGTGCAGGAGGCTCTTCCTTGTTTCTCTGAGCGTAACTAAAATCTATTTTGAAAGTTGACCCAGTATCACCTGGGAATCAGAGTGCTTGGTGGCTGTTTGCTTTCTTTCTTTTTTTTTTTTTAAAGATTTTTATTTATTTATTTATTTGACAGACAGAGACCACAAGTAGGCAGAGAGAGAGGGGGAAGCAGGCTCCCCACTGAGCAGAGAGCCCTATGCGGGGTTTGATCCCAGGACTCTGGGATCATGACCCGAGCCGAAGGCAGAGGCTTTAACCCACTGAGCCACCCAGGCTGTTTGCTTTCTTGATGCTGGTTTTGCCTCTGTCCCTCTTCCATGACCAGTCAACCAGAAGTTGACAATGTAGGTTTGAAGTTAGGCTGACCTGAGTTTGAGTCCTGAATCTTGGCAGGAGCTGTGTGAACCCAAGTGGCTGCATCCATCTGTACCTCAGTTCCTTGGGTGAACAGCATCTCCCCGTTTCCCATGCCCTGTGTGGTCCTCCCACTCTACTTCAGTGACCCACTTAGGAGCTGAAAGGAACAGGAGAAATGCCTGCTTTGATGAGCAGGACAACTTGTGGGGAGGGTCTATACTGGTCAGCCGGTTCCTTGATCTCATACAGCATTTCTACTTCCATTGGCCAATTGTTCCATATCCTACAGGTCAGGACAAGAGAGAGGATGCACCTGGGATGCCTAATCCAGCTTAGCCAGGGCTGCTCGAGGAGTAGTGACAGCCAAAGACTCGCCCTCTTTTAGCCCACCTGAGCTGCTGTGACAGAATATTACAGACTGCATCGCTTATAGACAGCAGAAATTTCTTTCTCATGGTTCTGGAGGCGAGAAGTCCAAAATCAAGGCACCAGCCCAGTCAGTGCCTGGCACGGGCCCATTTCCTGGTGTGTCCTCCCACAGTAGAAAGGCAGAGGGCGGGGCACCTGGGTGGCTCAGTGGGTTAAAGCCTCTGCCTTCCGCTCAGGTCATGATCCCAGGGTCCTGGGATGGAGCCCCGCATCGGGCTCTCTGCTCGGCAGGGAGCCTGCTTCCCTCTCTCTCTGCCTGCCTCTCTGCCTACTTGTGATCTCTCTCTCTGTCAAATAAATAAAAAAATCTTTAAAAAAAAAGAAAGGAAGAAAAAAGAAAGAAAGGCAGAGGGCGCTCTCTGGGATCTGTTTTAGATGGGCGCTAATCCCATTCATGAAGGCTCCTCCCTCATGGCCCGATCAGTCCTCAGTGCTGTATGTCCAAATACCATTGCATTGGGATAAGGTTAGTGCCAGGGAAATACGAAACCTACATTCAAGAGGCATCTAATTTAAAATTGCTGGACTCAGTTTCAACATATGAATTTTGGGGGGACAAAAATATTCCGTGCGTAGCTCGCCCTAACGAGGTCCTTGGGGTGCTGATCTCCATGTAACAATGACCCTGGACTTGTCCCCTGGCATACAGGGGACAGGATAAGTCATGTTGTAATCACATTCCATTATTTTATAATTAATATGCTAAGACTCTTCCTTTGCAGCGATAACCTGCCATTGAGAGCCGTTTTCATACACAAGGTGTCACTTTTTAAAGGTGTGAATACATTGAGACTTTCTTGCACGCTGGTGGAGGAAAGGGCTGTTACATTTTCCACGAGTTCATAAGAAAAGAGCAGCTCGGACACAAAGACCAAGGACAGAGGCTGGAAAGCCAGCTCTGGAAGCTGGGGAGGTCTTACCAAGGAGTGGCATCAGACCCACACCTTCCAGGAGGAGTCAGAGTTTGTGGGTTAGGAGGGTAAGGTCCACTACAGAGAGGCCAGAGTAGGGCAGGAGGGGGGCACTGGCTTTGGGGTATTCACGGCGATGGCTGGAACGAGGGGAGCATGTGGGCCAGGAGCTGGGATGGCGTGTGAGGTCGGAGCAGGCTGCAGAGGTCTTCCTGGGTGATTCTAAAACTTTAGATCTTTATCCTGCAGTCTGAGGGAGCAACAGGCTTGGAAGCAGTGACATTATTTGTGAGTGGCATTATTTACTTTGTTTATAGGAGAAGAAAATCAATTCAGTTTGTTAAGTTCAAGATGTCTGATGTCAAGAAGGTAGGATGTTGAATAGACGGGAATGGAAGGAAGGAAGCGGGTAGAGAAGGGAAAAATGAAACAAGATGGGATCGGGAGGGAGACAAACCATAAGAGGCTCTTAATCTCACAAAACAAACTGAGGGTTGCTGGGGATGGCGGGAAGGAGAGGGTGGTTGGGTTATGGACATTGGGGAGGGTATGTGCTATGGTGAGTGCTGTGAAGTGTGTAAACCTGGTGATTCATAGACCTGTACCCCTGGGGCTAATAATACATTATATGTTTATAAAAAAATTTTTTAAAAAGATGGGAATGGAAGGTGAGGGAATGAAAGATACTGGAATTTAGGGCTTGATTCATTAGCCTAGAGATGAGGAGTGATGTGAGGACGGGATTTCAAGGGAAAAGTAGCTAAAACGAAGACAGAAATGTGTAGCATGCATGTCCCCACCTCCTTTCCTGTGCCTGCAGCAGGCATTGCTAATCGATCACAGCACCCTCTCTTGCAGAGCCCAGCACTACGGAAGTCAAAGGAAAAGGATTTCTAGAAGATGGGCTGGGTCAACAGAGTCAGAGGCTCATGTGGTACGATCAGACAGGCCGTAGACCAAAAAAGGCTGGTGGGGGGCGGGAGGGGCGTCCACATGCAGGAAGACAGTGAAAGTTTCTTACCTCTCTTACAGAAATCGTTTCCTGTTGTTTTAGCGTTATGTTTCTATTTTCTTTGAGAAGATAAACTTGTGGAGTTTGAAAATAACAATCCCCTATAATTTCACCGTGACTGGTCATCTTTTTTTTCTCTGCGTGTGCAGCTCTAGTCATTACGTGTGCTGCCTTACACGCACTATGCGATCATGCTATGCACACAGTTTGTGTCCTGAGTGTTTGCTTAATATCATTTCCAATTATTCATCTTCTCTCTTCATGGTTGAACATGTGGACATTCCCCAGATTGTGCCATTATAAACAATGGCTTTAATAAACTCTTTTTAAGGGGTGCCTGGCTGGTTCAGTTGGTTAAGCATCTGCCTTTGCCTCAGGTCATGATACTGGTGTCCTGGGATCAAGCCCCAGGTCGGGTTCCCTGCTCGGTGGGGCATCTGCTTCTCCCTCTCCCTCTCTCCCTACACATCCCCCCCACTCATTCTCTCTCTCTCGCTCGCTCACTTTCTCTCCCTCTGTCAAGTAAGCCTGGGTGGCTCAGTGGGTTGGGGCCTCTGCTTTCGGCTCCGGTCGTGGTCTCAGGGTCCTGGGATCGGGCCCCGCATCGGGCTCTCTGCTCCGCAGGGAGCCTGCTTCCTCTTCTCTCTCTGCCTGCCTCTCTGCCTAGTTGTGATTTCTCTCTGTCAAATAAATAAAATATTTAAAAAAAAATTTTTTTAAATTTTAAAAAATTTATTTTCTCAGTGTTCCAAGATTCTTTGTTTATGTACCACACCCAGTGCTCCGTGCAATCCGTGCCCTCCTGAATACCCACCACCAGGCTCACCCACCCCCCACTCACCTCCTCTTCCAAACCCTCAGTTTGTCTCTCAGAGTCTACAGTCTCTCATGGTTCGCCTCCCCCTCTGATTTCCCCCAATTCACTTTTCCTTTCCTTCTAATGTCTTCCGTGTTACTCCTTATGCTCCACAAGTAAATATTTTAAAAATTTTTAAAATAAATTCCTTTTAAAACAATCTTTTTTTAAAAAATTTAATATTTTCCTAAGATCTGTTTCAAGAAGTGGCCAAAATACTTAAAGATTTTAAGACTCCTGATATAATAAAGTGCATTTCAGGACGATTTTACTAACTGGCCTTGCGACCAATAGAGCATACGGATCCTGAAATGCGTGCACGGTTTTTGACTATCCCATTGTTGTTGTCTTCCGACGCTGATACAAATCCTTCATGGAAACCAGATTATAGTATAATACCATAGGATATGTAAGTCCATAGCATATATTGGTATACATACGTACGCATATACACACACGTACATATAACTACCTTTCTTCAAATAATCTTAATGATCCGGGCACCAATATCAATGCCAAAGACTTTCATCATCCTTCTACAGGATAGTGCTAAGTAAGTCTCTTTCTCCCTTGCTTAGATGAGGAGAAAAAGAAATGTCTATGAAGCCAGTCACTGACCTGGTGTACTGTGGGTCCTTAAACGCCAGCCAATGAATGAAAACCTTCTACTGGGACCTACTTCATTCTTGGAGCCATTATAATTTTAATTATTATTAAAATATAATTTTAACATTTTCCCAGTTTTACGAAGGACAGGAACGGAGGCTTCAGAGGGGTAATTCACTTCCTCAAGGCCATGTAATTAGTAAGTGGTGGAACCCGAATTCACGGGCACAGCGTGTCCCAGTTGAGAGCGAGCTTGCGTCCTGCACCGTGAACTGCACTGCGGGGAGAGTCGGCTAGGCGCACAGAGACTCACTCCTGGTTTCTGGTCCCTTCTGTCTGGGTGGAGACGCCCGACCCCCAGTAGGAAGCCCATCCTCTAAAGGCAGCCAGACGCTGCCCTCTTCTCTGCCTGGTGTGTTTTATCTACTTTTAAAAGACTTTATTTGTCAAGAGAGAGAGACCACAAGCAGGGGGAGCAGCAGTCAGAGGGAGAAGCAGGCTTCCCGCTGAGCAAGGAGCCAGATGCGGGACTCGATGCCAGGATGTTGGGATCCTGACCTGAGCCGAAGGCGGACACATAACCGACTGAGCCACCCGGGCGTCCCTGTCTGGGTGTGTTTTAGAAATAGTTTAGCTTCTGAGGGCTCTCCCCACTTCTGCACGTGTTCACCACCCCAGCAGCTCTCCGAAACCCATACTTTTGGGGGTTTTACAGAGGAGTCATCACGTAAGCATGATAGATCATGAAGTCCGTTTCCAGCCTCTGGTCCCTCTCAGGAGAGCGGGAGGCAGAGCTGAATATTCCAAGCTTCCAATCACTGCCGACACTCGCGGGTTCCAAGGAATTCAGGAGTTCTCTGTCAGGAGCCAGGGCCACAGACCAGATATTATAACAAAAGATGCTGCTGGTGCTCTTATCACTTAGGAAATTACAAGGGCTTAAGGCGCTCTGTGCCAGGAACCAGAGGCAGAGACCAACATATATCCGTTCTGTTATCTCACGGGCGTCAGCCTGACCTGTGGGACAAAAGTCAGCTTTCAGGTCATAGTATATGATTGTGTAACAGAAACCTTTTACTGACGAATTGGGCGGTTGGGAGCCTTTTTCTGAGAAGTTCTGGAGGAGCAAGATCTCTCCCTGTGATAAATCTTCCTTTGAAGAGCCCCTTTGTTTAGGTCCTAGAACCTCCATCTCAGAGCTCGCTTGGGGCCAACCTCCGAGTCCGTCGCGTACGGGCTGCCCCGTCCAGCTTCTGTTTTTGCACATTCAGAGATGCTCGATTTCCCCTCTTCCTGCGGTGGTTTTCTTTCTCTTCACTTTTTCTTCCCTTGTACCCACTGTTCCTCAGGTGGGACCAGGGTTTCTGGGCACCTGTGGACCTGCTCCCTGCTGGGTTTGGGTAACAAGGAAGGAAGCCGCACTCCTTGACCTCGGCACAAAGACCTCACTGTTCTGCCCTCTCTGCGCTCGGGCGCTTCGGTGGCCTCTGTGACCCCACTTACCTGGGACACTTCGAATCACTGGGCGGTTTCTCACATTTCCTCTTTGGTTTCTGTTGGTCACAGCTTCTCTTGGTGATAACCCCAAGGGGGCCACGTCTGGGGGAGGCAGGAGCAGACGTCATTGGACCCGGAGCCAGACGCAGCTTCCTGAGTGTAGAGGGGAGCGAAGCTTTAGCCTGTCCCCACCTCCGTCCGGAAGGGCCCAGTGAGAAGACAGCTCAACAGGCTCCAAATCAAATGCAAAGCTATCTCCACCCTCCGGTGGACCGGGATGACCCACATCCCTCGTTTAGAACCATCCAGAACCTTTCTTGGATGGAACATGGTGTGTTTTACCTGAACAGAAGAGTGTGACTCTCCCCAGTTGTTTCTCTCTACAGCGTTCATTTCTTTCCATAGTCCTGTCTCAAATCGTAGTGAAACACACATGTAATTACCATTTTAACCACTTGTAAGTCTGCAGTTCAATGCTGTAATTCACACTCCTGGGAAACCATCAACACTGTCCTTCTCCGGAACCTTTTCATCTTCCCAAACTAGAACTCTGTCCCCATTAAACACTCACTCACCATCCGCCTCTGCCACGCCCGGCAGCCGCCCTTCTACTCTCCGTCTCCATGAATTTTCTGTCTCTAGGTACCTCATATGACTGCGATCACACAGCGTTTCACAAAGCCGCGTGTCCTCAAGCTTCATCCGTGTTCCGGCACCTTCCTTTCGAAGGCTGGAGACCATCCCACGTACGTACAGACCACGTTTCACTTCTCCATTCGTCTGCCAACGGACACTCGGCTATAGCATTAACTTAGCAAATATTTCCTGAGTGCATGGTGTCTGCTCCTGCGGTCAGACTGCTGTAGATGTGGACGAGGAGGTCCCCACCCAGAGGCGAAGCAGCAGTAATGATGATGCCCAAAAGCAATGGCAGTTTCTCTCAAGCTCACAGAGACACCAATGACTGTTCCTAATTTACATATCCTCCACAATTTTTCTTAAAACCTTTGGCACCTGATTTTAAAAATGAATGAGTAGCAGAGGGGCGCCTCGGCGGCTCAGTCGGTTAAGCATCCAAGTCTTGATTTGGACTCAGGTCACGACCTCAGGGTCCGGAGATCGAGCCCCACGGTGGGCTCCACACTCAGCACGGACTTGGCTTGAAACTCCCTCTCTCGTTCTCTGCCCCTTTCTCTCTCTCAAATAGATAAATCTTTTCCAAAAAAAAAATGAAGGAGTAGCAGAAATATTAATAGAAAAGCTTGCAAACCCACTGTACGCAGTTCACCTCTCTGAGGGGGTGCTCCTGATGGTACGTTTCCATCCCCAGCTCTGAGAGGGACGTGCCTATCACTCCTTGTACTGTCTGTGGCTACAGAGACCAGAAGAGCTGTGTTGGTATTTCTCGGTCTTCCACAGAAGCGGCAGGAGTTTGTGGTTTCCTGGGCTGTCCCAGGGTAGCAGTCCCCGAGCGCCTGGCCACAGGCTCCCGAGGACACCATGTGTGCCCCTGCTTCTGCACCCACGGATCTCTTTTCCTCGTGCTGCCCTCGTGTGCTTGTACTCTGCAACCCTCTCATGGAACTGCATGATTTAAACATTGTTTGAGGGCGCCTGGGTGGCTCAGCGGGTTAAAGCCTCTGCCATCAGCTCAGATCATGATCCCAGAGTCCTGGGATTGAGTCCCACATCAGGCTCTCTGCTCAGCGGGGAGCCTGCTCGTTCCTTTCTCTCTGCCTACTTGTGATCTCTATCTGTCAAATAAATAAATAAAATCTTAAAAAAAATAAATAAACACTGTTCAGTTTACCACCGCCCCCTGGGCTGTGTCTTCTTTAGCACGAGTGGGTGCTCTGCCTTTGCCCGAGAGCCCCCGGTGTGCCCCAGCAAAGCTGCCCAGGAAACTGCGTCCTCACAGAGGTTTTTATTTTTATTTTTATTTATTTTTAAATTACTTTTCAGGGTTCCAGAATTCATTGTTTATGCACCACACCCAGTGCTCCATCCAACACATGCCCTCCTTAATATCCGTGACCAGGCTCACCCAACCCCCTCCCACCCCTCTCCCCTCCAAAACCCTCAGTCAATTCAACACATCTGGCTGCTGAATTGTTCTAGATCTCCCTCTTGTGGGCCAGCCATGGAATGAAATACACCGATCAAATCTAAGAGGTGGGATAAAGAATCTTGTAGATGATAAGGAATCGATTTCTGGGAATCCTGGAAGCAGACGAGGACCTTCCATTGTTTTATCAGGAGAGGTGGTGAATCTATACAAGGTACGCAGAGAATGTGAAAACACCCATGCACGCCCACTCCGGCTTTAAGAAATCTGAACATCTTGCCGCATAGGTACGGTGAATCTTTTTTTTTTTAACTAATATAGGAAAGTTGAGGGCCCCTGAGTACCCTGCCTTTCTACACCTGCCTCCTCCCCCAGGTAACCGTTACTCTGGTATTTATTACTCCCGCACGTATTTTTATATTTCCCCACATAGATGTGTGTCAAGATGGTACAAACTATTGTTTTTCACCTTCTCAGCTTCATGAGGGATGCGGTCACACTGGGTGTGTTCTCTGCAGTCCGCTCTTCTCCCTCAATGTTCTACAGGTAACGTTTATCCTTGTGGTTCCAATTCTCTCATTTTCCTCCCCCGTATATTGTTGTTGAAGATATTTATTTATTTGAGAGAGCGCACATGAGAGACAGCACAAGCAGGGGGAAGGGCAGAGGCAGAGGGAGAAGCAGACGCCCCGCTGAGCACGGAGCCCCACATGGGGCTCCATCCCGGGACCCCGGAATCATGATCTGAGCCAAAGGCAAATGCTTAACCGACTGAGCCACCCCGGAGCCTATCTCCCATGTATTGCTGATCTAATGAAGACCACCATATAGTTCCCAATTCCTTTATCCTGGTTTATTAGGCTATTTTTAATTCTCCCCACAGTAACCAAGGCCGTACCCAGCATTCTTACGTCCACCTCCCAGTCTGTGTGTGTTTCATTCAAGTGCATGCTAAGGGCGGATTGCTGGGCCATTGTGCTTGGCACGTGTGTGCAACTTTTCTCCGCATTGCCACATAGCTCTCGAAAACACTGCCCTGTTTACAGCCCCCTATCTTCCCCTCTCTCTCCTCTGCCAGAGGGCAGCCAGGTGGCAGGAGCCATCCGCATCATTAACAGAGCCCGAGCCCGGTGTCAGCCGTCTCGGCAAGAATGTTCTCTTTGAGTATTGACAACAATCTTCCGAGGCAGGCAGTAGCCTGTTTACAAGAAACCGGAGCGGTCTAGGAATCTGCCCCAGGCCACAAAGATAACAAGCGGCCAAGCGGCACTAAACCTGACCCAGTAACACCTGTGAAGACTGGCCCTTGCAGGGGAGAGAGCGATGGAGGGGAGACGCACCCCTCCCCAACGGCCGCCTGTCCATCCGGTTGCTGAGAGCTGAGAGAGACAGGAAAGATTTTGCCGTTCAACTTTTTAGATTATGAAAGTCAGCACACACGCGCAAGAGCGTATGTAACAGGAACGGAAAAGCAGTAAGATGAACCGGGGATAGGAGAGGAGAAAAACCGACATCGAAGGGATCTAGGGCGGGGGGGGGGGGGGCGTCCTTGTTAGAAAATTATATTGGAAAACTATTTTTTTAAATTATGTATTAACTTTCCCTTCAATTACTAGGAATCAGCGATCGTTTTATGGCGGAAACCTGCCTTCCCCTGTGCTTGGCCGAGCTGACGTCAACCCCATGCGGTGATCGCATGAGCAACAATATTGTCCCCCGGGCGGAGAGGAGCGTGTCACCAGCGGTGACAGCCTGAGCAGGGACTGGAAGCAAGGAGAAAAACAAGTGCGAGTCCGGGGAAGAAAAGGGACGAGGGAAACCGATTCTGTGCTCTGCAACTGCCCTCTGCTCAGTCCCCCAGAGAAGCTGCGCACCGTGTCCCGTCTCTTAGCTTTGCACCTTTTCTAAAGAAACTTCCCCTTTTTATTTTAAGCAAGAGAAGGACCCAAGTATTCCAGAAATCAGCGGGGCCGGATACCTCCTCGAAGGCCGGACGCCTACTCGCAGGAGGAAACCGCTGGGCCGCTGCTGTTTGGGTTTCAGCCTCTGTGTTTTACACACATACGTCCACCGTGCATTCGAGGTTTAGTGTTTGCTTTACTGCAGAAGTTGCTGTTCTTCTTCTCTTCACTCTCCCGTTGGATTTGTAGGTGTTTGCTATGTTTAGATAAGCTATCGAGCTGATCTCCTGTTACCTGATGTAGTCTCAGGCTGCTACTTCTCGGCCATCTTGACTCCTCGCTTTACTGCAGAAGAAAACGACTCCCGAAACCGAGCAGGCGAAGCACACCAGCCGTGAACGTCAGCAAGTGTCACAGGAAGCCGACCGGAAGCCAAACGTGTGGGTCTGGAACTGAAAACCTTTTCACAAAGCACAGGAAGAGCGTCGCAGCTGAAGGGGCAGTTTCCTGCGCGAAGTCGAAGAACATGAATCACTTCGTGTGCTTCTTTCCACCCAGTTTTCTATGTGTGGTGAAATACACATGACACGAACTTGATCATCTCGGCCATACAGCTCCGGGTATAAAACGCATTCATGTGTGTCTCCATCCCCACCGTCCACCTCCAGGACTCTCGCCGACTCGTCAAGCTGAACAAGAACTCCCCACACCCCTTCCCCGGCCCTCCCCAGCCCCTGGCAACCAGCATTCTACTTTCTGTATGATTTTGACTACTCTCAACATGTGAGTGAAATCATTCACTACTTGCCTCTTTATGTCTGGCTTATTTGACTAAAGCAGAATATCCCCAACACTCATCCACATTGTAGCAGGCGTCAGAACGTGCTTCCTTTTTAAGGCTGGATAAGAGTCCACGGTATGTGGATACCACCTTCTGCTTACTCATTCCTCCAGTGATGGACACTTGGGGGACTTCCACGTTTCAGCTCTTCTGAATAATGCTGCGTGAAAACATTCTTATTTGCCATGTGAACCAAGCTACCAACACCAACATCTCTAAGTAGGCTATTTCTCATTAAATTAGTCACATTTTGGGGGCGCCTGGGTGGCTCAGTAGGTTAAGCCGCTGCCTTCGGCTCAGGTCATGATCTCAGGGTCCTGGGATCGAGTCCCGCATCGGGCTCTCTGCTAGGCAGTGAGCCTGCTTCCCTCCCTCTCTCTCTGCCTGCCTCTCTGTCTACTTGTGATCTCTGTCAAATAAATAAAAAATTAAAAAAAAAATTAGTCACATTTTGAGTAAATAACCTAGGGCCCTAGAATTTATGTAATTTTCATCTTTAGAGCATCTTTGGCAAATGTTCTTGGCCTCCCAAAACCAAAGATTACTATTTTTTTTTAATTAACTGAAGAGGAAACTAATTATTCACTCAAGAGGCCACTGATTGACATCGACCCAAAGCAACTTTGGTATTATTTTTCCAGGGGAACTGGTCTCATTTGGCCAAATCTATTAACAGAATTTGAACCAATGTCTTGAACAATGTCTTCTTCCCTACTGGAGAGGTGAGCTGTTCTAGGATAGGGATTACAGATGCTTTCATTGTGTCCCTGCTGTAGACTACCACAGGTCTCAGGACATGGTGACTTCAGCTACTTTAATTGGGAGGTAGGTACCAAAAGATGAAACACATCTTCCCCCACACCGAAATATTCACATCTTGCCATTGCTTCCACATTCTTTTGTCTTGTACGTAGTGTTATGGCCTTGAATCAAACAAAACACTGGCTTGCGACAGAGGTAGTCAGCACTACCAAATAACATGGACCTCCTTGGGTATTAGCCAAAGGAAGGTCTCCGTCTAGCATTTATTACCAGATTCTCCCTTCTCCCCAACTGCACATCCCCAGCCCTGGGCCCACAATAATCCCTCACACCCTAAGACAATGTGCAATTAATTTCTAGAGGGAACCTCTCAAATCACAGACCTGCTTGTGAGATGCCTAAGATAACTGCCCACTTCCATGGGAAAAGCTTACTACGTGGTTATTGGGGAAAATGCTATTTGGACCCTGAGATGAGCCGAGATCCAAACGATGGTCTGGCGGATGCTTTGAATGGTGCAGAACTAGCGTGGAAGGGAATGGATTCTTCTGAAGGGTTCTTAGGACAAAGAAGAGCGTAAGTTGGCAAGCCAGACCAATAGCATATGGAGGAATTTCAGGGTAAGAGCAGCGTGTGGGGAAAGTTTGTAGGCCTTTGTCAATGGAACAAAGAACAGAAGACAGTTTTTAGATGAATGAGCCCAACTGGGCTGGTGGGAGGGAGCCAGACAGGACTGTGACTAAGGTTACTTCATTAATTTTTTAATTCCCTTTTCCCTTTCTCCCTCTGTTTCCTTTTTTCCTCCAGGAATATTCACATTTTGGTATTGCTTAATCATTCTTTTGTCTTAGGAGTCACAATTATTCGAGGATTTATTTAGTGAATGTCGACCAGCACCTGTCACATGTTAGGTACATCGTCGTGGAGTACAGAGATGGACTAGTCTGGGATTGTCTCCTCTAAGTGCTTACAGTCCCCCAAAATGCTTGGGATAGTATGCAATAATTGGCAAATTTTATACTCAAATGTTTTTGCCTTTTTTTTTTTTTAAATTTGCATTCCCTATTTCTGTTTCTCTGCCCTTTGTTCCGTTGTGTTTTTTAGGGCTCCTCCCCACCCCCCGCCCTTTATGTTATCCCTCAGAAGACACAGGCCCAGAGAGAAGATGGTTTTTCTGGCTCTCAGGTTGGAGTTTTAACCTATCATAAGAAAGGTAAGGTATCTTTCCCTTTTCCTTCTCAAAATGAGAGTAAAACTCAGGGCTGCTGTGTTTCTCCTTGTAATTATTTAATTAGGATCAACGAGGATAAAATCTGCCCACTAATTTGAGTAAAACATGCACTGTTCCAGCCTCCTAATTTCTTTTTACCCGTAGGGAAGGTTCCGGACTTTCTGGTCACTCCCCTGGGATCGATCTCCCTTGTCACAGATGCGCCTTACTCTCCCCCACACACTCCTTCCCCTCTGCAGTTTTCGTCTTCCTCCTCCGAACCACCTCTGTTCAGCTCCTACCAGCCACCTGCCTGGTGTCATGACTTTGTTCTGCGCCTTTCGTTTTGCTGCATTATCCTTTTCCCCTCACGAACTGGTCCTGACAACTTTGCCCCAACTCTTGGTTCTTCGGGACACCAGCCTGTAGTAACTCAGTACACTTCTTATCTTGTATCTTCCCCTAATTTCTCACATGATTATTCTGTCTCCCTTAAGCAACCCCTGGGTAGCCCCATGACGTCTATGTCCTTTATACGTACAGAAAAATAAGTTTTCTGTTCTCTCATTCCTGGTCCTCTGGGAAGGACCCAACTCACCCCCCTCCAACCCCTCTCTCTCCCACCCCAACCCCTGCCTCTTACACACTTCAAAGCAGATGTCTGGCCCCAGGCTAAACAGAGTCAGCCTCCTCAATGGGGAAAGGTCAAATCTGCTCAGACATGTCAAGACATTTCACAAGCATTTGGCTGACCTCATGCACTAATATCTAAATATTGAGTAATACAGAGTAAAAAAATAAAAGACAGCTAAACAACCCTTTGGGTCATCTTTGAGTCCCTGAGGTGTTCTGAAAGCTTTTTTTCATGTTGATTTAAAAAAAAAAAAAAGGCCAAAAATGAGATCTAGCCTAGATTTTGCCCAAGACGAGGCTTTTCCTATTTCCTCAGCTGAGGAATGAGGATTCTAAGACTCTCTGGAAGGTCTCTTTGAACTCTGGAAGTCCTGGATTCCACCTGCCACACTGAGGGGCTCCTGGCTGCCGGGGATGCCCCGTGTGTGACGTCACAAGGGCTTTGTGACATGCCCAGGGCTGCTGCTTGTGTAACACCAGGCAGGCAGGACAGCCCAGCACAATCCGGTATTTGCTCAGAATCCAGGCACCATAAAGTCAGCCATTCAGAAAAAAATCTCGTCTTTCAGATCATTCAACCCAGACTCCTGCCTCATTTCACCCGTGACTCAGCTCAGACAACTGATCATCTACAGAGCAGCCACTATCCTAATGGTAGGTTGGGGAGCTCAGTGTGCTGAAAAGCAGGAACAACACGGCGCGGGGGGGCTCCTTCCATCTGGATTCACTGGAGGCCACGCTTCAAATCACTAATCCTTGAATGGAACACTGGCTCTGGGGATTAGGATTAAGAAGATCTGAGTTTTAAAGAGGAGGTTGTAACTGTCAGGCTGGATTATGCCACTCTAGAGGTAGGCCAGGAATTTATATTGACTTCGGTTCTCGAAAATCTTATTTATAGAAAATTTAGTTGTGACATCATCTAAAGCAGAGCCTGTTTTCTTGACTCTGAAAAGACACTTTAAAACAAACACAACAACTAACTCCAGATTCAGTTTAGGGTTTTGGGTGAGCCTATGTGCATTTCGTGGGGGGGGGGGGATTGGGGGAGGGGATGGGAGGAGAGATGAGGGCATATTCCAGAGAACCAGGGGGAGTTCTGCTTTAACAAAGTGTGGTGTTAAGAAAAATTTACATTCCTAAAATTTTTTTTAAAAATGGGTGAGGATAATTTTCCTAATGTTCACATGTAGAGAATTTCCTCCAAATTTTCTTAATATAGTAGACTCCTCCTAGAGAATATGGATGTACTTCCTTCTCCAGCACTAACCCGATCATGAACCCCCATGCACATGTTGTGTACTCAATTCGGGTGCCTCCCCTTGCTTACTTTCTAATTGCTTTTGGTGTTTGGTGGAAGTTCAAAGTCCCAGCAGGTGACATTTATTGGAAGTAGCAGCTGTGCTAGAAGTTAACCAGCTTCATTCTCCTCCCCCTGGTTTCGATCCATGTATCTGCCTCAGTTAGAGGCTACCGTCTCCTCTTACACATTTGACAGTTTTTCTTCGCATAACCGAAGATTTCGTTTTTATTTTTTTAAAGACTGTAATTATGTCTTTGAGAGAGAGAGCGCGCACCAGCAGGGGGAGCAGCAGGGAAGAGAGGCAGGCTCCCCGCCGAGCAAGGACCGATGCAGGACCCTGGGATCACCACCTGAGCTGAAAGCAGGCACTTTACTGACTGAGCCACCAAGGTGCCCCAGAGATTTCATGTTTACAGCATAATTCGCCCAGTCAAGGAGACTGCACTGTGCCCTAGAGGTGTTTGTCGGGGTGGTAAAGCCCGTATCTTGGAAGGCTCCCGTACGAGCAAACGCGGGATCCAGATTTACACCCCTCCCCTGATTTAGGATGCTCAGGACCAGCCCGTGCCCGGCCCCTGATTCCACTGGGTCGTGATGCCTGCGGGGGTTCTGCAGCTCTAGGGGACACGCCTTTCCCCACAGCCAGGCTGTGCTGTAACTCGACCCTAGTTAGCGACCTGGAGACCGGGAGAGGACTGGTGGGGAAGGGCGGTGGGGACGGAGGGCGCGCGCTGCCTGCAGTGTCCTCCAGCGAAGCGGCAGGGCTGGCCCTCCGCGCGGTGAGTGCGCCATTGCTGCCGGCCCGCGGGGTGGGTCCCCGTGGCTCCCCCGTCCCGGGTCCCAGCGCCCCCCTCCCGCCCCCCGCAGATGAGCCAGGACCGCCAAGTCACCTGCCCCGGAGTACAGCGGCTCTGGCCACCGCGGCCTGCACGCGGTTCCCACGCAGGGGAGGAGAGTCTCTTCTGTGTCGCTGAGGAGGCCGGGCTGACCCTCAGCGTCACCCTCGGCCTGCCGCTGCCTCCCTCAGACGCACCTGCGCAACCGGCTGGATCCCTCGGGTTTGCGCTGGCCGCTCGGGCCCTCCACGTGCCGCAACCACGACGCTCTCCGCACCCGCACGCCGCCTGCGGGGTCACGACACGCCCTCCCCGGCAGTGGGGTCGCAAGGGCCGGGCGGGCGATGCGGCCCCCACGGCCGTCGCGCAGGACCGCCCCACTGCCCCCTGCGGCAGCTCCGGCTCCGGGAAACAGCCCGCGCGGGAGATGCGCTCGCAGGCCCTGTCCCGGCGTGGTCCGGGGCCAACACCTGCGGGCGAAGCGGCCCGGCTCAAGCGGCGCGTCAACCTCAGGAACAAAACCGCAGTTATTTGCCAGCAAAAACCGGGTTGAGGCAGAGCAGAGAACTGCGACCCACGACGAGCAAGCGACGGCGTAACCCACGCAAGTCCGCAGAACGGACACACGCGCCGGCGTCGCGGGAGAACAGGAGGACGAAGTCGACGGAGTCACCCGGAATTCCGAGTATAGTGGCTTTTCATTGGCCCAGCTGTGATTGTCCCTTGTTGGCTGAGCTGTAATTAGTCCCTCATTGGCTGAGCTGTGACTGTCCCTCATTGGCTGGCCTATAGTCACGATCCCTCATTGGCTGAGCTGTAACCGCAGTCCTTCATTGGCCGAACTGTGACTGTCTCTCATTGGCTGGCCTGTAGTCACGATCCCTCATTGGCTGAGCTGTAACCGCAGTCCTTCACAGGCCGAACTGTGATTGTCCCTCATTGGCTGGCCTGTAGTCACGATCTCTCATTGGCTGGGCCGATTCTGGGGGAGGAGGAAACTTTCCTTTTGCTGGGATCACAAAATACAATCCCGTGCAAGGTGCCGCCTTTCCCGTTGGCTCTGCAGTGGGCAAGGAGCGCTGGCCCTGCGCGCTCCCGCTGCGCCCTTCGGACGCCCTTCTTTTAGTTTCACAAGGGAAGGAGCCTAGACCGTGATGTGCTCGCAGGAAGGAGCTCTGTCAGCCCGATGGCAGCTCCGGGCTGGATGGGTCTTCAGCGTCATCCCAAGTTGCAACACGGCAGTTGGGCCCTTCAGTCGGTCTTGAAACACGAGTTCCTCCGGGAGGGGGACCTGGCGCTAGGCAGGCTGCCCCACCCGAGGTAAGGATGGGGAAGGGACTCGGTCGAGAGCCGGTACTCCAGGCAGCAGGCGAAGGGGCGCCCCGGCCCCACGGGTGATGTGGTGGCCCACGCGGCACGCTAAGACCTTCCACGTGGTGTGCTCGGGTCTCTGGGCGGCCAGGTGCAGCCTTGGTGCTTTGATGCGGGGCAGTTCCCGAGCCTGCCGGGTTCCGTGGGGCAGGGATGGTGTCTTCTGTGGACAAGAGCCGTAGGGGCCGGAGCGCCTGTGCGAGCTTGTTCCAGTGCCTGAAGTCAGAACTGCGGAGGCCGCAGTCTATCCTCCAGTCAGAGAACTGGGATGGAAATGGGAGACAATACAAAAGGGTCAGATGCAGGAAGACACTTGGAAGAATCAGGGCGTGAGGAGGACCCGCGCCAGAGGGCCCTGGAAAGCGGGTGACACCGGACAGCTCAGGAGGCTCATATCCTTGAGTCCTTCTAACCCCGGGCCAGGCTGTCACCTGATTTAAAGGGTCAGGGTGGGGGAGAAGTGGCCGCTCTGTGCACGTGTTTACAAGCACAGATGCCGTTTGATAGGTACCGTGTTAACCTCCATTTTTAAATTTTTTTGTTAAGGTAATGCATACATTAAAAAATAAAGCCTAAAATAAAAACAAAAATATTAGAGTCAACAGGCCCTTGCCCGCCTTCCACCCTAATCCTCAGTACAATTCCCCAAAAGCAATGACTTTCAACTCTTTTAATATATTTCGGATGACAATCGCCTTCATATTTTAAATAATATTCCTAAGCTTCTACTTATTTCACACATCAACTTCATTTTTCTATTTTTTAGAATCGCATTTTCCTTATGAATCTGTAGCCAGTGTATCACACCTTCATCACTCTACAAGTATCACTCCTTCATTTTTACCGTCAGAGAGGTCATCTACTGCATTTCCCTGCCCCACATCATCATCAAATCTGGTATTTTTTTGACCCATCTCCTTTCTGGGGACGAGTGGATTGCCAGAGCTCACTACAGCATCCTTTCCAATGTGGGCAACCGCCCTCCACGCCCCACCCCCCCAGCACAACAGCCCTCGGGGCCATCTCTGCCTCCCTCCTGGGTTGATCCCCCACCCTGGGCCATCTCTTCTTTGTCTACTCTTCGTTTTGTTGGCATCTGCGATCCACACGAGTCTCCCAAAAAAGAATACGTGGAGTGTCATTCTTTCTGAGTCCTTTACAGATCTGAAAATATCTTTACTCCTCTCTCAAGGTCAATTAAAATTTGACTAGTTAAGGAATTCTAAGTGAAATACCATTTAACTTAGAATTGTGAAGCCACTTCCCTATTATCTTTTAAGAACCCAGTGTTGGGGCACCTGGGTGGCTCAGTCGGTTAAGCTTCAGACTCTTGGTTTCGGCTCAGGTCGTGATCTCAGGGTTGTGAGGTCGAGACCTGCCTTGGACACGGCACTCAGCACGGAGTCTGAGACTTTCTCTCTCTCCTGCTTGTGTGTGCTCTCTCTCAAAGAAATAAAGCTTTAAAAGAAAAAAAAACCCTTCAGTGTTGCTGTTGAGAAGTTTGATATCCTTTTGAAACTCCTCCTGTATGTCAACTGTTTTTCTGCACTTGGAGGCTTTTAGGATATTTTTACATTCATTGCACTGGGCATTTTGTGAGCACTTTAAGTTACAGGGAAAATATATTATTTATTTAATAATTTCCTGTCCTCCATTTTTCTCTGATCATCTTTTGGAACTCGTACATTTTTACTAGTTAGGTGTTATACCTCCAAGAATGAAATATCACATCTCTCCATTTTTTCTTACATTTCCCCTATGTCATTTTGTTATGCCTTCCAGCATATTCCTTTCACACTATTTTCTAACTTACATATATTTTTAAAATTTTCCCAGTCATGTTTTAGGTTTCAGCAAACTTTTTGTTATTGCTGTTCTGTAATGTTTTCTTTTTCATAGACTGTTTCCCTGGTTTTATGAGCGTGGTATCTTCTTGAGAGTGAGCAACCAAAATCAGTGTTTTGATTTTTTTAAAGCTCTCATTAATTTGTTCCCCTTTTCTGGTTCTGTGTGTATTTTCTGTCTTACTGGAGGGTTTCTTCAAAGGCCTAGGTCAATCCTTGGAATTTGTATCAGTCCGCTGGGGCTGTTATAACAAAACGCCACACACAAAGGGGTGGGGGGGGTAAGGAGGTGGGGAGAGGTAGGGGTGGGGAAGGGGCGAGGCTTAAACCACAGACCTTTATTTCCCTCCATTCTGGAGGCTGGAAGTTCCCCATCAAGGTGGCTCCTCTGAGTTCTCTCTCCTTAGCTTGCAGATGACTTTCCTCTGGGCATGCACCCCAAGTGTCTCCTTCTCTTCTTCAAGGACACCTGTGCCATTTCAAGTCAGGCCCAGGGAGGGGTGAAGACAGCTGACTGCTGTGCGTACAAATGTGTGGCCTTTCCCGGAGTCTCCCGGCCCTGCACCTGTCGCACCCCGCACCTCTAGTCCCCTCCCTGGCCGCCCTGGGGTTCCACCTCAGTCCTCTCCCTGCGCCGGTGGGATCCAGGCTTCCTCCCACTTCCCTGTCGTTACCTCGCATGCAGCGGCTTCTGTCCGGTCTTTCAAACCCATGTTGAAATCTCCCGTGTGTGGACCTTCCCTCTAACACCTTTTCCCAGGAGAGTTTTTAGATTGGAAGATTGGTTTTTATTCACAGTTGAGTCAAGAGGGGGAGGGCACAGATGTATATTTCCAGTCTGTCATCTCTAAAAGAGGCCGCTCAAGATTTTTCTTTTTTGATGAATTGGGAAATATTTCCAACAAAAGGGAAAATAGAAGAATACCATGAACGCTCCGTGGACATGTCATCAAGCGTCATCAAACCTTATCATTTTGCCGCATTTAAGAGATTAAAAAGCCCATGGGGCGCCTGGGTGGCTCAGTGGATTAAGCCGCTGCCTTCGGCTCAGGTCATGATCTCAGGGTCCTGGGATCGAGCCCCGCATTGGGCTCTCTGCTCCGCCGGGAGCCTGCTTCCTCCTCTCTCTCTGCCTGCCTCTCTGCCTACTTGTAATCTCTCTCTCTGTCAAATAAATAAATAAAATCTTTAAAAAAAAAAAAAAAGCCCAAGCGTTAAGAAATAGTAGGAGCTCTTCCCTCTCCGCCGCAGTGCTCTCCCCCATGGGAGTAATCCCATCCTAAACTTGGGGGACCACTTGCGCATGGGTTGTCCCCAACATTTGCTGCCTCTAGGTGTATCCGTAAGCAGTTGCGCAGGTTTCCGTGTTTCCCATATGCATCTTGGTAGCATCACACCCTGCTTGGTTTTTTGTGCAACATTATGGTGTCTCCAGTATTGACACATGTGGCCCCAGTGGATCTGTTTGCTGTGTTCTGGGATCTGTTCACTTTGTTATTCTCCTACTGAGGAAAACTTGAGTTGCTTGTAGTTTCTACTACAAACATTACTGCAGTAAACATTATTTTTTCTAAAGATTTTATTTATTTATTGGTAAGAGACAGTGCACCAGCAGGGGGAGAGGCAGAGGGAGAATCAGGCTTCCCACTGTGCGGGGAGCCAGACAGGGGGCTGGATCCCAGGACCCTGGGATCATGACCTGAGCCCAAGGCAGACGCTTAAAGGATTGAGCCATCCAGGCGTCCTGTGTAGTAAACCTTTTTTTTTTTTTTTAAGATTTTATTTATTTATTTGACAGAGATCACAAGGAGGCAGAGAGGCAGGCAGAGAGAGAGGAAGAAGCAGGCTCCCTGCTAAGCAGAGAGCCCGATGCGGGGCTCAATTCCAGGACCCTGGGATCATGACCTGAGCCGAAGGCAGAGGCTTTAACCCACTGAGCCACCTAGGTGCCCCTGTAGTAAACATTCTTGAAAGGATCTCTTGATATGTGTGAGAGCCTCTTCAAGGCGTGTTCCTAGGGATAAAAATGCGTCAGCATACTATTTGTGTAAATTCCCCAGAACCAGGTAACTGTCAAAATGGTGGTACCATTTCACAGTCCCATCAGTGCTGGACCAGTTATCATTGTCCACTTTCCTTCCAGCATGTGAACTGTGTGGGGGTTTTTTGTTTTTTGTTGTTTTTTTTTTAGTTTATATCAGATCAGATTTTTTTTTTTAAAGATTTTTTTTTTCTATTTATTTGTCAGAGAGAGAGAGAGACAGAGAGAGAAAGATCACAAGTAGGCAGAGGGAGAAGCAGGCTCCCTGCCGAGCAAGGAGCCCGATATGGGACTCGATCCCAGGACACTGGGATCATGACCTGAGCCGAAGGCAGCCGCTTAACCAACTGAGCCACCCAGGCGTCCCCAGATCAGATTTTTAAAAGAGATTTAAAACTCCAAGATGGATTGAGCATGAACAAGGGATGAGTAAACCTGCTTTCACTGTATTTCCTTTGGCTGAAGGCTCAGGAATGTGTGCCAATTATTTTAAATAAGTACATGTTTTGTAAGCATGTTATACATTTTGATCTTAAGCAATCTTCTGAATATCAGTTTTAAGAGTTTTTGCTAATAGAAAACAAGATATACTTTATCTCATCCAAGTATATGGATAAATGCATATTAAAATGATCTTGGTCTTAAAACACTGAAAATTGAATTTAAGCCAAGTTGATGATCTGGAAATCACTGAGATCTCTAATATAGTCTCTCTTAGATTTTTCTGATGTAGGAAATTTAAAACTGGACCTTCAGAAATACTAGGTTTACAATGAGAGGCGTCACAATTCAATGTTTATTCTACGGATCCTTGATATTTGGGATCTGGACAGCTCTGTTGTATGTATATATTCACCATAATCATGGAAGCAACTTGGAGAAGAAAAACCAGGGGCCTGCATTAATTTGGTCCCTTGGAAAAAAATTGCAACAGCAAATTACCCAGGACCCCAAGCAAATACCGAGACTGCGTGTAAGATTTGAAATGCCTGACAAATATGAAACTACAGAATACAAAACCTTTTTAAGATCAGGTAGGTATTTTGATTTTCTCTTTTAGCCGTTTTAAGGGGGAAATGTACCATAAGTTTAATATTTGGAAGAGAAAAACAATGTCTTTCTTAGAGCAACTCAATTTTTAAATTATAAAATATTTCACACATGTACATAAAATAGTAAAACAGGCATGTATCACCTAAATTTAACAATTTTAAAATATAGTTTGCATATTTATTTCAGATAGTTTTCTGTTTTTCCACAGAAATAAATGTTGACGGGTACCATTAACGACTTCACCCCTTCCTTCTCCTCCTTTTACCCTCTGAGGTGGTAATTACCCAGAGTTGATGGATATCTTTCTTCTCTTCCTTTTATGTGTGATCTCCAGCAAAATACAATATTATATATTTTTAATATGTTTGTAGATACTCTGGAATGAATTGTAATACTGTCATGAGTATGGATTATAAGTCTTCGTGTGGACATACTTTGTTTCTCTTGGGTTTGGGACAGATGGGATGTACGGTAGGTATATGCTTAACTTTAAGGAAAATGACAATGTGTTTTCAAGATAGCCGTGCCGTTTACTTTCCCCTCTGGCATATAGAGAATCTTTCCCTTTGCTCCAAAACTTCACCAACATTTGACAAGCTCAGTTTTTTAGATTTAGGGATTCTAATGGGTAAGTAATGGAACCATTGTAGCCTTAATCTGCATTTCCCTGATGACTAATGATTTTGAGTACCTTTTCATGTGCTTAATGGCCACCTGTATATCTCCTTTTGTAAAGTGTCTCTTCAAGTCCTTCATCCATTTCTTTTAAAGATTTTATTTATTTATTTGACAAACAGAGATCACAAGTAGGCAGAGAGAGAGGAGAAAGCAGACTCCCCGCTGAGCAGAGAGCCTGATGCAGGGCTCCATCCCAGGACCCTGACTGAGATCATGACCTGAGCTGAAGGCAGAGGCTTTAACCCACTGAGCCACCCAGATGCCCATGTCCTTCATCCATTTTTAAATCGGAATGTTTATCTTCTGATTTTTAAGATTTTTAAAAATATATTTTGGATTCAAGTCCTTTGATATATGAGTCGCAAATACTCTGTACATTTGTGCCTTGTCTTTTTAGTCTCTTTTTAAAATTGAGACATAATTGACGTAGAACACCTTATTCATTTTGGAAGTACAGCAGAATGATTTGATACACGTGTACATGTATATATTGCAAAATGATAACCACAGCAAGTTTAGTTAACAGTTGTGTCCATCACACACAGTTACAATTTTTTTCTCTTGTGATAAGATCTGTGCTGGCAAGTTTCAATATACAATATTACTATTGTTAACCATAGTCACCATACTGTACATTTTGAATTCACTTTTGAGTGGTGTCATTCAAGAAGAAAAATTTTAAATTTTGATCTTCATTTCATCCCAATTTCTTGTATGTTCTTTTTTTTAAATCTTTTATTGAAGTAAACTTTGCCTATGTCAAGTGCACAAAGAGTCCCTTCTCTGTTTTTTTTTTTTTCTTTAAGAAATTTTAAGATTGTAGGTTTTACTTTACATTTTACATTAGGGCTGTGGTCCCTTTGGAGTGAATTTCTGTGATGGGAGGGTGAGGATGAATGTTCATTTTCCCCGTGTGGATATCCATTTTTTCCAGCACCATTTCTTGAAAAAAATCTCCCTTTTTCCATCTCGGCATCTTTCAAAAACCAGTTAACTCTTTTTGATGGCTCCCTTTCTGAACTCTGTTCTCACTCTCTCCAAAATTGTTTTGGTTATTGTAGGTGGTTAGCTTGTTCGGATAGGTTTTAGAAACAGTTTATCAATTTCTTCCAAAGAGACCACTGGTATTTTTAATTGTATTGGCTATGTGGGTCAATTTGGGGGGAACTGACATCTTAATAATGTGGCTTCAGCTGTGTGGTACATATTTTGATACACTGAATTTTCATTTTTGTTCAGTTCTCTGTATTTTTATCTTCCCTTTGAGACTTTCTCTTTGGATTATTTGGAAATAGATTGTTTAATTTCAGAGTCTTTGAATAATTTTCTCCTCTCTGCTACTGACATCCAGTCTGATTCCATTATAGTCAGAAAATATACTCTGTGTGATCTCAGTTCTTCTAGGTTTTTTGAGGTTTGTTTTATGATCCAGAATATGGTCCATCCCTGGTAAACGCCCCAGGCACATCTGGAAAAACCATGTATTTGCTATTGTTGGGTGCAGAGTTCCTTCATACACATCAACTAGTTCCTGTTGGTTGATTTTATTGTTCAGTTCTTGATGTCCTTGCTGAGTTTTTGGCTAGTCGTTCTGTCAGTTGCTAAGACTGGGTGCTGAAAACCCCAACTATGATTGTGGATTTGCTAGGTTCTACTTTAACTCTTACTGGTTTTTGCTTCATGTATTTTGAGCTATTTTTTGATGTGTTTCTATTTGGAACCATTTTGTCTCACTGGTGCACTGAACCTTTTATCATAAGGTCATGTCTCTGTCTCTAGTCATTTTCTCTGCTCTGAAATCTCTTTTATCTAATATTAATAGAGCTACTTGTACTTTTTTTAAAGGTAGGCTCCAAACCCAGTGTGGGGCTTGAACTCACAACCCTGAGATCAAGAGTCACATCCTATATCAATTGAGGCAGCCAGGCACCCCAGCTGTTTTGTTGTTTTTTTTTTTTTAATTAAAATTTGCAAGTATATCCTTTTCTGTCCTTTTATTATCAATCTACCTATGTTTCACTGGAGTAAGTTTCTTGTAGGTAGCATATTGTTGGAACATTTTTTAAATCCACTCTGTTAATCCATGCTTTTAACTGGTATATTTAGATCATTTGTGTTTAAGACAATTATCGATGGCAGAGTTTCTCAGTCATTTTATTTGTTTTTTGTTTGTTTCCTCTGTTTCTCAATCTTCTGTTTCTCTTATTTTTTGGTGAGTTACTTGAGCATTTTCAAAATTCCATCTTGATTTGTTTATAATGTTTTTTAAAAGGTTGCTTTTATAGTTTCTTTAGTGGTTGCTGTAGGTATTACACAATATGTCTACAACTTACCAAGGTCTCCTTGAATCAATGTTTTGCCACTTCAAGTAAAGTGTAAAGCATTCCTTAGCTTCCTCATTTAAGAAATATAACTGTCTTGGGTTTTGAGCACTACATCAGATGGTGTTATAATTGTGGCTTCAAAAGTCAAATATGATTGAAGAAACATATAGAGTTTCTTAATGAGTCTATCATATTTACCCCTATTTTCATCCATTTTGATGTTCTTTTTTCTTTTCTGAAGTTCCAAGCCTCCTCCTATTATCATTTCCTTGTTTAGAGAACTTTCTTTTGCTGTTCTTTAAGGGCTGCTAGTCACAAAGTCTTAGTTTTCTTCACTTGTCTTCATTTTTTCACAATTCCCAAAGGATATTTTTGCTGGGTATAGAATTTTCAGTTGACAGTTTTTTTTTTCTTTTT
Organism: Meles meles; assembly: GCF_922984935.1. Classification (NCBI taxonomy): domain Eukaryota; kingdom Metazoa; phylum Chordata; class Mammalia; order Carnivora; family Mustelidae; genus Meles; species Meles meles. The sequence goes on along the minus strand of NC_060075.1, from coordinate 5,306,175 downwards.
AAAGATTTTATTTATTTATTTGACAGAGAGGGAGAGAGAGCGAGAGAGGGAATACAAGCAGGCAGAGGGGGAGCAGGAGAAGCAGGCTTCCTGCTGAGCAGGGATCCCCATGTGGGGCTTAATCCCAGGGTCCTGGAATCACGACCCTGAGTTGAAGGCAGCTGCTTGATGACTGAGCCACCCAGGTGCCCCTGACAGTTCTTTTCTTTCAGCATTCAGAAATGTTTTGTCACTTTCTTCTCTCCCCCATGATTTCAGATGAGAAACCCATAGTCATTCAGGTTGTTCCCCTATGAATCCCATGTTTTTTTTCTCTCTGGCTGCTTTCAAGAGTTGTCCTCTGTCTTCAGTTTTCATAAGTTCCATTATGATGTGTCCTGCCATGGATTTCTTTGGTTTATCCCATTTGGTGGATTTTTCAGCCTCCTGAGGCTATAGATTTCTAACTTCCTCTAATTTAGGAAGTTTCCGGCCTTATTTCCGAGAGTACTTTTTTTGGCCCCACTCTGACTCCTCTCCTTTCAGGGCTCTGATAATACAAAGATCAGCTCTTTTGTTGTCTGTACACAAGTTCCTGAGACTGGTTTTTTTTTTTTTAATTAGCACATAATGTTAATTATATGTGACATGGCACTATCTTGGGGAGAATCAGAGCTCCACCTGCTTCCCCCCAGGCCAGCTTCTGGAGGACCAGCACCCTGCTCAGCCTGCCCACACCACCCACGCAGGTAATCAGAGCTCTGCCTGCTTCTGCCAGGAAGAGGGGTGAAAGGGGTAAGTTCTGCTCAGGCCCACCCATGTCACTGCCTGCTGCTCCCTTGGGTGTGGTGGAAGGTCCACAACCTGCCCACCACACTGAAGCCACAGGGGTCGGTGTGGTTCTCTCACTGCTGCTTGACTTGACTAGAGTAGGTCCAGCCAAAGGTTTTCTGTGGTTAGGCTTCTGTGACCCGGTGGCTAGAGAGAACAGGCTTATCTTGGAGGTTGTGTGTGTGTGTGTGTGTGTGTGTGTGTGTGTGTGTCTGTTGGTGGTTCTACATGGAGGCTTCTACAGACCTCTGTCTGGGATTTATGGGTGGCAACAGGGAAATCAGGAGCTCACCATGTCCTTCCTCCATTCCCGAGATCTGCCTCAGGAATCTGCCTGCTAGTTTCGACCTTTCAGAGAACCTCCCATCCTTATCTGTTGTGTCATGTCCAGGATTTTTCAGGGTCAGGAAAGAGGGCCTAGTGGAAATGGGGTTAGTGCATCTTGAAGAGAATCCCTTTTTAGCTATAATATAGACTTTTATGTCCATTTTGGAAAGCACGTCATAGGCATTGGGAAAGAAAGTTTATTCTTCAAAAACAAAGCAAAATATAAATCCACCAAGGAAATATGACAAATTACATTAAGCAAGTTCTTTTTATAACTTTTTCTCTGACCTAAAGTTGTTCTTAAAATATTCCACTACTGTTTGTGGCAATGTATATTGATATCTCTAATGATTTTAATGTAAGTATTTTACTGCAGCAATTTTGATGTCTGCAAGCTCATCCCTACTTAGTCTTTATTGTGACTTATTCTTACCATGAGTGTAGATAACTTTCTGGATGCTCCTTCCAATGAATTCTGTACTTTTTAAAATGATACTTTGACTCCTGTATTCTTAGACTGTTCTTTTACTTTTAACCATTTTAGTTCATGCCACTTATCTTTCATGATTATATTTTGTTTCTTCATTGACAAATAAGAGTGTTTATCTTTTAATAGGAAATTTATCCCATCTTCATTTATTGTTATGACTGTTATGTTTGGGTTGACATCTGGCCTCTTGTTTTATTCTTTGCAATGGAAGTTCTGGGCTGGACTTTTAGCTCTCCTTTCCCACCTTTCCTAAATCCCTCAGTTACAATTAACTTCACACGACAGTGGTGAATCTTGATGGGACCAAGGAGGCCAACCACTTCCTTCCCTGAAGAGACTGAATGGCCAAAGGCTAACTTGTCCATACTTTGCGAAGGAATCTGCTCTGATTTTAGCCTTGTCATCTGGACGTAGTGTAGGTTCCAGGAAAATGCCTGGCTCATTATAAAGGGAGTGAATTCAGGATATAGTTGTGCTTATTATCCTTTATCTGGTGGTAGTCATCTGTACCTAGGTAACTGTAATTGCCCTTTCTTGCAGAATATATTATTATTCAAAGCCAGAATATATTGCTGGATTTTTAAAATATGGATTTAATGCCATTCTCAGTAAAAGCTTGAGCAGTGAGAGAGATGTGCCAGATACGAGGAATAAAATGTATGTTAATCCTCATTTTTTTATTGAGGTATAATTGACAATAAGATTATATTAGTTTCAGGTATACAACATAATGATACGACATTTATATATATATGGCCAAATAATCACTACAATAAGTCTAGATAACTTTGGCTACCATGATAGTTACAAAAAATTTGTGTGTGTGATGAGAACTTTAAAGATCTGCTCTCTTTGCTACTTTCAAATAAGCAGTATAGTTCTTATCTGTAGTCACCATGTGGGATTATATCCCCACGGCTTACTTATTTTACACTGGAGCTTTGTTCCCCCCACCCCCCGGCAACCACCAGTCTGTTCTCTGTATCGATGAGGTTGGGTTTTGGAGGTGTGGTTGTTGTTTGTTTCCAGATTCCTCATGTAAAGTGAGATCATATGGTATTGATCTTTCTGACTTATTTAGTGTAATACCCTCAGGAAAGATGTCATTTTTTTTTATGCTGGAAAGTATTCCATTGTGTGTATCATAGCACGTTTTCTTTACCCATTCATGAGCTGATGGACAGTTAGGTTGTTTCCATATCTTGGCTGTTGTAAATAATGCTGCTGGGAACATAGGGGTGCGTGTATCTTTTTGAGTTAGTGTTTTCATTTTCTTCAAACGCAAACCGGAAGTGAAATTGTTGGGTCTTACCTTCGCTCCCTTTTTAACTCTTTGAGGACCCTCCGTACTGGTTTCCGCAGAGGGTACACCAGTTTTGTTTTGTTTTTTTTAAAAGATTTTATTTATTTATTTGACAGACAGAGATCACAAGTAGGCAGAGAGGCAGACAGAGAGAGAGGAGTAAACAGGCTCCCTGCTGAGCAGAGAGCCCGCGGAGCTCGATCCCAGGACCCTGGGATCATGACCTGAGCTGAAGGCAGAGGCTTTAACCCACTGAGCCACCCAGGCACCCCCGGTACACCAGTTTGCCTTCCCAGCAACACTGCACGAGGATTCGCTTTTCTTCACGTCCTCACCAGCACTTGCATTTCTTATCTTTTTGATAACGCCATCCTTACAGGTGTGAGATGATATCTCATTATGGTTTGATTTTTCTTTCGCTGATCATGAGTGATGCTGAGCACCTTTTCTTGTACCTGGTGGCCATCAGCCTGCCTTCTTTGGAAAAATATCTATTCAGATCTTCTGCCCGTTTTTTAATTGAATTGTTTGCTGTTGAGTTGTATGAACTCGTTATAAATTTTAGATATGAACCCCTTGTCAGATAGGTGATTTTGTCTCATTCAGTAGGATGCCTTTTCATTTTGTTGCTAATTTCCTTTGCCCTGTGGGGGCTTTTTAGCTTGATGTAGTCCCACTTATTTATTGATCCTTTTGTTGCCTTTGCTTTTGGTGCCAGATCCAAAAAGTCATCACCAAGACTGATACCAAGAAGCTTATAGCCTTTGTTTTTCTCTAAGATATTTATGGTTTCAGGTCTTATGCTCAAGTCTTTAATCTATTTCAAGTTAACTTTTGTGTATGCTGTAAGATAGTCATCCACTTTCATTGTTTTGCGTGTGGCTGTCCGGTTTTCCCATCACCATTTATTGAAGAGACCGTCCTTTCCCCGTTGTATTTTCTTGGCTCCTTTGTCGTAATTAATCACATATGCTTGATTTTATTTCTGGACTCTATTCTGTTCTGGTGATCTGTGTGTCTGTTTTTATGCCAATACCAAACTGTTTTAATTACCATAGCTTTGTAATAGAGTTTGAGATCAGAGAGGGTGATGTCTCCAGCTTTGTTCTTGTTTTCTCAAAATTGTTTTACCTCTTCAGCATCTTCTGTGGTTTCATACAAATTTTAGGATTCTTTGTTTTATTTCTATGAAAAGTGCTGTTGGAATTTTGATATGGATTGCATTGCATCTGTAAATTCCTTTGGGTAGTAGGGACAGCTTAACAATGTCAAGTTCTTCCAATCCATGAGCACAGAGTATCTTTCCATTTGTTTGTGTCTTCTTTAATTTCTTTCATGAATGTCTTATAGTTTTCCAGTGTACAGGTCTATAAATAAATACATATTAATTTTTTAAACAAACAGTTACTAACCAGATTTTAATCTTGGCATATTAGAAATCTTCCTGTTTTTAGGACTTGGAGTCAGATAATTCAAGAGCCTATTTCAAAATTCTAGAGTTTATCGTGCAGCGAACACCTTCCCCAGTTGCACCAAACGTGCTCTAGGGATTTACAAGAATTGCATCACCCACAGGATCTTTTTATTAAATTACCGGTTAGGACATTTGGCTAAAGGGATATTTCTGTTACAAAATGCTTCAGACAGCTACCTATTTTTTATTCAAAATCTGCTTTTTCTTATGTTTTCCTTCGTGTTGGTGCCTTTTTTTTTTTTTTAAACTTGTGGCAAATTGGACATAACGTAAAAGGTACCATTGCACTATTTCTAACTGTACGATTCAGGGGCATTGAGTATCTTCACATTGTTTCAGAACCATCATCATCATCCCTCTCCAGAACTTTCTCATTAAACACTAACTCCCATCCTTCCCTCCCTCCGATCTCCCCGCAACTACCCTTGTACTTTCTGTCTTTGTGACTTTTAACTACTCTAGGTACCTTGTAAAAATGGAATCATACAATAGTTGCCCGATTTATTCCACGTAGCATCATGTCCCCAAGATTCATTCATGTTGTAGCATGCGTGCCTTCCTGGTTCTGATGGTTTCCAGCTCAAGAGGGTTGATATTCTCTCTGAAATCGATGAGAACTACTTAAGAAATATAGGCATCTTCCTGTCATGCAGAGACAAAATCCAGGCTCCAGGAAACAGGAGAAAGCAGGGCCCACTGTGTCTTGTTGCAACTTGTGTGTAACATGACATTTCAAACCACAAATATGCGAATCAATAAAGCACATAGATAGCTAAATATCACGTAAGGTGCTGCACACTCGAGAGACGTAGGGTTTATACATGATGACACAGTCTATCTGGGTTGTAATGAAAGAAAAAGAATTTAAATTTATTCAAACCACATAGCATGATATGAACTTAATTTAGAGGACAACTTTTTTTTTTCAAGATTTATTTATTTATATTAGAGGGGAGGGAGGGGCAGATGCAAAGGGAGAGAGCTTTCTAAGCAGACTCCCCGCTGAGTGCGGAGCCTGATGTGGGGCTCCATCCCAGGACCCTGAGATCATGACCTCAGCCAAAATCAAAGAGTCAAAAGCTTCACTGACAGCACCATCCAGGCACCCCAGGGGACAACTTTTTTCTTAACTGGATAGTGAACTCCCTCAAAAGAAAGCCAATATTTTTGAATGCCTATAAGTGATGAATTTCTTGCCACACCATCAACTCTTCTCCCTAAATCTCATCTCCTAAAATAGTGCAGCTGCCTTTGCTTCCTTTCCCCCGTCACATGATTGTTAGGAAGAACAGAAGCTTTAAAGAGACACTGTCTAAAGAGAGAAGTGAACTTAGAAGTTTTAGTATTCAGAATATTAACTTATTTAATAGGAAATTCAATTATATAGAAGGTATACTTGTGTTTAAAATAAACTCCAACTACCAGGAATAACTACTACTATTGGGGTCCAAGCAGATTTTCAGCCATCCTCATGCTAATCTTATAATGCCATTAAGTGGGATTTCCATTTCAGCTGTGCCTTAAAATTCACATGGTTATTTCCTTAGCTATGGAAGTATTTGATACAAGTTTTTGGAGAGTACATTTTTATGTCGATTGGTCTTCTGATTTAATTTTTTATCTTTTGACTTTTCAATTTTGAAATGATGTCAGGCTTACAAAATCGTTGTCAGACTATCTCAAAGACTTCTTGTATAGCCTTTTCTTAGAGTCCCCAAACACTAACATCTTCCATAACCTCAGAACCAGAACAATGAACAGCACCAGGAAGTGGACATTAATACAATACCACTAGCTAATCTACAGGCACGATTCAAATGTTTGTGGTTGCCCCACGGGCGTCCTTTTGGACCCTACCCCAGACCCCTGATTGCATGTGGAGTTCCCAAGCCCTTGGTTTTCTTTCATCTGAAACCGCTCCCAAGTCTTTATCTTTCTTGACTATAAAACTCTTTAAGAGATGTAACCAGTTCCTTTCTAGAATTTTCCTCGGTTTGAGTTTGATGTTTCCTTGAGATCAAATCCAAGTCGTGCTTTTTTTTTTTTTTCCCAAATCTTTTTTTTTTCTCCTATTTTTTGTTGTTGTTGTTGTTGTTTATTTACAGCATAACAGTGTTCATTGTTTTGGCATCATACCCAGTGCTCCATGCAGCACGTGCCCTCCCTATTACCCACCATCTGGTTCCTCAACCTCCTACCCCCCCACCCCTTCAAAACCCTCTTATTGTTTTTCAGAGTCCATAGTCTCTCATGGTTCATCTCCCCTTCCAGTTTCCCTCAACTCCCTCTCCTCTCCATCTCCCCATGTCCTCTATGTTATTTGTTATGCTCCACAAATAAGTGAGACCACATGATACTTGACTCTCTCTGCTTGACTTATTTCGCTCAGCATAATCTCTTCCAGTCCCGTCCATGTTGCTACAAAAATTGGGTATTCATCCTTTCTGATGGAGGCATAATACTCCATCGTGTATATGGACCACATCTTCCTTATCCATTCATCCATTGAAGGGCATCTTGGTTCTTTCCACAGTGGCGACCGTGGCCATTGCTGAAATAAACATTGGGGTACAGATGGCCCTTCTTTTCACTACATCTGTATCTTTGGGGTAAATACCCAGCAGTGCAATTGCAGGGTCATAGGGAAGCTCTATTCTTAATTTCTTCAGGAGTCTCCACACTGTTCTCCAAAGTGGATGCACTAACTTGCATTCCCACCAACAGTGTAAGAGGGTTCCCCTTTCTCCACATCCTCTCCAACACATGTTGTTTCCTGTCTTGCTAATTTTGGCCATTCTAACTGGTGTCAGGTGGTATCTCAATGTGGTTTTAATTTGAATCTCCCTGATGGCTAGTGATGATGAACATTTTTTCATATGTCTGATAGCCATTTATATGTCTTCGTTGGAGAAGTGTCTGTTCATATCTTCTGCCCATTTTTTGATATGATTATCTGTTTTGTGTGTGTTGAGTTTGAGAAGTTCTTTATAGATCCTGGATATCAACCTTTTGTCTGTACTGTCATTTGCAAATATCTTCTGCCATTCCGTGGGTTGCCTTTTTGTTTTGTTGACTGTTTCCTTTGCTGTGCAGAAGCTTTTGATCTTGATGAAGTCCCAAAAGTTTATTTTCACTTTTGTTTCCTTGGCCTTTGGAGACATATCTTGAAAGAAGTTGCTATGGCTGATATCGAAGAGGTTACTGCCTATGTTCTCCTCTAGGATTCTGATGGATTCCTGTCTCACGTTGAGGTCTTTTATCCATTTCGAGTTTATCTTTGTGTACGGTGTAAGAGAATGGTCGAGTTTCATTCTTCTACATATCGCTGTCCAGTTTTCCCAGCACCATTTATTGAAGAGACTGTCTGTTTTCCATTGAATATTTTTTCCTGTTTTGTCGAAGATTATTTCACCATAGAGTTGAGGGTCCTTATCTGGGCTCTCCACTCTGTTCCACTGGTCTATGTGTCTGTTTTTATGCCAGTACCACGCTGTCTTGGTGATCACAGCTTTGTAGTAAAGCTTGAAATTGGGTAACGTGATGCCGCCAGTTTTGTTTTTGTTTTTCAACATTTCCTTAGCAATTCGGGTTCTCTTCTGATTCCATACAAATTTTAGGATTATCTGCTCCAGCTCTTTGAAAAATACCGGTGGAATTTTGATCGGAATGGCATTAAAAGTATAGATTGCTCTAGGCAGTATAGACATTTTAACAGTGTTTATTATTCCAATCCAAGAGCATGAACAGTCTTCCATCTTTTTGTGTCTTCTTCAATTTCTTTCATGAGTGTTCTGTAGTTCCTCGAGTACAGGTCCTTTACCTCTTTGGTTAGGTTTATTCCCAGGTATCTTATGGTTCTTGGTGCTATAGTAAATGGAATCAATTCTCTAATTTCCCTTTCTGTATTTTCATTGTTAGTATATAAGAAAGCCACTGATTTCTGTACATTGACTTTGTATCCTGCCACGTTACTGAATTGCTGTATGAGTTCTAGTAGTTTGGGGGTGGAGTCTTTGAGGTTTTCCATATAAAGAATCATGTCATCTGCGAAGAGAGAGAGTTTGACTTCTTCCTTGCCAATTTGGATACCTTTTATTTCTCTTTGTTGTCTGATTGCCGTTGCTAGAACTTCTAATACTATGTTGAACAAGAGTGGTGAGAGTGGGCATCCTTGTCGTGTTCCTGATCTCAACGGGAAGGCTGCAAGCTTTTTCCCATTGAGGGTGATATTTGCTGTGGGTCTTTCATAGACAGATTTTATGAAGTTCAGGAATGTTCCCTCCATCCCTATACTTTGAAGTGTTTTCATCAGGAACGGATGCTGGATTTTGTCAAATGCTGTTTCTGCATCAATTGAGAGGACCATGTGGTTCTTCTCTCTTCTCTTATTGATTTGTTCTATCACATTGATTGATTTGCGAATGTTGAACCAACTTTGCAACCCAGGGATGAATCCCACCTGGTCATGGTGGATAATCTTTTTAATGTGCTGCTGGATCCTGTTTGCTAGGATCTTGTTGAGAATCTTTGCATCCATATTCATCAGTGATATTGGTCTGAAATTCTCCTTTTTGGTAGGGTCTTTGCCTGGTTTGGGGATCAGGGTAATGCTGGCTACATAAAAAGAGTCTAGAAGTTTTCCTTCTGCTTCAATTTTTTGGAACAGCTTCAGGAGAATTGGTCTTATTTCTTCTTTGAAAGTTTGGTAGAATTCCCCAGGGAATCCGTCAGGTCCTGGGCTCTTGTTTTTTGGGAGGTTTTTGATCACTGCTTCAATCTCGTTACTAGATATCGGTCTATTCAGGTTGTCAATTTCTTCTTGATTCAATTTTGGGAGTTTGTAGTTTTCCAGGAATGCATCCATTTCATCCAGTTTGCTTAGCTTATTGGCATATAACTGTTGGTAATAATTTCTAATGATTGTTTCTATTTCCTTGGTGTTAGTTGTGATCTCTCCCTTTTCATTCATAATTTTATTAATTTGGGCTTTCTCTCTTTTTTTTTTAAGATTTTATTTATTTACTTGACAGAAAGAGATCACAAGTAGGCAGAGAGGCAGGCAGAGAGAGAGGGAAGCAGGCCCCCCGCTGAGCAGAGAGCCCGATGCGGGACTCGATCCCAGGACCCTGAGATCATGACCTGAGCCGAAGGCAGCGGCCTAACCCACTGAGCCACCCAGGCGCCCCGTGGCCAATGGTTTATCGATCTTATTGATTCTTTCAAAAAACCAGCTTCTAGTTTCATTGATACGTTCTGCTGTATCTCTCGTTTCTACCTCATTGATCTCTGTTCTAATCTTGATTATTTCCCTTCTTGCATGTGGAGTTGGTTTGATTTGTTGTTGATTCTCCAGTTCTTTAAGGTTTGGAGACAGCTGGTGTATTCTGGATTTTTCAGTTTTTTTGAGGGAGGCTTGGATGGCTATGTATTTCCCCCTTAGAACCGCCTTTGCTGTATCCCATAGGTTTTGGACTGAAGTCATTGGTTTCCATGAATTGTTTAAGTTCATCTTTGATCTCCTGGTTGATCCAAGCATTATTAAGCAAGGTGGTCTTTAGCTTCCAGGTGTTTGAGTTCCTTCTGAACTTTTCCTTGTGATTGAGTTCCAGTTTTAAAGCAATGTGATCTGAGAATATGCAGGGAATAATGTCAGTCTTTTGGTATCAGTTGAGTCCTGCTTTGTGACCCAGTATGTGGTCTATTCTGGAGAAGGTTCCATGTGCACTTGAGAAGAATGAGTATTCTGTTGTTTTAGGGTGGAATGTTCTGTATATGTCTATGAGGTCCATCTGGTCCAATGTTTCATTCAATGCTCTTATTTCTTTATTAATTTTCTGCTTCGATGATCTGTCTATTTCTGAGAGAGGCATATTAAGATCTACTATTATTGTATTCATATCAACATGACTCTTTATCTTGATTAATAGTTTTCTTATGTAATTGGGTGCTCCCATATTGGGGGCATAGATATTCACAATTGTTAGATCATCTTGGCGGGTAGTCCCTTTAAGAATTATGTAGTGTCCTTCTGTATCTCTGACTACAGTCTTTAGTTTAAAATCTCATTTATCTGATATGAGAATCACTACCCCAGCCTTCTTTTGAGGCCCATTGGCATGAAAGATGCTTCTCCATCCCTTCACTTTCAGTCTGGGTGTATCCTTAGGTTCAAAATGGGTCTCTTGTAGACAACATATGGATGGGTCCTGTCGTTTTATCCAATCTGCAACCCTGTGTCATTTTATGGGCGCATTTAGGCCATTCACATTGAGAGTGATTATTGAGAGATAGGTTTTTATTGACATCGTGTTGCCTTTGAAGTCTTTCTGTCTGTAGATTGTTTCTATATTTCTGTTCAATGATATTCTTAGGATTTTTTCTCTTTTATAGGACCCCCCTTAATATTTCCTGCAGTGTCAGCTTGGTGGTTGCATAGTCTTTTAAGCCTTGCCGGTCTTGGAAACTCTTTATCTCTCCATCCATTTTAAATGTCAGTCTTGCTGGATAGAGTATTCTTGGTTGCATGTTCTTCTCATTTAGTACTCTGAATATATTTTGCCAGCCCTTCCTGGCTTGCCAGGTCTCTGTGGAAAGGTCTGACGTTATTCTAATGGGCTTTCCTCTGTATATAAGGAGCTTCTTTGTCCTAGCTGCTTTTAAGAGGGTCTCTCTTGAAACATAATTCCTCATTCTAACTATAAGGTGTTGTGAGGACTTTCGAGAATCTAAAATCTTGGGAGGAAATCTCTCTGCCTCTAGTACATGAACGTTGTTTCCATTCGTGAGATTGGGAAATTTTTCATAGACAACTTCTTCCGCTATATCTTCTAGACTTCTTTCTTTTTCCTCCCCTTCAGGGATTCCAATAATTCTGACATTGGAACGTTTCATGGCATCGTTTATTTCCCTGATTCTGTTTTCATGGCTTCTGAGCTGTTTGTTCCAGGCTTCCTCCTGATCCTTTCTCTTTATCTGTTTGTCCTCCCGATCACTAATTCTATCTTCTGTCTCAGTTACCCTAGCTTTTAGAGAATTTAGATTAGATTGGAACTCATTGAGAGCATTCTGAACATCATCTCTGGTGGCTTTCAGTTCTGCCCTAACATTGTGAACATCATCCCTGGTGGCTTTCAGTTCTGCTCTAATCAATTCTGTTTGGTCATCCATGGCTTTCTCCAACCTAGCTATTGCCTGGATAATTGTTAGTCTGAATTCCTTTTCTGACATATTGTCTATGTCGATAGCCATTAGCTCTGTTGCAGAAGGACCATCCTCTGTATTTTTCTTCTGTTGGGTGTTCCTCCTCCTAGTCATTTTGGTAAGAGATGACTGAACAGATGTAGCTGGATGTATCGATTGTGGTGCAGTCAAGGTGTACCCTGGAACGCTTCTGTGCAATCAGGATTCCCCACCCAAATGAGAGAAAAAAGAAAAGAAAAACAAATAGAGAAGAAGAAAGAAAAAAAAGGGAAAAGAAAAAAGGAAAAAAAAAGAGAGAGAGAGATGGGGAAAAAAAGGAGATAAAAGAGAAGGCTCAGCCCAAATGGGCCACAAGGTAAGATTTGTGAAGTATACAAACAAAAACAGACAAATAAAAAGACTGATAAAAGTATATGACAAGAGAAAAAAAAAAATATATATATATATATATGCAAAAAAAAGGGAAGAACCTCATCAGAAAGAACCCCAAGTATAAGATTTATATATTATCAGGACAAACACAAATTCACAGAAACACTGGCAGAAGGAAAAATTGGGAGAGTGGTTATAAATTCTCAGTGTGGGTGAGGAAGGTTATTTTGATTCTTCCTGAAGTATCTTGATGTTTTTGTTAAGGGACTCAACTTTCCTAAGTCACAGGGGGATTAGAAACTGGTTTGCCTATAGGGGTAGCATTGATTGGGGAAAGGGGATTACCTTGAAGTTTAACTCTATATGTATAGTAGAAAATAAAAATTAAACAAGAATAAACTAGACTAAACTAAGTTAAAATTAAAAAAGAATTAAAAAAATAGAAAAGCAAAAGAAAAACACGGGTGTATGTATCAAACAGTTCAGGTTAGAAGGTTATTAAAGAATTTGATGTACTGGACATCTCAGTGTGGTGGTAAATAGGTTAAAAAATTATGTGTATGTATAAAAAAAAAGAACCAGAATATTAGTAAAGAGTTGAAAATAAAAGTTGTATTTATGAAGTAGTGGTGGTTGTTCTCTTGTAGTCTTTTTTTTTTTTTTTTCTTCCTTCCTGGTTGGTTTTCTAGGGGAGGGGCCTGCCACGTGGGTTTTCAGACAATGATGTTCCCTGAGTTAGGTCCTCCCACTCCCCTCAAGGGGGTGAGCTCTGAGGAAACTGTTTTTTTCAGCCTTTTGTTCTCTGGGCATTTTTATGTTCTTTCATCTGCTTTCTCTTGCCTTGACAGCTTTTGATGGTTTTTGGAGGTTTAGAGGAGAGCAAACAGCACCCCAACCTCCCTCTCAGAGAGAAGCCTCAGACTGTTTTGCAAAAGCTGCTGGCAGAGTCGGTTCTGAGTCACTGTCCCTGGGGATGCAGGAGCTCCTCGCTGTACCCAAAACCAGGGCAGCGGTGGCTGTCTGGGCAGCTCCAGACCGCCAGAGAGGTTCCAAGCAGAGATCGCACACTGAGATTTTCCCGCTGTCCCGGGCTGGGAATGTCTGGTTTTTCCAGATGCCAGAGCTCCAGGCTAGAGCCTATGAGCACGTATCCCAAGGGAGGGTGTGGGACGCGCGCATTTCAGGATTGCCCTCTGGCCAGGCTCCCAGCCCCTCACGGGAGCCAGATCCCACTCGTTCTCGGGCGCTGGCGTTCAGGCGCACTGGCGGCTCAGGGATGGAGACCTGATTTCTCCGCCACACTCTCTCTGGCTCAGCACCAGGGGAGGCTGTCCTGGGTTGGGGGACTTAGGTCCCTGACCCTAACCACCCAGGTTCCCACTGTTAGCCCCCACGATCCTTTGCTCTTTGTTTTTTGAGTGCTTTCAACCAGACTCCAAGTTAATGCTGGTCCCCAGACGCAGGGCACTCTCGTGTTGGGGTGTTACTTTCCGATCGGTCACCTCTGGTGGCTCCCTCCCCCTTTTGTTTATCTTCCGATATCAGTCCAATGCTCCCAGTCTGCTTTACCTGCCACTGGTGTCTTCTGCTCCTGTAGAGATCCAGACGTGTATAATTCTGATCTCAGGCTGATTTCATGGGTGGTCGGAGTTCTTTGGTAGGAAATCAGCTCACTTTAGGGTACAGGTTGAAACGGCGCCTCCTCCTACTTCCCCGCCATCTTGACTCCCCTGTCCCAAGTCGTGCTTTTGGGCAGGAATACCATAGACGTGATTTTGTGTCATCCTCGGAGCATCCCATCAGGAGACACCCGATGTCTCTTTGTCCCATTTACTGGTGGAATGACTGCGGGTGAAATTACTATCCATCACTTGCCTGAGACGGAAGCTGTCAGGTTTCTGCACTGTAAAATGACTATTTAGCCTTTTGTCATTAATAAGTGTGCAGATTTCTTTTAACTGTTAATCACAAAGAAAACCTGGGAAAATATATATATTTTATATTATATCCACAAAGGGGACAAGTCAACATACCCCCAGTTCCATTGCTTTTCTTTTTCTCCTGTCTTAGTGCACAAGGTGTGTATGCCAATGCCCTTGCTTGCTCCTTAATACACTCTGTGTCTCTCTCTGTGCCTTAATTTTCCCTTTTTGCAAGGACCCCAGTCTTCTGGGACTAGGTCACCTTACTGACATCTCCCTCATTGCTTCTACAACAATCCCACTTCCCAATAAGGCCACATCCGAGGATACCGGGGGTTCAGACTTCAGCATGTGAATGTAGAGGAGACACAATTCAACTCACAACAGCCCTGCTTTATACTGTACTCTTGTTAATCTGTATGATCAGCAAAGAATAGAGCAGCTAACCAAGGACCACCAAACCCAGGCCTTGTCCGAATCTCTTTTACCCTGAAAAACTGCTTGCTTAGGTGAGAAAAGTTTAGGCCCCAAAAGACCACAGCAACATTTATCAATTAATTTTAGAGAAACTCATACACCTAGGGACCGCAAGAGTCCTGGTGTGACATAGTCGCAGGCCCCTTCACTGTCATTGTCTCATTCCTCCCGAGGGACTTCGTTTATCTACAGTTTTCTTAAAATGATGTGCCTAGGACTGAATATAACGCTAGAGATGTGACCTAAGTAGCCCGAGTCCACCCTGAACCATCATGTCCCTCGTTCTTGTGTTATCCTTCCGTTTCCCCCCCCCCACCTCTGTGTCTCATCTACTTCCTCTTTGAGAATTCAGTGATCTTCCTGGAATTTAAGCCTATGGATTGTCCTCCTGCTTGTCTCTGTGAAGCCACGTGAAAGATGCCCCCTACCCCCCGATGCCTTTCTCAGCTGCTCAGCCCTTTCCCTGGTCCCACTCCCAGGAGCACGATGGCAGCTTCTATGTGGTAGGCGCAACTTCCTCCACTGTTGTGTAAAAATGCTCACTAAGCAAGTCTCTCTTCTCCCATGGCGACCCCTGCCCATGGATATGCTGAGGTTCTGTGTGGGGTGTAGTGGCGGCATCCTTTCCTGGCATTTTCTGCCCTACTTCTCTTCCCACTAAGTTGCAGGGGGCATAGTGACTTTTGATTTGGACCCCACACGCTGGCCACAGTCCATTAGCCCAGTCGTGGGCACCTGAGCCCCGCTGAGCCAATGAATCCTTATTTGTGACTTTTTGAGAAAGAGGAAGTCATACCAGTTTCTCCTTGGGTGCTGGACCATGGGTTGTGCTGCTGTTGGCCAGGTTTCCTGCTCTGCAGAATAAAGAAGTGAAGACGAGCCAGGTTGCAGAGAGAGGATAAGAATCGTACAATGAGGGGCGCCTGGGTGGCTCAGTGGGTTAAGCCGCTGCCTTCGGCCCAGGTCACAATCTCAGGGTCCTGGGATCGAGCCCCACATCGGGCTCTCTGCTCAGCGGTGAGCCTGTTTCCCTCTCTCTCTCTCTGCCTGCCTCTCTGCCTGCCTCTCTGTCTACTTGTGATCTCTCTTTCTGGCAAAAAAAAAAAAAAAGAAAAAAAAAGAATCGTACAATGAGCCTGATGTGATATTTACTGTCTGCCAGGCACTGTCCTGAACATTGGACATTGTAATCCATTGAACCCTCCCCACCCATGAGGCAGGCAGACAATGTTGTAGTTACTATTATTCCCAGATGTGAAGGCAAGAACAGAAGTGGACCGAGTGTCTAACTGACTTTCAAGCCTCTCGCTCCAGTCATTCTTTTTTTAAATTAATTATTTTTATTAACATATGAAGTATTCTTTGCCCCGGGGGTACAGGTCTGTGAATCGTCATCCAGTCATTCTTGAAGGTTCTAGAAGCGCGTCTGTCACTAGGTCCCGTGGGACATTTGGGTCGCCTTCCGAGAGATTTCCCTTCCTTGCGCTTAAGCTAGCTGCAGTAGGACTGTCCCTGACAACCAAAATACGTTTCAACACGAACCAGATAATGTACCAATTCGAACAATAATTCATCGCTAATAACTAATATTATTAGAATTCAGCTCCTATTTTTCTCTCATGTGCACGAAAGAAATAACACATTTCTGTCAGATCCTTCGAAGAAATCCAGTCACGCCATACCCACTGCATTTCTGTGCTGCAGCAAGCTACGTCACGGGATTCTCTCTGAAGGGGACACAGTGAAGTTAATCTGAACCTTCAGTGTGTGTAAGCGTATTAATACGCTTCTCTAATAGAGACCGAAATATAGGTACAATTCGTGTTACTATGTTCACCCTAGAATTAAGACGGCCAAAACAGCGCCTCCAGGAAAAAGCAATTATTGCTGACATTCAGGAAGGAGTAATTTAGAAAATACTAGAATGCCATAAGAGAGCAAAGAAGCTTTTGTATTTTAATTTTGGCATTTTCAACTGTCCTGTCACCTTATGATTGTAATAGTCAGTTAAGGGAATGAAGAAGAAAAATGCAAATAGAGAAAGGTTCAACAGAGAAAGTGCCTTTCTCTATTTGCATTTTTTTTCCTTTTATTTTTTTCCTTTTTTTTCCTTTTATTGATTTTTTTCCCTTTTTTTTCCCCCTTTTATTGATGCCTGCAGGTGTCTTCAAAAACATTACCCAGCCAGCCTACCTACTGCCAGCGTGGTTGTTTGCTTCTACAATGAGGAATTTTTTTTTTTTTTATTTGACAGAGAGAGAGAAATCACAACTAGGCAGAGAGGCAGGCAGAGAGAGAGGAGGAAGCAGGCTCCCCGCGGAGCAGAGAGCCCGATGCGGGGCTCAATCCCAGGACCCTGAGATCACGACCTGAGCCGAAGGCAGCGGCTTAATCCACTGAGCCACCCAGGCGCCCCTACAATGAGGAATTGAATGCCTTGTTTCGGACCATGGCCAGTGTCGTAAACCCCACTCCCCAGTACCTCCTTGAAGAAATCGTTTTGGTCGATGACATGAGCGACTTCGGTAAGACAGAACGCCATCTGCCTATGTCGTGGGCTCTGAAGGCAGTGCGGTCTCTGATGACCCGTGCGTGACTTTACCCTTTCTAGACATTTTCCACTGGGCAGGTGTCAAGGCAGAAGCTGTGGGCACACCGGTGGGGAGGTAAGCGCCGGTCCCTGTCCTGTGGTGTGGGGCTCACGGGTGGTGAGCGCTTCCGTGAGGTGACTAAATGTAGGGGCAACGTAAGACCAACCTGGTCTTCAGGGATCACGGAGGACATCAGGAAGAAGCGACAGCTCCGCCGAGGTCTGAGGTACCCAGCTGGAGAGGAGGGGAAGAGTGCTCAAGGCAGAGGCCATAGCACCGTAAAGGCCCAGAGGCCAGAGGTAACGTGAGTTGGGAATAGTTCTGTACTTCATGTAGCGTGTGTGTGTGTGTGTGTGTGTGTGTGTGTAGCGTTGGGAGAGGGGGGTGGACATAAAACCAGAGCTATAACAAGGCCACACAGCTTGTGAAGGACACTGTTGGAATTCTCTGTGGAGAAGTGGAGTGCTATGACGGGCTTAATGCAGGGGAGTGACATGACCCAAGTCCTCTTCAGCAAAGAATTCTTTTTTTTTTTAAGATTTTATTTATTTATTTGACAGAGATCACAAGTAGGCAGAGAGGCAGGCAGAGAGACAGGGGGAAGCAGGCTCCTCGCTGAGCTCAATCCCAGGACCCTGAGATCATGACCTGAGCCGAAGGCAGAGGCTTAACCCACTGAGCCACCCAGGCGCCCCGCAAAGAATTCTTTTTTTAAACAGTTTTTTTAAAAGATTTATTTATTTGAGAGAGAGAGAAAAGAGGGGAGGGGCGAGGGAGAGGAAGAGAGCAAGCAGACTCCTGAGCCCGACAGAGGGCCTGATCCCGTCACCCTAAACCAAGATCAGGCCTGAGCTGAAACCGAGACTCAGAGGCTCAACCTCCTGCAGTGGCCGGGCGCTGCTCCTGCGAGAACTCTCGTCGCACCCCCGGCAGCCCAGTGTGTGTTGCTCCCTGCCCACTGGCTGGAAGGAGTTTTAATCCTAGCACAAGATCTGATTGAAGGCACTTGGCCTTTGAAATGAGTCGTCTGTTTTACAACCGAATTATAAACCTGAGGCAAGCCAAGAGGACCAGATGAACAAAAACTTTTTGGAGTCTGCAAATCCCTGTGGGGTCCATTTCCCACAGAAGCAATATATCAGTACTGGAGAGATATCCTGCCTAAAAGTTAACCTAATCCGCTGTGAATCTGACCCACAGCGGGCTGGGAAAGGAAGAGGAGGGACAGGAGGAAGGTGGATAGGCAGGGGTAGAAAAGAGGCTGTCCTGGGAGATTCACCAGTGGGGAAGTGACTCTCGGTGCGTCAGATGGAAGGTGGAAAAAACTGCTCAAGCTAATGTCGGCCGCATTTAGGAATTTCACTAGGTGGCCAGGCACTACCGTTGATGACATTATGTCTCCGGAAGCCATTGTTTGTTTCTACTGTTGTGCGCAGGAGGTGAGGTGCGGAGACCGTCCGATTCCTAACCTGATCAGTTGCACTGAGACCCACATCTGGCCGCATGCTGGGCGGGGGGTGGGCTGGGAGGGGATCTTCTGTGAGACTGTGGAGTCCCGACCGCTCACCTCAAAGGACAACGGTCCTGCTGTGCACATACAGTTCCAGGATGGCCATGGGACAGCTCCCCAAGCCTTTCAGAACGATGCCATGATGGGGCACCTGGGGGGCTCAGTCGGTTAAGCATCTGCCTTCGGCTCAGGTCATGATCCCAGGATCCTGGGATCAAGTCCCACGTTGGGCTCCCTGATCAGTAGGAAGCCTGCTTCTCCTTCTCCCCCTGCCTGCAGCTCCCTGTTTGTGCTTTTTCTGTCAAATAAATAAAATCTCTAAAAAGAAAAGAAAAAAGAAAAAAAAAAGGAAAAAGAGAATAAAGGTCCATGCCATGAGTTCAGAGGCGCACCCAGTGACCGCTTGGAAGCTTCGTCCCCAGGGGGATCACCACCGGTGCCCAGCATCTGGCTGCTGCCGGACCAGATGTGCCGACTTCTCCTCCTCCCTCTGGGCTCGCCTAGGACGTGGTTTCACCTCCAACACCAAGGAGGCCACTGTCTGACCCATTCAGATGCTCAAACACACCCAAGAAACCCTAACCCTAACCCTAACCCCCCCCCCACGGCCCACCCCGCTTGCTCTGCTGCCTTGGGTGGTCCTCCCCGGGGACAGAGCTGAGACACTTTGCATAGCTGAAAGCAAGAAAGTCGGGTTGCTCGGGAGCGCCAGAGTTCAGGCTTTTTCAATTAAAATTTCAATAGCGATTGATCAAAATAGAGGTATTTCATTAAGAGGATGTGTGCAGAGGATCTCGATGCTGAGGCCTTTTTCTTTCTCTTCCTCATGTAGGGTGAAGCGTTGTTTTGTTTTGTTTTTTAAGATTTCATTTATTTATCTGAGAGAGAGGGAGGGAGCATGAGAAGGGAGAAGGTCAGAGGGAGTTGCAGACTCCACATGAAGTTGGGACCCCGATGCGGGACTCGATCCCGGGACTCTGGGATCATGGTCTGAGCCAAAGGCAGTCACTTAACCCACTGAGCCACCCAGGCGCCCAGGATGAATTTTTTAAAATTAGAACTTCTGTGGAAGAACATGGCTTTTAGGAATTAGTCGAAATTGTGATAAGTTGTTTTATTCTCTGTACTTGTAGTTTACACATTGTCAAGAGTTGGGTTGTGTTTTGTTTCGTTTGTTTTTCCCAGATGATTTGAAAGAGAAACTAGACCATCCCCTGGAAATTTTTCGGGGAAAGATTAAATTCATAAGAAACAAACAGAGAGAGAGGAACTGATCCGATCGAGGCTGATTGGAGCCGCTCGTGCTTCAGGTATGAGCCTTTCTTTGATTTGGGACCTGACCCGTTATCGGTGTGCTGGAGCCCTTTGGACTCTGAAAGTACCCATTCTGCTCCAAAATGTCGATTCGTTATTTCGGAAGGCAGGTATATTTTTTTTGCAGGGGCCATAATGTCAGCCCCCACCACTGGGTGGGTTCCCCCAGATACAGGCTGAGAGGGAGCTGCCCATGCAGCCAGCAGAGCCACACTGCAGGGGGACAGCGGGGGCCATGGTGCAGCGGCCCGTCCCACGGGAAACCCCAAAGCTAAGGGCTCCGGTGGGCTGTGCGGCTCTCCAAAGCCCAGGTAGGCTAGTGGGAGCTCCAGAGCACAGATCGCCCAGGAGAGGGGTCCAGCTTGGGCTTTCCACCCCCAACACACATGCACACACATACACACACACTCAGAGTGTGCTTGTCATTAGCTGCGAGTCCCCGGGGAGGCTGGGGGACCTTGGTGTGACTATGGCAGCAGATCCCAAAGCCTGGGAAACTGTCAGGCTGGGCCCCTGAAGGGAGTCTGAGCTGAGACGCAGCAACATCACTCCCGTCCCTGTCTCTGTGGTCACGTGGCCTCCTCTCTGTGTCCACGTCTCCCTTGGGTCAAGGGTCCCCCCCATACTCGAGCAGGACCTCATCCTTACGAATTCCATCTGCAACAACCCTATTTCCAAATACAGTCACCTTCTCAGGTACTGGGGGTTAGGACTTGAATATATCTTTTGGGGGGGCACAAATCAACACATAAAACCACCGTAGAGTTTTGGGTGTTTTTGTTTTGTTTTTTTAAAGAGAAAATCTTATTGAAAGTCTTATTCATTTTTTATTTTGAAAAATTTCAAAGCCACAGAACGCTTACATCAACCTTCCCCTAGATTTACAGGATGCTGATGTCGTACAATACACACTCTCTCTCTCCCCTGCCATCCCTTCCCCCTACACACGCAACAAACACTCACACACACAAACACACACAGTGCATCTGTGTCTAAAAGTAAGATCTGCTTATGCTTTTCTTTTTTTGAACTGTTTTCCTAAACTTTGCTTCACTAGACTTTTAGAATGAATTGTATGGTGTCCCCCCGCCCCCCTCCTTTTCTTTTTGCCGAATATCTAGTAAAACAGATTATCTGTGTTTGGCCATTACATAAAATTGTCCCATAAACTATCAAGGCACTGGTATCTTTTCTGGTTTCCTCTCTAATCCAGGAATTTTTTGAGGAGTGAATTTTAAAGTTTTCAAACGTCAGTAATTGTTCGTCACTAGCTGAATTCCTATTGTGGTTGGAATTTGTGGACTATTCTGTGGAGACTTTTTTGTCTTCAAGCTGGGTCAATTTTTCAAGACTTCTATGTGTTTTTAAAAAGAATATATTGTAATTCTAATTTTGTTTTCCAAATATTCTGTATCCTCATCCATCTAATTTGACTCGGCCCATCCATATCCGGTAGATGACGCTACAGTCTTCAGCTGTGATTCTCGATCTGTCCATCTGCTTCTGGCAGTTTCGTCGGTGCTTGCTATGTGCCCATCTATCCATGATTGGCCCCCCCCCCGGGGACGAGGACGTGCTCCCGGCTTCAAAGCCGTGGGGCCCTGTGGGGTGGGCAGCAGCTCGTGAGCCCTCATTAATGTATTCACGTGTTCACTCCTCCAGTCAAGGGTTTATCCAGCACCTACTATGGGCTATCCGGGCACATTTATTCTTTTTTCTTCGTTTGTATCAACTCTATTGAGATACGCTTCACGTAAATTCTACCCTCCTGAACAGGGAGACGGGTTGTCGTGTGATGTAAACACGTGTGCACGTGTGTAGACCCGTCTCTCCCGGAGGAAGTAGCATTTGCCCTATCACCAGGTGACTCTGCGGTGGAGGCCTGCAGCTCTGTCCCCGGCTGTCACTCACACGTTGTCACTTACTCATCCCCCCTCGCTCTACCCCGGATGACCTTCTTGCCGCTCCTGGGACACACCGACCGCACTCCTACCTCAGAGCCTCGGCGCATCATGTCTCCCCCTGGAATTTTCTTCGTGTGTCTTCATGACCTGCCGCATCACGTGGCTCGGTTCTCTGTTCCAATGCTTCTTGATCAGAGAGGCCTTTCCAAGCCACCCGGTGTGAGATAGCAGACCCCTGCCCCTCTCCATCATCCTTACTCTGACAGCTTTCTCTTCCTGATCTTTGTTGCCTCCGCCATCTGTCTGGGTCGGCAGTGCTGCCCACAGGATGACAGAAGTTGCCCATAAACCGCAGGAGCTGAGACCGAGCACTGTGAACTCCAGGTTGTGCCCCCGGGAACGAAGGGAAATGACTGGGATGGGGGAGAGCAGTCCACTGGGAGAATCAGAAGACGGGCTTTTTGCAAACGAGAAGGAGAAAGGAGAAAGCTGTCTTCAGGTGGTGTGAATCTAATGGGAAGGAGGTATTCCGCCCGCCGCCCCCCGCCCCCCACCCTGGCTGCAGGGGAGCAGAGTGGGTCTGGTTTGGAAGCAGCCTTGGGTGAGTAGGAATTGCCAGTGTTGCCCTGGCCCCAAGGATTCATGCTGCCTGGGGGGAAGGAGGAGCTTCCTATCAGTAAGGTAGATGGGGGCCAACAGCCTCTTCTAGGGAGGGTCAGGGTTTACATTTTTTTTTAAGATTTTATTTATTTATTTGACAGAGAGACACAGCGAGAGAGGGAACACAAGCAGAGGATGTGGGAGAGAGAGAAGCAGGCTTCCCGCCAAGCAGGGAGCCCAGTGCGGGGCTCGATCCCAAGACCCCGGAATCATGACCTGAGCTGAAGGTAGACGCTTACTGAGCCATCCAGGTGCCCCGGGTCAGGGCTTACATAAGGTAAGAAAGCTGTTAAGAAAATTTCGTGGAAAAAAATTAGCGTGGAGAAACTCACTTTACACCAGGGACCTTTGGAAAGGGTAAGAGGGCCGTCCACTGTGGAAGGAAGGTGTTGGGGGAAGCAAATGCAGCGCGGCCTTGGGGGTCAGGACTCAGGAGGGGATCCTGCAGGGAACCGGTTTGGACAGTCAGCGGGCGGCCAGGAAGGTGGAGAAGAGCTGTGGGTTTCCGCTGATATCCTACAGCAGAAGTTTCAAACCCAGCACGGTGCTGAGAGCAGGCGTGGTGCCTCGTGTTCCACAGGAGGACTTGCGTCGTCTCGGATGGTAGACGGAACAATGCCCTCCCCCAGAAGGTTTCCTAATCCCCAGAACCTGCTAATGGACCTTAGGTGGCCCACGTGATTAAAAGGAAAGCCCTGAAGAGTTCTGTTATTTGATTGGGCTAAAAGTATTCTTCCATTCCACTGCTGGGTCTCATTTAGGTTATTCTAATCAGGGCTCTTATCAATACACAAACCCTTGGGTCCCTGTCTCTCGTCAGATAGGCGCGGCGTGGCCATGGAGCATATGTCTAGAAGTGAAATTGCTCGGTCCCGGAGTGCGCGGAGCTACCGATGTACGAGATGATGGCAGACCAGCGATAGTCTGAGATAGAATATTCCAGTAACAGCAAAGGGCCTGTACCGTACCAACTGCTCGGATGAACACATGTCGTTGTTGGAAAATCAGCAGGACTAAGCTACAATATTGTTATGGATGCCTGATTAGATGAAAAACTAAACAAAAAAAAAACCCAACAACAACCAGGAAGTTATTGCTATAACCCTTTGGTTACAGCAGAGTGTTGAATGGGCGGGGGTAGGAGTCGGGAAGCACAAAACCCTAGGATGCTAACCAAGTGCTGGGTTTTGATTATATCGTACTTACATGTGTGTTTACTTTCCGATACATCACTGAGCTCTACATTTACCTTTTTTTTTTTTAAGATTTTATTTATTTATGTATTTGACAGAAAGACAGAGAGAGAGATCACAAGCAGGCAGAGAGAGAGGAGGAAGCAGGCTCCCTGCTGAGCAGAGAGCCCCATGCGGGGCTCCATCCCCGGACCCTGGGATCATGACCTGAGCCAAAGGCAGAGGCTTAACCCACTGAGCCACCCAGGCGCCCCTATATTTATTGTTTATCTCCTTTTTTTATATACATGTTTCTTATCACTAGAAGTTGTGAAATACAATGATGAAATTAAAAATACGAAAATGTTAAAATTGAGGCACCTGTGTGGCGCAGTGGGTTAAGCATCTACCTTCGGCTCAGGTCGTGATACCAAGTCCTGCCTTGGGCTCTGTGCTGGGTGCAGAGCCTGCTTAATATTCCTCTCCCTCTGCCCCTCCCCCCCCACCTCTCCCAAGGAAAAAAAGAAAGCAAAGCAAACATTTCAACACCTTAAAAATAATTGCTTCAGGGGCGCCTGGGTGGCTCAGTGGATTGAGCCGCTGCCTTCGGCTCAGGTCATGATCTCAGGGTCCTGGGATCGAGCCCCGCGTTGGGCTCTCTGCTCCGCAGGGAGCCTGCTTCCTCCTCTCTCTCTGCCTGCCTCTCTGCCTACTTGTGATCTCTCTGTCAAATAAATAAAAAATAAAATCTTAAAAAAAAATAATTGCTTCAGAGACAAAATCCAGAATATTTTGATGTTATTTATTTATTTTTAAAGATTTTATCTATTTATTTGACAGACAGAGATCACAAGTAGACAGAGAGGCAGGCAGAGCAAGGGGGATGGGAAGCAGGCTCCCTGCTGAGCAGGGTTAACCCACTGAGCCCCCAGGTGCCCCAACTTGTTGTCTTTTAAAAGCGGCCCCACCCCGAGAGAGAGAAAGTGCCCCTGGATTGCAGGTGGCCAGCAAGGCTCTCCACAGGGAAAGTGGAGTGAGCAGTCAGGGGTCCTGGGTACATCCCACACACTCTGGGAGGAAGGCAGGGAAGGGTCCTTATCAGGTGGATTTGAGCTCACGCCGCTCACTCTAGGCCCTGTGGAGAAGTTGGCTTAATCTGGCAAGATGCCAATCTGGGATTAGATGGGATTCAGGTGAATTACGTCTAACAGGCTATCTCTGTGAACACAAGAGAGCATTCTCCCTCCTCTAACTGAGGCCAGCGGATGCAGAACAAACGCTCCATTTCCTGGCAGTGAACTTGAGATTGCCACAGAATCTGCTTGCGAGTGTCAGACTCCGCCAAGAGGACTTCCATGTTCTGTTATGGTGTGTAAATTACCCCCATAACACCCTTTAGGATGAGTGTAAAACCAGTACAGTTCACTGGACGGAGGTCCACGGTAGCTTGTGCTCATAGGCTTCACAGTTTAAATTAGAATTCGGAAACCTTCATATTGCACCTGGAACAAGTTTAAAACCTTTTGCAGGGGTGCCTGGGTGGCTCAGTGGTTTAAGTCTCTGCCTTCGGCTCAGGTCATGATCTCAGGGTCCTGGGATCGAGCCCCGCATCGGGCTCTCTGCTCAGTGGGGAGCCTGCTTCCTCTTCTCTCTCTCTGCCTGCCTCTCTGCCTACTTGTGACCTCTCTCTCTAATAAATAAATAAAATAAAAATAAAATAAAACCTTTTGAAAGTTAAGATGCTGCGCTTATGGTCTTCCTCGGTCATTAAAATTGTCAAAAGTATTAAAATCTTTAAATGCCAAGGGTACATACCCTGCATACGATAAATAAGACACAGGTCAGAATGGAAAGAAGGGCCTTTCTGTCGTTGGTCCCGTGGTGGTGTAGTTATTTGGGAGATAGTGAGTTATTTGGGAAAATGTTTAATCTTCATCTCATACCATAATCCAAGTAAAGTCCAGCTATAGCATTCATTTTAGCTTTTAAAACCAAATCATTAAATTAATAAAAGAATTTTAAAATTACAAAAAAGAAAACTGAGATCAATACTCACTGGTTCAATGAATAACAAAGTTTCAAAGCTTTAAACCTGAGGGATAGGACAGAGCTGACTACCAAAACAGTAAACCTACGGGCACCTGGGTGGTGCAATGGCTTAAGCCTCTGCCTTTGGCTCAGGTCATGATCTCAGGGTCCTGGGATCGAGCCCTGCATCGGGCTCTCTGCTTGGCAGAGAGCCCACTTCCTCCTCTCTCTCTGCCTGCCTCTCTGCCTCCTTGTGATCTTTGTCTGTCAAATGAATAAATAAAATCTTAAAAAAAAAAAAAACAGTAAACCTATTGTGAACAAAAAATGATAAAATTAAATTTTAAAAAATGGGCAGAAGATATGAACAGACACTTCTCCAGTGAAGACATGCAAATGGCTATCAGACACATGAAAAAATGTTCATCATCACTAGCCATCAGGGAGATTCAAATTAAAACCACATTGAGATACCACCTGACACCAGTTAGAATGGCCAAAATTAGCAAGACAGGAAACAACGTGTGTTGGAGAGGATGTGGAGAAAGGGGAACCCTCTTAAACTGTTGGTGGGAATGCAAGTTGGTGCATCCACTTTGGAGAACAGTGTGGAGATTCCTCAAGAAATTAAAAATAGAGCTTCCCTATGACCCTGCACTTGCACTACTGGGTATTTACCCCAAAGATACAGATGGAGTGAAAAGAAGGGCCATCTGTACCCCAGTGTTTATTGCAGCAATGGCCACGGTCGCCAAACTGGAAAGAACCAAGATGCCCTTCAACGGACAAATGGATAAGGAAGATGTGGTCCATATACACGATGGAGTATTATGCCTCCATCAGAAAGGATGAATACCCAACTTTTGTAGCAACATGGACGGGACTGGAAGAGATTATGCTGAGTGAAATGAGTCAAGCAGAGTGAGTCAAGTATCATATGGTCTCACTTATTTGTGGAGCATAACAAAGAACACGGAGAACATGGGGAGATGGAGAGGAGAAGGGAATTGAGGGAAACTGGAAGGGGATATGAACCATGAGAGACTATGGACTCTGAAAAACAACCAGAGGGTTTTGAAGGGGCGGGGGTGGGAGATTGGGGGAACCAGGTGGTGGGTAATAGGGAGGGCACGTACTGCATGGAGCACTGGGTGTGGTGCGAAAACAATACTGTTAACGCTGAAAAGAAATAACTGATTTTTTAAAAAAGATTAAATAAAAGTAGGCTAGGGGAATTAGTAGTACAACATCCATAGAAAAAATTAATATTCTCAGTATGTAAAGTGTATCTACAAAGTCATTAAAAAAAGAAACCCCAGGGTTCCAACACCTGAATGGGCAGAGGATATAAACGTTTTATTTACAAATGGCTAATGGCCTGAAAACAGTTCAACCTCACTAGTTACAATTTTTTAAAAGAAGTTTGTTTGTTTTTTTTAAATTGAGCTACAGTTGACATCCAACATTGTATTCATGTCAGGTATACGACATAATGATGCGATACGTGTATGTATTTTGGATTGATGGCGGCGTTAAGCCTAGTTAGCATTCCTTACCTCCCATGGTCACTTTTTTTTTCTTGTGATGTGAGAACTTTTAAGATTCGTTCTCTTAGCAGTCTTCAAATATACAATGCAGAATTGTTAACTTCAGTCACCGAGTTGTACATTACATCCCGGGACTTATTTATCTTATAACAGGAAACCTGAACCTGTTGATCCCCTTCCCCCACCTCACCCACCCCCGCACTCTGGCAACCACCTGTCCGTTCTCTGAACCTGAGTTCGGGGTCTTTTGTAGATTCCACATATAAGTAAGAGCACATGGTATTGGTCTTTCTCTGACTCATTTCACTCAGCTTAATGCCTTCACGGTCCATCCATGTCACAAATGGCAGGATTTCCTTCTTTTTCTGATCTGATGCGACAAAAATATCCCGTCGTGTGCATCCCTTCATCTGTGGGTGGACACTTAGGGCTGTTTCTACGTCTCAGCTATTGTAATCATGCTGCAGTGAACGTGGAGTCCAGGTGACTCTTCAAGATAGCAGTTTCCTTTCCTTCTGTATACCCAGAAGTGCAATCGCTCGATTAGTTCCATTTTATTATTTTTTGAGGAAAGTCCATAGTATTTTCTGTAGTGGGCTGCATCAGTTTACATCCCCAGAAACAGAGCACAAGGATTGTTTTCTCCATATCCTCGCCAGCACTTCTTAGTTCTTGTCCTTTTAACAACAGACATTCTACCAGGTGTGAGGTAGTATCTTAACTGTGGTTTTGATTCGCGGTCCCCTGATGATGAGTGATGTTGAGCACGTTTTCATGTATCCCTCTAGCTGGGGAGGAGGGGCGGAGGGACAATGAGCCCTTTTGCAGGCAGTTGCCCAAGTCTGGGTTGTAACACGGGACTGGAAATCCTCTTGGCTGAACTGAGGCAGTGTTTCCAACTTAAAGGAACTGTGAGACTTTCAGTTAACCAAAGAGTAACCTGGGAAGTCTTGCCCCAGCTCGGGTTTGTAACCAAGAGCAGGGAAAGGACCAGTCCTCCCTGTGGATTAAAAGGAACAGAATAGGGGTGTCTGGGTGGCTCAGTGGGTTAAGCCTTTGCCTTCGGCTCAGGTCATGATCTCAAGGTCCTGGGATCGAGCCCGCATTTGGGCTCCCTATTTGGCAGGAAACCTGTTCTCCCTCTCCTGCTTCTCTTGCTTGTGTTCCCTCTTTTGCTGTGTCTCTCTGTGTCAAATAAATAAATAAAATCTTTAAAAAAAAGAAAGAAAAGAAAAGAAACCAGTGGGCTGAGGGATGAAGTTTCTATCACTTTTAATGATCTAAAATACTGGAGTGCCTGGGTGGCTCAGTGGGTTAAAGCCTCTGCCTTCGGCTCAGGTCATGATCCCAGGGTCCTGGGATCGAGCCCCGCCTCAGGCTCTCTGCTGGGCGGGGAGCCTGCTTCCCTTCCTCTCTCTCTGCCTGCCTCTCTGCCTACTTGTGATCTCTGTCTGTCAAATAAATAAAATCTTTTAAAAAATGATTTAAAATACCAAGTGAATTGCACATAAGAATAATTGTACTTGAGTTAAAATGTGGAGGATGTACTCTTTCTTTCCTAAGGATGTTTGTGGATTTTTTGAGATATAATTCACGTGTAATTCACCCATTAATGTACGCAATGCAGTGTTTTTTACTATATTCACGGGGTTATGGAACCATCACCATGACTTAGTTTTAGAACGTTTTGTCTCACTACAAAGAAACTAAGTTGCCATTGCCTTCCTCCCATTCCCCTTCCCCTCCACCAAATCCTCCAAAACCATTAATCTACCTCCTATACATTAAGATTTTTTTACCTATTCTAGGCATTTCATTTAATGGAATTATATCCTATATGGTCTCTTGTGACTGGTTCCTTTCATTTAGCATGATGTTTCCATGTCATAGCGTGGGTCAGTGTTTCATTCCCACTTGTTGCCAAATAATGTCCCAGTATGTGGATGTTTCCCATTTTGTTTATCCATTCATCCGCTGATGGGCACTTGAGTTATGCCTCTTTTACTCTTAGGAAGAATATTGCTATGAACATTCGCGTACAAGACTTTGTATAAACCCAAGTTTTCTTTCTTTGGGGTATTTGTGTACCCATTGTGTAGAATGTTGGGCTATTTGGCAACTGTGTGCTTAGCTTCTGAAGAACTACCACATAATGTTTGGAAGAGACTGCAACATTTTACATCGCTGTCAGCAACGGACAAGGGTTCCAGTTCCTCCACAGTTTCATTAACATTCGTGATTGGCTGCCTTTCTGATTATAGCCGTCCTCATGGATATGAAATATTATCTCACTATGATTTTGTTAGCATTTTCCTAATGATTAAAGATGTTGAGCGCCTTTTCATATGCTTATCAGCCACTTGTATATCTTCTTTGGGGAAAAGTCTTTTCAAAACCTTTGCCTTTTTTTTTTTTTTTTTTTTTTTTTTACTAGACCCTACACCTACCATGGAGCCCAGCAGGGGGCTTGAACTCACAACCCTGAGATCCTGAGCCAATATAAAGAGTAGGATGTTTCACTGACTGAGCCACCCACGTGCCCCTCCTTTGCCCATTTTTTGAATTAGGTTATTTTTTTTTATTATCGAGTTGTAAGTGTTCCTTACATATTCTGGATACAAGTCCTTTATCAAATGTGTGATTTTCAAATAATTTCTCACATTTTGTGGATTTTTTTCAACTTTATGATGTCTGTTTAAGCACAAAAAGTTTTTAATTTTTGTGAAGTCCTATTTATTTTTTCTTTTGTCACTTGTATTTTTGGTGTCACATCTAAGAAATCATCTAACCTGAGGTCAGCAGATACTTCTGTTTTCTTCTAAGAGTTTTATAGTTTTAGTTCTGACATTTTAAGTCTGTGATTCATTTGACTTAGTTTTTGTGTTTGCCACGAGGCATTCTTTTTCTTTTCTTCTCTTCTCTTTTCTCTTAAGCAGGCTCCATGCCCACTGTGGAGCCCAACACAGGGCTTGAACTCACCCTGAGATCAAGACCTGAGATGAAATCAAGAGTCAGACGCTTAACCAACTGAGCCACCCAGGCACCCCTCTTTTTCATGTGGATACTCAGATGTGTTGGGACCATTCACTAAAGAGACTAATTCTTTCCCCCATTGAACTGGCTGGCAGCCTTGTCAAATGTCAACTAACCACAAATGTTTGGTTTATTTCTATACTCTCAGTTCTATCCCTTTGATCTCTTCCTTATCCCTATGCCAGAGTCATACTGCTTTATTATTACAGCTTTGTAGTAAGTTTTGAAATCCAGAAGTCCTTCAACTTTGTTCTTTTTCAAGATCATTTTAGCTAAAGTGTGGGTTCCTTGCCTTTCCGTATGAATGTTAGGATCAGTTTCTTCAAAAGAACCAGGTGCAATTTTGATAATAATTATACTGAATCTATAGATCAGTTTGGATATTAGACAACATTAAGTCTTCTGATCAACCGTGGAATGTTTCTCATACCTCCCTATGATTTTATCCAAACTCTGCACCTGAATTCTGAGGTCCCTTCCAATCTGAGTCCATGAAGGTACTTTAACAACATGTATTCTTCATTTTGGCCATGCCGATTTCCCCTATGTTCTCTAAGCAGATGTTCATTAAACTTGAACTCAAGAGCAAAAATACTTACCATAATTTTTTTTTAATTAAAGCCCAACTCAGTTACACCTGCTTCTTCAGAATCTTCCCCAAACCACTCTCTCACCCACAATTCACCAGCTTCTTCTGGACATCGATGGCACATCATGGTACATGACATGGTACCAAATAAAGTATGTGTTTCCAGTCCCCACCCACCTCCAGTGAATCTGGAAGCATTTGAAAAGCCAAACACGTCAATGCTTAACAAATATTCCTTGCACTGAACTTTGATTTGGGTCGTCAGCTGCCTTAGCCATCTGCACTTAGCCATAGCACTAACTCTAACCTTTTCTTGCCCCCCAGGGGATGTGCTGGTGTTCCTGGAGAGCCACTGCGAGGTGAATCGTGTGTGGCTGCAGCCCTTCCTGCATGCCATGGCCAAGGACCCCAGGATGGTGGTGTGTCCTCTGATAGATCCCATTGACTACGAGACCCTAGAGTATAGGCCCTCTCCGGCCGTAAGGGGTACTTTCAACTGGCATCTAGAATTTAAATGGGATAATGTTTTCTCTTATGAGATGGATGGACCAGAAGGACCCACTAGACCCATCCGGTAGGACATTCCTTCAGGTTATGGGAATATGTGTTGGGACCTAGGGAAAAAATAGATTTCAGAGATGGTTCTTTCAATTTCTTGGGCTTAATGAGAACTATTTTGTTGTTTATCTTGTTTCTAAAAGTCTATAATAATAGAATTTGGTAGGTTTTTAGTTTCTTTGATTGGAAGTGAGCATCTCAGTCCAGTTAAGAACACTGCCATGGACAGTGTTCCTCTGGTTTCAGGTGTCCGTCTTTAGAGTGTGGACTCGGTTCTCAGGAGCATATTGTAAGTGGTCAATGAACAAAATTCTAGCACTGTGGATAGTCCAGAAAAGGTAGAAGTCTTGGCTAAATTCATATATAAAACATTTATCCAAGTGCTTTCATCTATAATTTTATATATCGCTTCTCGGCCTTTTGGCTAAGATCAAGTGTAGCATCTATAATTTTATAGATACGAATACAATTTTCCTATTATTATTCCTATCATTTCTATTATTAGTCTTGGAAAATGTATTTCTCAATGAGAACAATTTGATGTTGTGACTTTTAACCTCATTTGTGAGGCTATTTCCGAAGAGACTTCCTCCAGGTCCCCTCCCCACCACCACATTTACTGACAACTGATGCCCGGCTCCACCTGTTCCTCTATTACCAACCTCTGTGTTTTACAAATTACGCAAGTAAATGTTCTAACACTGTAGTCTGGCAAGTCCTCGATCTTTGTCTCTATTTTAGTTTAACTAGAGCTCTGGGAACTTGTGCAAGTTACTTAACCTCCCTGCACCTTATTTCCTTATGTGGGAAGTCTGGAGGCTAATCATACTTCACAGTGTTGTTGCGAGAATGACTTAGTATATATCAAAGCTTAGAACAGTATCTGTCCATGGTAAGTACTACATCAGCGTTCATCATTGTTAGCTATTATTATCCCTATAGCCATGTCCTGGGCCTTTCATCTTCTAAATTACTGGATATCTGTCTCTTGGGTCACAGCCCAAGATGTTCCTAATTTTTCCCTGCTGTGCCCCACTCACACCTGCCCACCTGCTCACTGGACATCATCAGGATCTCCAGTTCTTTGATTTCTGTTTTTCCCCCTCATGGTTTCTTTCTTCTCTCTTTTAAAAGATTTTATTTATTTACTTGAGAGAGAGAGAGAGCACACACATGGGGAACAGCAGCAGGAGAGGGAGAAGCAGGCTCCTCGTTGTGCAGGGAGCCCGATGTGGGGTCCATCCCAGGACCCTGAGATCATGACCCGAGCTAAAGGCAGATGCTCAACTGAATCGAGCCCCCCAGGCGCCCCAGTGATTTCATTCGTCTGTGGCCTTTCTTGCCAGGACCTCCAGCCTGCCGCAGCAACCTCGCAAACTTCCAGTTCTGATCAAGTTCACCTTCTGTTTTCTTTGTTCCTTTAAAAGATGTGAGCCGGTGCTTCTATGCATGGATGATCTCCAGCCTCATGCTGGTCTGCCATTTCTTTATGCACTCATCCCCCCCGCCACCAGTGGGTGTTCCAAATCTTCATTACTTCTCTTGGTCCCAGTCCCTGCCCCTGCCCTGAGCCCCTTACTCCTGGGACGCAGCCTGGCCTCCAGATTCAAGGATGAAATAAACACTAAGAACCAGAAGGAGTAACTGGGAGATTATTTAGTACATTATGCCGGAACCATAGTGGAGTACTACGCAGCTGTGAAGCCTGACTACACCTGCGGTCTGCCACTGCCTACTCTAACTCAGTGATTAACCAGCTCCAGGGGACTCAGCCTTTGTGATGACTGTCACAGGACATCTGTCCTTCTCTCTGCCTGTCCCCATGGTCCAGGCATTCACTGTCCCGGGCTTAGCCTCTACACTGTAAGGGACCAGCTGGCCTGCAGGCTCCACTCCCTCCTGCCAGTTTCTCTGTTGCTACATTAGTTTTCTTAAAACCCTACTTTGCAGATGTCACCAAGTGTCTTTGTTTTTAGAGTAATAGAGCGCTTCACGCACCTTCCACTGTGTATAACTCATCTTTGCTCTGCGCCAACCACCACTTGTTAGCTGTTCAGGACTGCTGTGTACAGCTGTATAGGCTGTGTACTGCACATCTCCAGGAGGCCCTGTTCACAAAGATTATAGGTGGTTGGCATCCCCGGAGTTGTGCAATAAGGCAGCCCTCTGCTGGGCCAGTTGCTTGTCTCAGCTTCACTATCTTCATCTATAAAATGATGATAATAAAATGCATACCTCTCTAGATTATCAAAGAGATGAAATGGGCCAATGCTTGTAAAGAACATAACCCAATGCTGGGGCATGGGGGTTAGGAATAAGGTGGTTGGGTGATGGACACTGGGGAGGGTTTGTGCTATGGTGAGTGCCGTGAAGTGTGTAAGCCTGATGAGTCACAGACCTGTACCCCTGGGGCAAATAATACATTATATGTTAATAAAAATAATTTTTAAAAAAGAACATAACCTAAGGGCTGACATAGGGGAAGTGATCAGTATAAATGGTTGCTATTTTACTGTTACAGACTTCAGAATGAGTGGGGTAGGGAGGGGCAGAGGGAGAGGGAAAGAATCCCGAGCTGATTCCCTGCGAAGCAGGGAGCCTTACAAAGGGCTCGATCTCATGACCCTGAGATCATGACCTGAGCTGAAATCAAGAGCTAGGCACTTAACCAACTGAGCCACCCAGGTGCCCCCCAGACTTCAGAATGGAAAGGAATAAAGATATACTTCATTTAAATAACATTAAATATGTAAAAATAAAATAAAGCATCGATCTTTGGAGTTCATCTCAAAATGAACTTATTTAATTTAAAATGAAGTTACATTCAGTAAGAAGTAGTTGGCAGCATTCCATTTACCAAAAAATCGACATAATTTTATAGTATTTCCATATATCACATATCAGGTAGGCTTTAGGCCCTAAAAATTTCAATAGGGAAACTCCTCCTGATATTTGCTAAGTAGTAACATTTTTGGAATTTGAATATGCCATGAGTATAGATATAGTCACACATGCTTTTGAAAACAATTTGACATTATATTAATATACATTAAAATTAATACATTAGTATACATTAAAGATCTTATAAATGCTATTCTTCAATGCAATAATTCCACTTCTTGAAACACTTCCCTAAGGAGTTAATGAGAAGTAAGTACAAGAGACATCAATCACAGTGACATTTATATTAGTTGCAAAATAAAAACAACATAAATATTCAATAGTGAAATGGTTAAAAACTATAATCATACTTTGTAGAGTATTACCTAAAGTTTTTTGAAAGCTAATTAATGTAAAAGGGAAATTCTCACAATATGCTAAATAAAAAATCAAGCCATAAAAGCTTAGCATGATACCAATCAGTTATAGAATATATATCAATACATCATACATGTGTTATAACATACAGTTCACCTTGAACAACACAGGAGTTAGGCACACTGACCACCCCGTGCAGTCAAAACTCTGAATGTAGCTTTTGACTCTCCAGTTCCCTAACGACTGAGAGCCTAGTGTTGACTGAAAGCCTTACTGATACCATAGACAGTTGATACCTCCTATGTTGTATGCCCCATGCATTCTACACCGTATATCCTGGGTATATACTGTATGTACTGTAAACCCTCCTTGGACTCCAGATCTGATCCAGTCTCCAGGTCTTCCTTCTAACCACCCCCCACCCCATCTGCTCACTCCCATCTGCTCACTCCCATCTCCTTTGCGGATTCCCGATTCCTCCTCTTCTCTCCAACCTCAGTTCTTGATCCTCTTCTCCGCCTCCCCACACTCACGAAGCACTTCTTGCCCATCCGAAGCTGAGGCCTCCCAGAGTTCCGTCTCCAGCCCCCGCCGCTCGCCCGGTGCCAGACTCTTCCCCCCAACTGCCTACTGGCATCTCCACTTGAATGCTGACTCGACACCTCACACATGTCCCCAGCTGAATCTTTCCACCAAAATCTACCCCCAGGCCCCCGCATCCCCTTCTCAGTGCACGGCAACTCTACCTTCCAGGTACCCAGGCCCAAATGCTGGGGTTGGCCTTCACTCTTCTCCTCCTCCTCCACCCACATCCCACTCGTAAGCAAATCTGCTGGTTCCATCTTCAAAATACATCCAGAGTTGGATCACATCTCATTCACCGCTGGACCCTTATCTACGATCCCATCCTCTTCCTCCAAGACCCGGGTGACGCTGGGGTCCCTCTTTCCACCCTTGCCCCCATACGAGCTGGGACCTTGACCTGTTGATTGACTAATTTATCTCAAACACATCATAGGTGTTTAATACCTACTTTAAAAACAATGAATGAGTAGATGAACATGTAATCATTTTCAAACTCCTTACTTTGGTGTTATTGGGCCCTGCTGTTGGTGGACCAAAAAAAGATGTTTCGTAACATTGTGTTTTTCCCAAAAGTAAATGTAACACACTTAATGTGCTTGGAAAGGGAGATTTGTAAACTCTAATCCCCAAGTCTATATTTGTCCCCAGGGGAAACCCACATTCTGAAGGTGATGTTCCCTCTCAAGAAGACGACGACTATCACCATTTAATTCAGACTATATCTGAATTAAATTTAGACTATGTCACCATACAATTCGTTGAGAGCTAAGTAAAAGTTACTGTGGGGGCGCCTGGGTGGCCGAGTTGGTGGCAGGACTCTTGGTTTTGCTTAGGTCGTGTTCTCCTAAATATATATTAACAATTTTGTATCAGTATTGTGCTGTTTTCTAGTTTTTATGTTATTGCTAATATTCAGTATAATTTTGGCAAAAAATCCAGAATGACCGAGTCTGTGATTTAATATTTATGTGTCCTTTTTAGGTCACCCGTAATGGCTGGAGGAATTTTTGCTATAAATAGGCATTACTTTAATGAGATTGGACAGTATGACAGGGACATGGAACTCTCGGGAGCAGAAAGAAGAAAACTTTCACTAAGGGTAATTCAGACCGGCTTTTTATTTTTTTTTATTTTTTTTTAAGATTTTTTTTTTAAAGATTTTATTTATTTGACAGAGAGAAATCACAAGAGAGGCAGGCAGAGAGAGAGAGGAAGGAAAGCAGGCTCTCCGCTGAGCAGAGAGCCCGATGCGGGACTCAATCCCAGGACCCTGAGATCATGACCTGAGCCAAAGGCAGCGGCTTAACCCACTGAGCCACCCAGGCGCCCCCTTTTTTAAAAGATTTTATTTATTCAGACCGGCTTTTTAAATCATTACTTTTGTTCAGAGAGAACGAACACTGACTTCAGACTTATGTATAATCATTTATAGAATATATATCATACATCATACATGTGTTATAACGTACAGTTTTCCTGCCTGTGCATCGGGTATCATTCCCACATCCCGTGAAACAAATGGCCTGTGGGACTCCTCACTGAGTGTGACAATAGTTAGTAAAATACCAGCTTTTATTGCCTTATGTTTTGTTATTTCTAATATATGGCATATCACATTAATGTTTTTACTTACTTGTGGAAGCCCTTCTTTATTACGTTGATTGTCTTGGTGGTTGTGGCGTAGTGAAAATAACAGCATTAGGCTGTAGGGGACTTGGGTGCCACTAACTCTGCGGGCTATCTCAGGCCTCAGTTTCCTCATCTGCAAATTGAGAAGACTTGGTAGGGGGTGTCTAGGTTGTCTCTCAACCCTTGAATCCCAGGATACCTGCTACCACATGGGTGGAACTTGAAAACATTACAGTGGGTGAAGGAAGTTAGACACAAAAGCCCACATATTTACATGAATAAGTCCACTCCTAGGAAATGTGCAAACTAAGCAAATTCATAGAAACAGAAGGTAGATTAGTGGTTGCCAGAAGCTTGAGGAAAGAGAACGAGTGCTGATGGGTGCCAGGGCTATTTCTGGAAGTGGTGAGAATGTTCCAGAATGAGAAGTGCTGGTTGGACAAGCTCGTGAAAATACCCAGAGTCACTGAATCGTACACTGTAAAAGGGTGAATTTCTTGTAGACTGTGAATTACATCTCAAATCTAAAAGTAGATTTGACTTTTAAATATTCCTGTGATATTGGATCACTAGTCATTAGGCATCAGAATGGGTCCCCGCTCCGTTGCTAACTTGCTGTAAGATTGTGGGGCAGCCATTAGTGTTTCTAATTCCCTACTTTCTCACCTGGTAAATAGGAACAAATATAAATGCCATTCTCAGAATTTTGTGGAGATTCTTGCATTTTTGTGGGTTTTTAAAATTTTATTTAAATTGCAGGATAGTTAACACAGTGTTGTATTGGTTTCAGTTGTACAATATAGGGATTCAGCAATTCCAGACCTCACCTGGTGCTCATCGGAACAAGTGCCCTCCTTAATTTCCATCACCTGTTTCCCCCATTTCCACCCCCCCTCTGGTGACCATCAGTGTATTCCCTAGAGTTAAGAGTCTGTTTCCTGGTTTTTCTCTCTCTCCCTCCCTCTCTCTCTCTCTTCTCCTTTAGTTATTTGTTCTGTTTCTTAAATTGCAAGTTTGTGAAGATTTAATGAAATAATTGGGTAGAGAAGAAAGTACGAAGTAGGTATGCTGGGAGAGAGTCTAAAGAAAATATAAAGGTGCCATTCAGATGTTTATTTTTTGTTTATCATAGGTAAGTTTTGGTTTTTGACTAAATTCTTTTTTTAATTTTTATTTATTTTTAAAATTTCTTTTCAGTATTCCAGAATTCATTGTTTATGCACCACACCCAGTGCTCCATGCAATCCATGCCCTCCTTAATACCCACCACCAGGCTCACCCAACCTCTCACCCCCAGCCCCTGCAAAACCCTCAGATTGTTTTCAGAGTCCATAGTCTCTCATGGTTCATCTCCCCTTCCAGTTTCCCTCAACTCTCTTCTCCTCTCCATCTCCCCATGCCCTCCATGTTATTTCTTATGCTCCAGAATAAGTGAAACCATATGATACTTGACTCTCTCTGCTTGACTTATTTCGCTCAGCATAATCTCTTCCAGTCCCGTCCATGTTGCTACAAAAGTTGGGTATTCATCCTTTCTGATGGAGGCATAATACTCCATCGTGTATATGGACCACATCTTCCTTATCCATTCACCCGTTGAAGGGCATCTTGGTTCTTTCCACAGTTTGGCGACAGTGGTCATTGCTGCTATAAACATTGGGGTACAGATGGCCCTTCTTTTCACTACATCTGTATCTTTGGGGTAAATACCCAGCAGTGCAATTGCAGGGTCATAGGGAAGCTCTATTCTTAATTTCTTCAGGAATCTCCACACTGTTCTCCAAAGTGGCTGCACCAACTTGCATTCCCACCAACAGTGGAAGAGGGTTCTCCTTTCTCCACATCCTCTCCAACACACGTTGTTTCCTGTCTTGCTAATTTTGGCCATTCTAACTGGTGTCAGGTGGTATCTCAATGTGGTTTTAATTTGAATCTCCCTGATGGCTAGTGATGATGAACATTTTTTCATGTGTCTGACAGCCATTTGTATGTCTTCATTGGAGAAGTGTCTGTTCATATCTTCTGCCCATATTTTGATATGATTATCTGTTTTGTGTGTGTTGAGTTTGAGGAGTTCTTTATAGATCCTGGATATCAACCTTTTGTCTGTACTGTCATATGCAAATATCTTCTCCCATTCCGTGGGTTGCCTCTTTGTTTTGTTGACTGTTTCCTTTGCTGTGCAGAAGCTTTTGATCTTGATGAAGTCCCAAAAGTTCATTTTTGCTTTTGTTTCCTTTACCTTTGGAGACATATCTAGAAAGAAGTTGCTGTGGGTTTTTGACTAAATTCGAATGGACTTTTTATCATGGTCACTTTGGAGCGCCTGGCTGGCTCTCTCAAAAGAGCTTGCGACTCTTGATCTCAGGGTTGTGAGTTTGAGCCCCACGTTGGGTGTAGAGGTGTCTTAAATAAAACTTAAAATAAATAATGGTTACTTTGAACTGTTCTTACAAATCTGGGTTGTGAATTCACCATTATTATCCTTAATTTTTTTTCTCACTTTTCTCTGCCTGTTTGTTTCTTCCCGGCAGAGAGAGTCTGGTGCAGAGAAAGTGGTTTAATCAATGACTAAGTTCAAACCTTGGTTGAGCTTTAGCTTCCTTGCAGGTAAAATGAAAAAACAGCGTCCTTATTACAATGCAGTAAACAGATACTTTCTGGAAGGTGCTTAATACGCGAGAGCTGTAATGATTCTGTGTTGCTCTCTGTCCTTACACTCTGCAGTCGTCCGCAGAGACCAGCCTCTGAAGGCACATATTATCTTAGTGGGTATTAAATTGTTTGCTGTATTTGCTTTTTGTGTTTTATTTTTCTGATTTTTTTTCTGCTGCTGTTGTTTTGTTTTGGATTTGGTCTCCCTCTTCTTTTGGCTTGTTACTTTGTTCACTCGCTCAAAGTTCTCTTAAGCACAGACTTCTCTCACCGTGCTTCAGGTACGTTATTGCGAATATAACGCATATAAGGAACAATATCTTTTTCCTTTTAAGGCCCTGTTTGGCAGGACCTGGGAAGCGTGTTGTTTTCATTGCCTCTCCCCGCCCCCATCATGTGTTTCCTTCTGATCCCAGCATTATTTTATAATGTTCATGTCTTTGGTACTTTTCGTTGTTTGGCCGATGATTCCTTGTTTTATTGCATGTTTTATTGTATGGTGTATGGCATACTTCGTCCCCTTTTCAGGACCTAATATCTTAATGAGCACATTCTTGTGTCTCAAGGACATCAATTTTGTGAACAACACATGCGTATTTGAAGAGGGAGTATATTCCTTTTCCTGGCTCTGTATTCCTTCCAGATAGCAAATAACAGTTAACGTATCATTCAAAATGTATTAATTTTCCTTGCTTCCATATTCTCAACTACTCCACTCCTAATGGCCCCTTCATATTTTTTAAGTATGTGTGGGTCTCTGCTTCATAAACATGTAAATTAATAAGTAGGAGGCGTATTCTCTCGACACTGGCTGCGGTCTCTAACCAAGGTAAGTAACCCTGTGTTTCCGGAGAGAAGATCATCGACACGTGTACATATGTCTTCATTTCTCAGAGCTCATTCCAGTAAATCAACATCCTGGTGGCCTCGGCACCCTGGGACAGCATTCCGGGAACTGTCAGCAGTTTGATACTGATGTCCCTAATGGATGGCTTTTGTTCTTCTGTGTCCTGGAGGTCACTGCAACATTTGATGCTGTCGGCCGGTTTTTTCCAGACGTTTTCTTGGAGTTTAGAACATCCCTCCTGGTTCCTCTTCCGTAGCTCTGTTCTGTGTCTGCAGGGGTATCTTCTGTGCATCCTAGAAGCGTGGGTGTCCCCAAGACTGGTGCTCCTGTCAGCTGTCCCTGCTTGCCCCGTGTGCTCCTCGGGGCTCAGGGCTGACCTCAGCTATCTTGCACGTGTGAAGCCACATTCGTGGTTAATACAGTGTGATAGTTCCTTACCCGGTGGGGAAGAACTTCGACTCTGAGCTGATTGTGGGCTTTCTATGATCCAGCAACTAAAGGAACCATCCTTGGCAGGGCAGGGGCATGGGACCCTTTGTCGCATCTCTGTTCTGATCAGCCTGGGTCTGTGTCGTACCTTGCTGATATTTTTCAGAGCACCAGCCCTGCATCAACTCCCACGGCTCTCACTAACACCCGAGTGGTGATAGTACCCCAGTCTACCCTTGTTTAGGGTGAAGACGCTGTGAAGAGTTCTCGTTGGGCCCAGTGTAGCCCTCTTGCAGGAGCACCTGCTGTGTTGGGGTATGCCACGCTCCGGGCATTCAGAAGAAGGCAGAGCCCTCCTCTGTCTGTCCATCCACCCATCCATCCTTCCACTCACTCACCAATACCGAGAGCCCATTACATGCAAAGCGCCGTGCTAGTACTGAGTTCAGTGGCACACAGAGCAAACGCGGCTCATGAGAGCATGAAGCTCCACGCGCTGGAGTGGAGAGAGGTGATGAGTTATTTATGTTTGATAGACGCAATGAAGGAGACATACAGAGCACGACGACATCAGATGAAAGGGGAATCCAGCCTTGTGTTAGGGGAGCCATGTGTCTTCAGTGGCTTCCCTGCAGAAATGGCATTTTTGAGTTACGGGGTAAAGGATAAAGTTGCATTTCATTTATTGGACGAGGTCTTATGTATATGACATGCACTGCCCTGGGAGCTAACAGGTGTTAACGTATTTAATGATCCTGACGAGCCTGCGAGCTAGGTGCGTGGTGTCCTACTTAGAGTGGAGGAGCTGGAGCGCAGGGTGCTGGAGTAACTTGCCTTGACTCAGAGAACTTGTAGGTGTCTGCTCCGGACCTGTGTGTCCTGCTTGGTACTGTCTACTCAGCTTCAGGTCTGGAGACCTCGCCAGCTTGGTTCTATTCTGTCTCTAAGTCTTTTCTCTCTGGAAGCCTCCAGAGCTCTGACTTTGTCTTAGTTGCCCTGCTGTGGTCACTCTGGACAGTGGGGATGGGAGCTGCGGCTTCACCCGCAGCCTCAGGAAGCTTCTCCTAACCCAGGCTGCAGACCCGCACTTCCATTTTCTGGTGGAGGGCAGGTGGCCTCCAGCAGCCCCCAACAGCCTGCGTGGCTCAGCGCTCCATCCTGGAGGACCCAGAAACGGGCAAGGTGCCCTGCTCCAGCCCGGGAGCCCTGCCGTATCCTCTGAGCATCACCTGCCTCACTGTGGGACGGGACCTCTTAGGTATTGAAGCCAGCTTTGATGCCGCCCAAGGTGGCCACACCTCTTCAGATGCTTCGATTAGAAAGCAAACCGTGTGCTGGCGATGGAGGCAGGGCGGACCACATTCTTAGAGTCTGCATAAGGGGGAGTGGGTCATGGTGCTTGGCAGCCCCCTGCTCTCTGACCGTGGCTTACCATGGGTCCCCATTGCTCCAAGTTGCCTCCTCTCTTGGGTTGCCCCAAGACCCTCTTTCTCTTCTCCATCCTCTCAGTAACCGTATCCACACCACCCTTGAATGACTGCAGGCTGATGACATAGTTCTAGCTCCTTCCCAGGTCTTTCTGTGCCATCATCTGTACATCTAAGGGCCTATAGGTGATTGTCCTGTAGGTCGAATATCCCATGGGTATCCTAAACCCAACATTTCGAAAATGGAGCTCTTCCTACCCCCTCGAACCCATGCCTCCTCCCTTGTTCTTTTCCTCTTTGGATGGATGACATGCTGCCCTCCTCCTGCCTGCAACCGTCCAGCCCCCAGCCCCCCAGAGTACCTTCTTGGTCTCCACTCTCCCTTCCATGCTTCTCTTTCTCCCACCAGGTGTGGTTAGATCTAGGTCCAAGTCATCACTCACCTCCATCCACTTTGCTCTTTCCCACTACCACAGTCCATTTCACAGCTTTGATGTAATCTCTTCAGGAAGGCTTCCTTGACCTTATCGCCACTCTCCCTGCATGCCCATGCACACACGCACACGCACACACGCACATGCACAAGTCTGGGGTCCCTTCTGTGTGTGTTCACGCATTAGAGCGCATGCTTTCTTTTTCTTTCTGTTTTGAGTAGACAGTACCATGACAGCACCTGTTCCAGTGTACCAAGTTCAGAGCAGGCTCTGTGGGCTTTGAACCACACAAGCTGTGTGGTTGCCCGTGGGAGCATTGGCAAGGACCCACACTTAGTGGAATACACCACTGTTGCCTTCCTGAAATTCGTTTCCACTTTTGAATCAGAGACTCCATTTTTATTTTGTGCTGGACGCCCATCAGTCGGTGTACTGACCAGGTGGTGAGCTCCGCGAGGGCAGGGACACGGTCTGCCTTGTTCACACCTGGGTCCCAGAGCAC
Source organism: Meles meles (assembly GCF_922984935.1). NCBI lineage: Eukaryota > Metazoa > Chordata > Mammalia > Carnivora > Mustelidae > Meles > Meles meles. Next base: position 5,263,128 of record NC_060075.1, on the reverse strand, counting down.
CTAGTATGTTGGCCACATAAGAAGTGGTTGGGAAATATTTGGGAAACATGGTGGAACTGGTTGGAGTCTAGGAAGCTGATCATGTATAAATGATCAGAATAATCATTGTGTGTATCCACTGGGGCCACGCACATCAAACATTTAAAACAGTGTCTGCCACTGGATGAGCCATCAGCCAATATCGGTTCCTTTCTTTCTACGTGACAGCCGTCCCAGAGTCCTCATTTAAAATGGGATCTGGGGGCGCCTGGGTGGCTCAGTGAGTTAAGGCCTCCTGCCTTGGGCTCGGGTCATGATCCCAGGGTCCTAGGATCGAGCCCCACGTTGGGCTCTCTGCTCAGTGGAAAGCCTGCTTCCTCCTCTCTCTCTCTGCCTGCCTCTCCGCCTACTTGTGATCTCTCTGTCAAATAAATAAATAAAATCTTAAAAAAAATAAATAAAATGGTATCTGGCTAGCAGCCTCTCCGAACTTTCTGCTGAGAAGTTTATTGAGACTGGAGAAGGCGGAATACACTCGAAAATAAATCTGATGGACTGCCTGAATCTGGAAGGCAGCACCATAACTGTGAGGTCAATGGAACAGCCTGAGAAAATCCTACCCTGGTTTTTGTCACATGGGGCACCCCTACGGCACCTCATGAAAACAAATACAGATTACAGAAGAAAGAAAATTCTTAGTAATGCCCTGATTTCTGCCTGCAGACTCAGAAAATAGGCAGCTTTCCAACCCATATGTGTCAGTGGAGGAGGGCCAGTGAGGTTGGGTCATGATGCAAGGAGAGAAGGATAAGGGAAGGCTGGAGAGGGGGCAAGGGCAGGATGCCCCAGAACCTTGTAAGGATTTAGGTTGTATCTTTTGTATGGTGGAATGCTGCAGGTAGGTTTTAAGTAGGACAGTGATGGAGATGAACAAAGTGGAGGATAAGCAGGGAGAGCAGGAGTTTCTTGTGATGATCTGAAAAAAGGGTGACCTTGGATGGAACTAGAGCGGTTGTAATGGAGGCAGAAAGACTGGACAGATTCCAGGCATATCTTATGATTAGAGTGGATGGAAGTAAGAGACTGAGCAGGTAAGATGGATGTTAAGAGAGGGCAGTGTCCCAGACAAGCCATTATCCGTTGGCTAATGCCAGGATAACACTATGTTACAAACTAGCTCAGCACTGAATCACTTAGACCAATAAGCGTTAGGTTGTTTCTTTCATATGTTCATGGGCTGGCGAGGGGGGCTCTGCCTCTGAATTTAGATGGTCTGGGCTTGGCTCTAGTCTTAGTTCAGGTCCATTTATCATTCTATGAGTATTAGAGTTCTACTTGTGTAAAATAAAAAAAAAAAGAACTCTATTTGTGTTCTACTAGTATTGCTATTCTACTAGTATTTGAGGTACTAGTATATGAGTGGTGACTAGTAACAACTCAGCATATTCTTCTCATTTGGAGGCAAGGATGCAAAATTCAAGCCAGACCACAAAGCATATTTAGAGCTTCAGCGTGCATCATGTCTACTCCCATTGTGTTGGCCAAGGCAACAGAGGGACAAGCCCAAAGTCAGGATGTCCGAGAAATAAACTTTGCCCCAAAGTGAGGGATGGGAGAGCCAACTAATATTTGCTGAACAATATTTCCATCTATCACACCAAGTTTCTGGAATAAGCAACCAAGTGGATGGAGGTCTGTTTTACTTAATGAGTAAAACTGAAGTTAAGAGGAAAATGTCCCCTCATGTAACAGTTAGCTTTTGCTGTATAACAAACTATCCTGAAACAGTGGCTTAAAAGAGCAAATGTTCTAATTTCTCATAATTCACTGTGTTGCCAAAGTGGCTTTTCCAGTCAGAGACAGGACGGCTGGTTTCTACTGGTGTTGCCTATACATCTGTGTTCATCTGGAGGCTCAGCTGGGGCTGGCGAGTCTAGGATGACGACATCTGCATGTCTTACATTCGCCCAATGATCACTGGGGCGGTGGAGATGACTTGCCATTTGTCTCTTACATCAGTCAGGCTAGCTCAGGCTCATTTCCAGTGAGATGGTCACAAGGTTCCTGAGAGTAGCAAATGAAGTCCCATGCAGCAAACACATCAAGCATCTGTTTGTGTCACATTTGTTAGGGTCCCATTGGTCGAAGAAAATCATGTGGCCAAGGCCAGATTTAAGAGGTGGAGGAATAAGCTTTACCTCTTGATGGAATGAGGGACAGTGTTACATTGCAGAGAAGTGTGCATAGAGGAATGAAGATGTGTGGCCATTCTGACAAGCTACCACACTTCACTACAGCAGAGATACACGCTGATTTACAAACATAAACTCTAAACATTTTATAAGCATCAAATTATCTAATGCTCATAGCAATCCCATGAGGTGGGTACTTACTCTCACTCTGCAGTTGAGGAAACTGAGGCACAAGTAGGTTGAGTAACTGCAGTAACTTGCGTTCGTTCATACAGCTGATGGAGGACTCGAACTGTACTGAGCGTCCCAGAGTCTGTGCTCTTACCCACTGGGTTAGCTTAACTCTCAGTGGGGTCCTAGCGCTGTTACTACTACTACTACTACTACTACTAATAATAATAATAACAGTAAAACCGGGAGCTGGGTGGACAACTTCCAGCAGAACTTCTGAGGAAGCAAGCGGACCATCGTCTACACGGACAGTGAGCCCAGCAAAATGTATGTCCAGATGAATCATGTCCCTCTTGAGAATGAATCAAGAGTAAGAGAACAAATACATGAGCTCTAGGAAGCTTAAGCTAAATTGCTGTAGCTTCAATTTGGTTTTTTTTTTTTTAAGATTTTATTTATTTATTTATTTATTTATTTGACAGAGAGAGAGATCACAAGTCAGCAGAGCTGCAGGCAGTGGGAGAGGGAGAAGCAGGCTTCCCACTGAGCAGGGGAACCCAATGCAGGACTCAATCCCAGGACCCTGGGATCCTGAACTGAGCTGAAGGCAGCAGCTTAACCGACTGAACCACCCAGGTGCCCACAATTTGATTTTTTCTAAAAGATTTATTTATTTTTATTCATTCCAGGGGGGTGGGAGAGGCCCAGCGAGGGAGAGAGAATTCCAAGCAGACTCCGAAGTCAGGGTGGTGTCCAGTGTAGGACTCAATCCCACGACCCCAGATCATGACCAGAGCCAAAACCAAGAGTCAGATGTGCTCACCGGACTGCATCACCCAGGCACCCCATGACTTTTGAGAATGTTTTTTCATAAAATTTTTAGTCTTGTGCCTCTTCTATCACTTTGATTATTTTTGTTTTCTATTCTGTATGCCAGATTTCTTTTCTAATCAAGAAACATCTCAAATATAAATAGTGCTTTCTCCAGTCTAATTATCAAACAGATACTACTGATCTTCCAAATATCCTTAAGTTCTCACCTTAAAAAAAGAGAATAAAACGTTATAGATAGCTAGTAGCAGTTAGCTTTTGATATATAACAAAGTGCCCCCCAAACAGTATCTTAAGTGAACAACTGTGTAGTTCTCAGTATCAGATGAAAATGAGGTCCAGGAGTGCCTGGGTGTGTCAGTCAGTGAAGCATCTGCCTTTGGCTCAGGTCATGATCCCAGGGTTCTGGGATCGAGCCCTACATCTGGTTCCCTGCTCGGCGGGAAGCCTGCTTCCCCCTCTCCCTCTGCCTGCTGCTCCCCTGCTGTGCTCTCTTTCTCTGTCCAATAAATAAAAATCTTAAAAAATTTTTATAAAGTGTTTTAAGTACAGAAAAGAGGTATCATTGAATTTAGCCCTGATCAGTATTTTCTTGTTACCTGCTAATATCCGGTAATAGTCATGCTCAGAACATCGTTGGTGAATATTTGAAGACAGACTATCTTGCCACTTTTTATACATAATCAGCATCAGAACTGGTCACATATGGGGAACCTGGGTGTCTCAGTGGGTTAAGCATCTGCCTTTGGCTCAGGTCATGATTCCAAGGTCTTGGGATCAAGTCCTGCATCAGGCTCCCTTCTCAGCAGGGAAACTACTTCTCCCTCTCCCTCTGCCTGCTGCTCCCCCTGCTTGTGGTCACTCACTCTCTCTCTTGGTCAAATAAATAAATAAAATCTTTTTTTAAAAAGAACAAAACAAAAACAATTGTTTTTTATGAGGGAGACAGAATTACTTTGGAGTGCTGACTTGGAAGCCAAACTTCCCGAGTTTAAACCCTGCACTCTCTGTCACTGGGCACATTTCTTACTCAACATATGTATGAGTTTATCTGTAAAGCGGGGATAACCACAGTATCCACATTATAGGGTTGTTGGGAGGATTAAATGAACAACCTAAGACATGTTAGCTATTCCTATGTTTGTTAAAAAAAAAAAAAGATTCTGCAGTTGCCTAGTACTACTAGCAAACTTGCGTTAATGTCTTTCGGTTTCATCTAGACTGGATGTGTGGAGGCCAACTCTTCATACTTCCCTGCTCGCGAGTAGGACACATCAATAAGCCGCGCTTTCCAAATCGACCTGGTTTTATGAAATCCCTGACCTATAACAATCTCAGATTGGTGCACGTTTGGCTGGACCAATACAAGGTGAAGGAAATGTCTCTGATTTGGAAAGACAAGCAAGAGTGTGGAGATAACGGGTTTTGGGAGTTTTCCCTCTCTTTTCCTTAAATTAACCTTCAGCCACTCATCTACCTTCCCCAGACCCTATTCTCAATTGGTTCATTCAAACCTATTACCCTGGAGCATTACTTTTTTATTTTAATTTCTAGGGAAACTCAAGTTTCTCAGAAGTAAATCAGCCACCACCGAAGTTTGTTTGGCCCAGATCTATTCCCCGCCCCCCCAAGCAGTGCCCCTCTGAAGCAGCTCTCCCTGCCCTCCTCCCCACAGGCAGCTCCCCAGATTCTCTTCCTCTACTACCAAGTTCTCAAGGGATGCAGCTGCTGTAATCTGGAGATGACGCGAGAAACTCCATTACCTCTTTTCTTTTCTTTTTTTTTTTTTAAGATTTCATTTATTTATTTGACAGACAGAGATCACAAGTAGGCAGAGAGGCAGGCAGAGAGAGAGGGGGAAGCAGGCTACCCGCTGAGCAGAGAGCCTGATGCGGGGCTTGATCCCAGGACCCTGAGATCATGACCTGAGCCGAAGGCAGAGGCTTTAACCCACTGAGCCACCCAGGCGCCCCCCATTATCTCTTTTCAACCGACAGTCAAAGATTTCTCTATCAAAGCCATGCTCCTTCATCTGTGCACCTCCCAAGCCGTCAGCCCCTAGCCAGGACCTAAAAGGGCACACAGAGAACATGGTGCTCTGGCCCCATTCGAAAGTGGTCCCTCCAGGATCCATGCACGAACCAATATGGCCGTAACCCCAACAAGACCTCATGTCAGATACACGGGGAGAAATATGTAAGAATCTCTCTATGATAGTCTATGTTCTGGTCTTAATCTAATATTTATTTATTATTTTAAATTATAAAAGTAATAATACTATTTCTCTAGTAATCAGGGCAATGCGGATTAAAGCCTCAGTGAGGTATTTCTACGTAGCCACTTAGATTGGCGAAACTGTTTAAAGTCTGATAGGACCAAGGATTGGCAAGCACAGGAATTCTCAGACATCGCGTGCGGGAGCACTCATTGTTACAAACCCACTTTGGAAGACAGTTTGGCAAAATCAAGTAAAGATCATGAATATCCCACGATCTAGCAATTCCATCCTGCACATACATCCCAGAAAGGCACGCTTTTGTGCAAGAATGTTTACAAACAGCATTGTAGGTGTTAGCCAACACTAAATACAGCCCACGTGCTCATCAGGATCAGAATGGATAAATGCGACGTATTTAATTGATATAATTCTATGTGGCCATGAAAATTAACCGTAGACATACATAGAACAGTACAGCCCATCTTACGGACATAATGGTGAACTAAAGCAGCCAAAAACAATAGAATGTGTACTGATTTATTCCAGTTCCTATTAAATTAGAAATGGGTAAAATTAAGTCACATAATTTATGTGTGCACAATTAGATAATCAAAGCTAAAAAGAAAAGCAAAAGCATGAATACATAATCAAGATAGCATTTAAAACCAAGGGAAAGGCTTCGTTCAGGACGGGAAAGGTCGGGGGCTTCGAGGAGATCGTTTGTGAAGTATTTCTTGACCTAGTCAGTATCACAGGGGTTGATTTTTCAACAATTCATTAAGTTGCACATTGAATTTTATGTACTTTTTGTATGCTTATTATACCTCCTGATTTTTAAAAGAAATTATTTTTTAAAAGGTAAAACATACTCATGCTTAAAAGTCATACAGTACTGAAAGAGTACTAACTGAAAAGCAAGCTTTCTCAGACCGTAGTTCCACCCCTCAGAAGTAACATTAAATTAGAAAGCGCTAAATCACTAAATTTAGCAATCACTAAAATGAAAAGTTTCTTGTTAACACAAGAATGAGATTATAATATATATATTATATATAAAATGTAATATAATAATGAGATTCACACAATATTTTGTTCTGCAACTTTTCCACCTGTTAGCATATATTTTTATTTATTTATTTATTTGACAGACAGAGATCACAAGTAGGCAGGGAGGCAGGCAGAGAGAGAGTGGGGGAAGCAGGCTCCCTGCAGAGCAGAGAGCCCGATGCGGGGCTTGATCCCAGGACCCTGGGACCATGACCTGGGCTGAAGGCAGAGGTTTTAGCACACTGAGCCACCCGGGCACCCCTAGCATATTTTTTATTATTATTATTTTTAAATTATTTATTTATTTATTTTAGAGAGAGAGTGCATGGGTGGAGGTGGGGAGGGGGTTGGCAGAGGGAGAGGGAGAAGCTGACTCCCTGCTGAGCAGAGGGCCTGATGAGTGGCTCAATCCCCAGACCCCGTGATTACGACCTGAGCCCAAGGTAGATGATTAACCCACTGAGCCACCTAGGTGCCCCGACCTGTTAGTATATTTTAAAAACATATTTCCGAAGTCTTTTAAAATCTGAATGTGCAAACATGTCACCATAGGTAGCTGTGACTCTTGGGCTTCTAAGAAGCAGCACCCGGATTCCTGGGTCCCGTCCTGGATCCCTCTATGTGATTTGTCACAGCACATACTGTGAATGTGTGTGGGGCGAGGGAAACCAGGTACCACGTGTGTCTCTGCCCTCACTCTACGGATGGAATCGGAAAGTCTTCTGATTTTTGTTGTTGTTCAGGTGATGGAAGGATATACTGCTCCGTTAGATACGGCTTGTTTGGTTTAATGGAATGACTCTATATTTCCATTTAGGAGCAGTTATTTTATGACAACCTGGTCTGAAATCTGTTGCCTACGGAAACATCAGTGAGCGCGTTGAATTGAGGAAGCGGTTGGGTTGCACACCATTTCAGTGGCATTTGGATAATGTCTTCCCAGAACTGGAGACATCTAAGGACAGCCAAAGAAAAGGAAACAAATCATTTTCTTTAATGAAGGGCTAAAAATCTCTGAGGTCTTCAACACAGCGAAGAACACGGTTCCAAACATGATGCGAGTTTGGAACGACATGAAATTACGTGACACGCAGTAAGAAATACAACCAGAGTGCCTTTCTGTCTTCCTTTAACGATAGTTCTTAATACTTTATTACACATGCCACTACATTTCTGGGGCAGCAAAACCTTGAACGTTAGAAATATACACGGTCACACGGATGAGACGATCATACAATTGAGTCAGGTGAAGTGTATTCTCTTCGTTACCTGCCAAACTCACTTGGTCCTGTTGGACCATAGGGAAGTTTCCACTCTTGGAGCCGTTGTCAATTCCACTCACTCCAGGCAGGTGACCTGGCCTGGTGGCCTTCTCAGAAAGACATTCGCAGAGAGCCTTGGTTGGTACATACCAAAGTCAACTCAACTGTTTCAAGCTCCTCTCTTGCTGCCAGTGTAGATTTTGGACTGATCCCTTGCTTGGCTGGGTTCCTGAGTTTCTGATGTCCCATCCACTTGCTGTGGTGTCCAGTTCTCCGGGCCAGCCTTCTGGTTTGTGCCTGTCAGTCCTTTTGTCATTCGGAGACAGTCCCTCTTCCCTGCTTCCAGTTTTGTCTTGTTCATATTTTTCCCCTCCCGTGGCTCTGGCTTCCAGCTCTCCTGACCTTTCTTGGATTGTGCGCTCTGTTGTTAATCCATGTTCTGGCTAAGAACTGTGTAGCTGGGACTGGGGAAGAAGTAGCTAAGTTCCCTATCTACCCTGTGTGAACACACTCCCAAACGTCTATTTTTATTTATTTGACAGAGAGAGAGAGAGATCACAAGTAGGCAGAGAGACGGGCAGAGAAAGAGGGGAAGCAGGCTCCCCGCTGAGCAGAGAGCCTGATATGGGACTCCATCCCAGGACCCTGAGATCATGACCCGAGCCGAAGGCAGAGGCCCAACCCACTGAGCCACCCAGGTGACTCCCAAATGTCTAAAGTATATCTTTTGGGTTAGAAGGATGGCTATTGTGTTCACCCTGGTGAAGGTGACTAGAAAGGGGGCATATATTTAATTCACAGAGACAATGAGAAAATGAGGGGGGAAACACATTGAAAGGAATAAAAGAACTGGGGGAGACCTGGGGTAGGATCACTAAACCTAGTATATAAACTGGTTTTTATAGCGGAGACAGCTTATCTATTATGCTCACTTAGTCAACAACTGAGTGGTCTTCCAGGGCCAGATATCCTTCTAGGTGCTGGGGCGCAGCAGATGTGGGAACAAGAAAACATCCCTCCCTTCATGGAGCTCGTGTTCTTTGAGATAATCCATATAATGTAAAGAAAAAAGAACCAGTTACTATGATCTCTTTATACGTATGTATTTAGCAACTTACTCTATGGAATCTGTTGTTAGAATGACATGGGGAAGACCTGGGTTTATATATTATAGGAGGTCAGGGAACTTAACTGAGCCTTTAAGAAGTCAGTCTGGCAACACAAAATAAGCACCATGTTATGATTTTATTCTTGGCCCATATTTATACTTTACCTGCTTCTAGGAAGTAATAAAAATGTTTATAATAAACACATGGATCTATTAAAATTGGGGTAAAATACAAAATAGAAATCTATAGCAGAAGGAAAAAATTCTAGTATAAATAAATCATTTTGAAATAAGTTTTTTTTTAGTTTTGAAATTTGAGAATAATTTTTTTTCTTTCGTAAGCATAAAGGAGGATGTTGCAAATAATCAGCTTTGCTGAAAGAAAAAGACAAATGTTCTCAGAGCCATGAGCCTAATATTAGGTCTTAGTTGTTTGTTTTTTTTTTTTTCTCCTTAGAGACAGGGCACACATGCAGACATGGGGAGAGAGGAGTGGTAGGAGAGGGAGAGAATCTCAAACAGGCTCTCCGCATAGTGTGGAGCCTGATGCAGGGCTTGATCTAGACCCTGAGATCATGACCTGAGCTGAATCCAAAGGTCAGATGCTCAACAGACTGAGCCACCCAGGTTCCCCTTAAGTTTTAATTTTTTAGTGTGAATGTTGGTTCAGGTACCAGATAACAGTGTGGGTAAGTCTTAGAAATGATGTAGTATGTTCCTTAGACAAGTCTGTAATAGAAATCAGAATAAATATCCAAGTATTGGTGTGATTGAAAGGAAATCCATATTAGCCTATAGGTGGCAATTTTCTGTTTCATATGGAAACTTAAAAACCTGACTTCTATTTTGGAGCTAACCCACGCAAAGCTTTCCTTAAAACACAGTTTTTGGTATGATCGAATGTTCAGACAAACCTTAAAGTAAGCCTGGGAGTTCTCTAATTAAAGCATACTTCTCAGAATGTAGCCTAAGACACGCCAGCATGAATCAGCTCCCATCATGTTTCATAGGCTGTGGCAAGTACTCTGCCCGGATTATCTCAGTTCAGCCACACATAAGATAGGCCCTGTTGTTATTACCATTTCATAGATGAGAAAACCAAAGTTAGAATTTGTCACAGGCTAGGGTTGCCAATTTTAGCAAACAAAAATACAGGATGCTCTGTCTTTGAATACACAATATTTTGTTAGAAGTATATTTCACAAATTCCATGGAACATACTTATACCACAAAATTGTTCTTTGTTGCTGAAATGGAAATTTCAGACCATCCTGTATTTCATCTGGTAGCTATCTGGGTACAAACAAATACAGCCCATACAGTAGCAGAATCAGCCCAGTGTCAAAGACTGGGCTTAACCCCAACATGAGGCTGCAAAGAGCTAAAATTTTAGTATCATTCTTCCTAACAGCAAAACTGGAGCTAACCCAAACCTCAACTACTAGGTTTATACCATTGTACATTAACTTGATGGAATAGCATAGAAACATTTAAAGTAACAGCTAGAAAAAAGTCCCATGCCAGACCCGCCAGGATGGCAAACATTTAAATATCTGACGCTATCAAGGGTCGGGAGTGGGTGGAGTGAGCAGCGGAAGCTCTCAGGCGCTGACCGCCGGCTAGCACAGGGATTTCAAACTTCGGTTTGTGCCTCGCCTGCACATCTTGCTAAAACGCAGACATTGATTACGAGGTAGGTGTGGCAAACGGCTTCCGATTCAGCAGTTCTTTTTTTATTTTTATTTTATTTTTAAAAAGATTTTGTTTATTTGACAGACAAGATCACAAGCAGGCAGAGAGGCAGGCAGAGATAGGGGGAAGCAGGCTCCCGGCTGAGCAGAGAACCCGATGTGGGGCTCGATCCCAGGACCCTGAGATCATGACCTGAGCCAAAGGCAGAGCCTTAACCCACTGAGCCACCCCGGCGCCCCTCCACCTCAGTAGTTCCAAGCAGCCCCCAGGAGACACCGACGCGGCCTGCTGTGGCCGCTGTTCCTGGGATGCCTCACTGGAGCACCTGCCCCCCAGCGTGAGGGTTTTCCCCGGCTCCTCGGAGAGGGACACCGCAAAGTTTTCACAGCTGAACCCACATTTGTTTGAGCAAAGCTGAAGCTGCACATCTTCTCATATGTACACGCCCGCTTGTCCTCATCCAGGGCGTTTTACAACGAGAAAAAAACCCAAGCCGCCCGCCCCAGACCCTCAGGGCCGCCGCCGAGCCGCGAGCTTCGCGAACGCTGCAGACTTCGCCAGCGCCACGCCAGGCGCGGGCGGTGACGTCACCCACGCGCGGGGGCGGGGCCTTCCGTCACGTGGCTCCAGGGGCACGCGCGCTCAGTCTGAGACTGCGGCGCGGAAGCCCGCGGCCACCCCCGTGCCCGGTGCAGCGTTTCTTTTCCGGCAGCTCCTCCTGCCGTGGCTAATGCGGGTCGGACCCGGGCTGTGGCGGGAGGGAAGATGCCACAGCCCGAGTCCCAGAAGCCCGGGATCCTGCGCTGCCTGCGTCAGGGTGAGTAGCGCGCGGCCTGGCGCGGCGGCGTCTGAGCCCGCGCGGCCTCCGTCGTCCCCTCAGCGCCTCAAGCTAGCGGCTCCGGCGCGCGGCCCCGAGACCCCGAGGCTGACGGCTGCGCCCGGGGCCTGACGCCCGGCGGCGGGTTGCGGAGTCAGAGCCCGCGAGCACCGCCCGCCGGGGACTGGGTGTTGACGGAGGAACCGCCCGCGGGACCCGGCACGCCCCTGTCGGCGGGGGCTGGGCCGCGCTGGGGTCGCGGAGCCGTGGGCCCGGGGCTCCCGCCGCTGTTTCCCGGAACGAGGGTCGGAGCCCTGCGGCTGGGTCTTCCGAGAGAAGGTGGTGGTGCGGCAGGGACGGTAACAGATGGCAGAGGCGAGAAGTGAGAGCTGCGCCCCCCGCCGCCCCCCTCCCCCCCCCCGCAGCTCGCGTTTCCCGGGAGGCTCCACAACTCGCCTTGACACACGGCGTTTGGCTGATGTGCCTCCGGTTTCTCTTTTCTTTCTGTTCGCTTGTTGGAGAAATTGGGCAGTCTGCCTGCTGTAATTTCCCGACGTTCTTCAATTCCGTGGCGTTTGGATAACTCCGAAAGTACCAAGTCCCTGGCCTCCAGTTCTGAGGGACTTCGTCCTTGGAGGAGTGTGCCTGGGTGGCAGACCGGTGTCGCGTATTTTCCCCGTCGACGGAGATTGGGGCCAGCGTTCCTCTCCAGCCTTGTGTTACGAAATCGGTTGTTTGGTTGGTCGGTGTTCCACGTATACAGCGAAATTCTAACTGTGCTTTTCTTGGTTTTCCTGCGCCCGCTCTTCCCGCAGATCACAGGTTTAGACCCCACTTTAAAGTCTGTTGGTTCTACTCCACTAATGCTAAGCTTTTACCCAGAAATGTGTATGTGGAAACCTACTCTGCCTTAAGACAGAAAAGAAAAGCTCCCCGCCCTCCGTGTGTGTCAGTTGCGCTTTGTAGTTAAAGGTGGTGAAAGTCTCCGTTTTCACGTCTTCTCTGGACAGTTTCTCTGCTGTTTCTTCCTTGCAGTTCGGAGTCTACTTAGTTTTTTTAAACATTTATGCAACATGAAATTTATCATTTTAACCTTTTTTTAATTAAAAAATTTTTGAGGTAACATATAATGTATTATTTGCCCCAGGGGTACAGGTCTGTAAACCTCGGGCTTACACACGTCACAGCCCTCCCCGTAGCGCATACCCTCGCCCATGTCCATAATAACCGATTTTTAAGTGTACAGTTCAGCTGTGTTAAGTACTTTCACAGTATTGCATCACAGTCTATTTCCGAAACGTTTTGATCGCTCCGTGCAGAAACTGTCTAACCGTGAAGCAGTAACTTCCCATTTTCCCCTTCTCCCGGACCCTTTTTGCCTCTCGGAATTGGACCGCTGAGAGTACCTCCTGCGAGTGGAGTCGTGCGGTGTTTGTCTTTTTGTGTCGGGCTTGTTTCATGTATTGTTTTCAGATTTCATACATGGCGAGCATCTGTTAGACTTCGTTCCTTTTTGTGGCCGAATTAGAGTTCCATTTTTGGCTGTATCACAGTTTGTTTATTGGTTCATCTCTTGACGGGCTGCTGTGCATAGTGCTGCTGTGAACGTGAGGGTACATGCACCTGTTTTTGATTCTTTGGGGTAAAAACCTGGGAGTGGAATGGCTGGATCATAGGGTAACATCTGTTTGACTTTTTGAGGAACTAATCCTTCCCGTTTTAAAAACTGCTTTTTTTTTTTTAAGATTTTATTTATTTATTTGGCAGAGATCACAAGTAGGCAGAGAGGCAGGCAGAGAATGAGGAGGAAGCAGGCTCCCCGCTGAGCAGAGAGCCCGATGCGGGGCTGGATCCCAGGACCCTGGGATCATGACCTGAGCCCAAGGCAGAGGCTTTAACCCACTGAGCCACCCAGGCACCCCATCTTTTAAAAATTCATTTTATTTTAGAATAGTTCTAGATTCATAGAAAATTGCATTGCAGAGTAGTACTGAGACTTCTTTTATATGTCATGCCAAGTTTCTCCTGTTATTAACAACCTACATTAGTATGGCACATTTATTACAATTAATGAGCCAGGACTGATACATTATTATTAACTAACATCAGAATTTATTCAGGTTTCTTTAGTTTCTCCCCTCCCCCCTTCTAAGGACATTAGGTAAAAATTAAAGGTCCAGTCCAGGATACCACATTGTAGTCATCCTGTCTCCTTAGGCTTCTTCTTGGCTTTGACAGTTTCTCAGACTTCACTTGTTTTCGAGGACCGTGACACTTTTGAGAATACTTCTCAGGTATTTTGTAAAATGTCTGTCAGTTGGGATTTGTCTGATGTTCTTCTCATAATTAGATAGCAGTTCCACCCCAGAGTGGGAGGACAGTGCCGCCAATACCACCAGGTGTGGGTACTAGCAGGGGGTTCAAGACCTCTATCTTAAATGGTACCACTGGCACAAACGTTTAAAGACCTCCAGCCTTGCCCAAGTGGCCACTGACATGCTGACCTCTGGGCCCTGGGCATTACATTGCCCTAATTTCAACCTTCATTGGCTGATAGGCGTACACAGTTCATACTCATCTCTGGTGATGCAAGGCCAATCATTAAATTGTTGGGAACATACAACTAAATTTTCTTTAAAACAGTGCTTCATGTGTGCCCCAGCCTTTACTCTTCACAGGTGGGTACCTCCTGTGCCTCCGAGGAGAGCACCACCCAGCCGTTTGCCAGGCGTGCCTCCGGGGAAACCCCTGCCAGACTTTATTGAAAATTTGTGATACCAGTAAATGCTCCCGGTGGTGCAAACAAACCTTATACAGGGCATCCCAAATCTCTGTGACCCTGTTAGATCCCCTGCCCCTCAATTCCCCTGCCTGGGAGAGCCACCCCTCAGGAGTGGCTCCCTCCACCTGTGACAAGGCTGAGGCGACAGTGCCCCAGCCCGTGATCGTAGGAGCTATTGAGTGCTGCGTGTCCGCCTTCAGTAGCGCAGACAAGACTCTGAGGAGACTGATGATCGTGGCTGATGATGGCAAGCGCTCCCTGGGGCTCGAGGGCTGAACTGGCTCCTTGGGATGACCCCTTTGAATGACATCTTGCAGAGCTGACTGTGGGTACCCCAGGATGCTCTCGCTTACTGCAGTGCTTGCTGCTCAAAGGTGAGCTAGTTCTTGGACTGCTAAGCTGCTCTCCTCCGTTGCACCTTTGAGGTTTGGAAGATAGGGATGTGTCAAGTCTCACAACCTTTTGGGGACCTCTTTAAACACTTAGTTGTTTTCCTTTGCTTTTCACCCATTGGACTGGCCCACGTTGCATCCTGTGGAGAGTTAGCGACTTGAATTTCTGTTGGTAGGACCCCTTACCAGCTACAGGAGCTGCCGCCGCCGCAGCATCCCCCTCTGCTCCCTCCAGAACCACAGCTGCAGGGTCACTTCCCTGTACCACCCCAAAGGGACCTTTTCCTGTGATCACCACTCAGAGCTCCACAGTCTTCCTGTTCAAGCCTTCCAATAAACTTAATATTTTGGTACAGTAGGCAGAAACTGGAGCTCATTTCTCAGGCCGCCGTAATTGCTGGGCATGTTACCAAGCTCAACAAAAGATTGTTTCTGGAGTTAATGGTCTGCCGGCTGATTTATTAACCTTGTCCTATTTACCCAGCAGAAGGTACGTACCTCACTCATCCTTGCAGCTTGCCTGGCCACTCTGTGATGTTCAGCCACTCCCATGGAGGACGCTTTGTGGTGCGGTGTCTGGTATCGGCTAGAGCCCCGCATGTTCTTTTATAATCCTCCATATCTGCCCAGGTATCACCACCATATACATGAACATGACCTACCCCTCATCCCAAGGTACATAATCCCCACAGTTTTGGGCCTCCTGGCCTAGCCATCCAGGAGGAACCTCAAGTTATTTCAGCTTCCCTGATCAGGCAGTTGGTGTCCGCTGTGTGTCATTGCCTTGAAGCCGTCACACATCTGTGTACTTTTCTTTCCTTCACCCCTAACACATGCCGGCTCCCAGGCAGTCCTGTCTGTTCATAGCAATGTACTTTAATCTCCCTGGGACTACCCTTAAGCATCACCGAACAGGACCTCCGATCTGCCTCTCCTTCTCCCCCCTCATGTCAGAAGTGTATGTGGTATTTATCCGCATGACACTAGGAGTAGGTCTGCTGCTGTCACTCAGATGGACTAGGCTACTCGCCACCGCACTGGGCGTACAACGACCAGTCAGTCTGAACAGGTCCAAGTATTCCATAATCTATCCAAAGGCTTTTATTTTCTTGGCTGGACTCCAGCAACTGGGGAGTTACGGATAGGATTTTTGCTGATTGGTATTCTTCCTTTGCTCAGATGTTTTGTGCAGTGGGTGATGAAAACCATTTCAGTGGCTTTTAATATCTTCACTGTCCAGATAGTGCCTGTGATTTTCCCTAAAAATTAATGCCTAGGCATCACAAGGTCAATTGTGATGAGGAAAGCGCCTTTTAGGGAAAAATTTGTGTTTCTTGGTTACTGCCTAGGCATTTTATATTTATGATGATCCTATTCATACCCGGAGTCTGGACATTTCGTTCCAATTTTAGTATATGTGCTGCCGAAGCGAGCACAGTCTGGACATTTCGGTAAGGACGTGAGTTTAGGATGCCTAACATAAGTTCCTGCTTTGTCTTTCCCAGGGCATCTTTTATTTTTTTTTTAAGATTTTATTTATTTATTTGACAGACAGAGATTACAAGTAGGCAGAGAGGCAGGCAGAGAGAGAGAGGAGGAAGCAGGCTCACCGCCGAGCAGAGAGCCAGACGCGGGACTCGATCCCAGGACCCTGAGATCATGACCTGAGCCGAAGGCAGAGGCTTAACCCACTGAGCCACCCAGGCGCCCCGTCAGGGCATCTTTTAAAATAACCACTTCAGGTGAATCTGGGAAAAGTTAGTGATTCTGCCCCAGCCCCCTTAAAAATAATAGTTGCTTGCTACCCTGCTCTTTATCTCCTGCTCCCTGGTAACCCAGATGTAGGACTGCCCTTTCCCCAGCTCATTGCACTCCCTGTCCCCCTGCTGCTTCGAGCTTTGAGTGATAAATCTTGTGACTCTACTTCCTTCGTGTGGGTATATTGAAATTGCACCTTCAGTCCAAAGGATGCTGGGGGTTTCATGTCCCCAGAGTGGAAGCTGAGGTGCTGAGGAAGGGACCTGCTGCCCCCCCGTTGTGTGGTTGGTTGTGCTCCCCCATTCTTCAGTCAGTATACCGGCTCTGGGTCTCGGCACACCACACACAGTCATTGGCTTGTGGCCCTCTTCCTCCACTTTGGAAGCCAGCAACAGCAGGTCGAGTTCTTCCTCTTACAGTGCATCGTTCTGACCTCCTGTTTTGTCTCCCTTTTCATATTTAAGGACCCTGAGATTACACTGGGTCCACCCAGATAATCTAGGATAATCTCCTTGATTTAAGGTCAAGTGATTAGCAGCCAGCCTTAATTCTGGGATGTGGATATCTCTGGGCGGCCATTAGTCTACCTATACTTAGCATATTAGTTCGCATCTTGTAAAGAAGTTTTTGGTGGTTGCCCTGGAGTTTTCAGTATACATTTTAAACTAATCAGTTTGAATCTGCCTTCATGTAACAGTAATTACCAGGCATGTTGTATGGATACCTTATTAATGAAGACCATTCCAGTTTTTCCCTCCCATTCCGGTGACATGGTCGTCATTCATTCACTTACCAGTATGCTATGATCACCAGCATATTGTGACTTATCTTACTTGGAACGTTTCTTTTAGATCAGTTAAGAACAAGAAAAAGAAGTCTCATTTTTTTTCTTCTGATGTTCTTTATGTAGATCCAGTTTCCTTACTCATGTCATTTTCATTCTGCTTGAAGAATTTCTTTTAACTTTTCTTGCAGGGTAAGTCTACTGATGATGAATTCCTCAGTTTATGTTCAAGAAGGTATTTCTTAACTTCTGAAGGATAATGTCAGTGGGTATAGAATTCTAAGGCAGGTGGATTTTTTCTTTCGTTCTTGAACTGTTTCAGTCCATCTCTTGCTTGCATGATTTCTAAGGAAAATCCTACTGTAATTCTTACCCTTTTCCCCTCTGTAGATAAAGTTTTTTCCTCCCTGTGGCTTCTTACAGCATTTTTGTTTGTCTTTTGATCTTCTGATTATGGTATACCTAGGTGAGAGTTTGGGGGGTATTTATTCTGCTTTGGGTTCTCTTACTAGTTTTAGAAATTTCTTGGCCATTGTTACGTAAGATATTTCTTCTGCTTTTTTTTTCTTCTCCTTCTGATAGTCTGATACTTTATAAGTTATACTTTCTGAAATTGCCCACAGTTCTTGAATGTACTGTTTTCCCCTTTTTCTCATCTTTGCATTCAGTTTAGGAAATGAACTATATTCAGGCTCACTGCTTTTTACTTCAGCTTTGTAAAGGCCACTGATGAACCCACGGAAGGCAGTCTTCATTGCTGTTGATTTTTTAGCCCTGCCTTTGGATTCTGTCTTAGACAGAGTTAGATTCTGTCTTAGAGTTTCCATCTCCCTATTTATGTTTTTCATGTATTCTTGCATGTTGGTTTTTTTTTCACTAGTATTCTTAACATATTAATTATAGATATTATTATTTGTTGAGGGGGGAATTGCAGGGAGAGGGAGAGTCTTAAGCAGGCTCCATGCCCAGCACAGAGCACAACATAGGCTTGATCTCATGACCCTGAGATCATGACCTGAGCCGAAATCAGGAGTCAGATGCTTATCCGACTGAGCCACCCAGGCGCCCTTAGATATTTTAAATTCTGTGTTTATGATCCCCAGTTCTGTGTCATCTAGGTCTGCTTCTTGTGATTGGCTTGTCTCTTCAGACCTTATTTTCTCTTGCTTTTTGGTATGCTTTGTATTTTTAATGTTGTTGAAAACTTGACATGTTGTATCAGGTAGGAACTAAAGTAAGTAGATCTTTAGTGTGTGGGTTTATGGTGATCTAGCTGGGGGTTCGGCTGTGTTTAATGTTTGCTCTAGCTACAGATGCCAGAGGCCACAAATTCTTCTGGTGTCCTTGTTTTTATCTGCCCTCTGGACTTTGGGGTTTTCTTCCCCAGAGAGTCTGTGTCTTGCAGCTCTTTCAGCTGTAACCCACCTTTATTATATTTGGAGCCTGTTGGTGTGGTGGTCAAGTATGAAGGAGGATGAGAGTTCCGTGTCTGCAGGTACGACCATCACAAGTGTTTGCCAGTGGTGCAGCTTTCTCCCCCTGCCACCTTCTCCCTTCCCTAGCTGCAGAATTCCCAGTCCATCTCCTGGAAGCTGTGACCTTCTGTTGATCCTTTCCTCTTAGGTTTGTCCGGAAGGCCAGCAGGGGCTGGAGTGGGAGGAGTGCCCTTTCCCAGCTAGGAGAAAGTTCTGGCAGTGTCTTTTGCCCTAGAGCAAATGCCTTTGCCTTGGAGACCGCTCTAGGGTGTTTCACAGTGACTACCTTCCCCTTCCCCTATCAGAGTAGAGGGGATCTTTCTGTATCTCCACATTCGTGGTGAGGACCTCATAGGGTCCTCGAGGTAAAGCCCGCAGAAGTTTGGGAGCCCCCCCCCCATCCTGACTGCTTCCCCAGAGTTTCTCACTCTCACGCCAGGTCACAGAGTCTGCAGCTTCAGTTTGTGGCTCCAGCAACTTCTGCTTCAGGTAAGAAGATACCACGGTGTGTCTCTAGATTTTGGGTGGTAGTTTGCCCTGTAACCTCAGTTCTCTGATGGTCTAAAAGCGTACTGATGTTAAGTTCTTCCAGTTTTTTCTTGTAAGGGTGGGAGTGTTGACTTGTAAGCTCTTCTCATGTTGGAACTGGAAGCTGAAGTTACTCCCTTTTTTTTTTTTTTTAACTTAGGGTTTGTGAGTTGTTACCATCTTCAGTGAACTATATGCACAGATCCAGGACTGTGGTATTGTACCTAGATTTAATTATGCAGGCAAAATTTGATATTTCATATTTATCACTTGACTAATAATGATTTCAAGCTGTACTGCCTGATAGCTTTCGCTTTCCTTAGAAAAGCTTTTCACTTTCAAAGTTCTTTTCTTGCAAAACTATAAGAATTCCTTGCAACTTTTCAGTATAACTTTTTGTATGCAGTTTTTGCATTTTCTAGGCAACAAAAGCTAAATAGGCCCTTTTTTCATTTTTATTTTTTATTTTACTTATTTTTATTTTTTTAAAGATTTTTTAAAATTTATTTGACAGAGATCACAAGTAGGCTGAGAGGCAGGCAGAGAGAGAGAGAGAGAGGGGAGGAAGCAGGCTCCCCGCTGAGCAGAGAGCCCGATGTGGGGCTCAGTCCCAGGACCCTGGGATCATGACCTGAGCGGAAAGCAGAGGCTTTAACCCACTGAGGCACCCAGGCGCCCCTAGACCCTTTTTTTAATTAAGCTTTCTACTTAAAAGTAAAAAATTAGTACATAATAACAATTTGTCAAGTGATTTCTTCTCTCTTATTAGTTTGAGTTTCTCCAGAATCCTAAGATAAAAATTTCAGTTCACCTTGTTTATTTGTGAGGTAATCTCAGGGTACACCAGTCGGGGAATGAAGAAGTAGGAGAGATAGGCCAGGAAGCTAGGAGAGGGTATGGATTTCAGGCCATTTTCCGCTGTAGGCCACTGCAGCTTACTCACACTGGGGAACTCTGAGAACCAGCATAGAGTACAGGTGTCAAGAGTTAGCATCCAGGGCAAGCATATAAGGAGCTCTGGGGTATTTTAGCCAGTCTGTTGTTGAAGGCTGCCTCTAGGAAGGTGCATACTCTCAGATACTTTGGGGCCTGCACTGCACATGGGCAGATGGGCTCCAGGGCCAGAGATGCAGATGCTGGCACCTGGAAGTCGGACCTGTGCAGATGGATACTCAAGAAGATGTGCAAATGACGGTGTCCGCTCTGTTCATTTCCCGCAGCTTGAGCCAGCACGAGGAGCTGGGGTAGAAACTGGCCATTTGTCCAGTTTGCTTAGTAGGTTCGTCAGCTTTCTAAACCTCTCGATCTTGAGGTAGTAGATTGTATTCAGAAATGAGTTTTCTGAAAAATGCTGAAGAGTCTGTCACACGATTTTCTGATACTCTCTTTTTGGTTATACCTAGCCAGTTCACTTAAATGTAAAAGCAGTAGTTTAGAAAATGACCCTGGCCTTGTGCTTCTGGTAATGGCGGACTGGAGAACCTAGTTGAAATCAGTCAGTGCTGAAAAGCATCAGAGAATTCACAAGATAGTAAAGTAATTACTGGGTTGAGGTTTGGGAGATAATAGAAATGCAGAGAGGTGAACACCTTGCTTGGGCTGCTCTTGTACCTGGTATTTACTGTTTTATGGAAAAGGATTTGAAAGGCTGAGCCGTGTATTGACAGATTGACGGGGTAGGGGAACAGAAGTTGGAGTCCAGGATTTGCCATGGGTGAGAATCCTGCTGAGCTGACCATGGGTAACGTTGGAATCTTGAAAGGCTATAGGCTGGAACACAGGTGGGCAGGGAGTGGATGGGGTCTTCCCTAAAATGAAATTCTGCTGTGTCATTTAGGGAGTTTAGTATATCTCCGATCTCAGATTGCTGGTGATGGCAGGTACCTAGCAGAAGCAAATGAAGTTACTCTCCAGAGGAAGAGAATCTTGGGTTTCAAGTTGTTTCTGAGATGACTTTTCAGATAGTGTCCATGCAGTCAAATCACTGCAGTCCAGTGCACCGGGAGACAGCCTGGACAGGAACCCCACAGGCAGCGGGTGGTAGTGGGCAGCCCCTTTAGACGGTGATGGTAAAACATCGTTTGGGATGTTTATGGAGCTAAAAGCTGAACTTAAACATCTCAGCAAGGAATCAGAGCAAAGGGGTTTGAAAAACCGATTTGAAAAAGATGCAGCTAGATACTATATCTAAATACAATAATCAGAATTGAGGATTCATTAGATTAATAACAAATTAGAAAAGTAATCAACTGAAAGATCAGAAGAAGCTTCCTTCAAGTATGAGAGAGGAAGAATCTGGAAAACACTGAAGAGAGTGTAAGAAATAGAGAGGATGTAGTGACAAAATACAGTGTGTTTGATTGGAATCCTGGAAGGACAGGAGGGAGAAGGAGGTAGGGCAGTATTTGAAGAGAAGAGGCTGAGAACTTTGAAAACTGACAAAAGATATCAGTCCATTAGAATAATAGATCCTAAGGGGGAGTTAAGGTGTTTTTTTAAAAAGTTTTCCACTTGTAGGTCATAGTCTAGGAGTCATTTTCCTTAGAGTGAGTTTGCTTGCTGCCTGCTTACCTGTTCTCCATCCTCCCTCTCTCTCTCTCCCTCCCTCTCTGTCCAGTTTTAGCAGTACTTTGAGTATTCTGCTAAGGATAGATGTTTTTTCTCACATGAGGAATTACATGGTCTTTTATTATATTTATATAGTTTATGTTGGGGTTCCAAAGATTTTGGTTAGAAAAAAGATATGACTGCTATTTAGATCGAAATCCATTGAGATAAGAAAATATGAAAGATAAGCTTTCCAGACTTAAAGAAATGGTTCTGTAATGCAGGGATTTCAGGCAGAGTGGGCACTTAGAGGACAGAGCCTCTCCCTAGCCCTCCTGGGGCACGGTTACTGGTAGTTCCTACTTGTCTCCCCTGGATGGCTAGTCAGAAAGCCTCTCACAGGTAAAGGGCATACTGACCTCAGGAACAGAAGGTGCCTTGGGTGCCAGTGAGGGTTTTTGTTTTTGTTTTTTGTTTGTTTGTTTTGAGAACAAGGGGGAAGTAGTATTTGTCATAGATACCTGGACATACGTCATTTTAGGTAACCCCAAGGGCAGGGGCTATCCATATCTTTAATCTTGTGGGAAACATAAATTTATATTTTAAAAAGTTACTGGATGACATCTCTTTTTTAAAGGATGGCAGGCAGGACATCACTGGCCTCTTCCTTGCCAGGTGGTATAACAAAATGCTTAAGGACGTAGGTCTGACATCAGATGCCTGGGATTCAAATCTCAGTTCCTCCCCTTCCTTCCTAGCTGCATGTCCTTAAAGCAGGTTACTTAATTTCTCTAAGATCAAGAGGAAAAAAGATAAGAAGGCTTGTTTTTTCCTGTTCTACACTCGGGACTAGTATTTTCTTTTTTTATTAGTTTTGATTTGCATACTTGACTTGTGTAGGTAAGCCACTTGGTCAGCACTGCCCACTCCTGGAGACCCCGGACACGCTGGCCCAGTAACACACTCAGTACTGAGCCCTGGTTTAAGGGGAGTCAGCTCTGCGCATACCCCCTTGGTCCTGGGACAGAGGCGTCTGTAGAAGGCCATGTGGATCGTGCTTGTTGGATGCTTATTGATATTGGGTATGTTTAAAGCCATTTTAGTTCCTTATTTATTTGGATATCTCAGAACACTTATTTCTAGTAACTATACTTTCCCCTGTTCACTTATTTGTTCATTTGATGTACTTTGGGTTTAATTCTCCTTTTTATGGGCAGAAAGGAAACAAGAAATAACGGTTTTCATGATTCTGGGGGCTATAAGTGGTTACTCTGTTCATTCTATACATCCCTTCAGAGTTGAAGTTTGGAGCCTGATCAAACTTTCGAACTTGCCCAGTTTTAATTTGAATTTATTTAGGTGGGGGACACACCCTGCCGGTCTTTAGTTTCCTCCCTGGCTGATACACCCTTTTATCTGCCTGCTTTCTGACTGCATTTGATTTTATGACCCCTGCATTGACATGATGTTAGCTCGTTGCTGGGACTGAGAAAAAACTGCTGTAAGGGCATTCCCTGTGTGTGCCTGTTGATCTTGATCAGACACATTGGGTCAGAAATGGATTCATGAAAATAAAAGAGATGATAATAAATTATATCTAGTAGAATATATAGTTAGAAAGATCTTGAATATAAGATTCCTTGAAGTATATGGGTGTTGCGTAAGCCCCTCCTGAGGCTATGGTCACTTTCTCCTTTAGTCTTCCCCAGGCCTTGGCCAGGGAGAGTTGCTGCTTTCTACTGCTTTCTACTTGATCAGGGAGGATATTAACGCCTAATGGTCAGCCCCTGCCAGTCCATTTTCACTGACCAAGCAGGTGTCCCAAGATTGGTTTATGTGCTAACTCCTAGCTGTCCTTTTAGTTCTTGTCTTGCTGCTTTCTCCCATCAGCATCACCATGTGGTTTTTCTCTGCATTTGAGGTATTGTATATACCACTACATGTGTTATGTTCTCTCTGATGTTATAGAGAGAATATTCGTGAATGTCTGAGGGATGTCAGAGGATTATTCCCAGGAAAGCACATGATGTCTGGAATTTGCTCTGAACCTTTCCTAATTCAGTAATCTCCTTACTTGTAGTTATGAAGTATGATGGTGACAGTGTTTTCTTTCAGTCTTTCAGGTAGATAAGGAATGAGAAAAAAACAAAATTTTTTTTTTGTGTTGTCATCACCTGGTAATTTCACAGGGGTCAGTGGGAAGGGCATTGCTGTCAATCAGCATTTGTACTCACATGACTGTAGCTCACTTAAAATATGAATGTGTCCCTTTTATGGAAAAAGCTAATAGATGTCTGCTGTTTGACAACTTGGAATGTAGCAGAGACCAAGGAGAAAATAGCCAGAAACTACTGAAAGGTACATACTTATCATGTAGGGATAGACATGAGGGGCACCTGGGTGGCTCAGTCACTTGAGCGTCCGAGTTTGACTGAAGTTATGATTTTAGGGTCCTGAGATTGCGCTGAGTCAGGAGCTGAGCTTAGCTGGGAGTCTGCTTGTGCTTCTGCCCCTCCCCATGCTCATGCAGGTGGGCATGCTCTCTCAAATGAAGTCTTAAAAAAGGAGAGATGTTTTACGTTTTATTAAACATTACGAAAATTTTGTGTTAAAGGAAAATGAAAGCTGTACTGTGTGTGAGTTAGGTAGTGTGGTCTCGTTACTCTTGTAGAAGAAGTTGGATGTTGGGCAGACAAATTCAGACTAGTTAATGATTTGTGGAGGAAAAAGTTTTTCAGATTGTGCTTTTAGAATACTTGTTCAGTGTTCACATTTCATTTTCAAGTTTTTGACAAATTAATGGATTTAAAATAAAATAGCCTTTCTTTTAATATGCTAAGATCCCCTTTGCCTCTGAGGTTAAAAGGAAAGACTATATTTCATTCAAAGCCTTAAAATATTTAATCCTTTCCAAAATTCTTCTTACATTTTTAAGTCAGGTTAAGAAATTTTTTACCGTGGAACACCTGGATGGCACATTCAGTTAAGCGACTGCCTTTGGCTTAGGTCCTGATTTCAGAGTCGCAAGATGATGGTGCCCTGCATCAGGCTCTGCCTTTTAGGGTAGCCTGCGTGAGATTCCCTCCTCATCCCTGCCCCTCCTTCCACTTGCGTGCGTGTGCTCTCCAATAAATAAATAAAAACGAAATAAAATAAAAACAAAACTCCAGCGTCATTATCAATTACAGCGAAGGGTGTTTCTCAACAGCACAATTGTCTGAGCTAAGAAAGCGCATTTTGAGATGCTTTCCGCAGTTGTCGTTAACTTATATTAACAAGGAACACACCAGCTGCAAAATTCTGTTCCATAAAGTAGTTAAATTATGTAAAATTCACAAAGACAGTGCCTCTTACACATATCACTCTACGGATGATACTTTAAACCCTTCCATTTATGTTCCAGTCATAGCATATTTAATGTACTAAATAATACAACATTTTTCTTCTGAAAAATCATTAAATAATCCTCAAGAAAAGGCTGATGGGGAACACAGCAGAGTTCTGTATGTTAGCCACCATGCAGGGTAGTGGGGATTAATGTTTTTTAAGTCAGGCATCCTGACAGAGTTTAAATTGAGTGAGATCTCATGAGATTTTGGATCTTTGTCCTATACAGTTTGCCAGAAAATACTTTTGGTATAATAACAGTAGATGCTAACAGTAGCAGTGATCAGTCAGTTTTTGAGTGGACTAAAAAAGCATGTATGTGCTTAAATTGTTACTTGCGTATTTTGTATGCATATCTTTCTAGTTTCCTAAATTGCATAGTAGTGCAGCTGCTTTTCACCTATGAACATGAAGTTGGCCTTTCAGTCCTGTCCTCCATTCTGTGTCCTCCCTCTCCTGATGGGTTTCAACTTTTTTTTAATGGTTTATGGAAGAATGTTAGACATCAGCTCAGTATTATGCTTTGTCCTTCCTTTGCTTTATCCATCCTTTGTTTCATATTATAAGAAGTTACATGTATGAATATAGATATATTTTTATGTAGCATTCTGTATACACTCTTCTCCATCTACTTTTTTTCACCTGGCAATATGTGTAGCGATAAAACCAAAGTTAACATGGAGAGACATTTCTCTTTCCTTTTTACAACTGCATATTTATTGTATGGATGTTTCTTTTTTTTTTTCAAGATTTTTTAAATTTATTTGACAGAGATCACAAGTAGGCGGAGAGGCAGACAGAGAGAGAGAGAGGAAGGGAAGCAGGCTCCCTGCTGAGCAGAGAGACTGATGTGGGACTCCATCCCAGGACCCTGGGATCATGACCCGAGCCGAAGGCAGAGGCTTTAACCCACTAAGCCACTCAGGCGCCTGTATGGATGTTTCTTAATTTGTTCAGCCGGTCCTTCATCAGTGCACAATTGGATTGATTCTAGCCTCTTGCTTATTACAGATAGTCCCGTAGTGAATAACCTTGTGCATATATTGTTTTCGTACTTTTTCCCTGGGTGGTGTAGATTCCTGGGAGTCATACTGCTAGGTCAAAGGGTAAATGCGTATGTAATTTTAGTAGATGTTGCCAAATTGCCCAGGGTAAGTAATATACCACATATGAGAGTTTTTCCACAGCCTCACTATCAGACTATGTCATCAAGCTTTTGGATTTTTGCAAATCCAGCAGGTGGGAAATTGTATCTCCGTGAGGACTTATTTTGCTTATTTTCCCTTATTATGAGCAAGGTTCATTATTGTTTTCACAGGGTTAAGAACCAGTTGTATTTCTGTTTCTGTGAATGGTCTTGAAGGGGTGTTGGTTCTTTTTCATTGTGGCTGACAAGACTGAAGGGTGATCCCCAGTGATTTCCTACCACCTTCTGCCCTCACTTTGTGTAATTCTCTCCCCATGAGTGGGAGAGGGGCCTAGGCCTTGCTTTTAACCAACAGCATATGGCGAAGATGAGAGAATGTCAATTTCTTGATTAGCTTAGGTTATATAGCAAAGATAATAGGATTTCACCCTTTTCATTATGTTATAGAAGACTCCATCTTGGGGCACCTGGGTGGCTCAGCTGGTTGACCGTTGCTAACTCGACTTCACCTCAGGTCATGATCTCAGGGTTGTGGGATTGAACCCTGTGTTGGGCTCCAGGCTCAGTGTAGAGTCTGCTTTAGATTCTCTCCTTCCTCTGCCTTCCCGCGCACACACGTTCTCACTAAATAAATACATATGTATCTTAAAGAAAAAAGGGAAGAAGACGACTCAGTTTTCAGCAGAGTGGAGGAGACTCCTCATTGTCAGCCTGATGAAGTTAGGGATTGTGGTGATGTCCACATGGCGAGGAGCTGCCGATAACTACTAGGGTCTGGGAGTAGCCTCCAGCTGACAGGGCCCCTTTGTCATAGAGATACAAGGGGAGGAATTCTACCAACAACTTGATGAGTTTGGGAGCAGTTTTGAAATCAGGCCTCTGGGGGAGAATGAAGTTTGGCTGACAATTAGCTTGAAGACTTGCCTGACCCTGAGCAGAGGATCCAGTTAAGCTGTGCTCAGACGCTTGCTGCTTAGAAATGATGAGATAATAAATGTGTGTTGTTTTTCTGGTAATTTGTTATATACCAATGGATATCTAATACTGAGATAATGCCTTTTTGTTAAAGTTGCACATATTTTTTTCTTCTTTCTCATTTGCCTTTTTATTTTCTTTCAGTGTCTTTTGCTACCCCCAGTTTTTTTGTTCTTGTATAATCTAGTTTATCTGTCTTTTCCGGGATTGGTTCTGGATTTTCAGTTATAGCTAGAAAAGTTTTGCCTACTTCCAGATGATAGAGGAATTTACTTTTGTTTTCTTCTATTTACTTGTATGGTTTCATCCTCTGTATTTTTTTAGAGTTTTAAAATTTTAATTCCAGGATAGTTAACATATAGTATTATGTTAGTTTTAGGTGTACAGTATGGTGATTCAGCAGTTCTGTACATTATTCACTGCTCATCAAGATCAGTGCACTTCCTAATTCCCATCACCTGTTTCACCCATCCCCCACTCACCGGCCCTCTGGCAATGATTGCAGTGTTCACTATTGTTAAGGTCTGTTTCTTCAAGGAATCAATTCCATTTACAATTGCACCAAAAACCATAAGATACCTAGGAATAGCCCTAACCAAAGAGGTAAAGGATCTGTGTTCTGAAAACTATAGAACATGTATGAAAGTAATTGAGGAAGACATAAAGAAATGGGAAAACATTCCATGCTCAAGGACTGGAAGAACAACTATTGTTAAAATGTCTGTGCTACCCAAAGCAGTCTACACACATCCAGTGCAATCCCTGTCAAAGTACCATCAGCATTTTTCACACAGCTGGAACAAAAAGTCCTAAAATTTGTATGCAACCAAAGAAGACCCTGAAGAGCCAAAGGAATGTCGAAAAAGAAAATCAAAGCTGGTGGCATCACAATTCCGGACTTCAGTCTGTATTTCAAAACGGGAATCATTAAGACAGTATGGTATTGGCACAAAAACAGACACATGAATTAGTGGAAAAGAACAGAGAACCCAGAAATGGACCCTCAACTCTATGGTCAACTAATCTTCGACAAAGCAGGAAAGAATATCCAATGGAAAAAAGATGGTCTCTTCAGCAAGTGGTGCTGGGAAAATTGGACAGCCACATGCAGAAGAATGAAACTGGATCACTGTCTTAAACTGCATATAAAAATAAAATGGACGAAAGACCTAAATGTGAGGCAGGAATCCATTAAAATTCCAGAGGAGAACACAGGCCGCAACCTCTTGCACCTGGCCTCAGCACCTTCTTGCTGGACACGTGTCCAAAGACAAGGGAAACAAAAGCAAAAATAAACTATTGGGACTTCAAGATAAAAAGCTCTTGCACAGCAAAGGAAACTGTCAACAAAACTAAAAGCAACCTAGAAGTGGAGGAAGATATTTGTAAATGCCTTATCAGATGAAGGGCTAGTATCCAAAATCTGTAAAGAACTTACCAAACTTAACACCCAGAAAACAAAAAATCCAGTCAAGAAATGGGCAGAAGACACGAACAGACATTTCTCCAAAGAAGACATCCGGATGGCCAACAGACACATGAAAAAGTGCTCAGCATCACTCAGCATCAAGGAAATACAAATCACAACCACAATGAGAAACCATCTCACACCAGTCAGAATGGCTAAAATTAACAACTCAGGAAACAACAGATGGTGGCGAGGATGTGGAGAAAGAGGAACCTTCTTACACTGTTGGTGGGAATGCAAGCTGGTGCTGCCACTCTGTAAAACAGTAAGACAGTACCTCAGAGTGTTAAAAATAGAACTGCCATTATCACCCAGCAAGTACACTATTAGGTGTTTATGCAAAGGATACAAATGTGATTCAAAGGGGCACGTGCACTCCAGTGTTTGTAGCAGCAGTGTCCACAGTAGCCAAACTATGGAGAGAGCCAGATGTTCATCCACAGATGAATGGATAACAAGAGTGGTATATAGAGAAAATGTACTATTACTAAGCCATCAAAAAGAATGAACTCCTGCCATTTGTTGGGTTTTTTTTTTAAAGATTCTATTTATTTATTTGACAGATAGATCACAGGTAGGCAGAGAGGCAGACAGAGAGAGGAAGGGAAGCAGGCTCCCTGCTGAGCAGAGAGCCCGATGCAGGGCTGGATCCCAGAAACCTGGGATCATGACCTGAGCTGAAGGCAGAGGCTTTAACCCACTGAGCCACCCAGGGACCCCATAACTCCTGCCATTTGTGATGATGTGGTGGAACTAAAGGATGTTAGCTGAGCGAAATAAGTCAGAGAAAGACAAATACCATATGATTTCACTCATGCGGAATTTAAGAAAGAAAGCAGATGAATATAGGGGAAGGGAGGGAAAAATAAAATAAGATGAAACCAGAAGGGAGACAAACCATAACTAAAGGAAACAAACTGAGGGTTGCTGTGGAGGGGATGGGGGTAATTGGGTGCTGGGCATTAAAGAGGGCACTTGAAGTAATGAGCACTGGGTGTTACATGCAACTAACTGATGAATCACTAAATTCTGCCTCGAAACTAGTAGTACAGTACATGTTAATTAAATTGAATTTAGATTAAAAAAATTTTTAGGGGCGCCTGGGTGGCTCAGTGGGTTAAAGCCTGTGCCTTCAGCTGGGGTCATGATCCCAGGGTCCTGGGATCAAGTCCTGCATCGGGCTCTCTGCTCAGCAGGGAGCCTGCTTCCCTTCCTCTCTCTTCCTCTGTCTCTCTGCCTGCTTGTGTTCTCTGTCAAATAAATAAAACCTTAAAAAAAAATTTTTTTTAAAGAGTCTGTTTTGTGGTTTCTTTCCCTTCCCCCTGCTTTTTTTCCCTTTGCCCATTTGTGAAATCATAAGGTGAAATCATATGGTATTTGCCTTTTTCTGACTGACTGACTTCATTTAGGATTATGTACTCTAGCTCCATCTGTGCTGTTTCAAATGGCAGAATGTCATTTTATGGCTGAATAATATTTCATTGTATATATATATACCACATTTTTTAATCCATTTATCTCTTGATGGCCACTTGGGTTGCTTCCATAATTTAGCTATTGTAAATAATGCTACAGTAAACATGGGGTGCATGTATCCCTTTGATTTTGTATTTTTGTGGGAGGTAAATGCCCAGTAGTGGGATTACCAGATTATAGGGTAGTCATGTTTTGAGGAACCTCCATACTGTTTTCCATAGTGGGTGCACCAGTTTGCATTCCCACCAGCAGTGCACAAGGGTTCCTTTTCCTCTACATCCTTGCCCGTCTTCTCCAAAACAGTTGTTATTTCTTGGGTTTTTGATTTTAGCCCTTCTGACAGGTGTGAGGGGGTGTCTCACTGATAATGCATGATGTTGAGCATCTTTTCATGTGTCAGGTGGCCATCTGGATATCTTTGGAGAAATGTCTGTCCATGTCTTCTGCCCATTTTTCAGTTGGATTATTTGGGTTTTTTTGGATGTTGAGTTGTATTAGTTCTTTATATACTTTAAATACTAACCTTTTATTGGATATGTCATTTGCATAATAGCTCTTCCCATTCTGAAGGTCATCTTTTAGTTTTGTTAACTGTCTCCTTCACTGTGCAGAATCTTTTTATTTTGATGTGGCCCCAGTAGTTAATTTTTTCATCCATATTTAAATATCAAATTCATATCAGTGTGTCTTGGTGAATGGTGAGAGGAGTGGACCCTAGTGTAGCCTTTAACATGTGGCTAGACAGTGGTCCCAAAACCATTTAGCAAAAAGTCATTCATTTCTTCACTGGCATGTGATGTTATCTATAATCATTTACACTAAATTTCTAAATGTAATTGGGTCCATTTCTCAGTTTCTCATCCTGCCCCATTGGTTTTTAGTCTGTGAATGTGTCATGCTGTACTGTTAGGTAGAAAAACGCTGGAGTTTATAATCCAGTAGGGCTCACCCCGCTTGTACTTGTTTTTCAGGGTTTGCCTGCCTGTTCCCTGTTTGTTCATTCTTTCCCAGAGCAACTTGTTTAGCTCCAGAAAAAAGATCTGCTAGTATTTTTGATACAATTATATAACATATATAAGTTATCTTAAGGAGAGCTGACTTTTATGATTTGGGGTTTCTCTCAAGAGTAAAGTACAACTTTCCATGTGATCAAGTCGTCTTTTGGGGCTTTCAGGAGTGTCTTATGTTTTTTCTCATACATGTTTAAAGACATTGCTTGTTAAGTTTATGATTAGTATTTATTCTTGAGATCTTTTATATTCATAAAAAAGATTTTTTTATATTCATAAGATTGGTATTCATAAATTAGATGTGTGTTTTGGGAGGTTCAATTTTTGTCAGATTTTGAGATCAGTGTCCTACTCATTTTATAAAACAGATTTGGAAGATTTATTATTATTATGTATTCTTTTTAGTGGCTTAGGGAGCATTAGGATTAGTAAGTCTTTAAAGGACTAGTAGACGTCCCCTGTGAAGCTCTCTGTCTGTGTGGTGGTTTGTTTTTGTTGTTGTTTTGAGAAACTCTTACGATGTTATTTCTTATGTGATGATTGGTCTGTTTGCATTTCTTTTGGGACTGGGGTTAATTTGAGTAAGGTGTATTTTCCTTAAAAGTTATTTTCCTAGGTTTTCAAATTGATATGCATGGAATTATATGAAGCTATCTTTTGATTTATAAAATTTGCAGTGATTTCAAATTTATCATTAAGAAGTCTCAGACTGAGAGTGGAAGAATTGGGACTTTTGCTGGCATACTGAATATTTTGCTTAATAATGACAATGTCTAATGAAATTATTTAAACTGGTTAGCTGGCTTCTGCTCCTTCACCTCCTTCTCCTGACAACGGACATTTATTCCCCAGGCTGTGCTCATCTCACATATCTTACTCTTCTCTAAGATTTTCACATTTCACAGAATCAAGGTCCTGTAACGTCTTCTGGAACAAAAATACACTTTGTGTAATTTTTAATTACAAAAACAAGTACTTGTTAATTTTTAATACCGGACACTGTGTTTGGTAAACATAATGGGTTTGAAAATACAGAAATGACTCATCTTCTTGGGGTGTGTGGGGTTGCTTATGGTATGTATAGTAATATTTACACAATAGGTACATTGTTTATTGGGGTATCTCCAGTTCGTGCATCTGGAAAGGATTCCTCTGTCATTAACTGTACCTTTCCAACATGTTGAGTGTTGACATCTCATTTTCCTTTTCCTTTTTTTTTTTTTTTTGAAAGATTTTATTTATTTATTTGACAGAGAGAGATCACAAGTAGACAGAGAGGCAGACAGAGAGAGTGAGAGGGAAGCAGGCTCCCCGCCAAGCAGAGAGCCCGACGCGGGACTCGATCCCAGGACCCCGAGACCACGACCCGAGCCGAAGGCAGCAGCCCAAACCACTGAGCCACCCAGGCGCCCCGACATCTCATTTTCCAACCACCACATCAGTCTTTCCTTGTTACTCTTTCTATAGTATAACTCCAGCAGTTACTCAGCCACACAGGACTTCAGGTCCGTTGGCCCTGCACAGGTTTTTCATTCTGCCTCTTTCTTCCACGTCCTCCCGTTTCTCCTTGCCTGTCTCACAGCTGTGGTCTGTCATTCTGATCAGCACATTGCATGCGCTTCTCCTCAAACTGCTGCTTCTGTACCTCCCTGGTGAAACCCTGACCCTCTGCTTACAAGGCACCTGTACCTCAGCAGCTACCAGACCATGACTGCCTGGTTAGCCTTTTATTCATTTAACTTTTGAAAAATATATTACGTTGACATCTAACTGCTGAAGTTTTGGCTTTATTAACTGCTCAAGTTTATGATTGAAAGAATTTGTTCACTAGTTGTTTTGTATTAACTAACCTTAAATGTTTGCTTTGACCCTCCTTTTTTAAAGGCTTCAGCCTTGGATATTGAAGCCATGGATAATTTCCTATAGAAGGAATAGCAAACAGCACAAAGCAGAAAAACTTTATTGTTCTTTGTTAGCATAGCTTTGATTAAAATTTTGTCTTTTGGGGGGCACCTGGGTGGCTTAGTGGGTTAAAGCCTCTGCTTTCGGCTCAGATCATGGTCTCAGGGTCCTGGGATCAAGCCCCACATCGGGCTCTCTGCTCGGCAAGGAGCCTGCTTCCTCCCTCTCTCTCTGCCTGCCTCTCTGTCTGTCAAATAAATAAACAAAATCTTTTAAAAAAATTTTTGTCTTTTGGTTTTTGTTTGCACGTCTTCTTAAGTAGTTAAGAATCTGTTATTTTATTAAATAACAGGTATCTAATTGCTTTGTATTTTATTCAGGTTTGCTAATAACTTCTTGACCTGTCTAAAACTGATAGTGTCTTTGTTTCTGAAGACTATTATGGTTAATTATATAAAACAAATGATCTGATTTTATAAATTCCTCTCATTTTTATAGGTTCCTTAATTTAGTATAAGGATTGACTATGTAAAAAATGTTCTCTTAAGAATTATCATAATATAGCTTGAAAATATCTGCCTGATAGAATGGTTGAGAGTTAATACATTTTACAGTTCAGGAAGCAAGGACTCTTGATGTTTGGGCTATTGTGCTTAGGATTGGGAGGGGTATTCTGGGGATAATCTGGACAGAGTTGGCCAAATCCTATGGGTGAGGTCTTGAAAAAACTTTTTCATTTCGCCCATAGGTCCTGGCAGCCAAGAGGGAACCTAAGAGCATGCAGTGGACAAAATGGAAAGTAGCCTCCTGTTTTATCACAAAGACCTTTATTTAACTTGTGAAACTGGACAATGAGAGCCTATTGTTTTTTGTACCTTTTCAAATAATAACTATGACTGTTGTTCTGCCTAGTTTCATATTGTTGAAATAAGGTAGTCATAATATTTTTGTATAGCATAAGGTACCGCTTGCCTTGAATGTGACAGCACTACATTCACTTATAAATACCCAGCATTTTGCAAACATTGAAAACTGTACCGCAGTAATTGATTCATTAATTTCCACAAATATTTATTAAACATACCAGGGATTGTTGTAAGCTCGGGGATGCCACAGGGAAATAAACAGACAAAAGCTCTTGCTAATGAAGCTTACATTCTAGCAGGGGGGATGGACAAGAAATAGTAATTATGTAGTGTGTAGGAAGGTGGAAGTTGCAGAGTGGGGAGAACCAGAAGTGCTAGTGTTCTGTGCTTGAGTTGCAGTTTTAAATTACCTTAGTGTAGAAACTTACTGAGAAGGTGGTATTTGAGCAAAGATTCAACAGAGATGAAGTTAGCTGGGATGAAAAGTATTCCAGGCAGAGGGAGGAACTGATGCATAATCCCTCAGTGGGAGTGTGATTGACACATTGGTGAACCTTCGGGAGACCTGTGTCTAGAATGAAGTGAATGAGGAGGGAAGTAATAGAAAATGTAGTAAGGGGGTAATTCCAGATTAGATAGGGACTTGTGGGTCATTGTAAGGAACAGGTGTCCTGTATGCCATTCATATTACATACTAAGTTTAGACCTAATGAGAAGGAGGAAAACAACGTTGAGTTTGTGCTGTGCTCTTTCATTCTGTAGGTATCATTCAACAGCTTTTCTGTGCCATTCATTGTGCTGAGTGAGGGAATACAGTGAGCAGATGAAATAAAAGCTAGCCACAGTGTTTGTGGAGGTTCTCTTTATCCAGTGCAAGTCACTGTGTTTTGTGTGTTAATCATTGTACTTGATATTTTACATGTCTTATGTAATTCTGAGTATTTCATTTAATTCCAAGTATCCAGCAAGATAGACAGTATTATTAACTTAGAATACAGTTGATGAAAGTGAGGCTAAGGAAATTTGGTAATTTGTCTAAAATTACATAGCTATCATGTGACAGAATGGGATTAGTACTTAATCTTGTCTTTTCATTATACCATTGGTTCCCAAATCTGGCTGTGCATCGAGTTCACTGGGAAGCTTATTACCAAAGCTATAGATTTTTTTCACCTTACTTCTACTCTCCTTTATAAATTTGAACTATAACTGTTGAATCTAGAGTAGGCATTAGGGCAGGTTTAATTTTTGATTGGAAAGTAGAACAGTTTTCTTCAGGCTGCTTATTTTTAATAACAGATTTTAAGATCTTTGGGTTGAAAGAGTCCTATAATTTTATAGTGGAAGTCTGCACTTTAGATAGACTGCCATGATACATAAGGTAATTGTATTTTCCTCATGAAAAGCCAGAATCTGAAAGAAATTACCACACTGTAAGCAATCCAGACCAAAGGTAAAATATCCGTTAACACAGACGAGAAGTCAGCTGTTTTGCTGCCTATGATTTTAATTGTTGAATCCTTTTTTTTTTAAAATTCAGCGCTATACACATACCTTCTTTTATTTGAGTCTTAGTTAACACTGTGCGTAGGGTTCCTAAGTAAATAGTTGAGAAGTTCTGCTCGGTTGTTTGGAAAACAGTGATTGTGAACTTGGTGGATGATTTACAAGTGTCCTGAAGGGTCTAACCTCGCTGTCCTTCTTTTTCAGGAGATTGAAGATGGCCCTTCAGCTATGCTAGGTCTATAATGGGAAGTGTCACAGTTCGATATTTCTGTTATGGATGCCTTTTTACATCTGCGACCTGGACGGTTTTGCTTTTTATTTATTTCAACTTCAGTGAAGTGACTCAGCCACTTAAGAATGTGCCCATCAAGGGGTCTGGGCCCCATGGACCATTTCCCAAAAAATTCTATCCCCGATTTACGCGAGGCCCAAGTCGAGTATTAGAGTCACAGTTCAAAGTAAACAGAATTGATGATACAATAGATAATCACGTTGAAGATCCAGAAAAAGGCAACATGAAATTCTCTTCTGAGTTGGGTAAGTGTATTGGACTTCTGGTAGCATGCCAGAGTATTTAATCATTGGAAGTTTAAATTTACTTATTCTTTAAATCACATGTTGCTCAGGGGATTAGAAATGGGTCATTTCCCCCTCTAATTTATTTTGTTAATGAACTAGTTGAGGTTCTAGGATTTTGCAGATTCAGTGGGGAGTTATATTCTAATTTAGCCATTTCTGACCAGTATTTTATGAGGACTTGGGAGAAAGTAAAAAGGTCCAGAATAGGAAGGAAGGAAGGAAGGAAATGGAACTTATGGGGGAAGATTTTAATTGTTAGCATTATTTAATAATGGAAAGAAATGGTCGAAAGGTAACTTGATTATATATAACATATTTTGAAAGGCAGAGTTCATTAAAACAGAACATACTTTGTTAGAGATAAACTGAAATTATATCTAATAAGATTTCTACTTACAAGAATTGTTAAGATGCTGCAGTATATTAAATATAGGAGTTTGTAAACTCTTATAAAAGGAAAACTTTTCATCAAAAATTCTGTTCTGTTCAATTTGGAAGCAATCTGTATGTTTTTTGTGTACTGTAATTTTAGAATCCTGGTTTTAGCAAATTTTATTTGAAGGGACAAATGAGCCAATTTGGTTATCTTTAAAACTTAGAAAGATCTTTAATCTTCTCCTAGAAATCTCAAATGATAAGTAATTTAGAAGTAAAAGAGATTTTTCAGAGATTGAAAGATCCATAAAATATAAAGGAAATGTTAAAATGTTTCTTTTTATTTGATCATAGTTTCAAAGAAATCAGTTTTTAGGATTTAATGATTTCCAAATACATGGAGTTGAAAATTCTTAAAATTATATGAGGAAATGGAAACTGTTTCCTCCACTTCCATAAAGTAAACCTTGTTATCTTTTTTTAGACTGCTATTTAGACACTTTACAAGCATTAATAGGTAAATTTCTAGCCTCTTTATTTAAGTTACTTTAGTAGAAAACTTTTATAAAGAAGTAACTTGGGTTTACTGTTTTGAATGGACCTTGTATTTGCCTTTGAAAGTAGAGAGAAAATTGTAGACACTCGAAATGTGACAAACTCAGAGTGCTTAGCTGAAAAACTAAATGCTTTATAACAGATATACAAAAAACCTGTTATAGCTAAAAAATCAGTTCAGCTAAGTTGCAGGGCACAGGATCAACACACGAAAACCAGCTGTATCCCTGTACATTAGCAATGAAGTTGAAAAATAAAACTAAGAGAACAATTCCATTTCCAGTAGTATCAAAAGGAATAAAATACTTAAGTATAGCCATGAAGGTGTGAGATTTGTACACTGGAAACTACAAAACTGCTGAAAGAAATAAAAGTAGACCTAAATAAATGGAAAGGCATGTTAGGTTCATGGACTGGAATACTAATGCTGTTTAGGGAACTATTGCTACCCAGAGCAATCCAGAGAGTCAGTGCAAACCTTAACCAGAATAAGGTTTATTGAAAAGATGGAAAGGCTGATTCTAAAGTTAATGTGAAATTACAAGAGGTTCTAAATAACCCAAACAGTCTAGGAAAGGTACAAAGGTGGAGGGCTCACACTTCAAAACTCTCTACAAAGCTACATTAATCAAAACAGTCTGATACTGGCCTAAGGGCAGATGTATATATCAGTGGTTAGACTGAGAGTCCAGAAATAAAGCTGTGATATTTTTGGCCACTTGATTTTTAAAAAATGTGTCAAGACGGTTCAGTGGGGGAGAAATAGTCTCTTCAACAAATGCTTTTGGGACAAATAGGTAATCCACGCACAGTGGAGGAGCGTTGAACCCTTATATCATCTGTAAGAATTAACTCAAAATGAAGACCTAAATAGAAGAGCTAACAGCATAAAACCTTCGGAAGAAATCCTAAAGATAAATCTTCTTGACCTTGGGTTTGGTAGTGGTTTCTTTTTTTTTTTTTTTTTAAAGATTTTATTTATTCATTTGACAGAGAGAGCGATCACAAGTAGGCAGAGAGGCAGGCAGAGAGAGAGAGAGAGAGGGAAGGAGGCTCCCTGCTGAGCAGAGAGCCCCATGTGGGACTCGATCCCAGGACCCTGAGATCATGACCTGAGCCGAAGGCAGCGGCTTAACCCACTGAGCCACCCAGGTGCCCCTTGGTAGTGGTTTCTTACATGACACCAAAAGTACAAGTTAACAAAAGAAAAAAAAATAAATTGGACTTCACTGAAATTAGAAGCTTTTGTACATCAAAGAAGACAATCAGGGAAGAAGAAAGACACCCCACAGAATGGGAGAAAATGTTTGTGTATCCTGTCTCTAATGGGGGTTCATTATCCGGAGTATAAAAAGAACTCTTAAGAGTTCAATGATAAAAAGACAAATAACCCAGTTTAAAAATGGGCAAAGAATTTGATAGACATTTTTCCAAAGACAGACACATAAAATGTTCAACATTGTTATTACAGAAATGCAAATCAGAACTACAATGAGGATACCATTTTACACTTGGTAAGATGGTTATAATTTCTTTAAAAAGGAAAATAACAAGTGTTGGCCAGGATACAGAGAAATTGGAACCTTCATTCATTGCTGGTTCCTCAATAGGTTAAACTTAGAGTTACCTTATGATCCAACAATTCCTCTCTTGGATATATACCCAGAAGAATTGCAGGCAGGTGTTCAAACAAAGATTTGTACATCAATGTTCATAGCAGTGCTGTTCTCAGTGAACAGAGGTGCAGAGAACCCAGATGTTCATCAGTGGATGGAAGGACAAGCAGCATGTCTTTCCGTGCAGGGACTTACTCAGGCATAGCAGGGAATGAGGTTCCGACCCATGCTGTAACCAGGAGAAACCTCGAAAACATTATATGATCAGTGAAAGCAGAACACAAAAGATGAGATACTGCATGATTTCATTTATATGGATGCCTAGAATAGGCAAATGCATGGAGACTAGAAGCATATTAGTGGCTGAAGGGGCTGGGGAGGGGGTGGCTTGCTTTAATGGGCATGGAGTTTCATGTTGTAAGTGTGCTCGTGTCACCGATGGTGATCCGCATGTTGTCTGCCTTTTACCACAGTGAGAAAAATGAAAACAACCTCCTCAGCTTCTGTGAAGGAAACGTGATACAGAAGGAATTCATAAAAATCAGTACAGTTAGAAGTATGGTGATTGCCGAGGGCATTATCTGTAAACAGTCAGGGGAGGGGCGCCTGGATGGCTCAGTCCTTTAGCTTCTGCCTTCAGCTGAGGTCATGATCCCAGGGTCCTGGGATTGAGCCCCGCTTGGGGCTCTCTGCTCAGGAATCCTGCTTTTCTCCCTGTGCCCTTCTCCCTGCTTTGTTCCCTCTCTCACTGTCTCTCTCTGTCAAATAAATAAAACCTTAAAAAATAATAAAAATAAATAGGGGAAAGAACTTGTGAAGTACATTTTAGAAAAGATGATCAATAATAAATTTAAAATTAGAAATAGATTTTCTCATTTAATCTGCAGTTAATTATAAAAGGACTTGAAATAGTTCCTGTGAGGCATGGCTGAACACTGTGTTCCTCTCATCCGTAGTAGACACAGCCAGACACCAAGCCAGTGCCTGTGATGGTATGGGGAGTTCTTTCATAGTTTACCATCTTCTAAAGTGGATACAGATAAATGAACTAATACTAAGCTTGCAAGAGCTTCCAAGTACTAGTTTAATTGAATCATTTTGCTATTTGATACGTTTATATTGCTTTCAAATGGAATATTAAAATTGCTGTGGTTATACTCAAAAAAATTAAGTGAAAAAACATAGCTCCTCTGGGGCGCCTGGGTGGCTCAGTGGGTAAAAGCCTCTGCCTTCGGCTCAGGTCATGATCCCAGGGTCCTGGGATCGAGCCCCGCATCGGGCTCTCTGCTCCAGGGGGAGCCTGCTTCCTCTTCTCTCTCTCTGCCTGCCCCTCTGCCTACTTGTGATCTCTGTCTGTCAAATACATAAATAAAATCTTTAAAAAAAAAATAGCTCCTCTGGCATGCTAGTTAATTGGCTATGATTTTATATGAGCAGGGGAGGGACAAAAGTAAGCTAAAAGTAAGCTAATGTGATTTTTCCCTCCAGTTTTATTGAGATAAAATTGACATATATAACATTGTATTAGTTTAAAGTATATAACATAATAATTTCATACAAGCATATACTGTGAAATGATTACTACAGTAAGTTAACATTGATCACCTCACATAGTTAAAAATGTTTTCTTGGGATGAGAATTTTTAAGATCTACTCTTAGCCAGTTTCAGATACACAATACAGTAGTAGTATTCACCCTTACCATGCTACACATTACATCCCCAGAACTTGTAAGTTTGTATCTTTTTAACCAGCATTCACCCCATCTGCACCTCCTCCCACCCCACCTTGGCAACCGCATCTGTTCTGTCTCTAGCGAGATCATACAGTATTACAGTACTGTCTTTCTCTGTTTCACTTAGCACAGTGCCCTCAAGTTCCATCCGTGTTGTCACAAACGGTAGGCTTTCCCTTTTTCATGGCTGAATAATATCCGTGTGTGTGTGCACACACCACATTTTATGATGGACATAAAGTGATCTTTTAATATGGAATAATTTTTCATCAAAAGAGATATATTAGAAAATATTCCTTTCAGTGTCTAGTATGAGCTAGTCCTTTGATTGATTGAATCAAGGAGTATTTATAGAGAATCTAGCTTGTGCAAGGCACTGTCCTAGGTGCTGGGTATCAAGCAGTTTTTGTTTTGAACATGATCAAAGTCTCTGCTCTCAAGGATTTTGCATCCTCTTATAAAATGTTAATAGAACGTTGTTCTTTTGTATTTATAAAAGGATGTACTCCACACCAAAACCCCCAGATAATCCAATTTAAAAATGGGCAGAAGGTATGAATAGACATTTCTCCAAAAGAGACATCCAGATGGCCAACAGACACGTGAAAAGATGCCCAACATCACTCAGCATCAGGGAAACGCAGCTACCACCTCATACCGGTCAGAAAGGCTAAAATGAAAAACACAGGAAACAAGTGTTGATGAGGATGTGGAGGAAAAGAAACCCTCATGCACTGTTGGTGAGAATGCAGCCTGGTATAGCTGCTGTGAAAAACAGTATGGAAGTTCCTCAAAAAATTAAAAATAGAATTACCATATGATCCAGTAATTCTATTTCTTGGTGTATACCCAAAGAATACAGAAATACTAAATTGAAAGGATACATGTGACCCATATGTTTACTGCAGCATTATTATAATAGCTGAATTGTAGAAGCAACCCAAGTGTTCATTGGTAGATGAATGGATAAAGAAGACGTGGTGTGTGTGTATATACACATCAGAATTCTACTCAGTCATAAAAAAGAATAAAATCTTGCTGTTTGCAACATGGATGGGTCTAGAGGGTATAATGCTACGTGAAATAAGTCAGAGAAATACAACTACCGTATAATTTCACTCATGTGGAATTCAAGAAAGAGACAAATTAAGAAACCCTTAATGAGAACAAACTGGTGGTTATGAGGTGGTGAGTGGGAATGGGCGGGTGATTCAGGTCAAGAGGTTAAGAGTACATTCACTATGATGAGCACTGAGTATAGTAGATTATACATGTGAAATTAATACAACACTGTATGTTAACTGTACTGGAAGTTCTTTTTAAAAGTCTATATTACAATGTAAAACCATGAAAACTAGTAATAGCTGAAATGTCAGCACAATTCTGTCAATTATTGACAAAGACTGAAAGTAATCTTCAGGTGATCGAGGATCACTGTTTAGGGTATCTTAATACATGGAAAACACTCTGTAATAGAAGCAAAACGTGGAATTCTGTTTTCATTACCATATAGCCAGTAAGAACTGAGTATGCAAGGACACTAAACACTGCTTTAAAATGGCGTTTCTAGGGTGCCCGGGTGGCTCAGTTAAGCATCTCCCTTCGGCTCAGGTCATGATCCCAGAGTCTTGGGATCGAGCCCCGCATTGGGGTTCCTGCTTGGCGGGGAGCCTGCTTCTCCCTCGCCCTGCTTGTGCTCCCTCTCGTACTGTGTCTCTGTCAAATAAAATCTTTAAAAATAAATGAAGTTTCTAGAGTTCTGTTAACAATAAAAATATTCTGTTTAAAAAAAAATGTACTCCAGCTTTAAAAGCTCACAGAAAAACCATATTAAGAGGTAGCGTTTCCCAAAGTGGATCTGGGCACTGTAGTCATTCTGTATCCCATCCCCTCACACCTGCTGTCTGTGAAACAGTCAACAGTATTAACGGATCAGGATTGTCCTTCCATTCCAGATAAAACTAAAACCTATTCGACTTTCAAAATCCATTGTTTCCCTGAATTGTTTGACCATGAAATCCTTTTTTCCTTTTGAACATCTGTTAATGTCCAGTGAAATTAGATTTCTGTGACCAGACTTTGGGAAATGCTGGGACAAGGGAGTCATTCTGTGAGGAGAGGTTAAAGGTTTGAGATGGGAAAGAAAGCAAAAAAAGAAATTATCCTTCTTTGTAAAGGTAAGGTTTCCGAATGTTAGAACAAGAATGTTGAATTGTAGTGATTTTGATGGGCTCTCTGAGGGAATTTCTTGGCTTTCTTGATTATGAAGCTGATTAAAATCTGGAATCAGAGGCTTTTTATAGAAAGGTTTATCAGTAGCTTTTTTTTTTTAACTTTTAGGGGCGGGCTCTTATACAAACCTGCCTGTCATTGGGACCTGTTGCCCACATAGGTTCTGCAGTCTATTGCTTTAATGGAAATACCATCATTAAGTCTTTTGAAAAAAGATGCGTTAATTTTTTCTCTTGATAATATTCTTAAGATTAATGGCTAGTGATCAGGTATCATGTATGGTTAAGGTGTATCTGCTTTTTGCTCCAGACTGACAAAAATTTGACTCTAGCTTCAATTACTTTTTTGAAAATGGAGACAATCTAGATTTGAGAAACATGGCTATTTAGTTATAAGAGATTAAAGTCAGGATTTTCATAGGATCATAATATAACAATAACTGTAGCAGACCTTTCCAGATTTAACTGGCTGTAACAGATTTTACTGACTGTAACTTCAATCTTTTGCAGGTATGATTTTTAATGAACGTGATCAGGAGTTGAGAGACTTGGGCTATCAGAAACATGCCTTCAACATGCTTATCAGTAACCGCTTGGGCTACCACAGAGACGTGCCGGACACAAGGAATGCTGCGTATGTTTCTCAGTGGTTTATACTGCTGTGTTTTAATGACCGTGCTTTTCGTGGCAGTATAGTAAGTTGTGAGCGTGGTGTTACTAAATGCATGTAGGCTTCATCATTCAGGATACTAGAAAACTTCAAGACAGATTTCCACTCCTATGACACTTGAAGGTGGAGATTCTACTAACAGTTCTGGAGCTTGCTCTGTCTCTTTTGAAATTTAAAAATCATAGGGAAAAGACTAGAGGTATTAACTGCGTTTAACTAGATAAACTTCTGAGCATAAATTTCTTTTAAATGTTTATTGTATTTGTGGCAAAGGAATTAAAAATCAGTGAAGAATTTTATTCATCTCACTTTTTTGTCTTGTGTGTGTGTTTTGTGTGTGTTTTTTTTTTTTAACGATTTATTTATTTATTTATTTGACGGAGATCACAAGTAGGCAGAGAGGCAGGCAGAGAGAGGGGGGAAGCAGGCTCCCTGCCGAGCAGAGAGCCCCATGCGGGGCTCGATCCCAGGACCCTGAGATCATGACCCGAGCCGAAGGCAGCGGCCTAATCCACTGAGCCACCCAGGTGCCCCGTGTGTGTTTTTTTTTTAAAGATTTTATTTATTTGACAGAGATCACAAGTAGGCAAAGAGTCAGGCAGAGAGAGAGGGGAAGAAGCAGGTTCCCCGCTGAGCGGAGAGCCTAACATGGGGCTTGATGTGGGTTTGATCCCAGAACCCTGGGATCTGACTTGAGCCAAAGGCAGAGGCTTTAACCCACTGAGCTACCCAGGCGCCACTGGTTTTGTTGTTTCAAAGGCTTTTCATTTATGTGGTTGGTCAGTCATTCCACAGGCAGACTTTTTTGAGCACCTTTGTTTTCTAGACACTGTATTAGGTCTTGGAAATAAGTAGAGTAAGACACAGTCCCTGGGATCACAGGCCTAGTAGGGAAGATAGATGGAACGGCTAATTGTGGTAGTGCTAGAATGAGGGCTGTGGTAGGAGCTGGTCTGGTGGGGACCCCGAAACCAGAGTGGTAAGGGAAGGCCCCGTAGAGGGTGTTGGCTGAGCAGTGTGCAGGGGACCACTCCGTGCATGGGGAACAGATTGGGTCGTGACACCGCTTGAAAAGGCACTGGAACCATTACTATGGCCACAGCAGGGGAACGCCAGGAGACTGGAGGTAGCCAGGGTCCAGATGTTGGAACGCTTTGTATGCCGTGCAAAGAACATGGAATTCTGGATTTTATTCTTTAAGTTAGTGATTTTTTATTATTGTTGCTTGAAGCCATCTAACCCTTTTTATCACATAGTTGCTTGATAGAATCTTGATTTTGGTTATGTC
Organism: Meles meles; assembly: GCF_922984935.1. NCBI lineage: Eukaryota > Metazoa > Chordata > Mammalia > Carnivora > Mustelidae > Meles > Meles meles. The sequence goes on along the minus strand of NC_060075.1, from coordinate 5,218,759 downwards.
CTAGTTTACTCAAATCTTTTTCTGTTATTGGGCAAGAAATAAAATTTTTAAATACAAAGTTTTATATTTCTGTTACTTTTTTTTTTAAGATTTTATTTATTTATTTGACAGAGACCACAAGTAGGCAGAGAAAGAGGGGGGGAAGCAGGCTCTCTGCTGAGCAGGGAACCCGATGCAGGGCTCGATCCCAGGACCCTGAGATCATAACCTGAGCTGAAGGCAGCGGCTTAACCCACTGAGTGACCCAGGCGCCCCTCTTACTTTCTTTTGAATGTTCATTGTGGAGAAGCTAAACATGAACTTATGAATACTGCATTAAAAACTTGTCGTGATTCCATACAGATAACACATTTTTATGTAACCTCTGTACCACAAAAAGAAAAAATTTTTTTAAATGTTAATCTAAAAATAAGCAGAGTAGCAGAGAGTAGTTATTAACAAACTATAAAACTCTTGAGTATGATACCAGTGTATTAAATGCTTTTTTTTTTTTTAAGATTTTATTTGACAGAGAGAGATCACAAGTAGGCAGAGAGGCAGGCAGAGAGAGAGGGGGAAGCAGGCTCCCAGCTGAGCAGAGAGCCCGATGCGGGGCTTGATCCCAGGACCCCGAGATCATGACCTGAGCCGAAGGTAGAGGCTTTAAACCACTGAGCCACCCAGGCACCCCCCCTTTAAATGCTTTTTAAGAAACTTTTGTTATATCGTAGGAAGGAGTCTGAGCAGGAGGCAGTTAATGTTTAGTGAGTAATGACCTAAAACATTGAACCTTTCAAGACATCATATGTGTTTTCTCATATGTGTCTTCACAGATGTAAAGACAAGTCTTACCCTGTGGACCTGCCAGTCGCTAGTGTTGTTATCTGTTTCTACAACGAAGCCTTGTCTGCCTTGCTCCGTACTGTGCACAGTGTCCTAGACCGCACACCAGCCCAGCTCCTTCATGAAATCATCCTTGTGGACGATGACAGTGACTTCGGTAAGGGATGTTGTAGCTGATCCTATGGGATCTGGGCTGTTGATCACAGTAGAATTAGAATCAGCAGCATCAGCTGACAGTTCAGATAGATGGTGGGTAGGACCCTGGTCCCAGCACGTGCGGGGGAGTCCGCAACAAGTAAGTATGTTTGTTGATTAGAGGATAATTTTTTGGAAACAGCTTTGTGATCTTTTACAGACCGTGCTATTTAAGTTTGGCCCTTGAAATTTTTCCGTTGGCTTACCTTTTGAAAAAAATTTTTATTTAAAAATAACTATAGATTAGCAACAGTGGGTTACAAAGAAGTTCTGTTAACCCCTTCACCTAGTTTCCCCCACTGGTATATCTAACAGACAGTGACACATCAAAACTAGGAATTTGATGGTCACTATAGCGTATGTGTACAGTTCTGTGTCATTTTATTCTGTGTGTACATTCCTGCAACAACCATTGTGATCAGGATAAAGACTACTCCTGTTCATATTCACGTCACCTCCCTGACCCACTCCATCCCTAATCCCTGGCAACCTTAATCTCTGTGATTTTGTTTCTTTCTCAGTGATTTTTTCATTTTAAGAATGGTTACATAAATGGAATCATAAATAAGTGACCTTTCGACATTGACTTTTTTCTCTCGGTATAACACCTCGGGCTTATATTCGTCTGATGAGTTTGTTATATTGACTGTCCCCAGATAAAAGCAGATTGCATTGTGGTAGCTCTTCGATCTCTGAATGCCAGTGTTTTATGATTCAGTATATATATTATACACTTTTTAAAATTTTTTTTTTAAATATTTTATTTATTTAACAGAGAGAAATCACAACTAGGCAGAGAGGCAGGCAGAGAGAGAGGAGGAAGCAGGCTCCCTGCGGAGCAGAGAGCCTGACGTGGGGCTCGATCCCAGGACCCTGAGATCATGACCTGAGCCGAAGGCAGTGGCTTAATCCACTGAGCCACCCAGGCGCCCCCACTTTTTAAAAATTTAATATTGAAGTATAATTGTTAGATTTGTTTTAGTTGTATAATGTATTGATTCAATATTCTATACATTACATTGCTCACCACAATAAGTATAGTCACCGTCTGTCACATTACAGTGTCACTACAATATTATTGACTGTATTCCCTCTGCTCTACTTTTTCATCTCTGACTGACTTCTTTTATAACTGGAAATTTGTACTTTCTTCAGTTCAACATAGACTTCCTAAGAATGGTTTCATGTACACATAGGACGGAAGACTGTGCTACTCACTTGGGTCTCAGCTATCTTGAGAGATAGGTTGTATCCTTATTTTATAGAGAGGAAATATTAAATAGTCTCAAGGTCCTTTAGCTGTTAAGTGGTAGAGCTGAAATTAGACCATTGGTCTGCATAGCTCTCAGCCTCTGCTCTCTTCATTCCAGCAAGCTGCAGGAGTACATTGATGAATTGGATGCCACTTATAGATTTTTCATTACTCAAGAGTTTATTAGCACCTCTTATTAACAACAGGATTGGTCTGCCTGTTGACTGTATAAAGCAAGGAAATGTATACTGAGCCCATCGGGAACAAAATGCTTGAACCTTGGCATATACTGAAATAGCACAAGAGAAAATTTAGAAAGGTTAATAGAAAACAAAACTTAATTTCAAAAAAGAATAATTAAGAAACAAAAATTGTCTAAATACTAAATTGTAGAATTTATGGTGTTAAATTTTTTTAAATCTGTATTTTGTTTTTCAGTTTGTAGCTATTTTTTTTTTAAAGTGAAAATTCATGCTAACTTACCATGGTTTATCTACTAACAATGGAAAGAATTACTTAATAGATATTTGAAGTTATGAAATTTAAATGTAAATGAGCTAGAATTTATAAAAAATATTTAGTGTCCTTGGAAGATACTAAATTAATAAAAGGATGTATTTACTGCTGTTATTATATAATTCTTGGTAGGAGCAATAGAAGTTGTTAAAACCAAGGGCACCTGGGTGGCTTAGTCATTAAGTGTCTGCCTTTGGCTCAGGTCATGATCCCAGGGCCCTGGGATCGAGCCCTGCATCGGGCTCCCCACTCAGCGTGAAGCCGCCTCCTCCCTCTCCCAATCCCCCTGCTTGTGTTCACGCTTACTATTTCTCTCTCTGTCAAATAAATAAAATCTTTTTTTTTTAAAGATTTTATTTATTTGATATAGAGAGAGAGATCACAAGTAGATAGAGAGGCAAGTAGAGAGAGAGGAGGAAGCAGGCTCCCTGCTGAGCAGAGCGCCCGATGCGGGACTCGATCCCAGGACCCTGAGATCGTGACCTGAGCCGAAGGCAGAGGCTTAACCCACTGAGCCACCCAGGCGGCCCCTAAATAAAATCTTTTAAAAAAGTCATTAAAACTTCTGAATTAGAGTAACAGTTAATTTCAAACAAAAGATATACCTTATTTTGCTTTTAAATCTGATTTAATGCAGTCAGCGGAACATTCATTCACTCAGGATATTCATTTCAAACATTCTTTATGCAAAGCATTGTGCTAGTTGCTGTGGAAATATGAATAATTCTATAAATTAAGTATTCTTCTTGGCTAGTGTTTCAACTCTTACTCTTCATTTCTTTTTCTTCCTTAGGAGATAAACCATAATTTTATTTTTAAATAAAGCAGCAAAAGATTCTGTAATATTTACTTGATAATTTGTTGCTGCAAGTATCAGATACAATCTTAGAGTAGCTATTTAAAAAGTTTTTGTATATGTCTCCTGTTGTTTTATTATAATTCTTTATTTTCAGATGATTTGAAAGGAGAACTAGAGGAATATGTCCAAAAATATCTCCCTGGAAAAATTAAAGTAATAAGAAACACAAAGCGTGAGGGATTGATTCGAGGAAGGATGATTGGAGCAGCCCACTCTACAGGTATAACTTCCTGCTCTCTTCTCAGTGGGGGATGAGTGACAAGGGCTTTGTCCTTGGAGCCTTTCTTACTGTGCAGAGATCTGTGAAACATGATTTCTTAAATGGGCATTGTCAGCAGGAGAGAGAAGGCTTGTGTTCACTTTGGAAAGGGTTTCTTTATAACTCCACCCCTGTTGTCCCGAAATACAGACTCCAGGGAGGTGAGCTCTGGAGTCCAAACTGGTCTGTTTTCATGGTGGTCCTTATTGCAAATTATTGCTGCTCCTGTAGGTCTGTATCTTGTTTGCCTGTATGAGGAGAAGAGTAGACCAAAATGTATCTGAACTTCTGTAATTTTTTTTACTCTTAATTTTTTTGTTAAAGATTTATTTATTTGAGAGAGCGAGCGAGTGAGCATGCAGGGGGAAGGGCAGAGGGAGAAGGGAGAGAGAGAATCTCCAGCAGACTCCGTACTGAGCACAGAGCCTGACACAGGGTTCAGTCCCATGACCCTGAGATCATGACCCGAGCTGAAATCAAGAGTCAGATGGCCCCTCAGTAGACTGAGCCACCTAGGCACCCCTGTAATTTTTGTCATACAAAATATAAAATATGTGTTTAAAATATGTGTACTCAAATGGTTTGATTTAAATAATATTAATGGATAATAATTATTATTAATTATTTAATATATAATTATTTAATTATTATATAATTAATATATAATTATATAACATAATTGTATAATTAATATAATTATTTGATAAATATTTGATTAATAATTAAATATTAACTAATATTAATTATAAGCCAGTAATTCTTAAGTTCAAATACATACCTCTGGTGATAATGCATCGTGATTTTTGTTGGATAAATGGACATGATACTGAAAATTGACTTACCGCAGCAGCTGGGTGGCTCAGTCAGTAGAGTGTGCAACTCTCAATCTTGGGTTGTAAGTTCAAGCCCCGCACTGGGTGTGGAAATTACTTAAAAACAATGAAAATTGATTTATAAAACTATAAAGATACTTTCTTTAAAATTCTCAATTCTTCTGATTCCATCAAAGATAAATTCTCTATTACAAATCTGTCTTTAAGACATTTCCAGCATATACTTACCTCCTCTTTGAAAAAGAAAGAACGGTGCACCTGGGTGTCCCAGGTTAAGCCTCTGCCTTCGGCTCAGGTCATGATCTAGGGTCCTGAGATCGAGTCCCATGTTGGGCTCCCTGTTCAGCAGGGAATCTGCTTCTTCCTCTCCCTCTGCCACTCACCCTTCCTCATGCTTTCTCTTTCTCTCTCAAATAAGTAAATTAAATCTTTGGAAAAAAATATCAAATTTAGTATTTTACAGAAAATATATCTGGTTTGTTCTTAGTTACATGGTATTGAACCATTGTATTTCTCTTTATGGTTACCTCTGTAAGGTTAGTGATCCTGATTTTCATTTATGATCTTGATAAAATTTCCTTTTAAAATAAATTTAAGTTCAATGATTTAGTTTAAAAATATTAGGTATATAATATTGTAAGGATCATATGGATATGGGGAAAAAATAGGAAGGTAATTTGAGAATTCCAGAACTTGGGGTGTAGAGGCTTGATAAAATCATTGTGATTCTTACTTTACTAGCTAGAAGAAAAGATACCTCATTGGCTCATGAAAGCCACTACAGCTGACCAGGCTGGGGAATTAGGAAGGAAGGGCAGAAAATGGAAGAAGAAGTGAGCATGTGGCCACTGAATGGTGACTTCAGAGGAGAAGGGAACCCCTCTCACTGGCATGGCAGAAGGGGTACATGTTTCTCTCACTCCTAAGAGAGTTGCTATGTTGTAGCGATGATCACTAATGTCATGATTCTGTGTCACCATTGAAGACAGTTGTGTTCTCAGGCAGGGAAATGTATCCTAAATTAGAATTTTTTTTTTCTTTTTCTTTTTTTAGAGAGAAGGGCTGGGAAGGATGGAGGGAGACGGGGAGAGAATGTCACGCAGACCCCTGCTGAGTGCGGAGCCCAGCTTGAAGCCCCATTCCCAGCCCCAGGACCATGACCTGAGGCGAAGCCAGGAGTCGGTCACTTAACTTACTGCGCTAACCAGGCACCCCTAAATTTAGAAACATTTTGGTTGCAGTAAGTGTAATAAAACATCTACACACAAGTGGCCACTGTCGTCGTACCGCAGTTCGTAGCTTTCTGTCCAGAGAACAGAATCGTTCCTATGAGACTTTGAATCTTTTCACTGAGGAGAACTGGGATTGATTTATACCTGTTTCTCAATCCTAGCAGTACACTTGAGGCAGACTTCCTGGCTCCAAAGTCCTCCTGTCTTCCTGATTGGCGTAGAGGAATGGGCTGACCGCTGGGCTGGAAGGGAGGCGGGTGTATTCACGCCGTGAACGCAGCATCCCAGGGAACTAGCAGCCGCGCCTGAATGGAGTGCTGTGACCTCTCAGGTCTGCTGCTGTTTGCCTCCTCAGGAGAAGTCCTGGTCTTCCTGGACAGCCACTGTGAAGTAAATGTGATGTGGCTGCAGCCCTTGCTGGCTGCCATCCAGCAGGACCGGCGGACCGTGGTGTGCCCTGTCATCGATATCATCAGCGCCGACACGCTCGCCTACAGCTCGTCCCCTGTCGTGCGGGGAGGTTTCAACTGGGGGCTTCACTTCAAGTGGGATCTTGTTCCCCTTTCTGAGCTCGGAGGACCAGAAGGAGCTACTGCACCAATAAAGTGAGCTTTCTCCTCCAGATTGGAAAAATTCCTGTCCGTGCTTCTTCAAAAGCGAAAAAAAATTTTAAAGAGAACCACTTCTTTGCAGGGAGCAGAAGCGGTGGCTGAATTTGTCCACGAGAAATTCTTGAATGCTCACTGAATTTTATGTGCTGTGCCAACTTCTAAGGAAAGATTTGTGACCTAGGAATTATTCATGTCCTCAGGGATATAGCACTTAGAAAGGCAGACAGATCAGATCAGTATCTTGGGATAGTTGTGCATAGGCTGTGGTCGGAGTACCCCACGTGCAGTGTGTTTCAATGTTGGTTCAGCCTGGTTTGCTGCCTTTGTCCTTTACCTCCCTTCCGTTCTTTGCTAGTACGAGTGGCGCCATGAGGAACAATTGCTGTGTAAGTGTTTTCTGTAATTGGGATTTTTAGGGTGGATTTCTGCTAGGACAGTTACAAGTCACAGTGCAGAAATTATTTTTAGTTCTCATTCATATTCTCAGTATGACGAATCTGCTTATGTATTGTTTTTTGTTTTAAATTTCTCGTGGATTTCGGAGAGGTTTGTCTGTCTTTTTAACACTCTTGGACCTATAGGGTTTTTTTGTTTTGGGCTTTTTTTTTTTTTTTTTTACTTATGACAAAAATAGTGTGTGTAAAAAGTACACTTACGTATATATGATGCACACAATTTAGTACATGGTTCTAATATGAACACCTGTGTAGCTCTCACCCAGGTCAAGACTCTGTATCCTGCTCTGGTCACAGCCCCTGGCCCCAGAGCTGTCATTACCCTGACCTGGTGATCATTTCCTCACTTTCCTGTAGTTTTACCATCTCTGCGTGCGTCTCTAAACAATATAGTTTAGTTTTGCCTGTTCTTGGACTTCATATAAAATGAAGCCATTGGACTCCTTTTGTCCTTGCTGCTTTTACTCAATATTACTTTAAAAAACTCATCTGAATTACAGTGTATGGCTCTGCTTTATACAGCAATGAAAGAGGGTCGTGTTCTGTTAATAAATCATAACTTACCCAGTTTACTGTTGGTGGGGAGGTCGGGTGGTTTTCCGCTGTCTTTCTTTAATGCCCCAGATGGTGCTGTTCCCCGCGCTGTTATTCCCGCCTTCTAGTCTACAAGAGGAAGACTGGTTGGAGGGCATGCCTCTCTCTACCTTTAGGAGGAGATGTTTTCCCAGCACGTCAGGTGGCTCTGCAGCTGGCCTGTAGGGGCTTACCAGCTTCCTTTCACCTGACCCAGACTTGGAGGGGAGAACTTGGCCGGTTCCTGGGGATGTGGTCTGCTGGCCGAGTGGGGCCGACTTCTCTCTCAGGTCTCGTGTGAGAATCTGTTGCAGTTCTGCTAAGCTCAGTGTCAGAACCTGGGCGGGTCATGACCCCCCTCCCGGCTCTCAGGCAGGGCTGCATCCGGGGACTGTCTGTTTGGGTTCCTGGTCTCTACAGCCTCATGTCCTGTGATTGCAAGCAGACAGCGGTGACTCTGATTTTGTCCTCTCGGACTGTCCGTGGTGTTCTCTGTGAGAAGATAAAGACGCGCCACGTGGGAGGACGGTAGCCCGGCTGCTGCTTGCTCTCGGTGTTCGTGCTCCTGCCCGCTCTTGCCTGTTTCACCATCCTCGTGGGCATTGGTTTTCATCGTTTAATTTTTAATGCTTTTAATCACAGACATGTATTCAGTAATAAAATAGCATAGACTAACTTTTGACGAGGAGTGACTGACTTCCTCTTTGCTCCCTGTTCTCAGTCCTCCTCCACAGAAGCTAATTCTTACCTTGTTTTTATTTCGGGTCTTCTGTTCATTGCTTCTTTCACTCTAGATGAACATACTCCTCTTTTCCCTGTCAACTGATTTAGGTCCTTGCTGTGGGAAAAGCGAAAATGTTGTTCCTTTATGTCATTGTCTTCTGCTCTCTGGCCTGGCGGACTAGTATGGGTGTTTCTGCAGCCGCCTTAGTTCCTTCTGGCCCTCCGAGAGCTGCGCCCACGGGCTGGGGCAGCACCGTCTGACCCGCCTCCGTGTGCGGGAGGACGCAAGCACGCCTTCCTCCTGCTGCTGCTGCTCTGCCCCACTCTCCTCCCGTCCTTCTGTGTGATCTCTCACTTCTAGGATATCAAGGCTGCTAATAACTTTTTAAGTTGGATGTTTAGATTTTTTAAATTTTTCATCCCCTTCCCTTCCTAATGTATGCATTTAAGGAGATAAACTTTCTTTTTTTTTTTTTAATATTTTATTTATTTGAGAGAGAGAAATCACAACTAGGCAGAGAAGCAGGCAGAGAGAGAGGAGGAAGCAGGCTCCCTGCAGAGCAGAGAGCCCGATGCGGGGCTCGATCCCAGGACCCTGGGATCATGACCTGAGCCGAAGGCAGAGGCTTTAACCCACTGAGCCACCCAGGCGCCCCAGGAGATAAACTTTCTAATCATGGTTTTAGCTGCATCCCACAAAGTACTATTTTTTGTCATTTATTTCAGAATATTTTCATTGTAATGGCTTTTCTGACCTGTAGGGTATTTAGCAGTACCTTCATTATTTCCCAGACATATGAGGATTTTATAATTATGTATTCCTAGCTTAGATGCACCGTGATTAAGAAATATTCTGTATGATTTCAGTTCTTTGAAAATTGGTGAGATTTGCTTTATGGCCAAGCACATGAGTAATTTTTGTAAATTTTCCTGTGTGCCTGGAATATTTGTATTTTCTGTGGTTGTCAAAAATGGGATTCTGAGGGTGCCTGGGTGGCTCAGTGGGTGTGTACACACGTTAACCCTATGGGACATTTTCCATGTTGCTGTTACTCATCTAGGTTTACTCACGTGTTTCCCCTTTTATGCCTCTGCGGACTTCCCATCTGCAGTTATTTTCATTCTGACTAAAGAAGACATTTTACATGTATTTCCTTTGGCTGGACCTTCTGGTGATTACTTCTCTCTGGCTTTTTGTAAAATGTCTTTCTTTCACCATTACTTGGAAGTATAATTTTACTTGGTACCCATTTCTAGGTCAGTAGGTAGATTCTCGGGACTTTAAAGGTATCATTCGGGAACCGTTGGCTTCCACTCTTGATGGTGAGAAGCCAGAAACGGTCTTACTTTTGAAGGCAGCCTCTCTCATTGGCTGCTTGAAGTTCTGTCTTTGTCAGAAGGGTTTTTCAGATATGCATACATTTGGTTTCTTTTTTGACCGTATCTGTTTATCTGTCTGCCAAATTTTGCATCTTTTATCCTTGCATATTTGGAGCAGTTGTTTTGAAGTCTCTGCCTGATAACTACGTTATTTGAAACCCCTGCACATCTGTTCCTCTTGTAGATTCTCTTCTTTCATGTGGTTATCTTCCTGATTGCCTGGTTATTTGTTTGGTTGCTTATTTACTTTTTTGTGGTGGAAGACACTGTCATGAAAAATTATGGAAATATATTCATACCTGAGATGGCGTTTTCCTCCCTGCAGAGAAGTTTTGCTTCACTTCTAACAGGGAGCTTGGGATGCTGAAATACACCATCGCCCTAATTCAGTTTCAGGAAGTGAGACAGCTGGAAGCTGAGTGTGTGTCTGTTTGAGGGCCAGTCTCCTTCAGCTTCTCTCATTAACCATCTCAGTCTTGGCAGTATTGACATTTTGGGCCAGATACTTCTCTGTTGTGGGCTCTCTCTTGTGTGTTTTAGAGTATGCAGTAGTGTGCTTGGCTTCAGACCATGCGTTGTGAGTAGAAACCCTCCCCCACCCCAACCACTCCATTGCAACAGCTAAAAATGTTTGTGGACTTATTTCGCTCAGCATAATTTCTTCCAGTCCCGTCCATGTTGCTACAAAAGTCGGGTATTCATCCTTTCTGATGGAGGCATAATACTCCATTGTGTATATGGACCACATCTTCCTTATCCATTCATCCGTTGAAGGGCATCTTGGTTCTTTCCACAGTTTGGCAACCGTAGCCATTGCTGCAATAAACATTGGGGTACAAATGGCCCTTCTTTTCACTACATCTGTATCTTTGGGGTAAATACCCAGCAGTGCAATTGCAGGGTCATAGGGAAGCTCTATTTTTAATTTCTTCAGGAATCTCCACACTGTTCTCCAAAGTGGCTGCACTAACTTGCATTCCCACCAACAGTGTAAGAGGGTTCCTCTTTCTCCACATCCTCTCCAACACACGTTGTTTCCTGTCTTGCTAATTTTGGCCATTCTAACTGGTGTCAGGTGGTATCTCAATGTGGTTTTAATTTGAATCTCCCTGATGGCTAGTGATGATGAACATTTTTTCATGTGTCTGATAGCCATTTGTATGTCTTCGTTGGAGAAGTGTCTGTTCATATCTTCTGCCCATTTTTTGATATGATTATCTGTTTTGTGTGTGTTGAGTTTGAGAAGTTCTTTATAGATCCTGGATATCAACCTTTTGTCTGTACTGTCATTTGCAAATATCTTCTCCCATTCCGTGGGTTGCCTCTTTGTTTTGTTGACTGTTTCCTTTGCTGTGCAGAAGCTTTTGATCTTGAGGAAGTCCCAAAAGTTCATTTTTGCTTTTGTTTCCTTGGCCTTTGGAGACATATCTTGAAAAAAGTTGCTGTGGCTGATATCGAAGAGGTTACTGCCTATGTTCTCCTCTAGGATTCTGATAGATTCCTGTCTCACGTTGAGGTCTAAGTCAAGCAGAGAGAGTCAAGTATCATATGGTCTCACTTATTTGTGGAGCATAACAAATAACATGGAGGACATGGGGAGATGGAGAGGAGAGGGAGTTGAGGGAAACTGGAAGGGGAGATGAACCATGAGAGACTATGGACTCTGAAAAACAACTAGAGGGTTATGAAGGGGCGGCGGGGGAGTGGGGGGGTTGGGAGGTTGAGGGACCAGGTGGTGGGTAATGAGGAGGGCACGTACTGCATGGAGCACTGGGTGTGATGCCAAAACAATGAACACTGTTATGCTGTAAATAAAGAAATAAAAATTTAAAAAAAAATGTTTGTGGACATTAATGAAGTGTTTGCTTGGGGACAAAATCATCCTATTTGAGAACTGCTGGTCTAAGTCAGAGTTCATCTGGTCTCTACTTGATAGGCCCTGGAGTCCAGTTTTTATCCCACTGTTCTGTGAGACTGTCAGAAGGAATTAATTCAAATCAAGTGTATTTATAGTAACAGTGTTGTAATTTATAAAGTATTTTTTTTAAAGATTTTATTTATTTATTTATTTGACAGACAGAGATTACAAGTAGGCAGAGAGGCAGGCAGAGAGAGAGGAGGAAGCAGGCTCTCCACGGAGCAGAGAGCCCAATGCGGGGCTCGATCCCAGGACTCTGGGATCATGACCTGAGCCGAAGGCAGAGGCTTTAACCCACTGAGCCACCCAGGTGCCCCTATAAAGTATTTTTGATGCTTAGAAAAGTAGCCTTCATTTCCCGGACATCTAGTATATCATTGGCATCTAGAAAATTCAGATATGTGGCCCAGCTCATTCCCTGATGTTAGATAAAATGTTTCATAATAGTTAATCTGGTCTTTATTAGCGATGTTCCAAAGGTACACTGAACTTTTTAAAAAGCAAAGACGGTAGATGATTGGCTCTCTACAATTGGTACAGTAATTTTTTCCTTTTCTAGGTCACCTACAATGGCTGGAGGATTGTTCGCCATGAATAGGCACTATTTCACTGAACTTGGACAGTATGACAGTGGCATGGATATCTGGGGAGGAGAAAATTTGGAAATATCATTTCGGGTAATTTTTTCATGTTTAACTCTGTTAAAAATGTGTTTTCATCTACGAACTCTTATTTTCTGTAAGTTCTCTTTGATTATCTTTGTTAACAAATTGTCTTTAATGAAGGCTACTTTATCATAACCCGTGATGGGGATAATATCCATTCAAAGTGTGGAGTATTTAAGCAGTCTTATAAGAATTTAAAAGGGAAGGTTGTAATGAATGATTGGGCATAATTTCAGATGTCTAAATGTGCATTTATGGTAGAGTTTTGTTCTTTGCCAGTTTATTAATCTTACTTGCTAACGACATATATATTTAGGGTGATCGGATATTCTTGATTGCTCAAGACTGTCCTGGTTCACACCTGTTCTCCCAGGAAAATTATTAATAGCTCCCCATTCCACTTTCAGAAGTAGCTAGCAGAATGTTTTATATATATACAAGTCCCTCCAACCCGAGGAAGGAATTTATCTCCTCTCCAGCTGCTGAAGTTGGAAAGATGGTGGTATGGGTGGGGTCTGGACTCAGGGAACTGTAGAAGTGGAGGAAAGTCTCTGCAAAGGGCAGGATGAGGGCAAGGGAAAGAACTCGGACTTCTCTGACCAGCTGATGTTCTCACTCCCCACCTCCCGGCTCTGGGGCTCCATAGCAGAAACCCCATCCACAATACCGCAGTATGTTGTGCGTGTATCATTTTGTATTTTTGTGATGTATTGACTATAGCATTTTTAAAAGGTAGTTTTTCATACATAATCTTTAGAATTTTAAAGTTGAAAGAAATAAGATATTGTTCAATCTTACTTTGGACATAAGGTAATAGAGTTCCACAAAAACTATAACTATATAGAGTAACCCAGATGGCCAAGGGTGAAATTTACACAAGAACTGAGATCTTTTGAATCTTAATCTAGAGTTATTCAGTATATTTATTTCTATATATATACATGTTTTGAGAAAGTACCAGTAATGAGATTAGAGGACCAGCCAGTAAGCATTCTTTGTCCCTAAGTCTTGAGGATCAAATTCCTTGATCTGTTAAAACAGCAAAGTGTGTGGTAAGTGTGATTTTAGACACAGGGTGGTAAAAGAATGGTATGCTATTTTAGAATTTAGTTTCTCTTTAATCATAAAGATAGTTTTTTTAATGTACCCTTTCACTTTCTTGTATTTGGTAGTTATATAAGACATCTTGAAAACTCTCACAAACACCTATTTAATAAAGATTAATTTCATGAGAACGCATACATTGATTTCATAGCAGTGCAAGGCAACTATTAATACACGTTTTGCTTCTGACCAGATTTGGATGTGTGGAGGTAAACTCTTCATCATCCCTTGCTCTAGAGTCGGACACATTTTCCGAAAAAGGCGACCGTATGGTTCTCCTGAAGGCCAGGACACCATGACCCACAACTCCTTGAGGCTAGCGCATGTTTGGTTGGATGAGTATAAGGTGAGATTAAGTTACGCTGCTGGAAGGGTCTGCTTGGCTCAGCTCCTTTGCAGACAGCTCTGGTTACCTGCCTTTTCATGCTGGCACGTTGCTGTGGGACGATTTATGCTTCGGGGCCATCCCTTTTGTACCTTTCTTTTCCTCTCATTTTTTGTTGTGACCCTTCTTCTAATTTTCCAAATGACCACTCTATAAAAGAAAATACAACCAACATACGAAATTCTCTTGTCAGTGTCTTCATTCCTCTGACTCCCACAGAATGTGGCTCCGCTCCTTTGCTACTTGGGCTTCACTGTGGCCCAGTCTCTCCACTTTCCCTGCTAGGCTCTGCACGCGTACTAGCACTTTCTCTTTGTGTATTTCCTTTGTAACATCTTTATTGGGGTGTAATTCACAAGTCATTTTATCACCCCCAATAAGAAACTCCATATCCTTCAGCCATCACCCCCTCAGCTCCCACAGCCCTAGACAGCTACTAGTCTACCTCCTGACTCTCTAGATTTCCCTACTCTGGACCTTTCCCACAAATGGAATCCTACAACACATGGTCTTTTGTGACCACCTTAGTAAGCATAATGTTTTCAGGTTCATCCATATGGGTACCATGTAGCATTACTTCATTCCTTTTTTATTGCCAAATAATATTCCATTGTGTGATCACACATTTTATCCATTCATGAGTTATGAGAAATGCTACTGTGAACATTTGTGTACAGTTAATTTTTTTAAACATGCATTTGAGTGTCTGCCAGGCTCTGTGTCGGGTGTTGGGAAATGCAGTGCCTTCACACTGTGCAGTACTGGCCGTGGAGGCGTATGCTGCCGGGAGAACATCACTGCATGGGCAGCAGAAGTGGGGGCTTGTGGTCCTGCGTCTGCCGCACTGCATGTCTCCTCCCTTCTCTGGACTCCAGGCTCGTTCTCCGTATTCCTCAGCTCTGAGTCACACTGTCTCCCAGCAGCTCTCGGAAAGCGGTTCCCAGACCCAGTAAACCCTGGGCACCCTTTCAGGAGGTTATCAGGGCAAAGCTGTTGTCCTAGGCAGATGCCCCCGTATTTGCCGTCTTCCCTTGTTCACCTTGCACGGATGTCACCGAAATCATCGTGTTAGATCTCGTGCTCCGAGTGCTGTGAGACACGCCGAGTGCGCAGAAAGCAGCTTTTGCTGTAGAAAACGTGGTCGTTTTCAAGGGAAAATGCGTGCAGTTGTTTGCGCTGCGTGTGGTTGTGAGTTAACTGGTCACTTTTCTCCATGGAATACTTTTTATGTAAAAGAATGGCTCGCAAACCATGGTTATTGGTATCTGGATATTTGGCGCACATTCTCAAAAATGAACCAACTGAGCCTCTCACTTCAACTGAAGCATTTGTTGCAAGTGGAAAACTCGTATCGATCCCTGGGAGCCTGATGGCTTCCAGTACTTAAATGCTCTTTTGATGGGATGAGGAATATTTATGAATATAACTTTTTATATTATATAGTGACATTTGTCAGTATTTGGAACTTCACCACCCAGGGAGCAGTATTTTCCAAATGACTAAAGTATGATGGTATACAAATTCTGGTTGGGGAAAAGATCCATTCAGAGAGCCGGATAGAGCAGTAGATTTTAATGCGACTTATAAAAAGCTCAGTGATGCAATTTAAAGGTTAGTTACAGTGTGGAATATATCAAAGAAGGGCACCTGGATGGCTCAGTTGGTTAAATGTCTGCCTTTGGCTCAGGTCATGATCTCAGGGTCCCTGGATCGAGCCCCGCATCGGGCTCTTTACTCTGCAGAGGGTCTGCTTCTCCCTCTCCTGCTTCCCACCTTGTACTCTGTCAAAATCTTTGAAAAATTTACCAAAAAAGAATAAATGGGGCTCTCTGAAACTATTAAAATATTCCTTGCATTTTAAACTATATATTTCGTACACTCAGTTTTTTAAAAAATCTGTTTAACCAAACATGACAGTAACAGGTTTCCGTGCAGAAATGAGAGTTCGGCTTTCTTCTTAGCCAGCCATGAAAAGATTTGTAAAACTGTAAAGCTGTGTCACTGTTCTCACTACATTTTTCGTTGCTGTTCAAAGCACGTTTATGTTGATAGGTAGTGAGTTATTTTTAACAAATTAAATGTCTTAACTTTCCATATGGCAAATGCCAGTAGATAAACTCACACAAACAGAAGCTCCTTGGACTCAATCATCAATAATATTTGACACTCCAGAATCCTTGGATTCTTGGATGGAATCCAAGAACTGCCAGCCTCACAAGTTGCCTGCCTCACTGATTCTGAGATCATGTTTTACATGTTTTCCATTTCTGAAATAGGGATGTGTCTTAGAATTTAAGATGTCATATTGTCAATGATGGACCTAAGTGTGTGAAAAGTTTATGTTGACATTTCTCAGCAACATCAAGAAAACACTGGCATGAAAAATAATTTGCTGATAATACTCATTGTAAACAAAAAACCTATTCTCTTATTTTTCCTTTTTCTTTTCAGGAGCAGTATTTTTCCTTAAGACCTGATCTGAGGACCAAAAGCTATGGAAATATCAGTGAGCGTGTTGAATTGAGGAAGAAGTTGGGTTGTAAATCATTTAAATGGTATCTGGATAATATTTACCCAGAGATGCAGATATCTGGGCCCAATGCCAAACCCCAGCAACCCATTTTTATCAATAGAGGGCCAAAACGCCCCAAAGTCCTTCAGCGTGGAAGGGTAAGGGAAGTAATATCAGAGTGTTTCATGAAAAGTTGTAGGACAGCGTAAATGACATTTTAGACTTGAAGTATCATTTCAGTGATAGACTTTAGCTTGCTTCCATTGTATTCTTTGGGTGGGACCGTCCTCCACTCAGGTATTAAGACCTTAGAAACGTTAGTATCTCCACTGTTACTATTAACATCCTTAGAGAGTGCGTGACTTCTGTAAGTTACATGCTAGTTTCCAAGAGGGTGGATATACATACGAACAGACCAGTAAAGGCGCTTTAAGTCAGTATGAAACTCATTTGGCAGAACTAAGTCCCAAAAGGAAAACAAAAGGAGAAATGGGGCTGGTCTCTGCTGTTGGGCCAAAGCTCTGGGAACCGACCCCAGTGGAAGCTGGTGGCACAGCCGTACGGCTCACACCCGGGGGCTGAGCGGTCATCTGAGCTGCGCAGAAAGCCCACGACCTGCCACTTCTCTGTATATGTTCCCTTGTGTTTCTGAAGGACTTTGTTCACAGTCCTCTGTCACATTTAAATTTTAGGGGTCCAGTCATAAAATCATACCTTTTTCCTGAGTCATTTCTTAGCCTCTGCTTTCTGAAAGTAGATACCTGATGGTTGTGGGGTTTTCTCCTCTTTTGTGTGAAGACGATGACGCCCCGTAGGATCTTTCACGACGGCGGCTTTCCACTGTGATTCTTCAGCTACAGAGCTTTCCCCTTCTTATGAGATTACAAAGAAAGTCAGGGTGTTTTCTTCTTAAGTAAAAATGGACAGAACAGGGTTTGTCCATATAGCGGAAACCCTTTCCACTCTCCTTCCTGTGCACGTCCAAGCTCCTTCCACGCACCAGTCCCTTACCCAGGCTGGATACTCAGCTCCTCATCTGTGTTCATCACATTCAGCTACGTACTGTCTGGTTGAACCTTTTATTCTTACTTTCTCGATTTCATTTTAAGGTTCAGGGCTGAGATGTTTTAATTTCCTTCCTCCCCTATAGTAGATTAGTAGACCTGTATCTTTAGGTAGAACTTCCGCGTGACACCGCTTACGTATATTGTTAACATTACCTATACGCTTGAAGTCTGTTGTGACACCCTGTGTGGGGAAGCTAGAATTTAGGAATTAAAAAATGCTTCTGTCTTTATGACCTTTAAAGTTCACAGCTTTGGAGTAATGGACTCACATTGTCCAGCACTCTAAGGTACCTTCTGCCAAGAGCAAAATCTCTCCTTTTACAGCTCTATCACCTCCAGACCAGCAAGTGTCTGGTGGCCCAGGGCCGTCCAAGTCAGAAAGGAGGCCTCGTGGTGCTTAAAGCGTGTGACTACACTGACCCAAGTCAGGTGAGTCATGCATGCCTCCGGGCTCAGCCGGTCCTTGGAAGGTGTCCTTCGGTGAAGGGAACTTGGGGTGGTCCCTGAGGAGGGAGCGAGGTTCGGAAGACCCTGGAAATTTTACTCTTGACTTTCCTTAGCTGACATGGTTTAAGTAAGGAATGACTTTGTGTCCTTTGTATATTTTTCCTGCCTTTGCTCCTGTGGTAGAAGCATCCTTTGTACTCTGCAGTCATACAGCAGGTCAGAAGTGGCAAAGGAGGGGCGCCTGGGTGGCTCAGTGGGTTAAAGCCTCTGCCTTCGGCTCAGGTCATGATCCCGGGGTTCCAGAATCGAGCCCCGCATCGGGATCTCTGCTCAGCGGGGAGCCTGCTTCCCACGCCTCCCCGCCCCCCGGCCTGCTACTTGTGATGTCTCTGTCAAATAAATCGTTTTATTTTGAAGTGGCAAAGGGCGGGCAGGCACATTAACACAGGAGATGAAGTAGCATCTTCAGTAGCGTCTTCTCTGAGATCAAATTTCTCTGAGTTTTAGTAGTCCCATCAGAAGAAACCCTAACAAAAAACAGTTCATTTCATTCACATAACCTGTTCTCACGTAATCTTTCCAATGGTGTTAAAGTAGGCCTAAAAATAAGCTAAAAACTTAGGTGAGTTTGGAACAGTAATTTCAAACTGTCTTGTATCTGACGGCAGTCTAACCCCCTGGTTGTGAAACCGCACGCCTCTGCGGTCTGAACACGACACAGGGAGGGGATTTTCATTCCCACTTGCATGCCGGGGATGGCCTCAGTCGGGACTAAAACGGACAGACCACGTGTGTCCTCTGAAATTTCATAGAAGACCCTCTATTTCTAGGGGAACTTGCAAAGGATGGAAGATGTCATCCACACCGGAAAATAGGGTTTAGAAGGGGTTCTGTGCTGTGTTTGGGTCTGAGAGGTATCAGACTCGTGGATACCGAAGTGTCCAGCTGGACTGCCACCTCGCTGGCTTTGGTTACATGAGATCACTGAGCTTTGTTCCAGAAAATGGGAGAAGTTTGAGGAAATGGAGTTACACTCTCCTGTTTGTTGGGATCATGTAGATTTGTACTCATACTGTAATCACCAGCCACACGGAGCTCTTTACATTTAATTACAATGAAATAAATTATGTGTTTCCTCATGTTGGACAACACAGGCTATAAAACATGAGCATCGTTGCAGAAAGTTCTATTTATAGAACTCTTCATGTTAATGGAGACAGCGCACATAAATTTTGGGCCTGGAGGTAGAAATACTAACAAGTAAAATAATTCAGAGATGAAAGTGATTTCCTTGTGGATTTAGTGAAGGTGCAGTTTGGAGAGTGATTCCTCACGCTTGTCCCGTTCAGCCAGTTTTAGGCCTTTGTTTCTGAAAATAATCTGGGAGACCCCAGAGAAGACTGTCCTGAAAGATCTGCACATCTAAAGAAAAAACCCCGTTTCTGGGCCCTCCAAGGAAATCATCATCTCAGCCTAAATGCTGTGGTGATCTGGGGTTAGAGTAGAACTTTCCCAGGATGGCGTGTGTACGGGCTCCCACGTGTCGGCACGGCCCAGGTGAGGCATGTCTGCGCGGACGGGCTATGCCGCCTAGGGATGGGGAGCACCGCGGGATTGTGAGATGCTAGAACTGGAAAGGTCTGCAGTCACATGCTCAGTTAACTGAGTCACTTAAATTCAACGAACAAAAGTTAACCACTGTTTCAGTTTCTTCCTGGGATTACACTTCCTGTTCTGTGTCTGTTCGTTCATTCGTTCCATTTTCAGGTGACTGAGCTGACGCTGCCCGCACGTGACTCAGGTTTGCTGGTCTCTCCCTGCTCTCTGAGCCCGCGTGGACTAACCCCGTTCTTCTCCTACGGATAGGTGACCGGGGGTGCAGCCCGAACTTCAAATCTGAAGAGGACCTTGGAGTTTTGATCTTTGATTCTCTTCCTCAGGTTTGGATTTACAACGAAGAGCACGAGTTGGTTTTAAATAACCTCCTTTGCCTGGATATGTCAGAAACTCGCTCGTCAGACCCACCACGACTCATGAAGTGCCACGGGTCGGGAGGATCCCAACAGTGGACCTTCGGGGTGAGGAGCTTGCTGGGGGGGATGGGAGCGTGTGAGGAAGCAGGGGGAGCTAAGCGGGGAGCAGGGCGTCTGCCCTCCTAGTTTACCTGATAGAAGTGGTTCTGAGTTTGTTGTACCATTAAATAAAGCATCTGAGCTCGTCCTCACGTCTTCTGGATCTTTCTGTCTTCTCTACCACACTCTGGCAGCAAGCCTTTTAAGTTACAGCAAGTAATTGTTGGCATATTTTTCTTGCTACTTGTTTTCCAGAAGAGTAATCGGCTGTACCAGGTGTCAGTTGGACAGTGCCTGAGAGTGGTTGACCCACTGAGTCACAAAGGCTACGTTGCGATGGCGATCTGCGACGGCTCTTCCTCACAACAGTGGCATCTAGAAGGTTAAAGCGGGCGCAGCGGTCGGCATGGTAATTCATCAGGGTTCACCTCCGCTGTGAGCTGAGAGGCTGGAGAAGTTGCTGGTACAAGAAAATCTCTGAAATGATTTCCTGATTAAGTAGAACCATTTTTGAGAGGATAAGACACAGACACACTAGAGACTGGCGCCCAGATGGTCATCAGAAAGTGAGGGAATCTGTTTTACCAAGACATTAACATCACTTCTGAGCTGCTAAGGAATTTCTTGCTGATGGTGAGAAACTAGGATACAATTTTAACTCTATAAAGGGTCAGGTTTGCACAGAAAGACAAACCCAGGAAATTGACATTTCTGTTCAAACTTATTTATGCTTTTTAATCCCTTTAATAATGGAATGGAGTTGTCTAATCAGGAACATGTCATGATTTCCTTTTTTTAGAAGGACTTCATAGGAAACAAATTTTTTTTTTTACTTATAGTACCATGTCCTAAATAATTTTAAACAGACTGAATCCACATTACTTTTAACTTCAGAGGACCTCCTTTATAAGATGATATATTTAAGAGGCAGTTAACTATTATAAATTATTTTGATGAATTATGGTACTATTGACATTAAAATAAAGGGTCCTTTTGATGATTTATGTGGGACTTTTTGTCTGCTCTTCTTGCGCTGGGGTCTCTGGTCTGCGTGCAGACCACCATGTGTATATCACACGATGAGTGGGACACCTGGGTTTGGCTAGTAAGCCAGTAAGTGAGGTCACAGCACCATTCCTTAGCTTGAACTGTGTGAACTTGTTGCTGAAAGTCTGTGAATTTGGATAGTTTCCACTAAAGCTGCCTGTGAATCATCCAGGTAGAGTTGCTAAGTAGGCATTTGGTACAGAGGTCAAGATCCATCCTCAGAAATCCGAATTCAGATTACTGATTCAGTTTCATTGCTGGTAATCGGTCGGTTCAAATTTTATTCCTGCTTCAGTTTTGGTAGGTTACGTGTTTCTAGGAATTTGTCCCATTTTTTCCAAGATGTCTAATTTGTGGGCATCTAGGTTTTCATAGTCTGTTACAGTTGTTACTTCTCCTCTTTCATTACTTTGTTAACTTGGGTCTGTCTTTTTTTTTTTTTTTTTTAAATGAGTGTGACTAGAGATTTATCAGTTTTCAAAGAAACAGTTCCTGGTCTCATTGAGCTGTTCTGTTGTTTCTTTTAGTTTCCATATCCTTTATTTCTGATCTTTACTATTTCCTTCCTTCTGCTGTGTTTATTTCCTTTAGGTGTAAGGTTAGGTTTGAGTTTTTCTTGCCTCTTGAGGTAGGCTTGTATTGCCGTATACTTCCCTCTTAGAAGCACTTCTGCCGCACCCCGAAGATTCTGGACTGTCGTCTGTGTGATTTTTTCTCCTTCAGTCGCACGTTCTGTAGCCTTCATGTATTTGGATTAACCTCCTTGAAGCTGAATCTGTAATCAAAAAACTCCCCCCAAAAATGAAAGTCCGAGAGGAGACAGCTCCACAGGCAAATTCTTCCAAACATTTAAAGAAGAGATAATACCTTTTCTCAACCTTTTATTCCAGAAAACAGAAGAGGAAGGAAAACTACCAAATTCATTCTGTGAGGCCAGTATCACTGTGATACCAAAACCAGATAAAGACACCACAAAAAGAGAGAACTATAAGTAATATCTCAGATGAATACAGATGCAAAAAATCCTCAACAAAATATTAGCAAACCAAACCTAACAATATACTGAAACCTCCTACTCCCAATTCCCAGGATGCAAGGGGGTCAGTATTCACAAAACAGCATGACGCATCACGTCAGTAAGAGAAAGGATAAGAACTTGTTACCGTTTCAGCAGATGCAGAAAACAGCACTGACAAACTGTAACATCCATTCACGATAACCCTCAACAGAGTAGGTCTAGAAGGAATATACCTTAACATAATCAGGGCCTTATATGACAAATCCACGGCTAACAACATACTCAGTGGTGAAAAACAGCTTTTCCCGTAAGGTCAGGAATAAGAGATGTCCACTCACTCCTTTATTCACCGTTAGTGCTGGAGTCCTGGCCACAGCAGTGAGACAACAACGAAATACAAGGCTTCCGAACTGGTGAGGGAGACGTAAAACTCCCACTGTTTGCAGAGGACATGATCATATTTGGGCCCCCAAAAAACCACTAGAACTGAGAAATGAATTCAGTAAAATCATATAATACAAAGTCAGTGTAATCTGTTGCGTTCCTAGACACTAAAAATGAAGCAGCAAAAATTAAAATCCCTTTTATAATTGCACCCAAAACAATAAAATATCTCCTAATAAACTTAACTGAAGAGGTGAAAGGCCTATACTCTGAGAATTACAAATCACTGGATGAAAGAGATTCAGAACGACTCAAAGAAGTGGAAGAACATCTGTGCTCCTGGACTGAAAGAACAAATCCTGTTAACACGACTGCGCTGCCCGAAGCCGTGCGCGGACCGAATGCAGCCCCTAGCAGAATAAAAACCAGTTTTCTTAAAACTAGAACAGACAGTCCCAAAATTTGTGGGGAACTGTAAAAGATCCCAGATAGCCCCGGCAGTCTTGAAAGAGAAAAAAACTGTAGGTATCACATTTCCAGATTTCAAGTTCTGCCACAGACTGGTAGTAATTAAAGCAATAAGGCACTGGCATGAAAATAGATCGATAGGATAGAAAATGTAGGAATAAACCTGTAATTGTATGATAAATTTGTCTTCAACAAAGAATAAATATAACTGGGGAAAAGGGCAAGTTAAAAGAGCAGAGAAACAGAAGAAACATTAACATTAAAGGTCAGAACACAAATGAAACAAAACAAAAATGGAAAAAAAGCTGGATTAAGAACGTCACTGAAATGAAATTTATAACAATATAACAAACGTGCTGGAAAAACTGGTCAGCTACAGGCAAAAGAATGAAACTGGACCACTTCCACAATACACAAAAATAAAGTGGATTAAAGACTGAAATGTGAGATCTAAAACCATGAACATCCTTGGAAGCGAGTGTAGGGAGTACTTTCCCTGATGTTGGTCACAGTAACATTTTGTAGATACAGTCTCCTAAGGGAATTAAAAGTAAAAATAAATTTTGGGGAGTATATAAAAATAAAAGGCTTGTGCACAGCAAAAGAAATTATGTAACCAAAAGGCAGCCTACTGAGTGGGAAAAGATTTGCAAATGACATAGCCAGTAAAGGGTCAGAGAGAGAGAGAGAGAGTGTGTGTGTGTCTCTCACAACATCCAAAAAACAATCCAATTAAAAATGGGTGGAAGACTCAGACATTCTTCCAAAGAAGACATCCAGATGGCCAACAGATGCATGAAAGGATGTTCAACACCACTCGTCATCAAGGAAATGCAAATCAAAACTGCAGTGAGGTATTCCTTCATACCGGTCAGAAAGGCTGTACAGACACACAAGAAACAACAAATGCTGGTGAGGCTGTGCTCCTGCATGGCTGGTGGGAATGCGAGCTGGTGCAGCCCCTGTGCAAAACAGCATGGAGGTTCCTCAGAAACTTAAAACTACCATATGACCTAGTAATCGCGCTACCGGGCATTTACCGAAAAATACAAAAATACTAATTCAGTGGGATACATGGACCCCTCTGCTTATTGGATCATTATTTACAACTGCCAGACGACAGAAGCAGCCCAAGTGTCCACCGATAGATGAATAAAGGTGTGGTGTGTGTGTATGTATGTACCAAACTTTGTATGTACACACACACACACTCTCAAACATTATTATATGTGCTGCCAAAGCGAGCACACAAATATTTACCCATAAAAAAAATAAATCTTGCCATTTGTAAGAGCATATAGAACTAGAGAATATAATGCTAAGTGAAATAAATAAGTCAGAAAGATAAATACCATATGATCTCATTCACATGGAATTTAAAAACAATGAGCAAAGGCCAAAAAAAAGGTGGGGGGAGACAAACCAAGACGCAGACTCAATACAGAGAACAAACTGGTGATTACCGGGGGGGGAGGGGGGGCGGGCGGGATTAAAGGGTGCATTTACCATAATGAAAAAAAATACAAACTTAGGAATCATCTTTGTGTCCTGTAGATGTCCAAATACAACAGGAGGTTCTTTCCACCAAAACTGAGTCTCAGAGGAGATACAGTCTTCCAGGGTCCTTTTCTGTAGAAACATGTTGGAGAATAATCTATATATTTTATCTTTTGTCATTCACCTTCAAAGACCAGATGGTACATACAGAAAGCAGCAAGATGGCATTAAAGATTTTCTGTGCTTATTTGAGAGAAAGAGACTGCACGGGCAGGGGTTTGGGGCGGGAGCAGAGGGAGAAGGAGAAGCAGACTCCCTGCTGAGCAGAGAGCCCGATGTAGGGCTTGATCCCAGGCTCCTGAGATCATGACCTGATCTGAAGGCAGAGGCTTAATCAACTGAACCACCCAGGTGCCCCCAAGAAACTCACTTTAAATACGAAGGCACAAATATGGTGAAATATGTGCACATGGGATGCTGATGGGAAAATCTCAGGTAGCTCTATTGATGTCGCACAGATTTTGAAGCAAAGACTGTTACTAGGAATGGAAAGGACTGTCCTAGTGATAAAGGAGTCCATTAATAGGAAATAATCCCAATGTTCTAATACCTAATAACAGAACTTCAAAGTACATGCCACATGAACTGCCAGGAGAAACAGTCTACAACTACCAGTAAAATGTCAACAAACCTCTCAATAACTGAGGAAATACGTAGGCAGAAAAATCAGTAGGGTATAGAAGACGTGGCAATACTATCCACCAATGTGACATGATTAACGATTATGGAACATCCTACCTGACAAGACCAGACAGAATATGCGGCCTTTTCAATTACACATGAAACATCTACCAAGATAGGTCATGTCCTGGGATATAAAGTCTCAATAAATTTATACAAATCCAACGTGTGCAAATTATATTAGAAACCAACAATAATATCAGTCAATAATAACATACCTGGAAAATCTTCAAATATTTGAAAACCCACCAGTAACACACGTCCCAGAATCCTGTGTGTCTAAGAAGTTACAAAGCTATTTGAACTGACTGAAAATGAAAACACAACCAACAAGGACTGGAGGATGCAGCTAACGCAGTACTTGGAAATTCTATAGCACGAGCACGTATGTGAGAAAAGGATAAATCAATATCAATGACTTAAGCTTCCACTTAAGAAAATAGAAAAAGAAAAAGAAAATTTTTTAAATTGAAAAAGGGCAAGTTAGAAGAGCAAAGAAACAGAAGAAATACTAAATGTCAGAACACGAATGAGTGAAATAGAAAACAACAATAATGGAAAAATTAAAGCCGGGTTAAGAACATCACTGAAACGGAAAGATATTCCTTGCTTGTGGATTAGAAAAATATTGTTAAAATGTCCATATTACCCAAAGCAATCTATAGATTCACTGTAATCCTTATCTAAATACCAGTAGCGGGGCACCTGGGTGGCTCAGTGGGTTAAGCCTCTGCCTTTGGCTCAGGTCATGATCCCAAGGTCCTGGGATCGAGCCCCACATCAGGCTCTCTGCTCAGCAGGGAGTTTGCTTCCTCCTCTCTCTCTCTCTCTCTGCCTGCCTCTCTGCCTACTTGTGATCTCTGTCAAATAAATAAATAAAATCTTAAAAATAAATAAATAAATAAAAACCAGTAGCACTTTTTACAGAACTAAAACACCAGAATTTATAATGGAACCAGAAAGACCCCAAAAAGCTAAAGCAATTTTGAGAAACAACAACACTGAAGGTACCGGAGCAGAGCAAGAGAGTCGTGAGTAATCCCACGCTTACGTGGCCAACTGCTCTACAACAAAGACAAGAACATACAGTGGGGAGAAGACGGCCCGTTCCCATAAATCAACTGGGAAAACCCGACAGCTTCATGCTAAACAATGACACACTTCATTCCACCATACCTAAAAATCAACTCAAAATGGATTAAAGACCTAAATGTGAGTCCTAAAGCCATGAAAACTAGACGAGAACACAGGCGGTAATGTCTTAGACATCAACCGGAGCGACGTGTTTACAGATCTCTCCTGAGGAAGGGGGAAGCTAAAGCAAAATAAACAGTTGGGGCTGCACCAAAATAAAAAGCTTCT
This sequence comes from Meles meles, assembly GCF_922984935.1. Taxonomy (NCBI): domain Eukaryota; kingdom Metazoa; phylum Chordata; class Mammalia; order Carnivora; family Mustelidae; genus Meles; species Meles meles. Next base: position 5,192,362 of record NC_060075.1, on the reverse strand, counting down.
TGACAGCAAAGGAAAGCAACGAAACAAACCCACCGCCTGGTAGAAGATACTTGTAAACGATACATCCAACAAGGAGTTAATATCCAAAACACGCCCAGATGTGTCACTGAAAACATACAATGAACACACAAGACAGCGTGATCAAGAATGGGCAGAGAGGGGCGCCTGGCTGGCTCAGCCGGAAGAGGATGCTCCTCGATCTTGGGGTCATGAGTTCGAGCCGCACATTGGGTGTACAGATTACCAGAAATGGGGGGGGGGGAACATAGGACCTGAAACATTCTTCCAAAAACATACAAACGACTGACACGTGAAAGGATGCTCAACATCACTCATCATGGGGACATACAAATCAACACCACCCTCCACACCTGTCCAAGGCAAGCATCAGACAAGAACTAAGTCTTGGTAGGGATGGAAAAGCAGGGAAAGGACCCCTCATGCCCTGTTGGTGGGAATGTAAGTGGGGGCAGCCGCTGTGGGAAACTGTGGAGGTGCCTCAGATATTAAAACCAGAAATGCCATGTGATCCAGTCATTCCACTTCTGGGTATTTACCAAAAGAAAACAAAAATACTCATTCAAAAAGACACATTCTACGTTTACTGCGGTATTACTATGTACAACAGCCAAGACATGGAAGCAGCCCAGGGTCCCTCGCCAGAGGAAGGGATGAGGACGTGCACATACACAACAGAACGGCGCTCAGCCGTCAAACAAACGAGATCTTTCCCTTTGTGACCGCGCGGACGGTCCTAGAGGGTATTACGCTGAGTGACATAAATCAGAGATGACGAACGATTTCACTCTTCTGTGCAGCAGGAAACAAAATGAACAAAGCAGAAACAGACCCATAACCAAACAGATCTAGTGGTTGCGAGAGGAGGGGCTTGGAGCGGGTGGACATGACGACACGGACGGGGGTGTGGGAGGAACAGGGTTTCAGTTACAGAACGAGTGAGTCGCGAGCATGAAAGGCACAGCACGGGGGTCCAGCCAGTAGGGCTGTGACAGCGTTTCGTGGTGACGGGGCTGCGGGCGCGGTGAGCGGAGTCGGACGTCCGGACCTGTACGGGCCTCCGGGTTGCGTACCTGTGACCGCGCTGGGCGTCTGCTGCACTGCAGCTGGAAAACAAAAGTATCAATAAAACTGACAAACCTCTGACCAGAAACCAACAAAATTGACTTGGATTCTCCACAGCAGAGCGAGCGTTGTTCGCCGGCGACTGTGCTGAAGGGACTCGGAAGCAGCGGGCGCCGCCGGCGGGAACGCAAGCTGGTGCGACCCCGTGCGAGGCTGGCGCGGCGGCTTCTCGCGGCGCAAACTGCTCTCCCCGCGCCGCCCCGCAGGGTCCCCGGGCACCGGCCCCGCAGACGAAGCCTCGGCCCCACGGAACTGCGCGGGGTTCGGAGCCGCCGGAGGCCTCACCGCCGCGCCGGGTCAGCAGGCGAGCGGGTCCGGCCCAGCAGGCGCCTCCGAGCCGGAAGGCGGCGACCGACCGACGAGCCGATCTTCAATGCGGATTGTTCAGCGACGGAAACGGATTGTTCAGCGACGGAAACGGATTGTTCAGCGACAGAAACTGTGAGAAGCTCCGCCTTGATGGCGCCGCCAACAGCGGACCCGCGCCGAGTGTGGGCTTCGGGTGACAATGACCGGATGCGGGCAGAGCGCGAGGCAGCTGGGGCCGCGCTCCGGCCGCTCCGGCCAGTGGTGCAGCCCCGGGCCGTGGCCGAGTTGGCGCCGGTGGGTCTGACGCCTCCAACGACATGGATCCCCGGAAACAAACGACGGAACTTCTCGGGAGAAGCAGACACCAGAACAGCCCCACAGCTTTCAAGTACAGGAACTTGCAGCGCCAACACCTTCCCACAAAAGAGAAGTCCCACACAGACGGTTCGCAAATGAACTCCATCAGACAGTGGAGAAAAATTACACCAACAATCCACAACCTCTTCTGGAAAGTTGTGTCGATTTTTGACACTATAAGCAAGCGTTAGCTCTTCATTTAGAACCGTACACCGTAAGACTTCCGACCAACATCCCTCACAAATACAGAAGCGAAATTTCCTTACAAGATGCTAGCAGAGCAAATCCAGCAGTATGTAAAAAGGATAAAACATTATCAACGAATGGGTTTTATCCCGGTATGAGGTTCCTTTAACGTTAGACAATGTAGTTTATGGTGTTCATATGGGAGAAAAGGCATGATCATGCAGAAACAATATTTGGCGGATTCAACGCTCATCTACAACAAGAACTCAATAAAGTAGGAATGGCAGGAAAAGTGCTCAGCCCGATAAAGGGCATCTATGAGAAAAAACCAGGTAGTCTCATATTTTAAAAAAAGACTGGGTTTGGAACAAGGCAAGGATGCCTGTACCTACGACTTCCACCCAACATTGGCGGTGAGGGCCTTGGCCAGCGCAGTAAGCAACTCAATAAAAGGTATGTTCATTGGAAAAGTAAAATTGCATTTGCAGACCATAATCAAGATTAGAAAATCACAAGGAATTTTCAAAAATACTACTAGACACAGTAAGCGAGTTTATCAGAACCACAAAATAAAAAGTAAATATAAAAATGAATTGTACTTCTATACAACCAACGATTTAGAATGGAAAATAATGGTATTGCAGTTTACAATAGATAAAAAACATGAAAATGTAAGACTTATGCAATGGAATGCACAAAATATTGCTGAAAGAAAACCTAACTAGAGAACTATGTACTATATTCATGGACCAGAAAATATCCTTAGGATGTTAATTCTCCCAAAGTTTGATCTACAAAATGCCTACAATCCTAGCAGGCTTTTTGTAGAAGTTCACAGTCTCATTTTAAATTTACATGGAAATGTATCTAAGAGAGGCCAAAATAAATTGGAAAGAATAAATTTGTAAAGAGTAAGACTGGAAGCCTTGCACTAGAATTCAAGACTCGCAGTGATGGTAGCTTATGGATAATGAGCGACCGGCAGAACAAGGATCGATCGACATGAGGGGTACCCGGGGGGCTCAGTCGCTTGAGTGTCTGATTCTTGGTTTCAGCTTAGACCATCATCTCAGGGTCCTGGGATGTGGCCCATGTTGGGCCCCGTGCTCAGTGTAGTCTGCTTGAGATTCTCTCCTCTAACCCCGTAAGATAAAAATCTTAAAAAAAAAAAAAAAAAATCCACATGAACATGGGCAATTTTCTCTAAAGTAGCCGTGGAAAAAATACAACAAATGGTGCTGGAAGAATGACATATGCCAGTGGACAGAAATGAAATCTGATGAAATGAAACCCTACTTTACACCCTACACGAAGACTGCGTGATGATGAGTCACAGACCTAAACAGAAACAAACCATAACGCTTCCAGAAGAAACTGAAGATAATCTTCATGACTTTAGGGTAGGCAAAGATTTCTTAATGCACTGAAAGAACTAGTTATAAAGGATTATGAATTGGACTTGATCAAAATAAAAAGCTTCTGCTCAAGACAATATTGGGGAAAAAAGGTAAGCAACACCAACCGTACCTAGAGTGTATGAATGCGCTTTTAAAATTCAGTTAAAAAACCCCAATTTTTAAAATGGGCAAAACACTTGAATAGAACATTTGCCAAAACTGTGTAAATGGCTCAGCGTGTGAAAAGGTGTTCCGGGCCGTAGTCATGAGGGAAACAGGATAAACCACAGACACCCCTTCCCGCCCATTAAACTGGCCACAGGGGAGCCCGGGGAAGTGACAGGAAGGCTGTCGCAGCGCATGTCCGATGAGACACCAAACCCAGGATGCATCGCAAGGTAGTCACGATCTCGAAAACAGCGTGGTTAGGCCAGTGGCCATAGGACCCGTGTCACCGACGCCCGTGTGGCCACAGGAGGAGCGAGGAGCAGAGCACGCGGCGGATCCGAGCGCAAGAACTGAGAGCGGCGACAGGCTTTCACCGGAACATGGTGGCACACGGTGGCAGATGCACATGGCTCTCCGGGCTCCCTAGGGATGTGGCGGAGCCTCTGGACACTTGATAGCTGCTGCTGGGACTTTTGGGTCCGGGCCCGGAGCCCAGAGGAGCCACTGGGAATAAAGGCTAAGCCGGGCAGGGGTGACAGGGAGAGGGGAGGGGTGAAGCTCGGCAGGCGAGGGAGGGAATTAGGGCCTCACAAGCCAAGGCTTGGTGGAGAAGCTTCTGAGCCACACCTACACGGTCGGGAAAACATCCGGCCTCGTCAAAGGAGCACCCGATGGGGTCATGGTCAAATCCCACACGGAGTGACTGGAAGCTGGGTAAGCACCAGCGCAGAAAAACCCCGTCCGTGGTCTCCCTGCCGCGAAGGGAAAACCAGCCCGTCCCCGTCCCCGGCCGTGAGCCCCATGGCACACTTCGGCCCCCAGGCCTGCAGAGGTTCCTCCCACGGCGGTGCCCTGGGGCGCCCGCGGGGTCCAGCAAGTAGCCGGCCGCGGCCCAGAGACAGCACCGGGCGGCTGGGCAAGGGCTCGGTCCCACGCGACTGTGCTGCGGAGCCCCCGCTGCGGATCGAAGGTTCCGTGACTCCCCTTCCCGCTCTAGTGACGCCCCAAACTCCGTGAACACTCGTGTTTTGGTCTCCTGAGACAGGACGATAAAGGACAGAGACGAACATCCCAACGGCCGACATGCGTCCAGCAAGGACCCTGCGCCCCCCGCGCCCCCACCCCACCCCGCTCGGTGCCCGCAGCTCGGGCCTCCGCACAGCTGGCCCGGGAGGTCTTTGGAGGCTTCCAGCCACGGGCCCGACGGGGTGGAGCAGCGGCCACCAGAAAACGACTCTGCCACCCCCGCCCTACAGCCTCCTCCGCTCCCCAGCGGGCTGGGGTGCGGGCTGGGAAGCAGCGACTGCGGTGGCGGTCCCAGCGGCCGCCCCAGTAACACGACCGATGCCGCCAGCCCTTGCCTCCCGGGAGTTCCCGGGTTTCAGGAACTCGCAGCGCGAAGGACAACAGAGCAAATCTGCGTCGCCCGTCACAGAGTGCTGTCCCTCGTCGTCCCACATCTCTAACAGTGTGACCCACAGAAGCCCAAAGCCGCTGGCGCGTGAGCAGAGTCCCCTGCGTCGTTCCCGACGAGTCCTCCATCCCCGCCGCCGAAGGGGTCTCGCAGGCCGAGGCCGCCCAGGTCTGCGGCCTCAGGTCGGTCCGCTCCGCTTCCCAAGGACGGAGCGGGCTCGGCAACCGGGGACGTCACCCTTGCAGGCAGTGGCAATGAGCGAGCCGAGAGACCGCGTCACCGCTGCTGTCCTCCAGGGGGTCACTGGGACACTGGGCCTCCCTCATGACAGCCCACTGACTCGTTCCCTCCCTCTCGGCCACCACCGCTACTCCCCTCCTGTCATGCACCGACACCACGGAACAGGAAATGACAGTTTAAGGCAGAGCCCGACACCTCAGAAGAGCGACAGGGCTCAATTCAAAATTTTAAAAATTAGTTGAGAAACGAACAAAAAGAAACATGGGATGAAGGAACATGACACGTAATGCCTTGAAAAGAAATAGAAGGAAATTTTTAAGTCAAAAAGGAGGAAGGTTTTCCTTCTGTCCAAGAGGAAACAATCAGATCTGGGCTTGTCCTGGGCCGAGCATCTAGAAAAGCAGAACAAAATACACACGCGACTGTCGGACCTGGCTGGCAGGGGCCGCAGGATGGCCTCCCAGTGACACGGTGGACTCCTCCCCCCAGAGACGGTTCCAGACGCGGTGGAGGAGCGGGGCGGGGCCGGCCTCCGAGAGAGGTCGTGGCAGGAGGCGGCCAGAGCCGCGGGAGGTGCAGGACAGACGGTGAAGGACAGCACGTGCCCACGGCCTCCGCCAAGTCTGGCCACCCACGTGTCTGCACACAGGTGCGGCGTGACTCCACGAGACCCTGCCCAGGACAAGGTCAAGGAAAGAGCAAGTCCCAGGGAAGATCACTCGGGGCTGGGAATGCTTTAGCAACAGCCCAATGGGGACATCAGGGACATCCAGTATGTTCCTGAAAGGGCCATACTGCAGTAATGGGGCTGATTTAGGCTTAAACTCTTGGCTTCGGCTCAGGTCACAATGTCAGGGTTGTGAGATCAAGCCCCGCATCAGGCTCTGCGCTCAGCTGGGAGTCTCCGTGAGAGTCTCTCTCCCTCTCCACCGGCCCCTCCCCCACACGCGCCCCCATGCCCTCTCAAATAAAATCTTTTAATAACTAAATTAGGCTCATCCAAAGAATGTGTAAAGAACAAGCTTTGAAAGGAAGAAGCGGATTCCCAGCTGTTGGCGGAATAAAGTCTAACAGCCTTTGAATACAACACAGCCCAGCACTCGACAACACACAAGCACAAATTCTGGAATCCGAGAGGTTAACCAGACACGGAAAGGCGGGAAAATGTGGCCTGTCACCCCGAGTAAACATCCGTCAGCAACACGGGCCCAGAAATAAACGGGACGAGAGAATGAGCAGAAGTCATATTAAAAACAGCTCTCACACGCGGGCTTGGTGTGCCAAACCCTGGAAAGGAGAGTTTTAGTTATGACGAACGCAGCGTCAAAAAGGGTCACGCAAACAAGGCAAAACTGAGTTACTGCCACACGCCCCAGACTAAGGAAACATGACGACAAGATGCCACGTGGTGGCCCCGGCTGGACCCCGGAACAGAGGAGTGACCAGCTTCCTCCGGCACGTGGCACACAGCCCTTCCGCTTCCCTGGAGGGCCCCCAGCATGGCTCCTGGGGAGCTGGGGGCAGGCGCTGGTGGCCCTGCCGGACGCCAGCAAAGGCGTCTCTCGGGAGGCCGGGTCAGGAGGTGGCAGCGCCTTGCTCAAAGGAAACGCGGCGAGGGGAGGGAGCGCCTCTCATGTCAGAGATGCCGCCAGCGCGTGTGACACCGGGCCGGTGCATGTGACACCGGGCCGCCCTGCTCTGCGGAGCTGCCAGGACGTGGGGCCTCTCCATGCCACAGGGCGCCCGTGTCCGTGCGGATGAGTGCAGACATCTGTGACCTTGAGCTGCTTTTTCCTGGTGTTCGCTGGCAGCCGCCGGCCTGGCTTTCAGGCGTCCGGGAAGTCGAGCCCGGGCTGGTGTTAGGGCACCGGTACCGGAGCTCCTCCAGGCGCTCTTGGCCGTGAGCCCGAGGGCCACCGCGGAGCTGAGGTTTCCTGGAAAAGAAGATCTTTCAGGAGCTGTTTCTCAGAGGGAGAACACGTCCCTTTTTAAAGCTCAGTGAACGGGCCGCGCACTTTTAGGGACACGATGACAGCAGCGGGGTGGGAGGAAAACCGGGAGAGGGCGGAGGGCCACAAAAGCGGGGTCGCATCAGAGAGATAGTGGTCAACAGTGTCCCCAGCACAAGGAACTCATCGGCCCGAAACACACCTAATGCCTTCGGGAGCACGTGACCGGAGGGGAGGCCAGGAGGGCCCGGGTGGGGACGCAGAGGAAGGGCCCGCAGCTCGCAAGAGCGGAGGTCTTTCGGCAAAGTGGTCAGACCGCGTGTGATTCCCCGCCCCCGGCGCCGCGGGCTCTCCCCGGACCAGCGCAGGGCCTCGGCCTTGCTGCGTGAGCTCAGCTCCCCGCTCAGCGCCCCCATGCCCCACCGCCCCCGCAGAGCGCGAGCTCACCTTCCGCGCGGTCAGGGTCATGGCGCTCCGGTGACCGATCGCCAGCGATCCGGGAGGAGGTCAGGGAAAAGGCCGCACCGGGTGGCTGCCTGGCAACCTGGCGCAGACCGCGAGCACTCGGGCCCCACCGAAGCGCCAGACTCGCGAACGGGAGACGCTGCGGAATATTTTTAAAACCTTTTTGTCAGAGAAGTGCTTTGAGAGTTCCTATAAAACCACGCAGTACAAAAGCCTGTTATTTTAGGGTGTTCATGAAGCACAAGCTAAAAACTGGTTTTAGAAACTGTGAGCGGGATTCGGAGCTATTTGAATTCTTAGCAATCCCCTCCAATGTCAAACACATCCAGTACGACAGGAATCCAGTCTGTATCACTGAATACGTCTGAAAAAGGCTGCCCCCCAAAACCCCAGAAGCCTCAACTTAACAAAAAGAGACTTTAAACAAGGGAACCGAGCACCTTGGCAAACACCCTTCAGGAGAAACCCAAGTTCCCGTCCTTGTTCAGCTGCAGGGAACAGTCTCTCCATCCGGAAGGAGCCTCGAACTTCCACGTCAACTTATCTGAAGAGAGAGAGACCCGCGCCGGAGCTCCGGCCAGACCGCGGGCAGGGCCGACACACACTCAGGCGCTTGGATAGATGTAAAATATTTTATTTGTAAATGGTGATCTTCTAAATCTGTGTCCACAAATTCCAAAACCCATAACACTCTGTATACTTCAAAAAATTCAATTTTTGCCAACATTAGGTACTATTATACAGAACAGAAAACAAAAACCCGGTAAGACAAATACTGGTAAGATGTCAGAATATTGTACAAGAGAAGAAAAATATTCAAGAAACAAATTTCATACAGCTATTTATCAAGAGAAAAATATATACAATTGATTTATTCTGTAAGATAAAAATACATCATGCCATATACATTACAAGTCCCGAACTGCGTCACTGATATACCAACAGTTTACAGCCCACTTGAACTGTGCGCACAAAAACTTCATTTATACTTAGTCTGTGAAGTGTCAGTACCAGAAGTGTAAGTACAAAATAAAAAGCTAACCTGGTTCAAAATGCTGATTAAGTTTCTACAAGCAAACACAAAACAGTGTGTTTTTTAATTAAAGAAATGTAAACAAACAGTTCATACAAACACATTTTAAAATTACATCTTCCGAAATCCTATTGTTGGGGTCCTGCAGCTGCAAGCGCGACCACAACACTTTTTTTTTTTCCTTTTCAAATGTTTGTGTTGAACAGAAGGCTAGAGTTAGGCTGGAGTCCTGCTACATGATCTAGTATGTTTACATGATTCTCTGTAGCTCGAAACAAAGTTCTAGTCAAAACTATGTCCGCTGAAGAAAAGTTCAGCCTCCATTTGGGTGTATTTTTAAGCATTATTCACAGTTATCACAAATTGTAAGCACAAAAAAACCTGACTGAAGAAGTAGGGATGCAACAATATAATATGAAAAAGTTAGTTTAAATTACCAAAACAGCTATAAAAGTCGTCGTCGTCGCCTACACTCCGTTCTATCAGAAGGTGTATAAAACAATGGAGTACTAATAGACCGCAGTTTCCAAAAAACCCCAAATGCTCTAGGCTGAAATTTTGGTTATTACATAATTATAACGGCGTATTTAAGAACACAAAATTATACCGTGACATCCCTAGGAACATCTTGTAAGCACCCAAGCTGCTGCGGAGCCTGGTGGCATTTGGTCAATACTATTTTATACTGTATTTTTTCCTCAAAATATTTACATATTTGTACAAAGTAACAGGGCCTGTTAGTTCTGCAGGTAACAGCAGCAGCTTGGCTTTCTTCTAACTTTTATTTAAAAATAGCTTCATTCACTTATTCAATAATAAATACAAAAAGTTTCTCTTATTTTACAGAAATCAAAAACTACAATAAACTGACTCATGGAATCAAGTATTTAAATGTATTTTAGTGCAAGTTATTACCCCTTAGCTCTATCCCTAAGGAAGTCGTTTCAGTACATTCCTTGTTCAGTGGTGTCTACATTATTTTTAAAAATCTTTAAGTTAGAGGGCCTGCCCCTGTTTCGGATAAGGCCGTGGCCAGCACTTCGGGCGTCCCGTCTCCCTCTCGCTGGTGATCTCAGTCTGTACATTCATAGGAAGCCCCAGCCCGGGGCAGCCAGCGGCTCTTCGCCCCAGTCAAAGTGTCTCCTCAGCGAGACGCAAAAACACGAAACAAAACAAAACCCACCCACAGAAGGAAGGAGGAAAGAAAGAAGAAGGAAACAAAAGTGCTGGACTGCTCTGAGGTCCTGGTCCGCCCCGGAGGACCGAGGGAATCAGAACTCCCAGAGGCGAGTTTTCAGAAAGTCATAAAACAGGAAACAAAATCTCTCTCCGTCTGCGAAATTCCACTGGTGTGTTGAATCGCTTCTTCCTAGGGACAAGCCGCCCGCCGAGACCGCGAGGCGCGCTCAGTTCATCCACTTCCGGCAGTTCACGGCCCCGCAGTGGCACGGAATCTTGTGCTGGTCGTCTTCGAAGTCGAACTTATAGTCATAGCAAAGCTGCCCACGGCAAAGACACAGTGTGAGAGAGGCCGGGGGGCGGGGGTGGGGGTCCTGCCTCGTCTGCCCGATCTCAGAACCAGCAGCGCAGCGGCCGAGCAGAGGACCCCGCGTGGACTGGACAGAAGCCTCCTGCGCTCGCTCACAAGGGGACAGGCACGTCAGGGGACACCGTTCTCCGGCCGCGCCACATCTAGGGGGACCGGCTGGAGAGAGCCGCGCTCCCATACGCCCTCGCGGTCCCCCCAGACCTCATCGGCCCGGGCAGGGCACACCCCTGGGGGAGGCACCGACCCCCGACCTCCCCACCCCCGCCCGCTGACAGCTTTGCTTCCTCTGCCTCACTTACGAGAATGTTTCGAAAGTCTACTTGGGGTCATCGAGTCACTCCACATCTCAGAGCAGCTGCTGCCGCGGCCGCCGGGGGTCCCCGTGCCCCCCACCCGCAGGCCCGCCCTCCCCGACGCGCCTCGGACTCCCCCAGGTCCTTCCGACCCAAACGTCCTAAGCGAGGCCCGGTGCGGAAAGACGTCCACTCCGCGCTGCAAGGGAAGACCCCGGCGCCCGCCGGGCAGCTCCTCCCGGCTACCCAGCCGTGCCACCTGCTGCTGGGCCCTCGCCGGGCTCTGCAGGGAGACGCCGCCGTGTCGTGTAAATGCAGCGGCAGCTCGGAGAAGCCCAGCGACCCGCTCAAGAGTACTCAGGCGGGACCGGGAAGGAAGGACCCGGAGCTCAGGGGTCTCGGTCCGACCCAATGCCCCTGGTGGTCGCCGGCACCACGCTGGGTTCTCAAATACTTTGATTTTAAAAAGGGGTTTCCAAAAAGATGACCAAAAAATACAAGAAATCATCGCATAGCTCTGTTCCAAAGGGCCGGGGGGCTCCAACAAGGACTCTCCGGCTCCTCATCCCCCGCCCCAGGAGAGGTTCCTACAGAAACGCACACTGCTCAGCGGCACCTAGAGCACTCGAAATGTGTGCTCATCACACCTGTGGGAGACAAATCTGGGGAACGTAAAAACGTGGTCTAGACCAGGAATAACCTTAACAGGTGAAAGTCATCCATGAGCCCAGAGGAACAAACGTCAAGTTCAGCATCTAGCATTTTAAAGAAGAGAAACAACTGTACCCAAAGAGCCAAACTGTTTGAAACTCTGTTGAGAAAGTCTGTAAGCTTGTGCCGTGAGCTGAGTGTGCAAACAGGCCATCCAGAGGCCCGTGCTGCCCCAGACGGGACGCCTACAGCCCTCCGCGGCCTCACGTGAGCGTCATGCTCCCGGGGACCACAGAGCCGACAATCCCGGGACAGTCTCCACACATCAGTGGGAGGACAGGCAGAATCTTTGAAGAGAGGGTCCTGTCGGTCTGGGACCAAGGGTTCTACAGGAGCCTGAGGACACGGGAACGTGACGCCTGTGGGTGCTGCGGGGATTGGAGTTTGGGGAGCACAGAGGGAGGGAAGTGGGGGGGCCGGTAGTCCACACTTTCAATGCTGCCACGAGGAGGAAGGCGACCCTTGAGTGTCCCGGGTGAAGTGACGGATGGCGCCCTCTGACCCACCACAAGGAGACTTTTTCTAGCGCTGAAGCCCTGGACAAGCCCCGGGCCAGCCGCCCGCGCCAGGCAGCGAGCTGCACGGCGGCTACGAGCGGAGCACGCGGATCCCGCACACTTACCTCTTCTCCTTTCTGGATCCTCCGGTTGGAGCTGATGATGATTTTGTGTCCTCTCTCAAAAGTCACCACTTCAGCCACACAATTGGGAGCACACGAATGGTTGATGTATCTGCAAGCCATTTCAGAAAACTATTTCAAAACAGCCGGAAGAAACTTTACAAACATTCCACTCATCGGGAAAACTTTCTCCTAATTACATTTCTACCTGCCCGTTCACAGAACAAGAACACACACACAATTTCAAATGAAAATTATTTTCAAAGCTTATCTGCCCTGAATTTTTAATCATGGAGGCCACTGTGGGTACGTGGACCCGCTAGGCAGAACTTCCTCGACCAGCTTCCCGCTGCCTCACCTGGCAGGCCCTCCCGTGAGTGTCGCATCGATCACGTGGTCGTTATCCATGCGGAACATGTACACACCACGGTTCTGAAAAAGAAAAGTCAGAAATTCCTCCACGTGCAAGTTCAGAGCGGGAAGCCTCAGCCAGAAGCGAACGGAGACGCAGCCTGTGCCGCGGGTGTCACACAACGTCGGGGACACGTATGCACACGGTGTGAATGGAAATCCAACGGATCGGGAGGCCGCTTGGAACAGCAGGCTCATGAGTCTACAGCTGTCGCTATGCGAACAGTAACACTGACTGGACAGAGGGAGAATGATGGAAAAAACAAGGAAAACACAAGAATATCCAGATGTTAAGTAAAAAAAGACTTTAAAAACAGAAAAAAAAGGGGGGGGCGCCTGGGTGGTTCACTTGGTGAAGCATCTGCCTTCGACTCAGGTCACAATCCCCGGATCCTAGGATCGAGTCCTGCATTGGGCTCCCTGCTCAGTGGGGAGCCTGCTTCTCCCTCTGCCCTTCCCTGTGCTTGTGCTCTCTCGCACACACGCGCCTCTCTCTCAAATTCAAAAAAATATCCAGGTGTGGCTTCCATTCAAAACTGAGCCTCACAGGACAGTGCAACTTGGCCTTGTTTCCAGCTTTTCAACGGCAAAGGGAAAGAAGAGGACTGGCTCTTACCTGAGACTCATACAGCTTCTCTTTCCTGTTTGCAACTTCATTTCGAATGATCGTGCCGATGTACTCGATGACCATGGTGTGCTTCTCGATGTCCCTGGCAGCATACAGGCCCAGCCCCTGTGGAGAAAAGAAATAAAAAATGGAAAAAAAGGGTGTGTATATGTACTTTAAAAATCACTTTGAATTCTTTTTTTCTTTTTTTTTTAAAGATTTTATTTATTTGACAGAGATCGCAAGTAGGGAGAGAGGCGGGCAGAAAGAGAGAGAGAGGAGGAAGCAGGCTCCCTGCCAAGCAGAGAGCCCGATGCGGGGCTCGATCCCAGGACCCTGAGATCATGACCTGAGCGAAAGGCAGAGGCTTTAACCCCTGAGCCACCCAGGCGCCCCATCACTTTGAATTCTTGGACAACAAACCTGACTCCCTTTCATACAGAGGCCACGTCAAACACCACACTGAAGAACTCACCTAAACTCAAAGGGTCTTTTTTATTGAATATACTAGCATCTGAAACAATTAACACTTAAAGTCACGCCATTACTATCTTGCTTTGTGTCTTTTACTAAATTCTGAAGACGTATTTACAAAGCAGCACCACTGAGCGGCTACACCATCCTGTCAGGCCATCTTATCGTCCATGAAATTCGTGTCGAGATCCCACCAACTAAACAGGCCAACAGCTAATAGCTATTATAGGCTATTAGCTTCTGGTATTTACTTTATCCCATTGTTTCTTTTTCTTTTCAGGATTTTATATATTTGACAGAGAGAGAGATCCCAAGGAGGCAGAGAGGCAGGCAGAGAGAGAGGAGGAAGCAGGCTCCCTGCTGAGCAGAGAGCCCGATGCGGGGCTTGATCCCAGGACCCTGAGACCATGACCTGAGCCAAAGGCAGAGGCTTAACCCACTGAGCCACCCAGGCGCCCCCATTACTATTTCTAAAAGGGTAAGAAAGGACAGTAAACTTAATAAGAAGTAGGGCTAACCATGAGGGACTATTAATACTATAGTCAGGTTTCGGATTTGGCTAGGAGTTCCTGGAAGCCAGAGCAAAAGGGGAACCAGGAGAAGGTACTCTGCTTTAATGACCAGTTATTCTGCTTTAATGACCAGGAAAGCTGGAAAGAAATACAGTTCTTCAGAAAGGCAACTTTCTCTCCTAAAGTTTCGAGGCCGCAGAGAAAGGTACAGGAATCGGAACCTGTGAGAACTGCCGCAGGTCTCTCATTTGGCAGTTCGTCCTGTCTTGCTAGTAATAAATCATACACTACGTGTACCTTTTTAAGTTTTTAGCATTACAAATTCTGGAAAAATATGGACTATTTCCTTGAACATTTGATACTTTCTTGTCCCAATGAGTTTCTGCCTTCCTAATTCCAGCTGGCTGGAAGACTGCAGTAACCAAGTAGGGAAAAGTGTTTGCTCGCTGGGAAGTCCCTGTGGGGCACACGGTACCATGGGCCCATCTCAGAGACTTTGGTGTGGGAACGGAATTACCTTCTGGGAAAAGAAAGTTTATGCAATATATCTGTTCAATTCCAGACGTAACTGAGGTGAATGAACCAAAATACACAAAAAAGCAGTACGTATAGAGATCAATATAGTTTGATGTAGAAGCTATAGAAAATTATGTACATTCGACTATGCAAAAATTCACTTTTATAAGAAAAAAGGTATCCGACTTCCTCGCAGGCACAGGGCATGTGGTGGGGAGTACACCTCCCAGCCAAGTTCTCATGAACTGGAAAATGGACAGAGGAGGATACCGCAGAGCGGATCCGAGCGGCAAGCCTGAAACGCGGCTCAGTCGTCAGCGGTCAGAAACTGCAGGAAGGACACAGGACCAGGCGGGCGGAAATGAGAAAGGGCCGCAGCACAACAAATGGGAAAAGAGAGAGACAGTTTCCCAAATGCAGGAGGAAACGAGCTATGATAGCCTTTCTGGCAAAGCAACAAGGTCGGCTAACACGCAAAGCACACACTTCCCTGTGTGAGATCAGCGGCGGGCACACTGCTTCATTACGCTCCTCAACGTCCACAACGTCACGCAGACGCCGAGGAGAACGAGAGAACGAAACGGAGGCACCAGGCGGCTCTAGAGGGTTCTCTGAGGGTTAGCGAGCGCCGAAGCCTGCAGCACAGTC
Source organism: Meles meles (assembly GCF_922984935.1). NCBI lineage: Eukaryota > Metazoa > Chordata > Mammalia > Carnivora > Mustelidae > Meles > Meles meles. The sequence continues at coordinate 5,177,361 of NC_060075.1, read as the reverse complement.
AATGCGAGCGGCTCCGCGGGAACATCGTGCGCAGACGAGGCTGTGCGGTCAGGACAGTGACACGACACACTGACCACGGGGCCTGAGAGATCAGTGAAATGACAGAGTAAAAGTGACACGGAAACAGGAGCGGTGACAAGTGAACGAGCTGCCTGGGGACGTCTCAAATGGAAAAGGAACCGATGCGGCAGATGAGAAAGACACACCCCCCGGAGCGGCCACCGGACCCCCCAGAGCTGGAGAGGCTGCATTCTCGACCCAGCCGCAGAAAGGAAAGAAAGACACCGTATCTGGAACGTAAAAAACGTGGTACCAGATGAGAAGATCAAGAGCAGAACGAGCTCTTAGGTGACTTTTTTTTTTAACACAGAAGAAAGCTCCGCAGATAGAGCAGAAGCCGAAGAACAAGGACAAGAGAACCAGCAGACAGGGCAGAGGAGGACTGGTAGAGGCACGGGTTCCCATCTGTGTACGCACAGGTCCTCGGGGGGCCCCACGCAGGGGCCGGACCGAAAGGCACGTCTCAGCAGGTCCCAGAGATGCTGCAGTAGCCTGGGCCCGCCATGCGACAGCCCAGACCTCATGGGTCCAAATGTGTCTACAGGTTCAGAAAGAAAGAAACAGAGGTAGGAACTTGCAGAAGAATCAACACAGAAACATTTCTCAGACTGAAGGCCCCAGTGCTCCAGGCTGAAAAGGGTCATCGAGTAAGGAAAGCAACAAAAAAAGAAAATAACCCAAACTTCGGCGCATTTTTTGTAAAATGTCCAACTATTAAGACTGACAAGAAGATCCTACAGTGTTCCCAAGAGGAGAAAAAGTTCCCAAGAAAGGAACAAGAATCCGAATGAGTACAGACAAGTGAACGTAGATGACATTTTTATCGTGAAGGGACCCAGTAGGTGTGAGTGGGGTGGCGGGGCGGCGGCAGGCCCGCCAGCGGGGCTCACGGGCGCGACAGCAGGTGGAGATGGGGGGGCAGAGGCCGAGCGTGGACTTGAGAGAGCTCTTCTGGTGGGGCGGCAACGGAACTTGAGGGTGCCCTGGATCTGGGCAAACTGGGGCCAAGGTACACAACTCGTGGAAGGGGGAACACTCAGGGTAACCAGGCTCGGGGACCGAGACATTTGGCAAAGTGAGCTCTGTGCCCCCATCCTAGGACATCCAAGGGGAGATGTGGAACAGACTCGGGTCCGCGGCCCGGCGCATACGGACTGTGGACGTAAACTTAAATGCTAAGCCCATAGACGACCCATAAGGTCCTCCACACACTCTACGCACCAGAAAACACCGTGCTCTCCTGAGAAGACGACTTCCGGAGGAGAACCCCCCCGACTGCTGCACCTTTTCAAAGTAGTTTCATTTGTATTTCTCTCAAGAATCTGAAAACAGCTCTAGTGAGCGCTCCCCAAAATGAGTGAGCGCGGAACACCGCGCTCCCGGCTGCCCACGAGCCCTTGTCGAGACACGGAGATGCGGAGTCCAGTCTCCCCACGGGGGAGGAGAAGCACCCAGAGTCGTATTCAGTCGCTGGTGCTACCAACGGACAAGACGGGACCGGATTTCACAGATGTGATGCTAAGCCTCTGCCACGTGAAGTCCTTCGAAGACCAGACGCCAGCACCCGACGGCCAGACCCCGGCCCGGCCCCTGCCTCCCGAGCACGGCGGCTCCTCACCTGGATGCGGGAGCGGGCCAGATAGACATTGGACTTCCACTCGGTCTTCATCTTGCGGTACTGCGAGGACTTGGAGTGCACGAACTGCTTGCTGTAGGGCGCGTTCAGCTCCCCCGTGACCGTGCTCTGGAAGGACTTGGAAGTGCTGGTGCTGTTCAGGGTGTGAGGCCTGCGCGCAGTGGCATGTCAACAGGAAAAAATGAAAGGAAAACTGAAGATATCTCCGAATGACGCCCAAAGCCGAGCGGATTCAAATTCTCACTGACAGGAACATACATGGAAAGCCGCCTAGCAGAGCCGCACGGCGAGTTCTCTGACGCGGTCGGCACGGACGCAGCCAGAGACGGCAGGGTTTGTAAGCAGCAGACAGATCAAGCACAGAAACCACTAATACGCCTGGAAACCCTGGGCTGTACTATGTGAAGTTAAAACAAAATACCTTAACACAAACCTCTTGACATGGGCACTCATTTTAGGTTCGGATCGGGCGCAGCCTGTGGGGTTCACGGCGAGAGGGAGCTCCATGAGAGGATTGCGGCCGTACCGGAAGGCGTAGTTCTCACACGCCTCCACCCCCGGGAGCTGAAAAGGAGCCAAACAGACACAGGGTGAACTTAGGTGATCAAGACCGCGGACCACCCTGAGCCGGCCCGGGGAGGGCCCGACCTGAACTTCTGCGGAGTAACTTGTCAACATACTCCCTGTGGACAAAATGGTCTTTTAACTTATGTTACCGTCGTCGGCCTGCACGCAGATCTACTGCAACATTAACACACGGATTTCAGTCTCAAAGCAGAACTTCATCAACCCTGTCAACTGCTCCTTGGAGAAGAAGACCGACCCACAGAACCAGCACAGGCCAACCAACGTGCGAGCCGGCGCCACTTTAAGATCTGGTCATCCCCACCCAGTGTGTACCGACGTACAACTTCGCTCTTTGGAATTTAGAAGTTAAATACAGTTAAAAATTGTTCATACGGTTTCCTGTCTTGATTTCTTGCTTCTTCCAATGTGACTGCAATGAGGTAGGTTATCGCACTCAGTTCCCTGAGAGTTCGGATGGTAAGTTAAGGTTTACTTGTAAGACAAGTTCATGTTAAAGGCCTCTTCTAGAATATACTTCTTGTGAGATATTTCTCTATAGACATAAAAGATACCCATCATTTAGGCAGGGCTTCCGGAAGCAGACCGAGAACTCAGTGGCTTTTGGGGTGTCCTCTATTCCTCCAAAAACACAAAAACAAAACAAATCCCACCAACCACCCACGATTTTTTCTTGCTCAAAATGATGCCTTATAATCATACAACTTCTCAAAAGCATTGTGTGTAGACTCACTGGCAAACGTGTTAATTATCATAATCTTAAAAGACTGCAAAGAGAGGTCCGAGAAGATCACGGGCTCCTGCGGTCGCTGCCCAGCCCTGCCCTGCCCTCCGCCTTGTCTGCCCCCGTGAAGAGAACCTGGAGTGTGTGAGCCACCTCAGGGAGGAAATGCTACCAGGCACTGAGGGGTCCCGACGAGTCCCAGATGCCTTGAGACACGAAGAGAACAAAGCGCTACCTCAGAGTATCCTAGTGCAGCCCATGTCAAAACAGTCCCACTGGGGACCACCACCCGCAACCGCAAAGGCAATCCCGCTGCCATGCCCGGCCCGAGGCACTCACGGACTCCGCGATCCGCGCCACTGCAGACACCGTGAGCCCAAACAGGTCTTCTCCCTTCAGATACGCCGGGAAAAGCTGGAGCATTTCCGACTGTTTTCTCACGAATGCCACGGGCTCCAAAATTTTATCCCAAACACCTACGTGGGGCCCAAACAGAAACAGAACAATTTAGAACACACCTGCTCTCTGCTGAACAGAGAGGAAAGCAGGACGCGGCACAGAGAGGGCCAACCACTCGAAGACGGTTTCCAAGTGAAGCCTGGGGTGGTGATCTGACCACCCTACCACCTGCTTATCAAACAACAGTTTATACTGAAGACTTTATGGAATTTTAGGGAAAAGAATGTGTTACATTAAGGAAATAAAACAGTGGAAGTGGAAAAGAAAGTTTAATATGACAAATTCACGTAAGAACTTAATTCCTTTTCATACTAGACATATAACTTTATATTTTTAACGGATCAGCCCAATTAGCAGTATCTAGAAGTAGGTTTCTTTCCACTCAGATTTAAATTAAAATAGGAAATTCATATTTCCACTGGGAATTATCTTCAGGGCATTTTCATACTTTTTTTTAAAAAAACAGCCAGAGTTCAAAAAAACAATTACCCGGTACACATCAATAAAATGACAGCCTATGGTCAGAATGAAGAGTCCGACTTCTAGCTCCAAATCTGTTCAGTCCCTGGTAATCTTCAAAAAAGGCAGCGCACCCCGCATGCTGTAAACACGGTCCCCTGCCTTCTGACATTAGGAGGGTCCCCGACAGAAGCAACAGGCGACCCTCATCTACAGTCACTGCTTTACACTGAGCGCTCACACACACTGACGGCAGTGCAGAAGTCTAGCAGGAGCTGAGAAGTCGGCCCAGCACAGACGGCAGGTATAGTAACACAAAGAGGCTAAGAGTCGCATTTGGGAACAAAAAATCCACGTCTGTTTTCGTACAATCTGAAACAAATGCCAGAAAACGAGGAAACGCAGACATAAAACATCAGCGGCCGGCTCCGCAGGGCACACACGTGTGGGTCTTACCTTTAGGGGAGGAATCACTTAAGACCAGATCCTCGTGGCCTTGCTCCACAATCCTGACGGCGAACACGGGGCGCCCGTCCTTCTCCCCGATGGAGCACTGGTAGCGACAGCGCCGGTTGGCGTAGCGGCTGCTCCAGTACAGGCGGCTGGCCTCGTAGCCCACGGGGAAGAGCGCGGTGGGGGAGTGGAAGGCCTGCATCTGCTGCGGGAGCAGCTGGCCGATCGTGTGGAAGATGAGGCTTCCCACGCGGAAGGTGTGGTCGCGCTCCCCACGCTGCACGATGCTGGCGATCTGTCGCACCTCGTCGCGCTGAACGTAGACCCGTCTGAAGACGGCGAAGTAACTTAACTCCTGCTCGTGAATTCCCTTCGGTTTGTGCATGGGACAAAGCATCGTTTTATCCTTAAAAAACATGCATTGTGCTTTAATGGCGCAGGTGAAGTGGTAAATGTTGGCGCAGCGGAAGCGGTGGCAGCCGCTGGTGGCGCCCATCTTGTGGCAGAAGGCGCACTTCATCTGCAGGCCCCTCCTCAGCGCCAGCTCCACGTTGATCAGGGCCCCCGCCTGGGTCTCGTAGACCTCCGTGGACCACAGCGCACAATTCAAGTGCACCCACAGGTCTAGGTCAAGGTTGAGCAGTCTCGCTGGCCCGTCGGTCAGCCCGTCACCTTCCTCGTGGCAGAAGCAGCACTTCCGATAGTCTTTGGGCACAGGGTCCGGTTTGAGGGATGTGCCCAGTTTCTTCAGAAACTCATCTATCTCGTCCTCACAAGGCGGTTTGAAGCTCCCCTTGGGGATGACGATGTGAATGCTCCACTTCTTCCACTTCATCCCTCGCCACCTTTTACTGATGGGCCGACAGTCTTCAAACCCGCCGTGCACGGCCCTGAGCCGTGGCTTTAACTTGACCGTTACCTTGAGCTCGTCTGGCTTTGCCTCTACTTTGGCTGCTTCAAACGCCGGAGGGAAAGTGATGGGGGGCGACACCGGGGGAGAAGCCTCCTCCTGGAGCTGCGGGAGGCAGTGCACGTCCAAAGTGGAGATGTTGTTGCTGTACTGATGGAATGCTCTGGAAGGCGTCTCCTTCACGGGCGACTGCGGCAACGGCGGGGCAGATTCCTGCACAGCGAAAGGGAACAGGAGTAAGAAGAGCAGTTGGTCTCAGAGCAGGAAGCCAAGCAGCAGGGGTCACAGGTCTGTGCCCCAGGGTAGGGGTGGGGGACAGGGGAAGGGTCACGTGCAGCAGAGGTAGACGGCAGACACTGCAGGTGCCCACGGACACCCATGGGCTGATGAGAGCCGGGCAGTGTCGGGAGTCCCGCCCCAGGCCTTACTGGACCAGGCTGTATCTCTGGAGAATGTTCTGCTCCTAAACCTTCTTGGACACTCCTCTCTGACCATAACCAAGCCAGAAAAATCAATGCTGAAGAGAGGAGCTATCTGGTTTAATTCGTACAATGGAATGGTGCTTTCCGTTGGGCCAAATAAGAACTTCAGAACGTGATCTTCTCTGAGCTTATCCGCACTCTGAAACCCACGTCTGTCCATCTCAGGCGGAACTAATAGGCATACGTATGAGGAATGAAGGGGCAATGGTCCCCCTTCAACATGCATCATGTAACCCCTCCCTGCGGCTGCCCAGCTCTGATCTGGCTGCTGGAGGCGGTGAGCAGAGAGACAAGCGACCAGACTTTCTGGGGGCCCTCAGGTTCCCCTGTTCTCACACAACCCCTCCAACCGGGCATCTGAGAAGACACACCTCACATAAATCCAGGAGCAGGCAAGAACTGCACACCAAATTTTAAAAATATCTGGTAAAAAAGCAATTCTTCCTCTTATAGAAGTTGACGTAGTAATTTGTTAGAAGACTGTATTTATTTTGAGAGAGCACGAGCGGGGTGGGGGTGGGGCAGGTGGCAGAGGGAGACTCGTGTGGAGCAGGGAGCCCCGCCCCAGGCCCCCTGGACCAGGCTGTATCTCTGGAGAATGTTCTGCTCCTAAACCTTCTTGGACACTCCTCTCGATCCCAGGACGCTGAGATCATGACCTGAGCTGAAGGCAGACACTTAACTGAGCCACCCAGGCGCCCCAACATATTTTAAAGTCTAAATCTATTAGGCATACAGCTTGATTTCATTACACTGGAGACGACCGCCTATTATAAACGTACGAGCAGCCTCGTCTGCAGGGAGGAAGCACTGGCGGCATTCCCGCCCAGGCAGGCTTCCCTGAACGCAAACAGTTAAAAATGTTTATCCAGGGGGCGCCTGGGTGGCTCAGTGGGTTAAATCCTCTGCCTTCGGCTCAGGTCATGATCCCAGGGTTCTGGGATCGAGCCCCGCATCGGGCTCTCTGCTCAGCGGGGAGCCTGCTTCCTCCTCTCTCTCTGCCTGCCTCTCTGCCTAGTTGTGATTTCTCTCTGTCAAATAAATTAAAAAAATAAAAAAAATTTAAAAAAAAAAAAAAATGTTTATCCAGGGGCGCCTGGGCAGCTCAGTGGGTTAAGCCTCTGCCTTTGGCTCAGGTCATGATCTCAGGGTCCTGGGATCGAGCCTCGCATCCGGGGAGTCTGCTTCCTCCTCTCTGCCCGTCTCTCTCTGCCTGCCTCTCTGTCTACTTGTGATTTGTCAAATAAATACATAAAAATCTTTTTAAAAAAGCAACCGTTTATCCATTAACCACACATGTCGATACACTTAATTCACACAGAATCAGGTGCGGCGGACCATTTCCACCGTGACATAAGCAACATGTTTTCTCCCCAGAATACAGGAGTAGACTCATAATGTGGCTGTGAACAGGTTTTCCCATCAGGATAAGAGCAATAAAAGCTTTAAGTCTTACTATTGTAATTAAGTCAAGATATTTGTAATTATTTCAGTAAAATTAAAGATATGAGTATTGGTGTTTTATTCATAAATTCTGAACTTTTAAGACGTAATTCAAGTCTACCCGCTCCCCCCCATCAAGTAAGCTGAACTTCTCTGAAAAAGCAGCACGGGCTGCCCTTCCTCAGGCGCACAGCATCTGCGGAGATGCTACCCAGAGTCTAGGAAGCTCTTCTGGCCATCAGTGTAACCCCACACCACAGAAACCACTCATTATACGCTGTTCTCTGACGGAGATGGTCCTCAACTTACCTTGCTTTCTGAGTTTTTTGCTTGTGTGGTTGATGCATAAAGAATGAAGCAGTTATTGCTACAAAAGACGATGTCCTTCTCCACTCTATTGGAGCTTTCTCGGGAATCCTGCGAAGCAAAGAGAAACGTGTAGGAATCTCGAGCCAAAATTTCCTAAGAACACGATCGATCCATTGTTGGCTTTTATGCTCTGTTAAAAGTGAAAGTAGTTCTCTATCTTAAAGGTAAAAAAGTAACTCCCTGCCAATATTTAGCATATAATTTACCAAAGAGAAAATAAATGTACAAGAATAAACTTTATTATCCACATTTTACTCTATTCAGACACATGGGCATCTTATAACGTCCAATTTACCCGTCTGCTGTCACCGTCTGGTTTTAAGCTAAACACGTCGAATATACACTGAGGCCCCTGAGCAGAACCGGAGTCCCCCGGAGCCTGACACAGCAGAGGAGCCACCGTAACCCAGCGGGACACCTGAGCAGAGGGACACCCTAGTACCTTGCTCACAAAGGCCAGGTCTCTGAACGACTTGCGCACGCCGCTCCCGAGGACGACCACCTTGCAGTGACAGCACCACTGCGGCCTGAGCGCGGCACTGTCCGCTCTCCCGGGACCAGAGTCCTTGTATCCAGAAAGACCTAGGTGCAGAAGACTGCTGTCAGTGATCCACACTGACCAGCAACACGAATCAGGTGCAAAGCTGTACTAAATCAACTCAGAACACGGCTCATTTGACATGCCTGATTTTACCCTTTTTTTACTAAAAAACTTATCTTTTAAGCAGTGGTTACAGGGCAGCTATTCCGTGCGTGGCCCTGGAGCACAGAGGGACACACCTGTCCTCACGCAGCTGAAACTGCTCACATGCAAGGAGTACGAGAGGACACCAGTCCACCACGATATCAACATTCGCCCTACGTGCAAAGCGAGCGGGGCAGGGGACACTACCTCCGCTTGAGGGTGAAGACAAAAAACGTTTTATGAAAGACGGAAGAGATACATGTACGAGAGTCCTAAATGTGATCTGGAAAGTTGCCGAGGGCTAAGGAGAGTTCTGGGGCCAGGAGACAAACGGGGTCAGGCACACTCGGGGCATACTGTCCGCGTGTGGCACGGAGGCGGAGGGCAGGACAGGGGAAAGTGAGTGAGGTGGGAGCAGCCTGGAGGCCGAGCTCGGAAGCCCACACACCGGGTCAAAGCACAGCACAGAAGACAGAACACCCACAGAAGGCCCAACTACCCAGGACTACACACCAACACGCCACGACTTGTTCAAAACTGAAGCGGGATTTTATTTTAATTTTTGAAGTGAGATTTTAAAAAAATTTTTTTAAGATTTTATTTATTTGACAGACAGAGATCACAAGTAGGCAGAGAGACAGGCAGAGAGAGAAGGGGAAGCAGGCTCCCCACTGAGCAGAGAGCCGGATGCGGGGCTCGATCCGAGGACCCTGGGATCATGACCTGAGCCAAAGGCAAAGCCTTAACCCACTGAGCCACCCAGGCACCCCCTGAAGTGAGATTTTAAAGAGAATAAGCTTAACCTGTAAATGGAGAATGAAACTGAGGTTAACAAAAGGCAGACTGGCTCACCATTGCTTGTTGGAGGGAAAGGCCCATCGGGCTGCTTCAGCCGGTATGAGCTGGCTAATCTGGGAGGGTTTGCAGGTCCTGGCGGCGGCCCACGAAGAAATAAATGCTGTCGACACTCCAAGCCTGGGTTTACTCTGTGGCTACCAACCAAACCCATGGATGGAACATCTGGAGCATTACTAACCTCATAGCTGTTAGGAATTCGGACGTGAAGAAGGTCGGAAAATGCAGCCACCACACTGCTGATGTTCTAGAACACAAGTGGAAACACTGTGTTAGCCCCGCAGGCCACTGTGAGCCACGGGCGTGGGTAAATGCTGTCTGCTGGGCATGCACGGTGCGAGCAAATCAGCCACTTTCACTTACACTTAAGAGTCTCAGGGTAAAAAATCATTTAACAGATCAGTATCCCCATCAAGCTTTCCTGAGCAGAAATCCTCATACAGGGATCCCAATTAACGTGACGCATTAGAGCGAGCGTTCAAGTGCTCGAGCTACGGTCGCTGCCGCAGGAGGGGAGGGAAACCTAGGTCTCACCGCTGGGCAGAAACTGCCTCAAGTGGACTTCGTCCGGTGCCGGGTAGAGAGCGCTGTCCCCCCCGGGCTAAGCTGTACCGACGGCCAAATCGTCCTGTCACTGGACCGTTAGTGTGGGAGCCAACATCCTCACCGAACCAAGACAGAAAAAAATTCTCAGGAATTTATTAGCATTTGACAGGGGCAGCTGCTACCTGGACATCCGCACTACTCCTGTAAAACTGAGTGTCCACCAAGTTCTTTCTCACGGCTCCATTTTCTATGTGTAGTTCTCAAGAGGTTTCTCTCCGAAGGACACATGCTTTAGTAAGAACACGAGAACACGAGCTTCATTTTGCCCCGGCCTCCGCGGAGAGCCATGTGACGCTCATTCAGGGTCTCAGAAGCAGCCCGGACACCTGACTGCTCGTCCTCGCTCTGGGAGTTTCTGCCCGCCATGACCCTGCTGTGCACGTCTCGCTCTAAGCCGCCTGACGCCCCGTGAGAACGCGGACAGTTTATAATGTTAAAAAGCAATTTCATCTTTACCTCAGCAGCCGTAGGATGCAGGGTTATTGCCACAGATATAAGACCCGATCTGGGACCGTTTGGGGATGAACCAAAAGGTGGTGTGAAAAATAAAGTGCTTGGCTCAGCTTTGATGTCATTCCTTCTCGGTTCCAAACCTTAAGTTGGGGGGAAAAAAGAAGGAAGGAAGGAGAGAGGGAAAGAGGGAAGGGAAGAAGGAAAGTAGGGAGAAAGGAGAGATTATGGAATGTTAATGGCTTTTCAAAATCAAAACACGAACGTCAGTAAACCGGCAGACTGTAATGACAAGTACTTTCGCGGAGAACGTTCTGTACCTTTCCCGGCACTGCTAGGAAGAATTGGGATAATGGGCGACGGCACCGGCTCTGGAGGCTCCTCTTTGACCAAGGACAAATCTGGGTATCTGCTTACTTCCATCCCAACCACACTCTCAGGGGAGGACGAGGGAACAAAACTGTCCGGAGTGTCCCGATCGCCACCATGATCCTGTATCCTGAGAGAAGAACACAGGTTACACGTCGACATGGGCAAGTCCACCCCTGGGGGCTTCCTGCTCCACCCAGCCCTGTCTACTAGAGGGACTGTGAGTTCCCCTGGACAACGGTAATGATGTAAGAAGCCAAAGAACAGGTTCGGGGCCAAACAAGAAATCTCTCGGAAAAAGACCTGAGAAGCACATCCAACTATGAAGCAATTTAATGAACTTCAACATCCAAGTGTAAAGACTTGCCAAAGAAAAAAGACGTTCAGATTACCACACAGCAGAAGAAGGATGATACTCACACCTCTGGCTAGTTCCAGATCCCTGACACTATGGAACAGTCTGCAGCCAGAAAAGGAAAGAGCCATCTCGCACACCCCCACGGGCACACCCGCAGAGCCCACTGGGCTGCTGCTCGTAGTGGCAATGTGGGGAAAACCCTTTGTCATTAGACCTTCATAGGCCTTTATTTTTCCTAATGGATCAACTACAGTGAAAAGTAGAAGAGAACAGTGTAGCCCAAGAATCTAGAGGTTAACTAGGGTGACTGAGGTCAAGAGGCAAGTGTGGTGTCAAGCCACTGCCGTAGGGTATCCCCAAACCTGGGGTCTCCCAGCCCCCCCAAAAGGACACACTGTTATGTGGAGAGAATCTGAGCAGTAGCATTATGAGGAGACCCAAGAGTGGCTTCGGCTACCAGAACGGGTCCCTGTGAAACAGTAGTGCCGTACCCTAGGGCGCAACACACGCACACAACTGCCCTAAATTCACGGATCTAGCAAGTTCCAGCAGCACGATGCAGAAGAGAGCAGGGAGACTGGATTCTAAATCTGGACAAGTAACATCTTTCCGGCCCACAGCTGTCTCGCTGGTGGAGTAAGGGACTTAATCTACACGACGTCTCATCAAGCAGAGGGCAGTTACCCGATTAGTCAAAGGACAATCACCTGACTAAGTACGTGAGAACCTTTCCTAGACCTAACGAGGTGGGGTGTGGTTACCTACTAAGGGAAGCGGTTTCTCCCCAGCCAGAGTCTTGGGCATAAAGAGCTAAGAGAAAGAAGTACAAAACTGGACGGGCCAGTCCTTAAATCCTCCTCCCCCAAGGCATTCTCCGGGATCTGTGACTGCTGCCCTTTGATTTCAGAGATCTGCAAACATCATTCAGTGACAATGATCTCCGAGATACTTTGCATACAGACTCCCACTGCCTTAATGTCCATTTACGTGCTGAACTTCCTAAACCATCTAAGAATTGAAAAATGTACAAACTAATTACTTTTAATAGTAAGAATGTTTTATGAACTAAGTCCTAAAGAAAACCATTCAAATTTTCACCCTTTAAATGTTTTTACATGTTATCCCCGCAATCCGTACAGGCATGCTATATACATTTTTTTAAAAAATGAAATAGCTAAAAAATATGCAAGAAAAAGAACTTCTACCTTAATTCTTCCTGATTATTATGAGGAGGTGTTGGCAGGGAAGCTGGAACATCCACTGTCTTGGGGCCTTGAGCAATAGCCCTGGCCAACAAGTCATCCTGGGGTCTGAACGGCAGCTGAAATGGTTTAGGTCCTAGACTTTTGGTAACTGGAGAAGCGAAAACACAACCAAAAACAGATTTAGTCAAAACAGATACATGGGGGAGAATGTCACGACTTGACAGCCTTTTCCCCACACACAGCTGGGAAAGGCACACTCCTCAGAGCTGTACGGTCATACCTTCGTGGCTCACTAATGCGCCAGCTCTTCCGGCAAGTTCTTCAGTTGTCGCAAAACCATTTGCCATCTTCTGACAAGCCATAGGAGGTGGTGTAGGAGGAAGAGAGGCAGGGGGTGTTGGAGGATTACTTAAATTATTCTGCTGCAGGAGACCAAAAAATTTTAAATTATATGCTACAGAGCAAATATGCCATGACCTTGCTCAAACTTAGTTCTGTGAATTTTTAGCACATGGAAGCAAGGCTACAGAAATGTCATCAAGACGCATCTTCATTCCTAAACGAACACCAAGAAGAAAAATAAATGGACAAGGCCAGGAGGTCTTTTGGTGGGAGAAATACTCGGGCTTATATGGACCAATTAGCCATTTGCTTACTCTGCCCAGCTTGAGTACTTGAAATTAAGAACCAAAGTTACATTATTCTATTCTATACATCTCTTTTCAAATTTCATTGTTATAGCCAGTGAAAGACAGCTTTAAAATTCCACCAATAAAATGCAGAACGTTCTCAAGAACTCCATTATTCAATTCTCATTAAGATATGCCCCAGGTCCATTAAAAGAAACAAAAAACAAAACAAAACAAAAAAACAAAAACAAAAACAAACTTGAGAATTTGTGGTCCTAATCCTATCATTACAACTCATAGCCTCAATATTAGAATCTGGACTGTCCAAAACCTCTGTAAGAAGCGAAAGTCTTAGCAATAACACGGAAATGGCTGACTCGTTAACAAAAGGGAATCCCCTCCAAACACTTCTCTCTGCTTAGCATGTCATCAATTTGTCATTGTTCATGGGTTGGTCTGTCTCTCAGGGATTGTTGGAATCTACCAATAATACCGTGAGAATCGAGTGTAAGGTGAAATTACAAATCTTGCGAAGATCTGGGATTTCATGAAGGGAATGAAGGTGTGGTGGAGAACAGCTTGCATCAGAAGAGAAGGCATTTACAAGAGTGAGGACAGGTTCTAACTGAAGAGAAAAGCCGACAATGATAATAAATGGAGCATCACAAGAGAATGACTTTTAATACTAAAGTAAGAAGAGAAGCCCTTCAGAAAACTGATGATACTCTCAAATATTTTTGCAAAAAGATCATTTTACGTAAGTCAGATGTGAAGTAAAGAATGTCTAAATAAGGCTATTATAAAACGTTACTACAACAGTAACCCCAAAAGATAAATTTGAGTTAGTTTGGTATTTTAGTTTAAGAATTACTGTCTAGTTGTAATTATTACCTAAATCATTAGACAAAATACAGTTTTCAATTTTTTTCATTTCATTTTTCAGGGAAAATTGCTAACTGCATCTTTTATTCTACTTATGATGTATTTGGATTCCTTTTAAAGCGTTAATAAAGGTTATAGGAAAACAGGTATTTTCTCTACCACGGAAACACTTAAGGGATGTTCTTCACTATTTGTATTCTTACCTATAAAAAATTACAAATATTTATGTTAGAAACTCTTCATCCAGTGAAATTTTCACCTTTTAGCTGAACTAATAAAGTTTAAACGAAACTTTGAAGATTAGATGGAAAAACAAGACAAGCTCTCCCAATTCTGATATGGTATCCAAAGAGGAAGCAAGGTAAGACCTTGGCGAAGAAACATACCTTGTAGATCAACTGAGAATAGTAATCCGAAACCCCTTCAAGGGTAGCACTGCCAAAAGTTCCTAGAAGTCGGCTCCCACTATTAAATTGGCCACTGCCATAAGGAAGAAAGTGCGCAAAGTTCACTCCAATGATTGGTTCCATTAGAGGGAGCAGAGAGAGCTGCTATTAAAAAACACATTGAAGAGTAATGTACACGGTCAACAAAACAGAGCGTTTCGCAACTTTTCTAAGACCCAAGGCAACTTAGTCCAATAAGGCTTGACAAAAACAAGACTTAAAAATTTCGAGTATCAAAATGCTAGAGTAAGTAAGTGAGAGAGACCAGAATCTCTAGGATATATTTAAAAATGAGCTTTACTCTCATCTGTCTTAAAGGGATGCTACCAGGCATCTAACAAGAAAAAACATGTTCCTTATCTTTGCTCAGCAAGAATCGGGGCGTGAAGGGAGGCCAGGTACCCCCAGTAGCACTCTTAGTGGCTGTCTCCCACCTTCTGTGACAACCACGAAGGTTTAAGAACAGAGTTTACTGCGGGGAGCCCGGCAGCTGCATTTCCTTGCATCCAGAGTCACACGTAACACAGACAGTTTCTCCTGGTGCTGAGGCTGCTCCTTCTGAGCACAAGTAAATCCTGACCGTCACCTACCAATCCATCTGTCTTACTGACATTTTCGGGCGCCAATAGGATATGGTGCGGTTTTGCTCGCAATCAGGAAATCTACTAGACTCCTTGTTGACACATCACTTATCTTTATAATTACTTTACTTAGAAATATGGTGATAAAGAGAAAATTTCAGTTTAACAGGGTTGAAAACGCATTTGACACCTCCCTTGACTTTTTAAAGGCGCTGCTCCGAGCGACTCACCTGCTTCAGGTGGGTAAAGGTGTCGGCAGTGGCGTACATCGCTTGTTTCTCCTCTTCGTCCTTCTTCCTTTTCTTGGAGCGGGGTGCAGCCTTCTCCCCTGTCCTCTGAGTCCGTTTGCTTCGAGGTTTCTTGGTTTCACTTCCTCCATCTGTTTTTGGCAATTGGTTGTTGCCACATCCAAAAGCACCTTGCATCGGAGCCCCCAACGTTCGCTAAGTAATTGGAAAGGTCAAGAGGTAAGTGGACTATGCGCGCGCCGGCTCCTGCAGTGCACGCTCATCCAGTCCCGTCCTATGACACACCTTCCTAACGGGTCCTACAAGTCGAGGAAAGGCAGTGGCCTCTTACGGTCTGTTTTCTGACTGATCATCCCCTTTTCAAACACTATTCTCAAGTACAGAAGTCGGTAAGCTGCAAAGCTTGCAGAAAGACCAGAATTCCTTTTTTTAAAGACCAGAATTCTTAATATGGCTACTCTCTCTCTCAGAGCAAGCATTACTCCTCAGGCGGGACCACCGGGTGCCAGTGTAGACCGGAGCTCCTTGGTCCTGCTCTCTGGAGACTGCGAGGAAGGTGTGCTCTTGGCCAGATGCCCATGACAGCCCCTGCACCGCGGACCTCGGGAGTTCTTTTGGGTTCCCCTTAGGAATGGGTGAAATACAAGGTCTGTCCATAGCCTATGCACCTTCACTGAGAGGAACAGCTAGCCTTGGATCAATAAAAACAACCAATGCTGGTCATTCAAATTAGGTCACAGTCACAAATGTGACTGTGCAATAACGGCTCTATACTTGAAGTCCACGAGAGGGACTACACACATGCTAGCAAATGAGTGCCCCCCCCCCACCTTATTTAAACCTTTCTCTTTACATAATGGCTAAGGAGAAGTGAGAATAAACCAGTCCTTGAAGAGGTTCTAAAAGGTACTGCTGTCAATACCTAAAAATATGGAAATATTTTTAGGGACCATTGTTTTTAAATGTTACAGTTACACTTTGCTAGATAGGTAACTAGAGTTGCTACACGTATTTTGATGTATTCTGCACTAAATCATTGAGGGCTTGAAGATTACAGTTTCCAGTTTTATTCTAAATGGCTTGGACAACGTATGGCAACATTTTTTTCTGTAAAAAGCCCACCAGTAACATTTCAGGCTCTGTAGTCCATACAGTACCTGTCGTAACCACTCAACTCTCTGCCCGGGCAGAGCACTCAGCAGAGAACAAGTGTGGCCGTGGTCCGATGAACGTTTAAATTCACGGACACTGAACTTGAATTTCATATAATGTTCACATGTTATGAAATATTACTCCTTAGATTTTTTTTTTTCAGCCATCTGAAAATGTAAAAACCATTCTAAGCTCAAAAAGAAAGGGTAAAACGTCTTAAGCAGGCTCAGACCACCCATCCCAGGACAAGATAATGTTCTCAAAAAGCAGTCCCAGAGCAGCAAAACAGTAAATCTGGGTGGTGCGGGCCAGAGACGCATCTTCCCTGGTCCCTGGCCAGACCTCCTGAATGAGAAACTCTAGGAGTGAGGCCCAGTGCCCTGTGTTTCAATAGGCCCTGTAGTTGATGCTGATATATTCAAATTCTGCCCCCTCCATATTCATATGCTTAAGAATCACCGTGGCTATCATTAAAGAACACATTCTGATTGGTAAGTCTGTGCTGCAGAGTAACATTCTGCATTTCTTAAGAAGTTCCCAGGTAAGCTCAATGCTACTGATCCCCAAGGGCTGTCCTTTGAGTAGCAAGGACCTAAGAATTTCTTACTGGGTTATAAGGGATTAATAAGGTAGTTGTTTATTAAGTACGTTTGGGTCAAGCACTTTAAGTGCACTGCAGACATTATCTCTAACCCTCACAATTACCATAAAAAGCAGGCATTACACATTTCAAAGAATACTTCTGATTACAGGAGAGCACAAAGGCTAAAAAATCATCCAAATGTCTGCCCGAGATAAAAAGTTAACATTTTAATGTATCTGTGTTCAGTCTGTTACCTATGCCTACATACATTGTGTTAAAACGCAATGGACACACTTGATTTTCTTTTATTTTAGTGGCCTGACACATTGTTTCCCGTGACATTAAACATCCTTATATAGCATAAATTTTAGCGGCTGCAAAAAAAAAATGGAAAAAAAGAAAAACTCATTCAGATATAGCTTAAAGAAACAATAATTTAATCAATAACTAATGTATTAAACTTACTTTCTCTGAAATTCTCATTTTTTATCTGTTAATAGAATACTAGCTATTCATGAGGTTACATCTTGGCACATTTTAGAATTTTATATTCCTATGCCAGATTCCTCAATTTGTATTCAGTAGGTCAAAGGTATGTACCTTTCCAGACATTACCAGCAGAATGTGTTTTAACTGTTAATCCCTGCAGCAACCCTACATAATAGGGAATACTACTACTCCTGCTGTGTACAGATGAGGAAATCAAGGTACGGAAAGGGCCAAACCTGCCCAGATCACCCTCCTGGTAAGTGATGACACACGAACTTAATACCAGCTGAGGAGGAACCTCATAAACCTCCCAGGAAGGCCCTACCACTCACTGCACAGCAACCAGGAAGGAGCTCTTCTCCTAACCCCAACTCACATGTGAATAAGCAGACTCAGCATGGATGAAAACTTGGTCTATCCAACTACCGCCACAGTAATTTTGCCTGTCATGTGACCAGAAAGTAAACGGGATTTCATCATTTGTAAACTGGGGGTAATAAGTGTTCCTGCCACATGACTAAACAGTATCTCGGGCAATTGCTCAGCACAGGATACCTACCTAGAATATGGTAAGGCACCATTCCTCTTAGTAATAAGGCACCCGACCCCTTGCCACCCTCCTGAACGGATACGGGAATATGTGACACAGTCCAAACGTGTACATCTACAAGTGACCTCACTCTTTTCTCTATCATAACATCCTCTCTATACAACATAATCATCAGTACTAAGACTTCAATCCCATACACTGGGTACTTAAGTGCTAATACTGTACTAAGTACTGAGAATACAAAGGTGCTCAAGACGTAGCCTCTGCCCTTCAAGAAGCTGTTGCAGTGGTATTCTAAAGACTGCTATGTGAGCACACGCACGTGCATCGGCACATCTGCGGATGGTTGAGCTGAGAAAGGTCTAGGGAAGATGATTCTAGAACTGAGTTGTAAAAGAAAAGACGACGTTGGCCAGATGTGAAAAAGAAAGGTCAGCAACAGGCAGAAACAGCAGCAAATGGCCCCATGTGGAAAGGTGAACTCAGAAAGGCCTTCAAGGGGATTGCAAGCAGTTAGGTATTCCTAAGGGGACAGAATGCAGTGGAGAAAGTGGTTAGAGACTGGGCATGTTTGGTGGCGACAAACAGGACTGAAAAAATGTTACCAGTAAAGTTTACAGAAGTTACCTGAATCTATCAAGACAGCAGACAAACTCTACAAAATGGCCAAACACACAAATAGGAGAAAACAGAATAAGACAACACTTGCTACAAGAATGGCTTCATTAACAACCTTAAAAATGAAAATCTGAACAAAATATACCACTTCAGCCCATTCAATTAAGAAATGAAAATTGTAGGGGCGCCTGGGCGGCTCAGTGGGTTAAATCCTCTGCCTTCGGCTCAGGTCATGATCCCAGGGTCCTGGGATCGAGCCCCGCCTCGGGCTCTCTGCTCAGCGGGGAGCCTGCTTCCCTTCCTCTCTCTCTGCCTGCCTCTCTGCCTACTTGTGATCTGTCTGTCAAATAAATAAGTAAAATCTTTACTTAAAAAAAAAATGAAAATTGTAAACTCCCAACGAGAAGTGCTACAGGGAAAGCTTTACAAACAGAGCAGCAACGGCACCGCGGCTGCTGGACGGCAAGGAAGCGAGAGCACGGGAGCAGACCGACTCCTGCCACCCAGGAAACCCAGCCCGGCTGAGAGCTTAAGGAAGTTCAGGAAAATGCAGAGGATGGAATCCTATAAAGGTATATTTACGAACTACCTCTCCATCCATTAAAAAAAAAAAAAAAAAAGACAAACTCAGTGTTTTGTAGCTTAAAAAGGGCAGAATAGTGATACATGGGAAACTATAAAGATAAAATAGTAACTTAAAATAGTGTAAGATTCCATTTGTATAAAATTAAGTATTAAACACACTGTAACACAATCGATTCCCAAAACGGGTTACTCCAAGAGCCCTGAGAGTCCCCATGGGCATGAATGGGTGCAGAGCAATCCTCTGCGTTCCAAAGATGTTAACGGACGTCACATACTTATTTGCGATAAAGATACACAGACGTTTACTTTTTGCTTCAGTTAGATCATCTCACTGCAGTGACCATCAGCTGACAGGCACGTTACATATGAAATGCATTACTAGTACATGTCTTTGATTTCTGAATAAAAAGCAAGCAAATTATTACTTAATATGGTTTATGGGTGGGAGTCAAAACATGGGCTCCTCAGAAGTAAAAACAACAAAATTAAAATTTGTCTTTTAGAGTAAAAAGTTGCAAAGCCTTGTTGAAATTAGTACGGTGGTTGGCACCGATCTGCTGCGGCTAGAAATGAAAACAAACAGCAAACGCGAGTTGTGGTTTTCAGGGAGCACACTTACCAATCCTTCGACTGGGTTCTGCCTCTCAACTGGTTTGTTATCCTTTGCACAGTCTTCTTCAGAACAAAAGCTGCCTTCAGGTTTCTGACTTAAGAGGGAAGATGATTTTTTATTTTTCAGCAGATGTTTCAGAAGTTCATTGCCCGACTCTCCCTTGGCAGCGGGGGTCCCAGCAGACTGGGGAGGACTCTGCCCCGAGGAGCCGGGCCCAGCCGCTGCTCTGTCCTCTGTCTTCCTCCCCGTCTGCTCCCCGGGCTCAGGCCCGTCCTGGCCCGGGCACTGCTGCAGCGGCTGAGCCGCCTCTGGTGTGGCCTCCTCGGCGGCGGCTTCCACGGAGAGCTTCTCTGCCTCCGGGCTGGCGCACGTCTGTGGATTTGGGGTTCCCTGTGGTAAGTCGCTGTGGGGCAGCTTGCTTTCCAGTTCCACACCCTGCTGGCCGGCCGCCGGGCCCGGGGTGGACGGGCGGCCGGGCTCGGCGGAGTCGGGGTCGGGCTGCGGCAGCGGCTCGCTGGGCGTGCTCACCGTGGGCGTGGAGGTAGTTTCTGACACACTCGGGGTCGGCGGCGCCGTTATGTCGGAGTGGGGGGTGGACGGCGCCCTGGTGGATTCCACATCCTCGTCTTTCTTCTTCTTTCTCGTTCTTTTCTTTTTCCCTTTTTCTTCGGGGATTATGTCGGAATACAACTGGATGAGAGACTGGGCCGACCCCGGGTAACCCTGTCCGTGGGTGGCAGCAGGGTCCTGGCCGCAGGGAAGGCTGCTGTTAGCCACCGCGGGGGCCGCAGGGAGGGCAGGTGGGAACGGGGGCCTCACGGGGGACTGGGGGAAGCCGGCCCCGGGAAGCCCTCCGTGCACCTGCTTGACGGAATGGAAATTCGGGCTTCCGCCGGCTACTGAGGGCGAATCGGGAACGAAGGTGGGCGCTCCTACCTGCCTTCGCTCGGCGGTCTGCAGGAAAGCCTGAGTGGGAGGGGAGTTCATGGGGCCCGGCTGCACACCGGGCTGCTGTGAGCCCGGCCCCATTTGCTGTTGGTGCTGTGGGGACTGCTGATGGGGCCTGGGAGGCGGGGGGAAGTCACAAGGCAGCTCGGAGCCGTAGAACGGCATCTGGGAGCGCAGCGGGCCGTGAGGCTGCATGCCCCCGCCCTGCTGGAGAGCTCTCTGCCTGTCCACCTCTTGCATGAGCTGGATTCGCTGTCTTTCCTGCTGTTCTCGTAAACGTTCCTTCCGCTCCCGTTCCTGGAAGCTTTCACTGAACGGGTTATTGTCATCGAACTCCACCCGTGGTGGCGGCCCGCTCTGTGGGTTCGCACCGGGCGCCGTCCCCGGGGCCGGTGTGCAAGTTCTGATTGGTAACTGGGCGACGGGAGGCTGCATCCTCACAGGACTGAGGGGCAGGTGGGCGGCGGCACTGGGAGGCGGCCACCCAGGCAAACCAGGCATTCTGGCAGGACTAGCGTGGCCTGAAATGACCGCTGCGTGCGGCAGCGGCTGTGGCACCATGGGGAAGCCGGGCTGGCTCAGCGCCGGCGGGGCAGCACCTGGGCCGAGCGGCGGCTGCGGCGGGACGCCCGGCATCACGGGAGGCGGGGCCATCGCGCACTGCTGCTGCTGCTTGATGCGGTAGTCCTCGATCAGCTCGGCGTGCTCCTTCTGCTGCTTGCGGATCTGGAAGCACATGAAGTCAGGCTTACGCGTGTATCTACACCGCAGGGGTCAAACGCGATCACTGGCTGGCGCGCACCGCGGGGTTATGTATGAAGCACATCTCGCAGAGGCACAAGTGTTTTATTTTGCTTAGGCAGTGGCCAAAATCACCAAACAACTGGATCAATATTACCTCGGAGTTATTTTTAGAAGTTACAATTTGAGTATGTGACCCCGCCCGGGTCAGAAAGGCTGCATTGGTGGAACTCTTCCAATTTAAGGGATCACATACTCAAAGTATAACTTCTGAAACAAACAAACAAACAAACAAAAAACACCTCTGAGGTAGTATTTTGAAAAGTTCCTAATCGGCTACTAATACAATGACTGACTTTTGTCCATTAATACATTCCAAAAACCATCGCACCATCACGATGTTCCAGAAGCTACGGACCAGTCTCAACAAAGATGCAACCCGTGTCCTCAGAAGGGGGGACGTGATGCCTGGTGCTACCCAGGATGCCTATTACCTAGGGACACCAAGCCCAGCAGTTCTCATGTTTTTAAGCTTATTTTCTTCAGTTTCTCAGACAGAAAGCATGTTCTCCGCACATAACGGTTTTGCTGGGTCTCCAACAGCTGTACAACTTTCCTCTTTCCTGACCAGGTGCCTGGCTGGAACCGAGGAATGACCGTGGGACTGGGGAAGCAATAGGGGGTACACAAGAAGCACCCCGAACAGTATTAAGAACACAGAAAGGGGGTCATCCACGCCTTTCCCATGACATTTTAAAATACTCTGAAACGTGTTATCAGTTGCTTATCTTCCTGAGATTGCACTGGATTGGTGGCAACTATACACAGACAATGTGCTCCATTTTCTGAACACAGTATTAGCTTCTAAATAGGATTTGATCCATGGATACGCAAAAGCCAGGCTCTCATGATGAGGAATTTATAGAAAGACACCAGAGGCAATAAAAGTGCTGAAATTACTTTATAAGAAATACCTATCATTAAAGACTTTTACTTGCAACAAACGTGGACCCATAGAGTAAATTTAGAAAGAGGAACTGTCCTAGTTTTAAACAATAGGGTTTACATTACAGTCACCTTACTGCTGGTACGTAATTGTGGTAGCTATCGCTTAGAGATGAGACATCTGAGCCAAAAAACCCTACTCCCGGTAATCAACTAGGAGCCCACATGTCACCCAACACTGTGATCACTCAAGAGACTATAGTGTAAAATGGTGACAACACCAGCTTCTTCAGAAAGTTGGAGAGAAGGTTAGTAAGACGACGTATGGGAATGTGTTTACCCGAGTGTTTGGTACGTCAGTCTACCCTGGATTCCTCCTTTTCTACTATTAACACTTGGACCGGGGCGCCTGAGTAGCTCAGTTAAGCCTCTACCTTCGGCTCAGGTCATGATCTCGGGGTCCTGGGATCGAGCCCCGCATCGGGCTCTCTGCTCAGCAGGGAGCCTGCTTCCCCCCTTATCTCTGTCAAATGAATAAATAAAATTTTTAAAAAATTTGGATTACTTCTCATTTTTCTTTAAAAAATTAAAATTGATAAAAGAAATACAGATTTTCTTGGGTGTACAATTCTATGAGCTTTACCACACAGAGATTAGCGTAGGCATCACCGCAGTCAAGATTCAGAAGAGTTCTGTCACCCCAAAAAATGTCATGTCACCCCTTTAGAGTTAGAGCCTCCTTCCAACCCTAAGCCCCAGCAATCACTGAACATTGTCCATCCTTGTCATTCTGTCACATCAAGAATGTTCTGTAAGCGGAATGTGTACCTAACCCTCCGAGGTTAGCTTCCTTCACTCGGCATGAGGCTCCTGAGGTCCGTCCAGCTCTTCTTTTTCACTGCCGTGTCCTCTTCAGTGCAGGAACACATCACAGTGTGTTCAACTGCTCAGCACTGAAGGACACCTGCCATCCCCGGTTTTTGGAGACTGTATGAGTTGAGCTGCTGTAAATACCTGTACACAGGTTTTTAGGTGAACCCAAATTTTAATTCACTTGGGTACTTCCTACAAATGGGCTCTTAACCCATTTTGAACACTACTCTTATTTTACTTTAAATAAAAATTTAAATTTTGCTTCTTTTTAAGTATAACTGTTATTTCAGTATGAGCATTTTGAGAAGCATTTGGTTTCTAATGGAAGGTAAAAGCAAAATGGTTTCATTTGGGGCACCTGGGTGGTTCAGAGGGTTGTGTCCGCCTTTGGCTCAGGTTGCGATGTTGGGTCCTGAAATTAAGCCCGGTAGGGAGCCTGCTTCTCCCCATCCCTCTACCCTTCCCTACCACCCCACTTGTGCTCATGTACTCTTTCTCTCAAATAAATAAATAAAATCTAAAAAAGGGGGGGGGGCTTCATTTTAAGGATACATCTTTTACATAAAATACACCAATGTATTTTAAGGCTGAAATATTGAGAAGAAATAATCAAAACATCCTATATGAAAAAGAACACCCAGAATGCTTCAAATTACCTGTTCTAGCTGTTTCTGAACCATGCTTTGCTGTTCAGTAACATGCTTGAGCTGTTCTGCATCCTCTTCTGGAAACTCACGCCCTGCTTTCTTGGCAGTACGCTGTTTTGCTGAAAGGGCTTTCTTAGATTTCCTGTGGGCACCAATTTGTTCTTCAAGATATCTCTGCTGCATCTGAAGAAGCTGTTGGGTCTCCTGAAGCCACTCTTCATACTGCTTACGCTGTGCGTCATCTAGGAAAGAGTGAGAAGTTCACCTGTGTTAATTTCCTAAAAGATCTAACAATGCAGAAGCTACACACATCCATTCTGTAAGGATATGCAGTTTCACCATGACCTTGTAATGGGTGTCATGAAAACATAATACTAAATATTAGACCACAATGTAACTATCAAATAGGAGACTTAAGAAAAGTATTTATTTTAGGAAACCAAAAAAATGCATGTTCTTAGTACACGTGTTAACTTCATACTTAGAAACACTGTAAATCCAATCTTTGAAAAACAGAAGACTTTTATCTAATGGAATGCTTTTCACTACTGAATTATGAAATTCTCTAACCCACATGCCAACCTATCTATTAAGTTATTTGTGTATTGTATTAATTCGACTTTACAGAATATAAATATTTGGGTTTTTTTAAAAGACATTTTTGGAAATGCTTTGTTTTGAAGAAACAAAGGTATATACTATTACCAATGCATGGATTAGGTATCATTTCCCATGCTAATTTTCCTGTTTGTAAGGTTTTTCCTACTTCTTAAAAGTGAAAAAATATCCTAAGCTTTGAGGAAGGGAACATAAACTCTTAGAAGGGACCAACATGAAGTCTATGTTTTATAAAGGAAATCCGTAAGTTAAAAACATTGGTAACTTTTATGAATTTTGTAATTTATATTTCTATAAATAAGCTAAGGTATGGAATTATTATTAACCAGGTAAAATCTTTTCTATTTTTATGACTGTCATAAATATCTCCCCAAATAGTGATATCTCTTCATTTGTACCAATATTCTTTGTTTATTCTTTAAGGGCACTTTACGCACTGATGCCAGAACCCCAAAAAAAAAAAAAAAAAAAAAAAAAAGTCATCTTATGGTAGTAAAATTCAAAATATACCTTTTTGACTCACTGTAAGACAAAGAAATGAATAAATACAATTCCAAGAAGGACATTAGCTGAAAAATTACATCAATGATAACAGAATATTGTCATTACAATAAGAATCCAACCAATGCCAATGGGCACAATAAAGCCAGAAAAAGCCAGTTGGTTATAGTAGTATACTTTTTAATGCAAATATGTGCTCAAATTATAATTATGATTAAATACAGGGGTTAATTTCAAAAGGTTAGACTTTGGGTTTGTTCCTAAACCCAGAAGTTCCAGTATATGTATGAACTTGAAATCTAGTCTACTAAATTTGAAGGGCATTTTTCAAGAACAGGCTTTTTCACAAGATTTCAGAAGTTCTGCTTCTGGTAGAATGAGACCTACCGCAAGGAAAGCCTTTCTGGTTTCTGGAACCAGGAGAGCAGAGGTGAGCAAAATGAAAAATAATGGTGAAAAAAAAGTTAGCTAAACAGTCTGAAGATTTCAGAAAGGTTCAGTTTGGGGAGAACTGTAAACACTATCCTGAACCACCTTGGGACCCCTGAAGGTAACTAGAAAGGATTCCACGGCGTCCTGCATCCTTGACCTTCACACCATGCTGCTAACCCATCTTATTGCTAAGCACATTCCCTTCGTTGTTCCCATTTAGCGTCCTCGTCACTGAGGCAGACAGTCATTAGAACAAGAAGTGGTTTAATTCTACAGGTTGTAAAGTGCCCAATCTATATATAAAAACAGCAATAATATTGAAGAGAATGGGGAAGATGGTTTTTCTGTATTAAAATATTGATCTCTAACTAGAATTCTTCATGCACAGAGAAAAAGAGCAATGAAAACACATGCCTACAGGAACAGATGTCTAACAGGGCAGTGATGTTCCATAAAAGATGAGGGCACTTAGACTTCAAATAACACATCTACACTATCTCCAATTTTTTTTTTTTTTTAGAAGAACACAAATATAGCGCAAACAAGCAATCCCCAGAGAACACATAACTTATTAGATTTATACTTACTGACAAAGCCTGGACCAAAATTTGGAGGATTAGGCCTAGAAATCTGATGTGTTATACTGCCATCCTAAAATAAGTAAAATTTACAAATAGGTTTATTCCACATTTCAGTTAAAGGGGGAAAAACTTAAAAAAAAAAAGAAATAGAAAAAAGAAAGAAAAAGAAATGGAAGGAAAAACCCCCTTAATTTCCTAAGACACCTTTAAAGCTTTGATTTTTTTAAAAAGTAGGACGAACTTTGTAGTGACAGATTTCTGAAAATTTAAAGCTATCTCTGAACTGTTTTATTTTCTAGACTTTAGTTGAAAAACAAGTACGTTTGAGGTAAGGGATTACTCATCAGAAATATGATATTAGGGCAAGTCAAATATCATTAGTACTTAGCTAGAGACCCACATAAAATCCCACTTTTTGATGAAATCTACCTGGCTTTTTCTGTAATTAAGATATAAATATGGGTTCCAAATTTACTAAATTCACTCTATAACACAGTTACTTACAAACAAGAAGTACTGTCCCTAACATGCACAAATAATAAATATACAATTATTAAAAATATTAGTCTTATTTTCTAATTACGTATCTTATTTCTTCCAGGGAGACTGAATAAATAGTTATTAAGCTAACAATTCCCTGGCAACCGTCTGATAAATAAAATTAACTCTGAAAATAACATTTACTCAGTTGTTACAAGTTCTGTTAGACATGCGCTGCACCGCAGGTAACAATTATGAACGTTACTAGCAGCCAGAGCACTTCATGAAATCCTTGTAACAGTGCGAAGTGTGTGGTGTAACATTTGACAGATCAGAAAACGGGTTAAAGAACTTGACCAGTGTTGCACAGTAAATTCATAGTGGAACTGAGATTTTTTTTTTTTAAAC
Source organism: Meles meles (assembly GCF_922984935.1). Classification (NCBI taxonomy): domain Eukaryota; kingdom Metazoa; phylum Chordata; class Mammalia; order Carnivora; family Mustelidae; genus Meles; species Meles meles. The sequence continues at coordinate 5,150,703 of NC_060075.1, read as the reverse complement.
TCCGCTATGAAGTCTAGGCTTGCTCCACTGTTATCAGATGGTGCCTCTCTCTTCTTTTAATAATGAAAAGAATATAATTATCAGCATAGTAAACCTAAGGCACAACTGTCACGGCAAAAAAGAAAATTTCAAAAGACATACAGTAAGTAGCTTTCTCCTTTTTTTTTTTTTTTGTAGGCAGATAACTTGACAAGAAAAAGCACCTTATAAAATGAACAGTTCTATTTTTCTGGACATTGCTTGACACTGGGCATTTAAATATTACACTTAAAAATCTGATTATTATGAATGGAAAATATCTTTAAAAACTAAGTTAACCCAAGGACTAAAGAGTAGAACAGGACTACCGACAGCCAAGGAGAATGACCTGAGTCTGTATTTCGCAGTTCCACGTGTCATGGATTAATCCCAAAATGTAGGACATGAAAATGTTCTTGCAGAGTTGAAAGTAAATAAAAGCAAAACCCAAAACCTGAAGCATTTGGTTTTCCTCCAAGTGACTTTCTAACTCATAAACAGAGAGGTCCTTTTCAGAAACTCTATTTCTTAACCTCAGTTTGGCTTTCCTTTAAAAAGTAGTAGAACATCTTTATTTCTGCTGAGCTGAGAATGTACTCTGACAATGTTTTAAGGTTTCTACTGTTTTCTAAAAGTGGACTCACTCTAAAGAGTAGGGTTTGGTGAGAAACCCAGGAAAGTGTCCCCTCTCGGGTGACTAGTGACAAGCAGCAGTACCTGCGAGATTGCCTGGGGGAGGAGACTCTGACCTTCACCAGTCTGCGCTCCAGTCACCGACTGGCCCATAAAGGGAAACCTGTGAAAAGGAAGTTCTAAGTATCAAAATGACGAGCATTTAGAGTGAAAACTATTGTAAGTGCTTAACGCTTTCCTCTTCCAGGGGAGAGAGAGCAGTGGCATCAAAGCCACGTACGAAAGTCCCACTTCGTGGTGTGTGCCCCCCTTGGGTCCTCACCCCGCAGCTCTGAAGTGTGGACTCCCTCTACCCCCATCCATGATTACAGGAGATTCAGAGGTTACTTAACTTCCACCCCAAGGACCAAGCAGCTGGGACAGGAAGCCAGCTAGGCTGCTCCTGGGGTTTCACGCTCGATTACAGGACTCGCTATGCCTTAAAATACAATTTATTCAAGTCTTCATTTCCTACATACATTCTTAGAAAATTATTTCTTGTTCCAATTATTACTGGCAGGGGGTGGGGAATGGACAAAATGGGGAAGGTGATGAAGAGGTACAATCTTCCAGCTACAAAACAAGAATGAGTAAGCAACAGGGAGGTGAGAATGTAAAGCAGAGGGAACACAGTCACTGACACTTTAACAGTGCTGTATGGTGACAGATGGTAGCCAGACTTATTGGTGATAAGTGGCGATTTCATAATGTAGATAAATACCCCATCACTATGGCTGTACACCAAAAACTAATATAAACGAAGTCAATTATTCTTATAAGAAAATAATTAGTAGCTTATTTTGTATTTCAAAACAAAAAATGTATCTCAACTTAGAAGTTTCATACATTTTTGTACATTTCTGTATCTAATGTTAAGGCAAATCAAAAATTAGTCACTAACCAAGAACAAGGCTATATGGTTAAAAACGTCTGCTGGGGGCACCTGAGGGGCTCGGCCCCTTAATTGTCTGACTCTTGATTTTGGCCCAGGTCAGGATCTCAGGGTCATGAGATAGAGCCCAGCGCTGCACTTGGAGCCTGCATACGATGCTCTCCTCCTCCCCCTCTGCCCCACGCACTAAGCACATGCCCTTTCTCTCTCTCAATAAATAAAAATGTTTGACAAAATGTGACTCTAAATAGAGCTATAAAAACTTCATAGAAACATTACTGCTTTAATGAAAACACTTCCTCCAGTTGCCAAATGCTTTGATATAACAGGCATAATTTCCAAATTATATATCAAATATTACATATGAATACTTAGGTACTGTTACTGTTTAGAACATATGCTTTTTAATTTTTTACTCAGTTTTTTTCTTTTTTTAAATTTATGTATCAACCTCCTGTCCCCACTACAGCCCTGACCTGGAATGATCTCTGGATCCAAATACCACTCACAACCATCCTCAGTCACCACAGCCCCTGGCTTGAGGGAGAGACTATCTCCTCTTCTTCAAAGCACTTAGCAGAAGAGCAAACAACATTCTGTAAATTAACTAATGTACCAACGTGTCTCTCGCTGGTAGAGGTGCCCACACTGAAAGATCAGGGGTCTCGTTCTGAGGCTCTCGGTTTTTTTTTAACTTGGGGTCCCTACCTGAAACTAAGTGCTGAATGAAATGAACTTTTCCTTCTATTTTGACGACAGCAGCAAACTACACTATTATTAGAAGTACCACGACTTTATCATCAGTAGAATTTGCATTACTTTCATAACAAAAGTTGCTACACGTACCTCATTTGGTCACTTAGGTGCATCATTACATACTATGAAATAATGGTAGTTATTAGACCTATTGCTAAATCTGTTAATGTACTAAGAAGCACACATACCATAAATTTTAAATAACTGTATTTTAAATAGAATTGATTCTTTAAATACTACATTTTTTGGTTTTGCTTATCAAATGTTGAGAAGTAATTCAAAGGCTTCACTAGAATGTCAATAATGTTCATGAAAAAAAAGTTTAAAAACCCCTGTGATAGAGAAAATGTGCTAATAGATGCTGTGTAAGAATGAAAAGCACTAGAAACTACTTTTACTTTGATCTCAATAGTGTTTCTTGACCACTTCCAAATATTTCAACAACTGAAAAGAACTATACCTTTAAGGATTCCCCGTTTACCTGAAATAACATGTTTATCTTAAATTCATGTAGGTTTTGTATTCAGTTCCATAATCATCCATAATTTTGTGAAAAACAGGTCTTCAACAAGGTCATTAGGCTACACTGAGGCCCCATGCCTACTCTACTGACAGAGATTCTCAATCGCAACACACTTCAGAATAATTCTTGGTGCTCATCAAAAATACGGATACACCAGCACCATTTCCAGACATTCTGATTCAGGAACCTGACTTAAAAAAAAAATACCGCGTAATTCTGACGGCGGTCCATAAACAGAACTTGAGAAAGACTGTCCAGCGGTTACCTAATATACCTTCGGGGGTGTAAGTACTCTAATTTCAGAAATCCAGAGTCTCACAACTCTTATAGTCCTATTTAATGCATAATTTCCACTTTTCTGCTAACCGTGAAAAGATAAATTCTCTAACTGCTAACTTTCAACCATCCTGACTTTTTCTTTCTTGATTCAAATTCAGTTTGGGGACATTTTATTTTAGAAATGAATTCATAGTTGTCTTATCCACTGAGGATCTTGACTGAAATGTCCCACTTTTTTCTCTGCATTGTTCCTTTGATGGAATAAAAAATGTTCACAGGCTTAAGTAAGCTCTCTTCTTTTCTCAACAGAACAGTTCAATTTCTATTTTCCTGTTTCATCTTCTCGCCTTCCTCCATCTTGGATGGAAGATCTCTGTCCCAGGCAGCCTTCAGTTAGATTATTCTAAAAGTACTTAAAAGAACACACTTAAATGCCTGGATTAATCAAGTCAACCATCTGACCTTTCCCTATTGTTTTATTATGTTAACCTTAAAATTAATCCTTACATTCCTAAAACATTTTACATTTGACCATATCCAGCTGATATCACAATCAACTTAAGTATTTATTTTCATTCCTAGGCTACAGGTGTTTGAGTTACTATATGCTTTTTCTAAGACCTAGTAATAATTCATGTACTTCTTGATGCACAGTAAAAACGAGAAACATCTTTACCTACCTGTTCATAACCATTGGTGGCATGCCCATATTGTTTTGTGCCATTACTTTATTTATGCCTTTAAGGGCCACCATTTTGGCTTTCATTATAGGATCTGTAATTGCATCAAAATCTAAAGAAGAAATATTTTAAAGTTATTTATTTCATATTACTTGGGGTTCAAGTAACACTAAGAGGTAATTTAACTATCACAAACATCATATAATTTACACACTTTTATTATTCCTTATTATAATAATCACTGTTACAGGTTTCGGTACTGGGTGAGGAATTATGAGATAGTAAAAACCTCATCCTGAATCTGATCTCATCTCAATAATCTCTATTTGCATAAGCTCGCCCACCTCAGTTGTACAAAAATCAGAGCGAGAAGCTTGCCACATTTAAGGACGATGGTAGCCACGATCTAAAGCAATGCAATTCCTTCCCATCCAAATGCAACATCATGAACAAGAAACTGCAGTTATTTCCGATACTACGGAATTCCACAAAGCCTAGTTATTGCTTTTTAAAAGAAAAATCTATCTATTTCTTAAGGGTATACCTTTGCAATAAAGATAGGTTACTGAAAAAAAAGACCTCTTTGCATACAGATGAAAAAGAAATGCCCCCCCACCCCCCCGCCATGATAAAATCGGTAATGACTACAGACAGAATGTCAGTTTTCCTGTTTAGAAGGAAGCGTTCCTTTGACATGTGGACTCTGATGGCAGTGTCTTACTGCTGGAGACACTCTGGTACTCGCTATTTTATGGTTTTGGTTTTTGTTTTCCAAATTAATAAGGTATTGGAAATAAGAGAGAGAGCTTTATGTGAAAAACTTTGCCAAGCATTTATCGTGCACCAAACACATTATTTTTATCATAGTTTCTTTAAATTCATCTTTCAATGACTCTGAAAGACATGGTAATAATGGTTAGAGGGAACCAAAGGAGACGAGTCTAATTTCTGTTAAACAACAGCATAGGTAGTAAAAGTGAGAAGGTCTGAAACTCAGAGCTTTGAATCTCTTGATCCCCGGGAGGAATCTAAAACTCTTAACTGCTTTCATCTTAAAGCTGAATAAGGAACAAAAATATGACCCTCACTGCTCTGGTCCACATGTAATTTTAATACCGCAATCTTGGAAGCTTACTGCATACCACCCGAATGCCCACAGCAGTTACTGAAATCCAAGGGAATTCCTACCGATATTAGGAAAGAACGGCTCTGACCGCTGACGAATCATGGCTTGCATCTGTCTCTGCTGTTGCTGTTCTTGTCTCTCTTGATCCAGAAGATCCTGTAGAAGCAGAGGCTGTTCCTCTAGAAGGAGGGGCCTCTCTCTGTTCTGCTGGGCTAACGTCTGAGGGACCAGTAGCTGCTGGGGTCCAGACATGCCGCTGGTACCAGACTGATTTGTTAGAGGCACAGTTTGATTTGTAGGTTTTCCGGTCCCAAACCCATGATTAACTGCTGACTGAGCCTGAATGAATCCTGGATTTACCTGCACACCCTGAGGAAAAGTATGGTTTACTCTAGAGACAACCGCCACATTAGAATTCACGGTACCATCCAAAACGTGACCAGGTGGTGTCATCAAAGGAGGCGGCAAACTCGACACATGACTGGACGGGGAGGCCGGCAAAGTTGGTGGTGGAGACCCTAACGGCCTAAGGTCTGCATTATCGGATTTTTCATTAGCAAGTAAACTTGAGAGAACTGGAGTTGATCCAGTTATGCCGCAGGAGTTTAGTACATCCTCAGCAGGCAGCTGAGCGGAGCCACGAACACCACTTGTGTCGGAAGCAGCAGTTTCTCGATTAGCTCTTTTCTCAAGTAGGTCTGTGTCACAGGACTGCAAGGAAGCCTTCTCCCCATCATGTACGTCTGTGTGAGCAGAAGCCTGTGAGCAGGGAGGGTCAACATTATCCTTACTCTCATCACTCTTCTCACTTTCACATTTGGTTTCCCCTTTCGAATTCGGAGATAGTACTTCTGTTTTTATCTCACTGGTACTCGTGGATTTTTTCCATGGAGAATGTTTATCAGGAGGAACCACAGTTTTGTCCTCTTGCTCCTTTTTTTTTGGTTCAGTAGATACACACTGATTGTCCATCTTATCATCAATCGGAACATTAAGGTCTAGGTCCTCATTAAACATGCTTTTCTTGTCTCCTAGGTCAAGTTCGGGGTCTGTGTATGCAATGAGATCAAATTCTCCTGACTTTAAGAGGTCATCCAGGTTGGGATCATTAGTTTCCAAATTACCTAAAGTGTCCAATTCATCTCCCTTGCCATCTTCTGTATCTAGATTTAAATTTTCAAGATCTTCATCATCCAAGTCTTTGACTTCAACCCCTTCAAGATCTTTAACATCTAGTTCCTTCACAGATGGGTCCTCAGAATCAAGTTTTTCTTCAAGACCTTCAGAAGACTGGGTGGTCATCTGTAAATTATCAGACGTTGTTTCCCCTGGTGTACATGTTGACAAAGAGGCCTCTGAAAATTCTCCATCTAAGGGATGACTTAGAGACCTCATGACCACAGACGATGGATGCGCAGGATGACCCTGGTCTTGCTGAGATGGTGGCACGTGTTCCAAATTTGGATGCAAAGGCAGCTGAGTTGGTAGACCTTGAGAAGGTCGTCTCAAGGGCTCTGTGTGTCTAGCGCCTGCAAAGTCGGGCCGGGGAATGAAGTTTCCATGTCTTGGATGAGAAGGTACCTCTATGACACTGCCGGGAGAAGCAGCGTAGGGCAGCCGTGGCCTTCCATCAGGGGCCCTGTGCCTCAGTTCAATAAATGCTTGGCCCAGTATGTTATGCTGCTGAACCGGCAGACTCTGTGGTGGAAAATGCTGAGGAAGGCCAACGGGATTATTCATCTGTGTGTTATTTAAAGGCCTCGGCATATCCACAGATATCGATCTTCTCAACTGTGGAGGAACCCCGGATCCTTGTATTTGTTGAGGAGGTACAAGGAAGCGTTCTTGATTTGACAGGGTACCATGACTACCTCCTGGAAATCCAAATCTAAAAAAAAAAGCAAATTGTTAATATTAAGAATCATGTTGAATTTAGAGTTAGGTTGAAAAAGGAACGGCTTTAGGTTAAACTCACATACAAAATTAATGTTGCCAAATACAACGACTCAGCAAATCAAAATTATCATCATTAGAAAGCACCTACAAAGTATCTACACACAAGTAATTTGTGCTAAGTACCCTACACTGCTCACCACATCCGAGCTCTAAAGGCACATAATCTAAGACAACATAAACAAACTGACAGTAAGCAGATGCAATCAAATGTTCGGAAATAAGCGTAACACTACTAGAGTAAGAGTCCCTTTTTCCCTTATTTAAGTAAGGAAAGGCTGATATGGGGTGGGGGGATGCTTGAAGAAAACAGGTGGTCTAACAAATTATACTGGAGAGACTTTTTTTTTAAGATTTTTAAAATTTATTCAACAGGGAGAGACACAGTGAGAGAGGGAACACAAGCAGGGGGAGTGTGAGAGGGAGAGGCAAGCTTCCTGCTGAGCAGGGAGCCTGATGCGGGGCTCTATCCCAGGAGCCTGGGATCATGACCTGAGCCGAAGGCAGATGCCTAATGCCTGAGCCACCAAGGGGCCCATACTGGAGAGACTTCCAGGCCTCTGGTCTTGAGAAGACAAAGGCATGGGTATGATGACTGAAAAGACTGATTGATCTATTTGCTTAAAAGGAATGATGACAGGAGGCAGTAAGAGATAAAGAAGGCTAGGCATTACCTGTAAAAACTTAGTAGATGAATAAATTATAGGACTATTTTTATTATTTATACTATACCTCATTCTAAAAAGAACTAAAGGCAAGTTATAAGTAAATATCAAAGAAAACAACAGGCATAAATAATAACTGAGGAAGAAAAAAGGAAAATCAGGTTAAGACTATCATGGAGATAGGTATTAGACTGAAAAAACAGACATGACCAAACCAAAGCATGTCCTAAAGAACTCTCTACTGCGCCACGTTTGGGACTGACCCTCATACCAGCCACTCCCTCACTCAAAAGAAACGATGCTGCTTCCTGTACAACCCTCTCTCATCAAGAAAAGCTCCTAGAGGAAAACAGCCCATCAATTTGGAAATCTCCAGTTATTTACAAAGCACATTAAAATGTAAAACTTGTGGCAAGGACAATGTTCACTCATCACAATCCAGAAAGCTTTCACCAAAGGCTACAGATCCAAGGGACTGATGAGCTGCTTGCCTGTGGCTACAATGTAACCCTAACAGTCGATACTTAATAACTGAGGGAGGGTTTTAAGAGTCTACAGAGTTCTCCCGAGGTTAAAAAAAAAACAAAAAACAAAACTCCATGACCTCTCATTAGTGGAAAATAACACTGGTTATATCTCAAAGGAATCAAAAAGTAAAAAAAAGTATTAACAGCATCTCAGCAGTAGCTTCATTTTTCTATTCCTTTCTAGCAGTTTAAATGTGGCATGAAATTAAAAGCATTACCTGAATCCATGAGGCCTCATCCCCATACCGGTAACATCAGGAGGATAGGGGCCACGTGGATCTTTTGGGAAAACTGCGTATCTGGGTCCTAGAGAAGGGACAACGGGTGACGTGATGTTCCCGGGATAGGGGGGTGGAGGCCGGCTGAAAGCCTGGCTGACGCTCTCGGGCTGCCAGCGCGGCAAGGGCGCCGAGTGAGGCACCGCCGCGGGGTCCTGCGACACCTTCTCCTGTCGGCCTGCCATCTTCTTCTGCTGCTGCTGCTGGAGGATGATCTCACGTAACTTCTGCCGCTGGAGGGAAAGAAACGACAGTCACGGGGAGTTCTAACAATGAACGGATGGCTTTTTAAGTCCAAATACTTCCAATATGTGACTGTGGTGATGCTTAAAATATCTCAGTGTTCACAACTTTGAGAAAACACCACATGTACTTAACTATTCAACAGGTTAGAAGAACAAAGTAATAATCTGGGTCCTTTTCCTCGCCACACAAGAAACATAAAATTGAACGTTTTCATATTTAAAAATTCCCAAATTTATGAAGATCAAAAATAACATGCAGAATTGTATCAAATTCAACTGCATTAATTTTATCAATTTCCTTTTTCTTTGCAGTATGACAAACTACAAAGATAAACTTTAACATCTGTGTAGAAATTACTCAGTTTGTGAAATGAACAGCTTTCTCAAATAATACACTTAAAACACCTGAGAAGATATGATGCGTTTTTACCTGTCTCAGTTTCTCTGTCTCTGCTTGGGACATATTTACGGTATTCTGTGTATCAGTGACTCCTGAAGTGGGTACAGGTCCAGGAAGATGGGAGACACCGGCAAACTGTTGGCTTTGCGAAGTCATCGGAGAGTGTGAAGGCGCACTGAAGCTCCCCTCCGAGCCAGGCCTCGACTGGTCAACAGTATCATGCGTGACTTGACTTGTTCCAAAAGAGTCAGACTGAGATCTCGGAGTCATTGGAGGCTGATCATAGGGGTCACGAGTAGCAGATGGGGAGACTCGGCTAAACGTGTCTGAAATACCAGGTCCAGGTGGCCTAGGCGTTTGCGAACATGTATCAGGTGGCCTTATCAACGGGCCAGATAAAGCTGCTCCTCGATTTTGTGCTGCTTGCAGGAAAGGATCCTGATTTGGCATGAGGACTGGTCTTGCCATCGAGGACCTAGTAAAAGCCTCCGAAATCCTTGGCCTTGGTGTTGCTGGTGGCTGAGAGTAAGGAACAGAAATCCCAGGTCTCGGTGTTCTGGGGGGATGGGCATACGGATCCGCATGCCTCTGATTAGCGGCAGATGTAACAAACAAGTCTGCCTGTGTAGACGGCCTCGGGGTTGGTGGCTGCTGACTATAAGGGTCAATCGTGGTGGGCCGGGGGGTTCCAGGAGGTTGAGAGTAAGGGTCTGGATTGGAGCGAGATGTTCCTGAGGGTTGGGAATAAGAATCTACAACAGGTCGTGGAGTTCCTGGGGGTTGGGAATATGGGTCCTGAGATGTTGGCCTTGATACAGTTCCAGGCTGGGAAAAAGCCCTTGAAGGATGAGCAAAAGATTCATTCATCGCTGGATGTGGGGTTAGGGGAGGCTGGTTATATGGGTCATTTGACTGGTTATGAGGAAAGTTATCTACAGGTCTTGGTGTTAAAGCAGGCCTTTCATAAGGATCAACAGACAATCGCCTTGGTGCCTGTGACACTGATCCGTAGGGATCCTGGGAAGATGGAGGGGGCTGCATTGGAGTCTTAAAAGGTCCAGGGCCCCCATCAAGAGGTGCAGGTGTCAACAAGGGTCGTGCGTATGGGTCAGCTATCCGCTGTCTTTGAAATACATCTGTCCTCGGAGGTGGTTTAGTAAAGTGATCATTGGTTCCAGCTGCGAGAGGACCTTTTGCAGTTTGTTCGGAAACTATAGGGGATCGGGGGAGGCCCAAGGGTTTGGGAAACTGATCTGTCATCATGGGTCTAGGTGTGTCTGGAGGCTTTGCATAGGGGTCACTATTCGCTGTGGAGGAACATACATCTCTGACTGGGGACGGCCTATTTGCTGTTGTTTCGCTCATCTGAGCAGGCCTAGAGACTGAAGGCAGAGGGGCACAGCTGTCCCCCAGCGCAGCAGAGTTTCTTCTGGAAAAACTATGGCCCCCAGGAGGTGGTCTTGGGGTACCAACCATTTTCGCGTAAGGATCCATTGGAGAGGCCGGTCGGGAGTGAGAGGATCCCGGCGAGAACACCTGCGGGGAGGCGGGCTGACACGCCTGAGGCTGCGGCAGGCCCTCCTGCAGCGGCCCGCGGGCGGGGGCTGCCACAGGAGGAGGGGCCTGTGGTTTTACAAACACGTCATCTGATGGCGCAGAGGTGGGGGTGCCGGGGAGCTGCTTCGCAAACAGGTCTTTATGGAAGGAATGCGCGGGAGACACACTTCCGTTGCCAGGCTGGGGGGTCAGGGGGCTCTGCATCCCGCTGCTGGGTGTGTCCGAGCCGGACGGGGCCAGGAGGGGCTGCGCCCCGAGCTGTTGCTGCTGCTGCTGCTGCTGCTCGTTCTTGACCTGCTCGAGCTTCTGCGTGGCTTCTATCTTAGCCTGCTGCTTGCTCTTCTGACGCATTTGCTGTGGGGCAGGAAAGAGAAAGCGATCGCACGGTTGAGAAAAAAGAACGTAATGGTCAGAGGAGGAAAAATGCGAAAGAAAATTCATTTGTTTGATGTCATCCGTCACCAGAATACAAACTCCCGAAGAGGAGCCGAGAGCACGCCGCGCACCCCGCTCACGCTGACCGCAACACGCTGTTTGCGATGTTTCCGGGAACTCCCCACATCCACTTACGGAGCTTACTGAGGAAGGGAAGCCTAGTTTTCACCTCATTTTCACACTCTAATAAGAACTATCTCCTGAAATAATGGCATGAACTGCTCTCCTCTCAAACAGTAAAAATGAAACTTAGAAGGAAATTATTAAAAACAAAAACACACACCTGTCTAAATTTCCATTCCTGTTCATGCTCAGATTCTCGCTGCTTTAATGGGTCTTTAAAGAGGTCCGAGTCGACGCGAGAACCGGGATCGACGCTGTCCTGCTGCTGCTGCCTCTTCAGCGGGTCATTGGACATCTGCACTTTATTAATGCGTAAAGCAGCTCTGTTGTCTCGGGCTTTTTGCTTTGAAAAAATAAGTAGGAAGTTATACTCCAACAAATATAACATGTTTCTCGAAACAAAGTAAAACTATGGTAAACTTTATATGAAAAAGTTGGGTTAAAGAGTTGAAAAGAGCCTCCAGGCCCTCATGTGAAGCCTCTGGACATGGCCCCGTCTTCCCCCACGTTTACCGCACGTCACCTCAGCGGAGGATGGGTTTCCATCGCTCTGTCTGCACCAGGCGAGAGAACCCAGTAATCTACTGTTTTCAATCCTAATCTTCAAGGACCCTTCAAAAATGGAAAAATTAACCTCCCCCCCAATTGAGAGTAAAGGAAACTATCTAATCAATCCTCGAAATCTAAAAATCTGGAATTTGAAGCTTAGCATTAAAGAAAACAGTGAGAAACACTAAAAATATCCTGCCATTACCTTACCACAGTCAAGTTGAAAGAAACAAGGCATTATCGACACATCAAAAACATTACTTTGCTTTACCCAAACATTCATTATCTCTGACAATATATGCACTGAAAGCCAAGTTGGAAAATAAATGCATATATTTTTCAAAACAATAATGTCCATTTAATATGCTTTAAAAGGGAAGCCAGGATTTGGATGAAGCTGAAAACCTTAATCTGGCTCTTTGAGAGAAAATAATTCACCATCTAAACTGTGACCCTTATTATAAAATATCCTATTTCTCAAAAAGGTCATGTTTCAAAAGCTCCTTAAAGGTGTCCAGGTATGTCTCTTTCAAAATACACAAAGATTCTTCATTAAACTTAACACGTACAAAAAAGCTTATTGTAGAAGAAACTGAGGCACACTAAAATTAGCCTCAAAAATTAGTACTCTTTCAAAGAGATAAAACTATTTTTAAGTGAAATGAGGGGCACCTGAGCGGCTCAGTGAGTTAAGCCTCTGCCTTCAGCTCAGGTCATGATCTCAGGGTCCTGGGATCGAGCCCCACATCAGGCTCTCTGCTCAGCAGGGAGTCTGCTTTTCCCTGTACGAGCTCTCCCTCTCTCAAATAAATAAATAAAAATCTTTTTTCTAAAAAAGTGAAATGAATTAAACATGCTCCTAAAATAACTGATTTTGATCTTCAATATCGTGGTTCTAATTAGCCAGCTTATGAAAACACCACATTCTACCTTAAGGCATAATAAACTAGGAAATCACCATAAAAACAAAGCTGTTTATTACTTGTGTAAGTATTAAGATGTATTTTGTGAAATGGTAAATCTTTTTAGTAACCCAGGACAATAAAAGTAAGGTTTAGGTATTGTATATACTTAATATAGGGATGCCTGGGTGGCTCAGTCAGTTAAGTAAGTACCTGCCTTCAGCTCAGGTCATGATCCCAGGACCCTGGGATGGAGTCCCACACTGGGTTCCTTGCTCAGCAGGGAGCATGCTTCTCCCTTTGCCTGCGTCTCCCCTGCTTGTGCACTCTCTCTCTAACAATTAAATAAAATCTTTAAAAAAAAAGAATCTGATATATGGGAGTTTTGGTAAATACCACGTAAGGCGCTCTTTCCTGTGAGCTGGCTTTTCTCCACAGCTTGGCAATCTGCTTCACCCTGGTAGTCCAGTCTGCAACAGAAAAGCACGGTGCACACATTTACAGAGCCCAGGTCAGGACGCATCGCCATGCGGTGCTGACAGCTCAACTTGGTCTGGCTACGATCTCCTAAAAGGGGTGGCCCTAAGTTCACTTCTTTGCACGGCATAAAGTTCCAGGCACAGAGTAGGCCAAACAAATATCTGCTAAATGAAGTGTTGCCTTCCTTATTAACCATCTCACTAGAGAGTGGGGAAGCTTTTCAATCAAATGGGCTAAGCCGCCAAGATAAAGTTAAGCCAAATGTAACAAGTTCCCTCAACCATGCAGAGGCTACTGGACAGAACCAAACCTAAGAGTTTTATAAAACATCTGTACTCAAGAGAAGTCTATTAATCTGACCAAAAGTAATCATAATTATAAATAATCTCACCAGCATTTGTGCACAACAAACATATGGAAAAGTAACAATTTCAAATCATTTCTATGAAATTCACAGTGTCAGGGCAGTAAACAAAGTGAAGTATGGGTGAAATCAACAGTGATAAATGTGGAAATGATTAAGCCATTAAGAAAAGAAGTTTTAAGAAAGCCAATGAAGATGGTGACATAGCAACAGCCTTAACATGTTAACTCATGGGGTTCTAGAATCACACAATAAAATTACTAAAGAAAATTACTTAAAAAAATCATAGTTCTACTCTAAGGATAATGGACACTGATGCAAAGTGACTTAATGGAGCCAGATACGCTCATCTGTAAACAGCAAATGAAGGTGGGATAAAACAGTATTTGAAAAGTATGTATATTCCTTTACTAGACAACCCTGTACTAAACCACTGATTTTTACTGTTGTGTAAGGTAGCACTGATTTCTATAAGGAATGAATAAAGTAGCACAAAGAGACACCTGAAAGACTGGTGTCATCTTTAAGAAAATCCACTTCTGGGCAACCTCCAGGTTATTTAAAAGAGCTATAAGCTGGGTTGCCTGGGTGGCTCAGTGGGTTAAGGCCTCTGCCTTCCGCTCAGGTCATGATCCCAGGTCCTGGGATCCAGCCCCACATCCAGCTCTCTGCTCTGCAGGGAGCTTGCTTCCTCCTCTCTCTCTGCCTGCCTCTCTGCCTAGTTGTGATCTGTGCCTAGTTGTGATCTCTGTCTGTCAAATAAATAAATAAAAATGAACAAAAATTAAAATTTTAAAAATTTTTAAAAAAAGGCGCTATATGCTGGTAGCAGGGAAACGACTATACGAGTGTGAATAACGCTTTCTATCCTGGTCTGTCTGGCAACATGAACTCACCATAATTAACCAATGTTTGCTTAAAAATATTCTATAAATGACATTCCATTAATCTGAATAGTTCATCCTCTGGTTAAGCAGAATTTTCAAAAATGGTACCTTTATACCATCTGACTTTTTCAAACAGGCTGGACTGCTGGGAAAGGGGCAAATACTACTGAGTTAGCTTGGCTGGGAACAGACTCTGGGAATGCGGTGTGACTGAGCTTAACGGTGCTCTTGACTACATGCTGAGCTCCTGTTCTAGATTTTTTTTTTTTTCCTGGTAGAGTTACACATGTAACACAACACTGAGTTTCACATTTAGGAAGACTGAGTTTCACATTTAGGAAGAGCAGGAAAATAGATGATTTCATTAACTGAAATTAACTTTTAGGAAATATGCAAAGGGATACAGGGTCTAGGACTGAGAAAATGCAAGATCTTTCCAGACACCTATGGAGTCTTCACATGGTACGCAGTCGTACCTGATGAAATTTAGCGTTGATACATGATCTTTCTACTACAGTAACAAAAAACAACCGCTCACTGTGCCCGGAAAGCTGGTAACACAGACAGCAATACTATATCCACGAATTACCAGGGAATTCCTCCTTCAGGTTGGGGAAGTTAATGTTTGTGTAGAGAACAGGTGCTACTGTTGCCATTTCTCCCAGAGCCTCCTCCTTCTCCCACTTCAGTGTACTTCTCTGGGCGTTTGACATTGTATCATTTTCTCCTTCCCCCGTGGGAGCTGACGGTGTCCAAGAGCTGTTAGGATCACTTGCCATTGGATTAAATGCTGGATTTTTATCCCTGGGAAATAATAAATAACTTGACTTCATACACATAAAATTACTTTTTAAATACTACGTTCAGGTACAATTTCCTTAAGACCTCTTCTTATTACAAAGTAGGTAACATGTTAGATAATTTTTAGCAAAGATCCTGATATATGTAACTTAAGATAGACCAACTAACATTTTTATAATAAAAATTACTGCAACTTCAGTTTCCCTGGAAAATGAAGCCTAGGATACCTGGCATCAGCATAAGGAGATTGTGCGATGGCAGAGAAAGTTCCCAATCCACTTCCTGGCGGCAAAGAACTGTGTGGGAGGTGAGGGCTGGGTGCGATAAGGCCGTTCACGAGTGGCATCCGGGAAAAAACATCTTCGAAGAAGAAAACAATTCAGGTTGCATATTATTCATAAATAACTTTTAAAAAGCAGCTTATTTTTGAGTGACATTTCTAAATAAACATTCCTAGCACTCTTTAAAAGTAGGCTTTTTATTTCAACATGAAGCTAAAATATTGCACAAGGAGCAATTTTTGGTTATACTGTTTTGCAATATGGTCTCTGCACTTTTCCCTACATCATCACAATATACTGCAGATAGCATGAGTGCTGGAGTTTGACGGCCCTGGGCTTGAAGCTTGATTCCTGCTACCTGCTGAAAGAGAGTTACTGCTCCTACAGCATGAAGCCACTCTGTGACGTCACTGTCACAATGGATGGGCATTCTCAGCACGGTGCCTGGCGTGCAGTGAGCTACTCCTTACATATCAGCTCCGCAGAAAGAATGACTGCAGCAAATGCTAGTAAATTTCATCAAATGTTCTTTCTCTTCTTCATTCAAAATTTACGAACAGATGGTTCTTTATATTTTACCCCTGTTGCTGTTAATACAAAAAACATCCATGATTCTTAAGTTGGTACGTGGTCTAAAATTATTTGGAACAAGCAATATTTCATCTACCATTATCAAACAGATGACTATTGTTAAAAATACATACATTCTGTTTTGGGCCTCATTTTCATTACGTGCTTGCAGTTTCAACCCACACACATTTTAACTCTCATTCCAGCTTATTTACAAGCTTCAAATCTCTGATCATTTTCTTCTTAAACAGCCAGTAGGCAAACGTAGTAAGACCACCATGTGATCCTCTAACTCTTCTCAAGCAGGTAACTCCAACTTTGATTATTATGATCCTCTACTGGTCTGAACTATTGAGGAACAGCCAACTGTTCTTATCTGCAGTTTTCTGTACCTTCAAAAACCTCCTCCCAATCTAGAGACCTACTCTGAAGTAGTAAGTGCATGGCCTCTGTTGCAACACCCAGAATAACAGTAGGACTCCCATATCTACATCAACAATCAATTATACAAATGGATATACAGTTACAGAGCTGGCTAATATTTGGCCCAATTGGTGTAATGACAGAGAACTCCTAACAAGGACTTTGTCATGCCGTTAGAAAAAAAAAAACATCCAGGAGCCGCATCTCACCCGTAAGTCTGGTACTGCATAACGTCCTGTCACCTAAATCAGATCCTCTAACTGGAACAACTCCGAGTTCAGACAGCTCCAGTTCTTATGGGAGGACACTGGGACGGATTACCAGAGGCTTTCAGGATTTTGTCTCAAGGACTTCCTAAAAGCTATCTGACTTCCCAACTAGGGCTTATTCTACTAAGTGCTGGAGCTGGACCCACTGGGTCGGAACACAACAGTGACAAGTGTCTCAGGACATCTATGTTTCCTTCAAGGAGGCAATCAGGGAACAACATTTCTGCTTTTATCCCAAGCAGAATGTTATCTCTATTTTCAGTTTCAATGAAAAGTAGGTTCCATTAAGGAATGTTAAGATTTGATTGAAAAATCTCAAATGTCTTTCATGTAATTAAGAGAAACAAAAGCTTCTTTATTGATAATGACAATGTGATCCAATATCAGCACTATCTTAACCACAACATTACCATGTGGAGCCCTTTCATAATAATAGCTTATGAAGCATTTCCCTGTATGCCAAGCACTGTTCTGAAAGCTTTACCTGTATTAACTCTTGGATCCTCACAACCACCTAGGAAATGGGTTATCACATGTAGCTCCTTTGAAGCGAAGACCCAGAGGTTAAATAACTTGTGCAAGGACACAGAAGTAAATGCAAAGCATTTTTCCTTTATTACTATTTTAATTAAGAAGTGGCATCTCTCAGTCTCTGTCGTCTACCGTACAACTCAACCTGATGATACCGGCTTATAAAAGTAATGTTTCAAGGCATGAATCATAGTAATGATAGAAAAGTTACTTCATTTAACCTTCCGCTAACGTGATTTCAAGTTACTCTATCTCAATCTTCTTGAAATTTCCTTTCTCCGCTCTCTGACCTTCTGTACCACTGAGCTGACACTGCATTCCGGCACCTTCCCGAACTACAGCTACTGAAGTGACTCGGCTGAAGATTACCAGCAATTTTACTGTGCAATGAAACATCGTTCAAGCATTCATCCCACCCGACTTTGTCCCCTATCTCTAACAACCCTCATCTCTAAGATCCTAGGCCTCTCACGCAGTCTCCTTCACTGCTTTTTCCACTTTCACATAACTCTTAAAAAGGAGAAAGAAAAGGAACATCTAACTGCATATCTAATATAAGTCTGGAGAGTTAAGCCTGTAATTCATCATATTTAAAAGTTCTTCAAGATTCTGTACTCTACAGCACATAGTGCCTAACAGCCACAGTAAGTCCGCCTGTAAGTCAGAACAACGTGTATCGTCATTTCCAACGAACTAACAATGGTCTAAAACTAAATGTTGTACCTCTACTGCCCTCTAACGCTAACACACAGACACACACACCCAGTCCTCTCTGCTCTGCGCTTCTAGTCTACAGCCTGATCACCTGCAGGCAAGCCTGGCTCCGGTCAGTCTACTTCACTTCTGTCCCACTTTCCTAGCACCTTACAGCCACTCGGTAGCAGAGTCCTCTATTCTAACATCACTGTCTCTCATTCCACTGCTTTTTTTCAGTTAGCACTGCACATACACTTACATGCATGGAACCCAAATTTTCACCTAGCCCCAACCACAGTAAACTCATTAGCATAACCCTTGTCTCAAACTCCTTCCCAATACTGCCGAAACGTGTAACCCATCAGGTCACATCACTGGTATGAGATCTCGGACGGCTCTAAGTAACCCGCAGAAGAAAAGGCCAACTGCCCATTTTCACAGCCATTTACGTACAATCTAGACCCAACGTGCATTTTCTACTTTTGCTCCTTAAACGCTACCCACTTACTCTTCTTTGCTCTAGAAAATGTTCAAGTTACCATTACTGAATACCTATGTGTCACTATGTATGTGGCCTCATCATGCTTAAGTCAGAACTATTACTCTCCGAAACATGATCTCTTAATGACTTTGAAGGTCCTACTTGAACCATGGTCTACTATGATATAAACCAGCTGTACACCTGAAAGTCTACAATAGCAGGATGAAAACTCCTTCCAATAGGAGTCTCTCTCATCTTTGTATCACACATAAGCACCTAACAAAACAAAGGCATCCCCTCAAAACCTTTCAAAAATGAGCCTACACTGTGAGAGGATTTAAATAATGATAGTGAAATTGTTTATTAAAAAATGCATCTTGGGGCACCTGGGTGGTGCAGTCAGTTGAGCCTCTGGCTCTTAATTTCAGCTCTGGTCCTGATCTCGGGGTCTTGAGCTCAAGCCCTACATCGGGGTCTGCTCTGGGCATGGAGCCTGCTTAGGATTCTCTTTCTCTCCCTCTGCCCCTCCTCACTTTCTCTCACTAGCTCTCTAAAATGAATAAATCTTTTTAAAAAATGAATCTTTGTAGTGCCTGGGTGGCTCAGTCAGTGAAGTGTCCAATTCTTAATTTCAGCTCAGGTCATGAGCTGTTGTGAGATTGAGTCCCCCTTCGGGCTCTGTGCTGGATATGGAGGCTGCTTAAGATTCTCTCTCCCTCGGGGCACCTGGGTGGCTCAGTGGGTTAAAGCCTCTGCCTTCGGCTCGGGTCATGATCCCGGGTCCTGGGATCGAGCCCCACATTGGGCTCTCTGCTCCCACAAGGAGCCTGCTTCCTCCTCTCTCTCTGCCTGCCTCTCTGCCTAGTTGTGATTTCTGTCAAATAAATAAAATATTAATAAAAAAAAAAAGATTCTCTCTCCCTCTTTCCCTCTGCTCCCACCCTCTTCCCCCTACCCATGCGCACATGCCCACTCTCAAAAAAAAGCATCTTTGATTTGATTTGATTTCTAAAATCATTATTTCCCATTTCAGAAAACATGGCGGTATGGGTTTCTTAATATGCTGCGAAGAGAAATACTGAAGTGTTGCACTCTTAATCATTAAGGAAACATATGGGAACAATTAAGACAAGAAGCACTTGTGATGAGTCTATTTTATCCAAATGTAAATCACATGTTTAGTCTAGAAAAAATCAAGGTAAATTTATGTTTAGAGGCTAAACTGGCAGAAACTAAAATATTTTAATTTTGTGCATTACGACATTTTTCATGTACACACAAAACTGGTAGAAAGAAAACATTAAATTATTTGCGTATTTCAGCACTTATGCAAAAACAATGTGAAGGGTTAGAAAAGTATCATTCAATTCCTTAGTTCAATATACTGGCAAGAAGCAGTAGGAACAGGATACGGAGACGGGACCCTGTGCTCAAATCACCAAGCACCCACATCACCCCACGGGACTCCAACCACCCCCACGGAGAGTCCCACACCTGCGGTGCTGGTTTTTCTCACGTACCTCCACACATTTTAAGTCTAAGTCATCCAATTTCAGCTCTCCAGAAACACGGAGAAATTAGATTATCTGGCAACTAGTTACAAGTAGGTAGAAGAAAACTGATCAAAGACAGTTTTCTTGATCAAAGATCTCTAATTTCCACAAAATTAGGGATCTGAACTTGACAGTGGAAAACATGGCAGATTTACTCTGAAAGGATGCACTGGGCACACACTCCATGGGGGAGCAGACAGTGACGGGGACAGATATGACCCCGGCCTTCAAGGAGCTCCCGGTCTCAAGGAAAAACCAGAACCATCCAAACAGGCATCCGCATCTGTGCCGTCTGCCACAACGGAAGGACGGGGCCGTGTGCGCAGGTGGCGCTCTGCTGACTCGGGAAATGACAGGGAAGCCGAGGCCGGGCAGCCAGGTGCGGGGGGTCAGTCTCCAAACATGTGTGCAGGAAGGGCGACTGAAGGGGAGCCAGACTGGGGAAGGGCAGCAGGCAGGCACTGTCCTCCCAGAGGGCTGGGGAAGTTCATGGGGGTAGGGAAGTGACTGAGATACATTCACATCAAGTGTTGTCCCACTGCCACAAAAGAGGGTTCCCTGCTATCGGTTTGTGTACCTTGTTTCTAAGGGATAAGGCTGATTCGCTTCAGCAACAGCACAGAAACTGCACGAGGGTACTTACGAAACTTTTCTAGAGGTGACGTACCCTGACTGTGTATGGGCACCAGCTGCGGCGCTGGGGGCGGGGGAGGCTGCGGAAACGCGGCCGGCTGAGTGGCTGCAGGACTTAGCACAGCAGTGAACAAGTCTTCGACATCCTTCCCTCCAAGCTCTGTGACACAGAATTACAGTGACAGTAAGGTTAAAGTAAAAGACTATAGGAGCCAAAGTACACAGAATGCCATTTTCATAAACTCGAAGTACACAAACAAGTACCTGGAATTTTATATAACTTCCCAAGAATCGCTCCTAGGATAAAACAAAGAAACACAAATATTAACAACTACCACGTCAATGGACTGACACACTAAAGCATTTGACACAGAAATGATGAGAAGTTCAATTATAAAGAAGCATGCAGAAATCTTTGAAAATCATATTTACTCAAGTCTTTTAGAAAGCCTAGGTGTAGGGCAAATATTTTACCATCTGTGACCATCTTGTCTAGCTCAGGACTGAGGATTCCATCTAGCTGCTCTTCACTTAAAGGTCGGGAGCCTGGATTGACACTTGGCTGAGGCAAAGAGGACGGGTCATCAGCCACAGGACCAATATCTATTCCGGCTAAAGGAGCAAAGTAAACAGATTACAAGTGAATTCTGAATATTCACATAAAACACACAGCACTATTTACTGCATCAACATACAACAATATGATTAAAACAGAGCAATGAGAAGTTTGTAATTCTAAATTAATCATGGTTCTTATATCAATTTGAATGGTCAATCGGTAAAAATCAGGCACAATGTAAACTTAGGTGCCACTTAAAGTTGCATTTTAATCAAAGTAAATACATTTCCTGAGGAACAGAAGAACACACGTGGTTCTAAACTTCCACAAAAAATAAGCACCGCGTCATTAACGCAGCAGTGTACAAGAAGATTCGGTATGTAGTACTTAATATGCAAGTGACTGCTTTAGCTCGGAAACAGTCATTTCCAACGTACAGTTCAACAATCGCTGTAGCGTGTGACACAGGAGGGACAGACTGTCACAAAAATTAATGCTCTAAAATTCTCAGTGTTTAGTCAACGCTATGCTTCTGTGAATAATTTCAACCACAGATCGTATTTTGGAAATATTCTGTAGTCACAAAACAAGATATAGATTGTACTGATAACATAGCATGGTCGAGTTCATACAGATCGGTTTCCAGGTAAAACTCACACTGGAAAGTGGTCTATCATCTACTTTACCGTGCTCTCTCAGTACTACTACCATTAAAAACTAAAATTCAGTCTGCCCTTGTATACTCTTGTATCAGGAACGAACTCTGTAACACGTGGGTAATACTCTAAATCGCACAGTAAGTAAGAAGAATAAACCATTCATTAAAAAACGAAAGAACTAGTGACAAAGTCATCCGGGGCACAGCACAGCCGGACGTGCGGCGCTTTGGCTGCCCCCACAGAGGCAAAAGCGAGGGTGGGTTAGTGACAAATTAGCACTCTACCAGGACGCATGCACCTACGGGTTGTTTCAGCTGAAATCGCTATAGAAAAGACTACGTCTAGTCAGCCGTCACCCATGGCTCAGTTTCTTACCAAATGGCAAAGGTGAGCTCTCAACCTGGAAAGTGCATAAATGAAGACCTACAAGACCCAAACCGAATAAATGGAGGGTTACCACAGGAGCAGGAGGTGAGAGCGACGCAAACAAAGAAGAAAACAGGACACAGCAAGACTGCAGGGTGACAAGCCTGAAGTCTGATGCCATCAGAAAGACAACAGAAATTAACTTGCTATTTCCTCTCCTAAAGCAAAGGGGCTGAGGTAGATCAAATAAAATGATGAGTTCGTTGACAAAGCCAAAACAAACTTTCTTTCCATTTCAGAGAAAAGACTAAACTTATTCCACACACACACCCGCACACACGCCTTTCACCGTATCATAAAACAGACACTAGACAAAGACAGACATAGATACCTGAATGATCAACTGATTTTGCAAGGTCATCGGAAATTATTCCAAGAATGTCATCATCTGTGTTTAAGACTTCAGAAATATCAGCTAAGGGGTCATCAGTCGTACCTAAGCATAGCAAGTATATTTTTAAAGTCTCAATATTGTCCTAGACATTAAGTTCTAAAACACGCTCGCTCGTTCAACCATTCACTAAGCATCTAGACTACAGCAGATACGGAGTTAAGTGCTGGAGTCGTAAGATTATTAATTCTAAAGTAAGGAATTCTTCAAAGAAAACACACACCTATGTTTTGAATAACAAAACATTAAAAATTAAGACTACTTTTGTTTTGTGACTGTTTGTTAACAATAAAACTTAAAGACCAGTAAGAGAAATAAAGGCAATAAAAGTAAAATAGAATGCTCTAAGAAAGCAAAAAAAAAAAAAAAATATGCATTAAGAAAGTGACCTTTCTACAAGTGACATCTAGAAAATAAGACACGGAAGATAAATATCAAAGTCTAATGCATTTCGAAATTCCTTGTAAAATATAAAGGAGTACCATCTAGTCAGATGCCTACTTCCAACCTTGATCTTAATACTGATTAATCATTCGTGTACTTATTCAAAAATATTTCCGGACCCACAGAATCTTGTCTATGGATTACGTTAACAGGCACTGTCCCAGCCACTGGGAATTCAGAATAACCAGACAAAGTGCTCGCTCACTTTGTTCAGTTTCTCAGAGGGAGCCAGCAAATACAGGACAGCCGGGCACGTGCTATGAAGATAACAGTAAGGACAAAGGATTAAGAATAAGATGCGGAGATGATAAAGTATTAGATAGAGTGGTCAGGGAAGACCTTTTAAAGGACATGACCAAGGATTAATGTAAATGAGTAAGGGAGTAAGATGCATAAAGATGAAGAGAACACTCCAGGCAAAGGGAAAAGCAGATGGAAAGACAGAAGCAGAAGGGGCTCTGCCAAGTGTGGTCTGTGTGGTTGACTACAGCAATGAAGGGAAGGAGGGGTAGGAGATAAAAGGCAGCTAAAGTGAGATTCCGTATGGTTTTCTAAGTCGTGGTGAAGGCTGAGCTCTGTTCAGAAACGTAAAGCAGAACGGGAACTTGTCGGAAGGTGGATAGCCAAAAGGGGACATGAGTGATATCTGAAAGGGAAAGCGCTGGCTTCCGTGTGCAGAACAGACTGCGGGAGCTGGGCACAGGGCAGGCCTGGACACCTATCCAGAGGCTGCTGCTGTAGTCAAGTGACAGGTGGTCGCACCAGGCTCTCCAGAGCAGGAGGGGGAGTGGAGGAAAGACGTGGTCGACTGTGGGCTGCCTCCTGAAGCAGAGACAAATCTGTGGGTGTATCCGGGGCGCAGTGTCAGGTAACAGAGCCAAGGAGGACTCCAAAGTTGGTTTCCAGACTCATCAGTAAGAAAAAAGGCTAGCTTTAGTAACTAATATAAGAAACATCTGTATGTTTTAATCCCTGTCAACTGTGTTTTTACTTTTTATAAAAGGGGGAGGGGACATAAAACACATATAAGACCCCAGATAAAATATCCCTGTAAGACACAAATTGTCTTGTCCCACTTAACATACTTCTCAAACAGAATTCATAAGAATACTTTCATTTTTCAAGCCAAAAACTAAGGTAAATTAAGTGCCCAAATATTTGTAAAGTTTTTAGAGAAATAAAATCACTTCAATAGTGTCTTCTCTAGACACTTTCAGGAAAATAATCTGAATTATTTCAGGCATTCTGTGTGCTATTAAACCAATGGTATTCTACTACATAAATTACAACTAACATTTTTTCAAAAATATTTTAAAAGTTCACCCCTACTTGAAGAAAGGGATTTTTCTATCTTACCAACAAATCATTAGAACTGATGTCATAGACAGATTATACTGAATGAGATACAACAAGCTGCTACTCATAAGCTTCCCTGTGAGAAAGGCCCGAGTAGTTCAGCTGCAGAGAATGTCCCGTTCAGTCTGGGATTTGGAACAGGTGCTATTCTGGTCCTCTCCATTCTGGCTTCACAACTGAACCATTCTCTGCAGTTTTGTGAATGTATCAATGTTTTTCCTGCCACAGTATGTCTTCTGCCCAACTTCAGTTCTCTTCCTCATAAAAACTCAAGTGCAAGTAAATTCTAGTTAAGTTTTTAAATGGCTAGTCAAGACTTTTACAGGAAGGTATCTTTCCCATTAAGATACAGTTTGAAGGATCCACAAGTCTTCCGCCATGTATTAATAATATACTGACTTGGTTAAGAGCTGGTGAGCACTTAAAGCAACAGAATTAAAGTAAAAGTAAAATGAAGTCCTAAGATAAACAAAAACCATGGCCTAATTTAGATCGGTGCTGTAACTTCCCCACTGCCAACAGTAAGACTGGACATCTCGTATGTGTGCAAGAGCGGGTAAGACTGCTTCTAATTATTTTGAGAAGTTAAAATAAAAGCCTGTAGGCCAATCCAGGGTAATGCCAAGTTAACAGAGCTGTAATATATCAAAAGTCATCTCTCGGTAAAAGGTCACCTTAAGATTATTTTCCAGATTGAGTTTATAAAATTCACTGAGTTAAAAAAAAAAAAAAAAAGTAATCAACAGTAAAAGGGGAAGGCTGTTAGAAAAACATTAAGACACAACTGATAGGAAGATAAAAATCCAGAAGTGGGGCAGAAACCCTGTGATCCTAATTCCTACATACTGAACTAGTTAAACTCCTAGAGCCTTAATATCACTTTATAAGCATATTAATGTCTCATACCTTCCCTGCTTCTAAATAGTCCCCACATTCACTCTATGTAAGGTCGTGGTTCTCAATCAGGGGCAGTTTTGCAGGGACATTTGGCAGTATCTGGAGATGCTGCTGGTCATCACGACATGAAGACAGAGATGCGGCCAAGTACCCCACAACGCACCAACAAAGTTTCATCTGGCCCAACGGTCCGTAGTAAGAAACGGTGATCTAACGCAATGTATTTCACTGAATGAACACAGACTGTCAGCCAGGTCCCAGCTACAGCAATCTATTCCTCTCCCCCTCTTTTGCATTTCCTTGGGCTATGTAATTAACAAAAATCCATCTCACTTAAATCAAAAGTTATTACATTTATTACTCACCGACTATGGCAAAATTACACCTCCTTACATTATCCTTAGCATATTATAAACTGAGCATTCTCCTCTGCAACACTTGATTTTGGCGGCAGTTACACCGATAAATTTACTGGCCAAATCCTAAAGACCTGTCAAGTAGTTGCATTTACTGAATGCATATTGTACTTCAAAGAAGCTGCTTTTAAAAGCATATGAGGCCAAACTAAAGCATTTCAAAGGCTTTATCACAAGGAATACAAGTGTCACATGATAAAGAACGCATCGTAAATTATTCCACGTACCGTGAGTTCCGGGTTTTGCTGGAGTTGAGGATGAACTAAGTAGTGGATCTAAGGAAGGATCCAAGAAATTTGTGTTCATGTTTGTTTTATATGAAAGCTGAGCTGCATCTTCTGACAAATTATCTAAACTTAGCTTGTTTTGTCTACTTGTATCTAGAAGATCTTTTCCAAAGAAAGCTTCCTAGATAAAGATAAGCACATATGAAAATGACTGATTTAGTTATATAATTCTAAAATGCTAACAGGTAATTCTGCCATTTTTGACAAGAAGTCAGAAATAACACAAAAACTTGGTATTCAAGAATACAGACATTGAATACAGAAATATATGAACAATACAGAAATAACCTGTCAGTTGCTTTATACAGATTGCCCCTTATTTTAAAACATGTTTTTGTAGTTTTACTGGAGACAAATAAAATTATGCAAATAAAACCGCACACTTATGTCAAACATGTTTCTAGGAACTGCAACATAATAATCCAGTTAATTTCAGGACATCAGGCAACAATTGAATTTAAAAACTGATAAAATTATAATACTCTTGGCACTGATTCATATTTTTAAATAAACTAAGGTTTCATGAATACTACTAGTATTTATAGATTACTTGCAGAGAATAACACAAGGGTTTGATCTACAGCTTTAATATTTACATACTTCAGGTAGATTTAGTAACCTCACATTGATTCACACAGCCACATTAAAGACTGAACATGCTATAAATCTGAAAGAGGGTTTTATAGTCATTTGAACCACACTATGTGCACAAAATTTAGTATTAAAGGCTTTTGGCTTTTTATTCACTTTCTCATATTAACATTTCTCCATTTCAATATCCTTCCTCTACCCAAGAGACCAGTGTTTCAAGCTGAGTTGCTTACAACTAGAGGATCACTCCAAAACTTTTCAAGGATCAGTAAGAAGGACAAAAGGAAGCCCTTGGGACCCGCCCCCCGCCTTCACTTCAACCCAACAACCAGAGCAGAAGCTCTAGTCTATTTTCTGTAAGGCGGTCCTGTCTAGAAGAAGGATCCTTTGTAGAAAACAATTTTGCAGAAACTCAACACTTAACACACTCTCGCCAAAGACACAGACACAGAAAAGGTTCACTGCAACATTTTTTACAATACCAAAAGTGAAAGCAGCTTCGATGTCTGTCAAAGGCATTATGACTAAACAAATTATTGATACTCAAACTATAAAACACATCAATTTTTTAAAAGGATGCAGAGCTATGCTGTCAAAGAAAAGCTCTGAAATACAGTATTAAGGCAAGCTGAGTGATGTGTCCAGCAGAACATCAAATACAAGCCAAGACTATTCCTACTTGGCAAAAGTAAGTTATAGAATGAGTTCTGGAAGGATAAACACCGAACTGTTAATAATGCTAACTTCTGTAAAGGGATGGGGAAGGAGGTATGTGACATCTGGTAGAGGTAATCATATATTTGATTTGAAATTTTCACCTTTTTTTTAATGAACACGCTGTTTCACTAAGAAAAATCTGAAAATCAACCTAGTTAGAGCAACAGGTAGAGTATGGTCCGCTCAAGAGTGTGTTTATCATTAGGAAAAACCGGGACTAGCAGAGCATCTTGGAACTTGAGAGATCATTTATTTCATGCCTTGGGTGTAAGTCTGAGACTATGATTAGCAAGACCTTTTCTCTTTAAGTGACTCAGGACGACTTTAGTGCTATTTATAAGCAACGGTGTTAACATTCTTATCAATTTGATGGCTATCTGTTAACTTTATATAAAGGAATAGCTCCATATGGCTTCAGATTTCATAACGTGACTCCCAGAACAAACTGGAGATTTTAAATGTACCACAGGGGTTCCTAAGGTCACACAGAAGCACTAGGTCTTGGGAGACCACATAAGTATTTCTATTGGGTAGATTATATATTTATAGTTTATCCTGATACTGTTAAGATTAATACAGAAAAACTGGGAAATGGCTGTAGAACTCCTGTGGGCTTTCATCACTATGTCTTCAGTGGAGGAAAACACAACCTGCTACCACGAGTGTCCAAGAAACAGCAGCATTACAAAGGATTCCTTCACATCCCCCTGCCCGCAGAAAGGTTAGGTATTACTGAGGGGCAGCAGAGGAAAGAATCCAGCTCAACTGATCAAGATTATAGCAGTGATCAGGAAATCAGATCCACTACTCTTAAAGGCTCTTTTCTGAAGTATTTTCCTGTGTTCGTAAGTAGCTAAAGAAGGCTTCGTACCTACACACAGCACTCTCAGAAGGTCAGCAGGAGGAGGCAGAGGTGGAGAAGCAGGCCATGTGCTCAATATTCCCAGAAAGGGAGGGAAGGGAATGAGAAGAATGAAAT
Source organism: Meles meles (assembly GCF_922984935.1). Taxonomy (NCBI): domain Eukaryota; kingdom Metazoa; phylum Chordata; class Mammalia; order Carnivora; family Mustelidae; genus Meles; species Meles meles. The sequence continues at coordinate 5,122,432 of NC_060075.1, read as the reverse complement.
GGGATGCGATGAAAGGCCAGATCTCCCGACCAATAAAATGACTATTGTATGTTTAAGAAGGGGGTACACAGTTAGGATGAATGGGTATTTGAAGGGAATCCAGGGAAAATACAACATTTATTAAAGAAAGCCAACACATACGGCACAAGTTCATACTTCCTATTCAATCTCCCAACACTGCTGGGGCACACAGATGGCCAAGAGAATGAGATCAAATCTCTGACTGGTAGCACAGTGGTATTCAAACCCGGACGCCCCTCCAGCCTTAAAGGCCCACTCTAAAATGGTCACTGCCCTTATAATATTAGATAATAAAAACTTATGCTTATATATATTACTACATACTGTACACTATGCTTAAAAGTTTTATTAAACACAGAAGACATTTTTACTCAAATGAGTATTGGATTTTTATACTTCTAATCTACCAAAAAAGAAAACTGAAGAAGCTGGATGTTAGCCGAATGGGTATGTATTTTAAAACCAGTAAGAGCCAACTGGAAAATAAAGGTAAAAAACTAATAACTGTGATTCAAGCAATAAAGCAGTATCTTTGTAGGCCATTATTCTGTGGGACGAACAGACTAGATGGAGACCCCGTGATGGTCCGCTCCAATCCCACATCCACACCTGAAGGCAGAGGACCAGCCCTGCCCTGTCTCTAGTACCGGCCCTTCTCCAGACAGCATCACGTGGTTTGGAACTCGTCTGTGACTTCATGCTTACAGATCAGCTAGAGAGAATTCTACTTTCATGCAGCCTACACCTAGAAAATCATGTCTTCCTGTTGAGGGACGTTTTTTTGATGTGTATTTTAGAAAACAAAAACAATTCCACTTAAAGCTTTGGATCACTGGCCTCTAAAAGTGGTGAACAGTTGTTAAGGCTGTAACTTCGCTGCTACAAAGCCATCTGAATTCACTGAATGTAATCACTCTGACCTGTACTGGCCGAGGAAGCTGTCTGCCCACATCCCATGGGATGTGGATTTGGGGAGCACACAGGTGCAAATGGTTTAAAGGATGAGCTCTCCCCAGTTCAAAATGTCCTTTTATGTCTTATGAAATATTTAGAAGTAAAAAAAACTGGGACAAAAAAGAACTTCATGAATAGTATCAAGGCACAAAAAAGATAAATTTTTGTGGGCCTCTGAAAGGTAAAAAAAGGCACTTATAATAACGAATTAAAACAAGTAAAACATTAACAAAAGTAACAAAACCTTTTCCAAAACTCAATACATCACATTTTTTTCATTAACCAACTACACAATATAATGTAAAGTGAAGCATTACTTGTAAATAGGCAGGGAAAGTTTCTTCGAGCTTATTTTTCCGTTTTCGGTATCTCTTCTTTATTTTTTCAGTGTTTTCAGTAACAGAAACGGATTCGTCAACTAGAGCGTCTGGTAAGTGCTCGCTCCAGCCTGAAACAGCAGTCACATCTGTAAGTTTGTGGTATTTAAAGTTTTCAGACAAATCCACCCAAAGTAACTTTATAGCTTAGCAACATACACTCAGATCCATATAAACGAACAAGCTTTTTCTTTTTTTTCTCTCCAGTTTTATTGAGATATAATTGACATACAACACTGTAAGCTTAAGGTATACAGCAGGACTTGACAAACACACTTTTTCACAAAAAGATGTCAAAGCAAGTTTATTAGTAAGTTTTAAGTATCATTAAAAACACAACACATGTCTATTTAGTATCAGTATGAGCTTACTATTGTCTCTTAAGGAGTATTTCCTTGCTTGCAGAGCAGTAAATTGTTTTAACATCAACATTGTTTTAAAAATTAAAATAATGAAAAATCACATGCTCCTGAGTCTGGGGGAAATGGCTACTCATATACTACAGGCAATTTAGCAGGAACAACCTTTTTGCAGAGTTTATCAGGCAAATTCAACAAAAGTCTTTTTAAAAATGTGTGTTCTTCAATTAAGCAATTCCAAGTTCAGGGTTTATTGCGAATCGGGTTTTTGTGGTACACATATATTGTAATAATATATTACTATCTAAAAATATGCTTGTAAATATGCTACGAATGCCCAATCTTGAAATCAATCAGAGAAATGGAGAGAAAACAGAACTTTGATCTATGAGATTAGCAAATAACTAAGTACACTATTTCAAGCAGATAGGTAAGCACTCAAACGACAGGCTCATACTCCCAAGGCAAACGGCACACCCCTTCTGGAAACCAGTAAAGGCACTTTCGTTACCCGAATATGGAAGTGGACTGACTCTTCTGAAAACTACAAATGGTAGATAAACGTTCTTTAAACAACCTTTTTAAGTGCAGAGTAATCTACCAGAAAATAAAGAATCCTCAAAGACCAAAAAAGTTCAGGTAAAAGAGGAACCACAGAAAGAAATACACACAGAACCAAGTAAAGCTCTCCATGATTTTGCTAAAATCCAGTGGTCCTGAGCTCCCGTTTTCAGAGCCTCATGAGCAATGGGGACTGGAACCCAAAGTTTAAATCCTCTCCCCCGAGGCAGAGAGATTAGCCAGAGGTGCCTCCTATAAAGATGCTCAGGGTTGGCTCAACAAGAAACACATCCCCCCAACCCCCATCTCCCCCACACATGACCCCTCCCCCTCCCTGTCTCCACCACCAACAGCAAAGAAAAGGGCTTGTCGTCTTGTCATGGAAGTTGGTGCTGGGCAGAAATGCAAAAACCGGAAATCTTCCCTGAGAGTTCATAAACTCAGGAGAGCCCTAATGTGTAAGAAACCTGAAGTTATAACAGAGGTGGCCCAAAAAACTTCAAGACAAGAATTTAAGCTAAATTCTTTCAGCTACAGAAGTCCCGGGTAGGGCAGCAGCAGCTCGTGTTCCTCTGGTAACGGAGGCAGATATCCCCTGAAACAAGCCACCTTCAATTCGGTCCTCAAAAAAGTTGAGAGAATGTTCTACTGAATATGAGCTCAGAGTAAGAAAAAAAATTGTAAATATATTACGTGTATGTATGTATCTCAGACAATAAATACAGTGAAATGAGGCTCCAGGAGAAGGGCTGGGAGAGACACACAGGAGAACCATATGCCTGAAGGTGTTAACCCTTTCTACCCTGCATCACCGGGACACACAGAAATAACAGCGCACTGAGACTAGGGGGATCGAGCCGTAAGGAGAAACTAGAAGGTGTTAAAATATGAAAAAGGCAATTCAGAAAAGGAAACAACCCATAACACAATAAACACTCCCCAGATGACTCCAGATGCCGCATATGAAGGGATAAAATACTGACCTAACAGAACTAAAATTAGAGGACAGAATACAGAAAGATGCAAAACACAAAACCAGTCTCAGTGAACGTATCCTATTTCTTCGAGCTTCTTACAGCCATCCTAAGTCATGTTAGAAAGTCCTTTAAAACCATCTGGTGCTTCCTTTGAAAAGCACAATTTGTAATTTTCATTAACTCACAGGTCAAAACCGCACCCCATAATAATGAAAGAACTCTAATCAGAGCACATTCTGAAAACAGCTCCTTCCTTCACATCCTGCAGAAAGCATTTAAAATGCATAAAGCATACAGACCGTGACCATACTGACACAACGTGTTCATCAGAACCAGTTCTCAAACTATGGCTTAAGCAATGATTTAGCCTTCTCTGAAGATCTACGGGAAGATGACAGAGTCGTTACTGGAAAATATATTTCTAAAACATTATACAATTTTCTCAAAAATTGTTGAAGTAGCCTGTCACTTTCAACAAAAGAGTCTAAAGTCTCCAATTCCATACCAAGGAGATAAGAGAGGCAAAGAGGGGCCTTTTGTGAGATGACCGTAGAAGCACAAATGTGACTAAGTGATCCAGTCCCTACAATGTTTGTACTTAACTCAAGAAAAACAGAAAGTTGTTCCACAAAAATCTCAGAGGAATATACTCTACTGGACTTAAACCTTTTCCTTACCACTCCTACTTTCTGTATTACAGGTATGAACTCTACAGGCTCTCACATCCCTGATCAATAAGAAGCAACAAGGTTGGGACTGCAGCATTATTTTGGATGGTTCTTTTCAAGATTGACAGCAAGAAAAGGGTAAATCAAACAAAATCAGTACCATACCATCATCTCTGTTAGGTAACTGCTCAGAAATGGAGCCTGAGGAATCTTTTCTGATGACAGATCTTTTCGTTTTCCCTTGCCCAGTTCGACTCCTTTGCCGTACCATGAATCCACCAATACCTATCCAAAAAGGAAATTGGGTAACTTTGTAAATAATTGATTTCTCCCTGTACTAGGTAGGGTGAAATTGCTTGGAGGCATTTCCCAAATTCACTATGGGCTAATTTAAATCAATAACCATTTTTATGTGCAATACAAGAATTCAGAAATAAGCAAATTAAAAGAGGTCAAAGCTACTGATGGTTAGCTTACCACTAACCGAACAGGTATAAACATACATTATTATAGCACAGAAAGATGCATGCATTTTCTCTTCTCACCAGTGTCAAAGTAAATATTACAGTAAATCATACTTGTTTAACAAATACTAAGTAACTCATATATTATCATTCATATTACTACATTAGCTGCAGGAGAATACACACGAAACTGAACGATCCAAACAAAATCAAGTATGACCTCAGGGGCAACATGTCTGGTGAAGGCTCTTGGACATGACACACACACAGCGCTGCAGTTCAAAGCATGGAATCTGGAGCCACACTGTAATTCTCATTACTACGGGACTCTGGGCAAGTCATTTAATTTTCCAGTCCTTCAGTTCCCTCCCTGTTAGGGACAGCGGCTAGCACCTCACCTCCTCATACATATATTATAAGGGCTAAACGGCTTGATAGACATAAAGTACATAGAACCGTGTCTGATACATAGTCAATGCTAACAGTTTCCATCACAGAACACAGCCATCTAATGCACTGTGACCTAACGGGTCCCTCAGTCACAAGGATGACCTCCATGGGAGGTGGAAACAGAGAGAAAAAAATCACAATAAACGTAAGCTCCTAGAAGGAGTTCGCAGTGTCTAGAAAAGTTTGTGTAGTTTTAAGGCTCCTAATTAGGAAGAAATGAAATGATTTTCATACAGTGACTACGGTGAAGTGTATCTAGGTCCTTGTTAACAGATGCAGCCCATCTTCTGGAACGTTACCTTAAAGGTCTTGCAGAATACAAACGACAGTGAGAAAGTTTCTCCCGGCACATCAGAAGGTATTTAGAACACTCTTGTCCACAAAATACAAGCAGTCAGAAGGATAAAGACTGAACTGATGCCATCTGATGTCTCATTTGACCAGCGAATAGACATTAATAAATCGCCTGAAGAAAGCTTATATACACTCTGCACTGTGACCAGTTCAGGAATTTTTTTCTAATAAGGCAAATAAAATTTGATAAGCAAAACAGCTTCTTCCTCCACCTCTGAGGCAGGGAGGAAATAAAGAGAGAATTTTATCAGTCATACACTACCTGAACTATAAATTTTAGGAGGCACAGGAACCCTATTGTATTACCTTCTAATTGTACATTTACTGGCTCCTGTGCAAGCACTGAAATAAGTTTCAAAAACAAATATTAAGAACGAATGCTGAAAACCAGAAGAATTCAGAAGTACACATCAAGGGAAAAATAAGTAAGCGGCTTTAGAAGTACAAGTACAAATAAAAGCCAATGTAGTAAAGCATTGAATACAATGGACCACATCTGGGATAAGGCATTAAAATAATGATTTACTGTGAAGTGTTCACATACTCCATCTACGTAACTTCTACCTCAAAAGCATATTGAAGTAGTTCAGTCCTTCAATTTCTACAGTCAAGTTTTAGTTTGGAGAGTTGCTAAGGAGCTACCTTTCATCTCGAGTATTTAATTACAATTGAAGCCCTCAATATTATATTTTTCTTAAATTATCTAAGTTTGATTACATTAAAATATCTCGTTTAGGACTATACCTGGTCTGTATGGTTTCCTTTTTCTCTTTTTTACACCTTCTGTTCCTTCCACTCCCTTAGCTTCATCATCCACAGCTTCCCGCTCAGGACTAGATTCTGATTTACCATCACAATCCAGAAGTTCTCCTTCTGGGGGGAAAAAGAACAAAAAAGAAAATGCACAGATAATATTGGAAAAATCTATCAAATACAGAATTCCTGTGTAATAGGAAATGCAAGGCCAAGTGGCGACTGGCATCCCAGTAGGTGGGACAAGTCTAGAAAAAGATGGAAAAGGCCCCAAGTAGTCACAGAACTCATGATGCTTCATGCACTGCTTTCAGGAAATGAAATCTCAGCATCACGGAAGGGGAAACACACAGAGAAAGCTCAGAAAGACAATTATAAATCAGTTTGCAGTTAACAATCATTCCCTTCCCTTCAATTACATCTTCAGGCTCAGGACCTGAGGCTGTCTCTCTCTAGCCTAGAACCCTCTCCCGAGGTCCAACTACAACTGTAATTATTACCTTGTTACCAAAACCTCGCTATCCAAAACTGAGGGCAGGGGAGAGAGTGACACTTTTATTTATTAGAAAAAAAGCCTGCTTCTGTTGCACGAAGAATTTGTTTCTGATATGCTAAGGTAACTGTTTATAATTTACTTTCCTGAAGAAACATTTGTTGAACAGTGGACAGCTAGCAAAAGCAACAACAAACAGCACTGTTACAGTATCTCAGGAGCACCCCAAGTTCATTTGACCGGTACAGACTCCTGTGGAATCAACTATGTATTTATCTGTAACATCAAGCATGAGCTTACTTGTTTTTATGGGGATGTGCCCTCAGACAGCCTCAATCTGGAAACATCGTTTCCCGTGGTAGTGTGGTGTAGAACAGTAGTCAAAGGGAAAACCTTCTCAGGCCTTTTTGAAGCTGTTCTGCCAACCTTTTAAAAGATTCTGTAATCTCAGACTTTGGGAATTAACATGTACTGTCAAGAAATGTTCGAAATGCAGCATTTCTCAGATTTGAGTAAACATGGACTCCTTTTCAGACATCTACTGTTCACAGAAACCGGAACTCTTCCCGGTACTCTGGCTGATGGTGATGTGATCAGTTCCTCACAGTTACAGACTACTTCTTCACAAACCACAAATCACTAAACTTCAAAATCAGACTCCGTTTCATAGTATTTGAACATCAGCTCCACATAACCCTCAGAAAGTTTTTCTCCCCACCCCACAGACCCGAACACACCACTGTGGAGGCAAGGTGAGGACTAACTGGTAAAAGACCTCACTCTCAGCCACAATGATCCCACGCCTGCCTCCTGCAACAGCCCCCAATGCACCCATGCGCCACAACTCCAGGCCCAGTAGTCTAGGCACATGACAGCCAAGTGTGCTTTTAAAAACTGGAGGAGGACTAAGCCACTATTCACTCAGAAACCTCCAATTACCTCCCAGTCCATCCACAGGAAATGTAAACTCCTAAGGCACAACGCTGTGGTTCTGTGTGGCCAACTGAGTCATGCTTTCTCTCTCCTCTTACCCCCGATCTCCGCGCCTCCTGCTGTCACCTCTGTTCAGTGCTGGGTACACTGGTCTTCATGACATTCCTCGAACATGCTAGCTGGGCACACTCCTGCCCCGAGCCTGTGCACTGGCCTCCGTCCTGTCTGGGATGCTCTTCCCTCAGACAACGCAGGGGCCTCTCACTCACCTCTCCCATGTCTGTGTCGCCTACCGCTTCCCATTCACTTGATGCCTCCCACCACCATACACTTGCCGATTCCTCTTACTTCAATGCTAGTTTTTCCAGAACACTTGCCAAACACATTGTAATCAACTCATTTATTATGTGTTGTTTTTGAAAATAATCTTTTCTCCTAATATTAAAAAGTAAGTTCCATGAGCACAGAATTTCGTTTGCTTTGTTCACTGACATGACTTCCAACACCCAGCACAGAGTAGGATTGGACAGATACTGCTGAATAATGTGATGGACAGAAGTATTTACTACTTTGTTTCTGAGTCAGCTGAAAAGAAACAACCAAAGGACACAAGCTTGTGGTGATCTTCAGAAATGAGCAAAAACGTAACTCATAGTGAATTTAATATTACTAAAATTATTCTGTCATTTCAAGAATTCAGCTAGAAAATCCTTGGTGTCTACTGCGATCAAAAAAATAGTTATAAACAGGTACATTTACGATGAACATCTGTGAACATCAATTTGCACTTGAACATTAATAATGGTTTCTTCCATGCAGGAACGCAGGGACCAAGTTCTACTCTAACTGAGCCACGGAATTTGAGCTCACGCATCTGAGCCTAGCCAGCTAGAACGCGGCCCCCTCACCTTCCCTATCTAGGGATACACTCCTGATTTTGAGGTTGCTCACATACCACCTATCTAAGGTCATACTTCAAAGCTACGGTGTTCCTGGAGATTTCTACAATGTCAATACGTCTGTTCTAGAGACTATGTGAAAGGACGAAAATCTGAAAAGTCCAAGCAGACAACTCACTCAGAAAGGCCAAGGTCATATCAAGGGTTACCGAAGTCAGCAGATTTTACCCTGAGATAAAACACATGTATTCTAAAAGTGATTTTATTTAATTCTTGTGAACATATTGAACGGAAAATAAATCAGTCTTACCTCGACTATCATCCATTTCTCCATCCCTTGAATGTTCTGACTGGATGTCTGGAGGGGTCTGAAGGACGGCCACACTATTCTGATTTATAATCTTCAACTTCAGCTTTGGTTTTGACCGTTTTCTTCGGGGAACTGTGACTGTGAGGCTCTGTAACTGAGTCATCCCTGATTCAGTCAAACACACGCCATCCTGGGTGTACGTCTTGGGTGGATCTAAAATTACAATACCCCAAGGATATACATTCAAAGTCTCACTTTAATTTGCACCGATAAGTTGAGGGCTGTTCCAAAATACCTCGCGAAGGGAATTTGAGTATAAAGCAATTATCTGTGAAATGCACAAATAATTAACCGTGCTCAACTGAAACTAAGCAAGCGTGGTCGGACTTCCTGGGATTACGAGCAGAAAGGTTACAAAGGTCGACCTGGCGTCTTCTCCTCTTCTGTCAACATAAGGATTTAGAAAGACAGCGCTGGTGCTAAAACCAGTGCTTCTGTTACGCGACTACGAGCCTCTCCCCGACTCTCTTCTCAAACTAAAAGGTGAGGATCAATTGACGTAAGAGAAACAAGAATACTACTGGAGCCCATGTGGAGAGCCAAGGAGCAGTATAATCAGGGACAGGGAGAGGTGGTGAAGAAGAAGAAATCCTGCAAATGTTTAAATGTGCAAAACTGCAATCCACTAAAATTTCTGCACTATCCAAATGTTTTTGTATCCAATGATACTAAACAGAATTAGACAAAAGAACAACGGTTTAATAAAAATATCCTATTAGTCACCACCCTGGTTAATCCATTATGAAAAAAAATAGTAAGAGATTGAATTAATTCTTATTAAAAAAAAAGTCACTGTTCAATAACCAGGCCTTACTTTCTTCTAACTGGTCCCTAAGCGCAGTAATACTTCCATGAAACCAAAGCTGCACGTATGCAGTCAACGGTTACTCTGGGTGGTTATTTCACTGCTACTTTGCTGAGACTGATGGGAAGAGGGTCACGTGAGAGCTGGGTAAGATGCACATTACACATGTCAATCACAGAAACGACTGACAACATCAGGGCACTTGGGCTGAACGCTCATACGACAAAGGCGGGTTTCGAGGCACACGCGGCAGGTGGGCTGTATAAATGATCCAGCACGTACGTGCTCTCTGTAAAGGACGGAGAAGCAGAGGGCTGCAGGCTTTACCTAGCTCTTTCACTTTTGTGACAATCTGTGCTACGAGGGAAGGGTCACAGCAGTCTGAGGAAGGCACTGAAATGGAAAAGAAAAAAAAAGAATTGTGTCATTTTTTCAGAAAAGGAACACTGAAGGATTTACATATAACTAAATATTCTACTTCTGTACCCATTTTACTGGAGTAAACACTTCAAACACTGAATAGAGTTAAAGACTGTCTTTAACAACACCAGGGAGCAGTGGAGGACACACGCACCACGGAGGCCCAGGTAAGCAGCAGCACACGATTTCCACGTATTATAGGAACTACAAGATGACGGGTCGTGAAGGGAAAATCACACTGTACCTACAACACATGCTTAATTGATCTTCCTTAGGTAAGCCAACGGTTTTAATATATTAAGTTGGGGAAAAAATTTACAACTGAAATATTTTCATAAAATACTTGTCTGGGTAACTGTTTCACAAAACGAGAAAGAGAGGCAAGTCCACGCCCTGGGTATGGACAGCACAGCGCAAGGGAGTTACAGGAGCACAGACCCACCGTTTACGGTACTTTCTTACCATTTGATGTAGGCATATAGGGTCTGCACATGCTACAGTCAAAACCAATGTCGGCTACATTTTCCACTTCCTCTTCAGTACTTAAGTTTTGACAAACTGCATGCATCCATCTAAAAAGACCATATTTTGCACATTAGAACAGAACCGTGGCAGGAGCTGGCAGCTGCCACACCGAGAGCCCCGAAGGCTCGGATGTTCCTCCTGTGTTGCCCCGTCTCCTGACCACAGCTCCGGACCCAGGAAAACTTTCAGAGCTGAGAATAAGCCACAGAAAAGGAGAGCGATCAAGTACTGGTAAGGAAGCAAAAGTACGAGGGGGGCGGGGTGAGTGCCCTCGGGTCACACAGTGAGTGCATCAGAGAAGCAGAAGCTCCTGAGGGCGGGCACGAAGGAATTCTGCGAAAGCACGAAGTCATCGGCCATCGGCCAACGAGCTGGCGTGTCTGGGCTCCGTGTGACGGGCACCCACTGTGGGGCAGACAGAGCTCATGCGTTTGAGGCTGAATGCTCACGGGGAAAATGGAGTTACCTTGCCTTTGAACAAAGAATCGCTAGGCAGAGTCCTGAGAACCCTGTATTACTGGCGAAACGTTACGGCTAATACTACACGTACAGTGCTGACTACGAACACAGCACACGATTATACCACCGAGACCAAAGAAAACACTCCTGACTTTGAACCTGCTCCCGTACTGCCAAGGGCGGGGAGCTCACACCCAGCATCTGGACATTTAGTATCCAGAGCTGTAAGAAACAGTAGCTTAAGGAAAATAAAGTGTGTGAGAACCATTTGTAGAATCTAATGAAAGATTCAAAAACTCTCCACGGGGATGCCTGAGTGGCTTAGTAGCTTAAGCTGCTGCCTTCAGCTCAGGTCATGATCTCAGGGTCCTGGGATCGAGTCCCGCATCAGGCTCCTTGCTCAGCGGGGAGTCTGCTTCTCTCTCTGCCTCTGCCTGCCTCTCTGCCTACTTGTGCGCTCTCTCTCTCTCTGACAAATAAATAAATAGAATCTTTAAAAAAAAAAAAAATCCTTCACAGCAAAATGCATATATGCAGGCAATAATTCTGTACCTAATTTCAAGAATTCATAAAACCCTTAAAAGCCTCAAGTTAAAAATCTTTGTCTGGAACTGCAGGTACAAAGCAGGAAAGTTTCTAGCTGACAGAAAATCTAGAAAGCAAAAGATCTTGCTTCTTAAATTTAAGACAGAAGAATGTCATTTTCCAATTTCCTTCTGCTATATTTAAGAGAAAGGCTTGCAGGAGATGAAGGAATGTGAAAGTAGCACAATACCTATCGCACTGTCTGCACTGCAGAATAAGGTCTTCTTCGCGGTAGTTCCGACAGCAGACGGGGCAGGAAGACAGGCTGGCGCAGGGGGCACACTGTGTGTAGTTGTTCTGCCACTCGCACCGCAGACCCGCAGACGTCGCTCCACAGTGCCTGCACCAAACACACCTGAAACCCAACACCCCCAACAAGTCTCATTTTATTTACGTAGTTGTTTAGTTACTATGATCAAGAAGCCACACAAGAGCAGAACAGGGAATCACTGAAAGCCAATCGGAACGATTTTCTGAGGGGCGGCATGCCATCTACCGTACTCAACACGTTATTAGGCAATGAAGCGGGTGCGGCTAGTTTTTAAGAACTGTGGGGTCGCTGTGCACTAGAGAGGCTAAGGAGCGGGAGGCAAGTCCTGCCGTACCATTTGCACTTCCAGCCCCCCTTGGGCACCGTCTGCAGAGGAGGGGCGAGGCAGTAGGTGTGGTAGCTGATGTCACAGTCATCACAGAGCAGGAGTCTTCCGGGGTCACTCGCCTTGCCACAGGCCTCACACACGGTGCACTCCAGGCACCTCCAACCTTTGCTAAGAACGACTTTAGTGATCTGTAAAAGAAACCACCGATCCAAGTGACTGACACACGAACTGACGCCTCGTTTCGCGTGATCACATGGTCACACACGTCACACACAGGAGGATGCAGTGCTTATCTATCAGGAAGCGGGGAAGAGCCGGTCAAGGACACGGACTGAGCACCAGCAGTGACCCAACACAGGTGTGGGAACACGTACCGTCATGACGGCCCCGATGGGACAGGGTAAGGGAAAGCAGAACATACTTGAATGCCTAACCACCTCGTCCTCGGACTTTATGTCCACTTACGGAGGCGGCAACTGGATTTTGAAGAAATCAAGTATACTTCCCCTTTCCTGTTAATACAAGTTTTGAAAATGTACTGGCCTAGTTTCGTGATGTTTCACGAATTCATACTTCTAAAAACTTGTATACATTGCAAAAGGTTCTATATATTAAAGTCAGTATTTAAAAATCTAAAAAATTTAGAGTAAATCATAAATTCTCATGAAAATACATCCCAAGGACATTTCAGGATCTTGGAGGCTTTCAAGCCATGAAGGTGGGACTTCTGACGCTCATCACCGCTGTTTAGTCTCCTGTCACAAGGTCTAAGCTGGCAGGAAAGTTTGAGAGTCTCTGTACTTTTTTTCTTTAAGATTTTATTTATTTATTTGACAAAGAGAGACACAGCGAGAGGGAACACAAGTAAAGGGAGTGGGAGAGGGAGAAGCAGGCTTCCTGCAGAGCAGGGAGCCAATGTGGGACTCGATCCCAGAACCCTGGGATCATGACCTGAGCGAAGGCAGATGCTTAATGACTGAGCCACCCCAGCGCCCCAAGAATCTCTATACTTCTGACAAACTCCTCAAGGCAGCCTCTCCATGTACAATTATGAACTTGGATCCAAATGAAAACTCTCAAAACACAGAATCTATAAGACAGGACCACAAAGTAGGTATGTTACTGAAAGAGCAAACAAAATACAGAATAAAAATTCAGATCATGGGGAGTAAGAAAGTCTAAAAGCTATCTCAGAGGAAAGTAAAAGAGCTAAATAAGTAAAAAACTATCAAAATGGCATCAAACTTTCCAACTATGAACACTAAAATAGAATAATGGTTTTCAATTCTACAGGAATATACTTTTCAAGATACAAATCTTAACCGAGAAAACAACTAAGTGTGGAAGGAGAACACCTTTTAAGAATACAAGGACTCAAACTTCATCTCCCAAATACCTCTTTGAATGAAGTCAAAGATGTGAGGAACAAAACAAGGGCCACACCAAGAACCAGGAAGGCGTGCAATGTGGGAAACAATGACCCCAACAAAGGACCTCAGCCCCGGGGAGCTGAAGAAGGAGCAACAGACCTGGAAGCTAGCAACACAGGCGGGGAGAAGGAAATGGGAGTGTCAGGAGTGGGCAAGACTCCTTCCAGAAAAAGTTACTTGCCAAAATAATTTGATACGATCATGTTTCTACAGTACGTAAAAACAAACACCAACAAAAACTAATGAAGATTCATGAATCATTATATTATTTTTGCCATTAGAAATTCCAAGACAAAGCCATGGTAAACCATTTAGGTGTCCCGTGAACACGTACGGAGTCATAACAACAGTTTGCTGACTGAATGTAGTAGAACAACTACATTGGGAGGAGAGGTATATTTTAAGACCTAAATTGGCATTTATTTATTCATAGCAAAAAGTCAACAAAATCAAACAAAGAAACAGCAGAAGCAACAGCATGTTACTTAGAGCTTCAAGGTAACTCCTAGAAGGTCCTGCAAGGGTCAGAAGCGGCGGCCTGGGCGACAGGACAGAAGTGCGGAGGCCGAGCAGGACAGCGGACAGCCAATCATCGTAAGGCTCTGAAAGCTATTTGATTTGTAAGTATGTAGATTTATTAGTCTGATTAGCCTCCTGATGCTTTTAAATTACTCACAGATTATCAAATTATGTATTATTTACCCAAACGGAGGACAGAGCTTAGGACAGGAGGAGCAGGGTGGCTTAGAGCAGTCACCAGCGCACTTCTTTTAGAAAGGGCCAGAGAGTAAATACTCTGAACTTTGTGGGGCACGTGGTCTGTGAACGACACAACTGCGCCACGACAGTGTGAAGCCCACAGAAGACGTATGTCAACAAAAGAATGAGGCTGTGCTTCAATAAAATTTTGTTTATAAAGACAGGCCGCACGCCAGATTTGGCCTGAGGAACGCGACTGAGCATCTCTGGCTCAGAGGAATGGTCAGATGAAGACAGAGTGGGAGACAGAGCCTAGTTATCGCGTGTCTTCATTGCTACTAAGTTTTCCTACTTCACAGACACCTACCCTGTGGCCCTGTACAGCCACATTCTCGGTTACTCAGCGATACTCACTCTCCCACACATGCCAGTCTGGTTACTACGCCCACCACCATTCACACCGCTCCAGTCAGTCTGGCCCACGCCTCCCTCCCAAGCCTGAGCTCCCTGCAGCTCCGCCCCGTCTGGACAGCCTCCCTTCATGGAAAGGCCCCCCAGCTCCCAGCAGAGTTTGCGGAGCTCGACCATCAACTTTCTTTTTCCTCCCACTGAACTGGTTTAGTCTTTTCGGAAGCTCTTCCAAGAAAGGAATTACCCGGGTTTCGTTCCTAAGTTCTGATGGGTGTGTTTAATAGTCTGTGAGATTATCTGCTTCAACTACGATGGAGTACCTGGCATCAGACCTCTGTCCCACCATAAAATACCAGCAAATGGGGCAAAAATGCACTAATCACTTGTTTCAGATATTGAACAAAAGGCAGTACAGGACTGTGGTTTCTGAGAAGCGAGAACAAGTGAGGTGAGTCCTACAATATTCTGCTGTAGACCGTTTCTGGACAGCTGCCCAGGGACGGAGAACTCCAGCAGAGCACAATGGCCTCACTGAGTTTAGGCACATGATGGAGTTCTGGGAGGCGGAGGCAGCTGCAACTGGCAGGACAGGGTCCTGGAAAGGAAGGAGCAGTGGAGAGAAAGAGCTCTAGACGTCCACACAGAATTTCCTTCACGGCTTTGGCTGAACATCGAGCTGCACATACGGGAGGCCAAAGGAGGACACGACAAAGACCAGCTACTGGGCATTTCTAAGCTGAACAACTGCAACAGCTCACACAACACTGAAGACATTTGAATCTAAAACAGTCAAAGTAAAAAGACACTAGTGAGGGGCTCACGGGGAGCTCGTGGTGGGAAGGATACGGGGAGAACTAAGTAGAGATGTCGTGAAGGCCACACTCCATGTCTCAGATTAAACTCGAGCTAGAAAAGCCGTCACTACAGTGTGGTCTAGGAAGCCCTAGTGGTGAGGGCAAAACTATTTTTAAAATGATGCTAAGATGTTATTTGCCTTTTTCACTTTAATCCACTTACAGTGAGGTTTTGCAGAGGCTACATGATATATAAAATATAAACCATCATTACATGATATCCTAACAAACATGCTTATATATTTATGTTTCAAAATATTCCCAGTTAATTTCTATAAGGGTAGTCAATAATGATTATTCTCATAAACAGAAACTCTATGGGGTCCTTAGTAACTTTAGACTGTTAATGGTTCCAAGACCGAAAATTCTGAGAACAGCACCTCAAAGTGAAGGTTCTCCAGACCTGCCCCAGAAAGCCTCGAGAAGCTTCAAATGGCTCGAATATGTCTACAGAACTGCCCGCCACTCCATACTTTCTAAAGGAACAAAATCCAAACTCTCTGCGACATAATGCCAAAACATACAACTGTCACATTCAATCAAAGATTACTAAATTAAAAAAAATATACATCCTTGTAAGGAGAGCAGTAAGTTAATACTAGTAATAAGCTAATACAAATAATGAGAAATATTAGGCATGGTAAAATTAATAACAACAAATACACAACAAGGACTTGAAAGGAAAAAAACTCAATGAAGAAAAAAATTTTAAACTTCAAGATAACAAACTTTTGTAAAATAAAACTGTGATTAAAAAAATACATCATTCTCAGTGAAAAATCCAGATGGGTTTAAAAAATAGACTAGACCCCGCGTAAGAAAAGTGAGTTTGGGGAGGGGCGCCTGGGTGCCACAGCTGGTCAAGCGTCCGACTATCAGTCTCGGCTCAAGTCATGATGCCAGGGTCTTAATATTGAGCCCCGCGTCAGGCTCCACACTCAGCCCGCAGTCAGCTTGAGTTCTCTCTCCCTCTGCCCTTTCCGCTCATGCTCAAGCATACGCTGATGCTCTCTCTTCCAAATAAATAAATAAATTTTTTCATTTTCCTTTTTTTTTTTTTTTTTTTTAAGTGAGTTTGGGGCATGTCGTTGAAACTATACAAACCAAAGAATAGGCAGAAAAATCGACAAAGTGACACTGATCTGGGGACGGTATCAGACAATTTTGTACACATACAACTAAGATTTCAGAAGGGGGTTGTGGGGAACAGAAAAGAAACATAAAGAAATGGCCAAAATTGCTCCAAAACGGATTTAAAAATACCAACCCACTGATCCAAGAAGCCTAACAGAAAATGTCCTTTCATATACAAGGGAGGGTTGAGAAGAAGGAACATGGGTAAGAGACCAGGTGAGTGAATGGATTTCTATTAAGTTCTGTGGTTGGTGTCAGCTTTTTATTATCAGTAGACAAATGGATCAACTAAACTTCATGCCTTAGCAAATAAGCGTATAAAGTATCTTTTAAAGACATGCATTTTTATTTTTGGTTTTTCGAGACAGCAGGATAACCACTACAATTTAAGACCACAGATTTGTAGAGGAGTCAACTTTTTCACGTAACACCTGAAAGGCAATATTTAAATATGAAATACTGTCACGTAGGTCTGATGATCTCAACAAAAACTAATTGTAAGGAATGTAAACAGCATGACACTGCTTGTATGAAATTTCAACACATTTTTAACCGACTCAAATTCAAGTGTTATTTACCTTAATACTGACACAGTATGGATGGTAACACTGACCACACTGAGAACAGGCAAGTAATCTTCCCTCTGCTCCTTGGCCAAAACTGCCACAAACTACACACATATCCTGAAATTAAAAACACATGAACATAATAATTTAGGCTGGAGACTCAGCTAACAATGTACCAGTGTTTTTTTTTTAAAATTACCTTCTTAGCTAATATGGCTCTAAAGCTAAACAGGAAGTGACTTCAGCGCACACAGGATACAGCGGAGAGGGGGAGAGAGGGACGCGAGAGCGGAAGGCCAGAACTGAGCTCAGACCTGGTGCAAGGTGAATTTGTCACTACTGGAAAACAGCACCACGGTGTTGTGCATAGAGTTTTCTTCTTCGTCCTTATTTGATGAAACATCTGCAGCAGACACCTGTAAGCAGCAAAACACAGAGCGCACAGTCATACCTTCCACAGGCAGTACAGCTGAAAAACGTGGAGGATTCACATTCAAAATACAATTTCTTCCAAGGCCCAGAGTAATAATCCCAAATTAGATTACTATTGCCAAGATAATACCATAAAGGTGTAAGTCCTGACACTTTGGTTACTTAATTCACTCTTTGGCATTACAAGTCCCATGGATCAGGAGCAGGGAGAAAATATAAACTATCATAACCAGAAATTTTAATGAACAAAAGAAACTGTACTATATTTGTGTGTGTATATGCCTCTATATCTATACATACATATACCTACATATAAATTGTATCACTCCGTTTTAGTGACTCTAAAACCTGCAATCTGGCTAGTCAAATCTGAGATGTGCTGTAAGTAAAAATACCTACCAGTCTTCAAAGACTTCAGTATCAAACAAAAAATAACATAAATATAGCTCATAAATAATTTTACACATTTTATATATTACATGTTGAAACAGTAAAATTTTTGATATGTTGGATCAAAAAGTATACATTAAAGTTAAATGACATCTGTTCCTCTTTTCTTTTTTTGATGTAGCTACTACAAAGTTTTAAATCGTGTATGTGATATACATGTATTTCTGTTGGACAGCACTGCTTTAAAATATTATTTTGTTAAACAGCTTAACAATAACCCACAACCTTCGGACCAACTAACAAAAATACAGTCCTCTTCCCTTACAATCTAGTCTGGAAGGACAGACTGAAACAGAATAGGTTAAGTTTCAAAATAGAAAGTAATAGTATTTTTGTTCTTGAGAAATGACTGAAAGAATAACTAAAAAGAAAGAATATATTATAGGAGTAGTATTTTTCATTGCAAAGAAGTTTAAGAGCAGTTTTAATGGACAGCCCTACTGTTTTATTACAGACTCAACCATAAGAGCAATTTACAGTCGTTAAGTCTAAAGACTGCAAGGGAAAACTGTATGCAACCGAAAAAGTCATCACTAGGGAATTACTAAAGCCACGAAAAATCCAAACTGGAAAATTAAACAGCATTTAAGAAACAGTGGTAAAAATTTGTTTTGATTTCTATCCAAAAAAAAAAAAAAAAAAATCACCAAGCCACTTAGCTGAGTAGAAAAATAAGCTGCGTAATCCTATGTGAGGTAGAACACTATGGTACAAAAACATACAAAGCAATTATACATGGTTTACTGGCACATGTAATAGGTTGACGCATAAGAAATTGCTGTTTTTCCAGGTCAAAAATGGTTGAAGGTTGGCAACTTCATATGGATCAACCTAATATGGAGAGGCACCAAATTGGCAAAAGAAAGAAAATCAAGACTCAAGAGGAAGCAGCGGTACAAATAACTTTGATCTAAGAGTATACTGTAATTTTTTACTGAGGAAATGTATTAAAAGTTAACAGAACTACCCTAGAATCCAGCAATCGCACTACTGGGTATTTACCCAAAGAATACAAGAACACGAATTCAAAAGGATGCCTGCGCCCCGATGTTTGCTGCAGCACTATTTACAACAGCCAAGATACGGAAGCAGCCCAAGTGTCCAGTGACTGATGAACAGATAAAAAAGATGTGGTGTATGTATATACAATAGAGTAGTATTCAGGCATAAAAATGAATGAAATCTTGCCATTTGCAAGTTCATCTTGGGGTGCACAGGCAGCTCAGTAGGTTAAGAATCTGACTCTTGATTTCAGCTCAGCTCATGATCTCAGGGTTGTGAGACTGAGCCCGACATTGGGCTCCACACCAGGCGTGGAACCTGCTTAAGATTCTCTCTCTCCCTCTGCCCCTCCTTCCGTGTCTCTCTCCCTCACTCTCTTAAAAAAAAAAGTGTATCTCAAAATTAGCATTTTAAAGTTTTAGCAAATCAAACAAGATGATTCATAAAGTAAAATATCATTCCATTAGTAATAATTGAGTGTCTACTAAAAGTGAAGTTACCATTCATTCACCCACGGGACTAAAGATACAATGAAAACATTACAAAATATGAAAAGGTGGCAATAGTTAAAATACAGCTAACAAAAGGATGCTGAAGTAAGAAGTATTCATTTCTGCATCCCATTTCTGCAATACAGAAAACAAAACAGGTTTTACAACTGGATGATACCTGGTGAACAGGCTTAAAGAAATGATAAAATTTTATTATCTTCAAAGACAAATTCAGTGAGAGAACACTTTTTTTTTTTAAAGATTTTATTTATTTATTTGACAGAGAGAGATCACAAGTAGGCAGAGAGGCAGGCAGAGAGAGAGGAGGAAGCAGGCTCCCTGCGAAGCAGAGAGCCCGACGCGGGGCTCGATCCCAGGACCCTGAGATCATGACCCGAGCCGAAGGCAGCGGCTTAATCCACTGAGCCACCCAGGCGCCCCGAGAGAACACTTTTATTTGAAATAAAAAACAAGGATGGACTACAGTATTCCCAGCACAAACCAGAAACAAAGTCTGTACAGAAAGCTGCAATATCCCCTAGATTCAAAGAGCATATTTAAAATACAAGTGAGTAAAAAAAATCACGGTTTTTGTACAGCAACTGTACATGTAAGAAGGAAAACAATATCATATAGCTTAGTGACACACTGTTTTCATTGTATACTTTATTTCATGACCTTTAAACTACTAGATATATAAACCTATCTATCTCAAAGGTAAAGAAGGCAATCTTTGAGAGAGTGTTCTAATATTGCCTCTACATATAGAGGCAATACTATATATATATTAATTACTCTGATTTATCCTAAAGGTGACAGAAGTTTTATTTGGCTAGACCACAGGTATAAGCCTAAGAGAAAAGAAAGGTCTGACCTAAACCTCCTAAGTGGGAGATTTCCAGGCAGGGACATAAAAAGTAAACAAAAAAAGAAGAGCAAATTACACTCAGAGTAAGAGGAAGAAAACAACAGAGATCACAGTAGATATTAATAAAATGAAATACAGGAAAAAATATAGATAAAAATTAATAAAAGCAAAGGCTGGCTCAAGATCAGTACAAATAAACCTGCAGCAAAACCAATCAGGAAAAGAGAGAGGAGACACAAATCACCAACACTGGAAACGAGAAAGGTGACATGACTACATATTCTACAGATATTAAAAGGATAATAGGCCGACAGATTTGTCAACTTACATGAAATGGATAAACTCCTTGAAAGACAAGTTCATATGAGAATAAATAACCTAAATAGCCCTATACCAATGAAATTGAATATACAGTTAAAAAATCTTCCAATGAAGAGGGAAAAAGACAGTCTCTTCAACATATCTTTTTGGGAAAACTGGATAGCAACATGCAAAAGAATGTAACTAGACCACTTTCATATAACACACATAAAGATAAATTCAAAATGGACCTAAATGTGAGACCTGAAACCATAAAGATCCTAGAAAAGAACATAGGCAGTAATTTCTCTGACATCAGCCATAGCTACATTTTTCTAGATAGGTCCCCTGAGACAAAGGAAACAAAAGCAAAAACAAACTCTTGGGACTACATCAAAATAAAAAGCTTCTACACAGCAAAGGAAACAATCAACAAAACTAAAAAGCAACCTACAGAATGAGAGCAGGTATTTACAAATAACATAGCCAATAAAGGATTAGTATCCTAAATAAATAAAGAACTGATAGAACTCAACACCAAAAAACCAAATAATCGAATTTAAAAATGGACAGAGGACATGAACAGACATTTCTCGAAAGACATCCAGAGAGCCAACAGGTACATGAAAAGATGTTCATCATCACTTACCATCAGGGAAATGCAAATCAAAACTACACTGAGAGATCACCTCACGTCTGTCAGAATGGTTAACATCAAAAAAACAACCACCAACAGGTACTGGTGAGGATAGAGAAAAAGGAACTGTCTTGCACTGTTGGTAGGAAAGCAAACTGGTACAACCATTGCGAAAAACAGTATGGAGAGTATGCAAAAAGTTAACAGAACTACCCTAGAATCCAGCAATTGCATTACTGGGTATTTACCCAAAGAATACAAGAACACGAATTCAAAAGGATGCCTGCGCCCCGATGTTTGCTGCAGCACTATTTACAACAGCCAAGATACGGAAGCAGCCCAAGTGTCCAGTGACTGATGAACAGATAAAAAAGATGTGGTGTATGTATATACAATAGAATAGTATTCAGGCATAAAAATGAATGAAATCTTGCCATTTGCAAAGACATGGATGGATCTATAGAGTAAATGCTAAGTGAAATAAGTCATAAATAAATCCCATATGGTTTCACACATACGTGGAAAATAAGAAATAAAACAAATGAGCAAAGGGGGGAAAAAAGATAAAAAAACAGATCTTAACTATAGAAAACAAACTAATGGGGGCGCCTGGGTGGCTCAGTGGGTTAAGCCGCTGCCTTCGGCTCAGGTCATGATCTCAGAGTCCTGGGATCGAGTCCCGCATCGGGCTCTCTGCTCAGCAGGGGCCTGCTTCCCTCTCTCTCTCTCTGCCTGCCTCTCTGTCTACTTGTGATCTCTCTCTGTCAAATAAATAAATAAAATCTTAAAAAAAAAAAAAAAAAGAAAACAAACTAATGGTAACCAGTGGGGAGCGGAGTCGGGGATGGGTGAAATGGGTGACTAAGAGTAAGGAATGCACTTGTCAATGGTAAGCACTGGGTGATTAAAATAAAAACTTAAAAAAAAATCTTTTCACAAAGAAAACTCCAGGCCAAAATGGCTTCACTAATGATTCTATATAAATACTATAAGGAAGAATGTTTCCAATACCACACAACTCTTCCAAAAAACTGAAGAGAAAACTCTATTTCCCAATTTACTCAAGGAAGCCAGCATTTTGCCAATAACAAAAATAAAGAAATTGTAAGAAAATAAGACTAGATACCAATACCCTCGTGAATATAGACAAAAGAAGTCTATAGACATAGACATATCTACAGACTTCTTAAGTTTAGCCATTTGAACCCAACAATATACGAAAAAGAAAAAACATCATGACCAAGTATAGTTTATCCCAACACGGGCTGCTTTAGCATACAAAAAAAGTCAATCGATATACTTCACCATATCAATAAAAAAGCCATAAATGCAGAAAAAGCATTTGACAAATCCAACAGCTACACCTGATTAAAAAACATCTCAGCAACTTATGAATAGAAAGGAGCTTCCTCAAACTGATCAGGATGTCTATTTAAAAACAACAAAGGATACCTGGGTGGCTTAATCAGTTAAGGCTCTGACTCTTGATTTTGGCTCAGGTCATGATCTCATGGTCATGAGATCACCCATGCTAGGCTCTGCACTTAGCAGGGAGTCTGCTTGAGATTCTCTCTCTCCATTTCCCTCCGCCTCTCCCCCGACACCTGAGCACACACGCTCTCCCTCTCGCTCACTCAAATAAATAAATCTTAAAAAAAAAAAACAAAAAACCTAGAGCTAACACTGTACTCAATGATGAAAGATAAATGTTTTCTCTCCTCCTCAAGACAGGAAAGAAGACAAGGTTACCTTATCACTTCTTTTTTTTTTTTTTTTTAAGATTTTATTTATTTATTTGACAGAGATCACAAGCAGGCAGAGAGGCAGGCAGAGAGAGAGAGATGGAAGCAGGCTCCCTGCTGAGCAGAGAGCCTGATGTGGGGCTCGATCCCAGGACCCTGGGATCATGACCTGAGCCGAAGGCAGCGGCTTAACCCACTGAGCCACCCAGGTGCCCCTACCTTATCACTTCTATCCAACACCATATTGAAGATTATAGCAAGTGCAATAAAGAACAGAAATGAAAACCTCCAGATTAAACAGACATAAAACTTTATTTGCGAACAACATGATCATTAGCGTCGTAAGTATAGAAAACTCGATGGGTTCTACAAATAAACAAGTAGAAGTAATACAAGAGTTTAATAAGGCTGCAGAATATAATACACAAAAATGAGTATTCCTGGATACTAGCAACAGACAACTACAATCTGAAATTGAGACAACACTGCCATTCACAATAGCATAAAAAATATGGAAAACTTGGAGATAATCTGAGAAATAACGCAAAAGACATTTACGTTGTAAACTAAAGAACATCACTGAGACAATTTAAAGAGAAAACAGAGAGATACACAATGTTCATGGATTGAGAGACTCTTCACAGTTAAAACACCAACTTCCTCTCCAAACTGATCTATAGTTTGAATGCAAACCCAATCAAGATCCTGGCGGGCTTATTTGCAGAAATTGACAAGGCAATGATAAAATTCATATAGAAACATGAAGGATTTAGGACAGCCAGAACAAATTTGAAAAGTGTTAAAAAAAAAAAAAACGAAAACTAATTGTCTGATTTCAATAGTAAAGTAGAAATATTCAATATAGTGTAGTATTAGCCTAAAGACGGAGAAACGGATCAACAGTGTAACACAGTATACTCAGATCCACAAACATACAGATAACTAAAGGTTAGGAATGGTAACAAAGGCGATTCAAAGAACGATGTTCAAACAACTGGGTATTCAAAATATGATCTCTGATCTATATTCATATCATACATCAAAATTAGCTCAAACTGGATCCTATAGCTAAACATAACACCTGAAACCATGAAACATCTAGAAGACATAAATTTGGGTTATGCAATTATTTCTGACACCAAAAGCACAATCATAAAAGAAAGAAATTAATAAATAGGACTTCATCAAAATTAAAGCTTTGTTGTACCACTCAAGTTCTTTACCATGACGAGAACACATAAAGAAAACACAAAACTGAGCAAGTTAAAAAACTATTCAAATTTTTGAAATGTACTAAATATCTGAAGAGTGACTTTATCAAAAAATGTTACCAATGAGCACCTAAAAATGTGACCAACATCATGAGTCATGAGAGAAATGCAAATGAGATATTCCTAACGTACCTGCTGCAGTGGCTGAAAGGAAGGTTACCACAGTGAGCACAGGTGAGAATATGGAGGAAAAAGGAATCTCCTGCACTCTTGCCAACATAAAATGTCACACCCTGCTTGGAAAGCAGCCTATCCTTAAGAAGCTAAATACACACCCACCATGTATCCAGCCACGCCACTTGCAGACATTCATTCATGGGGAAACAAAGCATATGTCAACATACAGACCTAAACACAGAAGTTCATAGCAGGGGGCTTTTTGGGCAGCTTTTTTAATAGCCAAAAAATGGAAGCAACTACAATATCCTTTTATAGGTAAACAGATACACAAACTGTGGCACAAACTGTCTACTTGTCTCCTTAAAACGATGATTAGAATTTGAAAAACAAGATTTTGGTAAAACAGTAAAGTTACCACATGAAATACTTGCCTCTATTGGCCAATTACAGATTTATTCAGTACACACTTAAATAAAGCCTCATATACATGCCAATGAGCAAATACTTACCAATCTTGAATTAAAATATATCAAAGACAGTCATAAAATCTTCAACATTTTTAAAGTATGTAGTAATCTGCAACATTTTTAGTTTCTTCTGTGAGCCATATTATAACAAAAGAACTTAAACCATCAACTTAATTTTTTCAAATAAATATAACAGGAGTTTGCTTTTATAAAAAAATAAAGGAAGAAATGTGTTACATATTTATTTTCAGGAATGGTTGTTATACAAAGATCAGAGTGAAAGAGGAAGTAAGAAAAGGGAAAGAAGATGGGAAATATAAAATATTAAGAACATTTTAAAAGTCAAAAAAAAAAAAAAGGAGAAGTAGAGAGAGAGTAAAATACAAATTCTGGCTTGTTTCTGACTCTTACAATGTAGTAATTTTACAAATGAGATCATCACCAGTCAACAAATTAAGGATTATGGCAGAGATAAAGGATATGAGAAATGAGCCTTACCCCGGGTAACACAACTGCCCCGATTCCACTTTTCAGTTTTGACCTGCCTCTGCCACCTCGTCCTGACAATCCTGCACCACGGGGTCTCCGCTTCCCGGGAAATCCTGACCCGCGGCCCTACGTAACAGATAAGGAAAAATTAGCATTCTGCAAAATAAATCCAATGTGAGATAAAACATTTTATTAAAGGTTACACAAATACTTGCTTCTCTCTTATTCTCATTAGATGATAAATATTAAGAGACCAGGCTTATTTTTATCTTTCAACACGTATTATGCAACTTAAAAAGTATAAATGTAAGATGCCTATGGTGTTAGAATCAAATGCTGGGTCTGTTTCTGTGAACGCCCTGTACCAGCAAACTTGGCCTTATTTTCCCCTCCTAATCCTACTTCCTGTGTGGCTCCACAGCCGCTAACCCCATCCAATTTGTATCCGATACAGAGCAGGTACCAGGACTCGCCCACTAACCGTTCTCTCAGCAATTGCAGCAACAGTTGACATACACTGACCAAGGGCTGTAGGCCAGTCTAAGCACTTTCACTCGTAACTATCTTATAACATCAGTACTATTTGATTAACCCCATTTTAGAGATAAATGCACTGAGGGATAAAAAAGTAACTTGTCGGGGCGCCTGGGTGGCTCAGTGGGTTAAGCCGCTGCCTTCAGCTCAGGTCATGATCCCAAGGTCCTGGGATGGGCCCCGCATCATGAGCCCCACATATGCCTTGCTGAGCAGAGAGCCTGCTTCCCCCTTCTCTCTGCCTGCCTCTCTGCCTACTTGTGAGCTCTCTCTGTCAAAAAAATAAATAAAATCTTAAAAAAAAAAAAAAAAAAGGGTGACTCGTCCAAAATCTAGAGCTCACCGCTCGGGATCCGAGGTCTACGTTCTTCAGCAGTATTCCGCACGGCTACTACAGTGCACGAGAGCTAATTTTTGCTAGTGTATAACAGTATTTTTCTGTCTTAAATTTGTCAAATTCCCTACTATTCAATAGCTATCTGTATGAACTAACAGGTGTACCTCACTCTACCATAGCATTTAGAGAATAATGTATTTAAAGTTAATAAAAAGGTAAACAGCCTGCTTTGACTCATCTGGATAATAATTTTACTTGAAATGCAAATAACTGATCTGAATTTTTGCCCTCCACACAAAAATATTCTATAGGAAATAGATTAAATTCTCTGATATTTTAACAAATAAATATTAGGGTTATTTGCTATTGTTTTCTTGTTTATACCCAGACTTATGTATTACTTCCTGAAAAAGTCTGACATCAACACTTACTTTTAATATTCTGTGTATTAAAATGAAAATAATCAGGAAATTTACTGATTTTTCCATAATAACTTAAATAATGTCACATTTTCAACTGGTATCATTTTTATTGTAGTTTAAAATGCTGAACTCATTACCTACTTAGCACAACAGTTCCCAGGTTGATAATTTATGGTTGTTATATGAGCATAAAAACAGATACACAGAAACAAAAAGGGGGTAATCTTTTTTTCTCCCCAGTGTTAATAATTACAAATTGCCTCTCCTTGCTCTCTTAAACTGCTCTTCTTTTAATCTCTTGTGCTTTTCTGAACAAGGGACAGGGAGGATTGAACTGGATAGTTTTGCCGTTGATAAGTAGGAAAGATTTTTTTTTAAGTTAAGTCAATTATTAAATCAGGACTATAATAATCTATTTTCCTCCCAGCAACTAAGGACACAGGTGAAAATAAGTAAAAATTGGTGGTATTTGGTACAAAATTGTCAAAACATCTTTTATACCCTTAAAACGACAATCTCTACTTTGAACACCTTGCGTGTCAGAGTGAGCTGAAGGGGTTCTAACAGGGACAGAAACAGGAGAGTAGAACTAGAACTCCTTTGAAATCCCTGATTAGTCTAAAATAAACAGTCTTATTCCAGAATATTAAATACAGAAGATGAAGAAAATTATCTTCTCTAGGTAGTAAAATATTTTATCTTGACGACTAATACTTTTCACATTGTTGTTTACCGTCTAAAATGCATCAGACTCCATAACTTACTTCAAGAACTAGCAGAGTCCTCCATCAATGACATGAGAGAGAGGCCCTAGAATTGTAAGGTTATTAACACAGACAGTGAAATCTGCTGCAATTCTGGTATTTCTTCTCCATTAGCACATAACAGATTAGTGCAGTTTTCTTTTGTTCTTTTCTAAGCAACAAAATTTTATGATTATCATGAATGAGCAAGTCCTAAATTACTTTATAGCCTGTGCAACAAGGATTTCCCCTCACAGAAACACTGTTAATTACAACATAAAAGGAAGCAACCATAAAAAGAAGTTACTAAAAATTCACACTTAAAATCAGTCTGGAAAATTGCAACATAATTTCCTCCTAATCCAGATTTTTTTAAGTGCAAGCATGTCGACTCTTCATGCTAAAACTTTTAGATTAAAAAAGTGGCTCTGTAATCTGCACTATTTATGTAGAAAAGAAAGGCTTAATTCTTAACTTCTACTTGGACAAAACCCACCAGAAAGAAATGATATATGAATGTAAATGCAATTTTATTTACCACTTTGATGCTCCAAATGGCACTGCCAGGAAGTTGCCGGGGTTTAAAAATTTCCCGACCTTCTGAAATGTCTGGGGACCAGGAAGGTGGGCTCACTGTATTATGGGTACTCCAAGCCCCCTAGGATATGGCAGGTGAGAAAATAGATGTATAAAACTCAGCAACGTAAAAGGTCAAAGCCAGCAACTGAGGAATTTTAGAACAGCAAAAACAAATGCAGACGTATGGAAATTTAGGACAAATTGCTTCAAGATAGGGAAAGGAAGCTTATGGCTTACAATGACTTTATGCTTAAATGTTTGCAGCTACAATTTACATTAAATATTTTATTCAGATGGAAACATCAGTGCAATGAAACATATTAGGAATCAGGGTTATAGGACATCAACATTGACTCATGAACTGTAACTGTAGAACCAAAACATAAAAGTCAATTAAATTCTAAGAATTAACATTTATATGTAAGAAACTACTTGGTGATTAGTTTCTTCTAACAACTATCACTCCTTGGAAAAGAGAAATAACCTCAGCGAACGTTACGTTCACCTGCTGCAGCGGGCAAGCAAATGCGATCGGAAACGAGCAATCGTCAGACACATTCACTTCAAACTATGGAAAGTCAGTTCGCAATCTTAAGATGCAGTTATCCGTTATAATCCCAGGGTCTAACCACTCCTCCTTCCAGGGACCACGAGTGGTAGTTTTTTTATTTTTATTTAGGGACTATTATCCTTACATTACATTCAAGGGGCTAATTTGTACAGTGAAAAATGTTAAAGCAAATTGTCCTAAATTCGCAAATTAAAATGCCTAAGATACTTGGTTATTTATATAAGAAACAGTACCTTATTAAAATAGTTCAAATGAAAATAAGACATTTTACTTAATTACCACATTCAGCAAAACCCTGTGCTAATCTGATGATGATGTTAAGGAGCCTAAGTAAAGAAGTCTACTCCACAAAGAGAATATTTTAAAGAAAAACACAAAACAGATGTCCAGCGATAAAAAACCTATTTTGAATTAGGCAATTCCATAACACATGCTATAACTTTTACCAATTAAATGACCCAAACATAAGAAGCACAGTACTTACCAGGTTTCTAGAATATTCTCAAACAAGCAGTGGCCCATTAATCACATAAAACTACCACCAGGAATTTAAATAACCAACCAAAATAAGAATTTGACTACCCTTTGGGGGAGTGGACAGTTAATGCAGTAACAGTATTTTGAGGGAAAAAACTACACACAAGGAAGAGACTGATTTCACTTTTAATTAACCTACACTTAAGCTCAGTGAATGGCGATCCTGAGTTTACTGACAGGTGAATTACCTCGCTTCCCAGTATCAGATCAACTTGCCTCTACACCTGTCTTCTTTCCTGCTGCATCCAGGGTCTTTAGGTAACTTTATGCTGCCAGAAGTCCTTTCTCTATCCTCACTGTACTCCGGCTGTCAACTCCTCCATACGGTTCTGACCGGTTCAAGGCAGCACACCTGTGAAAGTTTCTCTGCCCTTCCTGGCTGATCTTTCTGTCCTCTTCCACCACCTGACCTCCAAAAAGCCGCAGTGCTTCCCAGGGCTGAGGCCGGGGCAATCTTCCTCTCTCTGTAGTCTCTTCCCAAGTGGAATGATCTATCCTGCGGGCTGTAAACACCATCTTGGATGTTGCTGTCTCCCGAATTCACATTTCTAGTTCCCACGTGTTCTTGCAGAAGTTAGCATGGTTTTCAGCTTCCTCCTTATTAGCACGTCCATTCTGTCACGCCAGACCTCTCAGGTTTACCACGTCTAAAATCACTCCCTTCCTCAGCCATCTCACCATCTTCCCCATCTTTAGAAATGGGTTCCAGACCTCCGGTCAGAAAATGGAGAGTCCTCTGATCTGTTCTCTTCCCTTGTCTTCTCCCCTGCCACTCCTTTGATCCAAACCATCAGTAAATCGGCATATTCAATCTCCCAGCCAGCTGCTCTACCCGATTCTCCCTACCCGGCACCTCCCTCAAGCCCTTCTCTACCCGCAGCCAGAGGGACTTTACAAAAACTGGAAATCTGATCAAGCAAAACACTCCCTTGCTTCAAACCCTTCCAGTGCACTTTACTGCAGACCTTTCCTGGTGCCTCTTTCCAACCTCACCTGCCACCTCTTGACTTGTTATGCCCCAGCTACCCTGGGTTCCTTCAAACATGCCAAACTCTCCACCACTCGGGGGCGGACTGACTCAGAGCAACGGCGACCCTCCAGTGGACGGCTCTTCTGATTCTTCACTATGGGCTCGGACCGTCTCCTCAAAGCGGCCTTTCCTTCAGGGCTCCAGCTGCACTGTCCTCTACCTCAGAACATGTTTTGCATCTTCCCACTGAGTGAAATTTGGGGTCATATGTTTTACTGTTTCTGATTATTTACTGGTAGAGAATGGGGGCAAGAGTTATCTAAATTTAGTTCTCTCAATGTTTCCATTGGCTTTTCTCTGGTAATATTTGGCTACTGTATAAAATTCCTTTTGATGGATCATTTAATGTTATGTCAGCAGACTGCTCTTAAAACATACTATAAAAAGCCGTACTCAGGGGCGCCTGGGTGGCTCAGTGGGTTAAGCCGCTGCCTTCAGGTCAGGTCATGATCTCAGGGTCCTGGGATCGAGTCCCGCATCGGGCTCTCTGCTCAGCAGCGAGCCTGCTTCCCTCTCTCTCTCTCTGCCTGCCTCTCTGTCTACTTGTGATCTCGCTCTGTCAAATAAATAAATAAAATCTTTAAAAAAAAAAAAAAAAAAGCCGTACTCTCAGATAACATGATATTCACCACAATTTAAAAGTTAGCTTTGATGCCAAAACTGTGTCTCATTTTAAAAACATTTACACTTCATAGAACATGGATGAACAAAATGAAGGGCTCCATAGATCAAGAATGTTTGGATGCCATTTCAGGAATAATTAGAAAACCATTCAACTGCTATGAAGAACTTATATAATAAAAGCTTGGGTAATTATATTATGAATTTTAATAAGTATATTATCATAAGACACTGGAAGATAGATTGTGTGCAATTTTATAGGAACTGGAGAAAAATTATGATCATACTTAGATGTTTTGACAATGAAGAAATTACCTAATATATTCTTTAGACCTTAAAACTAAAATACAGCTACAATTGCCAACTGCAGTTATAAATTATCCTACAGATCTCAGCTTTGATGAAAAAGAATTTACACAGACAATTCAGAGGTCAACTTCCCTGTCTCCTGAAACAGGGTTATACTGTTGTAACACTTAAATTTATATTTAACTACATTTGTATTTATTTGTTCTCACTGGACTAGAAGCTTGATGAGTAAAGACTATTCTTTTTGTTCACTGTTAAACATTCTATTCAATGCTTATTGAATGCCTATTTTTTTCCACCGAGCATTTTTTTAGATGCATAAATGCATCAATAAGCATTATACTATGAAACACACTAATTCCCCCATTAGATATAGCCTACATTCCTCAATTTCTTTACCTTAAAAAAAAATTATTAATCCATCCAATGCACTGTTAACAAAATGAATTATAAGCAAAAGGGTTCGAAATGTAGCCATCAAGAAACTAAGCTGTGAAGACAGCTAAAGAGAAGCAACTTGCTATCAAATCCTATAGAAACTTAAAAAAAAAAAAAACCCCCCCAAAAAAAACACACAAAAACCTGTTTGGTTGAGATTCAATTAGATCCTAACAATAATGACTGACCCCAAAACCTGTTTAAAGTTGATACTAAGCTGGGGCACCTGGGTGGCTCAGGGGGTTAAAGCCTCTGCTTTCAGCTCAGGTCATGATCCCAGGGTCCTGGGATTGAGCCCCGCATCGGGCTCTCTGTTCAGCAGGGAGCCTGCTTCCCCCTCTCTCTGCCTGCCTCTCTGCCTACTTGTGATCTGTCAAATAAATAAATAAAATCTTAAAAAAAAAAGTTGATACTAAGCTTCCTTCTACCTGAGGCCAACTTCTTGGGTAAATTTATCAACCTGGTAAATTATACAATGGAAACAGTAATGGCAAGTGGAGCAAAGAAGGATATTAAGGTCAACTTTCTATGATTAGAAGCCCAATCCTGTTGCTGGTTGTTAAATATGATCAATGTCATTATTAGAGCCCAAGAGTATCCGGATCTACTGAAGAAGTTTCAAGAGCAGGCAGAGGTTTGGGGCCTCCTGGGCAGACTTCACACCCCCAAGTCCCCCTCACTCAGGTCCAGCCTCTCCCAACACGCTCTGGGAAACCAAGGCTGCTACTGAAGGGTGAGTCTGATTTAGGGAAAGTGAGAACGATGGAGAGCAGAGAGGACAACCAGCAAGAGAAACAGTAAACCTAAGCATCTGTGATTCCTTTTCGGTACATACACCTCATATACAAAACTGAGTTCAACATCAAATGGAACAAGAAATTTAGTCCTTCACAGTGCTTTGATAAGATCCTATAAAAGTACAAAAACAGTTGTTACCAGCTTTAGCCCTCAATAATTTAGGAATGTGAATCTGGCTGGTGCTAGCAATGCTTTTGGTGATGGCTTCAGAAATACCACAATAGGCACAAGGACACCAAGAGGAAAGGGACGCTTCTGATCTGTACGTGCTTGCAGCTCGCCAACTGAGAGGGCTAGATGGTTTTTAGGTTTAAAACTACAGCTTTTCAGTGATTTAGAGCAGTGTTTCCTGGACTTCAGCTGCACCGCACACAAGCCTGAGCTGAGTTTCCTCTCGCGCCTCTGCTTCTCCACGGTTCCCGGGGTTTCCTCTCCAGCAGGACACGTCGCTCACAGTGTAATTAACAGGCTGTTCAGTTCCAGCATCTGTGCAGCCATTCCTCGCTTTGAACTCGAGAAACCTACTACACACCGTATTTACTGAGACCGGTGTCCACCGCCCAAGGCCTCTATTTTTGGGGCACATTTCAGTACAAATAAGTATCAGTCGATCTGATTGGTTCTCCAGAGCTACGTTTAATACAGATTATTGTCTCCTCGAGCCGTCATTTCCAAAGAATATCTGCGTTACTCTGCAATTCAAGAAAGCAAGCAGGGCACCACCACCACTTGCTATGGGTCAGGTGCTGCGTATGTTACCGAAATTCCAACATCAACCATATGATGTCGTTTTACAGATGAAGAAACAAGACAGCTGGCAAGGTAACGTGCTTGGTGTCACACAGACAATACTGGAAAATAAGGATCTGAGTCCAAGTAACTGCACTATGGAAATATGCGTGCTAAATCTGTATTAGCCAATCCTTCCCCGTATCGATTACAGTAAAAACTGATGTGAACAACACAAAATACTTCTTAAAAGTCACTTTTTTAAAAGGCAGCAGAGTATTTAGATTAGAAGAATGTAAGTGGAGAATAATCTGGGCAACTATAGTGCACCCTTCATTCTCCACAGAGAAAACAGAATACGTATCTGTTTACTAACGAAACCCTCAACAGATTCTAAGACAAAGTATCAGAAATACAGGTTTTACCTTACCGAATAGGTATCCAAGAAGGGACAATTAAAACTACATGGGGGAATTTCTTTCCTTTTAGTGAATGCCATCGTGTATGTGTTATAGCAAGCAATGCCTCAAAAACCCAAACATTTTAATTAAAAGCTGGATATGAAATAATTTAATAAGAACTAAACTTCTCCGTATTTGGACAGTATGATTTATAGATATGCCTTTTTTTAAACCTTAAAAAAAAATCAAAAATATCAACAGTGCCTCTTACTAAAGGATTTGTTTACA
Source organism: Meles meles (assembly GCF_922984935.1). NCBI lineage: Eukaryota > Metazoa > Chordata > Mammalia > Carnivora > Mustelidae > Meles > Meles meles. Next base: position 5,088,706 of record NC_060075.1, on the reverse strand, counting down.
AGCCGGAAATGGTGTCCACTATTTTAAAAAAGAAAGCGCTTACTTGCGATGAACTGTTAATAAAACTATAGTTTTATTAATCCTCTACAGCTCACCACCCGGGAGGTTTGTTTTTCTCTCACAGGAATAGATTATGAAACTGATTTGTTAACTCAAAACATTTCATTCAAAATGCTATTGCAGTAGACAAGAATGTTATAAAATTCTTTAGCTCGTAATAAAATTAGTTAAATTAATAAAAAATAAAATATCCACCTCACAATGTAATGGAAAAGTGGTTATGATCTAATGGAGTACTATCCTTGGAAACTTCATATACTGAAGAAATTTCACTTTCTGAGAACACCTCAATAAATTTCAGTCTCAGAACTTAATGGAAATCTCTAAGTTTTCCATATATAAGATTTCAGCAACAAAAAACAGAGAGCTAAAATCAAAAATGAAAAATTCCTAGAATTTGAAAGTTTTCAAAATATAGTTGAGTACTTACACTTTTATGAAATTTCACTGAAATATTAAATATTTCAATAAAACATATTTCCTAGGTTTAACAAACTTCTTTCAGTACCATCATGAAAGCACGTAGTACACAAGTGTCTGAAGGAGAGCACAGCCATGTGATTATATCCAATATTCTTCCATAAAATAAAGTGATACAAATAGGATAAATAACAGAAGATGGGCTGAGACTTCTATTATCTTAGAATTTCCAAATTAAAATGGAGAAATACAACTTTGGAATGAGAGAAAGAAGTAGAACACGAGAAACACACTGTTATTTGATATGCTGAAATAAAAAATGTTTCCATCCTCTTTTCCACTGCTTTTTAAGAGCATTTCTTGAAGTAAGTCATATGCATAAAAGTAACGACGAGTAGCACATCTGTCTAATTGAGGACTCTCCCTCCAGGGCTAGCGGCAAAGATGACCATAGGGCTGGTTTAACTGGTGCAGGGTGCGGTCACTGCACGGATGGGTTTTAAGGCTCCCCAGGCAATTATAACGTGCAGTTGGCCAATAATGACTTTTCCAAACTTCGGGTCCTAAGTGGATATACCCATAAAAATACTGGAAAAATGAAACACTAAAATATATATTAAAAACTAACTTCAATAAAGGATGAAAGAAAGAAAAGCCAACTGGTTCACTGGGACAATTTATATGAAACCATGTCCAGCTGGCTGGCTGCCTGTCACTGCTCCAATTCCCTTCTCCTCCCACCATGTCTGTACTCTTCCCCCCATCTTTATGAAATCCTCTGTCTGAAATGAGAAAGAAAACAAAAAAGAAAAAGAAACTTTTTCTATCCACAGCCATCAGGAAAACTTACGTTACTGTTTCTACAGTAAGGCCATGAAGCATATACCCAAGATGTACTTCAAACAGCTCATGAAGAACGTAGTATAAATAACACCTAAACTCTTCCATATGAAAAGTGTAATACAAAACACTAAACTAAACTAAAAAAAAAAAAAAAAAACAACAACAACACTAAACTTCAGTGATTAAAGGGAAAATAATCCTGTATCGATTCCGTGGTCTGAGTCCTGACATGTCAGACTCAGCACAGTGACATACCCACCCACACTCCAGTATCCTACTCACATGTATGTGCTCATACGTACGTGTGTACGAGCACATGAACATATGTGTGTACACGTGCAGGGCTTCTATACTGACAATCTAATATACATTGAAAACACACAACGAGTTGTTGCTACAACAATCATTTTTATCATCTGTATTAAAATATGTCCTATGAGCAACTGGAGAATGTAGACTATTTCTACTTCAGCACTTAAAAGTAGTGAAAACAGAGCACCATTCTTAATTTATCACTCTTCAGTTCCGCTGGTATTTCTTTTCAAATGTAGTTCCTTCTGGAACTAAAATTTTCCTGTTTTTAAAAATGTCTGCTCTTGCACTGTCCAGTAAGATAGCCATTCGTCATGAGGCTCCAAAAGACTTCTAATTATGTAGTGGGAAACCAGATTTTGAACACTTAACATGAAAAGTAAATGTAAAATATCGCATTAATAACTTTTATCATATGCATAATATAATTTCATGTATTATGTATTATACAGTTACATATAATTTTTATATAATTATATTTTGTTATATATATTTATTATATAACATATATAAAAGATTAAATGCTAACATTTTAATAATTAAGTTAAAACACCAGAATTTATTTCACCTGCTTATTTTTACTTTTATGTGGGACTATTAGAAATTTTTAAATTAGATCTATTGCTTCTTGGCCTAAGATCAAGGGTAGATCTATGAGGCTTGCATTATATTTCAGTTAGACGGCACTGGCCTACCCTTCTACTGGCTCACTCCTTTCTCCAAAAAACATTTCAATAATCCAATCATTAGCTGACACCTTAAATTCTAAAGCTTTCAAATTTTCTGTTTCTAATTAAAGTATTCATTTAATTTCTAAGTGAATTCTTTAGAAAAGCTCACATAATATTAGAAAATGGTTGAAGTAAACATAAAGATTTGACGACTGTGAAACAGAATTTAACCAATGCAATGTGCACGTCGTTTGTTCAGACAGGCTTCACTATACCGTTAAAGACCAGGGAACCTTCAACAAAATATGGAAACACTACTGCTGTTAATAACCAGAACACAGCAAAGAATCTTGCTTGTATCACAATCATTGCATAAACATCCATCTCATTTTATATCCAGGCCCCACTACCAAGAATATGCAAAATAAACACAAACCAAAGATTCTAACACAGGAATTCTTGACATCAAAGAAATTCATACAACCGAGTGACAGACTTCAGGATTTCCAACATAAAGATAAACACTGGAATATTCCCTGGAAGTTATGACCTCAGTACCTCAGCAACGATAAAAAAATAAAGAGCTGTCTTGTTCTCTCCACAAAAACAGCAATATACTAGCAAGCACTGCCAAGTGAAGGTTGTCTGCCACACAACTAAGACCAAGCTAACAGGTCGAACATGCCTATGAACTGAGATTAGCAGCAAATTATGAAGCAGTAATGAGGCAACGGCAACTCAACAGAAAGTGGGATACTCCAAGAATTGGGAACTGAAAGAGAATACGGCAGAAGCGATGACGAATGGTAGGACACATGTCACATAAAATGGGATAAACATGGAAGACGCTCTCGAACACACACACATTAACACACACTCAGACTCACAAGCACATAGATCTTAGGACAGTAAGTCGACAGAAAAATAACCCTAATGGTTTCTCAGTTGGAATAGAAGTCTCTATAGACTAAACTTTGACAAGAATATTTATGATGCATTATCTTTAAGAATGTAAATATCTGAACCAAAATTAAATTTGAGACTGAAATTTCATTGCTAACGTTTTTTCAGAGCCCAAACCACATAACTGTTACTTAACAATTATTTCAAAAAACAGAAAACAAGAGTAAGGGCGAGATGAACGGATTTGAGAAGAAAACCCTCTCCTGGGAGAACATAAAATCAATCTCATGGAAAATACTTAGAGAAAGGCCTATAGGAAGGAGTGTCTTAGTTTACTGCGTATGTCTTTGCCACAAAGAAACCCTTCTCTCCCACGAGGCAGTTACTTTGCCTCTGGTGTGTTAGCATGCTGTCTTTAGGGAATAAGCTATATCTGGAATTTAGAGGAGACTAATTCTCACATTACAATAAAATTCTATTTTTCTACTTTGCTTCGGATTCCAAAATTGGATGATCAAGATCAAGATGATACTACTAGAATGTCAAACTTTAATCACTGGAAGCAATTTAAATCATGAGACTTGAAACTTCAAAGTACCATTGTGACTAAACACTGCACTGTTTGATTATCTTGCCATTTTATAACAACTACAGAAAGCAGAAATTTTGTAGAATAAATGAATCTTAGCTACAGTGTCTCACTTTGTTTTCTAGTTAGTTTCACTTAAATTCCACTAAAAAGAATGGGAACTTAACCTTAAAGGGTAAAATCCACACTACCCAGGTCATGGGAAGAACTCCCCTAACTGCCCAAGGACCAACAATGCAATTCTAAGCCTCTTCCATGAAAACACTGAAGTAAGTCCTAGCTTGGGGGTGGGGGAGAGGTCACAAAGTTAGCAATTAATAGAAAAATCCAAATGAGAAAAACGCACCATGAAAAACTCTCTTAGTAAATTCTGCTGCTTTAAGCAGTTAAAAATGTAGACAAAGAATAGTATCAATAAACAAATACTGTAGCGGGAAAAATTAATGTTAGTTACAATATACCTAAAACTTTACTGTTTCTTTAAGGCTCTACTGTTACTGTGGCATAGAATTTCAAAATTTAAGTGTTTTCTATTAGAAACTGTAATCAAATAGGTTGCATTTGTATGTCCCACCCAAATTGTGAATTCTGAATAAGATCACTTTAAGTTTAATAAATTAGTATTCATCACAGCTTTAAAAAAAAAAAAAAAAGGCCACTTTGGTCAACATTACATCTAAGTTCTACCTGGAAACAGGAAACACAACCCTCCAAACCAAAGTTCCACGTACGCCTTATTTTATGTAATCGCTCCAACAGATTTTTCTGTCCATATCATTAAAATCACCCTACCTGTTTGGACCGAGGTCTACCAGGAGAAAATTTTCTTTTGGTAATAGCTGGTTTACCCATGCCGATTTTTGGAGTGACTGAGATGTATGTTGTGGGCAGAAGGTTTCCAACAGAAGCACTGAGGGTGGAAGGGTAAGTGTGCAGTGCGTCGTGGGAAGGCAAGTCTGAGGCAAGTGGAGAGGAAGACACAGTTGCCTTGCTTACGTCTACCGCAGACACAAATGACAGCTCTGTCTCGGGTGGTAATTTTACAGGTTTGTCTTCTTGGCATAAACCATCTTTCACACAACCCTCGACTGCAGGAGCCATTTCAAAGTCCGTAAATGCAGTGGAAGATTCAGAACTTGATTTCTGTTCTGTTTCTTCTTGTACCCTTTCTACAGCCAGCTGCTCCTTAGGACAAGAAGCAGAGCCTTCCCTACACGGGGACACCACGGCACCTGGTGGAGCAGCGGCAGAGTCAGCGGTCAGCTTTGGAGGCCGTGATTCTTCCGCAGACTCCGACGTTTCGGGCTCCTCTAAGTGCAGGTCCTCGTGCTGCACAGTGATCTGGTGTGTGTGCACTTCGCCGTTTTCCGTCACTTCCATTTCGTTTTCATTTCGATCGTCACACACATGCATCACTTTAGAAGACATTTCCGGTTTTTCACTATCAACTTCATGAGAAATCTGATTTTCCATTTCAGGATTCATTTTATCTTGGGAGGATTCTACAAAATTTGGAATATGTTATGTTAATGTACTTATAAATTCAAAATCTAAAAATTTTCTGGCTTAAAAATAATAGACTTGCGCAGGAAAAGGGGGGAAAAGGGAGACAAGGGATTTCCGAAGCACACTGATGGTTAAAATCCTGATTTACATCAGAAGGTATTTATTAAGAAAACCATTTAAAATTAATAAAGACCAATATACACCAAGATTTATGAATTAGAATTGGTCACAGATCAGGCCAGAAAAGCTACAAAAAACATCACCTTAACAGGATCCCCAGAGTTTAAGGTGGTTTCTGTTAAAAATATTTAGAACAGAATTTCTAATATAATTCTATTAAGCACATAAGATGTTTTACAATTTGAACAATTACAAAAACACTAACAATTCTGTAGGTAAAGTTACACTCTTTCAACAGCTAGAAAAATGAGGCTCAGTGAAGTTACATGAGATATCCAAGTTAAAAAGTAAAGACTAATCTAGAATATACAGAGATTTTGTAATAGCAGGCACTCAGATGTAAACAACTCAAATGAAATATCATTGACATAACCGAAACTCATTCTGCAGACGCAAATGAGTAACGAACACAGATAGAAAAGACTTGTTTTACTTATTAGCTGTACCTGCTAACACATACATTTTTTGGATAGAATCTTTGTTATTTCCTCATGATCAATAATTAAACAGTCAAAGCTTAGCAACTTAGATATCAGCAATATCTAAGTCACTAACTGGTAAATTTTAAGGGGGGGGGGCTAATGTGTTAAGCCTTTAACCCTATCGTGCCTGAAAACAAAGTCAGAGATCCAATTTACATGAGTCCTACAGGGCTCTATCAGGTAAGATCACCAGATAAAAAGCTCTTATTTCAAACATTATGAAGGTAATTTCTAAGTCACACTGATAGAGTTATTAATTTCCTCATTATTATTTACTGTGGTGACTGCACTTAATCTATGTCCTGATATCAAAATGAAATCCCTCTTTTTATTCCTACTCCCTGAAAGACTACAGTTGAGGATAAAGGAAAAAAAAAACATCAAATAATGGATCTAATCCAAATATTCTTACACAAAAATGCTTCAAAAATACTCAACATTAAAAAAGAATGCTTAGGGGTGCCTGGGTGGCTCAGTGGGTTAAGCCTCTGCCTTCGGCTTAGGTCATGATCTCAGGGTCCTGGGATCGAGCCCCGAATTGGGCTCTCCATTAAGTGGGGATCCTGCTTCCCCCCACCTCCTGCCTGCCTCTCTGCCTACTTGTGATCTGTCAAATAAATAAATAAAATCTTAAAAAAAAAAGGAATGCTCAAAAAAAAGACTTTTAAAACAGAAAATCACGTGTAAATAACGAGTACCATTCATTTGAGTGACTCAAGTGAAGAAACTTACCTTAATGGCAAATGAAGCCTAAAGTGTGGTTAACAGAAGACCAATCACCTCAAGACTCACTGGGAAAAAGCAAATGTGCAGCACACAAGCAGATACACTAGGCAGGAAGCAGTGAAAACCATAAACATGCTCTTCATCCCAAACAGTTCTATTGTGTTCTACCAGTAGTCTTTTTCTTTAAAATATTTTATTTATTTGACAGAGAGAGAGAGATCATAAGTAGGCAGAGAGGCAGGCAGAGAGAGAGGGGGAAGCAGGCTCCCTACTGAACAAGGAGCCTGATGTAGGGCTCGATCCCAGGACCCTGAGATCATGACCTGAGCCGAAGGCAGAGGCTTAACCCACTGAGCCACCCAGGTGCCCCTACCAGCTGTCTTCTATAATGATATTAACTTACTCTTTTTCTTTTTTTAAAAGATTTTATTTATTTGACAGAGAGAGAGGTCACAAGTAGGCAGAGAGGCAGGCGGCAGTGGGGGTGGGGTGGGGGGGCAGGCAAGCAGGCTCCCTGCTGAGCAGAGAGCCGGATGCGGGGCTTGACCCCAGGACCCTGAAATCATGACCTCAGCCAAAGGCAGCCGCTTAACCGACTGAGCCACCCAGGCGTCCCTGATTTTCACTTGTTTAATAATGAATATTTGATTTACAACTCCACAGAGAATACAACCTCCTTTAGAAATCCAATGCCCATTCTTTCTAAGAAAAGGATCACTTAACTAAAAGATTTCATTACTGTAATGTGCATGCAGCAGTAGTAAGTAATTCTTTGGGATAATTCATTTGAAAAATTAACTTAACAGATTATGACTCGAACCTGCACAGCAGTCATGAAAGCACCATGCTGTGGTCCAATCAAGTCGGACAGCGCACTCACCAGAAGCGAGAAGACCACGGGTCTCAAGACTTGCCGGCAGATTCCTTTTCGGCTGCTCTTCTGTGTGGATGGGAACTGCTGTGAGTGATACATTTATGGCACCTCTAGCAAGGACTCAAAATTTCTCTAACACTGCTCTCTCAAAAGTAAGTTGAGTAAGATTTTTATCCTCCTGCCAAATGCCAATTCTCAATACAAGCACAAAACACACTTAGTATTTATTGGTAAGTGGGGTATAGAAACGAAATTAGGAATCTGATTATGTACTAGGACAAGATTTATTGTTACAGATAACTTTGTCTTACTCTTCTTCACTTTACATCTTATGCAATATACCTTCTCATGGCAGTTACTAAACACAAAACGGAATCTCAATCTGAAGCCTTACATATGTACTCGATCTATAGAATATAAAATTTCACATAAAATCCCATACTGCCAGATGAACCCAAGATTAAATTTAATAAGTAGTTTCTCCCCAACCTTGTCTCATTAATTCCACATCCTCAGGTACAGCAATAGCTATTATCAACGCTGCAAAAACCTTAATTGAGTATCACTGAAATACCTGAAACACCCCCAACAGAACCGTCGAGACAATCTAAAACAATAAATTTTTCATTATCTCAGCATGAGCCATCTCATGATCAGTAAGAGCTCTAGTTAGTAATTATAAGTATAACTAAAGAGAGATAAAATAATAAATTGCTTTTTAATGACCATCACTTGGCCCCCCAAAGTATGTATTGATGATGAGGTCCAAATCACAGCTGTGCTATATATACACGCCCTTTCCCCTATTAACTTCTAATGTTATTTTACTAGAAAGCTCCTCCCTAAACAATTTCCTAAGTGACTACACATTGTGGCTCATATTTATTTAGGACAGTAAACTTTTAATAAATTTCACATATTCACTGTATGTGCACATTTTCTTCAGAAAATAAACTATATCCATGACCAAAAACATTCTTACCGTCTGGAACAATTCCAGGTGTGGACTCCTCACCGTTGATGTCTTTATTAACTGCTCGCTCTGGAAATACCATATGGTCCTCAGGTCCTTCAACTTCCATCTCATTGTTATAATCTTAACAGAATGTTATTTATTCTTTGGTTAGAGTAAGTTTTTCTGTTTTTGTTAACTCTGTAAATAATTATTACTTTGCTATAGTGAGGGTAAATTATCACCCCAAATGCCACAAATTCTTCACATTTTTACATTTTCAACCACAAACATTTTAGATGTAGATGGAAAAACATCTAAATTATGAATTAAAAGGTTACTGACATATTATTTTAAAAGGACGTTTCACAACTGTATACAGATGGCATCTTGGAAACAAAACATGAGTAATTAAAATGTGTCTACCTAACCCTCTTGCAGATAGTAACACAGGACTTTATAAAGTTGCCGTTCATATTGACGAAAATGAAAAATCATCTATAAGCAGTCTGTTTTCTTTATCATGAAAAAACTTGTTATTATGTATACAACAGTATACTACTAAAATTACCTAAACAAAATTTTGGGCTCAAAAGATATGAACTAACATTTAAGAAAGACCTTATAAAACTAACACTTATCTGGAGTGAAAGAACCTAGGTCACAAAGCACAAACTAGGTCACGTGGCCAAACACCGACAACTTGCACCGCGGGTTCACACAACAGGACTGGAGTATGGCACACCAGTCCTGGATTTCAAGTGAGTAAGTAAATTAAGAACAAGATGGGACCTGGTACACAGGATTCCCTCATCTTAACTAAAATAATTTATTGGGAGACTGGTTGGCACATCATCCAAACAAAAGAACAAAACACCCCAAAACCCTCCAGTTTACCTGCAGCGACTTCAGCCATCTCCACTCCGTCAGCTGCCTGTAGCGGATCCATCTCCGCGGCTATGTGTTTACAATACATGCAGATATACTCTTCTCTGAACTGAGAATCCAGCTCATGATCTGCTGGCTTGTCACATTCTAAGTGAACCCATCTGCAGTGATAAATATATTTAAATAAAATTTTCTAATTTAAAGACAAATTACTATCCAGGGGAAAAAGAGGCAATTGCTGAGAACTGAGTACAGGAAGGGTTAAGGATGACAGAAGTGAAGTTACAGATGTTGGCAATTGGTGAAGGTTCTAGAAAAGGAATTGGCATTTTCAGAGGTCATTAAAGGTGGTCACAAATTTTTACTGCCTTATTTTTAATTACATTTCCATTTAATGCTCATTTCTGGTCTTTTGACTATTCACTTCCTGGTGCCTTTCAGACTCATAAATACGTAATTTAATTTCACCTTTAACAGCACCAAGTACCCAAAGGATCATTAGAGTGATAAAAGCTTGGAACTCAAAGAGGCACGGTAGTGCAGATGAGCACATGGATAGGAGAACTGACCAAAAACTCAAAGGAAGAACTGTATCTTCTTACCTTTTGCACATATTACAATGAAGCATGTCTTTCTGCAATTCTGGATGGTAGCACTTCCCACAGAAAGGACAGAAGTTATCCTGCTGTTGGTAACAACTGTCACATACCAAGCAATTGTGGTGCCACTGAGAACTAGACCGTGTGCCACACTCTACACACAGTCTGCAATTCTAAACACCAGAAAAAATGAAAACAGAAAGTCTGTTATGCATTTGTACTGCAGTTCTGGTGTGAAGCTTTCTGAAATCAATGAAACATTTGTACATTATACATTAAGCTTTAATTTTCATGACACTAACTTAGGGTATATGTTTTTGAAAAAGCAGTGTGTTTTGAACATCTGAGGAGACATCACTCAATCTGCACGAAAACCTCCAGGAAAATGTAAATAGGGACTAGAGACATCCAAGAAAACATAAATAGGGAAGGAAGAAAACCAAGAACACAGCAATCCAAACTTCAAAAAACACACATATCCCAGAATCAGGAAGTAGCTTGCCGAGAAAATAGCTTATGCAGGGATAAGTCTATTGAACTTAGGATTGTGAAAACAAAATGGTGCTTCTAACTATTTCATTTGCTTGTAGGTAGCTTAGGAACTAAAAGCAAGACTTCAAACTCAAGAACTATATCATGACCCATTCCAAATGGCTTGGAGTCCAAAACTGTGGGGAAAAAAATGCAAATTTTGAGGAGCAAGATATTCACATGGTCTTAAATACCTTCTTGATATAGTATCTTAAGTATCTTCTTAAATATCATATAATGTTCCATTAATTATAAGAGAGGGGGAAAAAAAAACTGCAGCAATTTGACAACAGCGTGACCAAATTATCAGAAAGCACATCACGTATGAGGGTGAGAGGAGAGGCACCCTGACAAGGGCACATCAGCGTCTGGCAGTTTTCTGGCCAACAGCGCAAAACTCCATATAACTGTGAAGAAGCAGCAGACAAAGACAAAGTGAGAAAAGTTCTATTTGGCAGAAAAAAACCCAGGTATGTGGGGAAGAACGTTATTCTTCAAAAAATGTCAGCATCAAAAAGACAAGAGTAGGATTCAGGAAACTTTCCAGATTAAGAGAGTCCAAAGTGAGATGTAAAAGTTTACCCTAGAGCAGATCTTGGAACCTACATGGGTGGTGGGGAATGCTAAATGGGATGTCGGATCCAGTGACGAAATTGAAATATGGGTAACAGGTTAGATGAAAGTACTGACATCGATGTAAACACATTCAGCTGGTAACAGCACTGGGATTATGTAAGAACATCTCTATCCCACTGAAGTGTTTAAGGCTAAAGAGGACACAGTATATGGACCTTACCCTCAAATGGTTCGGGGCAAAACAAACAGAAATGGGGGAGAAGAAGGAGAGAGAAAGGGGTACACACAACGACACTGAAATCCTAACAAAGATAAAGGTAAATGGCATATGGGTATTTTTATTTTTTCAACTTCTAAAGTTTGAAATTATTTTTCAAAAAATTCGTGATATATACCAACACACAAGCATCCTTGACAGAGAAACGGGAAAAAGAAACCTAACCTGACAATGGTATAAAACGAAGTTCCTGAGATTACCCTTACTTCAGTGTGAACAGACTCACTAGTCTGACACCCCCACGAAGGCAGACCTATTTGCCCATGTGCATCTCTGGCCCCTCCCCAGTGTCTGACACACAGCTGGCCTTGAAATGTTAAGTAAATGAACGAATTATGACTAAGGACTATAGACATCTATGAAAGAATTTAACAATAGAGGAAGAGGATCATTCTTCAAGTTACTCAGTGAGTAAGCCTTCCTATGAAAAACTCCAGGATAATTCTTTAGGGACTTAATTTAGACATTACAGTGGACACCTTACAGGCATCAGCTCAGTAAAGCCAACACCTCTGTGAAGTAAGTTCTAGTAACATTCTCTACAAGGAAAAAATGGCTTAAGGAAGTCAAACAATTTGCCAAAGATCCTGTATTTAGTAACTGGAAAAGTGGAAATCTCACTCCACAGCCTAGTCTTCTACCAATATTATATACCTCGACAGAACAGAATGTTTTTAAAAACACTATCCAGTTGTATTCTTGGCAGTATTATACATATTCAGTCACTGCGAAAGAGCACAGCAGACTATGACAGAGAGCAAGACGAAAGATAAAAGAAAATGTCAAGAAATAAACTCAGAATTCTGAAGACATCTTCCCAAGATAACAAATTAAAAGCAGGAAACAAAGTTATCTAGATGTTACTAAACATTATTTAAGAGACTGTGTAGATGGCAAGTATTAAAAAAAAAAAAAAAAAAAGCAAAAGCAACGTTAACCAACACTTCTTTAGACCTTTTTGGGGGGCCTGACTAGAGACTGACGGCGGTCAGCATGTTCCAGGGAACACTAATTACAGTAGAACCACAATCAGAGACAACCTGGAAGCAAATTCAAAGAACTGACAAAAACACAGATCCCAAAGTCCTTAAGTAGAAAAAAGGATTACAGTTAAGGGGACATTTAAAAAAAAAAAAAAAGCGTGAGATTTTTCTTATGTGAAAGAACTGGGAAAATTGGGGGGGGGGGGGTCCCACAGCCTAAAAAAGAAAAAGTTGTAAAACAAAATGATACCAAACCAAGTTCTTATTGTAATCTAAAGACAACAGTCTCTTTCAGATAACTAGGAGTTCGGAAAAACTACTATTCCTTAATGGAACATAACCAGGAATCCAAAAGACTGGGAGTTAAATGAGATTGGAACTTATATAGAAAATACTTTATGTATTATTTATTTTTTGCAAGGAAAAAGTGAGAAGGTTTACAGTCTCAGTTGATTTAAAACAAAGAGGGAAAAAAATTAAAGGAAATTGCTCATTTCTCCATTTTCACTGGCAAGGGGGGGAAGAAAATATTTATACTTTCAACATCTATAACTTAACATTCACAAAATAAGATTCTTAATTGCAAGTCACTGCAGAAAATAAAAGGAACAGAAACACAGAAAGGAAATCAAAAGAACTAATTTGTCTTAAAATAGCCAAGCATTTCAATTGCAACCATTAATCTAAATAGTTAATGCTAAAAATAAACAAATAAATAGTTAATGCTACTAAACCTTTCCAAAAAAAATTAAAATGACACAGAAAGATGCAAAATAACAAAGATGTGAATATATCACATTCAGCTGGTAACCCAAAGCCCTATGAGGCCATATTGTGGGACAAACAAAAACAGATGGCTCCCCCCACCCCACCCCTGAAAGGCATTACACAATGGAGTAGCTTTACACTACTAAAAACTCAAAAGCACAACATATCAACACTGACCTGACTTCCCTGCTAAATAACAATAAAAAAATATTAGTATTGTTTACCAAAAAAAAGTAAAATACAAGGAGAAACAGGAAAATTGCAGTGGTCAATTTCATGTACATCCTAATACGTTGCAGAATTTAGCTGGTCAAAAAATAAAAAGGACTTCAACACAAATATTATACGTTAAAGACACTACTTCAAGTATCAAAATATTTGTGAAAAAATAATTATTGGGTTAAATACACTTAAAGCAGAAGTTAACATGCTTAAGCACTTAAAACCCAAAAGATACGGTGATTAGGTCAGATACACACAGAGATAGTTACAAATACAACATATTTGGTTGCAGCCAAAGCTATAATCAAAGGTAAATTTATAGTCTTAAAAATATACCTTTTTTCAAGAAAGTAAGAAAAACGAATTACGAATTCAACTTCCCTATTTCAGAGAAAAAAAAAGTCAAGTCAAGGTGCGTGGAGGAGATGGAAGCACAAACGCACAAGTCTGCCGACCTGGGATTCTCCTGCCGCCTCCAAGAACGACGAGACCCCGCGCTGAGCTGGCGCTGGCCCGCAGGCGGGAAGGAACCGGAACCGCAGGGAGCCCGCAGCAGCAGCACCTGGCCCGCCCGCAGGCCCCGCCTCCCCGGAGCCACACCTGAGCGCGGTGTCCGCAGTTCGCGCTCCGGGGCAGAAGGCCCGCCCCTGCAGACCCCACCCTCCGGCCCCGGCCACGCGGAGCTCCCCGCCCGCCGCCCCAGAACCAGGCGAGCGCCGGAGTTCCAGGTGCCCCGCAGTTGGGGAGGCGGAGCATCGGCACAGGTGCTCGGCTCCCTCCGCGTCTCCTTCCACCCCATCACCCGCACCCCACCCTCGGGGTCCTCCAGGGGACCTCGCGCCCCCTTTCCAGGACCTTCCTAGGACAGCAAACCACACGCACCCCGACTCGGCCGGCGCTTCCCTCCCGCATTCCAGCTTCTGGAGGAAGCCTGGGGCGGGCGCCACCTCACGCCTGCAATCCTAGCAGCCCAGGAAGCGTCCACCTGGAGGCTGACCCCTGCCCTTGGGCTCCAGGGGCCATTTCAGGCACCTCACTCCACCCCACCTCTCTGACGCCCCCCGCAAAGTCCCCAGAAGGGCGGTGCACAGGTAACGGGCGCGCTTCGGTGCGGGGGGTGGGGAGAGGACGCAGAGATCACAGATGTAGTCTGTTTTCTGAAAAGTGAGAAGTTTCCATAGAAATGCTAACACAAAAAAATTTAAACTTTAACCGACCTTCAAGGGTACCACCACAGTACAGATTTTAATATCCGCATTTAGCATCTGTATTTATCTTGTTAGCCCCAAGTGCCGTCAAGGGTGTACAAAAGATGCAAGATTTCACACTAAAATTATGGTAAAACGATGGACGGCACAGGGAACAATGCAGCCTCCGCGGGGCCAGCGGAGGATGCTTGATACACATCGACTGACAACAGTTAGAGGGCAAACAACATATCAGTAACTTAAAGTGAGGAACTAATGTTCCATATTTTAGGAATAACTGGACTGATTCCCCCATTTCGTACAGATTTCAGTCGTACCACGATGGTGCACTCGTGACCAAAAAACTGTAAACTGAGTTATACTTCATTACATCTAACCTCGAAGGGCTGCTTGCTGGCACTTTGAGGTCTGATTATTCTGAACTAGTAACAACAAGGTCATGGCATTATCAATACTGTTCTTATACAAATACAAAAGGCATTCTGTGTATCGGCATTATTAAAGCCAAAGGAAGAGCTTACGCACTGAACTGGACCTGAGAATACCTTTCTATTAAACCCAATCTTGGTAATTTAGTCTTAAAGAAAAACTGTGTGTCAGCTGAAATTACTAATTACTTTGTAAATTCTATTTGGTTTTATTTTTTAAAACTCTATGTAATTATTGAAGATAAAGTTTATGTCAAATTTCATGTCTGTTCTATAAAATTTAGATATTAAAAACAAAACACAACCAGCTCAACCTGGGGAGTGTACAGAGACAGCCTATGAATCTAGAGGCTTTATATCTACATCCTAATACAAAAAGAAAATTTGATCAAGAAATATTTCTTAATTAATCTAAAGAGAAAAACTGGGGCACCTGAGTGGCTCAGGTCATGATCCCAGGGTCCTGGGATTGAGCCCTGCACTGGGCTTCCTGCTTGGCGGGAAGCCTGCTTCTCCCCTGTCTCCCCCTACCCTGCTTGTGTTCCTTCTCTCGACACTGTTTCTGTCAAATAAATGAAATCTTTAATAATAATAATAGATAGATAGATAGATAGATAGAAAGCCCTGCTACTCAGTATAGTATGACAGCATAAGGAAAGAGCATCATATATAGGATAAAACACTGTAAGATAGGAAACCTGAGTTTTAGAGTTTTAGTCCCTTTTCTGCTTCTACAAATAAGGAAACTTGGACAATTAACCACTAGGGCCTCACCAGCCCTCATCTAGAATTTATCAGTTTGCCTACACAAATTTCAAAGGAAGCTCATGAACTACTTTTATGACGGATCCATCCTAGAGAACGTTTAAAGGAAAGTCATAGTAAATAGTTTGTAAACATCTTCGAAACAGGAAGAAACATTAGTTTTATTCAGTTGAGAATTAAAGATAAGTCTGTTTTATTCTTCTACTTTCACTTTAAGAGTTTAGATACTCTGTGCTTCCAGGGACGAATACTTCTAAAATATGGTCCCATTCAGCTGGTGATGTGCTAGGAACTCTGCCCAGCAGGTAAAGCTGTCAGCCCACCACAGGGTTTGGAGATAAGGATGACAGAGCCTCAGTAAATTCCTCGGGAAGCGTAAAGACACCAGCATAGAACAACACAAGGTCATAAAGATGCAAATAACAAAACAGATGGAAGAAGGGAGAATCACTGACTAAAAGAATATCCAGAAAAAATTAAAAGTAACTGAAAATACATCTTAAAAGTGTCACACCAACAGAAAGACTGATATCATAAGCAATGAAAAAATGGAAGAATGTCTACACACCTCTCTCAAAACCAAGAGAATCTTTAAACAGCATCTATAAAATAACTAAGTAAATAATCGCTAAAACTACCTTAGGGGAGGGACAATATACATCTGCATATATAATGATTCTAGATATTTAATACAAGTGTGTTTATACACATAAAAATGTGATGTACATACAAAATCACTACATAATCACCAAACTATAGTGTGTTTTAGTTCTGGGTTTTTAATTAATGGATTTTAAAACTACTGCTCTGTGTTGTGGCATCTTCATGGAGCCACTACACTTTCCAGAGCTTCTGAGAAGACGAAAGATAAATCATTCAAAACCAACCTCTAAGCCATGAAGCACCATACATGTAACCATGTTCATAACAGCATTTTTCATAATAGCTTAAAATTGTAAATGACCAAATGTTCACCAACAAGTTATCTAATAAACAATTTGTGGTATGGCCACTACTTGGCAATGAAAAGGAATCACCAATGGTATGCACAAAAATATGGCTGATTTTCAAAATAATCATCCTGAGTTTAAACAGCTAGGGCCCCCCCGCAAAAAGAGTACATACTATATGATGTCATTTATATAAAACTCTAGAAAATGCAAATTAATTGATGGTGAGTGAAAGCAGACTGCCTGAAGACAAGGTGGGGAGGTGGGAACGGGTGAACAGCTGGAAAAGAGGGTTCCCAAAGAGCACCATGGAACTTTCAGGGGCGATGAATTTGGTCATTATCTCGAAGGTGATGATGGTTTCATAAATGTACACGTGTCAAATTAAATTACAAACTTTAAATACTTTTAAAGTATTTAAAAGTATTTAAAATGCACTTTACTGAATATCAATTATACATCAACAGAGCTGTTTTTTAAAATGTTGATAATGTATAGATTTGAATCGGTATCTGATTTGTCTGCTCTCTATAAAAAGAATACAGGTGATATTTTTTTTAAGAAAAATAAACAACTTACTTTGCATTTCCAGCCATTGGTTGGTACTGATTTCATAACTGGTTGAAGACAAAAAGTATGATACCCTTTGTCACACGTATCACACACTAGCATCTTGCTATCTTCTCCCGATTGTCTAAAAAATAAGATAGCATTAATGATGCCTTATCTTTAAACTTATGTTTATAACATAAGTAATCATGAGAAGAATCAATCCTAGGAACTGCCCAGTTCATCAATACCTCAGTGTCTGTTTTGTCTATGCCCAGATAATGACACAGGTAACCCCCTAAACGATGAGACAGACATCCTCCTATGGTCCCTGCAGGATTAGCCTTACTGAATGCTCACCTATGGGGAACCTGCTTTAGCCAGGTTAGGATTCCTGCAAAGAAGGAGGGGTAAGGCAAGATGAATGACTCTGACCTTTACTTTTTAAATATCTCCGTAAACATCCTTTCTAGGGGAAGGAGCTGTAACTGACAGGTGTCGCTGCATGGGATGGAACAAATCTTGTCATCAGGAATTGGAAAGACACTGTCATAAAAAGAGGATCGAATTTGGCATCAGACCTGTATCTGTACTCAGACTGCTGTTTATCTGTGTGATTCCTGAACAAAATAAGCTTAGTCCTCTCGGTTTCAGGAATAAAATGTGACCAATGAAGACACTGAGAATTAAATATGATTCTGGCTGAAGAGCTTAGAATATCCCATAAACATTAGTGCCAAATAAACAGGTATAAGAATCATCTTGTAATAGTTATTAAGAACTATAGTCAAAAACCTAAACTCTTCACCTGAACACTCCCGTGCCCCAAAGATTGGGCCCCTGGCCTACAGCATGAGCTCTGCCTTGATTCTTGGCTACTGACCACTCTCAGAGACTAAGAATTTAACTCAAGAGGAGGGGAAAGAAAAACTGGGGAGTGCAAGAAGAAGAGTGAGAGAGGACCCTGAGTCAGCCCTGGGGACAGACAGAAGTAAAAAGGAAGATGGGTCAGTTGGCCTCCAGTTCTTTCTGACTCAGTTTAACCAATTCTATATATAAAATTGCATGTTTTCTCTCTTTAGGTACATGGAAAGATCTTAGAGGAAAAGCAGTTTTTCTTCAAGTTCTCTTACTCCTTCCCAAGAAAGTAGGCACCGATAGAAGCCACCAAATAAATGTTCGCTGGCATTTTCATTTTTGCCGCAATATAAAAAGCACATCGTCCTACTTATCCCACATAATTGTAAGATGTTGACACTTACTGTTACCAAATGAAATTACAAATAAGACCGACTAACTGTGGCAGTGGTGGGCATAATTTCTCCTGTTAGAAAAGTCCTCAGCTTGTCCACAATTTGAAGGCTGCTCTAGACGCAGACAACTCCCCCAAATTATCATGCTCAGTAGCAGCAGGAGGGAAAAAATCACAGAAAAGACTGGAGAAATAACCAAAGGATGGAATACAACGAACATGAAAGGATAACCCCTACTGCAACGTGTAAGTGCGGCATGACACTGTACTTCTTGACAGGATTGTGGTGACTAGGATCGACTGAAGGTATATGCGGGTATACAGATAGACACAGGGTTTGTTTTTGGTTTTTTTTTAAGTAGTCTTAGCATAAATTGTTCTTCCTAGAATGGAAATTCAAACATGTCGCCGATCCTTTCACTCACTCTCATAACTACCTTCCGGAACTAGAGGTGTATTTTCCTATTCAATCTCTCCCCCAGTCTCTCTCAAACATAGTCGCTTTATTTTCTAATGCTCATTTCTTCTAAATTGTTAGTATCATCCATTTAAAGTGTTTGGCAAATTGAAATTTACTTTCTAGGCAACCAGAGGTATTTAAAATTATTAAAATTAGTTTTTGTTTAGACTTGTTTCAAAATAATGTTAATAAATACCTAGTAATTGTTTAAAACATGACTAAGTCAGTGGGAATGAATACAGCTGCAGAATGAACAATCTTTATCATATAACACAAACCTTCAGAACCTAAGAATAGGGTCTCTCTTAATCTCGATACACACCTTTGAGTTGAAATTAAAACTTACTTGCAGTTCTGGCACACTTTGCACTCAGGACATTGCCAACCTGCACGTTTTAATGGAGTAACCGCTATATCCAGGCACATTCCATGATAGTGCTGACCACAAGTAGTACAAAAGAACTGATCTAAGAGGTCTCCCGGGCTGTCGCACACTGCACAGTTTGCATCTTCCTTTGCTATAATTAACAGTAAAACAATGAAATTGTTGTATAAGAGTTTAATATTTTTCTGACTTCACAATTTAAAAATCACTTGCAGGGAATTTGCATGGTAAATCTTTCAGACACTTGAGGTTATCCACATTGAGCTGATATCCAATGAGAAGAAAGTCTCAGTAAAACCACTGTTACGTATTTAACCTAAAATTTCTTACAGTAAGTTTAATCATATGGTTTTGCATATTTGTGCCTACATCTACCTAAGACCATAAGCAATTCTTACGAATTTTATATCCCTGGTACCAGTGGTGATACTGGGCACCTATTTTATGCGCAACATAGACTTGCTGAAAAGAACCAAACAGGAAAATATCAACTGAGAAATGCCTTGAGGTGCAAAAGTAACCATTTTACTTGGATGTTAAATATATTTTAAAATTAACAATGTAAGTCAAGAGACAAAATTAACTGTTACGATCAAGATCAATTAAATGCTTCTTAAGCATAAACACACTAATTTTTACTCAGGTCAAATATATTTTTTAATACTAGAAAACACTGTATGAAGGAGAACATTAAAGATGGAAACTACATATTCGTACACAAATACAAAACTTCATACACTAATTCTACAGTCATCTGTATTAATTGTGACCTTGTAAAGCAGAATTAAAATCTACATAATTATGGGTATCATCTATCCCTAAATGTGGACTAAAAAAAATAGCACTTTTTAAGTTCTTTTACCATCTAGAACAAAAAATAAATGTAAGAATAAACTGCCTTGCCAAGTACACAGTTGAACTCATATTACAGTAAGAAAAATGTGTTCTAAAAATCATACCAATTTGATGATACATGTATGTCTATATCTGACACATATTCTCAATGGTTTGATTAGCTGATTATCTAAAGACTGTTTTAAATTGTACATATGAACCTTTTTTTCCAATTTTTGAAGGTTTGATCAGTCCTCTCTGGCTATAAGCCCTATCTACCTTCCTTTTTCCTCAATCAAGCATCTTGAAACAGACCAATAATCTATCTATTCCTTTTACATGGCAAACCGGTTTTACAGGCCATAGTATTTCTGACAAACTTTTTGTTTTTATTTAACGAAAACCATTCGCAGTTTGAGAACAGTACAAACCACGTTCTAGGATTCATCTGGACGGCCGGCTGGAGCTCTGGGGGCTGCAGACCCCCATTCACCGGGCACTGCCTTCATGAGGCTACCAGTGATCTACGAAATCCAAAGTTACTTTTTTGACCTTATCTTAACTGCAAGTCGCAGCATTTCCATTCCTATCCACTCCCACGTGACAGTCCCCTTACCTTGGCTTCTGTGATGGCAGCTTTCTCCTGATTTCTCCTTAGGTTTCCCATGCCTCCCTCTCACACTCCTGTGTTGGCTTGTGTACCCCTACAATTCCTCTAAATGCTGGAGCGTCTTGGGATTTCATCCTGTTCTTTCTTTTATAATTTCACATGGTTCCCCTCTGTGATCACACCAACTCCCATGTTATAAAAAATACCACCATGATTCCCAAATCTGTATCACCCGCCCCAAACTAAAACTACAAAATGTTATGTTCAAGTCTCACGGGACCTCAACAGCCAGATGTTCTAAAAAATACTCAAAACTCACCACCTCTAAAATAAAACATTTTTAAAATGTAAACCTCTCCCTTTTTTCTCAACCAGCTGGGTAAAGGCAGACACTTTAGTATCACTATGACTCCTCCTTGACCCAACACATCCAACCAGACACCAATTCTTACCCGGTCAACTTCCTATATATCCTTTTTCCTTCTATTTGCACAGCTCAGTTCAGTCCACTCTGCCTTGGTAATTACACTATCTTCTAAATGGCACTCCTGCTTATGGATCCGACCTCTCCCTAATCATCATCTACACACTGAGAGCAGGTTTTCAAAATTGTGAATCTGTTATTCCCTGCTTAAATTAAAAGTTTACCAATACCTCCCTTTTTCACTCTGAAAGACACCAAGATCAAGATTTTCTAGTGTAAGGGAAAGGGGGGGGGTAGTCCTCACCCCTTTCCAATGGAATCTCAGGGCCACTCGCTGTTCCTGGTGATACCAAGCTGTCTGCGATGCACACGACACGCTGTTCAGTGCTGTGTGCTCACATACACTGCTCCCCACCACTTAAAATGCTGTTCCTTTGCTGTGCCTGAGCTCTTTCCAAAGAGGCCTTCAAACCTCTCTGCTCACACAGCCCTGAGTATCCTAACGTCACCACACCTCAAGATCTGCCTAGTTGCTGAAGATCCTTTCCCCCATATACTGAGAGCACACTGTCACACAATAAAGTAATCACAGAGAACCTTAAAGGGTAGGGGCCTTGTCTTTTTCAACTTTGTGTCCTCAATTTCCTAGCACAAATCAAGTCTTATTAAATATATCTTACATGAAGAACTTCTAAAATCACTTTGAAATGACTCTTTGATTGGCACTTAAAATACGTCATTAATTTAAAAATGGAAATGTCATAAATTAGTTCATTTTTGATAGAAATGACCCATTAGGGTGAATTTTTTTTAATACAAAGAGTGCCAGTATTTACTCATTCAAGTTATGTACATTTAAAAAACCAATCCCTTGTTTTTGCCTATCCTCGAAACTTACAGAAATGGAGGCAAATACAGTGCTCTGATGATCAGATCCTCAGTTCATCTTTCCATTGTAATTTGCAGGGAACACCTTCGAAAGGCTTCTGTGAAACCTTCCAGAGTTTACTATCCCGTGACTTCACCTGCCACAGCAGCTACTAGTCACATGTGGCTACTGGGCAACTGAAATGTGACTATCCAAAATGACACGTGCTGTACAATATAAAATGCACCCCAGATTCTAAATACTTACTAGGGAAAAATAACGTCAAATATCTCAAAAATTTTATTGCTTACATGTTGTAATACTAATATTTTGGACATACTGAAATATATATTCTTTAAACTAATTATAATTTTTAAAAGTTTTTAACAAGACCACTAGAAAGATCTGCTCAATTTGCTCACATCATATTTCTGTTGCACAATACTGTTTTATACAGCAAAGCCCATTCTACAATAAGGTCTGTGTCTAAGATCACTTCTTCCTCCATGATAGCTGACGCCAATTCCTTAATGGCAACACTGTCATGTTGGTCGATTAGGACGGATGGATCACTAGTAATAAGTTAAACGAAGAAAAACATCCACATGATACACTCAGTCTAAAAACATCTATGCATTATGTAAAAATAATAATGGAAAAAAAGCACAACATCAAGAAATGAGGCTGGTTCCAACCATTTCCCCAATCAGGAAGAAGATATAGAAATACCAAAACAGCCTTTTGCAGGTCACGCAAAAAATGATATTACTAGATGGCTTAAGTGTCGTGTCAGAAAGAAGCACTTGGACATCTACGTACATAAATGCCCCACAGACCCATGAAGTTTGAAGCACTAATCAAACAATGAAGTGAAATTTTTCTTTAAGCAGTTGAAAAGGCAGAAGAGACCAAGGGAAAGACTGAAGCTAAAGCCAAGTTAAGAGAAGACAGGAGCTGAGTCCGGGTCAGGCCGACTCCGAAGACCATGCTCTCTACTCACCGAAATGTGCTCCTGCCGGAAGGGCAGGTGTGCTGAAGAGTATCCGCATGGGCACGAAGTAAGAAGGAAAGTGCCCGCAGAGGCAGAGAGTGAGGAAGCTGCATGACAGAGGAGGAGCGAGAACAGAGAGGGAGAAACAGAAGATCAGCTGTGGACAAGGTCACGTCCTGTGACTGCTGTGACCAGAGATGGAGGAACAGACAGAACACCGAGCCTAAACAAGAAGGCGCCGTGTCGGAGACACCTGGTCACGCGGGAAGGTGAGAGACCACTGAAGCACAACAGAAGTCCAACTACCGCCGTCCTGCACCCTGCACAGCCGCCTTCCCACGCACGTCCCAGCACCTGCCAGCTCGGCTTATGCTACCGGCAGAACCCGGCGCTGGACTACACGGGATCCCCAGCAAGAAAAACGAAGTCACGGATGTTGTCCGGAGAGGCTGGCCCACAGAGCAGGCAGGTAGGGAAGAAGCTCAGAGACCGACAAAATTTAGGGCAAGAGAAAAGTAGCTGGACTCGGTATCAGGAGATACAGAGACGACCACGAAAATGAAGGGAGAGAAGTTAAAGTCGAGTGATGAAGTCAGTGCGCTGGGGACAAGGAGGGCACGAGGAGATCCGGCACTCCCACGTTCCAGCCTTCAAAGACTCCTCCCTGCAGACAGAACATCTTGCTCACAAGACCTAGGTGCTCTAGTCTCTGTTTGCTCAGATGCTGTCTCTTCTGCCCACCTAGGAGACACTATATTCCAGGCACAGTGACGAGCTGTCATTTCACAATCCTGCCAGGCCCATTCCTCAAGACCTGTAGAGCAGCCGTTCACTCTTTCTGAAATGTTCATCCCTCTGATCTTACGTGGCTGGCTCCTTGCCATTTGGCTTTCCCTGAGAGGGAAAATACTGCTCAGTGAGTGGATATGGCTATGTCTCCGGGATGGCAATTAGTGTACAATCCCTAGACAAGGTTAGTGCATACCACGTCATCATGAAAATACTGACGAAGCCAGGACCAGCACTGACCTATGACAAAACACCCTACAACTGTTTTCTGATGAAAATCTTGGCCTTGCTCATAGGTTCTCTCCTTGCTGGGGTTTCTAATGAGGTCCATTTTCCTCTTCAACTTTCATAAAAAGATGGCAGTCCAACTCCTAGCCCAGCTAACTATCAAGCATATTGCTCTATGCTTAGCCAGCAGCGTAAAGTATGACGTTCAGTGTATACAGATGCGTTGAGTCTTAGATAGAAGAGCTGGAAGAGCTACCACTTTGTAAAGCAACTCACAGATACAAAGTCAAATGCTACATGGTTTCCGTTAATTATTATTTAACCTTCGCAGTAACACTGGTGTTTAAGCCCCACGTTTTAAAAGTAATAAGTACCTTGTGCTATGACACAATTAGGATAGCTAAAAATATTTATGAAAGATTTTAGGAAGACTATTGTATAATCTTATAAATTACTACAATACGTTCTACCTACAATATTCTCTACACCCTTGGATTAAGACAGCCGGTCAGAAAGCTGTGCTTACAGACTGCACTGGTAAGATCCTCAAGGAACAGAATTTACTTAACTGGGCTTTGGCTTCATATAAGAAATTGCCCTGTGGGATTTGTTTTGCTACACCGTATAATGTATATACAGTCTCGGTATCAAGTCCAATCTTTTGCCATTACGATGAATCGGGCCACTGTTCGTATTCCCTTCTGTGCTGGTGGCTGCAGAGCTCTGGAGCCAAAATCTATTTTGGCTTATTATTATTATTTATATATATCTATATATATATAATAATAAATTAATATTATTAAGTATTATTATTAAGTATTAAGTATTATTAAAACGAAATGCCAGTGCACTGTTATCTTCATACTTACACCACCCTTATTTTCCCACGACCAAATTTCTTTGTATATTTATAGTTTAATCCTGCTGTTCACATATTTTTATGAGTCTCCATAAATCTATGTTGGAACACGGCACAGGGCCCGTAGTTTCCGTGTATCTCTGAGCTGTGTGCAGCAGCAAAGCTCTCACTGGACGGATGTGAGTGACCGCAGCGCATCTCCCCGCGGTCCGTACCCTCCACCACCTCACGCGCTCTTTATTATGGCCTCTAACATTAAATGAGGTGTACCCTATTAGAACACAGTCTGCAGTAGAAAGGAGGATGGCCACTAACTAACAAAACATCTAATGTGAGAAATGTGGTCACAGAAAACTTTGTATGTTGTTTACTGAGGTCTGAAGTATGACTAAGTACAAAACACTGAATAAAACTCAGATTTTTTGAACACAAAGACAGGTGTTTTGTTTGATTGGCAAAGTGCATTATACCACCCAGAATATAATCAACTCTGATGACCGACATCACAGCTGGTGCACCCGTGTGACGTAATTCACTACCTGAGGCCTTAAATGACACCCACGGCAGCTGCTGTGCATCAATGTTTTTTCTCCCAGATTTAAGTATGGAATCACAAACATGTTTTAAACTTTAAATCCCTTATTTGCCCAAATACAACCTGACATTTTAGTTTGCCCTACCTATAATTTCTGTCTGTATAGTGATTAAGGACATGATTATACATGTAAACAAAAATACTTTTAACTGAAGATGAAATTATGATACTGAGATTATACAATCTAACTGTATTTGAGGCTATTTAAGTCTGAGGCAGCTATATTTATGTTTCACAGAGCTGGAAAAGATTTTTTTAAAAAGCTTTCATCAATATTGCTAAGACACAGATAAAAACTAACACTAATGTAACTAACAGGTTACACAAAAAAAGACTGAATAAAGCATCGCAGAGATTTCACAATGAGTCTGGAAATTCAATTTACTAGGGGAGAAAATCCCAAAGCGTACATGCTCATTGGAAATCCATATACTAAGAAAAAAGGCAAGATCTCTGTTTAACAATAAAGATGGGAAAGAACTGTAATTTTCTGTATAACAAATTTCAAACATTTAAATATTTTCACATAATTATAAA
Organism: Meles meles; assembly: GCF_922984935.1. Taxonomy (NCBI): domain Eukaryota; kingdom Metazoa; phylum Chordata; class Mammalia; order Carnivora; family Mustelidae; genus Meles; species Meles meles. Next base: position 5,062,612 of record NC_060075.1, on the reverse strand, counting down.
ATAGTGTTTGGAAAGAAAGGAAAAAAGCACAACTGAGGATTATAGGTAACCAAGATAGATAAATCAAGAAGAAACATTAACAGAGATTTCTATTATGACTATCAGAGCTATACAATGACCACAAATTTCGAAAGTGTTTGCTGATCCTATTAATGTACATCCTGAAATAACACTTGAGTGAATCATCATCTAATTCTCTAAGTGGGTGGTTTTTTGGTGTAGAACACACTGAATACCATTTGACATATTTATAGTACGTATTAAACTACTTTATACTCAGTATTTCTTTCTACAGTGGTTTAGGAAAATTTTTAGTAAGAATGTAAAACATGCAAACTATCTTTGAAATTTTGAGGAAATTTTGAGTTAAACTGGTATTTAACTTCAATGATACTGGTGATAACAGACTCCCCCAAGGATCTCTGGCAAAGACCCCTTAGATTACCAAGGTTATATAATACTACCTTTTAATACAAGCAAAATAATATTTAGGGAACTTACAACATTAGTCATTTGAAGTAAGTACACTTATAAATGTTTAAAAAGTAGATCTACAGTAAACTTACATCTCTCAGGAGCTTGGTCGATGTGCTCTGGACACAGAAGGAAGAAGTTCCGAAAGTCCTGAAAGGTCCCGGCTCCTGCAGCACAAGGATAATGGTACGTCTGGGTGCATTTCTCTTCACAGCATTTGATAGTGGCTCCAAGGTGCTTACAAAATGCACATCGCTGAAAGGGGGAAAATGGAAAGAAATCTCTTTTTAGACCCTGGAAAAGGAGCGCTCAAATGTGGAGCTGGGAAGGCATAGAAGAAAAGTCTTCTGTATGCTATAGCAGAACAATGTAAACCTCCACAATACTGAATAAAGGATCCATTAAAAATGATAAAATCTGAAGTACTCGGCTGAGTGGTATAACACAGGTTCATCCATTCGAGTTTAGGAAGTAAGCATTTCACTTTTCTCTCTTTTGTCAAAAACAAGTAAAAATGTTTTAAACGAGTGATATGATTGAAAAGGCAGGTGTCTAGCTGTGGGGTATTTCAACACATTTTAAATCCCACCAAAAACTAATAAAATGTATCTCTCCTATTTATGAAACCTGTTTTCACCCTACCTAAAAACGAGTACGAAATAAAACATGCAATACAGAGTAAGTTAGTAAGGGACAATCATAGGATTCCAGTACACCTACAGATCTACACACATCCCTGTGAAAATTAGTTTCAAGTTTCTTAATAAAAACTGGGAATGGGAAGAAATGTTAAATCCTCGGAGTATCTCCTTTCCCTATTTCAACCTGCCTCTGTTCTCTTGCTCGTGGTAAAAGCAGAGAAAGCAGCGCCAACACAACCACAGGGGAAGTGCATGGCGACTAAGGTGTAAAGAGTCAGTACAAATTGCCTACAATGCGACATGCATAAACTCAGCTTTCCCCAAGAATGATTAATACACTCTCCTTCAAGCCCTGGGTATCATCTTCTTCTTTGTGGGTCTTTTGCTGGGTAGCCTGCATCATACGGTATAAAATCTCTCTTCTGCAGATGCCTAGCTGTCGATCTTGTACAGGCTTCTGTTTGAGCATTCGTGCCATTGCGTGAGAATTAGTTACTTGTCTTTTCATCCCAGTCCTGGCTCCTTGAGGAGAGGCACGTATTTTGCTATCTTTGTATCTGTAGCACTGTGAATGCTGCTTGGCACAGAAGCCCTAATAAACAGGTGCTCATATTTATATGTACTAAATGGACTTCACTGTTCATACTCTCACTGTTAAGTGTGGTGCAGGAAAGCTAACTGAAAACACCGGAAGCCAAATGGAACAATTTGTGATAAAACCGGCCCTCCTGAAAGAAAGTCACTAACATTACCAAGAAGATCTTTATTTTTAAAGATTTTATTCATTTATTAGAAGAGAGAGAGAGAGCATGCATGGGTGGGGGTGGGGGTTGTACAGAGAAGAGGGAGAGGAAGAAGCAGACTCCCCATTGAGCAGAGAGCTGATGTGGAACTCAATCCCAGGACCCTGAGATCATGACCTGAGCCAGAGTCGGATGCTTAATGGACTGAGCCACCAAGGTGCCCCAAGAAGATCTTCACATAGTAACATACTTTTTCCATATTTCTGCTAGTCTATCAGAGAATACAACAGTTTTTAAATTAAAATTCATTCCAGCATTTTACGTAAGAGGCCATCAAATTCTTCCTTGTAACCATCAGTCCATGGCACTGAACTGATTTAAGAAAGTTTGATATCACCTGATGAGTCTTCTACACATTTCCAAACTGTCAACAGACCACTACAGCTTCTAGGTGACTCATGAACACTAGTTATACCTGTTGCATTTCTGTTGTCTATGATGTCCACAAGTTCGAAGACTAAAACATTTCCCTTCTCTTTTTGTACTTACACATGCTACATCATTAAAAAGGGAAAAGAAAAGGAAGCAAGCCTTAATAAAATATAATAACCAGCTTTCTCCGAATTTATTTTATGTTATGATCTCTCAGGGTCTCTAAATATGTTTAGTATATTGACACGACCCAGAATAAACAACATGCATAACATCAAAGTAGTCTGAGTACCCTTGAGTCATACTGGAAAGACCAAGAAAATGCTGAGTGAGGAAGGAGCACCTATATGTCCAACTGATGGCTAAAGAGGGTTTATATTAACTCATTAGCATAACAAAATAATTTCAGCTAAACTGTTAAAATCTCCATTTTTTTAACATATGGCAAATTGTACAGAAGCAGAAGCCTTTTGCACTAAAAATAATTTTGGCAAATAAAATATAATGACTTTTATTTAAGTGCATAATAAGGAAGCAAAATAATTTAAATTGATCCTTTTCCCAATGTCTCTATCATTTTAGAAACATCAACATGTTCTCTTAATCACGTTTGCAATGGAAAATATTATGTGACATTAGCTAAACTACTATGAGAAGTCCTGGAATATATCCAACATACTAATTTACAATAACATATAAAGATACAGGGAATAAAGGAAAGGAAATAAAATACTAACTGCATTTAAGTGAACGTTTCAAGCCCATCTGTTATAATTACAGAGCTAATGAAAGACATTTGGCATTCAAAGAAAATATATACTTTATATATAGGCTAGAATAGATCTTTCTGAACCAAATAAAAGCATTTGTAAAATTGTCCAAATTATGAAAGAATAAATTTCCACAGGGAACTTCTTGAACATCAGCATTCTTGCACAACACCTATTAGAAATGAAACAAATTATAAACTAAGTAACAATTACAAAGCTAATTAACATTTAGGGAGAGGGAGGTAAAGTAAACAGCTTTTAAATGATTTACCAACTAAACAATTTATCCGAATCAGTATTTAAAACTCCTAAATAGCATTTTATTTTTCTACTTTTTTGAATTATTAAAAAAAGAAAAAGAGGAGAGGTAGAGGGGGAAAAAAAGGAAAGTGTTATAGTATCTTTTGACAATTGTCCAAGAGCACATCCGAGAAAGAACTGTCAGAGTTCACACTGCCAACTACTATTAAGAATTAGTTTGAGGGGGGCGCCTGGGTGGCTCAGTGGGTTAAAGCCTCTGCTTTCGGCTCAGGTCATGATCCCAGAGTCCTGGGATAGAGCCCCACATCGGGCTCTCTGCTCCGCAGGGAGCCTACTTCCTCCTCTTTCTCTCTGCCTACTTGTGATCTCTGTCTGTCAAATAAATAAATAAAATCTTTAAAAAAAAAAAAAAAAAGAATTAGTTTGAGGAACTTCCAAAACTTTTATTTCACTAGACTAAAATAAGGAAGGCTCTCTCAAAATAAATCTGCAATACAAAACAAGGCAGAATCAACAAAATTTCAGAGATTAAGGTTAAAGATGAGTTATGAAATAGTAAAATAAGCTTGAGGATATTCCTAAGTTTGTCCAATTAACTATGAAGTATTAATTCTGTATCAACTATGGCAATGGGCTAAGGGCTCTAAGTCAAATATTATTATAGGTTTTCTATATACTTTTTAGCCTTTCCCAAACTTTTCTTATCAGTTAGCTGGGATTCTCCCAAAATGCAGAATAAAGAATAAGGACAGAAAGTAAGAAAAACAAGTTAAATTGACATGGAAAACTGATCCACAAAATCTAGTGTCTCTTTAAGCAAGACTACCAGAAGGAGAGAAAATAGAAGGATTATAACCAGAGAAATTCTTTTTTTTTTTTTTAATTTTATTTATTTATTTGACAGATCACAAGTAGGCAGAGAGGCAGGCAGAGAGAGGGGGGAAGCAGGCTCCCTGCCGAGCAGAGAGCTCGATGCGGGGGCTTGATCCCAGGATCCTGAGATGATGACCTGAGCTGAAGGCAGAGGCTTAAACCCCAAGTCACCCAGGCGTCTACAGAGAAATTATTCTCTTTTTTTAATTAACATATAATGTATTATTAGCCCCAGGGGTACAGGTCTGTGAATCGCCAGGTTTACACACTTCACAGCACTCACCGTAGTACATACCTTCCCCAATGTCCATAACCCGACCACCCTCTCCCCAGAGAAATTATTCTTAAGAAATTATGAAAATATCTAGTACGAGCTAACATGTACCAACCATAATTTCATTGAACAGAGGGGGAGCCAGCAGAGTCTTTCTTTTCCTGATCTCTGTATCACTACAAAAGCACCTGCTCTTAATATCTGCCATGTAACTCCCTAATCGGAAAATACCCACTTCAGATTAAAACATCTCACACCTAGAAACACTGGCAAAATTTTAAGGTAGCAAACAAAGAAAAGGAAAAATTCCAGTAGCCTCGTGAAAGAGAAAACAGGCCAGCTACAAAGAAAGGAGAATCGTCATTTATTCGCATTAGCAATATTCAACGCAAAAACCAAAAAAAGCTGTATCTTCCAAGGTCGACAAAAAAATTGTGTGAAACTAAAATTTTAATACCTACTGAGTTTACATTCAAGTCCATGAATATTAAACATAAATGGGCTAAATTCCCTATTTAAAAAAATAACAGTAACTTTCAAAATGTGCAAAATATACTTTATACATGTACACACACATACACACTACCTATATATACAGCCATTTAAATTATAAGAATAATCATAAACAAATAAAATGTACATGTACATGTATGTATGTTTTATGTATATGCACATATATGTGCATGAGGCACAGTGACACAACAAATTCAAAAATAAAAGCAGAAGGGAAAAGCAGAAACGCTATCAAAAAGAAAGCAGCTATGGCAAAGAAAATTGGATCCAAACCAAAAAGCAGTAAATAGGGCAAAGATAAAGTTCATATTAAAAAAAAGTCTTGTGTTAAGAATTCCAACAGAACAAGAAACAGTCACTGAAGTTTACATACCTAGGTATGAATTTCCTTAACATATAAAAGTAAAATTGAGTAGAAATATGTATATGAATAAATCAGACCTTAATACATCTCTCAGAAATCAAGACATAGATATAAAATGAAGAATGTAATTAACAATGATCAAGTTGATTGAAACTTACACATAGATACACAGATTTCCATCATTCAAACCCAGAGAATATATATCCTATAAAATATACACAGAATTCTTTTTCTTTATTTTTTAGAACTATTTTTAATTCACTATACATATGACCATTAAAAAAAGTCCACAAATTCAAAAAATCAAGTAATTCCTAGGCCATATTCTAAAAAGCAGATATTTCCTAAACCTAATACATTAACAATTACGAATTTACAACATAAACTCAAAATCTATCCACCAGAAAAATTGAAAAATTGCATCTAAGGCAGATTTCTTTTAAATCAAAGAAAAAACATTTATTATTTTTGAAATGATTGAATAAGAAACATGTCAAAAATCTTTGAGATGTGGCAAATTTGGTTATGGAAAAAAAATACAGCTTGAAAAATGCAAAACTCAAGACCAAAGGATAAAAATAAATGAAACTAGATTTAAAAACCGAAGCAAGAAAGAACCAATATATACTGCATGAGATGAGACATCTCAGGAAGTAAACCCACCCTAATACTGTGTTTAGGGAGATGCTATTCATAAGATTCAGGTGTTAAAGTCTATCAAAAGAATCAGTGTTTGCTTTAGAAAAAATATGCTTAAAATAAAACTGACTGAAATAAAACTCAATCTTCCGAAACATCTTATATATAAATTGGCTTAAAATCATGAATATCTTGGTGAGTGATTTGCTGCTGCCATTCTGGCCCAGTTAATTATTCTGGTTTGTCCACTAACAAACATCCATTTCTGACTGAAACATCTGCTTAAAATATAATAATAATAACATTAAATAACATTACAAAATCAAAATGGGCAGTGCTATGAATGAGATTTTTTCCTCCTGCCAGTATCTTCCCTTTCTGATGCATCTTCCTCACTGCTGTCACAATGGTCTTTTTTACTATTTTTTTAATTTTTATTTTTTTTTCTTATGTTATGTTCACCATACAGTACACTGTTAGTTTTTGATGTAGTGTTCCATGACTCATTGTTTGCGTATAACACCCAGTGCTCCGTGCAATCTGTGCCCTCCTTAATACCCATCACCAGACCAACCCATCCCACCATCCCTCTCCCCTCTAAAACCCTCAGTTTGTTTCCCGGAGCCCAGAGTCTCTCAGGATTCGTCTCCCCCTCCGATTCCCGCCTTTCATTTTCCCCTTCCTTCTCCCAATGTCCTCCACACTATTTCTTATGTTCCTCATATAAGTGAAATCATATGATAATTGTCTCTGACTGACTTATTTCACTTAGCATAATCCCCTCCAGTACCATTCACATCAATGCAAATGGTGGGTATTCATCCTTTCTGATGGCTGCGTAATATTCCATGGCATATATGGACCACATCTTCTTTATCCATTTGTCTGTTGAAGGACATCTCAGCTCCTTACACAGTTTGGTGATTGTTGACATTGCTGCTAGAACATTGGGGTGCATGTGCCCCTTCTTTTCACTACATCTATATCTTTGGGGTAAATACCCAGTAGTGCACCTGCTGGGTCATAGGGTAGCTCTATTTTTAACTTTTTGAGGAAATCTCCACAATGTTTTCCAAAGTGGCTGCACCAGCTTGCATTCCCATCAACAGTTTAAGAGGGTTCCCCTTTCTCTACATCCTCTCCAACACTTGTTGTTTCCTGCCTTGTTAATTTTTGCCATTCCAACTGCTGTAAGGTGGTATCTCAATGCAGTTTTGATTTGAATTTCCCTGATGGCTAATGATGTTGAACATTTTTTCATGTGTCTGTCAGCCATTTGTATGTCTTCTTTGGACAAATGTCTGTTCATGTCTTCTGCCCATTTTTTGACTTGATTATCTCTTTTTGGGGTGTTGAGTTTGAGAAGTTCTTGTAGATCTTGGATACCAGCCCTTTATCTGTAGTGTCATTTGCAAACATCTTCTCCCATTCCTTGGGCTGCCTCTATGTTGTGTTGACTGTTTCCTTTGCTATATAGAAGCTCTTTATCTTGATGAAATCCCAAAAGTTCATTTCCGCTTTTGTTTCCCTTGCCTTTGGACACGTGTCTTGAAAAAACGTTGCTGTGGCCAATTACTAGAACCTATACAGTAATTCAGTAATGTGGCAGGATACACAATCAACGCACAGAAACCAGTTGCTTTTCTGTACACTAACAATGTAACTGTAGAAAGAGAAATTAGGGAATCGATTCCATTTGCAATAGCACCAAAAACCATAAGATACCTTGAATAAACCAAGGATCTATACTCTAGAAACTACAGAACACTCATGAAAGAAATTTAAGAAGACAAAAAAAGATGGGAAAACACTTCATGCTCATGGATTCAAAGAACAAACATTGTGAAAATGTCTCTGCTGCCCAGAGCAATCTACACATCCAGTGCAATCCCTTTCAAAATACCACGAACATTTTTCAAAGAGCTTGAACAAACAATCCTAAAATTTGTATGGAACCAGAAAAGACCCTGAATTGCCAAGGAAATGGTGAAAAAGAAAAACAAAGCTGGGGGCATCATGTTGCCTGACTTCAAGCTCTATTACATAGCTGTGATCACCAAGACAACATGGTACCTGCACAAAGAGGCACACAGACCAATGGAACAGAACAGAGAGCCCAGATATGGACCCTCACCTCTATGGTCAACTAATTTTTGACAAAGTAGGAAAAAATCGCCAATGGAAAAAAGACAGTCTCTTCAATAAACGGTGCTGGGAAAATTGGACAGCTATGTATAGAAGAATGAAACTCGACCACTCTCTTACACCATACACAAAGATAAACTCTAAATGGATGAAAAGACCTCAACGTGAGGCAGGAATCCACCAAAATCCTCGAGAACATAGGCAGTAACCTCTTCGACACGGTGGTCTTTCTAAGGGAGTCCCCCATACCTCTGGATCAGGTCCAGCCTCCTCAATAGGGCACTGTGGTAGGCAGACTGCTAAAACGCCTGCACTCCCCACTTTTAGCCCCTAACATGCCCCACCCTTAATACAGAGACTTGTAAAAGAAATATATAGATATGATGAAATATCATGCCAGAGATTATACTATATCACATGGCAAATGGATTTTTGCAGATGTGATTAAGGCTGCTATTCACCTGATGCTGGATTAATCAAGGGAGAGATTAATCTATTCAAACTGCACAATTCCTTTAAAAGCGCAAAGTTTTCTCCAGCTGGTAGGAGACAGGAAGGTCAGAGAAATTCAAAGCAAGGGAAGGATTCAATACATCATTGCTATCTTTTAAGACAAAAGGAGCCCCACCCAAGGTCCAGGAGTCGCCTCTAGGAGCTGACAGCAACCTCAAGTAAGGCTGGCCAACTGGCAGACAGCCAATAAGGAAATGGTGCCCTCAGTACTACAACTGCACAGAATGGAACTCTACCCTCACCTAAATAGGCTCAGAAGAGGATTCTTCCCCAGGGCCTTCGGATAAGCACACAGGCTGGGAGACATCTTTAGGACCCTAAACACAGAGCGCAGCTGAGCCGGCCCAAACCTCTGACCTACAGAAGTATGACTTCATAAATGGGGCTGCTTTACGCCAATAAATCTGTGGTAACTTCTTATATAGCAATAGCTCACACTTAGCGCATTTCACACGGCTGTTTGTTCTCTGCTAAATCACTATTAGTATTTTTAAGAAAATTTTTCTATTATACTTTCATTACACAGTGTCTTCTTAACTCAAAACTATTAAGTAAATAGGGTAAATATTTTAAACTCCATCCTAGTAATGAAGCAGCAAAACCTAAGAGAAACTCTCCTAACATAAGCATTTCTGAGTCCAGCATTCTGAGTACACAAACGTGCCCATCTATTGGGTCAAGAAAACAGTAAATTCGCTAGTTGACGACAACTTACATAAATCAGAAACCTTCAACAAATAACCATACTAGCTACAAGCTTTAACATAGCCATAAATAAAAAGATTAATAAATCTGACTATATAAAACTTTTAAACTTTATATGGTGAAAAACCATACATATCTCAGAGAAAAATCAAATGACAAAAAAAAATTTTTTAAATAACCTGCAATTTGAATTACAAATGTCTAGTATCCTGAATATATAAAAGCAAAGCGTATACATTATAAAAATGAGTATAACTTAAAAATAGACAATGACACTTTGCAGAAGCACATAATTTAGGGAAGACATAACATGGGCCAATAAAACATATTTAATATGCAGGATTTAGTGAACATTATTTCCCAGCAGCCAGGCCAAACACCTTACAAGCACGACATTATTCAAGTCTAACAAAGCACCATTTTTGGTGGATATCATTACTGCTCACTTTCCTAATGAGGCACAGAGAGATCGAATTCCTTGCTCACCCTTACAAAGCCAGGAAGTGAAAGAGGAATTGAACTAGAGGAGTTCATAATTAGTTAGATATGGGTAATTAATGCAAATTCCATTAACACACTGAATAGTTTGTTTCACTTATATCCTCACTCTCACTTAGGTTATAAAGAAAGAAGGTAGCCACTTTAGGATTTGAATTTCATAAAATATTAATCCTCACTAACTACCAGAAGAAATACACTAGAATGTTCATGAAACACAATTCATAATACTTTCAAACTGGAAAGCCCCAATGCCCAACAGTAAAATGGATAAACAACAGTACTCTGACAACAGAATACTATGATCAGTGAGAATAAATGAATGACAGTGACAATGAGCCATTTGGAGAATTTCACCAACATAAGGGCATGTGGAAAAAGAGAACAGTACTTACTGTATACGTCCAATACACAAAAGTACATAAAGTACAAAAACAGGCAAGACTCATTTATGATGTGATGTCAACACTTGCCTCTAAGGAGTTAAAAGCAGTGACTGAAAGGAACAGAACCTGGGTGCTATTACTGAGCTAGTCACAGTTTATGTGCACTGATCTTACTTAGGGGTGTTCATAGAAATGTACACCTATAATAAATACATTTTGCTGTGTACGTATCATACTTCAATAAGAAGTTTTTTTTAGAAAATTAGAGAATTTTAGGTGAAAAGTAAACTTGTAAGGGATAATATCTACCCTTTTATTTCTCACATGAAACTCTATGCAAATATTACTACTCTACTTGTGTTTTCATTCGATGGATTAAAATCTCTTATTCTTCTCCAGTAACCTGTAGTATATTAAGATAACAGCTGCAAGAATAATATGAATGAATGCACTGTAAATCTAATCTAAGATATTTGTCCTCAGGCAAATATCTTAAAAGAAAAAAAAAAGGAAGAAAGAAAAGGATACACACAGCTACCACATAAATCATCTATTAATTGGTTATTACTAAGAGCACAAAACGAAGTACTATACATTATCAATCACTTTGTAACAATGACTGCTTGAAAATTAGGATATTTGAAAACCAAAACATTTTAATTTAAACATGTTTGTTTAACATGATACTAGGGTTAGTAAGCCAACATTGTATATTATAGAAAAGAGTTTAAAACTACAGTTAATTGGATACATTTAAATCATATCTTTTAAAAACATAAGAAGAGCTATATTTGCATGCTCTTTGGTCCAAATTTTGATGTCAATTAGCAGATTTATTTAGCCCACATTTATCTTTTCTAAAGATTTATTTGAGAGACAAAGAGGGTGCACTTATGAGGGAGGGGGTTGACTGAAAACTCGGGAAGACTCCCCACTCGGCACAAAGTCCAGTGTGGGGCTCAATCCCAGGACCTCAGTCAGCTGACATCGTGACTTGAGCCACAATCAGGAGTCCACCACTCAACCAACTGAGCAACCCAGGTGCCCCTAGCCCAAATTTAAAACCTTCATAAAAAGGATGTCCATCAAAAAAAAACCCAGAAAACAAAACAAAAAAACCCTTTAAAACATGATGTATAAAAATGGTAGAAAATCTCCTTGATTGGCAGTTCAAATAGGACATTTTTTGAGTTTGCTTTATTTTTATGTTTTTTCTTTGTGAATTGCCCTTCTGAGTCTTTTTCTTTCATTTTCTTATTGTGGATTTAATTTTTAAATAAACACTATATATCAGTGACCTTAAACCCTAAAAAAAAAAAAAAAAAAAAAAAAAGGGTGTCCATCTTCATAAAAGATTCCAACAATAGTATAAGAATATCTATTCTTGGGGCACCTGGGTGGCTCAGTGGGTTAAAGCCTCTGCCTTCGGCTCAGGTCATGATCCCAGGGTCCTGGGATCGAGCCCCACATGAGGCTCTCTGCTCGGTGAGGAGCCTGCTTCCCCCTCTCTCTGCCTGCCTCTCTGTCTACTTGTGATCTCGTCTGTTAAATAAATAAATAAATGATAAAAAAAAAAAAAAAAAGAATGTCTATTCTTGCAAACAGTACACTAATAGAATTAGGCCATCCAAACAGAAATTATACTTATAAAAAATTAGTAACTATATCCACACAGTCATTACAAGCGAACCAGATTCTGCATGAATAACGCTGTCATACCTGACTGTGGGGAGGAAACTGTTTCCCACCTGTCTCACAGAGGAGTGGTAGAACAGTCTTCTCTAACTGCCCACCAACAGAGTGCTACTCAGCAAGTAAGCACACCGGTAAACATTATCATCACATAAGAAATGGCAGTAGAAATCTTAACATAAACTAAAATGCTTGTAGTAGCTGAATTATATCTACAGTATTTATATAATCATAGCAAATAACTCAGATATGTTGTATGCCACTCACGGGCTCAAAGGATGATGGCTAAAAGCAATGAAAATATTGAATCTCATTACTGATCTACTAGCTTTGGGTGTTTATTTGGATTTATTTACTTTGGTTTTTTTTATTTTTATTATATTTTAAAGAGAGAGAGAGAACAAGCAGGGGAATAGCAAAGGAAGAGAGAAAAGTAGACCCCCCCCCCCCCCCCCGCCCCACTGAGCAGGGAGCCGGACATAGGACTGATCCCAAGATCCCTGGAACATGACCTGAGCAGACGGCAGATGCTTAACCAACTGAGCCACCCAGGCAACCTCTTCATTTTTAGAAATCTCTAAGCCCAACCCATGACCCCGAGATCAAAAGTCACATGCTGCTCCAACTGAGTCAGCCAGGCACCCATTCTGAATTTCTTTTAAATTGATGCACAAAATAAATAATAATTTCCTTTTTTCTCTTAGTAACTTTTTCAATTAGAGGAAAAATTACTTAAAAGAAAAGATACAATTATAGATTGGATGGGCAATAAAAATTAAAAAAAATTAATTAATTAAGAACTACTGAATTCAACTGAAAAATATCAGTATGAACTCATGATTTTGAAAAATACCTTTTATGTGATTTATTTTTGACCAGGAGTCAAGATAATTCAGGGGAACAACAGTCTTTTTTTTTTTTTAAGATTTTATTTATTCATTTGACAGAGAGAGACAGCAAAAGAGGGAACACAAACAGGGGGAGTGGGAGAGAGAGAAGCAGGCTTCCCGCTGAGCAGGGAGCCCGATGCGAGGCTCGATTCCAGGTCCCTGCCCCAGCACCCAACTTCTAGAATGATGCTGGAACTGAATATCCACATGGAAAACAAAGAACCTTGAACCTTTCATCTTGTATTCTCCCACCATACCCGTGATTTATAAAGTGAATAAACGGGCGCCTGAGTAGCTCAGTCAGTGTGTGTCTCCCTTGGGCTCAGGTCATGATCCCAGGGTCCCCCTGCTTGTGTTCCCTCTCTGTCTCTATCAAATAAATAAATAAAATCTTAAAAATAAGTAAATAAATAATCTTAAGGTAACATTGGAATGTGCAATTATACTTTCATGTAAGACATACCAAGCATAATCCTTAAAAGAAAACATTTGAAAATTGACAAATGACATACTTCATCAAAATTAAACCCTCTGCTCATGGAAAAGCACTAAAGAAGAAAGCAAGATGCAAACTAGGCAAAAATACTTAAAAAATACATCTCTGAAAAATGATTTCTATGTAGAATATTTTTAAAACTCTTAATAGTAATGAAAGACAAATCCATTGGTAAGGGCGGGTAGACGTAAAAGATCTGAGCAGACAACTCACAGAAGATATCAAATGGCCAGTAAGTACATAAAGATGTTCAATTTCATCAGGAAATACAATATTCATCAGGAAATACAAAACCAAACCCACAATGAAATATCATTAAACACCAACCAGAATGGCTGAAATTTACGAACACTGACAATAACCAGTCCTAGAAAAATGGAGAGCAAAGGGAACTCTCTCACCTCTTACCGGTAGAAATGGAAAAGTATGCTAACCCTTTCGAAGAAACTGTCAAACTGTCTTCCAAAGTTAGACACATCCTTTCCAGGAAATCAGCAATTTCAGATCTAATTATTTCCACAAGAAATATGAAAATATGTGTCATGTTGCATAAATGTTCATAGCAGCTTTATAAACAATAGCCACACAGAGGAAGAAATCTTTCAGGTGGTGAATGGAAGAACCTCAAAGGCCAGACTGAAAAGATTTCATCCTCTAGGATTCCATTTATATTTCAATCTAGAAAAGGATCAGATCAGTGACTGCCAGGAAATAGAGTGGTAGGAGGGGACAGAACCAAAAGGGTCATGAGAGGCAATCTGGGATGAAAGAAATATTCTGTATCTTGACTACGATGACAATTATATACATATATGACTGTAATACTTCTCACAACATTCAGCTGTACCTTTCTTCAGAAGAGTTGACTTATATTGTATATAAAATATACCTTAAAATTAAGAACAACTTAAAATGGGCAGAAGATATGAACAGACACTTCTTCAAGGAGGACATACAAATGGCTATCATACACATGAAAACATGCTCATCATCACTAGCCATCAGGGAGATTCAAATTAAAACCACATTGAGATACCACCTGACACCAGTCAGAATGGCCAAAATTAGCAAGACAGGAAACAACGTGTGTTGGAGAGGATGTGGAGAAAGGGGAACCCTCCTACACTGTTTGGTGGGAATGCAAGTTGGTGCAGCCACTTTGGAGAACACTGTGGAGATTTCTCAAGAAATTAAAAATAGAGCTTCCCTATGACCCTGCAATTGCACTACTGGGTATTTATCCCAAAGATACAGATGCAGTGAAAAGAAGGGCCATCTGTACCCCAATGTTTATTGCAGCAATGGCCACAATCGCCAAACTGTGGAAAGAACCAAGATGCCCTTCAACGGATGAATGAATAAGGAAGATGTGGTCCATATACACGATGGAGTATTATGCCTCCATCAGAAAGGATGAATACCCAACTTTTGTAGCAGCATGGACGGGACTGGAAGAGATTATGCTGAGCGAAATAAGTCAAGCAGAGAGAGTCAAGTATCATATGGTTTCACTTATTTGTGGAGCATAACAAAGAACATGGAGGACATGGGGAGATGGAGAGGAGAAGGGAGTTGAGGGAAATTGGAAGGGGAAGTGAACCATGAGAGACTATGGACTCTGAAAAACAACCAGAGGGTTCTGAAGGGGCAGGGGGTGGGAGGTTGGGGGAACCAGGTGGCGGGTAATAGAGAGGGCATGTATTGCATGGAGCACTGGGTGTGGTGCAAAAACAATGAGTACTGTTACGCTGAAAAGAAATAAATAAATTTAAAAAAAAAATTAAGAACAACTCTCACGCAGAAAAAAAAACTTTCAAATTTATTTATTGGGTAATGAATGGTGGACAGGCTACTGTCAAAGTAACATTTTTGAAAATAAGATTTGTAAAATCGGAAAAAAATACGAAGCCTAACTACTGGAAGTCACTTGTGAATAAGCAGATGCCAGACGGACCGGAAGCACATCTGACTCTTCAAAGAAGACGCTGCTGGCTGAGATTTGTGTCCGAACTAATGTTCAGCTTACGGACATTCCCTCATGTGCAGGGAAAGGGGGAGACTGGGACCTGACCTCACACGAGCTTCAGTCGTTCTGATGTGAGAGGGCAGATGAAGTTCTCAGGACTAGGGAGACTGGAAACTGAGGGGAAACCTTGAAAGGAGGGAGCCACAGAGAAGGGAGCCCCTCAGGTTAAACTCTCAAATTTTCCTTATATCCTTAACATGTACCTTCACAGAAGGACTCTGAGCAGCTCAGGGAGAGCAACACCTGAACTGCTGAAGGAACCCAGCAGAGATTCCCGATGCCTATGGCTGGGATGACATGGACTGGAGTGTAAGTCCAGCCATCTTAAAAGTCTCCCAGAACAAAATCTGCCATTGAACAGAATAAGGTAATAGAATCCAGAATCTATAACCTATCACCTAAAATGTGCAGTATACAATAAAAATTCCTAGACATGTAAAAAACCAGAAATGAGAAAATGGAACCTTAATGAAGAAAAAAAAAATTCAAATAAAAAAGGACAAGATGCACAAAGACTTTAAAAAGCCATTATTAGAAACATGTTCAACAACATATAGAAAAAGCTGGCCATAACCAAGAGTAGCATAATAAAAGAGACATAAAAACGGCAAAGTGAAAACCTAACAAACTCTGCAAGTATGAATTAAAATAATTTCAATAAAAATGTCAATGGATAGGTTTAACAAGAGATTGGACAGAACAGAAAAAATGGTCAGTGATGCTGAAAATAAATGAATCATTTATCCATTGTGAGAAACTGAATTATTGAAAAAGAAATTAACAGAGCCTCAGTAACCTGTGGGACAATACCAAATGGACTAACATGCATGTAATTGGAGTTGCAGAGGAGAGAGAGATGGGACAGGAAAAGAAAAAGAAATTTTTTACAAACTTGGTGAAAAAAATCAACTTACAGTTTTAAGAAGCTCTGCAAACCCCAAGCAGGAAGAATACAAAGAAAATCACACCTAGGCACATCACAGACTGCTGAAAACCAAAGATAAAAAGAAAATCCTGAAAGCACCCAGAGAATAATCAAAACATTATATACATAGGGATAGTGATACTAATGACCGGACTTCTCATCACAAACGATGAGACAGGAGACAATGCAAGAACCTCTTTTAAATACTCAAAGAAGAACACATTGAGGAGCACCTGGGAGGCTCAAGTGGTTAAGCACCTGCCTCTGGCTCAGGTCATGATCCTAGAGTCCCAGGACGGAGCATCGCATAGGGCTCCCTGCTCAGCAGGGTGTCTGCTTCTCCCTCTGCCCTTCACCCGCTCATACTTTCTCTCTCTCTCTTTCTCTCACTCACTCAAATAAATAAATAAAATTTAAAAAGAAAAAAAAATCAGCCCAGAACTATATATTTAGGGGGAAAGTCTTCAAAACCGAATGCGGGCTTCTACCTCCAGATACAATGGAGGACAGATGCACTTTCCCCTTCATTTTAACTCAATATACCTATAAACCTTGAACACAACACAGAAGACAAACACAAGAAGGCCCTGAAAGGTAGAGAGAAGGTGGCAGACCAACCACAGCTTCAGGCACTGAAGAATAAAAAAGCATCAGTTCCCTCGGTTTGCTTCTGATTCATATACAGCAGAGGAGCTACAGAAGCCAACAGTCCAGGAACACTAACAGGCACACAACAAAAAGAGCCCTAACCAAAAGAGCGGGAAGTGCAGGCTAGCAAGACACAAAACTGCTAGATGATAACCAGCCGCTTGAAGGCACATCCCACACCCTCAGCAAAGGCCAAAGACAACCCAGACACCCGCTCTCCCCTCCCCACCGGACAGGGTGGTATCACAGAAGGCTAGACTGAGAGCCAGGACACTCATACCCACTGGACAGGAATAAGGCCTCCTTCCTCCACCATGTCGGTGGAGAGAAAGTGGGAAGCCTGGAGCTGAACATCCACACAGTGATCACAAGGTGACACCTACTGGACAATGAGAACGTACGCTGCCGCCAGAGCTAACATGGCCCCCTCTACTCCCACTGTAGTGTCACCGGGGACCTGCTGAAAAGCAGGAGACTTTCTAAGCCAGGGTGGTATAAGCACAGAGGAGAATCTAAACTTTCTCTCTTGTGAAACAGCCACTGGAGGGTCCTCCCCAACAAGCAGCGGAGGCTGACTACGGAACAGGAACTCCCCCACACCTAGTAGTGACACAGTGGTGTGACCCCTTTTGGTTTCTACCCCAAAAGCAGTTTCAGATAAAATCGGCTTCAGATAAAAGGGGGAGAGGTATTAAATAATATACAGAGTTTCCTAACACAATACTACAAATATAAAGGATCTCACCAAAAATAACTTGTCATACCATAGTAACAAAAACTATTTCAATAGAACTAAGAAAAGACAATCGGTAAAAGTGAGCACATATGTGAAGACACAGATGTTAGTTATTTGCCAAATACTTTATAAAGTATACGCTATAAAAATGCTTTACCAAGAAATTATGAATAAGCCTGATGCAAATTTAAAAAAAAACACAAGAGTTTCAGCCAAGAAACAAAATCTTGGCAAAGAAACGTAAGAAGCAAATGGCAACTTTAAAGAAGTGAAAAATATACCAACAAAAATAAAGAACTAACTGAAACTTAACAGTGGAATGGAGAAATTATCCAACTTGAATAAGCGTGAAAATGGACTGAGAATGATTTAAAATGTTATCTTTATCATACAGTAACTTTTTATTATGTCTTTGGTTGACATCTGGACTTCCTATTCTGTCCCAGCAATCCATTTATGAATCTAATGCCACAGTTCTAACTGTAGCTTTCTAGTATGTTTTCAACACCTGGACAGGCTGCTACCCCTTCATTTTTCTTTAAGGATGTTTACAGCTGTTTTTATTTTTTTCCTATTGAAATTTAAATCTCATTAAAATTACACATCAAGTTAGGGGATATATTGTGCTTTTATTCTCTTTGCTTCCATCTTTTCCTGGGAAACGTATCACATAAAGTGTATTTTTACAATTGAAGGAATTATTAAGAGAGCGTCTGTGTATCAACACACAGGATACCATCAGGAATCCTGTCAGTGGAACCATTCATGTCGTTATTCCCAAGTATAGAATTATGGGGTTTGTACTAACTAACCTTCTGTTTTTCTTTGGATGTCTTACTAGCTCCGTATATTATCTCCAAACAATATGACTGAGGCTTGCTTGTTCTGAACTGCATTTAGCTATAAACACACTGTAGGATTTTGGGGACTTACTTCAACTCAGCGTACATTTGTGGAATACAACCGTTTGATTCTCGTAGTTCTCAGTCACACGTCTTCGTTGCTAGACAGTATTCCCTTAGATGCAGACATCCTCATCTAAATACCAAGAAATTTACGTTGCTTCCAGTTGGCAGCTATTATTAAAAAAATTTTTTTAAATATACCCTATATTTATATATATATACTCATACATGTTCCCTGACACACTTGTGAGGACATTTTTCTGTGGAGGAGTTCTCAAAGAGCGGTCCACAGACCGGTGACGTGAAGGGACCTCTGAGACCTTTTCAAGGGACCCATGAGGCCAAAGCTGTTCATAATACGACACTATTTACCCTTTTCACTGTACTGGTATCTGCATGTGGTGCAAAGCAATGTGGGTAAAATTCCTGGTGCCTTTTTGGTAGCCAAGGCAGTGGCACCAAACCGTACTCGCCGCCATCGCATTCTCAACTGGCTCCACGATGGCAGTGGACATAGACGTCACTTGCTCCACTTAAGAATATCACTGATGAAGGGGCGCCTGGGTGGCTCAGTGGGTTAAAGCCTCTGCCTTCAGCTCAGGTCATGATCCCAGGGTCCTGGGATCAAGCCCCACATCGGGCTCTCTGCTCAACAGGGAGCCTGCCTCCCTCTCTGCCTACCTGTGATATGTCAAATAAATAAAAAAATCTTTAAAAAAAAAAAAAAAGAATATCACTGATGAAGCAGTATAATTACTAAATTTCAAAATCTCAATCTGTAAGTATACATCCTTTAAATATATGTGCGACAAAATGGGAAAGCATCAAGTTACTGTGCCGCACCAAAGTATGAAGCTTTCTGAAGAAAGGCACTTCTGTGGTCATTTGATTGGTAAGGTGAAAAAGCGTTTTTTGTGAAACATAATTTTTACTGGAAGAAAAACTGACAAATGACGACTAATCAGGCTTATTTGAAAACTATTTCTACAAAAATGGATACAGTGAGCCTATCACCCCAAGGAAAACAACTGAGACCACTTACGGCCACCGCCAACACTAAATAAACGTGTATCTACTGCGGTGAGCTTGACTGCTTCCAACACTTCAACTTTTCTGAGGAGATTAGGGTTATAATAACAAATGCAAATTTTGTTACTTATTAAAATGTGTCAATATTTAGAATATCTGGATCACTCAATGAACCAGTATTTTCCAAAATACCAATTAATAATGTTATAAAAGCATATATGAGTAAAAGAATGGCTGAAACTGCAAGATAATGGATTATAATATTAAAGAGTAAAGAAATGTTCATTGATAAGGCTTCAGATTCCATTTTGGACCATATCTTGAAGAATCTAACTATTTGTCAAATTTTGTGCACTATTAACCAGAAATATTTATAATTATCTAAAGTGGCAATTAAAGTAAGTTTCCTTTTTCCTAGTACATATCTTTTTATGGCTGGATTTTCTTCATATATTTCAACCAAAATGGCATATTTGAACACAGAATGCAGAAGCAGATATGAGAATTCCACTGTCTTCTATGAAGGCAGACATCGATGTTTCAAAAAAAGAGTATAAAGGTGTGCTGAGACCAAAAAGTTTGAGAACCTTACATCACAAAGGTTTGTAAGTAAGAGTGAAACCGTTGTGTCTTCAGCTTAACTAGTTGTCATACTGTTTTCCCAAATGACTGTTGCAGTTTTCACTCTCCCTCACCAGGAGAGCATCACAGCTCCCACTGATCCGAATCCTGGCCAACGCTGACTACACTCCGACCTCCTTTGTGCACTTTGACAGGAACGTATGGCTATCACAGGCCGGTTTCGCTTTGCATTTCATGGCTATGAATGGAACTGTACACCTTTTCATATGCTTACCAGGTATCTGGATATTTTTGTAAACAGCCTATTTAAATCATCCGCCCTTTTCTCTATGGGGTTGTCTGTTTTCTTACGATAGGTATTCTGTGATCCAGAAATGACTCCATACTTGCTGCCTTGCAGCCAATGCTTTCTGCATCTAAAGACTTCCTTTGTGAGCATATTCTCCTTGTTATCTTTACAAGACTTTATAATTTTATGTGGAAATGCGAAGAACAAAAAATAACTCAAGGACATTTTCCTATTATTTGTTCCTTCTCTTCGTTTTCAGTGATTTGGTCTTATTTCCTAATATACCTAGCAATTTGACTTATCGTTGAATTTTTTTTAAAACTACAGAGATACCTGGAGACACCTGAATGATGCTATTTTCAACCAGAGAGGAATTATTTTTTTCTTCAAACCAGCGCTTAAGGCTAGAGAAGATCTCTTTAATTTAATCTGCACGTGAGCTGATCTGAAGCTGGTTTTGTGAAGACAGATTCCCCTGCCCCTCGTTTTCCCTTATGCTAATAGTGTAGCTTAGGAATCAGCAAACTTTAAAGGGCCAGATAGTAAATATTTTAGGGACATCTTTGTGGAACAAGAGGTAAAATCAAGAATACTATGTGAGTACTTATCTACCAAGAGAGAAAATAAATTTTCACGAAAATTTTGTAACTACTGTTATTATTAAAATATGGTAACAACTGGGATGCCTGGATGGATGGCTCAGTCAGAGTAGCACCCAACACTTAATTTCAGCTCAGGTTGTGATTTCAGGGTCATGGGATCAAACTGTGTTGGGCTCCACACTTGACACAGAGTCTGCTTGGGATTCTCTCTCTCTGACCCTCCCCCATTTATATACTCTCCAAACACACCAACAGATAAATAAAATCTTTTTTAAAAACCATAAATGACTCTTAATCTCACAAAACAAACTGGGGGTTGCTGGGGGTAGGTGGGATTGGGAGAGGGGGAGCGGGCTATGGACATTGGGGAGGGGAGGCGAACCATAAGAGACTATGGACTCTGAAAAACAACCTGAGGGTTTTGAAGGGTCAGGGGTGGGAGGTTGGGGCAACCTGAGGGTTTTGAAGGGTCAGGGGTGGGAGGTTGGGGGAACAGGTGGTGGGTAATGGGGAGGGCACGTTTTGCATGGAGCACTGGGTGTTGTGCAAAAAGAATGAATACTGTTACGCTGAAAAAGTAAATAAAATGAAAAAAAAATATGGAATATGTTAACAATTGAATATGGTTTTTTGTTTTTTGGGGGGGGTAATATAGGCTGCTCATGAAAAGAATGGAATTTGGAAGAAGGAGAACATTTTACTTAATTGGAGTCCAAAGCTACTCTTTTCTATCATAACTGATAGTAAAATGTTCATCTATTCATTATGATATACAATGAAATTTTTCATATCAATCTTTGAAAAAACCTCTTCCCACAGAGGTACTGCCAAATACTGATATCAAGACAGAAGCATATAATTTTATCTGAATATACTCGTCTTTGAAAAGCATTTATAAAATTTTATTAAAATCTTTTGATCTTCACTTTTAGCATACCATTATATTGCAGAATAATCACTTTCAATTAAAGGAGAGGTTGAAGCTCCTCAATTACACAGTTAAATCGATTTTGAAATTTGAAAATTTCCTTCCTCAATGTCCAAAAACTGTAACTGAACTGTAGTTGGAACTTAGAAAATATTTCCACATATCAGATTTATGCGGGAGTGGAAATGCTCCTTTTTATTTTAAATTGTGATGGCATGAGAAAGTGTATAAAGCAGCTTGACATTATTTCTGATTGGAACAACACTAACTGCTCTAGAGGAACTCTGCCACTGCTAAATGATCGAACTGCTGCACGGTAGGGCAGCTCAGTACTTGGAGCTTCTTTTTTTTTTTAAGATTTTATTTATTTATTTGAGAGAACGAGCGAGCACGCACAAGCCAGCAGAGGCAGAGAGAGAAGCATAGAGAAGCAGACTCCCCGCTGAGCAGGGAGCCCGATGCAGGACTTGATCCCAGGACCCTGGGATCATGACCTGAGCCAAAGGCAAAGGCTTAACCCACTGAGTGGGTTAAGCCACCCAGGCATCTCAGTACTTTCAGCTTCTATTTCTTTTTTTTCTTTTTAAAGATTTTTTATTTATTTATTTGACAGAGAGAGATCACAAGTAGGCAGAGAGGCAGGCAGAGAGAGTGAGAGGGAAGCAGGCTCCCTGCCGAGCAGAGAGCCCGATGCGGGACTCGATCCCAGGACCCTGAGATCATGACCTGAGCCGAAGGCAGCGGCTTAAACCACTGAGCCACCCAGGCGCCCCCAGCTTCTATTTCTAACAAAAATTCCTAGAATTGAGATGTTGATATGCACAAGAGCAAATGAAATTCGCTATTAACACCATTAGTTTAAAAAACCACAACAGGTGAAATGTTTTCTGTGAAGTATGTGCTTATGAGTAAATACAATGAATACACACAGGCTTTTAAACACCATTGTGTTTTAAGAAGCTTATAAACTTTCCAATAAACCCTTCTGGTCCGTACTCATTTTACCACTGTTAATACATCCTAGCAGATTCGACTCCAGGTTATACTGAATTAGTTTTTTCTCCACTTCTTTGAAAATATTTGTCTGTAATTGTTTCCTGCAGACAATTCACAAGACCTAACTCTTCAGTGACTTCAAACTCAGCATCAACCTCTACCATAAACAACTGAACGCTACGGCGTATCTACTGTCACATTAACAGCCGAGGAAAACCACTAGAAATCATTTGACTCATTTTTAAAATAACTTTGATATTGCTCTTAATGTCCTCAACTTTTAAAACTATTCTTGCTCAAAGGCTAAGTTTATTTTCTGTGCACACATTTCTTTGACCGCTGTAGTCAGACATGATTTAATTAACTCATCTTGGATAAATGGCTTTCTGGGCCTGGCTAACAAATGACCCAGTAAGAAACTAACTTTTAGTCTCATTTTCATTTTTCATTTGTGTAAAGAATTTCTGCTATGATGAGAGAGACCGTTTTAGTTTATTACTTTTTTCTGATCATTATCTTCCAATGAGTTTGGAATAGTGTGATGAGTGCTCAGTCTGATAACCTTGGCATATATCGTATTCTTTTCCCCAGCTATAGTGTCCCAGTATAATAAATATAATGGTTTGCCATCTAATTTGGTCACAACAGAATTTATTCCATTATGCCTCGAAAGCAGTACATATGAAGTCCACTTTTCTCTTCTCTTTTTTTAACATGCTAAATATGCACCAGTACTAAAAGAAATGAGTAAGACGGTGGGACAATACATGTGTCGATCAAACACTGATGAGTTGTAATTGTGGCACTGTGATTCTCAGCATACCCACAGCAGTGCAAAGCACTGTGGTCTCTGCAGCAACAACTCAGTTCTGTCAATGTAATGCAAGAGAAGCCACAAGAGAAGCAAATTAATGTGTGGCTTTGGTTCCAATAAAACTTTATTTACAAACACAAAACTCTGAATTTCAGATGATTTTCATGTGTTATAAAAGACAGTCTTTGAATTTATTAACTGTTTAAAAATGTAAAAACTGGGGCACCTGGGTGGCTCAGTCAGTCAAACGTCTGACTCTTTTTTGCTTTTGTTTTTTTAAGATTTTTATTTATTTGAGAGAGAGGGGGATAGAGAGCGATAGCAAGAGAGAGCACAAGCATGCGGGAGAGGGAGAAGCAGGTTCCCCATTGGGCAGGGAGCCTGACGATGTGGAGCTTGATCGCAGGACCCTGGGATAATGGCCTGAGCCAAAGGCAGATGCTTAACCAACTGAGCCACCCAGGTGCCCCAAGCGTCTGACTCTTTTTTTTTTTTTTTTTTTAAGATTTTATTTATTTATTTGACAGAGAGAGAGATCACAAGCAGGCAGAGAGAGAGGAGGAAGCAGGCTCCCTGCGGAGCAGAGAGCCCGATGCGGGGCTCGATCCCAGGACCCTGAGATCATGACCTGAGCCGAAGGCAGCGGCTTAATCCACTGAGCCACCCAGGCGCCCCATGTCTGACTCTTGATCAAAGCTCAGGTCTTGATCTCAAGGTCGTGATTAGGCTCCACACTGGAGGTAGAGCCTACCTAAAAAATAATTAATAAATAAAAAGTAAAAACTATCTTGGCTTGTGAGCCTTATAAACACAGATGATGGACTGGATTTGATCCACAGGCCATACTTTGCTAACCTGTGATGAAACCTTTAGCATCCCAAATGGAAGTCTACAGTATTAATGGTGCCTAAATCCTATTTTTGTCTCCCTAACTTTACAGACTACCAGAATCTCCTCTCAGTTTTCCAGCCTCTCAACTGGTCCTTTACCAACTGGATAAATGCCTCAAGGGGAAAAGGAAAGTTGACATCAGGCTGACCTCAAGGCTTAATCCTTCCCTCTGGGCTCTCACTCCCTCAAGTCCTCATCTCTCTGACAGTCCTCTAATGCCTTTAAATATTTCTCTGAAAAAATATTTTATCCAACTCCTCTAGTTGTTCTCAGTGGGAGAGCTAATCTAATACAAGTTTCTCTGTTATACAGTAATTTTTGCTCTACCAGATACTGAAACTTATTAAAAAGCTATAGTAACCATGGTGGTGTGATATTATCACTAGGGCATATAAATATGCAAATGAATTAAAACAGAGAGTTTAGGGACAGTCCACACATACACTGAACATGTGCTTGAGGACAGAAGTTATCTTTCAAATATGTGGAAGGAAAAAAGCGATTTCGAGAGATAAGATACTAACAACTGGCTCCCCATATGTGAGAAAAGGACACTATACTCCTACAGGACACAATACATACAAATCAAAAATACCTAAATGTTGGGGAAGAACTATAGAAATGAACTTCTGAAATATACTTCCAAGGACACATTAGAAACTACTGTAAGCATTTTAATTTTTGAAATAATCAAAGTTCAAAATTCAAAACTTTCTAAGGGGTATAAAATGGAAAGTGGCCCTGTACAGGCCACACAGGAGAAATTCCATAAAGCTAAAGTATTTTACCAGTTTCCTATGTAGCCTTCAAAAGATATTTTGTGTCTATTTAAGTCTGGGTTATTTTCCACCCCCACACCAAAGGGGCTCTTCACTGTATCAAAGAATAACACCTTATCAGAAAGATAAACTCAGTTCTTTAAATCAAACTTAATTAAAGCTAAAAAAATTTTTTTTTTTAAGAAATTGTGACTTTTACTGAGAAAAAAACTAAGGCCAAGGACATCTTCACCAAATGGGCCTTTCAAATTTTGTTTTTACCAAACAGGCTTATCAAACTCACAATTTTAAAAAAACAGAAATTTCCAGTTTCCTCTTAGCTCTACCCAACTTAATTCCTTTAAGAAAAAAATTAAGGGGGCACCTGGGAGGCTCAGTCAGTTAAGCATCTGCCTTCAGCGCAGGTCATGATCTCAGGTCCTAGGATCAAGCCCCATAATGGCCTCCCTGTTCAGTGAGAAGCCTGCTTCTCCCTCTGCCTTTGGCTCCCCAGCTTGTGCTCTCTGTCAAATAAATAAATAAAATCTTAAAAAAAAATTTAAGAATCATGTTGCCAAGGTATAAGGAAATAAATACATCAGTTTTTAGGTATAAGTATACCTAAGATCATTCTAAGTTCAAATCTTGGGAATTTTTTTTTTTAAGATTTTATTTATTTATTTGACAGACAGAGATCACAAGTAGGCAGAGAGGCAGGCAGAGAGAGAGAGGAGGAAGCAGGCTCCCCATGGAGCAGAGAACCCAATGCGGGGCTCGATCCCAGGACCCTGGGATCATGACCTGAGCTGAAGGCAGAGGCTTTAACCCACTGAGCCACCCAGGTGCCCCGGGAATTTTTTTTTTTTTTTTTTTGCTGTATCCATACTTTGTACTTAATATTCTTTTTTTTTTTTTTGTACTTAGTATTCTAACAAAATCATCCCAATAGATCTTTGATGTCTTCGTTATAGCCTTGCATTTTAGTCTGATGAGATAATTTAATTTCTTAATGTGCAAAATGAAGAAACCGAGTAGAGACAGGTAGCATGACTTGGTAAAGATGTCACAAGACTTTACCTAACAATGTCACATAGAATAAGAAGTCAAGGCTCCTGATTCTTACCCATTAAATACAATAATTGTGTTTTATTTAGAAAATATTTTTAGATTATAATACAGAAAACACACTTGAAATCATTGGCCATATGTCCTTAAATATATTAATACACACTGAGCAATTCCTAGTAAACTCCCTTTAACTTTCCTGCTATGTCACATCCATCTCCTCATGGGACTTCTTAATCTAAACACTGACCAGAGGGTCCAATCTTGCACCTTCTTTTCTTCTCCTGTTTAGCAGTTTGCTTTGCTGTCACTACTACTGTCACTACTAGTCAGGAAAACCACCTATGATCCCAAGCCTGACACTCAGTCCCAAAGATGTTTCTGGAGTTTAAGACTCGGCCTAGTCAAAACAAAACTCCTGATTCTCCCACATTCTTAGGCTTGAAACTAGAGACATTTGCAACTCCTCTTTCGTCAAATATAACTCACTCTATCCCAACAACATTCGGTCTTTACATTTCACACAGTATACCGAAAATCAGAAACTTACATTTGTTGACCTTAAATTACAACAGTAACCCTGAACATTTCTGTCTTCAAGTAAACCTCAAAAAGGCTAGGGGGTAAGATCTGCTAAACTTGCTCTTCTTCTTTAAAAACTGCCTTAAAGCAATTCTTCAACTTGGCATGCCAAACTAAGGACATTTTCCATTCCCATTTCCCATGAATTCCTCACTCTACTTATTTATTCTCCAGTCATTTTCATATATGTGACATTCTTCCAGAATCCACATGTCCCTAAACCCTGCTCAAGATGACCCGGGGGCTCCCTGGTGGCTCAGTCAGTCAAGCATTTGCCTTCAGCTCAGGTCATGATCTCAGGATCCTGGGATCGAGCCCCATGTCAGGCTCCCAGCTCAGCGGGGATATGCTTCCCCCTTTCCTTCTGTCCCTGCCCTCTGCTCATGCTTCCTCTCTCTCAAATAAATAAGATCTTGAAAACAAAAACAAAAACAAAAACAAAAACAGATGACCTTTTGTCTAAATTCTACTGGGTAAACTTACCCATCCTCCAAGCAGTACCATTTTAATCTTTCCTCCTTTTAAAATATTTTCAGGTTCCCTCAGTCAAAATGTCTGCAGTAACAGACACTGCTAGTTAACTACAAAACATCCATTCCGTCTTCTTCCTTCCTAAGGATCTCTTTTGTTCAGATATCCACTCTCCCTTAAGCAGCAGTGTACTTCAGAGGAAATGGCGCCATCCACAGTCCCAAAGGAAAATCATGGTTTAATCAAACGGGGTTATCTCAACACTTACTGATTAATGCTTTAAGATGAAAACATGGGAGGTAAACTAACTAATGAAATGTTAGAAGAAATCTGCTAGAGTAGAGGGAACCATATAAAAAGGGTTTTCCTTAATTAAAATACTAATTAAGAAAAGGTGGGGGGTCCCACGCCCCACCCACCCAAGCTCTGAATGTTATCATGAATGTATGATACATAAGGTTCCTGCCCACTCTCTTTGGACTATGAGAAGAACTGGACCATGGAAGAATCCAATATACTGTGGATACACAATGCAAAGATAGTAAGAATCTGGCAACCTGGCATCACAATGCCACTGAACTTACCCACGACCCTAAGTCTTGACTTCCTACGGTGAAAAAACCAGCACCCAGCAAGGTAGAATTCACAAAGCCTGGCATCCAAATAAAAATTACCAGGTACAAAAAGAAGTAAAACCTCATAGTCTAAACTGAAAATGATCAATCAAAATCAATCAAAAATCAAAATCAACCAATCAGAACTAACCCAGATGTTAAAATTACAAGATGCCATTAGGGCAACTGGGTAGCTCAGTAGGTTAAAGCCTCTGCCTTTGGCTCAGGTCATGATCTCAGGGTGCTGGGATCCAGCCCTGCATTGGGCTCTCTGCTCAGCAGGAAGCCGGCTTCCCCCTCTCTTTCTGGCTGCCTCTATGCCTACCTGTGATCTCTCTCTCTCTCTCTCTCTGTCAAATAAATAAATAAATAAATCTTTTTTAAAAAAATAAAATAAAATAGTTCTATACGTGTATTCAATATGTTCAAAAAGCTAAAGAGAGATACAGAAGATATAAAAAGACTCAAATCAAACTTAAGATAAAAATAACATCTTAAGTGAAAATTACATTGGGTATGATTAACAGATCAGAAATTACAGAAGAAAAGATTAGTGAAATTGAAGGGGAAAACCCAGAAACTAAAATGAAACATAGAGGAAAAAATATATTTTTTAAAATGGAGGAAAATGAGGAGGGGGCGTGGGGGGGAATGGGGATTAGTAAGCAATGGGAAAACTTCGAATGGCCTAATATTAAGGTAACTGGAGTCCCCAAGAGAGGGAAGATAAGGGTAACGAAGAAATATTTTAAGTAATTGGCAAAAACTTTCTAACCATAATGAGAACTATTAACTCACAGATTCAAGAAATTCAACAAGCTGTTGCCAACCACAAGAAACATTACACAAAGGCATAACATAACCAAATTGTCCCAAACGATGACACAATATTCAGAGTACACAGAAAAAAAGACAGTTACAGAAGAACAAAGATAAGGATAACACCAGACAGCTCATAAGACAATGCGAGAGAAGACTGTGGCACGACATCTTTAAAGTAATGGGGGAGGAGAGTCGACTAGAATTCTGTACCTGCTGAAAACATGTTTCAGATATGACGGTAAGATAAAAGCACTTTGGAGTATACCTACTGAAGGACTCCATCACCTACAGTCCTGCACTGTTAAAGGATGTCTTCAGACACAAAGAGAATGATAGCAGGTGAAAATACGGAGCTACACAAAGCAATGGAGAACATCAGAACTGGTAACAAAAGGGGTGACTCTATTTGTAATTTTTTTTTTTATTACTTAATTCTCTTTCAGACATATCTGACAACTTAAGCAAAATAACATTATCTTGGGTGTCGGGGAGGGGTAGTCAGGTGCGCATCCACTCAGCTCAGGTTGTGATCTCAGGGTCAAGAGATCAAGCCCCATGTCAGGCTCTAGGCTCAGTGCTTAGTCTGCTTGAGACTTTCTCTTCCTCTCCTTCTGCCCCTCCCCACCATGTGCTTGTGCTCTCCCTCTCTCTCAAATAAATAAAAATCTTTTTAAAAATAACAACACCTTATGGCATTTATAACACATGTAAAAGCTGAATACATGACAGCAACAGCACAAATTCCAGGAGAGGAAAAATGGAAGGGAACAAAAGCACATTTTTATTATATATGAAGTTATAGCATCTCTGGACGGTAGACCGTGGTAATAAAAGATGTATACTATAAATCCTAAAGCAACCAATAAAATGACAAAACAGTCTAAAAAGGAAAAAAGATGGAATCATTAAAAAAAAAATCAATCCAAAAGAGAATGCAAGGAAACAAAGAACAGACAGAAACAAAAAGGATTTTTTTAAAAAAGGAAAACTTAATCACATTAAATGTACATGTCCTAAACACTCCCATTACAAAAGCAGAAACTGCCAAGTTAGATTTTAAAAAGCAAAACCACTGTCTGCCAAAAAACATACACTAAACAGAAAGACACAAAGAGTTAAAATAAAAGGATGGACTAAGATATACCATGCTTACACTAGTCAAAAGAAAGCTGCCATGGATACATTAATAGAGACAAAGCAGAGTTCAGAAGTAAACACAGGATTTTTCTGTTAGAGTCAAAAGTATCCTTACAAGTATCTTTCCTCTGATCGAAGTTACCAACTTCTATATAACCACTAGAGCCCCTATCACAGCATCCCTATGATGGGGACTACTCAATGACATGTACCTACTGCAGTCCTGAGGACAGAAATGTTACAGTTGAGACACAATACAATTTTAGTTCTGTTGCAGTAGGCCTCAGACTACTCACAGCTGGTCCCCAGGAGCATGAATTTTGGGAGGGTTGCCATGGCCCCCTCAGTGACAAGAGTTTACCGTGCCTATCCTATCTGTGCAAACGTGACCTTCCTTCTGGTATGCGCCAGGCACAGGGCGCCTGTGTGATCAGCCACCAGCAAAGACCTTGAGCTTCTCCTATTGCTGCATTTTCACTGCAAAGAGAAGAGGTTGCTCTGTGCAGCCCCTCACAGGAGGCTGAGCACCTAAGGAAGGCTATACATGAATTCCTCCAGACCCCGTCAGTATTTTTTCTCCACCGAGATTCTTCCATTATATATCCTCACCGTATCACGGCAGTAAATCTTAGCCACAATTACAACTTCACAGTGAGCGCCATTCGTCTGTCTAGTGGGTCTCCAACGTGAAGGCATTCTCAAGGACCCCCACAGACCCAAAACTCAGATCTGTGAATGCTTGTCATTCCTCTTAAAAAGCTATAGGGTAAAATGAAGAATATATAACTTGATGGTTTCTTTACTCTTACATTACTAGGATCACATAAAAAAAAATAACAGTATTGGACATCATTGTTGATAAAACAGGTGCCTGTGAATCACCTCACATGAAGACGCAGTGCGATAGTTAAATCATCCTACAGAAACCGACTCCCAGCTGCTCACAGACACATACGGAGAGATTTTCTCCATGTTCTGTTTTAAAAAAAACCTTTTTTAACAAAATCACATTTACATTACGTTGCTTATCTACGCTCCTACTGTATACTGCCACCCACCTTCTGACAGAGAAGCTATTTTTGTTCTTTTGCAGTCTACAAAAAGAACCAAAAACATAAAAAACTTACAACTCTTCTCACAGAACTAGGCTGGTCTTCTGTAAGACACCTGGCACAAAATCACTATAATACAATGAGATTTTAATATGGGGTTGTGGCAGGAGGTGGGTGGAAAAACATAAAAAATTATCAATTCTAAGTAGGGAGAGAATATAAGTAATTTTTAATGTTTTATTTATGGAGTAATAGCCTGAGCAGAACTAGTCAAAGGAACAGAAATGCATGTTGGAGCTTCACTGGTAATATCTTTGGGAGGGGGACTGGGTGGCTCAGTGGCTTAAGCCTCTGCCTTCAGCTCAGGTCATGGTCTCAGGGTTCTGGGATCGAGCCCCGCATCGGGCTCTCTATTCAGCAGGGAGCCTGCTTCCTCCTCTCTCTCTGCCTACTTGTGATCTCTGCCTGTCAAACAAAATAAATAAAATCTTAAAAAATATATATATATGTGTGTATGTATATATCTCTTTGGAGGGCAATGAGCAGAGCACAGGAAAGAGTGCAGGGGGCTCCCGGTAAATACATGGTCAAAGAGCTGCAGCACGCAGGATTAAACTGCCCCCTCAGTGACACCAAATCACCCGGCTCTCCACGATCTCAGCAGCACCTCCGCGGCTCCAAGAGGAAACACCGTTACCTTTCCTGAAACACAGGTTCACAGTAAAGCATATTCTTCAATCCAGAAGAAGATAAAGGTACCCCTGGGAAAACTGAAAACAATCTGAAGGAAGTTCCAGAAAAACTAAACAGCTTCATAAAGAATGCCATTTAAAAACTGAGAAAATCATCAGGGACTCAGAGCTCAGCTCAGTCCCCTGTCTGTCCTCTCTACCTTCTTGAAGGAAATAATTCTGAAAGAAAATAAATAAAAACAAAAAAAAATTATTTTTTCATCTTTTTTAATGTAAAGATTCAATATGTTAATTTTGAAATAGGAATAATAATATTAATGAAACCAGAATCTCTCAACCTCAGCACTACGGGCTCTCTTTGCCACGGGAGGCCAGCCTGGACGCGGCTGGGTGCCGGGCAGCGACCACGAGGGGCCAGTAGCACGTGCCTCTCCCTGGGCTAACCAGCGCTCCCCCGCAGAGTTCATTCATGCAGACATTTATCCAATCAATGACTCGACTGTGTTCCAGGTGCTTTCCTAAGCACCAGAGATAAAACGATAAACTAGAACAGATCTCATCGATGCGCTCATGGTGCTTACGTCCTAGTGGGAGCAACTGAAATTAATAACAGACTCACACCAACGCGGTCAATTTACAACTGCTGGTGAAGTGTCACAGAGCAGAGACACAGACTCCAGTGAGAATGTACAGTAAGGGTGCCGGCTCAAGCGCTTCTTATTAAGAGATGTGGACAATCAAGAGGTTTGCAGAGAACCACACTCTCCAACTGGCCTCTGTATCGTGTTCTCTGCATCTGACAAGTTTACTTCACTATCTGCTGGGAGTTAAAAACAAATGATTCTAACAAAAGTCAAGATCTAAACAGATGTATTACTTCCCTTCCAGAACTAGTTTTCAATCCCAACCCAAATTATTAATATTCAGCGAGTAAATTTTCACCTTCCATAATCAAAAAGTATTAATTTTTTTATTTTTAAAAAATGGGTTTGAAACATACTAAAACTTTTCAGAATATTTTAAAGAAAACACAAAATTATGCCAGTACCACGCTGTCTTGGTGATCACAGCTTTGTAGTAAAGCTTGAAATCAGTTTTATTTTTGTTTTTCAACATTTCCTTAGTAATTCGGGGTCTCTTCTGATTCCATACAAATTTTAGGATTATTTGCTCCAGCTCTTTGAAAAATACCGGTGGAATTTTGATCGGAATGGCATTAAAAGTATAGACTGCTCTAGGCAGTATAGACATTTTAACAATGTATATTCTTCTGATCCAAGAGCATGGGATGGTCTTCTATCTTTTTGTGTCTTCTTCAATTTCTTTCATGAGTGTTCTATAGTTCCTCGAGTACAGATCCTTTACCTCTTTGGTTAGGTTTATTCCCAGCTATGTTACGGTTCTTGGTGCTATAGTAAATGGAATCGATTCTCTAATTTCCCTTTCTGTATTTTCATTGTTAGTGTATAAGAAACCTACTGATTTCTGTACACTGACTTTGTATCCTCCACGTTACTGAATTGCTGTTTGAGTTCTAGTAGTTTGGGGGTGGAGTCTTTTGGGTTTTCCATATAAAGAATCATGTCATCTGCGAAGAGAGAGAGCTTGACTTCTTCATTGCCAATTTGGATACCTTTCATTTATCTTTGTTGTCTGATTGCTGTTGCTAGGACTTCTAATACTATTTGAACAAGAGTGGTGAGAGTGGGCATCCTTGTCGTGGTACTGGCATAAAAACAGCCACATAGACCAATGAAACAGAGTAGAGAGCCCAGATATGGACCCTCAACTCTATGGTCAAATAATCTTTGACAAAACAGGAAAAATATACAGTGGAAAAAAGACAGTCTCTTCAATAAATGGTGCTGGGAAAACTGGACAGCGATATGTAGAAGAATGAAACTCGACCATTCTCTTACACCGTACACAAAGATAAACTTGAAATGGATAAAAGACCTCAACATGAGACAGGAATCCATCAGAATCCTAGAAGAGAACATAGGCAGTAACCTCTTCGATATCAGCCACAGCAACTTCTTTCAAGATATGTCTCCAAAGGCAAAGGAAACAAAGCGAAAATGAACTTTTGGGACTTCATCAAGATCAAAAGCTTCTGCTCAGCAAAGGAAACAGTCAACAAAACAAAGAGGCAACCCACGGAATGCGAGAAGATATTTGCAAATGACAGTACAGACAAAAGGTTGATATCCAGGATCTATAAAGAACTCCTCAAACTCAACACACACAAAACAGATAATCATATCAAAAAATGGGCAGAAGATATGAACAGACACTTCTCCAATGAAGACATACAAATGGCTATCAGACACATGAAAAAATGTTCATCATCACTAGCCATCAGGGAGATTCAAATTAAAACCACACTGAGATACCACCTTACACCAGTTAGAACAGCCAAAATTAGCAAGACAGGAAACATGTGTTGGAGAGGATGTGGAGAAAGGGGAACACTCTTACACTGTTGGTGGGAATGCAAGTTGGGGCAGCCACTTTGGAGAACAGTGTGGAGATTCCTGAAGAAATTAAAAATAGAGCTTCCCTATGACCCTGCAATTGCACTACTGGGTATTTACCCCAAAGATACAGATGGAGTGAAAAGAAAGGCCCTCTGTACCCCAATGTTTATAGCAGCAATGGCCACGGTCGCCAAACTGTGGAAAGAACCAAGATGCCCTTCAATGGACGAATGGATAAGGAAGATGTGGTCCATATACACGATTGGGAGTATTATGCCTCCATCAAAAAGGATGAATACCCAACTTTTGTAGCAACATGGACAGGACTGGAAGAGATTATGCTGAGTGAAATCAGAGAGAGTCAATTATCATATGGTTTCACTTATTTGTGGAGCATAACAAAGAACATGGAGGACATGGGGAGATGGAGCGGAGAAGGGAGTTGAGGGAAATTGGAAGGGGAGGTGAACCATGAGAGACTATGGACTCTGAAAAACAACCCGAGGGTCTTGAAGGGGCGTGGGGGGGGGGGTGGGAGGTTGGGGGAACAAGGTGGTGGGTATTAGGGAGGGCACGTATTGCATGGAGCACTGGGTGTGGTGCAAAAACAATGAATACTGTTACGCTGAAAATTAAAAAAAATTAAAAAATAAAAAAGAAAGAAAACACAAAATTCCATGTCCAAAATTTTTTGACAAACGTGAGAATTTTTGCTTTTACAAACTTTGTTTGTAAAACACAATAAAATATCAAAGAGAAATTGTTCCAGACATCCATTTTCAAAATGCTCAACCCCCAGCACATTTCTTTGAAAAGTCATTACATTCTCACTGCTGAAATGTCACCTTTACCTTGATGAGGCAGATGAAATGTTTATTTTCTTTGAGGTAGTATCATACTACATTCAGCCACATGTCATCAAAATAAAGGTCAACAAATTTAGAACACCTGTCTTTCAGTAAAATAAAAATGTACTCCGCGTTCAATAGCACTTCTACATAGTTTGCCCCTAGAGAACATTCTGAGATAGCAGCGCAAGGATCTGCATGGTCATTGCCCATCGCCCCGCCTCACTTGAGTAGAACTGTACAGCTTTACTCTACTGCAGAAGCTTCTTTTTTGACGATTATGTATTCAGACCCGTTTATAAAGTTAACTACATTAGTGATCTCTGTTAACACTCTGGCACTTTGGATCTTTCCTGTAACTATGAGTGATTCATTAATGATCTCTGGTGCTATTCACTGAGGCTACAAATAATTATTGAGGAATGGCCCAAATAGAAAAACATCCTTGGCAACATCACTCTAGTAATGAAGGGAAGATGAACAAGATCATTAAGTAAATATGTACTATGTTAAATGGCAACAAGGACAAAGGAGAGAACCATAGAGCAGGGATGTTATTCGAGAATGAGACCCTTGAAACTTGCAACAGGGAGCTGAGGAAAGCCCTCACTGACAAGGCAACTCTTGAATAAATTCCTAGAGGACATGAGGGCAGCAAGCCGTCATGCATCTGAGAAGAATCTTCAACAGAGAGGGAACTGGAAGTGCCAAGGCCCCGAGGAAGATACATCTGAGGCATCTGAGGAAGATGAAGGAGGCTGGTATGGCTGAGGGAAGCAAATGGGGGCAGAGGACAGTGAGGGAGTGACATTTTAGAAGTACTTCTGAGGGTGGTGAAGATCACGGAGAGCCCGGTCAGGTAGTGAGCACGGGCTTTTTTTTCCTCTTTCTCTGAATGAAACAGAAAATCCGTAGTGAAGTGTGGTAGGTAGAGGAGTGGTATGACCTGACATAATGCTATTCATTCATTTGTTCATTCATTCATTCGTTGGTTCATTCATTCGTATCAGTATGGACTCATGTGTACTTATTTTATTCTGTGAATGAAAACCCAATACTGTATTTTTGTGTGTGGCTCAAATTATTCCAGCTCTTAGGAGCTCCTTCAGGTTGGCTCCTGTGTTTTCACCAAATCTTCCTGGTTTTGAGTACTTGCTTACTTTGTGGCACCTCGGGCTGTATTTTCCCAGTACCACTGAACTACTTCTCAAGGAACCCGGTTCCTTTTATGGGCGAATAGTGGTTAGAAACCAAGATCTGAGGACCAGGTGTGCTCACTGCTAGCGGGGGTCACGCCGTCTAGGCCTTCACAGAGGACAGAACTAGGAATTATACGCAACCATACTGCCTCAGGCATACACACATCTACACATCTGTATTTCTGTATCTGTCTACATACATATTAAGAACCATGAGTTTATACTGATGCTTCTGATTCCGTTTCAACACCACAAAATTCATTTTACCCTTTCCTTATTTGCAGCTCCTTTCTCCAACATGGAAAAACCTCGTTCTCATTATCAACCACATATCTACTTATTTGTTCACTCACGGTATACACATAAAGCGGCTTCGGAACTGCAAACCCATACCCTTGCGAGAAACACAGGGACTCACTGGACTACAGTGCACGCATGCTGTGCTTTCTTCTTCAGCAATCCCAGCTCGCCTGCCAAGATACTGTTTGCCAGTTACTCGGGTTAGCTCTTTTCTTCCCTATCCCCTTTAGTGTGAATTCTGGTATTCCTTCATGAACTCCCCCACGGCCTAGATAGTTGTAATTGCTTATTTAGGGAGTATGTGAAACACTTCTACGGTTCTAAGAGTCAGAGGAGCTATACAAAGAGAGAGATCTGCGAGTATCTGGCACACCTCTCCCAGGCTACATCAGTCCCATTCCCATTTCCTTTCCACCTCTTTCCCACCCACCTGCCATAGGTAACCAATCTCCTCAGTTTCCTGTTCATCCCTCCTGTATTTCTTTTCCAAAATGACCAGAGGCATGTGTATTTGCTTATATTTTATCTTTTCTTACATAAAAGGGTGCACATCATAAATGGTCTTTTACACTCTTCTTTCACTTAAAAATACATGTTGGAACCAACTTCGCATCATTTCACAGAGACACTCCTCATGGTATTTGTACACACACAATATGCCGCCATATGAACCACACCGCGGTTTCTTCGACCATTCTATCATGGGTGGCCACTTAGGCTGTTCCCAATATTTTGCAAGTTAAACCATGCTGCAATTATTTTTTTTTTAAGATTTTATTTATTTATTTGACAGAGAGCGATCACAAGTAGGCAGAGAGGCAGGCAGAGAGAGAGGAGGAAGCAGGCTCCCTGTGGAGCAGAGAGCCCGATGCGGGGCTCGATCCCAGGACCCTGAGATCATGACCTGAGCCGAAGACAGCGGCTTAATCCACTGAGCCACCCAGGCGCCCCCCCATGCTGCAATTATTAACTTGTAATAGCACAAATATTTTGCATTACTGGAGGCATATTTTCAGGACAGAATCCTAGAAAGGTCAAAACATGTGGTTTTTAAGTACCACCAGATTATTCATGTCAATTTGCATCCTATCAGCAAGGTGTAAGAGTGCCTATTTCCCCCCAGACTTAGCAACAAATGTGCTGTTATGGATATGAATTTCTGCCAGTGACACAAACTCTTCTGAGGGACAAGCAAGTGAGAAAAGTTCTAGCTAAGTCCTGTACCTGATAATGGAGAAAAACCAAAAGACAAAAACAAGAAACAAACAAACAAAAACAACTATAGAAATGGCAACAGACTACTGATGCTCCCCTAAGTCTGGACTGATTTAACGGCGTGAAGGTCTGACGATGCGCCACCAGCCCCCCGGGGATCCCACACAGTCTGCGCAGCCTCTTCCATGTGCATTCCACCACTCCCGCCCACTCCATGCTACTGGCTCCATAAAGAGACACGGCTGCAGGCCTCCCACGGCCCTTGATTCCTCTGCGAGCAACAGGGCACAGGCTTCATCTCTAAATCCCATTTAAATATTTATCAGGAAGTATCTAAATGCAAAGATGGCATCTTGCATCCGAGAGGGACAGGGAGAAGCAAGCTTCTAACGACTGTCTTAGCAAACTGAGCTAGAAACGTGTATACATACTGACTCACACGTACACACATCTGCATTTCTCTATCTGTATAAATATTAAAAACCAGTTTACACCGACTCTTCCAATTCCAATCCAACACCACAAAGTTCATTTCATTTGTTCATTGACTTTCCTATAGTATTTTTCACTTCCACAAAATAATCCAACACTACTTCTGAAGTAGTCTGTGGCAAAAAGAGTGCCCACTGATCTGTCACAGTCTTGATCTGGCCATCTAAGCTTGTCCAGACCGCAGAACTTACTGTTCTGGTCTACACTGCTCACAATTTGATGACATACGCACGTCCGTGTACCGTCGCCGTTCTAAAACAAGCACTCTAATTCGACTAAGCTTGAGGTGGGAGTTACTCATCCATATAATTTAGGTCCTTTTAATAATCTGAGTAAAGCTAATATCATACTAATTGAATAATTAATTGAATCTAAGTCCCTGTCTCGACAACACTTTTGAGAATTTTACCTGTCCTCTATCTGTTAAAGCCCACATAATTTCTATGATCAAAATTTCATTTTTAACATTCCTTTGGGAAAGCTGCCTCACTTCTCCCAAATTTAACTGTCAAAGTCCAGGAGAATCTGTGGGCAGCAAAGCAATTTCACTTCATAGGGCTTGTTTCCTTTATAGATGGACGGTAAATGTTGCATTTATTGTGCTCATTTCAAAATCACATGAAAATCACAGTGAAAACTTTAAAAGACAGTAGACTGTGTACAGGATACTACTTTGGGATGGGGCCAAAAAGATGAACTGAACTGCCAACTTGACTGTAAAGAAACATCTGGATCAATTTTTAAAATAGCAAACAGAGCTAATGCACATCGTGGACTAAAGACCTGTCAAATGTTGTCTCTTCATGTTATGTCTTCATCGAATTGTTCTCTCTTAAAGAGTAACCACATAGATATATAAATATAGTTAGGAATTCTCATTTCTAAAATTTTTAATTTCTGATTTAAATGTAAAATATTTTTTAAAATGTAAAATATTTGTTAAGATTACCATTAATTGCACAGCTTAAATAGTCTAGTGGTATGCACAAACTACTCTTGGATATAAGGGTTTTTACATTAACCATTTAATAAACAATTCTTGCCAAGTGAACCTTTATGTTGACTAGAGTAAATGTTACAAAACTGTGGCTTAATTAAATATTTGTTACTTCTACTTACTT
This sequence comes from Meles meles, assembly GCF_922984935.1. Classification (NCBI taxonomy): domain Eukaryota; kingdom Metazoa; phylum Chordata; class Mammalia; order Carnivora; family Mustelidae; genus Meles; species Meles meles. The sequence goes on along the minus strand of NC_060075.1, from coordinate 5,023,087 downwards.
CTGTGCTCCCTGAGACAACAGCTTTGTCCACGTTCACTAACGACAGTTCCTCCATCTGGCACACTCCCAGTGACCACTCCACACAACGGTGATGAGCCCAGCAAGTGCCTAAAATGGTTGAAGTGAAAAGAAGCAAATGAATAAACATGAAGCATATTAACGCTAATAAGACGTAAACCCCCCAAACCAACCCTGACATGCCAACACACAAAGGCACCCTGTATCTGTGATCACACTAAAGCAGTCAGCCCTTCCCAAATGTATCACCTGGGAACTTGCTAGAAATGCGAAATACTGTGGGGCACCTGGATGGCTCAGTGGGCTAAGCCTCTGCCTTTGGCTCAGGTCATGATCCCAGGGTCCTGGGATCAAGCCCCTCATCGGGCTCTCTGCTTGGTGGGGAGCCTGCTTCCTCTACTCCCTCTGCCTGCCTCTCTGCCTACTTCCACCTACTTGTGATTTCTGTCAAATAAATAAATAAATATCTTAAAAAAAAAAAAAAAGAAATGCAAAATATTGGAGCACTGGGTGGTTCAGTTGGTTAAGTATCTGACTCTTGATTTTGGCTTAAGTCATGATCTTAGGGTCCCAGGATGGAGCCCCACATCAGGTTCTGTGCTCAGCGGGGAGTGTGCATTAAGATTCTCTGTCTCCCTCTTCTTCTGTCCCTCCCCCCACTCTATCAAATAAATATATAAATCTTTAAAAAAAAAATTTTAAAAAGGAAGTGCAAAATTTCATATCAGAACCAAGACACAGTGAATCAAAACCTCTTGCAGTGGTGCCAGAAATCTGTGTTTTAACAAGCCCTCTAGGTGATTCTGATGCACACAAGTTTGAAGGAGTGATTGTTTCAACAAAAAATGAGTTCTTAGTCATTTTACTTAAATATTACTGTAAGATATTTTATTTGGTATCTTTGCATAAAATATAAAGGACGTTATGTAACACTTTATGACAAAGAGAATGGATGGGAAATAAGCTACACGTTTACCTCCATTCTGCTTCATCCCACATCAACAGCCCACATCAATCACTGAAAACAGGTCAGTCTTTAAATGCTCTATCACACAACACTGGAAACATTATCAATCAATACACAATTCAACTGAAATTAACTCAAAATCCCAAAAGCACCATATCACAAGTATGGGTTACTATACTGTTATAATAAGATGCCCACATGGCTAACATCTATTGTTTTTCATCCTACATTAAATAGACCCAGACACCCAACTTCCCCAACTTCTCACAGTTCCTTTTAAAAATGTTCTTTCCTCGGGGCGCCTGGGTGGCTCACTGGGTTAAAGCCTCTGCCTTTGGCTCAGGTCACGATCCCAGGGTCCTGGGATCAAGTCCCACATTGGGCTCTCTGCTCAGCGGGGAGCCTGCTTCCCTCTCTCTCTCTGCCTGCCTCTCTGCCTACTTGTGATCTTTGTCTGTCAAAAAAATAAACAAAATCTTTTAAAAAAATTTTCTTTCCTCAATTATGAGATCTCCATGGCCCTGCTGTCCACATAAGAATAAATACAAAGATTTATAAAAGTATCCAGCCCAGCACTGGCCCAGTGCAGATGCTAAATAAATTAGGTACGCATAATTAGACAATTTTACATAAGCAAGCCTACTTAAACAATGACTTTTTTACTATGTGATTGTAATTATTTCTAGATGAAAGGTATTTACTATTAAGTTGATAATTCACTAAAATTAAAATGTCTACAGAATCAAGAGACAGTTATCACTGAAGACCAGCTCCCACCTGTAGGATCAAATAAGGCTTGGATATCGATAGCATCTGGAAGGCCAACCAGACTGAGTTCATCCCACAATTTACCAGCCTGATCATCTGAAGCGGTCTGCGTGCTTACACTTACACAAGATACGATACTCTGCAGAGAAGATCGTTCTCTGGAAAAATAAAACAAAACAGATGTGAAAGTGGTAACAAGTAGATAATTATTTTGTTTATAACAACTTTAATATAATGTATTACCAAATCAATTTTAATTAGGCATAAACTGACATAAAACAACTTTTAGGCTACAACTGTTATTATTCATAGTGTAATATAAAACTGGGTTGCTATATTTTATCATGTAAGAAACTAAAAAAAAAGTATCCAAATCCATAAGGAAGTGTTAAAAATTACAGTTACAGGTTTATTTTGCCGTTTTATAGTTTTTTTAAATGACACTCTAATATTCTAATCAGGAACTATATTTTACCACATAAAATAAATATTCCCTTCAGCCTCACTTAAATGCTCACGAAACCTAACTCGATCAGAAATTGTAATTTGCTTTATCGTGAGGGCGAGCACAACAGAGCTGGCAGTTAACATAATGTAGAGAAAGGTCACTTCCCGGGAAGGAGAACCCACTACCAAGTGTGAGGAGGGAGGCGGTGGGAGCAGAACGTGTCGGCGGGAGCCCGTACAGGCCCCTCCACACGACAGCTGGTCTGCGGCTGATGCTGCAAGTGCTCTCTAGTAAGTACCACTTCACCTCGCAAGTCAGAAGTAAAATGCAAAACCCAAACAGCTACTAGTGGCGTGGGGAATAAAGAAGATAATGTAACAGCAAAAAGAGTGGTACAGAAATGAACACTGGAGAAAGCATACAACTCAAGGGCTATCTCAGACTTTCAAAGCCTTCAAACTTCAGCTATTAACTGAGGTCATTAAGTAAACAATGACTACTGTTGTCTTTAAACAGCAAATATGGGAAATCAGGGGACTGGAACTACACTCTCACCTTCCCCTGATATCAGAGTATTTAACCTGATCATAATTCTGAATTAAGTCACTATTGAATATAGATCGTAACTCACTGCACTTCTGTATGCTGGATATTTATCATGATTCCTATTAAGAGAAAATCAGCACAATGACCAGGGTACTAAACTTTTTTATACCTGGAATCATTGAAAGAAAAAAAGTATTAACATATTTCAATGAGTACATTTAAATATCAAACCATATAAAAATAACCAGTATTTTGTTCAGCATTAGAAATGCATAGACTCACTTTTTTAAAAAGTTTAGCATGGTATTCTAACTTTAAATTCTCATTTTTTAAATGCCCCCAGCATTTTTTCCTATAAATACCTCCATTCCTACAAACAGATTCTTCGTTACTAATCATTGTTCTTTTATTAGAAGGGGGAAAAAGACTAAAAGCTCATCTATAAAGATTGATGTATTGTTCTAAGGTATTTCCTTTATACCAGTATTTGATGGGGGAGACGGATATAAAAACTAATGCAATGACTAACCAGTCTATTACTAAGCAATTCCTAACCACCAGCTTAATCAAATTTCACCTTCAGGTTTTGCAACCAGTTTTATGTATATACCGTATCAGTAAGACTTATGTCAACCCTAAAGATGACAGCAGCCCAACTTAGGAAAGACCATCAGGAAAAGACAGCTGAAATACATACTCCCAAAATTTAAGTCTAAAATAAAAGAGAAAAAGAATCTCCAATTACATATTCTTAAAATTTAATGTCACCAAGAGAGAAAAATTCTTTTTAAAACCTCCTTTTCGGGGCGCCTGGGTGGCTCAGTGGGTTAAAGCCTCTGCCTTCCGCTCAGGTCATGATCCCAGGGTCCTGGGATCGAGCCCCGCATCGGGCTCTCTGCTTGGCAGGGAGCCTGCTTCCTCCTCTCTCTCTCTCTCTGCCTGCCTCTCTCCCTACTTGTGATCTCCATCTGTCAAATAAATAAATAAAATCTTAAAAAAAAAAAAGAAAGAAAAAAAAACCTCCTTTTCATATTAGAAACAAAAACAAGTTTATTTGGTTTCTATTCATCAGGAATATATTTTGTAACTATTTAAAATCATTACCAAATTAAACTGTTTACCCCTAAATGAATTCCAAATCTTATAAATGTGTTTTTTTCCTAACATCCATTAACTGTCTTGTTATCATTACTTAATGCACTGGTAAACACTAAGTGTATGTAAGGACTAAACCAAGGCTCCTTTTTACATAATTATCTTAGCCCATAAAAGTTTTCACTAAAAATTAACTCCGCTTATAGAGTAAGTAAACGAAGTCCAACTGTATTTCCCAGAATAGTGTTTATATAACTGCCATTATTCAAAGACAGAACATGAGGATATGAGATATTAGCTGGTCCAGTCCATTAGATCTGCTAATTACTGATGAATATTGAAGTTTGCTAGACTTCTGATGTATTTTATTAGGATGTGAGCACTCGACTGATAACAAAAAGAAAAGCTCTTCTATGTGATCTAGCTCTGGTCTTTCAAACACCAAGACCCTCAACATAGTACTTCTAAACTTCCTTAAGCTGTTCCACCTTAAATTTTTTAAAAAGACTTTCTTTCTTGTTATTGTTTCATTTCCTACTTCAAGGGCTTCAAGGCATTGGCAGGAGTCCAAAAGAAGGAGCCAATCAAATAAGTACAACACAACAATACTTTAGTACTTAAATCTGGATAAAAGCCAGATAAGCACTTGGATGATTACATCATCACCCTCAAGGGGCAGAGCTGGTTAGCCTTCCAAGCTAAATTAATTTTACACTTTCTCATCGACTACAGAAACTTCTATTCCCTCAACTACCAGAGCCAAAGCCACATATTAAGATGGCCTTTAAACAAAACTCAGCAACATCTAAAAAACTTTTTGACTCCAAAATTAAACATATTAGAGAGAAGTTTCAGGTAACTATCATGTTGATGAATACAGACACACATATATATACACAAATACCTTAGTAAATTCTTATTTCATTAAAAAAGAAGAGCTTCTTTAACTTTAGAAAGGAAAATCGGAGCATATAATTACTTAGAAAGTTAACCTTGTATTATAACAGTTTATAGGATAGCAAAATAGTCTCTGAACCATAAAAGTAACTAAATAACAAGTTAAGAACATGGGTAGAGAAAACCATCTTGGCGTCGTCATTGTGTTAGGTTACATTCTTACAGATAATCAAAAACTTACTCAAAGGACGAAAGAAAGGCTTCACTGATCGGTTTTACCTTCCTTCCATAAACTCCTTCTAGGTTAATGTTATGTTCCTTAAAGTTTTTTTTTTTTTTTAAACATTAACTTTTGTGATCACACTGATTTTAATATACAATTAATACACTTTTTTTTTTTTACACAGAAATTTTGAGGAAAGGAGTGTTTTATGAGGGATTTTAATGGTGAGGCATAAAGCACTCTACAAATGGGGAAAAACATGAGAAACGATTCGGTAACAACCCCATATATATATTCCCTGAGATGAAAATGAATTATAGATAGCCTTACTGCATTCCAAGCATTTATTCAAAATTGCTTACTTTCTCTGTCCTCTTTGTTTTCGTGGTGCTGAGTTTTGTATTTTCTCACAGGTTCCATTGCTGTTGTCATCAACGTCCTTCTTGTTAGAAGGCTGGCTTTTCCACGGCAAGATAAACCCAGGCGTTACTCTAAATTGCTTTAAGTCTCCTTGTCCTAAGGAACTTTTTTCACCACAGTAACAAAAAGCGCAGAGCTGTTCACTGGTCAAAATGAAAAGACAAACGGACGTGAAAGCAGTTTTATCCAACTATTTTTCAAGTGACAGACGACAGATACTTGTGCTTTAAAAGTAAATACGGTGACTTGAGTGCGAGGTAAGCGTGAGTACATATAGGCCATCAGAACAATTAAGTTCAATAATCAATTACACATTTGCAATCCATAGCATGACTTTTTAAAGTAGCAGACCCCACAAAATCAAAAAACCTTAGCTTGTACTCAGAGAAACAATTTTATTTTCATCTAAGTCAAGAAAATGGAAGTAATAAAGTCAGGCTGAGGCTGGAAAGAGGGATGGGTTTAATGCCACTGGGCGGCATTTGGGTTCTGGAAAACCTGTGGTTTTCGATTTTTTTTTTAAGCACTTGACGGACCACTCTTTATGCATGACGTAGATACGAAACACACAGGAACAGACACGGAGACATAAAAACGTGGATTTAAGTGCTTGCTGGAGTAAGGAGTCGGAGATGAGAGTGTGTGAGAAAGAGTTCAACAGAGGGGCAGAGGGTAAGTAGGTGGGGCGCAGGCAACTCTAGGGCAGCGCAACTGTTGCCCATGATGTGATGCGCCGCGATGGCAAATGCACAATCAGGCATTCGTCAAGACTTGGAGAACTAAATAAATAAATAAATAAATAAATAGAAGACTCGGAGAACTACGTAACACAAAGAACGAGCCCCAGTGTAAACTATGTTGCTTAGTTAATAATAACATACCAGTACTGGCTCATCGATTGTAACAAACGTACCACACTAAGGCACAGTGCTCATAAAGGGGAAACTCAGGGAAGGAACGCAGGCTGAGAATGGGGACTCCTGTACCCGTGGCTCAATTTTTCTGAAAACCTGAATTTATTCTAAGCAATAACATCTACTAACTACAATAAAATTAAACAAGTTAAAGGACAAAAACAATATATGCTTATGGAACAGATGTTTAATAAGGGACCTCAGAAAGAACACAACTAGAAGGTCTGCTCCTTGAAAGGGGAACCCTCTCACATTGTTGGTGGGAACGCAAGCTGGTGCAGTCACTCTGGCAAACAGCATGGAGGTTCCTCAAAAACTTAAAAAGAGAGCTACCCCATGACCCCGCAATCACACTCCTGGGTATTCACCCAAAGAATACAAAAACACTAACTCAAAGAGACACATGCACTCCCTACGTTTACTGCCGCATTATTTACAAGAGCCAAGATGTGGACGCAGCCACGTGTCCGTTGACTGACAAATGGATAAATAAGATGTGGTGTATATACAATTCCCATTTTATAGATATCAGCCACAAAAACAATGAGATCTTGCCATTTCCAACAATGTGAGGTGGAGCGAGAGAGAATTCTGCTAAGCAAAGTAAGTCAGAGAAAGACAAACACCGTATGATTTCAGTCACATGGAATTTTGTGTTTGGGGGGCTTTTTTGTTTTTTAAAGATCACATACATCTTTGACTTTTTATTATGGATATTTTTGAACAAAGACACAAAAGTAGAACAACAGTTAATAAATGCTCATCCTTCAGCTTGACCTGTCAGAAGTACTTTGTTTTTCTCATCTTATCTATCACCCCTTATTTCATTTTTGATGGAGTATTTTATTTTATTCAAGTTCTTATTTAAATTCCAGTTAATAACAGTGCAGTATGAGTTAGAGGTGCAGAACCTAGTGGGCACTCATCAGGACAAGTGCCCTCCCTACAACCCATCACCTATTTCATCCAGCGCCCCCCACACCTCCCCTGGGGAACCCTCACTTTGTTCTCTAGAGTTAAGAGTCTGTTTCATGGTTGGCGTCACTCTTTTTCTTTTCACTTTGCTGATATGTAGAATTTAAGAAACAAAACGGAAGAACGTGGAAGAAAGCAGCAAACCAGAAAACAAATTCTCAACTACAGAGAGGGGAGACGGGAAACAGGTGAGGAGGAGGAAGGAGGGCACCTGTTGTGATGAGCACTGGGTGATGTATGGATGTGACAAATCACTAAACTGTACAACTGAAACTGAGTTACGCTGTATTTTAATGAACTGGAACTTACATAAAAATTTTTTTAAATACCAGAAAAAAGAAAAACAGTATTCCTTAACTTTAAAAAAAATTACATTTCACTCGTTATGGACTTTTCTACATTGATTTTAAATTTTTTAAAATACTGTTTTAAGGGCCTCTCAGGTGGCTCAGTCAGTCAAGCATCTGACTCTTGATGTCAGCTCAGGTCATGACCTCAGGCTGTGCCCTGCTTTGGGCTCGGCACTCAGAGAGGAGTCAACTTGAGACTCTCTCTCTCCTTCTGGCCCTCCCCTACTCTCACAAATAAGTGAAATCTTTAAAAAAAAATAGTTTAAAGTATACTTTTAAAAGATTTTATTTATTCATTTGAGAGAGAAAGAGAGAGGCAGGGGGAGAAGCAGACTCCCACTGAGCTGGGAGCCCGACATGGGGCTTGATCCCAGGACTCTGAGATCATGATCCAAGCTGAAGGCAGACACTTACCTGACTGAGCCACCGAGGTGTCCCTTGAAGTACTGACAGTAAATATCTTCACCTTCAATGTCAGAGCCAAAACCATCACTCAAATGTGATGGTGATTAAAAGTAATCCCAGGCTTGCAAGAGCACAGGAATTTTGCCACACAACAGATCCACAATGAAAATAATTTTAAGGAAGTACTCAAATCACTAAAGAATCAGGAAAGGTTTCAAGAGATGGAAGAAGTAAGAACAGTCATCTAGACATCTCAGACCAGTTTATTCACTCTGTCTGTGGGACAAAGGAAATTTCTGTCTTCACTTTGGGTACAGAAAGCTGCAGAGAGCACTGCTCCTGCCCTCAGAGCAAAATCTCGCCCGACATTCTACAAGTTCACTTTCCCTGAACGCATCAGACTGCAGAAGTCCCCTCCAGCTGAAGGAGAGGCACTCCCAGAAAGAGAGGACACACAAGCATTTGCTTAATCTGGGGAAGAGGCCGCGGTATGTCATGTAAGCAGCATAAGAATTCAGTGAAAAATTTTAACCAAGTGCTAAAGTCCAAGTGTGAGACAGCGTGAGAATACAGAGTATCTGGGACCCACAGACACCGCTCCACTCATCACCTGTGTACCACTCCAGATGCCCAAGCACAGCACTGGGAGCACGGCGACATGTCTGCACAATGTGCTGATCGTGACACAAAGTCTGGGGAGCGGAACAGCAGCAGTATGGGGAAGGCAGAGAGGGAACAAAAGCCTTAGGCTTGTGAGAGAAGAACAGGAAAAACCGCCACCTGCGATGGTGAAGACCAAGTGCAGACAGAGGAATAGAGAGGGGTCAAGGGGGCTTTAACCCTAGAGGAGAAGACTATGCCCTGGACTCGGACCATCATAGGTCTCCCACAGCTGGCTTAACGGCGGGGTCACTGAGAACACACAACCCTGGAAACCACAAGGCACAGTGCCTTTCTAAGAGCGGAGCTGAGTCGGAACGAGAAATGGCCTGTTACTCCATGCTCTGGCAGTGACCCTCACACATCACCAGTGAGGATGCAGAACAGCAGAACCACACACGGAACATGCTTTGGCACTTTCTTTTCCAATTACCTTTCTCCCAGCCTAGGAATTTACCCAAGTGAAATAAAAACCCTATGTTTGCACCAAAACCTGTGAGTGAATATTTATACCAACTGTATTCATCATTGCCCCAAACTGGAAACTGCCCAAATATTCCTGAACTAGGAAATGGACAAACTGTGGTAGGAGCCTCCATAAAACCGAGTCCTGTGCAGCAGTAAAGAGGAGGCATATTGACGCACACACTAATGCAGATGAGTGGAAAAGCCAGAGAGTAAAAATGGCATTAGCTAAGTAAAAAAGGAGAGAGTCAAAAGAACACATACTCTACAATTCCATTTCACTGCTATTGCAAAAGCAAAACAACAGGGACCTCCAGACCAGCGGCTGCCAAGAGCGGAAGCTGGAGTCGGGGCTGACAACGCACAGGCATCAGGGACTTTCTCAGCGTGGCAGGCGGTTCTTTAACTTGTGGTGGTTGTGGTCATCTCACAAAATGGCTGATTTCACCGTATATAAATTAAACCTCGATTTTCAAAATTGGGGGTGGGGAGTCAGTGGGCCAAGACAAGGGACACAGAAGTAGGAAGAATGTATCTAAAATAACTTGAGCATGAGATGCTGGATGAGAGATGCGAAGAGATATGAAAGCATGATAAAGCACTTACATTGTTACTAAGAAACCAACTGGAATGGTACGTGTGAATTCTTTCAAAATTAAATTCAATAGGGTAAAGAGATAGGGGGTTTGGATTTTAAGGGAAACAATCTTAAAAGAAAAACAAAATATAATGTATAATCTACAGAAAATAATTATCAATCCAATAGAAAACAGAAAGAAGTACTGCCTTCACAGAACTCACATGATATCGATAAGTAAATCATCAAATGAACTGAAAAATAATTAAGTGCTACTAAGAAAAATAAAGCAGGGGGACATCTGGGCAGCTCAGTTGGTCAAGTGTCTACCTCCAGCTCAGGTCATGATCCCAGGGTCCTGGGATCCAGCCCCACATTGGGCTCCCTGCTCAGCGGGGCGTCTGCTTCTCCCTCCCCCTCTGCCCCTCCCCACTGCTCATGCTCTCTCTCAAATAAATAAAATCTTTTAAAAAAGAAAGAAAGAAGGAAGAAAAGAAGAGAAAAGAGAAGAAAAATAAAGCAGTAGTAATGGATAAAGTGTGTTGGGGACTATTTTATTTTTCACCCTACTCTTTAACCTTGAGAATTTCAAACCTTCCCTGAAACGGGGAACACACCATGCATGGGTGAGGTGTGCATTATACCTCCAAAGGGAGATGTCAAGCAGACAGACAGATGGGAAAGTCTGAAGTTCAGGGAAAGGTCAGCCCCAGAAATACAAATATGGGGCTCATCACACAGACAACTTTGCCGTCACACTGCAGGCCCACCCCCAGGGAGGGAGCAGAGATGAAGGTGTGCATGCTGGAGACTTCCCTGAGGACCGCAACATTTTAAAAGCAGGGGGTCTCTGCAGAAGCCAGCGAAAGATGAGGAAGCAGGGGCGCCAAAGGCGGAAAGAAAACATTTCAAGAAGATGGGAGTATTCGACTGAGAAATGGTTTCACAGTGTTACTCATGTTTTTCAAATAAGGTCTAAAAACCCCGAGACTTCAAAGCTGAAGTATACACAGGTAGGTTACAACCTCCTCTATTTCTTTTGTTAAGGAATAAAGAAAGAGTAAGGAACAGGAGTATAAAAGTTTACAGGTAAGTATCAAAACTCAATCCTTACACTAAAAGCTTGGAGTTCTTTCTCTGGCTAGGACCAGAGTGCTGGTGATTCTGTTCTGCTCTGCGGAGAGAAGGGTACAACGTGCTATTCTACGGGTCTGTTCTACAATCACCTAAGCTCACAGACACCCTTTACCTCAACACCACACAGAGGCATCAGCCATAAATCTACAATTACTAAGTAATAAAATCCCTTCCATATTTTTTTAAAGATTTTATTTATTTTATTTTAGAGAGAGAGAGAAAGACAGATTCAGAGTGAGAGAGCACGAGAGGAGAGGTCAGAGGGAGAAGCAGACTCCCCATGGAGCTGGGAGCCCAATGTGGGACTCCATCCCAGGACTGCGGGATCGTGACCTGAGCTGCAGGTAGTCGCATAGCCAACTGAGCCAGCCCGGCGTCCCAATCCCTTCCATATTTAAAAGCGAGCTTGCGCTCTGAATTCTCTCTCTAGCCGGCCCCTGCCGTCACGCCTGCCCCGCAGCTGCACTCATTCACTAACCTGATTCTGGCTTCCACACCGACAGAGACCAGGGAGCTCGCGGATTCCTCCGACACAGAGCGCTGAAGGGCTGGCACCGGCCGTCTGCTGCTGTCCACTTCGGCTTCGGCATCCTCTTCCGCAGACTGCTCTTTGATTTCTGCTTAATAGTGGACAAGAGGATATAAAAAGTCATTTTCACACTGAAATCCATCTTTGGTGAATTTACCTCGAAAGCAGACATGGCACAGGAAAAAGATTCAAAGAGCAACGGGCACACCTCACTAATACAGCCGCGGTCCGCGTCCGTGACGGGCTTTTCACTCTCTGTTGCAACGCGGTCATCGGAATAACGGGAAACTCGCCCACTGTTCTTTCTGTGCACTTTACAACAGACTCAGCGGAGTTTCATCTAAGTAATAACTGTTAAGAACCTAATTTGTAGGGTCATAGCAGTTCATCCATAGAACAAATGTTCTTCAAAAAGTGACTTGCTTAAAAAAAGGTTCTTCACAATTAATAAATAAAGCTATTATTCACTTAAAACAATCATTACAGCCTTAATTAATCGTTATTCTACAGGTAAATAACTGAAAAGAGCACGTCTTGACGCCACTGCCTTTTTCGTTTACTCTCAAGACTCCAAGCCCAAACACCCCACACCTCACACACACCTTCTTAAGGAGGCAAGTCAACAAACACCATCACGCACAACATCACACATCTCCTTAAGAACCGTCTAGCCACCGGCATCGCTGGACGAGAACAGGCACGGCCCTCTACAGGGCCCTGATGCCATTCCACGCTCTAGTCGGTCCTTCTTTCCTAACTCGGAATTTACTCACACCTTTCCACACCACCACCCCAAACCAAAGAAACAACTACAAAGCACTTACAGTCCTTCAAACTCTTCTTCTCTCTTTCCTTCCTTTTCTCAATAAAATTCACGAAATGGGACTTTGGAGGGGCCACACTCCATTACCTTCCTAATGGGCATCCCCCATTGCAATGCTGTTCTCCCACCGCCACTGAGAGCAAGAGAACTAACAATCCAGGGAGACACGCAAGTCTTCAAACTTCCTAAGAATTCGGGCACCAAGGACAACCTCCTCCTCAGTGAAAGGCTTTCCTAACTTTTATAAGCAGGAGTCATACTACTACAAGCTTCAGAGTCACCACGACCTGCTCTGGAGTTCCGGTTGTAGTAACTATTGTCTACATGATTTCTGTAAAGTCATCTGAAATTCTCCATCATCGGGGCACCTGGTGGCTCAGTTGGTTAAACATCTGCCTTCAGCTCAGGCCATGATCCCAGGGTCCTGGGATCGAGCCCCACGTCAGGCTCCCTGCTCAGCGGGAGGCCTGCTTCTCCCTCTCCCACTCCCCCTGCTTGTATTCCCTCTCTCACTGTCTCTATCAAATAAATAAAATCTTTAAAAAATTTTTTTTAAATAAAATTCTCCATCTCACCTGCAAAGAAACCACAAGCTGGTTTCTTTTAGACCTCAAATGTGGGAATAGCCCTCGGGGTGTCCTTTATGTGCTTTTTTTTTTTTTTTTTTTTTTTTTGAAGATTTTATTTGACAAAGAGAGACACAGCAAGAGAGGGAACACAAGCAGGGGGAGAGGGAGAAGCAGGCCTCCCGCTGAGCAGAGAGCCAGATGCAGGGCTCGATCCCAGAATCCTGGGATCATGACCTGAGCGGAAGGCAGAGACGCTTAACGACTGAGCCACCCAGGCACCCCTACTCTTTCTCCTTGAAGAACTTAATGATTATCCAGGTTTTAAGAGTCTCCTCTGGACTTCATGGTCATCCGCTGACACCTGCAGCCCTGGCTCCAGTCCTGAGTTGCAGACCGCGCTTCGAGTGCATTCGGGACATATCCAGCAGCTGGAACACTACATTCCACACCAAATTTGATCTCATATCTCTCGGATCAGCTCTCCAATCTGACTTTCCCATTTTTATGACTATCAAAGTCTGCTAAATTCATAATGAAGTTTAGGTAAGTGTTTTAACAAATACCTTTGAGAACTATTAATTGTTCAGTTAGAAAAACTACAAATAATTGTAAGTCTTGTCAAATCATGAAATGAATGATGAAATAAAGCATCAGACAGTTTTGGTTCTCCTATTTAAAATAACATTGTTTTCTCTTAAATTGAAATAGTAACGTGGACCATAAATCAAGTGCTTGTGGGCCTATCAATCATGTTGTCTGTCCTGTCTACCCCAGCCACAAAACTGAGACAGAGTACCTAGAATCAAATCCATAAATATGAAGTACACTTGTATCAAAGGATTATAAAACAATTTGCAAACTTTATTATATTAAAATATGAAACTGCTACACAACAAATGCTATCATGAACAAAATGAAAAAGTACATCCTGGATTGAAAAAAAATACATGGATTTGGTCCATAAATGGGTGCTCAAATCTGGAACATGCACGGAATTTACATCATGAAACCTGAACAAGGCACATGACCCTGCAGGAAAGTGGACAAAGGATAAACTCAGAACTTCTTAGAAACTGATTTTCTCAACCTTCTTTGTAGCTAATCGTGGCAAGTTCTCACCAATACAGTAGGACCAAAATTGGCCATGCAACTTCTAAAAGGAAGGGATCTGCCATAGACTGTTATGTTTCCTCTTTCCCACAGACAGAACAGACACATCAGCAACCCAGATGCAGTGCTGCAGACGAGAACACGGTTCTCGTGAAAGGCAGGAAAACAAGATGAAAGGAGCCTAGGTCCATACGCCACCACCGGGAGCAAAGTTGACTGACCCTCTCACTTTCAGAAATAGTGCATGAAAAAAAATGAATCTGTTTTGTTTACACCGCTGCTATACTCTGGGGTCTCTGTTTGCAGCATTTTAACCCATGCCCCAACTAACAAAGGAGTGGGGAACTGCCGTTAACAAACACTTAAAATGTGGGCTGGTGACCTGGCAATGAGAACAGTAATACTGGAGTTTGGAAATCAACTGACCCCTTTTTTTTTTTTTTTTTAAAGATTTTATCCATTTATTTGACAGACAGAGATCACAAGTAGGCAGGGGGGGGGGGGGGGCAAGCTCACTGCTGAGCAGAGAGCCTGACATGGGGCTCAATCCCAGGACCCTGGGATGGCGACCTGAGCCGAAAGCAGAGGCTTCACCCACTGAGCCACCCAGGCACCCCCCAACTACGTTCTTATTTTTATCTCCCTCAAAAGGAAAATACCTAACACTTTCAATATTTTTAGGAGCTTTTTTTGTCGCTTATAACTAAGGGGAAACCAGCAGGAAGACCGTCTCTCTCCATGTCTGTCTGCTCGTTCTCTTTCTCCCTCTTCCTCTCTCAAATTAGATCGGAAGGAGATGGCAAGGTTAAACACAAAGGTTAATGGTAGGCTGGCAGGTATTCGGGTACACAACTTTTAGAAATTAGGCTCCCTGCATTTCAGAGGGGCAAAAAACAGATTCAGACTCGAGAGCGGTTTTTCTCCCTAATGGGTTCTGGAACAGGCCTGATCCACAAGGACAGTGGTGCTAAGGCAGGCTTCACGAGCTCGCCCTGGTCTCCTGCTTCCAGCTGTCCCTGCTACTGGATCTGCCCATGATCCATGGGTCTGCTAAAAACAGAGCAGGGGCTGCTGGGTTTGGGCTGGATTTTTTGTGTGGATTTTGTTTTAGTCATTTGTTTTTTAAGGAATAAGGAAAAATAAAGAGGAATCTTATGACTGTTTCCTAGGGAGCCGTTCCAGCCACAAAATAAAAACAGAAAAAAAGTATCCCTAATTATGTGAAACGATACATAACGACAGAACCTCTTTTGAAATTGTCCCTCTTTGTCTAGCAGCATACATGAGATCTTACTATCTGTCAAGGTCGAGCCAGGACAATGAAACTGATGTTCGGGTCTCTCTCTTCTCCCAGCCCAAGTCCTCGCCGCAGAATGTGAAACAGACTGCTCGGGCCGAAAATGATGTCGCCGAGCATCCAGCGGGAGGTGTCAACCAGAAATGCTCTGGTGGAAGGACTGTAAACTCACCGACAACCGAGTCGAGAGTTCTGATGTGGCTTGCCCACCGTTTCCTACCAGAAATGCCTGTGCTGTGCCTGTGCCACATGCACAGAAGCTACAGCCGCTCCAGAAAAACGGCCCGGCTCGGCCGCTCTGCCACTCTGCGGAGCCTTGGCCTTTCACGCCGTCTGTTCGTTCCGATGCCGGCGGTCTGAGCTATGACATGGGAGTAAGCGGGCACTTCTTACACTAAAAAACGTCCATGTTATGTTTTTCTTTGATATAAAATAATCCATGTAACTTTCTCCTTACTCTGACCTTGACCTAAACCAAAGGCAATGCTACTTGGTGACCGAACTGTTTTTGGTTTTTTTTTTTTTAATTTTTTTTATTTATTTATTTGACAGAGAGAGATCACAGTAGACAGAGGCGGGCAGAGAGAGAGGGAAGCAGGCTCCCTGCAGAGCAGAGAGCCCGACGCGGGACTCGATCCCAGGACCCTGAGATCATGACCCGAGCCGAAGGCAGCGGCTTAACCCACTGAGCCACCCAGGCGCCCCGGTGACCGAACTGTTTAAAGCCAGGAGAGTCTGCGCGACCGAGGGGACGACAGACGGTGCTACCGGCGGCCCCACCTGTGTGGGACCTTGGACCACTAGGTGGCCCGTGTGCAGAGGAAACGCCACCGGAGAGCGCAGCCCGCGGAAGGGCGCTCCTGGGGGAGCGGGGGCTGCGCGCTCGGCCGGGCGGCGGCACACACCGCACACCGCACACCGCACACCTCCGCACACCTCGGCGGCTGCAGCAGCACAGCAGCTCTAACCGCTGTCCCTACACGAGGCCACTCCTCCCACGACTTCCTCAGAGTCCCAAACAGTTGCTTCGGTGCTGTTTCAGCGTGGGCTGTGTGTTAAAATCAAAGGCTTGGAACCAAATGGCCCAGAATCTGCATTTGCGAGTGGGACCCCGGCCGGGAGCTCCTCTCAGGCTCAGCCCGCGAATCACCTACAAGATGGCGACCACCCCCCGCACGAAGCTGTCTTCCGACGGAAACAGATACCACGCGGAGCGCGCGGCCCAGTGGCCGAAGTACGTGGTAAGGGTCGGTCCGTGGCGGCCGGCCGGATTCTCCACACCCGCACACGACGTCTATCGACCTTCCCGCCCCGCTGGGGGCGCCCACGAGGACTCCAAACTCCTGCTGTCCGGTCACACGCGGTGGCAACGCGCCGAGGAAAGTCAGAATGGAGAGAGCACGGACGCGGCAGCTTCCGCTCTCTGCTGAGGAGCTTTAAAGAGAGACTTCAGAATGGCTTTTACCAAACAAAACTGAGTAACTCCTGGGTACCACATTCTGCTCAAAGAGCAGCCAGCCTCTGTGACAGCGTCAGGACTTCTCTCGCCTCCGAATCTGGGCACGGCGCAGCGGCAGACGGCACGGCGGACCGCACGTCAGACGGCACGGCTTACGGCACGACTTACGGCACGGCCCACGGCACCGCGCAGCGGCACGGCCCTGACGGACGCACGGGTGTGACGAGTCGAGGGCGGAGGTGGGAGAAGGGCTCGCGAAGGCTTCAAAAGCGCATTCGAAGCCCAAGTAGAACGGAAAGGACTGACAGGTGTGCGCCGCAGAGTTCTCTCGTTTAATTCCTCTCTTGTAAAAAAGAACAGTAAGAGCCGACATGGCATCAAGGACGAGAGAGACAAGGAAACGCCACTCGGGAAGGTGCCGGAGCCGGAGATCACAGGCGACCAGGAAGCCGCGGGGACGCGGGGACGGAGGCAGGACAGGCCCGGCCGCCGGCCGCGCAGGGAGGCTCGCCCTGCTCCGGTCCCTGCGGGTCAGGCTCTCAGAGCACAGAGGCTTCCGGAAGAGATGAACGTTAAAGGCAAACGTTAATCTTTTACGAGCACCGTGTTACCGAGGAGTCATTTGCTGAATATGAAGAATATGAAATGAAAACTGAAACAGTATTTCTGTTTATTTTCAAAGCTGTGCTGAGACAGAGTATGGCGTAAAGAGAGCATTTACCTCCTGGCAAGTTCATGGAAGTAATACACTTTGATTTTGGACAATTAAGAAATTATTGCCCTCAAAGGTTAAGTCATTCTTTGTATATATCCTAAAAATATATTCCGTAAAGTCACCAGCCTCACAGAACAGACTGAGATGTCGGAAATATTCCTGAGCCTGCTATGGCCTCTCTTACTAATACATAACACATTCTTTCAAAGCACCTATATTTGAATCAATTTTTAAAAATATCTTTCTTGCGGCGCCTGGGTGGCTCAGTGGGTTAAAGCCTCTGCCTTTGGCTCAGGTCAGGATCCTAGGGTCCTGGGATCGAGCCCCGCATGGGGCTCTCTGCTCCACGGGGAGCCTGTTTCCTCCTCTCTCTCTGCCTGCCTCTCTGCCTACCTGTCATCTCTGTCAAATAAATAAATAAAATCTTTTTTTTTTAAGTGTATTTCTTTATGGGCAACCTGGGTGGCTCAGTCATTTAAAAGTATCCAACTCTTGAATTAGGCTCAAATCACGATCTCAGGGTCCTTGTCAGGCTCTGCGCTAAGCATGGAGTCTGCCTGAAATTCATGCTCTTTCTCCCTCTACCCCACCCCCCACCCAAAATATTAAAAAATAAAATATTTTTTAAATATATTTACTTAATCAGGTGTTCTAGGATCTTGGGAGGGAGAAATTCATCTTTTTTGTAACCTTTGAAATTCAGAATCCTAAAAACTCATTTCATTATGAATATATGTATACGTAGAGTGATAGGGCAACAACTCTGTCACCAACAGAAAACCGGTGATTTCTTATCACATTCAGTGTTTGCAGATATCATTCCACAATATCATTTACCCTCATCACGACTTGAAACTTATGGCAATTATTACAGTTATATTAGGATTTATAATTTAGTGTAAATTTTTAAAAACATTATGAAATTACAAATTTGGCTTTTTACTATTTTGGTAATATTTCAATATAATCTTTTATCTTCGCAATCTTATGTATTTTATTTTATTCATTTAAAAACATTATCCGGGGGATGCCGATGACACCCCCCAGACAAGGCACTCTACAGACACAGGCACGGTATCTGCTCTACAAACCATTCGGAGCAAAATCTGGATGATGCCCAATAACGCTCAATTAATTACACGTGATGTAATTAATATCAAGCAAGCCGACAAATCTTATTGTGTAAATATACATAAAGAATCACAAAAAGCACAGAGAAAACATACAAAATATTTTAAACAGGCTAGTATTTACTAATTATGTTAGTGAAACAAGCAGTCATTGTCTACTTCTTATCCAAATGCTAGCTCTGTGCTTTAGTCAAACATTAAATAGAATAAAAATTATTTCTCTCTCCTAACTTCCTTCACTCCACAGAATGGTGATGTCTTTCATGCTTCCTTTATCCTAAGACAACAGAACAAAACGTAGCTAAGAAATTGTATCATCACGCCCTTTCCTTCTTTTGAACAGCAGTGGTCAAAATAAGCCTGCGTTCTGACAGTTCTATTTTACATTGTGTTTGCATCTTGCTGAATCTTGTGTAGCCACTACTTCCGAAATGTGTTGTACAGCTAAAGAATTAGCACTATATTAGAAACAGTTACCCTATCTTTATTCACTAAACTACGTAAAATATTGACACTAATAACGTGAAGATAGTCACTACCTTCACAGAGCCATGTAAAGATTTAAAAAGTAAGCAACCAAAAATACACAAAAATGTGACATACTGGTTTTCTCTTGGAGTTAACACTTTAAGGATAACTTAGTCTCTTTATACTTATCCATAGTTCAATACATTTTCACAAATATGCATCACTGTTATAATTTTAATGTGATTTTTAGAAATGCAGTACAAAATGATTAAGACTACGTGTCCAACAGCTATCAAGAGCCAAAGAAGACAGTGATGTTAATTAAAATAGTAATTGTTAGGCTGTGGGTGGCTTAGTTGTTAAGCTGCTGCCTTCAGCTCAGGTCATGATCCCAGGATCCTGGGATCGAGCCCCACATCAGGTTCCCTGCTCAGCAGAGAGCCTGCTTCTCCTCTCCCTCCGACCTGCTACTCTGCCTACTTGTGCTCTCTCTTTCTCTCTCTCTGTCAAATAAATATATAAAATGTTTAAAAATAAATAAAATAGTAATTGTTAAAATTCAACTGCTCTCTGGATGTTTTATTCAGTTATTAAAAGGGTTTTGTTTAATGTTCTATGACTTTTTTATTAATGGATTATTAATGGATATTCATTATCTGCAATTAATACAAGAAACTAGAGGCACCTGGGTGGCACAGCTGGTTAAGCAATGGACACCTGGTTTCGTTTCAGGTAGTGACCTCAAGGTTGCAGGATTGAGCCCTACATCCGGCCCTGCACTCAGCACAGAGTTTGCTTGTGACTCTCTCTCCCTCTCCTTCTGTCCCTCTCCTCCATGTGCTCCATGCTCCCACTCTCTCTCTCAAATAAATAAAATCTTAAAAAAAGAAAAAATACAAAAAACTAATAAAACCGATGAGTTACAACATGTATCTTCACCATATAATAGTTATGTACAGCAACCTGAATCTTCTAAGCCTTATCTTTATTTAGGCCTAAAAATTCCATGCAGAGAATACAAAAAGAATACTGAAAGAAAACCTTCATGGCTAACTTTCAGTACATGCTTACTATGTCCTAAGCAATGCTGTAAGTGATTAACATGTGTTCACTCATTGAAACTTTACAACAACCATATGAAGACAGCTTCTAAGTCTGGGATTTTACACAAGTTATTAAGTCAGTCTGTCATATAATGCTGGCAGAAAACACAGACTCCTGGATCTAAGACAAAGCACTTTATTACTCACTGCCCAACAAGTAACATGAACATGAGGATATTGCTGTCAGTTCCTCTGTGGCCCCTAAGTCTTATGGGGGCCACACCATGAGCCCAAACGAATGCCTGTACTTGCAGTGAACTGCGTTACAAGGAAGGAACGAAGAGCACAGGGAACCCGCTGCTTTTATAGCAAGCATTGAACATGTCTGCTCCTTGTCCCAGAGGGAGACAGTGCCTCATTTTTTTTTTTTTTTTAAGATTTTATTTGTCAGAGAGCGAGCGAGAGCACACCATAAGCAGGCAGAGGTGGAGAAAGAAGCAGGCTCCCTGCTCAAGCAAGGAGCTGGATGCAGGACTCAATCCCAAGACCCTGGGATCATGACCTGAGCCAAAGGCGGCGGCTTAACCCACTGAGCCACCCAGGCCTCCCAACAGTGCCTCATTCTTCAAGGCTACTCACTGCAACAGAACCCTGAGAAACGGCCCAGATAAGGTTCTTGGCATATACAAGAAGATAGGTCAAGTGCAAGAGACCAGGGGGGCGTATCTCCCAACAGCAGCTACTATGAACATTTCCACCTTCCAGATAAGAAAGCAAGGTAAGAGAACAAGGAACTTTGCTCAAGAATACAATTAGTAGAAGGGAGCCTCGCTGGCTCAGTCCATAGAGCATGCAACGCCTGACCTCAGGGTTGTAAGTTCAAGCCCCACATTGGGTGTAGAGATTTCTTAAAAATAATATTAAAAGAAAAATATAATTCATAGGGGAGTCTGGATTCCAACACAAGCAGTCTGGCTCTAGAGTTGAAACTGCTAACCTCTACAGAGTTGAAGCATGTGAAGAGTGTGAGCTGAAATGAATTAAAAAAAAAAAAAAAAGGAAAAAAAAAAAAAAGGAACTGCAGAACTACAAACAAGAGGACCTGCATGAAGCAACAATTCTGAAAATGAGGTTAGTATGTAGAGGATGAACTACAGAAAACACACAGAAAAATCTAAAAACAGCAGGAGCGATAAAGGAAGATGAGTAACAGTACAATGTGCATACTCACTACTACTTGACAGACAAAACTGAAGGGAAAAAATGTTCAAAGATTCTAAGGAAGAAAACATTCCAGAAAAAAAGGCAGGACCAAACCTGTGGATTTAATCTGCAGATCAAAGCAGCAGATAAAATGAGCTGCCCGCCTGCCCCAGCCCTTCAAAGAAGCAGGTGAACAGTGAAGGAGCAGATGAAGGATCTTTACGACATCATCTAAAGTGGGGCCCATGTAGTGACATCACAGTTGCCTTTTTGGCATCCATTCTTTGCCTCTGCCCTTAAAGCCATCATTGTGCTCCCCTTCTTGTCTCTAGGAGTGAGCTCTATTGTACTAGGGTTCCACACACTATCTTACTTTTGAAATGGACTTGGTTAGAGACAGACATAGGATCTAAATAAACTGGTCCTAGAACTGTTTAGCTGATACACATGCATGCTCCCTTTGCTTTGATATGGACGAGAAATAATGTAGCACCCAAGACTGCCGGCAACCATCTTCCATCAAGGGGAGCTTCCATCATTCCAGCCACAGAATGAAGCTGACAAAGAAAGAAAGAAGGAGAATGAATGAACGGAAGGAAGGAAGGAAGGAAAAGAAACACACACAAAGAAAGAAGAAAGGAAAAGAAAAGAAAAGTGCAGAGAGATGCAATGAACCAGGCACTCTGTGACATGAGTAAGGGTGAATTAGTTCAACTTAAACCCATCTCACCTCTGGATCTGACCCACAGATTTACTTCTTTCTTGTAGTTTGAGTTACTATATGTTATTTTTTTTTAATATTTTATTTATTTATTTGACAGAGAGAGAGGTCACAAGTAGGCAGAGAGGCAGGCAGAGAGAGAGGGAGAAACAGGCTCTCCACTGAGCAGAGAGCCCGATGCAGGGCTCGATCCCAGGACCCTGAGATCATGACCTGAGCCGAAGGCAGAGGCTTAAACCACTGAGCCACCCAGGCACCCCACTATATGTTATTCTAATAACAACATACTAGCTGACCAAATATAACAAATGAATATCAAGTTTCAGATCCTATGTAAGGGGACAAAAGTGACTATACATTCTACTCAGTGCCCAGAAAAATTTACATAAGCCAAATACTGCGAGTCAAAGAAAACTCCAGAGAGTATCTATTTCCACTGACAGCAGACTAGGAAATTTGGATCGACCCTCCCATTGAAGACAAGTAAGAAAGTTGAGAGAAATAATTTAAAAATAAACAAGTCTTAAAAGCAACCAAAACCCTAACAAGGTAGTGAGGAATGACGGAGGAAGCGCTCCTCTCATGGAGAGAAGCGGTGAGTAAGGTGAGCCCAGCACCCAGAGCGGCACTTCCCACGGGGGTGTCAGTTTTGACCTTCAAAAGACTTGTAGATGGTCCTAGAAGTTGACAACCACCAGGGAATGTGGGCTCAGGACTGGCAGGAGGAGCCCCAGAGGGCTGACATTAAGAGGAGGATGGAACCAGAAACAAAACGGCGTTTGCAAGGACTGCTGCGCAGCTTTGCATCGCACGCCTCGAACGAAAGCAGAGCCATGAAACCTAATGGGGGTGGTCCTAGATTATTAGTGCCCTTGAGGTACCTGGGGGGAAAAATCAGAGCTAAACTATCTTTGGAAGAAAAAAACATCAACTTACTTCTATAGATAAACCGTCAAACACATTGTCCGGTGCACAGACACAGGCAATCAGTTACAAGAGCAGACAGGACAGCATGTGCAACGAGCAGAAACAGTGGAACCAGAAGGCTCCAGACACTGGCATGATCAAACAAAAACTCTACACCAGTTTTATGTACTATATTGAATATAAGAAAACCAGGCATTAAAATCTTTAGGAGGGAACTAGAAATCATAAAAAGTGATGCTGCAATTTGAAAGATAATAGGAAAGAAATTTTAAAATATAATAAATGGACTCAATTCATATGTTTAATAGCAGACTAGACTATGCCAAAAGGGGAGACAGGTAAACTGGAACATCTATCTAGATTGCATCTAAATAAATCTGTCTAAAATAGAGAACAGAGGGATAAGAGGACTAAAAAATACAAAAATGAAGGTAAATGGCAACAAACAGTGATATGGTCTAATGAGCATTTAATTAGAAGAAAGAATGGGGCAAAAGCAGTACTGGAATAAATAACAGCCGAGAATTTTCCAAAACCAAAGAAGATTTCAAGAAATCTCAAATTCTAAAATTTACAAAGTGTATAAAATCAACACAATGTAATAAAATTAGAAATTAGTAACAAAAATAAAGAGAAAATCCATACAAATACTTAGACATTTTATTAACTTTCTCAAACACCTCAAAGGTCAAAAAGAAGGCTCAAAAAACTGAAAACCATTTAGAAAATAAGGAAAAATAAAAATAATTAATATCCCAACCTAGGGAAAACACTACAAACCATGTTACAGGACATATCAGCTTAATCCCCTTTTTTTGGTTTAGTAAGTAATGAAAACTGATTAAATATTCACTCCATAAGTTAGAAAGGATACCCACAAATATTCCTACAGCTAACCTGATAACACATAAATGAAATTCAGCAACATTGCAGAGAACAAGGCAAACATACAAAAATAAATCACATTTTTATACATTAGCAATGTACAAATAACCATTTTAAATGTATCATTTACATTAGCTCCCCCCCAATGAAATAATTAGTATGACTCTAAGAAAATATCCAGAGGATCTATATTAAAAAATTATAAATCACCAATGAAAAAAATCAGAGAAGTCCCAAATGGAGACACATGGCCAAGTTCATGGAATGGAAGACTCAGCACAGTAAAGACGTCAATTCTTGGAGCACCTGGGTGGCTCAGTGGGTTAAGCATCTTCCTTTGGCTCAGTCATGATCCCAGGGTCCTGGAACTAAGCCCTTCATCAGGGTCCCCGCTCAACAGAGAGCCTGCTTCTCCCTTTCCCTCTGCCTACTTGTGACCTCTCTCTCTCACAAATAAATAAAATCTTAAAAAAAAAAAAAAAAAAAAAAGATGTCAGTTCTTCCCAGACTGATCTACAGGCTTAACACAATTTCAATTAAAATCCCAGCAGGATTTTTATTTTTAAGACAAGTTGATTCTAAAATTGATATGAAAAAAAAACAAAAGAAAAAAATGGCTAAAAGAGTTTTGAAAAATAATAAAACCGGTAGACTGACACTTATAAAAACCTATTTCTACACAAAAACCTAGATTGTTCATAGTTCTTTGGATAGCCAAAAACTGATAATCACCCAAATGTCCTTCAGCAGGTGAACGGTTACACTACAAACTGTGGCACACTGATACAAAGTACTATCACTCAGCCCTAAAAAGGAACAGTCTATACCAGTACATGTAATAGCGACCTGGATGACACTCAGAGGTATTAAACTGAATGAAAGAAACCAGTCTGACAAGATTACACTTTGTATGATTTCATTTAGAATTTTTTAAAAGATCTAGACATTTTTTAAATTAGTCTCTATACCCAACGCTGGGCTCGAATCCACAACCCCAAGATCAAGAGTTGCATGTTCCACTGACTGAGCCAGCCAGGAGCCCCTGATTTCCTTTACAGGGGATTCTCAGACACAAAATTACAGTGAGGGAGAACAAAGCAGTGGATGCCAGGGTTTGGGGGAGGGGATAAGATATGACTTTAAAGAGATGGCATGGGGTGCCTAAGTGGCACAGTTGATTAAGTGTCCCAATTCTTGGACACCTCAGATCAGGTCGTGATCCCAGGGTCATGGGATCAAGCCCCATATTGGACTCCACACTTAGCACAGGGTCGCTTAAGACTCTGTATCCTCCTGTCCTTCCCCCAACCCTCACTCTGTTTCTCTCTCTCTCTCAAATAAATAAATCTTAAAAATAAAAATAAAAATAGGGGCACCTGGGTGGCTCAGTCATTCAGCAGCTGCCTTTTGGCTCAGATTATGATCCCAGAGTCCAGGGACTGAGCCCCGCATCGGTCTCCCTGCTCAACAGGAAGCCTGCTTCTCCCTCTCCCATTCCCCCTGCTTGTGTTCCTGCTCTCGCCATGTCTCTGTCAAATAAAAAATAAAACCTTTAAAAAAATAAAATAAATAAAATAAATCAAAGGAAGTCTGGCGGTAATGAAAAAAAAAGCAAAACAAAGCCAAACAAACAAAAACTGCTCAGAGTTTTTAGTAATAAGTTTTGCTTCCAGACCTACTAGACTTGTTCAGAAATAAAATTTAAATATCGTATCTAGACTTACAGGTAAAATGCAATATCCACTAAAAATCTCTCCCCACGGAAGTAAGGTACAAACACTTCTGGGTATGTAAAAAGCTCTAGAGAAACAGGCTTAGTGAAGTCTAAGGACCAGGGCAGAATTTCTGAAACGGGGGCTGGGTAGGTAATCACAAAGAAGAGCTGATTCTTACAAAAAGTCTTGGGTAACTGCGAGACGGCACAAAGTGAAAGCCAAGACACAAGCAGGCACTCCGTATGAGTGTCTTCTTCGTTTGTGAGAAATGAGGCCCTCTGGGCAAGCCTCAAGTCGAGTATGAGGTAAAAGCCCCGGATAAAACTGCTGCCAGCGTACTGAAGGTGTCCGTTAACGTAGTGTTAATTAAAATGCGGAAGGAAGGGTTCAAGCAAACACTCACTGACCCTTTAGATTCTTGAGAATGGGACTGACGTATCAAGATAATTTGAGAGAAGTTCCCTCCAAATTCTGAGAAGTCTGTACACCCAGAGAGACTAACAAATCAAGTCAAACTTCTAATAAAAAATGTAAAATTGGCAGAGTACAATGGTACCTACCAGGGGCAGGGGGAGGAGGGTGGAGATGGGGAGATACTGGCCAAAAGACACAAAGTTACACAGGACAAATAAATCTGAAGATCTAATGTAGCAACATGAGGACTACAGTTAATAACACTGAGCTGAACACTAGAAATTTGCGGAGAGTAGACTGCAAATCAAAAGAAAGCGGGAGAAGTTACATTAATTGCAGACACAGCAGACTTCACAGCAAATAAAGATACCAGGGACAGAGTGCCATGACCTAACGATACAGGCATCGATTCCCCATAAAGACATATTAATCCTTTACACATATGCATATAACAAAAAAGAGTCAAAATACATGAGGCAAAAATGACAGAACTACAGAGAAAATATGTGAATCCACTATTATGTATGGGGATGTTAACACCCATCTGTCAAAAATACAGATCCGCAAGCAGACAATTACTAATGACATGGCCGAACTCGACACCACCATCAATCAACAGGATAGAATGGACATCTATAGACTTCTTCACCCAATGACAGCAGAATCCACATTCTTCTCCAGATCACATGGAACATCCATCAACAGACCACATTCTGGGCCATAAAACAAATTTAAAATAATATAAATCATACAATGTCTGCCCTTAAACCACAAAGGAATTAAACCAGAAATCAGTAATAGAAAGACAGTCAGAAAATTCCAAAATATTTGGAAGTTAAACAACACACTTTCTTTTTAATTTTTTTAAATTTTATTTATTTAATAAATTAAGCTCCATGCCCATAACCCTGAGATCGAGAGTCACACAAATTGCCAACTGAGCAAGCCAGGAACCCCCTAAACAACACACTTCTTTTTTCTTTTTCTTTTTTTTAAGATTTTACTTATTTATTTCACAAATAGAGTTAAGAGAACAAGCAGGCGTAGCAGTAGAGGGAGAGGGGGGAAGCAGACTCCCTGCTGAGCAGGGAGCCCCAGGTGGGGCTCCATCCCTGGACCCTGGGATCATGACCTGAGCCGAAGGCAGACACTTTTAACTGCCTTAACCAGGTGCCCCTAAACAACAAACTTCTAAATAACACATGGATCGAAGAAGAAATTTCAAGAGAAATTTTTAAAAATTTTGAACTAAATGATAATGAAAACACAGCTTATCAAAATTTGTGTGATGCAGTGAAAGCTGCGCTTTGACAGAAATTTATACCACTGAATGTATATATATTAGAAAACAAGATCTAAAAGCAATCCATCATACTAGAAAAAGAGAAGCTAATTAAATGCAAAGTAAGCAGAAAAAAGAAATAACAAAAATTACAGGAGAAATCAATGAAATTTAAAACAGGAAATCTATGGAGAAAAATAATGAAACCAAAAACTGCTTCTCTGAAAAGATCAATAAAATCAGTAAGCCTCTAGCCAGGTTTATTGAAAGAAAAAAGGGGAGAAAATACAAATTATTAATATCAGAAATTAAAGAAGGGATATCACTACAGGCCCTATGGATATTAAAAGGCCAATAAAGGAATACAATTAACAATTCTATACCCACAAATTTGATAACTTAGATAAACTTCTTTGAAAACCACAATTTGCAGGGGCACCTGGGTAGATCAGCTGGTTAAGGGTCCAACTCCTGATTTCGGCTCAGATCACGATTTCAGGGTTGTAAGATCAAGCCCACATCAGGCTTCATGTTATCATGGAGCCTGCCTGAGATTTTCTCTCTCTCCCCCTTCCAAGCCTCCCGTGCTTGCTCTCTCTCTCAAGAAAAAAAAAATGGGGGGCAGTGGGGGCACCTGGGTGGCTCAGTGGTTTAAAGCCCCTGCCTTCGGCTCAGGTCATGATCCCAGGGTCCTGGGATCGAGCCCCGCATAGGGCTCTCTGCTCAGCAGGGAGCCTGCTTCCCTCTCTCTCTCTGCCTGACTCTCTGCCCACTTATGATCTCTGTCAAATAAATAAATAAAATCTTTGTTTTATTTTTTAAATTAAAATACAAAGAAGAAGACACAATTTGCCAATACCCACCACAAGAAGAAAGAGAATCGGAATACCCCTATACCTGTTCAAGAAGTTGAATCAATAATTAATAACCTTCTAAACCAGAAAGCTCCTGGCCCAGACAGCTTCACTGGTGAATTCTAGCAATCACTTAAGGAAAACACTATACTAACTCTCAACAATCTCTTCTGGAAAACAGAAGCAGAGGGAATACTTCCTAACTCACTCTATGAGAACATCATTACCCTCATGCCAAAACCAAAGACATTACAAGAAAACAAAACAAAACAACAAAAACTATAGACAAGTATCTCAAGAACATGAATGCAAAAACCCTCAACAAAATTTTATCAAAGTGAATCCAAAAATGTATAAAAAGAATTATACACCATGACCAAGTAGGATTTATTGAGTATGCAAGACTTGTTCAACATTTGAAAATTAATTAATGTAATCCATTTCACTGATAGGATTATGTGATTTTTCTTTTTTAGCCTATCTGGAGACACAAAGAAAGTATTGACAAAATTTGACACCCATTCATGATAAAAAATTACTCTTGTAAATCAGAACTTCCTTAACTTGATAAAGACTATCTACAAAAAAACCCCTATAGCCAACATCATACTTAATGGTGAGAAACTAGAAGCTTTCCCACTAAGACCAGAAATAAGGCAAGGATGTCAGTCTTTCACCACTCCTTTTCAACTTTGTAAACGAATTTTTTCCAGTTATTGAAATAAGACCAGAACAGGAAATAAAAGGCATACTGATTGGGAAGGCAGAAACAAAACTTCCTTGACCACAGATGTTATGATCACCTATGTAGAAAATCCAAAAGGATATACAAAAACAAAAATTTAAAAAAAAAAAACAACCCTGGAACTAACAGACAATTGTTACAAGGTTGCAAGATATAAGGTTAATATACAAAGTCAATCAATCTCTTATATATCAGCAATGAACAAGTAGAATATGAATTTTTTAAATACCATTTAAAATTAGCATTTCGGGGCACCTGGGTGGCTCAGTGGGTTAAAGTCTCTGCCTTCGGCTCAGATCCTGATCTCAGGGGTTGTGGGATCAAGCCCCACAACGGGCTCTCTGCTCAGCGGGGAGCCTCTTTCCTGTCCTCTCTCTCTGCCTGCCTCTCTGCCTATTTGTGATCTCTGTCTGTCAAATAAATAAAATCTTTAAAAATAAAATTAGCATTTCCCCAAAATCAAACATTTCTGTGAAAGTCTAACAAAATACACATAAAACCTGTCCGATAAAAACTCAAAAACCCTAATGAAGGAAATCAAAGAGGAACTATAAATAGATATTTCACATTCATGGATTGAATGACTCAATATTTGCCAAGACATTTGTTCCTCCCAATTTTAATTACAAATTCAATGCAATACAAATCAAAATCCCAAGTTATCAAAAGACTCAGACAAATAACAAAATACTGAAGGAGAAGAATAAAGCTGAAGAACTAACTTCAAGATTTAGTATACAGCTACAGCAATCAAGACTGTATAATTCTGCGGCACCTGGGTGACTCAGTGGGTTACAACTTCTGCCTTTGGCTCAGGTCATGATCCCAGGGTCCTGGGATCGAGCCCCGCATCAGGCTCTCTGCTCCGCGGGGAGCCTGCTTCCTCCTCTCTCTCTGCCTGCCTCTCTGCCTACTTGTGATCTCTGCCTGTCAAATAAATAAATAAAATCTTTAAAAAAAAAAAAAAGACTGTATAATTCTGACAAAAGAATAAATAGATCAATAGTATGGTTTAGAGAAGCCAGAAATAAACCCAAATAAATACTTAACTGGTCCTTGAAACAAGACAAAAAGGCAATATAATGGAGAAAAAAATAATATTTTTGAACAAATGATGCTGGAATTGGACATGCACACATATACACACACATCAATCAAGACACAGACCATATCCTCACAGAAGTTAACAAAGTAAATGTGAAATGCAAAATTAAAGGTTCTTAGAACTTAGGAGAAAATCTAGATGACCTGGGGTTTAGCAGTGACTTTTTATTTAAAAGATTTTCTTTATTTGACAGAGACACAGAGCAAGAGGGAACACAAGCAAGGGCCAGTGGGAGAGGGAGAAGCAGGCTTCCTGCTGAGCCAGGAGCCTGATTCCGGGCTGGATGCTAGGACCCTGGGATCATGACCTGAGCTGAAGGCAGCTGCTTAATGACTGAGCCACCCAGGTTCCCCTAACAGTGACTTTTTCAATACAACACCAAACTCATGATTCATCAAAGAAACAACTGATCAACTAGACTTCAATAAAATTCAAAGCTTCTACTCTGCTTAAAACATTGCCAACAGAATAAAAACATAAGCCACAGAGTAGGAGAAAATATTTGCAAAAGACACATCTGAAGGGCACACCTGCGTGGCTCAGTGGTTAAGCATCTGCCTTCACCTCAGGTCATGATCCCAGAGTCCTGGGATCAAGTCCTGCATCAGGCTCCCTGCTCAGTGGGAAGCCTGCTTCTCCCTCTCCCACTCCCCCTGCTTGTGTTCCCTCTCGTGCTGTGTCTCTTTCTGTCAAATAAATAAACAAAATATTTTTTTAAAAAAGACACATGTGATAAAGGATTGTTATCCAAAATACACCAAGAACTCTTAAAACTCAACAGTAAGAAAACTAACAACCTGATGACTCCTCAGCAAAGATATGGCAGGTAACCACACAAGAAGATGTCATCAGGGAGATGGAATCTAAAATAACGATATGCTACCACACACTTACTAGAATGGCCAAAGGGTGGCTCAGTCATTAAGCGTCTGCCTTTGGTTCAGGTCATGATCCCAGGGTTCTGGGGTT
Organism: Meles meles; assembly: GCF_922984935.1. Classification (NCBI taxonomy): domain Eukaryota; kingdom Metazoa; phylum Chordata; class Mammalia; order Carnivora; family Mustelidae; genus Meles; species Meles meles. The sequence goes on along the minus strand of NC_060075.1, from coordinate 4,992,259 downwards.
GAGCCCCGAGTCCAGCTCCCTGCTCAGCGAGAAGCCTGCTCCTCTCTCTCTCCCACCACTCCCCCTGCCTGCATTCTCTCTCTTGCTGTGTCTCTGTCAAATAAATAAATAAAATCTTAAAAAAAGAATGGCTAATATCAGGAACACTGATGACACCAAATGCTGATAAGGACATGGAGCCAAAAGAACTCTCATTCATTGCTGGTGGCAATGCACAACGGTACAGCCACTCTGGAAGACAGTTCAGCACTTTCTTATTAAACTAAATATACTCTTACCATATGACCCACCAATCGTGTTCCTTGGTATTTACCCAAAGGAGTTGAAACTTACGGAAATGAAAACTTGCGTACACACAAAACGTGCATGTGCAGGTTTACAGGGATTTCATTCATAATTGCCAAAATTTGGAAGCAACCAAGATATCCCTCAGCAGGTGAATGGATAAACAAACTGTGGTACATCTCAACAATGGAATACTACTTAGTGCTGCAAAGAAAGGAGGTCTCAAGTTATGAAAGACACGGAGATAATTTAAAGCCATACTGCTAATGAAAGAAGTCCATCTGAAAGACTATTTACATTATGATTCCAACTGTATGACATTCTGGAAAAGGCAAACTATGGAGACGGCAGAAAGATGAGGGGTCGCCTTGGATTAAAGGGGAGGGAGGGAAAAGAGGTGGAAGGGAGGAGATGGGGGGAAATACTGTGTGATACTATAAAGAAGGATACGTATCATTTCACACTTGTCCAAACTCATACAACACCAAGCGTGAACCAAAATGTAAACTACGTCCTTACAGTGATACTGATGTGTCACTGAAGTTGTTATCAATTTTAACAAATTATACCATGCTGTGGGGGATGCTGACAACGGGGTAGCTATGCAGGAGGCACATAGGAAATATCCATGCCTTCCACTCAATTTTGCTGTGAACCTAAAACTCCTCTAAAAACTAAAGTCCATTAAAAAAATTTTGCTAGAGGTAACGGAAGGTATTAATGTGAACCAGTATTTATAAACACATGAGTACACTCCCACATCTATACAATAACTAATATGTCACTAAAATAGACTAACGTTAATTCTCAATAAAAACAACAGAATATGCATGCCTGGAGCCCAGTTTTCCATCTCTAACACTCTTCTCCACTAAAAAGAACTAGGAACTATTCCTTAGAGAACAGTCAGTCAAAGTCATATCCTGGGGTAGAGAAAATTAAAGATGGGCCTGAAAAACATTGTTGCCAAAGAGCAATGAGCTCTGAAACATTCTGAGATAATATTAAAAAGAACTTAAGCCAGCTGAAGAGAGACCAAACTGCCACAACAGTCAAAAGAAATTTTTAATTATAATTAACTAAATCCTAATTAACCAATTATAATTAACTAAAACAAGTTTGCAAGGCCCTGATTATATAATGATTCTCAAAGAAAAGTGGAATTTCTCTACTTAACTTGCACTTCATTTGAGTTGATTTTATTTATATATGAAAAAACACAGACTAGTAATAGCCACCACCTCCAAAAAACCATAGAATTTTCTTACCATAAAAACTTAACAAACTACACTGACCCCTACCTCTGAAACTAATACTACATTGTATGTCAATTAAGTGACTTCAAATTTAAAAAAACAAAAACAAAAACAAAACTGATCTGTGAAATTTCTTGTGATTTTCCCAGTGGCCACTTACAGGATACTCGTTCCCACCACTTAGCCCCCCACATACACACACACGCCCCCTATACTCATTATAATAAATATTCTTTTTTTTTTTTTAAGATTTTATTTATTTATTTGACAGAGAGAGAGATCACAAGTAGACAGAGAGGCAGGCAGAGAGAGAGAGGGAAGCAGGCTCGCCGCCGAGCAGAGAGCCCGACATGGGACTCGATCCCAGGACCCTGAGATCACGACCCGAGCCGAAGGCAGCGGCCCAACCCACTGAGCCACCCAGGCGCCCTAATAAATATTCTTACATTACTACAAATCAAATGTATCAAGACATATTTACAGATATAAGACCCTCCTGTGACAGAGCCCGCCAAGCATCCCCACAACTTAGTAGCCTTAACAACTTTTCTCTGTTCTTTCCTGTACTAGTCTCCTCGTCCTACATGTTCACCGAAACTGGACAAAGAGCAAAGACTAACTCAGTTGATTTTATTTAATTTTAGTATAAAAGAATAAGAATAAGAATAAGAATAAAATCCTGCTCCTGTTAAAGCCTTTCGCTAAACTTTATTTGCCTTGATACCTCTCAAGAGACAGTATGAGAAGACAGTCCATTTGTGGGCCTTAGTACTCATCACATAAGGAAAAATGAAATGTCAGAACTCTAGTTTTGTGGTGATGTTCTAAGAATAGCAGTAGCTTAGAAAATACAGAAAAGAAACTATAAGAATATAATACTTCTTCAGTTAGTGAACTGAAGCCTACTATATGTCTGGAAGTATTCTAGACGCTGGGAATAAATCCATGAGCAAGTCAAATCCCTAGCCTCATGAAGTCTAGTGTGGAAGGCGTACAAAAAACAAATACGTGATACAATGTCATATCTGCTTAAATACTAGGAAAAAAGGAGGGGTTCCTGGAAAACTCAGTCATTAAGCGTCTGCCTTTGGCTCAGGTCATGATCTCAGGGTCCTGGGATCAAGCCTCGCATTCGGGCTCCCTGGTCAGTGGGAAGCCTGCTTCTTCCTCTCCCACTTGTGTCCCTCTCTCGCTATGTTGTTTCTCCCTATCAAATAAATCAGTAAAATCCTAGAAAGAAAGAAAATACTTAATGCTCAAATACTAATGGAAATCATTCACTGAGACAGGAAACACATGATGTAAGAAACCCAAGAAACCTGAAGGCGCTAAGTCCCTAAGAGATGAAGAGGTAAAATCAAGGACACGAGCAGAAGAGCTGGCCTTTGATAACCAGAGACTTTTCATCCCGTTTCAACAGCAGGGAAGGTAAAATGCACGGGAGCAGCTACCAGCAGGCTGGCGGGTGAACGCAGAATTTCTCTGCTGACTGCTTCTGTTTTTTTCTTTCTTGCACTGAACTAAGTAAGCAAGATCATCAATAACCAAACAATGGAAACCAGGAGGAGGTGTGGGAAATCTGAACAGAGAAGAGAAGGTGCCGAAAGAACCATCAGTGAAAATGGGAGAGAAATTTTCTACATAAAAGTAGAATGAGTGTAGAGTAGCAATCATACCCACTTGATATTTGAGGTCATAAATTTAAAATTAAACCAGTCAGCAAGGTAATGCTTTTCCCCAGCCATTATCAGCTGCTACAAGGCAGAATTTGGTTTTCTAATAAAAACAAAACATTGGGATGATGGTTAAGGAGGTAAAGGTGAATAAGAGAGGGACTCCTTCAGTGGGTCACAGACTCTGAACTAGCAGATGAGGGCAACATCCCCGTCACTAAAATCACTGGATTGGAGGACTCACTATGGTTCAAGAATTATTACGGCGCTAATACTAGGAGAAAATGAGCTGGAAAAGAAGTAGTAGTCAGAGTGCAGGAAGGATGATGCTGAGATTCTGGAAGTGAAACCGCAATGGTCAGAGCAAGTGAGACAAGGACACAAGCTGATCACGTATGACCAGAAGACGAGCAGGCCGAAGTGGACTGCTGAAGTAGTCCGCAGAATCGCAGTGCTGAGAAACCAAGTAGCCAAGAGCCCTGGGTCCTGAATAGTTACTAACATCACAATGGAAGCCTCAGAAGAAAACAGAAAGGCAGGTGCTAAATCTTCAGAGAAAGAGGCGAAGTGCCCAGGAAGACAGCTGATAAGTGCAGAAAGAGGGTCTGGGGTACAGTCAGCAGCACTGGTTTAAAGCAACCTTTAAGTATGGTTATTTTGGAAAATATCACTTAAAACTTAACAAACAAACAAAAAAAAAAACCTTAAAAAAAAAGATTTCTCCCTAGAAAGTAACAGAAAAAATTTAAGGAAAAGAAATCAAGAAAAATAACTAGTGGGGAATTTACATAATTCAAGTTTAAAACAATGTGGTAACAAATTTGTGGCAAAACAGCAAAAGGCAGAATTCTGCACTCCAAACTTCAGTCATCACTCTACCTACCAAGACCCTGAAAAGAGGGATGAGAACTAGAGAACAATCTGAAGGCCTTCCAAGAATTACAGTCATCTTGCGGCAACACACTGACAACCAAAAGTGTTTTATGAATAACTGTATTTCAAGATACAGCAGTTTCTAATTCTTCTCTAAAAACCGTATGATATTCTGTAAGCAACAAGAAGAGGACAATCAACTTCAGAGAAAAAGCCTGTCGCTATGTCTAAACTCTGCCCGACAACTGTTAATAAAAACACTGCCTGTGAGAGACCCATCTCACACAGATATTCTCTGAATACAATATGAAACCCTGTCCCTCGGACAACTTAAATCACTAATTTAATAAATGTTGGGAAATTAGTTTGGGCAACCTACTCTTTCTTTTGCCCATACACAATATACATCAGCTTATTGAAGGCACCTAAGTGTCCCACAGACCAGAAAGCACTTAGTGTGGTTTAACGCAGCATTTCACAATATTTTTCTTTACTGGAACATATTTTTTCCCCTCACACACATACTAACATAATCAGCCTCCAACAAATGCTGGATGGTTCATAAGCAGGAATATACTATAAGTTATCATATTAACAGTCTGGAATTACTATTTATTCCAGTTTTAATTTTGCTTTAATAAAATATTTCCCTGCAGATATTAAATACTTTCCACTAAATCAGGGCTGTAGGGAGAAGAGAGAACTAAATTTTTTCACTGCATCATAGCCTATCAGACTATTTCAGCAGATGGAGATTTTAGAACTCAGTATATAGCCAAATGCTAGTTGTGCAAATTATTATGTGCATTTTTTTACAAATCTGTGAAGTCTGATACCTGTGTCCACAGTATTTTCCGTTTCTGTTGTCTCCAGCCCATCCATGCTGTCCTCATCTTCCACGGTAGTTTTTCCTCTACTTCGAGGCCTATGGAGAAGTGAAGACAAAGAGTTCAATGTGATTTTAACGATTACAATTGTATTTAACATAAAGAAGTTGAAGGCATACATAATAAAATTAGGCAACTTTTACTACATGTTACCATACCAAATAGTAAATATCACATTTTAGAGTCATTTTCCCTCAAACCCAGCCCTTCCTTACACATAAATGTGAAGACAGGCCCAGATTAATGTATTTTGTCATCATAACTTAAGTATTCTTTGTATTAGGCTTTGTCCCTCTTTTGAGCTGACCTTGAGATGACCCTCTGTCTACAGTAGTGGTTTTTAACCACTTAATGGGTTATTTGCAAAATTCACACGTCAGGTTATACCTCTGTATCTAGTGAAATTGAGGAAATGATGCCCAGACGAGTGTATTTTTAAGACTCTTCCATACATGAAAGTGATGCATATCCTTGCAAACCACTCAAAAAAAACTTTCGTAAATATTTAACATAATCTAATCACACGTCTTACAAATATAATGCAATTATATAAAACTCACTTCAGTAAAGTAAGAATCATGGTAAAGTGAGATTCTTTGACCCAATGCAATTTAAAAAACAAAACAAAAACACTAATGCCTTCAGATTTTGAAAAATCTCAGAAATTAAGGATAGAAATGAGTTAAACAAAAAAAAATTTTGAGGGGCTCCTGGGTAGTTCATTTCGTTGAGCATCTGCCTTTGGCTTGCGTCATGACCCCAGGGTCCTGGCATCCAGCCCCGCACTGGGCTCCCTGCTCTGCAAAGAGCCTGCTTCTCCCTCTCTCTGCTGTTCCCCCTGCTTGTGCTTTCTCTGTGTCAAATAAATAAAATCTCTTAAAAATTTTTTGAACACATAAAATAAGAAAAAACAGGAAATCACATATTTTAAAAATTTAGAAATTGAAAGTAGTACTCAGATACTTTCAGACCTTTAAATTATTTCATTCCGTAAAAAGACACAAACTCAGTGTTTAAATTGAAAAACACAGGGCAGGGGTGCCTGGGTGGCTCAGTGGGTTAAGCCTCTGCCTTTGGCTCAGGTCATGACCTCAGGTTCTTGGGATTGAGCCCCCACCCCCCACCCAGCATTGGGCTCTCTGCTCGGCAAGGAGCCTGCTTCCCACCCCTCTCTCTGATTCCCTCTCTGCCTGCTTGTGATCTCTCTCTGTCAAATAAATAAATAAAATCTTTAAAAAAAAGAAAAAGAAAAACAGGGCAGAAAATAATAAAGGGTTAATACGAAAAACTTAAAAGGCTTTTTTTAAACAAGAGAAAATCTAATTTAAGTCTTTCTTTTAAATATTAATTAACCAAAGTCAGAAAAGGAGAGGTAACAGAAGAATTTTCTGAAGCTGAAGCAGTCTAAGTAGTTTCATATGTGAACTACTGCAAACTGTCAGAAAGTCACCCCTACCCCTAAAGAACTTTAAAACACCTGAACCAAAAGCCTAACAAATATGTCTAAAACTATAGTTGAAAAAAATCTGTTAAAAAAATTACGTAAAATACTAGTAAACATCATCAACATACAAGTATAATTTAATATTAGAAATTAGTCAATAGAACACAGTAGATCAAAGAGCCAAAATCGCATTGCTTCAAACTTCATGAGCGAAAGGGGAAAGAGATGTAACTCAGTAAGAAACTACACGGACTGACTGGGGCTAAAGGATTCCTAGGCTGATTGTATTTCTCATGGAAAAAGGGAAAGGATAATTACCTTTAGGATTTATTAAGTAGTTATGTTTAAATTTAAAGGAAAACTGTAGAGCAATCAAAGGGGAAAGAAGGGATGGGATGAGGAAAGTCAGACCAATCCAACAGCAGGTAAAAAGGAAAAAAAAAATATGTAATATATAGAAAATAAAATTAAAAGATTAAAAAATAAAAATGAGTTATTACAGTAAATATAAGTGGCTTAAAGTTGGCTGTCATTATTTAATGATAAAAAGATTAATTTACCATGAAAACTCAACACAACTACTCCCATTGTATAAAGCAAACATTTACAGAACAACGAGGAATCCATAGAGTCATAATCATGAGAAATTTTCACATCTCACTCTCAGAAACTGAGATGACGAACAGTTAGAAACATTTTAAGCAATTAGTTGGACGACACATTTAACAAGCATCATTACAACTCAATCAATCCTCCTGTGTCTGGCTCTGTTAAAAAACACAGGATACAGGGTTAAACAAAATCTCTGCTTTCACTAAACTACATTCTAGTGAGAAGAAATACCTGTTACTCCTGTAAACAAAACACACATAAAGAAAATACAAATGAAAAAAAAATGAAGGATGAAGGACTGCATTTTAAATAAGATACTTAAAAAATAAACTTCATAAAAATAAAATTTTATATAAGTAGGAGACGTTTCAGTAGATCTGAAGTAAAAGAGAAACCAAACCATGCAAACAGCTGGGAAAGGAGCATTATAGCTGAAGGAACAGCAAATGCAAAGTTACGAGTATATGAGTGTTGCAAAAACAGTGTTTCTAGTGTTGAAAAATATACTGTGGTTGGAACAGAGTGAGTGAGAGGGGCAGTAAGGAGATAATGAGGCCAAAGAAAGTTTTTTTAAAAAGGGATCAATTGGGTTTTTTCTTTTTTTTTAGAAACCTATAGACCAACACAAGGACTATGTACAGAGAGACTGGAAATTCTTGAAATAATCCTAACATGACTGCTACAGTGAAATAGGGAAAAAGAAATTAATTCAAGAGATAGTATAGAGCTAGAATTTACTTTTAATCTTTTCTTTATGATTCTTCATGATTAAGAACACTCACTGCTAAAGGAAGGGAAACGTGTGACGTAGCTGGCTTTGTCATTTAATCTTCCAAGCCAGAGTCTGTCGCTGTTTTACGTTTTGTTTTGTTTTTTTCTCCACTATCTCACCCTTGCTAAGTTATGGGTTTTTTGGCAGTATTGGCTTTATTTCAAACTCATTTTATCTAAAGGTAGGGGGAGTAAGGAGTGTGTACATATGTATCAGTTGTCTGTATTCCTCAAGAAGAAATTTTTAATTTTTACTTGGCTTTTCCTTCTTATTCTTCTTAATTCCTGGTTTTGGCACCAACAAAGCATGCTTTTACATTCATCAACCCATCAGAATTCTTTTCCTTCTGCTCAATGGACCAATTTATCAATATCGCGTCATTTTTAAGTTTCCCGTATTTCACTCACATCTTTTTAATGCTGCTCACTGGCTTCTGGTCAGTGTTCTGACTAATCAAATGGTGAATTTATTTTTTTCTGGATGCCAAAAGATAATGGTCATACTTTGTCAAATCCACATCAGCAGAAATAGATGTACACATTTTACATTTCCATATTGCATTCAGATGTTCCCAGTTTGGGTTTTTAATAGAACTTTGAAGTCTCATTACAAATGGCAACCTAAAAATTATTTATTTCAATCTTTCTTTGGCTTTTCTTCCTTCTTATTTTTTTCTTTTGTATCTTTTAACCCTTCATTTTGATTCCTTCTGCTGAAAGCAAATTTGAAGTAAAATAATACCATGAACAATTGAGAAAATTTATCCAATGTTCCATATTAATATTATAAATTAAAACTAATTTGAGTTCCTAAAATAATATAGTAGACTTCTATTTAAAGCCACATGGGACTACAAAAGAGATTCAAATTACCTTCCACGCATAAACAACTAGAAAACCAGATAAAAATGTAAGAAACAACGATCATTAGACATTAAACAAAAGGCAAGGACAGGACTGTAATCCCCAGGCAAAAGGAAAAAAAACAAGGTGAACCCTACCATCACAAAGGCTTTCTGCATGGAGTTAATTTGCAAACTGTAGCACAGAGAGGGGAACTCAAAGACTGGCAACTGTACTGAAATGAAGACACAGAAATCATCAGTTCAGGAGGCTAGAAACGCTCTGTGGGAGAGCGTACACAAGGAGAGGGAGTGTCCAGGGACACAGATCCAGACATCTGCATAAGGTTTTATCCCTTAAGGTTTTATCTGTATACTAATCTGTGTAAAAGTGGTATAAAACCCCAAAAGGCTAAACAAGAACAAGTTCCAAGGAAAGAACTATTCCAGCACAGCTGCAATACAAACAAGTCGCAAAGTTCGCAGAGCCAAGAATCAATCAGCCACATTCCCTCTAACCAAAGTGCCAAGACCTCATTGACTATATTATCACATTCAGTAGAGACTAAAATAGAACATGACTTTAAAAGTAAGCTAAATGAAGGCTACGACTTATCTTCTATACCATCTCTAAAAGAGTTCACAAATAAGCCTCAAAAGAACAAAAATTTCCCACAACTAACTTAACAGGCAAACACACACACACATACACACACACAGCATTTGTTAAAGTAATACAACAAAATCTAGCTCGCAACCAAAAAAATCACAAAGTATGGCATCCAATGAAAATTTACAAACTATAAAGAAAAGGAGGAAAATATAAGTAATGACCAGGAAAAAAAAAAATCAAGGAATAAAACCAGAAAACAACAAAGATAATAGAAGGGACAAGCATGGACATTAAATTGGCTATCATCAACATGTCTCATATGTTTAAGAATGTAATGGAAAATGAATAAGAGAGAGAAATGAAAGATAGTTTAAAAATGTTAAAAATGAAACTCAAGGGGGCGCCTGGGTGGTTCAGTAGGTTAAGCCTCTGCCTTCAGCTCAGGTCATGATCTCAGGGTCCTGGGATCAAGTCCCACATCTAGCTCTCTGCTCGGCAGGGAGCTTGCTTCCTCCTCTCTCTCTCTCTCTCTCTCTCTCTGCTTGCCTCTCTACCTGCTTGTGATCTCTGTCAAATAAATAAATAAATAAAATCTTTGAAAAAAAAATGAAACTCAAAGGTAACAAAAAAAAACAAATAAAACTTCTACTTTGACTGATTAACATCTGACAGAAATGGCAAAAGAAAAGATGACTGACATTAAAGATCTAGCAAACAATATCTACCCAACATAAAAGACAAAGTGAAAAAAGACAAACACAGCTACAGAACCCTGTGGGACAAAAGCAACCAATCTAACATGTGAAGCTGGAGTTGGAGGGAAGCAAACAAACAAAAATATGTGTATATATATATATATATATTTTTTTTTTTTAATGAAATACCAGCTGCAAATCTTGCAAACTATGTAATTACAAACCTACAGATCCAAGCAGCACAACAAAAACTCACTCACATACACACATGAGTAACTTTATAGTCAACTTGCTGAAACAGAGTAATGAAAGAACCTCAAAAGCAGCCAAAAGTAAATGTATTACTTACAGAGTAAGAAAAATAAAGAGTGACTGCAAACTTCTCATGTGAAACTATGTAAGCCAGAAGACAGTGAAATAACATAATTGAAGTACTTAGAGAAAAAATTAAAGGGAAAAAACCCCATAAACCTGCAGCAAAAAGCATCCTTCAGAAACAAAAGTAATGAAAAAGATTTTTCAAACAAATTGTTCAACAAACCTTCATTATAAGACATGTTAAGGAAATTCTTTGGACAAAAGGAAAATGACAGTTAATAAAAGCCTGGATCAAGATATCTGTATGCAAAGGAATAAAAAGTGGTGGAAATGGTTAAGTATGCAAATAAAAAAGACCTTTTTCTCATTTTTAATCCCCTTAAAAATTAACTCACTGTTTAAAGCAAAAACTATAATTTATTCCAGGGACATAACACACACACACACACACACACACACACACACACACACACGAACTGTATGGCAACAGGTGGTGCCTGGGTAACTGCTAAGCACCTGCTTTCAGTTCAGGTCATGATCCCAGATACCTGGGACTAAGCTCCCCATCAGCTCCTTGCTCAGCAAAGAATCTACTTCTCCCTTTCTCTTTCCCTCTCCCTGTGCTTGTGCTCACTCATCTCTCTCTCAAGTAAGTAAATAAAACCTTTTAAATAAATAAAATAAATAAAAATTAAAATAAACAATAGTTCAAAACAAAGGAGGGTAAAAGTGAAAGTATACTGGTATACAGATCTTACAGTACATTTGCAGTAATAAAATGTTACTTAAGGAAAACTCAGGTGAGTTAAAAATGTATCACATAAAACCAAGAGCAACTCTTCTATGAAAACACACACATGCACAGCTTGTTAGTCAAATACAGATAGAACAGAATGCTTAAAAAAAATTTCATTAACCCAAAAAGGGGAGGGAGAGAATAAAAGAGAATGAAAAAAGGAGAAATAAAATACAAAACAAGTAGATTTAAACGCATTCACATCAATAATTTTGTTAAGTATCAAAACACTTAATGCTACGATTAAAAAGCAGAAATTATAAAATCCTGTTAAAATGTTGATACTACCCAAAACAATTTACAGATTTAATGCTATCCCTATCAAAATACCAATAGCATTTTTCACAGAACTGGAACAATTCTAAATTTTATATGGAACCAAAAAGACTTCAACAGCCAGAGCAATCTTGAAAAAGAAAAACAAAACTGGAGGTATCACAATTCCAGATTTCATGTTATATTGTAAGACAGTAGTAATTAAAACTGTATGATACTGGCATAAAAACACACATAGATCAATGGAACAGAATAGAAAACCCAGAAATAAACCCACAATTATATCGTCAATCTATGACAAAGGAGGCAAGAAGATACACTGGGGAAAAGACAGTCTCTTCAACAAATACGTTGGGGAAAATGTACAACTACAGGCAAAAGAATGAAACTGGACCACTTTCTTTCATGACACACAAAAATAGAGTTAAAATGATGTAAAGACCTAAACATGAGACCTGAAACCATAAAAATCCTTGAAGACAGCACAGTCAGTAATTCTCTGATATCACCCATAGCAACATTTTTCTAGACATGTCTCCTGAGGCAAAGGAAATAAAAGCAAAAATAAACTATTGGAACTACATCAAAACAAAAACGTCTGCACAGTGAAGTCAACAATCAACAAAGCTAAAAGGCAATGTACTGAATGTACAAATGACATATCAGATAAAGGATTAGTTTCCAAAATATATAAAGAACTTAAAAAAGATGTCCTAAAAACAAATAATCCAATTTTAAAAATGGGCAGAAGGACACGAACAGACATTTCTCTGAAGACATCCAGGTGGTCAAGAGACCCATGAAAAGATGCTCGACATCACTCATCAGAGGGAAAAGCTAATCAAAACTACAATGAGATATCACCTCACATTTGTCAGATGGCTAAAATAAAAAATGAAGAAACAACAGGTGTTGGCCAGGATATGGAGACCAAGGAACACTCATGCACTGTTGGTGGGAATGCAAACTGGTACAGCCACTGTGGAAAACAGTACAAAGGTTCCTCAAAAGTTAAAAATAGAACTACCCTATAATTCAGTAATCACACTACGGGGTATTTACTCCCAAAATATAAAAACACTAATTCAAAGGGATGCGTGTACCCCTAAGCTTATAGTAGCATTACTTACAATAGCCAAACTATGAAAGCAGCCTGAGTGTCCACTGATAGATGAATGGATAAAGAATATGAGGTATACATTTGCAATAGACTATTATTCAGCCATAAAACGGAATGAATCTTTTTTTTTTTTTAAGATTTTATTTATTTGACAGAGAGAGAGAGATCACAAGTAGGCACAGAGGCAGGCAGAGAGAGAGGGGGAATTAGGTTCCCTGCTGAGCAGAGAGCCGATGTGGGGCTCGATCCCAGGACCCTGAGATCATGACCCGAGCCGAAGGCAGAGGCTTAACCCACTGAGCCATCCAAGCGCCCCAAAATGGAATGAAATCTTGCCATCTGCAAAACAAAGATAGAGCTAGAGAGTATAAGGCCTAAGCAAAATAAGTTAGTCAAAGACAAATCCCATATGATCTCACTCAAACGTGGAATTTAAGAAACCAAAAAAAATGAACAAAGGAAAAAAAAGATACAGACAAACCAAGAACAGACTCTTAATTATACAGAGCAAACAGGGTTATCAGAGGGAAGGCAGATGGAGGGGGATGGTCAAAATAGGTGATGAGAATAAAAGACCACACTTACCATGATGTAAAAAAATTAAATTAAAAAGCAGAAATTATCAGTTTAAATTTAAAAAGCAAGACCCAATTACATGCAGTCTGTAAGACACACACTTAGAGGGATACTTATAGGATAAAAGAACAAAGAGACAGAAAAATATAATGTGACAATACTGATCAAAAGAAAGCTACAGTGACTATATTATTAAACAAAGCAGAATTCAAAGGAGTATTATAAGAACTACAGACAGATGTTACATAATGATAAAAATGCCAATTCATCAGAGACAATAATCCTAACCATGTATGCACCCAATGCTTCAAAATATTGACAACTGAAAATGGAAATATTTAAATCCACAATTACACCTCTACACCACAATACTGCTCAGTAACTGGCAAAGTAGACAAAAAATTCAATAAAGATACAGAATACTTAAGTAAGACTACTCATCAACCAAGTGGACCTAAACTGGCCATTACAGAACACCCTATCTAATAACAACTGAATACCTACTCTTTTCAGGCATACAATCCCCAGAATAATCCAAATTGTAGCCCTTTCACACAAAGTTCAAAAAATTTAAAGACCAAATCATACCAAACATGTCCTCTGGCCCTAATGGAACTAAACTAGAAACAAGCAATATCTTCAAACATCTGGTAAACACAATCAAAATTCTAAATAACCCACTAATCAAGAAAGAAATGAAGCAAATTGGAAATTGGAAAACAGCTTGAACTAAATGAAAATGAATATACAGCATTTCTAAACTTGTAAGATTCAGGTAGCACTGAATAAACAGAAATTTACGGTTTTAAATAGTTATATATCAGGAAATAAGAAAGATCTCAACTATAATAGTAACATAAGCCTCCACTTTAAGAAACTAGAAAACAGGGGCACCTGGGTAGCTCAGTCAATTAAGCATCGGCCTTCAGCTTGGTCATGATCTCAGGGTCCTGAGATTGAGACCCACGTGGGGCTGCCTGTTAGGCCCTCTCTCTGTCAAATAAATGAATAAAATCTTAAAAAAGAAAAGAAAAGAAATTAGAAAATAAAAATAAAATCAAAACGATAAGGAAAGAATAAAAAGCCAAATCAGTGACATAAAAGCACAATAATGGAGAATTTGTAAAAATCAATGGAATCACCTCCCCAAAAATCAATGAAACTCAAACATGGTTCTTTGAAAAAAATTAGTAAAATAGATGATTTGCCAGTAAAAATGATGAAGAGAAAAAATACATAAACTAACATCAGAAAAATTGAAAGAGGGATTATCACTAGAAAGTCAATACCCACTAGAAAGAAATGAGAAAATATAAATAATTTTAAGTCAATAAATCCAATGGTCACAATCCTTGGAAAGCACAAATTACCAAAGACTCAAGACTAGAAATGGAAAATTTGAATAACCCAGTGTCTATTTCTAAAATTGAATTTGTAGGTATAAACCTTCCCACAAAGAAAATTCCAAACCCAGTTGTCTTTACTGACAGATTCGATCAAATGTTTGAGAAATAATACTAATGCTACACTATCTCCAGGAAATAATGAAGGAAGGAACACTTCCCAACTCTTTCTATGATGCTGGCATTACAATGACAGCAAAATCAAAGACATTATATAGAACCAATATCCGTCATAAAGACCTATTCTATAGAAGAAAAAACAGAACACTCTGCCATCAATTTTTTACATATATTACACCTGCCATACCAAATCAAAATAAAAATAATGTAAGAAAATTAAATTATAGCCTGTTTTTTGCTTTAAAACTACATATAAAAATGGCAAAAGATTACCAAGGGGTTCCCGTTCTAGATAAGATGGAGGAATACATGCCAAACTTTAACTGCCACTGAATGCAACTATAAAACATGAATATAGGGCAATCCTCTTGGGTCCCCTCCCTCCTTGGGAGCTTTGTACTATCGCTTTGCTATGACTCAATAAACCTTGCTCTGGGCTCACCCCACACACACACACACACACACACACACAGATATAATGCATGCCACAACTATTTGAGTTTCCTTAAAAATAGAGAGCAGCATGATGATCAGGAACAGACACCAGAATTCAAAGAACTGCCAAAGTATCACTGAGTTTACTATTTTACCTCTTCAGTATCCCCTGGCCTGAGCCCAGCACAGTCTAACAGCCAGGAGATGCAGAAAGAGAGAGCATGACTGAGCTAACCCACAACATGCTCACAGTGATTCTATCAAGTATTAACAAAAACTTCCAGAGCTGAGCTAACGGACCTCTGGCCAGGTTGCAGACTGACCACTGGTACTCCAAACACAGTACAGACAAGAACTGCACTGCAAAAGTTCTGAAAACGAAACTGAACTTACCACAGCCCACAAACGGCTAGTTGAAACCTGTAGCCTTGCATACCCAGGCCAAGTGCCTGCTAATCAAAAATATCAACATTCTCCATAAGGTGTCTTTAAACCCCACAGTCTTACAACAAAAAATTCAAACTGTTCAGAAAACAATCCAGGGCGCCTGGGTGGCTCAGTGGGTTAAGCCGCTGCCTTCGGCTCAGGTCATGATCTCAGGGTCCTGGGATCGAGTCCCGCATCGGGCTCTCTGCTCAGCAGCGAGCCTGCTTCCCTCTCTCTCTCTCTGCCTGCCTCTCTGTCTACTTGTGATCTCTCTCTGTCAAATAAATAAATAAAATCTTTAGAAAAAAAAAAAAAAGAAAACAATCCAAAGTTACTTGATACATGAAATGTGAAATCACATAAAAATACAGGGAATAAAGACCAATGATAAAATGACAAAGAGGCTGGAATTTTCTGATGACCACTTCAAGGCAGCTGTTATTAACTGTTCAAATGAGTAATTTTGAAAACTCGTAAGGCAAAATTTAAAATAGATATCTGCAAAGAAACAGAAGATATAAAGAAGAACCAACTGGAAATTTTAAAAAATAAAAATTACAAAAATCTAAACAAACAATAAACTATTATTAGAAACAAACAATAAATGACAGGCCTAAACTGAAACAGTAATTACAGTAAATGTAAGTGGACGAACCATTCCAATTAAAATACAGAGATTATCAGACTCGATTAAAAAAACATGACCCAACTATGTTCTATCTACATGAAACTCAATTCGGGTGCCTGGGTGGCTCTGTGGGTTAAAGCCTCTGCCTTCGGCTCAGGTCATGATCTCAGGGTCCTGGGACAGAGCCCCGCATCGGGCTCTCTGCTCAGTGGGGGGCCTGCTTCCCACTCTCTCTCTGCCTGACTCTCTGCCTACTTGTGATCTTTCTCTCTGTCAAATAAATAAATAAAATCTTAAAGAATTTTTTAAATAAAGGAAAAAAGAAAAAGTAAACTCAATTCAAATTTAATGACACATTTAAGCAAAGAGATATCCATGCAACACTAATCCAAATTAAGCATGAGTGGCTATCCTAATATCATACAAAGCAGACTTCAAAACAAAACAAAAAAATTACCAGATGCGTCAACTATACTCAAATAAAGAAAAAAAATTTAAGGTACCAGGGATAAAGAGAAACATTAAATATTAATATAAAGATCACGGGGCATCTGGGTGGCTCAGTGGGTTAAGTATCTACCTTTAGCTCAGGTCATGATCTTAGGGTCCTGGGATTGAGCCCCACATCCAGCTCTCTGCTCAGCAGGGAATTTGCTTCTCCCTCTACCGCTGTCCCCCTCCCCCGCACACACACACTCTCTCTCTCTCTCAAATAAATAAAAAGTTTTAAAAAAAAATTTTTTTAAAGGGTCAACTCACCAACAACACATAGTTCTCAAAGTGTATGCACATAACAAGAGAACTCTAAAACACATGAACCAAAACCAGAATCAAAACAACCAGGGCACAAGGCTGACCTGAGTTGGTAGAGCATGTGACTTCATCTCGGGGTCGTGAATTCTAGCCCCATGTTGGGGACAGAGTTTACTTAAAAAAACAAAACAACAACGATACACACACCACTACATTATTCCCACGGAATCCTCTTAACTGTCCTGAGGAAGTAGGTACCACCGTTCCCATTTTACAGACACACACATTCAAATTCAGAAAGGTTGAAGAAGTTACTCAAAGTCACGTAAGTGGCCGAAGCTAAACAGCAGTAAGGGAGACATGCTGGAGAGATCCATGAACTCCTCCTGCTGAGGTCCACGAAACTACTGGTTCCTCTAAAACCTAATTAAAACAATCTGTTGGAAGTGCTACCTAGGCCAGTGCCCATTATTCACTACCAAAGCCATAGGTTTAATTCAGAACTCCACTCTCAGCCCTCACACTCAAATGGGAAAGGAAAAGTTCTTACAGGCTCGGAGGCCACCTCTCCTCTAGGTGTTTTAGGATTTTACTGCACTGGCCTGGGACACACCTTACCCATATACTCTCAAAAAAGTAGTTAAAAGTGGGGACCTAAACGGATAATTGTACATCCACATTCACGGCAGTATCATTCCTTCCAGAACCTCACGCCAACAATTCTTCAACACAGGATCTGCCAGTGCATCTCCCCTACCAGCTTCTCACAGCCGAACTAAGAGGCAGCTGTAATACAGCAGGAACCAGCATGGACGCTACAGCCTGACTGCCTGGGTTAAAAACGCTAACTATCAACTACGTGACCCCGTGCAAGCCACTGAAACTCGGTGCCTCAATTTCCTCATCTTTTAAATGGTAATAATAGCACTACCCCACAGAATTATTCCAAGGATTAAATGTAAAGCCTTTACAGGGGGATGGGTGAAATAGGTGAAGGGAGTTAAGAGTTTGTGTACAAACTTCCAGTTATAAAATATATAAAATATAAATATATACAATATAATAACTTCCAGTTATAAAATAAATAATTTCTGTGAGATGAAAAGTACGGCACAGAAAATACAGACAATGACATTGCAGTAACATTGCAAGGTGACGGTAACTGTATTTATCAAGGTGATCACTGTGTAATCCGTAGAATAGTCGAATCACTACGTTGCGCACCTAAAACTAATACGTTATATGTCATATGTCATTATATGTTATATATAACGATATACGTCATATATGTCATTATATGAAGCTGTACTTCAGTTATAAAAAGAAATTTGTTTATGCAAAGTATTTACAATGCCAGTTACCTGGTAGGCACTGACTGTTAGCTATCAGCATTGTGACCCTCTCCATATATAACCTCCTTCCCCATCTTGGATCCCATGTTAGGAATTATAATCACTCTGTTCCCTATATCCTCAATAATTTCTGCCTTCATTTTATTCCATTCTACTTGCCTGGCAAAAGCCGATCCTGACCAAATCAAACCCTCCCTGAATTCAAGCTAAGGAACAAAGACACACTGGGCTTCTACTTTAGCTTTGTGGTTCTAACCCCACACCTCAGCCAGTCACTCCACCAGCAGTCTTTCCACTTTGGTCAGTTCACTATTCCTTCCAGAATTGTTCCACACCCTTCTGCCTTCAAACATTTAAGACTCTCCGTCCTTCACCCTTCAGCTGATAGAACTTCAATGGCAAAACAGAGGTAGTCAGAAAAGTTTCCATATCCTCCTCTTAGCAAATCCTCCAATTGTCCCGAATTCTTTTCCCATATATCCTACCTTCTCTCCTAGTGAACACACTAGCTATGTTCCTAGTTAACAGCAATCCTTCGACGTGTGTTCTGGATCACACACTCACTCCTGTTCGTGAACTTTCCATTAGAGCTATTCTCTTCTCCTGCTTTATCAGTTTTCCCTACTCTGAAAATCAGTCCCATCCGCTTATAAAGTTACTGCAGTAACAATGATCTTCCAAGAAAATAAAACCCTCTCTGCAGTCCACATCCTCTCCTAACTACCGTTCCATTTCTCTGCACCACCCTTACCGCAAAAGTCCTTGAGAAAGTTCTGAACCACGTTCTCCACTTCAGCTCCATGCCTCTGCAACGGAGTGTCCTTCCCCACGTTCCACTGACACGCCTGTAATCAGCATCACTAATGAACAGGGCGACCATACAACTGGGTCTGCCTAGACAGTCCCACTTCAGGCCTGTCATCTGGCACAATGACTGTGTTCCTGTCACATTCAAAGATTTCCTGGTTTGGTCAACTGCTCTACCAAGGACTGACAGCTTGCCAATTCCAATGGGCAATTCTCAATCTGTCAAAAGCTCCTGATACAAGGGATTATTTTCTCGTTGGCGTCTTGGACAAAACACTCCCCCGATTCTTCTACCACTCTGGCTGCCCCACCTCACCTTCTTCTCCGGTTCTTCAAACCAGGAAAAAATAGAGTGTCCAGGGCTCAATCACTTCACCTCTTCTCTACATACAACGGACTCATTCCCTCAGTAATTTCGCCCAGTCCTTTTACAGATAGGCTGACAGTCCTCAAACTCCTTGGTCCCCTACCTCTCCAGTGAATTACAGCTCGTATTTAACTGTCTACTCAACATCTCCACTTGGGAGTCAAACGAGCATCTCAGTTAATATGTCAAAAAAAAAAAAAAATCACATACCGTACCTCCAAAATTTGCTTTTTTTTTTTTTAGTTTTTTCTTTTAAGATTTTATTTATTTATTTCTCAGAGAGAGAGCGAGCACAGGCAGACAGAGTGGCAGAGGGAGAAGCAGGCTCCCTGCAGAGCAAGGAGCCCGATGTGGGACTCGATCCCAGGATGCTGGGATCATGACCTGAGCCAAAGGCAGCTGCTTAACCGACTGAGCCACCCAGGCGTCCCCGAAATTTGCTCTTTTTCCAATGTTTCCCATCTCAAACTGGTGCCAACTCAAAGAGCGGCACCAATCACCCAAGTAGCTCAGTTCTGTACCTTCAGATTCCTCTCTCACACCCCATGTATCTTATCAGCAAATTCTGTCAGCGCTCCCTTCAAGATACACTCCAAATGTAGAACTTCCCGCCACTACACTGCTAACAGCCTAAAGTCATCATCATTTTTTTGTTACTCTTTAATTGGGAATTATACAATTAACCTTTACTGAGCATTTAGTATGTAAGAGGCACAGTTCTATTACCATCTCTGTTCCACACGTGAATCATATGAAGCTCAGAGAAGATAAGGAATATGGCCAAATTTAACAGGCCTCGTTCCATAACCAACATTCTTGGCCATTGGCTACATTGCAGTTAATGGCCTCCCTGTTTTCTCAGTGGCCCAGAGGCTCCCCAGACAATTCTGAATGATCTTTTTAAGTCTTAAATCAAATCAGGTCACTCTCTTCCTCTCAACCCTCCAATGGTTCCTCATCACACCTAGAATAAAACGCAAAGTCTTTATGTCCTACGAAGGCTTACGTGATGTGCCTGTCCTTCTTACCTCACAGGCAAGCTCTGTCCTCCATGAACTGTAATCCTGCAGTGCCGGCAACCCCGCACTTCACGAGCACCCAGAGCACGCCCACTGCAGGGCCTTCCGCGCGTTCCTCTATGCCCTAACCCTAACCAGCGACTCACGAACCACTCTTCCTCCACTTCGGGTTCCGCTGAAACGCCACAGCCTCAGAGAGCACTTTTCGTACTAGCAAATGCACAGAACAGGACCTGTCACTCACCATCCATTTCCCTGCGTCATTCTTGTTCATGCCCAACATTAATTATATTTGTCACTTTATTAGTCTGTGTCTTAAACTAGAATGTAATCTCCACGAGGGCTCGAACTCTGATCTTTTCACTGCCGGACGCCCAACACCTAACAGCACTAGACACAACACAGGCACTGAATGCATGTTTTGTTGAATGAATTTAATGGTTTTACTAGTCTACTGACTAGTACTGAAATAATTACTTCACCATTCTGAAAACGAGCAAGTTTTACTTCTGCTTCCTGTCGAACAGAAAGTTTCATACGGAGTCAAACTTTAAAAGAAAGCTATGTAACGTAATACTGAATGCTGTGTCATTAAGATAAGTTTTAAAAAGAGGGTTTTTTTTGTTTTTGTTTTTGTTTTATTTATTTGACTGAGAGATGACAAGTAGGCAGAGAGGCAGGCAGAGAGAGAGGAGGAAGCAGGCTCCCCGCTGAGCAGAGAGCCCGATGCGGGGCTCGATCCCGGAACCCCGGGATCATGACCTGAGCCGAAGGCAGAGGCTTTAACCCACTGAGCCACCCAGGTGCCCCAAAAAGAGGTTTTAATAACACTCAGGAATAAACAAAACTGTCATTGTGGCAGATAACATCACCGGCATCTACTTCAAAAATACAAGTTACAGGGGCTCCTCGGTGGCTCAATGGGTTAAAGCCTCTGCCTTCGGCTCAGGTCACAATCCCAGGACCCTGGGATCCAGCTCCGCGGAGAGCCTGCTTCCTCCTCTTCTCTCCGCCTGCCTCTCTGCCTACTTGTGATCTCTGTCTGTCAAATAAATAAATAAAATCTTAAAAAAAAAAATGCAAGTTACAAACAAAAAGCAGACTGAGACCTATAAACACAGAGAACAAACTGAGGGTTTCCAGAGGGTAGGCAGACGAAGAGCTGGGCCAAATGGGTACAGGGGAGAGGGAAACACAGCCTCCAGTTACGGGATGAGGAAGTCATGGGAATAAAAAGCACAACATAAGGAATCCAGCCAATGATACAATAACAGCAATGTAACCAGACGAACAGCAGCCACACTTGTGGTGAATGTAGCATGATCACTATATAGATATAATATAATATATATAATATAATATAGCGAATCGCTAAGTTGCACACCTGCCACTAATGGAACAGTGTGTGTCACCTGCACCCACAGAGACAGAGACAGAGACAGAGACATACGGGTGCCTGGGCCTCAGACTCTTGGTTTCAGCTCCGGTCAAGATCGCAGAGCTGAGGGGCGCCTGGGTGGCTCAGTGGGTTAAGCCTCTGCTTTCAGCTCAGGTCATGATCTCAGGGTCCTGGGATCGAGCCCCGCATCGGGCTCTCTGCTCCACAGGGAGCCTGCTTCCTCCTCTCTCTCTGCCTGCCTCTCTGCCTACTTGTGGTCTCTCCCTGTCAAATAAATAAATAAAATCTTAAAAAAAAAAAAAAAAAAGATCTCAGAGCTGAGACTGAGCCCCAAGTCAACCCCGCACTCAGCGGGGAGTCTGACTGAGGATTCCCTCTCCCTCTGCCCTCTCCATGCTTTCTCTTTCTCTGAAATAAACAAACCTTTAAAAGAGAGATAGAGAAAGAGAAAAGTTAATTAACTGAGAAGCCAAGTTCTATAAGACCGTTAGATCAACACACAGCATGTAATAATCCTCCTATACCTCATGCTAAATAGCAACGATAATCAATTCAAATGCAAACAACTGACCTGAAAAGACATACAATAATTAAGTTTCTAAGAAAAATTTTAATAAGAAATAGTATGACTTTATGCAAGTACATAAAGAAAGAATCAAGCAAATTGATAGACAAACCTAACTGAAAACAAGACAAAGAATACAAACAAATTCAGAGACAAAATGAAAGGACCTATAAAACATGACACTGTTCAATCTGTGGCCAAGTCATCAGGGAAATCAAACAATGAAATGAAAAATGAAAAATACTGGTAACATTCAGTAATAGTAGAAATACAGGAGAGACAAAGACTCACACATGACAGCCAGCAAAGACATAAATGGAAGAGCATTTATACTGGAAGGCAATTAATAGTATCTATTAAAATTTTTTAAAAATGCACATCATTTATCAATTTCATATCTAGAAATATATATTGCCTCGTACATATCAAAATAACAACATAGATACATGTAAGGATGTTCACTACGTAAGACAACAACGAACCACATAAAAACTGGTCAAAGAGTACAAAGTGTTCTATCCATTCAATGGTTTTCCATCTCTAGTCATCAAAACAATGAGACATGGAGCCCCTAGGTGACTCAGTCATTAAGCCTCTGGCTTAGGTCATGATTCCAGGGTCCCAGGATGGAGCCCCACATCGGCCTCTCTGCTCAGTGGGAAGCCTGCTTCTCCCTCACCCCCTCCCCCTACTTGTGTCCCCTCTCTTGCTGTGTCTCTCTCTGTCAAATAAATAAATAACATCTTAAAAAATATACGAGACAGATCTATTTGAACTAATTTAGAAAGATCTCTATGACACAGTCTCATGAGAAAAAGTACATTACAGAATAATGAAATTCCAGGAGTGTTTTGTAAGGGTATAAAATGCATAAATGTGCATATGTTCATGTGTGTACATTTGTGTGTGTATGCACATACAAATACACAGCAAAATATCTAGAATATGCACCCTATAACAGTGATTTCCTCTAGCGGTATGGAGGAAAACGGGGGTCCAAGGAAGGGTCTTTCATTTTTTACTCCTCATGAGCTTTTTATTTTTTTTAAAGACACACTTATCTTTATTTACACACATTATAAACACACATATACACACACACACACTAAAAATCAAGTCAAGGGGCGACTGGGTGGCTCAGTGGGTTAAAGCCTCTGCCTTCGGCTCAGGTCATGATCCCAGGGTCCTGGGATCGAGCCCCGCATCGGCCTCCCTGCTCAGTGGGGAGCCTTCTTCCTCCTCTCTCTCTGCCTGCCTCTCTGCCTACTTGTGATCTCTGTCTGTCAAATAATAATAAATAATAAATAATAAAATCTTTAAAAAAATAAAATAAAATAAAAATAAAGTCAAAGTCAAAGTGATCTGTCTGTCAAATAATAATAAATAATAAATAATAAAATCTTTTAAAAAATAAAATAAAATAAAAATCAAGTCAAAGCATTACCGTTCAATGGTCAAAGTATAATTTGATCTTTATTCCACCTAAAATATTTCACTTATTGGATATTAAATAATTTCTCATAAAATATTATGAATACAGCAATATTTTTAAAAGAGAAAAAAGAAATTCTCAATAGAAAAACAAAGAATATGACCAGCAATTGAAAAAGAGAATGAAATGGTCTTTATTTTACTCTATTTTGGTTTTTTTTTTTTAAAGATTTTATTTATTTGACAGAGAGAAATCACAAGTAGGCAGAGAGGCAGGCAGAGAGAGAGAGAGGGAAGCAGGCTCCCTGCTGAGCAGAGAGCCGGATGCAGGCTTGATCCCAGACACAGAGGGAACAAAAGCTTGCGGAGCAGGAGAGGGAGAAGCAGGCTTCCTGCTGAGCAGGGTGCCCTATGCGGGCTTGATCCCAGGACCCTGGGACCATGACCCGAGCCGAACTTAGCCACCCGGGCACCCCTGAAATGGTCTTTTAAACACAAGACATTCAACTTCACAATTTTAAAAATGGAAATTGAAGCAAAGAGCTATCATTTCACATATCAAATCAGCAAAGAGTGAGAACACCTTCAGAAAGGCAGGTTACAGGAAAAGAGACACTGTGAGAACTGTAAAAGGGATAACCATACCCAAAATACCCTAAATACAGAGCACACGGTGTAGCTCTTATCTAGTCTCTTCTGTCAAAAGGTTTCAGAGAAAAATTTTGTCTGAAAAATTTAGTACAAAGACTAAAACTCTATGCAAGGGACAAGCTGCTGCCAAGGTTTATTTATGTCAGAAAGGGGCATTAAAGCTAAAGCAAGGAAAAATCAAGAGTAACCATAGTCCCATTAAGTGGCCAGTAATCATCACAGCAGCTCAAAATGGGCATTATCAGTTAAAATGGCATCATCCCTCTCACGTCATGAATGTTGAGATCTTTATACCAGGTATACTTATAGCTGATAATTACATACAACAGTATCTCCATGTGTGACTGTGGAGGTAGGTTTAGGTTT